>NW_024508101.1:2274067-3474067 GCF_017590135.1 Pyrgilauda ruficollis
GGAGGGATACCCCAAAAAAAAATAAAAAAAAAAAAAAAAAAAAAAAGGGAAATGGTCTCAGCAGAATGCAAAGAGCTTCTTATCACAGAAGTCCTCCTCCATGAGGGTGCCACCAGCTGAAGGCTGGAGGATGGATGGAGCCTGGCCTCCCAGGAATGCAGGGATTGTGCCTGGAAGCTGGGCTCTCAAGACCTGGCTGATGAAGGATCTGAAGGTGGCTCTCAAGTGTTTGAGCTCCAAACTTCCCCTCTCCTCCTGCTCTCCTACTTCTCTTTCCACTTGGTCCTTTCAAGTGACATTTTGCACTTACCCAGCTCCTCCTTTTGCCTTTACGTGGCTTTCTTTGGATCATCCTGCCACAAAGCCCAGAAAATGTTACCCTCAAAATTAGCTGATTTTCAGAGCTGACTGATTAATTAAGGTAAAGGATTAACTCAGCAGGAGAGCAGCACTCTGCACGAGACCAAAGGTCCACCCAGCTACCGATTTGGAACAGAAACAGAAGAAAAGTGCAATTCAACACTGAGCATTTTGCAATTCTAGCTCTGGAATCCTTTTCCAGTCCTTTGGCATCCTACCAGTTCTCCAAAACTGCAGATTATGTCTACAAATGTATTTAGTGATTCTTTCACCAATTATAATTCATATTTTTAAGCCTTTCTATACCTACAGCCATATCTTATAGCAATTAGATAATTCACATGAAGAAATTGGTGTTTCTCTCTCTCTAAACTGCAATTTCATACATTTCCAATAAAGATGAAGTCCAAGAATTGAGGCTCTGTGTTGCAAAGAGTTTGTGCTATTATATTTATTTTGATATATTAATCTTTACCTATTTTTTGGAAACTTAATTAATATATTATGAAATTAATATAATGACTAAATAATGAAAAAACAAACAAACAAAAGAAAATATGAGGAAGAAATCAAATGAGACAGGAATCTTACCTCTGACATGAGGGGCTGGCCATTTTTTAACCAGCTGTAGGAAGGGCTTGGTTTTCCTCTTGCCTTACATTCCCAAAATAAACTGTCATAGAGAGACAGAAAGGTATTTTGGATTCTTTTATCCCATTCAGGGGGTGCTGAAAAGAATATGCAAAGCATTTTAAGCAGGAGAAAAGTGATTTCGCTTGAGGTATGCTGCCATTAATTAATGAATTGAGCAGGGCTAATTAATAGCTGTTCAACACATTTTCATTATACTGCAGGAGAATTCTGTACAACAATTCCCTGGCATTAAACTTTGGGGCAAGCTTGGGAAAATCAGGTGGTTCATGGGTAGGGACTTTGGTTGAGATTTTATCCATTTTTATGGCCAAAATGTGCAGAAATGGTAATTTTAGATGCCTGAAATCAGGAAAGCACCAAGACATGTCATTTCTGCAAAGTCTTCCTCTAAAGGAATTCACTGAGGTGTAAAAGCAGAATTTGCAGGAACCACCCAGGAGCTCTGTAAACAACTGAGCCTCAAGGGCTGACCTGAACAGGAATTCCCTTGGGAAGGCTGGCATTTAGAGCTGAATGTTGACTGGTTAGAGGTGACACCTGGGGAGAATAAATAACACCTCATTCCATGGCAGGGACACCTTCCACTGTCCCAGATTGCTCCAAACCCCCGTGTCCAGACTGGCCTTGAACATTTCCAGGGATCCAGGGGCAGCCACAGCTGCTCTGGGAATTCCATTCCAGTCTCTCCCCACCTTCACAGGGAATGATTGCCCCCAATATCCCATCCAGCCCTGCCCTCTGGCAGTGGAAGCCATTCCCTGTGTCCTGTTTCTCCATCCCTTATCCAAAGTCTCTCTCCAGCTCTCCTGGAACCCCTTTAGGTGCTCAAAGATCCTTTAAGGACAGAGTTCACCCTGCTTAAAAGCATTCTAATTACATTTAATTTTTACTGCTCTCAGAAGGGATCACATAAAATGCAGTGTCCAGGAAAGAATCTCTGTTTTTTGGAGACAGCCTTCCTCTAGAGGAAAACCCCCAGAGAACAGAAAAGGAGCAAGAGGAAATCAATTACAGAGATAATTCACCAGCACACTCCTAATATGACAAAAAAACCTCATGCCAAGGCTTCATGAGTGCTGTTTATACATTGCTCTATGAACAGCTATTAATTAATGTACAAAGCACAGTTAATAAGCACATTGTTTTAGATTGAATTAACTGATCATAATTTTATAATTGCTTGTGCTGTTATCAATCACGGCCAGGTAATCTACTGAACTTAATTTTAATGGAACTGCTTGATTGACATGGTGAAAAAAATTAGTGAGCAACAAGAGCAAAATCTACCCCCTGAAAGCAAGGAAATAATGAAATATTTAAACCAGCAGCAGACTGTTCTATTCCTGGCATATATCTTGATATTAGCCATGGCTGCAGGAGCCTGGTAGCTTATCAGCAAAGCCTGCATCTCTTCATTAGAAGAGATTTACTTACAAAAAAAAAGGAAAATACTTGCCAGAGTCTTCTCAACAGATGTTAACTGGAGGCTCAGTCTCGCTTGCTGTGATTTTTTTTTTTCCTCCTTGCTGTTATGTTTAATTTTCTTTTTTTTTTTCTTTGCTTTATCCTTTGAAAGATTTATGAGGTAAAGAAAAGAACTCTCCTCTTATTCCTGTCCAAATGTGTTGCTTTCCCTGGGTGTGAAGAGTTCCACTAAAGAGACATTATTCACCCTGGCCATGTGAGACCATCCCGTGGGACTGGGACTGCAGGGAACCAATGCCCACAGCAAGGGACAGGGCAAGGGAGAACATTCCCAGGTTATTCTCCACTTTTAGCCAAGCTGGAAGGACAGGGAGGAATGGGATGAGTTCCCTGTGCTTTGTCCTCGTGTGTTTATGGGACAGCAGGAGGTGAAATCACCTTCACTGCCACAGAGCAAATCCTTCCCTGCCCTTCATCTCTGCTGGACACTGATCCCTGCCTGCCTTTCATGTCTCACACACCTGCACAGGGATTCCTCTCTGCTTTTTATTACCATTTCCAACTTCCCACGCTTCCAATCCGAGCTTTGATGTAAAATATCTCTATTTGCTGAGGCTGTAACTCAGTGAAGGTCACTGAGAGCCCCCAATCAGTTTTTAATCAGCTTAACCTGACATGCACTTTCTACCTCCAGGAAGGGGCTGAGAGACTTCATCTGCACAATGCAGCAGAACTCCATCCTGCTCTTCATTAAAAACCAAAATTCACTTAATCTGCTTACCATAGACAAGTAATTGACCTCTTGCAATGTTTATTCCTCGGGTGTTTGCTGCGATGCACTCGTAGGAACCTTCATCTTCCTGCTCAATGTTGGGGATTTCAAGAACTCCCCCAGTCCTGTTGTGCTGGATTTTCTTTGCCAAGGAGTTTCCATCAGACCTCTTCCAGCTAATACTTGGGACAGGACTAAAGAATTGTGTTTATTGGAGAAAAAGAGACAGCATTGGTTACAGCAGAGGAAAAATAATGTAAAATCCTTTCTTGAGAGTAGCAATAATTTTAAAAAGAAATAATTCCTAAGCATGACATACAGAGGTTTATATAAGACTGAGATTTTATAGCATGTCCAATTTGTTTAGGAGCACAGGTCCAAAGTGGGATGAAATTCTCAGTCTGTTCTATGATTTTTCCTTAGGCCAGTTTGTGTTTTCCCCTTAGTAACTCTTACTTGGGGCTCAAACCTGTTTTTAAGCCCTGTGACACTGAAGCAATGACTTTGCAAGTACAAACAAACACCACAGAAGTTCTGAATTATTGACTGGTTCTCCCAGCAAACAAATTCCCTGTAGCACTAAAGGCATTTTCATACCCCAAAATAGGAAATATTGGCTGAGATTTCAAAAGATCTAAAAATACCAATAAATCTAAATATAAAAAACAGAAGCCAAGGTAGAAGAGAGCAGACAGAGAATTGACTGAGGAGAAGAAAGAACAAAACATTGAGGCTGGGAAGAGATAGAGACAAAAAAAGAATATTTCTTTTTTCATGTTTTTGAAGCTTTTTATCATTCTCATTTATATTTGGATCAATGTATCCCATACAACACAAAACAGTGAAGGCAGCTATAAATACATCTTGGATTTCTGGTAATATCACAAGCCATAGGAGCCTCACTTTCATGATCTATTATGTCACCAAAACACTTTGAAATATTAATAGTCATGGATTTCACAGTTGTTTGCCGTTTCTGCAAACTGAAATAAGTTGCTTTTTCTAACAAATTCAATTTTGAGCTTTTTTACAGGGGCTTTGGCTAAATGCTGACTTCTTTTCTACTGGAAATAACATCCACAGCAACTGAAAACACAACTTTTATGGAAGTTACAAGTCCTTGTTTCCAGTCTCCAAGGTCTCTGCCTGCAGTGCTGACTTACAAAGGATTTATTCCTTTTTAGCAGACTGTAACTGCTCGTACCCTAAATTATTCAAGTTCAAGTCCTTGTTTATTGAACAAAGAAATCAAGTCACAAATACAGAATGGATTAATTTCTTAATAATTCAGGAAGTTTGGGCCGGATTTCTGCATTTTGACTCTGTGTGTCTGATGTTCACAACTTTCTTCTGAGCAAGAAGAACCAGAGTTGGGAGAAATGTGAGTTCTCTGAACAATTTCCTACAAACAGGAGTGACTGGGACATGTCAGATATTGTTACCCAGTCAAAGGGCTGCAAAGAAAAACTGAGATTTTATTCTACTTTTCCCCATTTTGTTTCAAGTTCTAAAAAAATTCCAGATCTTTCTGGACAACAGCCACTGTCACCACCACCTTTATTAGCTGTCCTTTCCAACAAGACCAAAAGCTATTTCAGATGTTGTTTAATACCATTTCTTCCTAGGGAATTTATAAAGGTGTTTTTCCTGAGTGAATTGTTAAAAGGTGCTTTCTCCTCCAGAAACCTCAGCACAGAACCACAGGATCATTCAGGCTGGAAAAGATCTCCAAGATCATCAAGTCCAACCTTCCACCTGCTCTCTAAACCATACCAGGAGGTGCCACATCTACTCGTGGTTTGAAGCCTTCCAGAGCTGGTGACTCCAGAACCTCAATGTTTCTCTGCTTTTTCAATGAACCAATTTTTCTTAAAATCCAACCCAAACCACTCCTGGTGCAGCTGGAGGCTGTTGTCATGTCAGAGGAGCCCATCCCCACCTGGCTCAACCTCCCTCCAGGTGTTGTTAGAGAACAACAAGGCTTCCCTCGAGCCTTCTTTCCTCCAGACTGATGCTGCACGCCAGCATTCCTGCAGGATTTCTCTCCAGCAAGTAAGTTTCAGTTATTTATTCAGTCATTTATTCAGTTATTTATTCAGTTGTTATAAAGCAAGGTACTTTTGGCTGTTTAAAAGGAGCACAGCTCTAGTGCAGACCGAGCCTGGCTCACGACTGCCGTGCTCCAGGCAGGAAAACAGCCAGGGGAGCTTCCCAGCCTGGCTGGGATCGATCCACAACAAGGAGAGCACGGCTGGCTCTTCAAATCCTCCTGCATATTCAACACTGGGGGAGCAGCAACTGTGCAGCAGCAGCAGCCTGCAGAATGCCAGGAGCGTTTAACTGCTTGCTTTAAAGGCGTCTCTTCTGGATTTAATTTTATTTTTTTTTATAACAAAGATATTAAAAGGAACCAGCAGCCATATGGGAGAAAAAACCAATAATTAGATGCATTCTGCCACCTGAAAGAGATTCATCTCCATATTTCCTATTCTCTCAGCCGTTTGTTTTCTCTCAGCTCTGGTTGTTCATGAGCAAGGGAATTCTGTGCTGACACAAGGCCAGAGGCAGTGCTAGGTAGGAAAGGGGCCCTTCTGTCAGCTTGGCCAAGGTTTGAGCAGAAGGTTCTCCCCTGATCTCCTTCTCCACACTGCAGACTTTTAATCACATCCTTGGGGATGTCTCAAGGCAAGCTCAGTTCGTTTTTGGCCCAACAAGAGGGTGTTTGACACTCACTCCTGATGTCAGCAGAGCAGGAGGACAGAGAAACCTCGGAGCTCATCAGCTTTGCTGTGTTTAAAGACAATAAATAGTTAACTGCACTTTGTTCTCCTGACAGGCAGCCTGGGTTTTATCAGGAGGAGGAATTCCTGTGTCAGGACAGCAGCTCCACCTGAGCTACAGGTAACAGAGCAGAATCTGGCAGGGTCCATAACTCAGCCAATTCCATGGGATGGATCTTCCTAGAGAATATCTGCATTTTTTCATTGATGCTCATTGCTACAGAAGCCCCAGCATCTTCAGTCACTGTATTTTGCAGAAAATAGGAGTTTTTGGCTGGTTTCACTTTTTTCTGCTAGTTTCCATCTTCTAACCAAATCTCTTAATAGCAGCTCTTACTCAGGCCATGTGAAACCTTTCAAGGTTAAAAAAAAAAAAATAAAACCAGTTTGATTAAATTGGGTTTTGGGAGAAATAATCTATTTAGAAATTGATGCTTTAAGGAGTGAAACTTTCCTTTTGAAGCAGGTAATTGTGTATAGAACCTAATTCAGCCATGTGAATTTTTGTGGGATTGTTCTGCATGTTCCTATTCCTTGGAAGGCCAGGAGCTGTCATTGCTGCACAGAGCAGCGCCTGCCCGTGCAGCTTTGAGTGGCCCTGCCCCCATGGGTCCTTCTGTCCTTCAGTCCCTTCCAATAACCAGATTAAAAATATTAACAGTTTGGGCTTAAAAAGTTTTGAGTATGTGAAGAAACAATGAGTGCACTTCCCAAATTTATTACACTTCATACACAAAGTCTGGCTTTCTCCTGAGTAAATAAGAAAACAGCGCATAAATATGAGAGTGTCTTAGTACATAAATCTGCAGTTTATTTGAAACCTTCAGAGCATCCAGGAGCACTAATTTAATTTATATTCCACCATACAGGCAGCAGAATCACAAAACCATAAGTTACTAACTGGGAAAGAAAAGGAGATGGAAAATATTTTGTGGTTGGTGACAAGTTCTTGTCACGGCGGACGCAAAATTAATTTGTCTGCAGAATTAGAACCCACACCGTGAGGGAGGTTTCACCTTTTTCAGCAGAGATGATGCATTGGGACCGTGCCTCATCTTTTGTCCTGTGCATCTGGGGGCCCTTCAAAGGGAAATTCAATCTGCATTTGGGATAATGAAGCCCGTGGTTCGTTAGACAAATGAGCCCGAGCTGAGCTTTGAGAGCCGCATCACTGCTGACACCAGGGAGAATTAGGATCTGAGGAGCACCATAATTAAAACATTTAATTTTGGATCCTCCTGATGGATTACCTGGAAACAGCAGTTTTCTGCAAGGTGTTGAGTGCCACTCTCCTGGAGGCACAACCTGGGCTGTGTGAGAGGGATCTGTTCATCCCTGGAAGGACAAATCCATGCCTTGCTTTGGCCAGGGATGGAAAAGGGGGGCTGGAAACTTCACTTGTGGTGCCCAAAGTCATCCCCATATCTGGGGTTTCAGAATCCCATAACTGACCCTTTTAAAGCCTCCTACATCAACAACTTGAGAATATACCAGAGGTGAAGCTTGGGATTTTTATGTAAATTTAGTAAAAATGGTTATTTGGAACCCCCTTGGAGCTGTGTGATTATCTACTTATTCCAAGAGTGTTGGAAAAAACCCTTCTGTGAATACATTTAGAGGAATAGGTGGGAACTTCCCATGAAAAATGAATATTCTGGGATTGAAAGAAATCTTGTTTTATGTTATTCACATATGCTTTTTACAACCTCAGCTGGCAACAGCCCATCTGCAGGGATTGTGAACTGATTATTTTCCTTTCTTTGAGAAGGGAATGAAGAAAAATATAAACCACAGACAGAGTTTAATAAATATGTGCACCAGACATGGAAACTACTTCACTTATTTTCATTCCAGGGACTATTCTTATTTGTGCAACAGAAAAAAAAAGAAGTTATTTTGAGAGAAATCTACAGAAAGCAGCACAGTATAACTCAACTGAACATAATTCTTTCCATGGTGCTCAATCCCCTGAAAGACAAGGAACAATAATTTGGATATATGGCATGATTAATAGAGCTTGATCCAAACCAGGACTTTTAATCCTGGCATAATATTAAACACTGTCATGGTAATGAATATTGGTGCAGAACACAAAGTCTCATCTCTTCTATTAAACTGCCACAGGCTGCAGGATTTGAAATAGTGGAGCCACTATTTCATATTTCAGATTTCCTTCTTTCAAAGGATTAAGTATAAGGTGCAGTTTCTTGCCTGTTTAGATTCATCAGAGAGCTGCACTTTATTTTATAATCCCATCAGAGTGAGCACTAATTTGCTTTTCAAAATCTTCTATTTGTGGTGTCTGCTCTATAAAATATGGTTCAAAGTCAAGGACTGGCCCGAAATCCTTTGTCCATTTGGGATCCATCCCGCCAAACCCTCTTTGCAGGGAGAAATTCTTATTTAACCCCTTCTTTTCCTCAAAACAAGAAGAATTTCTGAGGCTGGTAGATGATTTGTAAAAATCTTTAGTGATATTTTAACGTGAAGTGCCAAAAGAGCTTTGCAACAGATCTGTGTGGAATGCACCTACCCCAGGGTGCCCCTCAGGAGCACATTTGGGTGACCTTGAGCTCCCCCACGTTAAAAAAAGGTATTTTTAAGATGTTTTAAACCAAGTTTTAAACTCAGCCAAGAGCCTGGCCTCTCCTAGTTGCATTTGAACTGTGGAAGTGCCTTTTGAGCGAGGCCCAATTGGTGTGATTTGCTGTTCCACACAGAAAAAGGGACGCTATTTCTCTAAATACCACAAAACTACTTTCATTTAAGACTTTTGCAGCCCAAAACCCCAGCAGGTTGCCTATGATCTGCCTTCAGCATGAAAGATTTCTGTTATTCACAGTGCCCAGGCAGCAGCAGCCGCAGCATTGTCGGAGCCAGCGGCCTAACAGTGTGAATATAGAAAATTATGGATAATGGGAAAGCAGTTCTGAAACCTGAGCGAGATAATAACCACCGGTGCTTGTGGCAGATCAGAGGTGCAGCTCAACAAATGCTGGGCTGAATTGATTTTAACATAAACAGACAATAGCAGGGGCCAGGGTTTTAGTGGAATTTGGGAAACTGAGGTGCTGCTGCATTTAGATGGTTCTGCCCGCAATTGTAAACAGTTGGAGGCAGGAAACTTCCAGCTTTTCACAGTGCCACTAATCACCTGCATACCTCTAGAAATCTGGCCTTATCTAATAAGTTAAGAGTGTTTCACCTGCAATCTGTTTTGCTTGCTTTATTCACATCTAAGTGCCAGCTCTGGAATAAAGCTTTTCCGCTGATGGACATGTTGGTAAAAAGGTGGTTTAAGGCTCTGTTTAGGGAGAGAAAAAAACACAGACTAAAACCTGTGCAGTTCTGTACGAGACATTGAACTTCCAAAAATAAAATTTAAGAGGAGAAATAGTGAGAAATTCTCCAGTGTCACCACCAAAGAGCCTCTGCTCCCAAGCAGCACCTCCAACACAGGGTGCACATCAGCAGTGTGACCCCAGAGAGTGTGTGGAAAGTGGATTTTGGCCATGGATCCCTGGTATTTAGGCAGGATAACTCCAGGGAAGTCTGTCAGTGCTGCTTTCAGCTGTATACAAAGAAGAAAATCTACATTAAAGCTGCATTAACCCTCTCAGGCATTCCTAAGCACTGCATAGAAGGGTCTCCCTGAGGGATCTCATTATCCATATGTCCTCTCAGTCCCCTTTTTTCCTCCTTAAGATGTTCTTAAAATGGCAAAATCTGTTCATCACATTAACATGACCAATCTTTACCCCTTCACTAAGATGTCAGTGCTTTGTACATCTCATTTCCTGGCTTTTTCTCTCTCATTGTTCAATGCTTTCTATGCAACAGATGGAAATAAGAAATGACAACTTGAAATGTAGAGCCTGCACGGACTAACACACAATTAAAGAGGTATTTAAAGAGAAGTAGCTTGGCAGTATTTGGGAAAGAAAATCAGCTTTACCAAGAGTGCTAAAGTCTGGTACTGCTTTTGGGCCAAAAAAAGTGCATATACCTTTAATAAGAATTATCTCTAGTATTAGTTTCTATAGAAATCTCATCTGAAAGGCAAGGCCATTTCAATCTTATTAACTTTTTATTTGCTTTATTTTTCTACTTGCCAGCCTAGGTTCCAGAGGAACATTTGATTAATTTGTGCTGTCTGCAAGTCAGGCTTTTAACCTCTGGGAAAGCTCTAAACACTTTAAAAGCTTACAGCCTTAAAATGGATTGTCAAAGTGAACTTAAACTAAATAGAGGTCAACAATCTCAGGGTTATTTGGGCTTTTCCAACGATGCTCAGTGGAAAGACTGGGGTTTGTGGGCTGGTTACAGTGATTCAGTCCCCCAGCTGCTCCCTGAATGCAGAGCAGCTGCCTGAGCCACCACTGCAGCTGGAAACAGGGACAGCAGTGCAAGAAAACTCAGAAAAATGCAGGATAATGGGTTGTTGGAAGGAAGGGCTGCTGCTGGGTCTTCCCAGGGCTCCTCAGCATTGCTTTGGAGACAGGAGGGTCAGGAGATCCATCCCACATACTCTTCAAACATAACCTGATCCCCCCCGTGTGATTTTTAGCAGTGAGAGAGCCCAGAGGAGGCTCCAGGGGGATCAGGGGATGGAGCAGCTCTGCTGGCAGGAAAGGCTGGCACAGCTGGCATTGTTCACCTGCACAGGAGAAGCTTTGGGCTGAGCTCAGGATGGCCTTGCAGGGCATGAAGGAGACCCAGGGAACATGGAGAGAGACAATTGACAGGGGATGGAGGGACAGGACACAGGGAATGGCTTCAAATTGAAGAAGGGTAAGTTTAGATGGGATATCAGGAAGGAATTCTTGGCTGTGAGGGTGGAGAGGCCCTGGCACAAGGTGCCCAGAGCAGCTGGGGCTGCCCCTGGATCCCTGGAAATGCCCAAGGCAAGGCTGGACTTGGAGCAGCCTGGGACAGTGGAAGATGTTCTTGCTGAGGGCAGGGGGTAGAAACTTGATGAACTGGATGAGCTTTAAGGTCCCTTCCAACCCAAAGCAGTCTGTGATTCTGCGATGTCACACAAGCACAAAAACCATTCCTACTGTGATATCCATCAGGGGTGAGGGTGCAGTTACACTGAGCGCTGTCACCTGGAGTCAGCTCTCATCTCAGAGTCAAAACTACTCTCAGGAAAGAAAATCTTTGTTCCAGTTTTCTCTTCTCTTCTCCTCCCACATTCTGTCCCCCTGCACCCACGTGAGCCTCAGTTATAGCACAGTGCTCTCTCTCATTTCCTTGGGAACACATGGCACAGAAACAATCAAAGCAAGGTTAAAAAACCACAAGATTCACAAATCCCATTCTGACCAGAATAACTCCAATGTGAAAGGAGCAATGTTAAACCCCAGATTTAATAAAAACAAAGCTCTTACTTTCCCAGGGCAAAGCATTCCAGTCTGACAGAGGAGCCCTTGGCTGCGTGGGTTGTTTCTGGAAAACGCACCTCAATCTTTGGCTCATACTCCCCCATCACACCTGTGGAACATCAAAACAGCTCACTCCAGCTGAGCCCCAGACCTTCTCCTGCAACAGAACTTCAGGGTGAAAGGAAGGGTGGCATGAATCACTCCAGAGCCTCGTGTTCCACCCGTGGTGAGCAGTACACGACGGAGCAGGTTGAACCTCCTGGGTGGAGTTCAGCCCTCTGCTGAAAACTCTGTGAAATCTCTCCACTCCCTGCATTTAGGAGTTGAAGAGTGTGACTTTATACAAGTTTTACATTCCAAGTCTGCTGTGCATCAAGGTTTTTGAGATAATTTTGGGTTCGCACCTTTTATCAAGCAACAATTTTGCCGCTAGTCACCCTCAGTACACTGTGCTGATCCTATGTGCAAGAAAATTAGAAAATCCCAAGGGCAAACTACTTGCAAAACTCTTAAAATGTCTTTAAAACATCCAAATGTGAGTTGCAGACTTGAGGAAGGCTGATGTAATTAGATGGAATTATCATATTTGAAAATCTGGCTGAACATCTGATAAATCACAGATAATCCAGTATTAATTTAGGGAATTTAATTTTGCAGCAGGCTCGGGATGGATTTAGGAAACTAAACTTTTAGCTGAACTTCTTCAATATCTTTTATGTGTCTCACAGTGAAACTCATTCCAACTGTAGGGATAAACGTAAATCAGGTATTTTCCTGCAGTGTCTTTGCCCACATCCCACACAGAAAATGAACCAATTCTTGTTTTATATTTAACAGGCATCTGCATAATATTGCACATGCAACTTCCAGTGTTGCCTCAGAGGCTGCCAGTGTTGGAGTCAATCCAGAGGCCAGCAGAGAGAATGGGAGAAGATAAAGGGACTGATAGAAGGAGTATGAGAAAAAGAATAGCGTGATGAAAAGAAAAAAAGAATCAGAAAAGATCTTAAGCATCTGCAATCAGAGTTTGTGCCAAATTATTAACTTTGGAGCTGAGGAAGTGCAGCTTTGCTTTGTGTGATCTGCTGATGTTATTGAACAGCAGAGCCTTGCAGTGACAGCATTATTCCATGCTTTATTTATTTATTTATCATTCCATAACACACAGCTGAGTTTTGTTTATCCTCCAAATCCAACTCTGCACAGACTTTTGTCACTGATTGTCACCACTGCTTTGCAAACAGCACGAGTATATTGAAATTTAGGTGGGCAAACTCCCAAAACAAACTTTGTGTACAGATTTCCAGGTCTGTATTTCTCCTCATGAACATTTAATTACAAATGTTGCCAGGAAGGGGTTTGTACATGTGCAGGGGAGTTTCTCACCTCGGCAACTCAAGGCAGCTCTCTGGATTTGATATTTGAGCTATACTTAGATGACAAATTTAGAAAGATTTGTTGGATTTAAACCTCAACACAGGTACGAGGTGGGAAATAATAACATGTCACATGACATTCTCTTGTTGTTCAATGACATTGAGAACCTTCTTTGCATGTTCATCTCTTCATCCCTGTCCCTGACAGCTCAAATGTCACCGATCCCTTAGGATTTCAGCTTTTCTATTTTCCATATACCCTGGGGGGCTTTGTCTGCCCTAAATGTACCTGAAGCCCTTCAGTAAACAGAGCAGCTTTTTATTCCCTTAATTCTGCCTGGCCTCTGTTTTTAGGCAGCCCCAAAATGCATCATCACCGTGGGGCCGTGTCCTGCTGCAGAACCTTCACTGGGGCAGTTTTCCCTGCGTGGGGGTGAATTCCCCACGCCTGGAGCAGCAGCAGGGGGTTTTGAGGCAGCCTGTGCACTCACCATCGGCCCGCAGGGTGAGGGCAGTGGGGGTTCCCCACACCTGGCGCTGCGCCTCGGCGCTGCTCACGGCACACGTGTAATTCCCAACGTCCCAGGGCTCCACCTTGGCCAGGTACAGGTTTCCTGTTGCCTGGGAAACGAAGCGCCGGCTGTCTTCCCGAAGATCCAAGGTGTTATTGTTGAAGATCCACGTGTAGGACAAGGCTGGAAAACACCAGAGACATGTCAAGCATCCCTCCCAGCGGAACTGGCAGGGAGAACGAGGGGAAACCACTGGGTGGTGATCCCTTCGCCCAGGATTTTTCTCCTGGGAAGCTGAAAGGAAGTGAGAGAGAGAAAAGAGAAAAGAGAAGCAATTCTCTCAGAGAAAGCAAAAACAATTCTTATCTCATTTGCTTCTCCTATGTTTTGTTCCTTTGGAATGTGTTTGGAGATTGTTTACCCACAGGTGATTGTTTCATTGGATTCTGGTATGAATTATTTTGACTCAATGGCCAGTCAGGTCCCAGCTGTGTTGGGGCACTGGAGAGAGTCACAAGTTTTGATTATTATCTTTTTTAGCATTCAGTAACTCTCTTTCTGGTATTCTTTAGTATAGTATAGTATTCTTTAATATAATATAGTATAATAAAGTAATAAATTAGCCTCCTGATAAGATGGAGTCCTCCTCATCATTCCTTCCTTTGTTGGTGACCCTGAATTTTACAATAGCCAGGTAAGCATTGCTTGAGTTTTCAGCTCATTTCAAGCCACTTCAGGAGGTCACAGCAGTTTCTGTCCCCTGCTACTTCTCATTTTCCTGCCTAGCCTGCTCCTAAGCAGGAATGGTGGTGCTGCAATGGTGTGGGAAAGCTGCTTTAGTAAATAATTTCTGTTTATGGCACTTTCCCTCTGAAAATCCAGAGGGCAAATTGCTGCTTGGTGCTACAGGTCCTTTCTTCACTCTCAGTATGGAAAAATTAAACTGGTTACATGGAGCTTGAGCACTGGATTTTCATGGAGGAACGAGCTGAGCTGCACAAAAGCATTTTGGACACGACTTAAAATTTGATCCTATGACACATTTGATAATGAACATCCCCTTATCTTCCATGCTTCTTTCCCCATTCTCACTTCCTGCCCCTCTTCTGCCCCCTTTTCCCTTTCCATGGTGTTCCACAATGCAAATCTTTACAATGTAGATCTGTAAGACCAGGAAACTTAAAACTGATTTTTTTGACCAGCCCACCCTGGAAAAGCAGCTGTCCTTGTGAGTTTACCATTCCCTGGTTTTGGGACAGATTTTTGGGCCAAGCCTTGGGCACTGAGGAGCAAGTTCAGAGCTGATCCCCCAGTGTGGGGTCAGCCAGGATGTCCTGCCAGCCCCTCTCTGCAGCTGCTCTGCGCCCAACAGCAGCAGCAGGACTCAAACCCTGTCTTTTACAAGCCACAGTAAATCAGAACTTTCCAAATCTACCAGTTTAGCTCCTCTTAATTAAATGCATAATTCATAAGCTAACAGTGTTCTGCCAACAGCTTCATTTTTACACATTTCCCCCATCAACAACCCCATTCCAAAAAGATTATTTACGTTGCTTTCCCCCCTCAGCTCCGGCTTGGGAGCTGTATGGTAATAAGTCTGCAAACTCCAGTAGTTTTGTGGAGTTTTATGTTATCAGCTTCCAGCATTTTAGGACTCTCATTAGAAATGATGCATCTCCAGGGAGCAATCAATGACACTTTCTATACTTGGCTAAATCCTGCAACGGGCTCCCTTTTACTGCGGATAATGCGAAACTTTCCCGTGCTCTGCAGTAAACCCGGGAGATGCAGCAATTAATTCTCAGTGTTACACAACTTGTGTGCAGGTCCACATGCTCACCCACAAGATCAAAGCCCCACGTTGGCACATTTGCCTGCCCTTGGACTTGGAGGTGCCTTAAAGCATCTATTTACTGAAGGAAACCTGGAGATGGAGGGGTTTTCCTGCAGGAAGGATCAGAAAAAAGGGATGCAGCCATGATGTGATCTGTCTTGCAGAGACACACAGGCTGTTTCCCTGTCTCAGGCACAGGTTTTGCTGACTGCAGACTGTCTGGGCAAGCAGACCAAAGTGTGCAAAATTCTGATTTCAGCTCATTTTTTGAAGCTTTCTAAGCTGCAAGATGTGGACTCTACAGAAAATGCTGAAGATTTCCAGGTAAATACTTTAATCTGTGTTCAGTTACATGTTGTCCACATTTCTGTGGAAGAAATACCTTGGATCTGCCTTCTCCCCAGATTTCCCAAAGCCCTGAGGGCTGGTACCCCAAAGTGTTTTCCTGCCAGCTGGAATTCTTGCCTTCCTCCTTACTCAGACCTGCACTAAGATACCTCTGGGCAATAAAACCACTCTGAGTGCTAAAACCTGACCTTTGGATGCCCAGATTTCCATGCCAGGCTAGCTTATCCAAGAGAATCTGGAAATAATTTAAAAAATTAGTCATAGGAAAAAGCAGTTTGGAATTTCTCTGCCAAATTCTGGTGGTGGCAGTTACAGAGCTGAAGAAAGGTCTGATCCCCTCTAAGGGCATCCCTGCACCTGCTAAGACTCCAAAAGGATTCTCAGGCAGGATCTTTTATGGCACGGAACCAAAACCAGCCATGGGAGCAGGTGATGCAGCTGAATTCTCTGTGCAAGATGGAATAAAATAAAACTCTATTAAAGGCAACTTTGTGCTACACAGACATTCTTCAGGAGGTCAATCTGTGAATTAATTAATCAATAAAAGAGAACCAGACCTTTTCTGTCCTGATTTCTGTTCTCAGGGGGCTCCAGCTGACTTCATTTTCTGAAGTTTCTCCCTGTCTGCTCCCCACCATTGCTTCAGGGACTATTGATGAATTTTCCCATTAACTGGGAACAAGCACAGGCCCCTCTTAGTCATATTTAAATCCCTTTTCCCCCCAGTGTGAGGGATAGAAACACTCCCCCTCTCCTAGCTGCAGGTTCATCATCACCCATCTGCAGGCCATCCTTGCCTAGAGCCTAATTCAGCTCCACTAAACTCTGTAGAAACCCTAATTTTAATTGACTTCAGTGGGAGTTGGATGAAATCTCAAGAGGAAGGAGCCAAACTTTGGAGACTGAACTTTTTTTTTTCATGCTTTTAAGGCATAATACCAACAACCGACTCCCTTACTCAGTATCTTGTCTTGGAAAGTTACTACAGCAACAGGTAATAGAGTAGAAAATCCAGAACTGTGTTATAAAATCTCTCATTTGAGTCACTTGGAATAAATCAGATGAGCGGATCCACTGAATGAGCCAAAAAGGGGAGAGAAAGCTCTTTGCTCTCACTTTTATGGCAGAGCAGGAGTTATTTTACAATGCTGCAATGTTAGGGTGTGTTTGTTAGGGTTTTTTGTTTTTAATTTGTGGTGTCAGTGTCCCTTCTCACCCCAGAGATCCCAAAAGACACCTTCCCTTCCAGGTGGGCAATTCCTGAGCTTGGCCAGGCTGGAGAGCATCTCCCACCTCTGTCAGCCCTGGGAGTTTTCCTGCAGAGCTCAGCTGACAATCATTGCTGATATACAGATCTGGGGGACTGAACATTGCAGTGCTTCCCTCAGCCCAAGCAAACCCAAATCAATGCTGCTGGATCCAGGCTGGGCTCAGGGAGGGGGCTCTCCCTCCCTCTGGAGCTGTGGCAAAGCTGGATTAAAGATTCATAGGAGCAGAGAGAAAGGGACTCCCAGCCCATGACTGAGTTCTATAAAGGGAGAGACACTTCAAACCCTCCCTTTCAGGTCCTGCACTTTATCAAGTGCAATGTTTAATAGAAAATGCAGAAATCAAAGGCCCTTTCTCATCTCTTCCCATCCTCTGCACGCACCCAGTTTCATGTCCCACCTCGTTCCCCAGCCTTCTACAGGCTGAGAAATAGGAATTTTAACCCTCCCAAGCAGGTCCACAGGGGGCTCCTGCATCCTTAGGAGTGTTTTGGGTTTTATTTAGCCTCCCTCCAGCAATGTCAGCACTCAGGAAAGCCGGAGCCTCCGTCCCACTGCCAGCCCTGGTAGCTCTTCCACACCAATAAATGCAAATATTTTATTTAGCCTCCCTCCAGCAATGTCAGCACTCAGGAAAGCCCAGAGCCTCCGTCCCACTGCCAGCCCTGGCAGCTCTTCCACACCAATAAATGCAAATGCAGAGTGATCCTGCTGCTCCTAACAAGATTAGCAACTTCCTTAAAGCTCTGCAGGGAGCCAGCTCGGAGGAAACAGGCTTTAGATCAGTCTTCACTTCTAAGGAAATAAATGAAAAACAGTCCACCCCATAGTCTTGTGTCAAGTATTCCCATTTAGGCAGCAGCTTCTGAAGCACAGGCAGGTCAAGCTCGTGTGTAGCTGCAGAAATTAAAGCTTCTTCCAGCTTCCTCTCTCCAAGCCTTTCCCTGCCTCAGAGCTCTCTAGAAACCACTTTTTTTCACTAGTAAAATATTACTGTATGTTGATTACACAGGGGAAAAGGGCTGACCTAAAGAACTTAAAGCAGAGCTGGGATGAGGTTGAGGAAAAAATCCAGCTCACCTGGTCCCCCCTGCCCTGCTGAGCCTCACTAACAAGCACAGGGATGGCAGAGCTGAACTTTGCAAGGTGTGGAAATGAGCCTCATAAATAAACAGAGACACCAGTGCATGAATAAGTGAGGAGGGGCAGGCTGAGGGAATAAAGGGGTTGGGCTGGGTCGGGTAACACTTGGCAGCTCTGCTCTTGCTTTAAAAACTAATTACAGGCTGTGATTTTTTTGTTTGTTAACTGTAATTTTTAATGTCCTAATTGATCTAAGGTATAAACTTGGGTGAGAATTTTTTTCTTTCATGCTTGTGTTTGATCAGTCCTGAAAGTCCTAATATTAGTTCACAGCAATATGGAATTCTCTTTTCGTTCTCTGAGATGCTTGAAAGCTGCTGGAGCAGACTTTTTGTACATTTGTTTGTTTGCTTGGTGGGGTTTGTTTGTTTGTTTTTGGTTTATAGCTGACTAATATATTTTTGTCCTCTATTTAAACGAATCACTCATTTCTCTTGTACAAAAATAGGTTAGCAGTACTCTCAGTTAAGAAACCAGCACACCAAAAAAAAAGCAGCACATCTTTCCTTGTCACCTCTATTGGAAAATTAAGTTTAATTCCAATTGAGCTTTAAATATTTTAAATATTTTTGACCATGGACCAACACTTTAGATGTCTGATAAGCAACTGAGTGTCCTGATGAGCTCTGCAGGGTTTTCCTGTGAGCAGGAGGTTTAACTCCAGTGCTGTGGTGCAGGACCAGACAAACTTGGCAATGTGAGAAAGAGAAGTGAGACACTTCCCTGGAGACCATGGGTGGTAGAAACACTTCTGCAGCTCTCGTTCCATCTTCTTGATGTTATATGGGAGGAATTGAATTAATGAACCCTCCTTGTTTTCCATTCTGTTATTTCTATTCCTCTTCTTCTATTGTTATCCTGACTTTTAGAGGTTGGCAGGAGGTTTTACCCAGTGCTTCCTATTTCATATTTCCTGTATTAATAGCATCTGCTTCAAACAACTGCTGTACAGAGGGTTCCTGTCTTCCTTCAAGTCGTTACATCACAGGAAAGGCAACTCTTTCCCTGCTGGTAGGGCTTACCTTCCAAATTCCTTGACATCTCTCTAATTCCTGACACATTTAAAGCGCTGCACACAGCTCTTATAATGTGAGCTGGAAGCACAGTTTGTAATCCTTCCTCCTGTAGGTATTGTGAGGTGGAGGCAAGGGTTGCAATTTAAAAAAAAAAAAAACAAAACCTCAATATACAATCCTTTTCAACGAAATCAAATTCCCAAGCATCTTGTAAAAAAAAAAAAAAAACACCTCAATATACAATCCTTTTCAACAAAATCAAATTCCCAAGCATCTTGAAATAGCCTCTGACTCGTCATGGCTCACACCATGTGCCTCATCCCCACGGTGTATAATTTTGGATCCTGAACAGAGTGTTTAGGGATGACAAAAGGACTCAAGCTCTGTTCTCTGGGGACTTGTTATTGCAGGAATGGATTTTCCAGGCCTGTTGGTCAGCAGCTCCCAGCCCCAGCTGCAGGAACACTCTGGGAAAGGCTTTGCTCATGGCTGCCATTTTGTCACTTCAATTAATCTGGGGGGAACTCACCTGGTAACTATTTATTTGTTCTGAATGTCTTCTTCCCCTCCTTCCTATTTGTCAAATCATAATTTTACCCTGCAGCAGGAGGGAAATAGATAGTTCAGTGGCTGCAGGATGGATGTGTTGTCTTTCTGCCTGTCCCACTGATACATTTGAGGAACTCTTTGAAGCCTTTCGTGCCCTTAAGGACCTTGTTTCACTTCATCTCCTTGATTATATCCTCCTTTCATATGGCTGTAAACACCCAGCGAGCTGACACTTCCTCTCCACAGGACTGGAGGGGTTCCTGTTGATTGATGGGGTTTCTCCCTCTCTGAAATACTGCCTCCTCTTTCCACATCACTATTTACCTTCTCCTGGGAGTTTGGCTTATAACTCTGTTTCTTTGAGAAGGATTGAGGTTTGCTGGGAGCAGGACATGGAAAGCTGCAGCTCCTGTGGGTGTGTGGTCACTGCTGCCAAAAGCAGAAGGTGAGTCAACCAAGAGCTGCTCATTCTTTAAGGGCAGAATGAGACAATTTGGTAACTATGCATTGATATTTCCCCTCTATTAATAAATATTTATTTTACTGGGTAAAATTTTCACCTGGATTTACCCCAGCCAGAAAGGAAGATTTCCAGGGGCTTATGGTGAGCAACCCCAAACGATTCATCAGAAAACTCCTTTCATTCCCCATCTGAAGCACTGACAATTCCTATGAAACCTGAACTAGACCCTCCTTTAAATGGGTAGTTCACCTCTCCAGAAGCCCCTTCCAATCTAAATTATTCTCTGATTATCAGAAAGGGATAAAATCAGTGATTCAAGAGCGGAACCCAAACCTTCAAGGCAAATCCAATGTGTCTGATGCAGGATTCCAATGAGAGCACTGCAGCAGCAAGCACTAAAGGGGAGAGGAGCCTTTCCATGCAGACCTGGAGTAGTTTTGGTGAAAGAGGAATTGCTGAGGGCTGCTTTTCTTCCATTCCATGAGGACCAAGGCCCTGGGATAACCAGGAATGTCAGCAGAGAGTCTTCATGCTGTCCTTGCTGTGCCCAAGGAATGACAGGTTAAACTTGTACCTTGGGTTTTAGGTTTTTCTGTTCTGTTTTAGTGTGCAGCTTTTAGCTTTTTATTAAGTGTTACTGGGATCTTTTCACAGGGTGGTGAAGACAAAACATTCCTATTCTAGCTGGAGACTCAAGGACAATCTCTTCAAACCTTCAGGCCCAAAGCATGAACAAAGTGAAAAGAGGAGGGTGGGCAAGCAAGAAAGGAGGATGAACCTTCATCATTTGAAGCTACTAATTGGACAGTCACTCCTGTATGCAAATGGACTAAAACTTATAAAAATGTGAGATCTTGTGACCAAGCTCTTTTTTGCTCCCATATTGGAGCCATCTGGGCAGAGCCACGACTGTGGCTTGGGTGCTGCCAGGGTGTGGCCTTTGAAGGCACTCCAATAAATATCCACTTTATTCCTCTTAACTCCATCTAGCCTCTGTTCCAGCTCCTTAAGGCGTCACTACTCCCTGATATAATAATTAAATAATAAAAATAATAAAATAAATAAAATAAGAATAAAAATAACAGGAAATAATAAAATAATAATAAAATAATACTAAAATAATAACAAAATAATAATAAAATCATAAAAAAGGGCCCCAAAAAGGCATGAACCTAGGCCTTTTGAAGAAACAAAATCCAAATTTGTTGTACACCCCAGTAATTGATGCATGAGCAAATTCCAGTGCTAATCCCCCAGGGAATTGTGCTCCTCCTGAGGCAGAGCAGGGCTGCTCAGGCTGTCCCCCAGCCTACCTCCATGGTGGGGGGGAGTTCCACAGAGCAGGACCACTCCTTGTCCCTCTCTCACTGACACCGGGCTTCTCGGCCTCGTCTCGAAGTTTTCCAGGTCTTGAGGGAGAAGGAGAAAACAAGGCCTGGTTATTGTCCATCAGAGTTATTCCCAACTGCATCTCAATTTATCCAGTTTATTAACTCAAGAACAGTCACGTACTGGACAGCAGAATTTAATTTCGTTGAGAAATTGTATGCAAGAATAGCTTGTCCAACCTGATAGCGTGGAATTACAGGATCATTAAGGGTGGACAAGACCTCCCAGATCCTCCAGTCCAACCATTACTGAGTCCTTTGGCATTCACAAAATATTTATTCCTACAGCATTTCTACTGCAACTTTGGGAATTTTTGTTTACAATTTCTAATTGCAAAGCCAGGCTATTATTC
This sequence comes from Pyrgilauda ruficollis, assembly GCF_017590135.1. Classification (NCBI taxonomy): domain Eukaryota; kingdom Metazoa; phylum Chordata; class Aves; order Passeriformes; family Passeridae; genus Pyrgilauda; species Pyrgilauda ruficollis. Next base: position 2,295,693 of record NW_024508101.1, read on the forward strand.
CACTACTTTTTCCAGCATCATTTTTTGGAACTTGCAAGACTTAATCTACATGAGTTGAAAAAAAAAAAATGCATTTTGTAGTGTTTCCTTTTCTATAGAAATAGGGAACAGCTGTGTTCTATATATACAAGTGATAATTAAAGATCAGCAGGACTCCCACAGAGTGTAGGTTTAAATGATGATAAAAATATGTTGTTTTCTTTAAGATTCTGGGCTGGCCCAAACTGGCTGCAGTGCTTGGATATGTTTTAATTGCCTTGAGCTTTAGCACTGGTTTTAGAGGGGAGGAAGAGAGGATTTTCAGTGGGAAATCTGTCCATGCCCATCTCCCACAGGTGATTTTTATGGCTCTTAATGTCTATTTTTCACCATGTCTCAATATGCTGCTTCCTCATGTTTCACTGAGATGTTGAAGAATTATCAGCCTGATTCTCATTCATTCAATTACAAAACATGACACAATAGATGTGCTTTAAAGCAAAAGATTATTTACTTTTTGATCCAGTTCTCATCCTAATGAGAAGCCTTCCCATTTTCATAGAGCCATTTGGGAAATGATTGCTCGAAACTCATTCAAAATATGCTTTAATACAATAAATATCAGCTTCCCCTTAAACCTCTTTATACCACAGAGCTGTAAACTGCCTGCCCTAAGCTCATTTTATTTACCTTGCTGCAGATTCTTGTTTCAAACAATTGCTCCATTTTTCATCAGCTGAACACCAACCTGAGCCAGGGTTCAATAGAGAGAAACGGCCCTCGTTGGTCAGAGCAATAACGATTACTACCTGTACAGCCTCAGCTATTTATGTCAATATATCAATTTTCTCCCCCTTAGCTGAACTTTACACAGTTAATTTTTCTTTTCCTCCTCTTCATCTCCTGGATATTGGTCTCCTATGAAGATATTGTCTGCTCAGAGGGGGCTGGATTGAATTAAGCACCTGTAGCACCTCCTCGTGCTGTCATAGCACAATAGATGGGGCCTGTCAATACACGAGGAAAGGGTTTTAAACTCTGATGTTCTTTTAATTGCCTGCTGGCCACAGCTCTGCCTTGGATTGTGGGTACTCCAAGGGGGGAAAAATCACAAGAAAGGCCAAGAAAAATAGAAAAAAAAAATCATTCATTTAGTTGTATTCCATCCTGTATTTCTAAATAAAGGACAAAATAGTAGATGGGCGTGATATGATTAATTAGAGCTTGGCTTCATTAGAGTCCAGTCTCTGAATTTGTGGATTTATTTACTCATTTTGAAAATTTCGTCTGAGAAATTTTACCAGATTTTCTCTTTTTCCTTGCAATTATTTTCTGAAAAGAAAAAGGCCAGCATGAAATATTTGTGTGGAAAAGTGGTCCCCGGAATTCCTGTCAAGATTTGCTTGGGGTGCCTGGTCTGAGGCTTTGTGCTCTGGGACAGGGGGAATAAAAGACCCTCAAATTCTCATACTTATTATATTAAATTTTAAAAAAATATTAGAAAAATGCAAAAAATTCAAATTTTTTTAGGATTCAGGCACTAACAACAAAAATGGTCACAGTTCCCTTTCCTATCGCTTTCCCTCAGCTGCTAATACAAAACAAATTGAAATTTCTACTTAAAAATAGTAGAAAAAACTCTGGGGCAGTATGGAAAATCTGTGCACTCTAAGTAATTCTTCCCAATATGTGGGAAATCAGCCCTTTTTTTTTTTTTCTTTTTTTTTCTGAGAACTAAATTTCAGTTGTTAATTCAGGCACTAACAACAAAAATGGTCACAGTTCCCTTTCCTATCGCTTTCCCTCAGCTGCTAATACAAAACAAATTGAAATTTCTACTTAAATATAGTAGAAAAAACTCTGTGGCAGTATGGAAAATCTGTGCACTCTAAGTAATTCTTCCCAATATGTGGGAAATCAGCCCTTTTTGGTTTTTTTCTTCTTTTTTTTTTCTGAGAACTAAATTTCAGCTGAGACATCCGAGAAAGGAGGGAGAAAAAATAAAGGAAGCGCAGTACAGCAGGAGGAAAAGGTTTTCCTGACAATTGAGAATTAACTGTGTAATACCTCGCTCTGAAATGGGAATAGATTTTGGAAAGTAATGAGCTGCTAGTAGCAATTTTTAGTTTAATGACACAATATGTCATGTTATCAGTTTTACTCTCATTTTAGGTGCTGTGTCACCTGTCCGTGTCTCTCCATTAAAACCGTGACAAGTGTCCCTGACTGGAATAATTAAAAGCAGGAGGATGAGATCATTTAGGGATCCACTGTTTTGCAGGGAGCAGGACCATTTTTGATTGTATAATGGAATAATGGAATGGTTTGGGGATGGGAGGGACCTTGAAGCTCATCCAGCCTCACCCCTGAGACACTTTCCACCATCCCAGGCTGCTCCAAGCCCCTTCCAGCCTGGCCTTGGACACTGCCAGGGATCCAGGGGCAGCCACAATTTCTCTGGGCACCCTCTGCCAGGGCCTCCCCACCCTCCCAGGGAATAATTTTTTTCCCAATATCCCATCTAAACCCAGTCCCTTTCAGTTGAATCCATGTGGGGAAGAAGTTGGCTGTGCCTTTTCAATCTCCACTTTTCAACCCTGAGGATCAAAATCCATAGGCAGGAGTTTGGGCTCTTTCATGGCCTGTTTGTGGTTTTGTTATACAAAGCAACTCGGATTTTCCAGTGAGGGAGAGGAGATTTCCATCCCTTTATGCTTATTAATCATAGGTATAAAAAAGCAGCTGTGGAGGCACATAAATCATCATTTAATCTCTTCATCTCACTCATGACAGGGACAGATATGCAATGTCCTTATTTAACCCAATTTTTAAAGGCTTTTAGGAAAAGATATTTTCTTTAAAGAATTCATTGCATTGCTTAACTCCAAGATCTTGATCACTGTGCATCCTTTAGAAACCTTCACCTCCTCAAAATTTCACAGGCCAAACCAGAAATGATCTTTTGCTTTGACTGATTTTGATAGATAATTGTACAAAGTGAATTTATTCAGTGCCTCTTTCTGTACTAAAGAATCATTGAAGAATAAAAGAACCCCAAACCTCTGAAAGAGCAAACCAAGGCAAAATAGATGAAGAGAATTCATTAGTAGAGTCGGTGTTGCTTCTGTTTTCATCTTTATTGGACTCTTCCTGCAGGCAGGCAGCATCTCCCATGGAATATTGTGACACCTCATTCAAATGGATTCAATAATGAGCTATAAAATAATCTACTTTTGCTTTGCAGTCCAGGTGGATGAGAGAGGGAAGAGGTGGACCCCCAGAAATAATGTTTGTCTTTGCCACAAAGATTTCTCCATCTATTTCCCAACCTATGGGACTGCATTTTCGATGATTGATTGCAATTTGAAATGTGTTCTATGTATATATATAGAGAAAAAAAAATTACCTGAGGATACAAATACAGATATTCTACTTTGTTCTTGTTATTCTGAAATTCTGGCTGCTGTCAAAACCCCTTCTCCTTGCCCTGGGTGTTCATTTGCACCAAGAGAGCACGAGCACTGTGTTCTTCCAGCTCCTGTTCCCTAGCACAGCTCTATAACGTAACATGACATAACCTAATAAAGCAGAATGTTGCTTGTCAAAAAGAGTATCAACTAAGAAGGCTAAGATCAGGTGTTTGGCACACATTTAGATTGCTAATATGCACTTAGGAATAAGATGACTATTTAACAGATGGTATATTTGCTAACTTCAGTGTTTCTGCAGAGATCTATAAATAAATTATCACCTAGTTCCTACATAATTCCTTTCATTCTTTGTCTGTATTTATCTCACTTGAAGAACAACGAGTTCCCTCACACTCCATTGCTCTCTCAGCTGCGAGTTTTAACAAAAAACCACATTTTTTTTCCCCCCCAGATCTGTGCGTGTTGACAGACTGCTCTTGCTAGAGCACGATTAATCAGTTGGATGTGATAATGAGGTCGTGGAGGCCAAGCAAAATGCTCAGATGCACGAGTGATCCTTCCCAGGGAAGAGTGGGAATGTGGGGACCCAGCTGCATGTGGCATGGCCTCGTCTCCTGCTGGGAGTGTTGCAGGGCTGAGCGAGGAGGGGCTGTGCTCACAGCACCCCAAACATATGGCATTTTGAGGGGTGGGGTCAGGGAATGGCTTTCTCTGATGGGAGCAGGAATTCTTGAGGTGGAGGAGGCCGTCAGCTCCTCACCGGGAATGAAGGGAGGAGTGAGGAGAAGGAATGGCTCAGAGCATTTTCCACCTGGTGTAACCCAGCTTTACCCTCTGGGGTCAAGGATGTCATCCAAACATATGGCATTTTGAGGGGTGGGGTCAGGGAATGGCTTTCTCTGATGGGAGCAGGAATTCTTGAGGTGGAGGAGGCCGTCAGCTCCTCACCGGGAATGAAGGGAGGAGTGAGGAGAAGGAATGGCTCAGAGCATTTTTTACCTGGTGTAACCCAATTTACCCTCTGGGGTCAAGGATGTCATAATGGAATTACAGAAGGTTTGGGTTGGAAGGACCTTAAAGCCCATCCCATTCCATGGGCAGGGACACCTTCCACTATCCCAGGGTGCTCCAACCTGCCTTTATCCTGATTTATGGCCTGAAAGTCTTCCAGGTAGATTTTAAACAGAATAAAACCAGAGCTTGAGAAGAATACCAGTGTTGGATGGAGGTGACCATTGGTGTCACTTTGCTGAGCACAAACCTGCCAGCGAGAGAAGCAAACCCAGGCTGGGTGAGGTGTTTGCCTGACAAAATGATCTCTGGAGACAGAAACAAAATGGAAGTGGTGGACAGAAAACTTTCCTGCTGAAGCAATTCCATTAATTAATAGATTAATTAATAAGTTCAGCCATAAATTATTTTTTCCTTAATGTTTTAAAGCTCCTAATAATAGAGATAATCATAAATCCCAGAGTGCTTTGGGTTGGAAGGGACTTTAAAGCCCATCCAGTTCTACCCCCTGGCATGGGTAGGGACATCTTCCACTAGACCAGGCTGCTCCAAGCAACATCCAGTTGCTGACTGTTCATTAATATATTTATTCTAATTTCCCCACCGCTGCTATTACCCACACATCTGGGGGTTTTGTTTGCTTTATTTTAATATAAAACTGCCTTACAGGTGTCAGAGTAGCAGATTAAACTACACAACAGAGTGAAAGGTCAGTTTTCCTGGGATTAAGGAATTTCTTCTTAAATATGTTGGATAGGAATAAAAACCAAATCACAAACAGCAATTCATTTCAACCTCCCAGTCATGTTTGAAATTCCTGAACCTGCTCAGGGACAGTCCACCCAAATCCATCCATTCCAAACCAGTCCATCCTAAGAAGGAGCACAGAACTTCTCCAAAGAAACCAAGGAAACTTGGGTGTTTCAATATATGAAATTGTTACAGACAATTAGAGAAACTCCAATTTATCACCTTGCATAATTACCACAGTTCATCTGAATTAATGTGATTTCATGCTTTCTTGAACTTTTGATAGTTTTTTTCCCCTCATAAATGTTTTGTCATTACATAATCCCAAATATAATGGTTGTAATTACTTGGTATTGAAATGTGCAATGAATGTTAAGGCACGAGGAGTAAGAGCTCCTTACAAATTAGCCACGCTCCTGAGGACAAATCAATACAATTCCTCACATTTCCATGTGCCTGTGTCAAATTGTGATAGATCACTTCTGTTCCCATTTTTTTCTTCTGTGTCTGTTCTAGCCTGTGATGTATTGCAATAGGAGAGGTGCTCCTGCAGCACCACAGGAATTTCCTCACAGGGAAATGGGGCACAAAGCTCAGCACTTTTCCAAGGAAGCTCCTGGTTATGATTTGCTGGGAGTATTTCTAGCACCTGTGTTATCACCTGAAAATCAGTTACCTTCCTCTGCTCTGGCTGTAATGAATTAGGGGCCTCATTTGGGGCTGAATTTGGTGCCTGAATCAGAGAATTTAGGTCTGTTATAACTACAAATAACAAAAATGAAGCCTATTGAATCTTTAAAATTATCTCAAATTCTGGAAGGCCCCATGCTTCCAGATTTTGGGTTTGCTATTTCTTCTCTCACGTAAAGGAAGTCCCGAAAATTTTGGGGTTAAAGCCCTTTTAACTACAGGCTGTGGCTATCCAGACCCCTCCTGGACATCAATCCCTGTTCTTTGCTTCTCCTGAGTATTTTTGTACTACCTTGAATATACTTTGTACTGCATATTTTTGAATTGCCTTGAAGGAGATGAGCACAAACCTCTTGCAGCCTGGATTCTACAGGGTGTGTTATGGAAATATCCTTCTTTCTCCAAGTATCTCCCAAAGGAATGGCTAATCTCCTTCCCTACAACTTCCATGGCAAAGTAAACTCTTTTTCAGCTTTTCAAACTGCACTAAACTTGCTGAACAAACCCTCTGACAGTTCCTTTGTCTTGATAATACTGTCAATACATTAATCTTTCCCCGTTAGCATCTAATCTCAATTTTTTAAATGTTCTAATTGATTTTCTATGAATTCAATTCTGAGATTAAGAGCGGTGTTATCTCTAATTAAGGTGTCTGAAAGCCGCTTAGTATTTCCCATTTCCTGCCTTTTAAATACTTGCATTTTCTCCTCAATACCTGCTGAGTTCTCCTGCTCCATCTGAAGCACTTGTGAGCCTTTAACACCTCAGGTCTGGAAGTTTGGAGCTGAGTCAGCCAGAAGCAGCCTGGGCAATGCCTGAGTGTCTCCTTTCACCAGGACAGGTCAAAAATCCACTGGAATTTCCACTTTTGTTCTCATTTCCACCCTAGGGGAGCACTGCATCCCAGAGTGGGTGAAGGGAAAGCTGCCTTGTCCCCCAAAACTCCCTGATGGAATTGCTTGTTAAAAAGAGAGGGAAAACCACAATCACTGGTCCTGTCCTTAGCTGTGTAATCATCCAAAGACCTTCATCAGTGCTTCTTTATTTAGTTAAATTCCTTTGGAGCTTCCAAGGGCAAGGACCTGTAATTTACACTTCAGGATGAACACAGGCCCCAGGTCCTCAATTCAGCTTAAATGATCTGAATGGCCAATCCAGGCACTCATTTTCAAGGTGGGGAACAATAATTTCTGCCACAGTCTGATTGTCTTATTGAATTAAAGAGTGGAAATGCCCTTTACAAGGTAATATCAAGCTTCTCTAGAGGAAACAATTGGAAGGTCACAATTAAATTAAACAGGGAGGGTGAGGTGAGAGGGGGAAAAACCCTGAGCTGGCTTGATTTTTGTTCATGCACTAACAAACCCAGAGCACAGAAACATATGCTGGGAAGCTATAGAACTGGTCTACATCTGGCCTTTGTTATTTTTTCTCCTGCTTTTATGGAGTTAGCAGCATAAAATATTAAATTTCTCTCCTGAGCTGAGCACAGGACTTGCTCTGAGCAGTAAATGTTGACACAGCCTTGGGGCTCCTGCTCCAGAGCCCATCTGCAGGCCAGAGGCACAGCTGAGGAGCTGCCCCTCTCCCAGGGAGGGGCACAGAGGGAATATTTGTTAAATATTTTATATTCCTGAACAGTTTTCTCACTTGTCACCGCACAGTTCATTTGTCACCTGTCATCACCAGAGTCACTTCGCCGTCTGCAGGAGTTTTCTCCAGATTGGAGAGCTCTTAAAGACAGATTTCTCTCGCTGGGCTGAACCTCAAGGGTTGGATTTGTCCCTGGCACAACTGCAGCGATTCTCCAGACTTCCAGGGGAGATGACCCTGGCTGCTGTGGCAAATGTCCTTTTGGCAGGGGGGTTAATTCTTATCCCAACCCTCTTCTCCTTCATATTTCCCGCTGCTCCCACAGTAATCTGATTTTAACTATGAAGAGATAATTTAAGAACCTTGACCTTGTCGCTGGGGACACGTAGCTGTTCCCTGGTTCTGCAGAAGCACCTCTGGCATCTGCAGAAGCACATCTGCCCTGGGTTCTGATGGATACAATCCCACTTAAGGCCACTAATTCTTTTTATAATGCTTCTACCAACAAAATAATAATCAAGGCTTGTAATACATACATAAAAAATGGCAAGGAAGAGAGGAAAAGTGGCAAGGAAGAGAGGAAAAGCAGTGCCTGTGACCTCATTCCTTCACTCCATGAAAAGTCCAAATGTTACACACAGTTCCTCCTTCTCCAGTATCAGCTACAGAATAGACAAGTTTATCTTCTACCTGAAAACATTACACAGGATCAACCTTCACTGCAAAAATAACTGGTCAATTAATTTCATCATTTTTATTAGGAAAAAAAGCCAATCATTTATTCCAAATAATTTAGTAATTTTTTTTTCCCTTGCAAACCTCCCCCATAACTTCTTTTGTCACGCCAAAAAATCTGCAATCTCACGTGAAAATCATGGATATTTCACTCAATAATGTATTGGAATCTACATCATCTTGTCTGTAATGAAAGGAGAACAGATAAAATAGCAGATCACCCAGACTGCAAACATAGACAGGTTTTATCCTTCCTCAGTATTAAATTTTATCAATCAGAATCTATCGGCTCTGGGACCTGTGGATGCTTTGTTCCCCACCATATCTCAATCACATATATTGCTTTTCCAATACAACTGGCAATGGGTTGATTTAGGATAAACACTTTTAAAGGACCTAAAGAGTAAGTAATATAGAACTAAAAGATAATCTTCAAATACTTCTATGTTCCCTATTGCTACTTTATCTGCCTGGTTCACTGCCTGTAATGCTCCTTACAACCTCTCTGCAATGTAGATCTCTGTTTCACAGATAAAAAAAAACCCTCCTTTTATAATAAAAGTCTAAGGAACTAACCTGGAATAAAGCAGCTTTAACCAAGTGCTGATAGAGCAGAGCCTTGAACACAGTGGTTAAGTACTCTGAGATGTTTAAACTATTGGAGGGGCAGAAAAATGGAATTTCTGATGTGCTTGGTCTGTTACAACTTAAAATAAACAGGACACTTGGTGTCAATGGGAATCACATAGGCTGTGAGAACGCACAGGAGACTAAAAGAGGGAATGATGGAGAAAGCAAACCCCTTCCTTATGGAGATACACCCATATCTTCTGGTTTTAAGATTCCAGGCAGCTCTTTGTGTCTTCAGGAATGTCAGGAGATTTGCATAATCCCATTCTTGTTATATCAGAGTTTTAAAATAGCAGTTCTATCATCACCCTGCCTTGTCCTGTCAGCAGGCAGGTGAAACCCTACCAGGCTTCCTGCTTCATCACTGCTGAGTGGTGGTTCCTGCTTTTCCTGGAGCCTGTGAGAGGCCCTGTGTGCACAGAATTCTGTAGAGAAATAAACACTGGGAAGCTCAGCGGGGAGATGAGCTGAGCAGGGTGAGGTCTTGCAGTGGTTTTGGTCTTGGAGTGATTAAATTGCACCACTTCAGAGGGTTCTCTGCATGTGTTCTGCTCAAAGTGACCTTGAAGGATGCCCAGTGCCCCAGTTTGGGGTGGGCAGAGCAGGACAGTGACCCCTTAGAGACCCCTCCCTGCTGGAACCAGCCCAGAGGAGCCCACCAAGTTGATCAGAGGGCTGGAGCACTTCTCCTGTGAAGACAGCTGGGAGAGTTGGGGCTGTTACTCCTGGAAATGTCATATTCCTTACAATAATGGTTCTCACCAGGTTTTTCCTGATTTTCTGAAGAAACTCTGTGAAATAAAGGGGCAAAAAAGAAAACAAGCCTGAGGCTGCTGGGTCTGCTCCATGGAGAGCATCCACTGAGCAAAGACCTTGGTGTGGTCTCCTGCCACGGGAGCTGCTGCAGAGAGAGCTGGAGCATTGGCACAGAGTGTCCATAACAATCAGTAGTGATAAATGAAAGTTCTCTTTCTTTCCACTCCAAGCAGAATTTTGACAAAATACAGGGTTTATTTTCTGTAACTCATTTTACTCAGAACCTGCCCCTCATCTCCCCACACCGGGGAGGGTGGCTGCTGCTGCTGCTGCAGTGATATTGGATTCTACCTGTGCTTAAAAGTCCAAAAGGCAATTTTGAGCCGTGAGCCTTTTTAGTGACATATGGAAGAGATGACAGCAGCACTTCCATCCTCCAGACAGCATCGATCCACGGCAAATGTTCCCACTGCAGGTTGCATTTGTTGCTCCCCAGCTGAAGGGAAGACTGGGAGGTGTTACCAGGATCACCAGGAGGGCTGTGCATGCAAAGGAGAATTTTATGGCTGCTTCTCCACATGTCTGCAGTTGAGATGTGTTTCTGCATCAGGGGAAGTGGGGTTGGAATGAGATGAACTCTAAGGTCCCTCCCAAACCATTCCAGGATTATATAGAAGGCCACCCTTTTAAAACAGGTGATGTCAGTGCATTACTCAGCACGTGTAGGGTAGAGAGTGGTGCTAGAATGAGGATGGAGACTGAGAGAATTGAGATTGTTCAGCCTGGAGAAGACAAGTTCTGGGGTAACCTCACGGTGGCCTTCCAGTGCCTGGAGGGAGCTACAAGAAAGATTGAGAGACACTTTGGAAAGGTCCTGGAAGGACAAGACAAGGAGGAACTTGTCAAACTGACAGAGGGCAGGGTTAGGTGAGATATTGGGAAGAAATTTCTCCCTGTGAGGGTGCTGAGGCCCTGGCACACGGTGCCCAGAGCAGCTGTGGCTGCCCCATCTCTGGAAGTGTCCAAGGCCAGGCTGGACGGGACTTGGAGCAATCTGGGGTGGAAATTAGTAGAAAGTGGCAGAGGGTGGAACTGGATGAGCTTTAATGTCCCTTCCAACCAGGCCATTCCATGATTCTCTGTAGATAGAGGCAATTCTGTGGCTTTACCTGACATGTCCCTAAAGGGGAAAAGGGAATTTAGAAAACCAAGTCAAACTTTTGGGGATGTGTTTTTGATGGTGAACTTTTCTTGGCACTGGCAAGCTGAGCTCTTCCCGCTTCCTGCTCCTCAGTTATCAGCTGGTCATCCCTGAGTGCCTGTTGAGTGCTGAACTGAGCAGTTTATGCCTCCTTTTGAGAAAGAAAGCCACTGCCAGAGTTCATTCCTGAAATCATCTGCCAGGGAGCCTGATCAGTATTCCAGCCCTCGTGTGCTGTGATGAATTAACAATCAGCTTAAAGACCCAGAGAGCTTTACTCCAGGTGGTAGTTACAACAGCTAGCACACCTTTTAATCAAATACAATTGTTACAGAGGGATTTCTGGACACACACAGCACCACAACACAACCCAGCCAGAAGTGTAGGTGCCATTTAGCCTTAAATTCATGCATGTCCAGACTTTGCAAATTCAGCCTATCTGATCCAAGCCTATTGATTTTTCCATTTTCTGTTTCAAAGCATACACTGCCAGTGAAAAGGGTTATGACATCCTGAGGCTGCTGGATTGCTTTGTGATGTTTCTGTAATTTGTGTGCACTCAAAGGTAAATAACACGATGAAGTAATCAGATGAAAAGTGGGCTTTCATGCTGGCTGAGCATCTCCCAGCCAGCCCCTCCAACAGGGCTCAGCTAAAGCTCAGCCTGTCACCATCCAGCAAACACTAAATGGGTTTGATTTGGTTTAATATATTCCTCCCTGAAATGGTTAAATACTAATGGTGGGCTGGTTTTTGTTGTTTTTTTTTTTTTTTTTTTTTTTTTTTTTTTTTTTTTTTTGTGTTTCAGAATGGCAAAAACTCAGTCCAGGAGGAATTTTTGCCTCTAATTTGTTATTGCAGCAAAATTGTGTCTTCTGTCTCTGACAAAAAGCACATGGAAGCTCTTGGGAGCTGCAGATTTCATTCCAAGTGCACTGTCACTCTGAGCCACACTGCTGTGAGCAATCATCACTGGCCAAGAGCAGGGAGGGTGGCAGTGTCAGGAAAATGCTGCTGAGAATAAGCATCAAGCAAAGCCCTTGAGTGCCACTTTGAAAACCAGGAGAATGTGGTTGGAGCCAAAAACCCCAAGGAGAAATCCTGCCTGGCTCTGTAGCATTGTGGGGAACTTTAAAATACTAATGGCTCCACTGTGTGCCCTCCTGTGTGGATCAGGGCAAAGTGACCAATTCTAGGCATTAAATTAGATTGTTGTCCTTGTTTCTCAGAATTTCAGGTCTGAGAAAGTTGAAATTGTCATGACTTTTACCATCAAGGATAGAATAATTTGACTGAGAATCTAATTTAAGATCCCTAAGCAACAAGATGCTTTCAATTAATACCGAATTTTCTGGGTTTATGCCCTGAATAATTATGAATTAGGTTTGCATTTGATTCTTTTTCACTGTGGAGTCCTTTTTTATTCTGGTTTATTTAATTGCACTTCTTAATTCTCCTGCATATCCCTTAATGCCTCTGCTATAGATGTGTTTGAGAACTAAAAGAACAAGTAACAGGCCTGGACAGGCTGTTTCATGCAGCCTGTTACGGGGATTTCCCTCAAGACCAGTTGTTTGCACACAGTTATTTTTGCTTAAAACTGAGGAAATAATTAAAGCAAATCCCCTGTGTGCCTTGGGAGAAAGTTCTGGTTGAAGCCATACTGAAGCAGTTTTCCCCAACAGGTTTTTTGTTTGTCTTTTCTTAAGGCATGAAATGCCTTAAACAAAAATGCCTTAGGAAAAATTTCACCACTGAAAGAGTGGCCAAGCTTTGGGACTGGCTGCTCATGGAAGTGATGGAGTCCCATCCTTGGAAGTATTTAAAAAATTAGTAGATGTGAAATTTTGTGATGTAGTTTATGAGCAGGGGGAGATTGGGCAAAAGCTGGATTTGATTATCTCAAAGGTCTTTTCCAACCCTGTTAATTCTGTGATTTTGTAATTCTATAATTAAAAATGAAAAAAACCCTCCAACCTATGACCTAACACCACTTTATGTGCTACACCATGGCAGTGAGTGCCTCATCCAGCCTTTTTTTAAACCCCCCCAGGGATGGTGACTCCACCATCTCCCTGGGCAGCCTATTCCAATGCCCAACCCCTCATTCTGTGAAGAACTTTTCCCCAATGTCCAGCCTAAACTTCCCCCGGTGCAGCTTAAAACTGTGTCCTCTACTGAATCTGTGATTCTGAGTTGTGTGAAAGCTGAAGGAAAATCTCTCATGTCCTCATCTCCTCTTCAAGCTGACTCGGGCCTAGCTCCAAGATGAACTTCCCAAGCCTTTGACTTCGTTGTAGGCTAAGCTGAAGTGTTCCAGGTGGCCTTGTGCTGGGTGTCACCGCTGACCTGGAAGGGGAGAAGCCCTGTGGGTGGCAGGCCATGACTCCAGCCTGGACCAGGACCCTGCTCCTGTGCTTGGCTCCGGCTGCACGAGCCGAGGCCTGACACCAAACCTTTACAAACTTCCACCTCAACAACTGCAAAAACACACGTGGCCTGCTCCAAATGTACTGCTGGCAGGGGAGCAGGAGACGTGCAGGATTTATAGGGAGCTTTTGAGTTTATTTATGACAAAAGAAGCCTTGTGCAGGAAGCGGGATGCCAAGGGCCTGCCATCCTTGCATCCCGCTAATGCATTTACGTGCTCCCTCTCCCTGACGCTGTCTCTCATTTTCAGCTTGTAGCTTTAATAATCTATGCCACTGCCTTCTGTACAATATTCCTCCTGCAGCTTTCCTTTGACAGCTCTGGTTTTAATAGAGGATAAGCACCGAACTCCAGCTGAATCTGAAGACATATTTCTAATCTCGTCCCGCATTTATTTTGCTTCTCGGAGAACTTCGTATCTTGAACAGAGGAAAAAAGTATTTTTTATATATTAAGTTGACATGTTGAATAGGTTTCTGGAGGTATCATTAATTCAAACTCCAACTCAGAGTTAGTTACCTTGTAGTAAAGAGACAAATACACAGAAACCCTGGTACTTGGATAATAGGTTTGATTCAATTCTCTATCAGGGAGATTGCAATAATATGCCAGGCATTCCAGGCCAGGAAAAAATCCCATTTTGTGAGGTGTTGAATGAAAGTGTCATCACAGCAACGTGCCTGCCTGCCTGGATTTCAAGATATAGCCTGAAGTATTGGTGGAAACAAAGAATTAAATTGAATGGCAACATGAAAATAAGAAACAAGGAAATGTTGACTGTGAAATAAGAGTTTCAAGGTAATTTGTTCCACTATTCTCATCAGGTCATTATGACGTTTTCCATGTACTGTGGGTTTTTTTTCCCTATTGTAAGATAACTTAAAACTCCCAGTTCTGCAGTGATGCTGCTAAATTGAAGCATTTTCCTGTAAATTTGTGCTTGTCAGTGTAAATAACAGCCTTTGATTTGTCTATCCTCTCTCTTCTCCATGGGGACGGAGGTAAATATCTGCCACCACTACTGGAAAAGTGGTGTAGTGCTTGATTATGGGATAAATTTAGCATTCTGTGTGCCTCTGTTAGAGCTGGAGGACTGGAGCAGACTGAGGGCTGGGGAAAATCCAGACCCAGCTCTGGGATCTGCTCCCTGCAGGAGCTTTGGGAAGTTTTTGGGTGGGGGTATAAAGCTTAAATAAAGGAACTGCTTGATATAAAATGCTGAATAATCACCAGAGCCTTCTTTCTTTCACGGATCTTCCTGGTTTTCCTTTCTTCCCCCTGGTTTTGTTTTTTTTTTCAATTTTATTTTTTTGCACATTGTTGGTGCCTTCACTTAAGGATATTCCCTTTCCTTAGTTCTTTTCCCAGCTCCCTGCCTGGCCTGCCTTGGTTCCTTGGGGATTACAGACTCCGTGGACAATTTTGAGGTGGCTTTCTATTCTTGCTCCTTTCCAAAATGGAATTTGTTCTGTCACTAACCAACTTTCTCCTCCAAATCTCAAAAAAATTTCCCACACAGGAAGTCTGGCTTGAAAAAATGTTTCAGCAGAAAAAGTGGTAAAATAATGAATCAATTTTTTTTTTTTACATTTGACCAGCTCTTGGAAATCAAAGCTGTTTGAGAAATTCAGGGTAAAACATTATTAAATGAGGTACCAGCGATACACCTTTTGATCAGCTGTGCTGAAAGAGACTCTGTGAACCAGCCTGACCTCTGATGTCTCCTTTGTGTAACCCCTGTGACACCAGGTTTGCTATGAGAAATGGAACAAGATTAATAATTAATCCTTTTGCTGGTGTCTGAAATAGTGACACAAGGTTGGCTTTAGTCACATGTTTTATTAATGAGCTTTGAAAACAATTGCTTTCTCCCAGCAACAGACTGCTCTGAGCTTTAGACTGAAAAAAAAAAAGGGCTGGAGGGAATATCTGGAGTTTTTTGGTTGTCACTGTTGTTCCCCCCTTCCCCAGGGCATTCACAGAACTCGGTCACCGCATCCAAACCTTGTGAAAAAGGTTGTGAAGTTGTGAAGGAGTGAAACGGGGAGCAAAGATGAAATAAACTTTAAATCATCTCAAGACAGACAATGTGCTCGACCTGAGGGAGCTGAAATATGAAATATTTCAGAGAGCAGCTCACAATTTTACACACTGTGTAAGGAAAAGGTGTGTTTCTTTGGTAATGTAAAAAAAGAAAACAAGAAAAGCAGTGTGCCCATTAGGAGAACAATGTTTTTGAGTCTCAATTAGGCCTCATTAGCAACAGAAAACTCAAAGCCCAACTTTTTGCAATAATTCCCCCCCCAGCTGTAGTTACCTGTGGGATAACAACAAAACCACTGTCCTAAAAAGTGAGAACACCTTCATTAAGTGAAGATAATTGTGCTTATTTTCCTTGACCTTTCAATTTCCTGATTTTTATTCTGGCTCCCGAGGGCAGCAGCCCATCAGATGTCTGGTTTTGTTATTAATATTTACTAGGAACATTTTGGGGTTTTTTAGGAATAAGCAGTGCAGAAGGAAGTCAAACCTTTTGGACAAAATCCCCAATGATCCTTTAATTACCCAATAAATTACAGTCCATGTGCAGAATTAATAGGAAAATAATGCTCTAATAAATATGATCTTCCCAACTTACATGCAAATTGAAGCTTTGCCTTCCTGCTCAGAATTGTTCCAAATGAATTTGTGGCCAAACACTGGTATGTTCCAATATCCTGATTTTTATGTGGGTTATTGATTGCCAAGCTGCCTCCAACCAACCTGTAGTGATAACTCATGGTAAGATCAATATCTGTGCCATTTTGCTTCCACCTTTGAGGGGAAAAAAATCAAATTATGCTTATAATTTACAGAGCCTATTCATATTTATCTTAAATAGTGTGCTGTAGCATACCTGTAATGATAAAAATGTAGTTAAATATCACAAAATTAGATCATTTTTCACACACGACTGCTTCTTACATCAATCATAATGATAGCAATAATGGTATTCTTTGGAAAATCTTTACTTCAGTCACCAGTGTTCACCCAAATGTCCACAAAAAGTAATTATAACTTATTTAAACAAAGTTATCCATTCAGTCCAGAGGGGGGATGTTTATACCTTGTCTACAACTACATTATTTTTTATAATATGAATGTGCTTTACAGTCCTTGCAAATGATTAATCATGAAATTGGCAACCAGAATGCTTGGGAGATGTAGATCAGGAAGGATTGCACTTGAGAGGGCAGAACAAGAGCTGAGAGGGAAGTTTTTACCCGGCAAGTCTGAGACTGATCATTTAATGATGAGAACGCTGCTATTTTAAATCTTCATTTGTCCCCGTTAGTCCACTAAGCAGAAAATGGATTGTGTCTGCAACATTACCCAGCTGCTTACAGATGTCAAAATACCATTCCTCTCTCAAAGAAAATAAATATTATGTGTTTCAGGGAGGGAATTTTTGTGGCTTTGCCATTAGTCACGCTAGGGTTGAATTTTCCTTGCTCACGTGGGGGCCAAAGGAAGGATAAAGGACTCAGCAGTGAGGCCTGCAAGTTTTGGGTTTGTTAATGCCACTTTTTAGGTGGTCAGCCATCCTAAACCTACACAACCAGGTATTCTCTTCTCCTGATTTTCTATCAGAGCCACCTCCCCAGCCTTTTTCATTTGTGTTGATCTCTGGGTGTGATTCCAAGCCCTCCACTGGGCGGAAGGTTCACGTAAAAATTGCCAAAGGCTCACTTTGGGTTCTTGACAGTGCCCAAACCAAGGACAATCATCTCCTTGCTCATTACCTGAAGGATCACAGCATAAAAGTGATCAATTTTTGCTTATTTGCAGAGCTCCTGACAGTGAGGGCAGTTTCTCCAGGTAACAAATTGAAGCAAACTCACACTTTATCCCTGGAAATCTGACCTGGATACACAGCACAGGATTTTGTCAGTCCCCTCCCAGCCCTCTCTCCACACACCCACACTGCTCAGGAGCTGTTTTTGTGCTGGAGGATTTCCACTCTGGGCTCTGAATGCAGTTCTGTGCTCCACATACAGGGAGTGCCCTGACCTTCGAGTGAGCGCTTGTTGTTTTGAAAGGTAATGACTGATTAAATATGAATTCAATGGATTTCTGTGAGCAAATTCTAATAACGTAAAATAATTTCTTTGGGTTGCTGTCTCCCATTTTGTGGAAGAATCCACGCTGAAAAATTTGGGTGCATCTCTCAGGAATTCTTCCTACAAATTCCAGCTGATTTTTGGTGTTTCCACACTGCTCCTCGATTCCTTTTTGATATTTGTTTTAGTGGGTTTAGGTTTTGCTGTTATTTTAGGGTATTACTGTCAGCATTTTGCCATATTTCAGGATTTACATATGCTCCAAGTTGTCTAAAGCTTTCCATTTTCTAATCTAAGATATTCTGGTATTTAATTTGCCAGTTCTCTTTAATTTCAGAATCAATCACTGAAATAACTGCTGTCATCATTGCATGGCTCCCAATTAAGATCTATAATTGTTTTTCCAAACAAATGTGAAGACGTTGGCTTAGCTGCTGCAAATGAATTCTTCACAGTATCCCCATAATCATTCTAATCACCATGGTACAATGATTATTAAACTTTGCATATAGATCAGGGGTTCAGCTCCTGGTGTGGGCTTTTTCCCTAATTAATATGTTTACATCACTGAAGGAAGGGAATTAATGAATTCATGTGGTACACAATGATTTAATGACTTTGTGTGTTCTGCAGAGTATTAATACACAGAAATCTGGATAATTATTTTAGGGAATTTTTAACATAAGCCCATTAAGGCAGAGATCATCGATGCATTTTTGTGAATTTTTTCATGCAACCATTGAAAAATATTTTTCCTCAATTATGGGAAATAAATCCTGGATTGTTTTTCTTTCACCAATTATTTCAGAACCTAAACTTTAAAAAATTTCCTATATTCTGATGCTGAATTGATCAGTTCCCTAGGAGCCCAAGGACTGTGAGTGGGTATATACTCACATGATTTAATAAATTTTCTTTCCAGCATGCTGCTATAATAAAAATATCAATATTTTTATGACTTCATTGTGTTCTATATTTCTTAGATTATTTGCATTCAAATGGAAATGTCCTGCCAAGCCACCTGAGGCTTTGTTGTAATTGGGAAAAGGATTTGCAAAACTCCCCTTCGTGTACAGCACTTCCAGTGAGGAAGAAAATGGGAAGTGTAAAAACTCTTGCCTGTGAACAAGGCAGCAGAGACTGAAGGAGTTTTTAATCTACTTCTGAGGCAGAATCTGCACTGATCCAAGGACCAGCATTCCAGGGAAACGGACACAAGAGCAGGGCTGTAATTTCTGTGTCCAGGGTGGATTTTTGGGATTACTGGGAGTCGTTCCCCAGCTTGATGCAATGATTATGAACACATTTGATGTCATTTGCAAGCCTTGTAGACTTTGTGCTCTGTTCCCTCCCTTTCATTTGTGTGCTCCAGTTATCCTCGTGCTGCTTGGATTTGGACTGGATTTGAATCTCTTTATCTCTTTTTAGTGCAGCACTCTGTGTTGGGCTGAAATATTAAAATGTTCTTCTAACCAGTGCTGCTTATGCTGCCCTTGGATTTATTTATTGGTTCCATTGACTCCTCCCTGAGAAGATTATGGAGGAGAAAACACCCTCAATTTCCAACTTGCATGAAAGTGCAGGATTGGGGGATTGCTCTGGATATTGAATGGAAATGCAGGGAACGACAGCACCTGAAATCAAACAAAAAATGTCAAAATATTGCTGGAAACACTGCAGGGTGTTCATGGATAGGCTGGAAGTAAAAAAAAAAAAAAATGTAAAATTCATTGAGTTAGTTGGTGATAAACCCTCTGGTGACTATAACCAAAAAAGCTTAAGTGCAAAAAATGATAAATCTAATTTAAAAATTTGTGTTTATTTACCACCAACATCACACCAGGAAACACCTGGAACAATGTGCCTGATAATACAGACAATTTTGACTTGATTAAAAAAACATAAGAGATAAAATTATGTTTATCAGAACATTTATATAGATTTCTTAATGGTTTCAGAGGTGCTTCCATTCATATTTTTTTCCCAGTGTAATCTGTGTTTTCTGTTACTTCCAAAGGGAAAACTGTGTCTCATTTTTATTACTCAGCCCTTCCACATACATTTCTGCACAATTCTTGCACTGTGCTTCTCAGACACACAATATTTTGAGGAGGAGTTGCAAAAAATTATCACTACTTTTGACAAGTCTATAAAACTAAAAGAGCACTAGTAAAACCAAACTTTTAGGAAATGCTAAGCATTTTTTTATTTCAAGAAAAGGCATTTATCAGCATATTTCTTGATATAAAAACTGCTAAATAGCAAATTAACTGGTATCTAACTTTCTTCCTGTTGGAGTGGTTCTGTGTTTCTGAATCAAAGAGAAACCTCCAGCAGTCCTTGCTGCTCTTTGCCATCACTCAGCAAAGGAGATGATTAAAATTTCATACTGGGCTTGATTTATCTAAAATTGTTGGAACTTTAAATATATGGGCTCAATCCTTATCTGACAAAGGCAGCATTAGCTGTGGTGAAATCAAAGACAAGTGAAAAGCTCCCTGTTCCCTCCAAATCGTGGTGTAATTGCAGCAGTGATTGTCTGATAACTTTTAATTGACCTCAGGGCTCCAGGATCCATCCCCAGATGTTGATCTCGTGTCCCTGGAGCCACTGAGGTTTTGCAAAAAAAAAAAAAAAAAAAGAGAGAATGGTGATAAAAACCCAGGGAATTTAATTAATGGGTGGGTAGAAAAAATTAAAGGTAAAATATGGATATCAAATATGGGATGGGGGAGATTTCCCAGCTCTCCTGCCTGGTGGAAGCCGTTCTTTGTGTGTGTGAGGAACCCATGGGGGGATACAAGAGTCCAGGAATTTTCAAGAAAGCTGTTTAAATATGAAACAGAAGAGTAGATAATCTGGAAAGACTTAAAATTCATGGCCAGAACCAGTTGATGTTCATGTTGAGAACAGGGAGAACAAATGGGCTGGGAAATACATGAGGGTTTCTACTCATAGGAGGAGAAGTTGCACTGTGAAAAGGAAATTAAGGGTTCCTTTCATAAAGGAAATTGAGGGTTCCTTTCATAAAAGAAATTGAAGAAATAAAGGGTTTCTTTCATAACACAATGTCTGGGGACAAATCAAGCCATGAAGTGCAAAAGCCAAGCTGATAACCTGTGCTGGCCCTTTCCAGGGAAGGCTGTGGTGGCAGCAGTTAAAAATCTCTTCAATAAATATTCTCTAAGCATTCCATAGGACACAATTTTCTTTCATGCCTTGCATGAATGGTTTATTTTTTATATATAATTTTCCTTCACCTCAACCATTACTTTCCCCATTATTTTCTGAAGAAAGCACAATGTTGCGGGGGGTTTTTTGTTTGTTTGTTTGTTTGTTTTTTCCTTAGATTCTCAGCTTTTCCTCTTATCCAACTTGGATTTCCAGATCCTTGGGGCAACAAGTTGTATTGTAAGTGATGAATCCATAGTTACCAAATAAACAGAAAATCCTCTGTACCAAGGTTTTATTAAGTGACTCCTGGAAGGTATTGGAGCTGTTTCTCTAAACAAACACCATAAATATGAACATGAAATGCTGGAATTAGAAAAGGGAATGATGTTGTTCTTCTGCTTTCCAAGCATTTATTAATATATGGAAAGTTTTATCGAGTACAGATGCTCAGTGCTTCCATTCTCCCATTTTTCACAGCTGTTCTGTGAATTCAGAATTAATTCTGTATATTTTTAAATACTTTGGGGATGATTTTCAATTATTTTGTTTTCCTGTGTTAATTTTCTTTACAGCAAAGCAGCAAAAATATTTTCCCTTCATTCCTCAAATTTACTCTAAACTTTGTATATTCCTGCTATGAGCACTCAACAGATTTTGGGGTATTTATTTCTGGTGGTGCACTAACTAAAACACAATTCAAAGAGTCACAGTGAGACAATATTTCCCCAAGGTTGACTTCACCTGTAGTATGGCAGTGGATATCCTTTAGCTGTGCAGTTCAGGAGGATCTCTGGATTTGCTGAGCCCATGGAATAAGTGATATCATATGGCTCTTGGATAAAAATAGGCCCATGAAGGGTTTCTTCCCCTGTGAAAGAAAAACAATAATTTCAGATTAGATGTCTTTAGCGTGTCCTTCCACATAAAATTGTCCTTTGGAGTCCTTTGCTTTCAGCTGCAAGTTAAGGTCTGCTGTTATATTCACCAGAGAATCCACCTCCAGACACTGGACTGTTAAGGAGGAAATATTTCAAGGCTGATTGATAATAAAATCGCAGAGCTCAGCTGCTGCTGATTTATTTTGCAGGTGACAGTGAAGCTTCTTTGCATGTTTCCCATGGAAGCTCCCTGGCCAGCTGGTAAACGTGCCCATGCACCTCATCCCGGTGCTGTGGATCAGGACAGGATGGAATTGTGGAATTGTGCTTCTGTTTTGGTGCTCCCTGCTCACAGCACAGTCTAAGGGAATCACTCACCTGCTGCTCCTCTAACCCTTCCCATCTCTTGAGATATTATTTGTATACTTTATCTATGATTTTTTTATACTGGCCTGGGTTGTTTATGGGGTTTTTGTTTGCTTGTTTATTGGTGTTTTGGGGTTTTTTCCCTACCCTTTTTCAATCCTTTTAAAACAGGAGTAGCAGTACATAATCAACCTTTATACCATATCTAAAATTAAATGATTGATTGCAAGGCAAACCAGAATTATTTCTATATTTCATGGTGATCTTCCTTGTTCTGGGGAGCAGGGGAGAAGACAATTTGTTCAGCAAACCATGAGGGCAAGGCAGAGCAGATCTCTGGGATGCTTAAATAATCTTTGTTTCTTGTCCTGCCACTCTTTTGGGTTCAGTCCCTTGACAAATTTGAAGACTTCTTTTTTCACTATTGCTACAATTGACCCTTTGACTTGTCTTTTCTTTGGGAGGAATTTGCTTCCCTTCTGGGTTCATTTCCTCAGTCCTTCTCGTTACCTTCCCAGAACTGCCAGGGAGAAGTTTTTCTGAAGCCACAAAATGACCCAGGGATCATCGTTCTGCATTTCAAATCCCTGTACCCAGCTGGGCCAGTGGTGAACTACCTGATGTACATAAAAACCCCTACTTCACCTCATAAAAATGTAAATATTTTGGTAAACCTGGGATTAATTTCCCATGTTTTTTTTTCCTAAATGGAATTTAGACTCATTTGTCATTTGCAGACTACTGAATATCTCAATTTTATATCCCCTTCCCATGCCCTCAATGCAGCAAGCCCTTAATGTGTAGAATAAGGACACAATATTTTACAGCCTCTTTCCAGTGGACATGCCACAGTCCCTGTCACAAAAATACTGCCCATGAATTTTAGTAAAGGCAGCTTCTTGCTGTTGTTTTGTTCTCTCTTTAATATCCTTTCCTCGCTGGCTGATCTGCAGCAGAGAATAACATCAAATTTGTGAGAAATGATGTGCACTCTCAGAGCCAATGGTGTCCTAGGAGTCCATCTCTTATTTATAGAAAAGGTCAGACTGGTCATTTCTAATTTCCTGATGCATCCTTTTGTGTTTCCTATAGAGAATGGCCATATATTTCTTCTCCATCCTCCAGGTTCAATACAATCACTGTGATTTCTCCAGAGATACACATGACAAATGCATTTTTGTAGGGCTGTTTGCTTTTGTTAAGGTTTAAATAGTTCACATTTTTTAAAAAATCAATTGGAATATGAATATTTGTTTAAATGTATGGTTTCTATACATAAAAATTGTGTGTGAATCCTCAGCATAATGCTTGAAAGTAAATATAAACTCTTGTTATGGAATGTTTGATAAGAAGTTAAAATGTATTTCTTTATGATGCCAAATCAGTTTGATCTCCTTAAAGACCATAATTATGGCAGCCTGAATTCAAAGCTAAAGCAGGAAAATGAATCATCATTCCTTCATTCATTACATGATATTGTCTTCAGCCAATCCAGGCATTAACACAGTGCTAGTGGAAGAGGAGGAACTCTGGTTTTTCCATCATTGTGGAAGAAGCAGGGGGTGTCCCAGTGCTCCCCAGTCACTGCTTTATGGGCAGTGGGTGGATATGTCACACCCTGATATTCCTGTCAAATTCAGTTCAAGAGGTTTTACTCAGCCATGATAAATATTTAGGTATTTATGCTCTGCCTCATCCAGACATGGAAAAAGCAGAACAAATCTGGAGTTCACAATGAATAAACTTAATTTCCAGTCAAATCCTGCTCCCTGTTCTTTCCTGTTTCTGACTCTGGTGGGATTCATGTGCAGCTCCTTGTGAGGTCTCTGCCCAGCTGGAAATGCAAAGGAGAAACTCCAAGAGCAGCTTAGGCTGGCCCAGGCCCAGGCTGTAATGTGAGTATGGATAACTCAGTAGGCCAATATTGTAAATTAGCTGACTTTTATCCCTTTGCTACACAGATCTTCCTTCCCATTGGGATTTTTACAAAGTGGAGTTGGAATTACCATTACAAGCTGCTTGGTGATAGCAGATAAAATCTGTTTGGTGAAATTGAGATTGCTCCAGAAACATCATGATCTATTTGCAGGGAGAGGTTTTAGGTTTTTCTGGGATAATCAGCTCCGAGGAGCCAAACTCCAGAGGATTCACTGCTCCAGGACCAGGAATGGGGAATTCTGGTGGGCTGGGAGCACAAAGAAACTGTGACCACATCCCTGGAAGTGTCCAAGGCCAGGTTGGACAAGATTTGGAGCAACCTGGGACAGTGGAAGGTGTCCCTGTGGGGTGAAAGTGAATGAGTTTTAATGTCCCTTCCAACCCAGACCATTCCATGATTCTGGATGTGCCATATCAGAGAATCCTTACGGAAGACCATGAGGAGAAGCTTCTAAATGCAAAACTGCCATAATTCACATAAGCAAACCAGATAAGGAGGAATTTATCCAGGCTATTAAGTTCCAGGAAGGCTGTAAATTCCAGGGGTAGTGAGTTTCTAATGAATCTTTCTTAATGTGCCTTAGATAGAGCTTCATATCTGATCCAAAACATTAATATGACTTTATGGGCCAAAGCTGACACCTGATTAAGAGGCGTCTTTTAAATCAGTGTGATAGTAAAACACCTGTCAGCTCCAGCAAAAGGGATGGGACAGGTGAATTAAACCCTTCCCCCTTCTAATGACAGCAGGAAAACTATGAAAAATCCAACTTATTCAAAACCTGTTTAATTTTTCAGCTGAAGATATGGGTAACTTGTAATCGGAAGACAGGGAGTTTATGGGGTGCACAGATTTTTGAATGTCATGGAGTGTTTCCCTGCAAAGAGCACTGGGGTTTTTGATTTAATTTTGTCAGAAGCAGAATTAAATTATTATTTCCCTCCTCAAAGGCCTGGACCAGGGAGCTCAAGGTCTTTGAAAGGAACCTGACAGATGCAAAACGAGAGGTAATGGATGAGACACTGCTTGGTACCACCTAAAGTAACACACACCCCTTCAAGGAGTTGGATTTTTATACTGGGAGAGAAGATGGGAAAAGATGAAGCAGAGAAATGGCCATGAAAATGTTGTGTGGAAAGAAAAACGACTTGTCAGGAGCACAGGCAGGATTCTCTTTGTCCCTCCCAGTGCCAGCCAGCTCTCGGAGAGTGAAGCACAGAAAGGCAGATTAGATCTTGTAGGATTGAGCAGCAAGAAGCAACCTAAGACCTGCAGGGTTTTCCCAAAGGGGCTTCAACTTTCATGAGTTTTCTCCCTTCAGATGTTGATGTGCAGAGCTCCAGAGGCACAGGGCTCCTTTCAACTCTCAGCTTCTGTCGAGAGAGTCAAACTGGGAGTGCTGGTGGAATTCCAGAGTGTCTCTGCTAGCAGACACCGAACCAGGGAGGCATTTAGCTCCCTGTGATGTTGGGAGAAGGGGAGGCAGTGGTGAGGCACACGGGGGGAAGTCCTGGCACTGCTGAAGTCAGAAAAACTCTCGGTAATGATGGGGAATTTGGCACTCAAGCCCAGGGTTTATAAATGCAACTGTCTTCAAGATAACAGGAAAGAGTGCAAGGCATCCCTTGCACCGAATCATGGATTCATTGCAGCTGCATAAGACTTCCAAAACAGCAAATCCATGCAGCCCAGCACCATCACCACCCAACCATGTCCTCAGCTGCCACATCCACACTTTTTCTGAACACTTCCAGTGATGGTGATGCTGTTCCAATCCTTTAGAACCCTTTCCATAAAGAAATTTCCTCTCATATCCAATCTAAACCTCCCCTGTCTCAACTTGAGGCCATTCCATCAGGGAGAGAGTGGGAAAATTTTGTTCCTTCCTTGAGATTTCAAAAAATAATGAAGGTAAGCAGATGAAAAGAGGCACAGCTGGAATCTGGCATTTCCCAGGAGCTGGCACTCCAAGTGCCCCTTCCTTTGTCCCCTCTTCCCATGTGTGATGGATGGAAGTTGCCTGTGGCTCACTTGGAGAACCCCACTCTTGATTTGAGTTTGGAGATATAACTTTTCTTTAATAAGGGCTCCTCCCACCCTAAATGGCACAAAAATTTGAAGTGTTTTCAGTAAGTCGATTCTGCATCCTGTCAATGTTTTTTTTTTTTTTGAGAAATGAGTCAAATATTCCAATATTTTTCCTGTTATTTAAACAGGATGTCTATGTTGGGGCAGGTAGGGTGAGCTGAGGCTGATGTAGCAAGCAACATGCTCAGGTTATGGACTGACTGCACATTTTCCTTGGGCGTGAAAACAAACAATCAAGGCATAAAATACAGATTTAATTCCTAATACAACCGTTATTGTCAGAACCCAGCATAGAAAATTAGGGTGTAATATATCACAGGTGATAATTATGGAAGTATTATGCAAAAACTGTCATCGTCATGAGAATTATGAGCCTTTTTCAATTAAATATATATAGTGACAAAAGATTTTGTCAAAATGTGATACTCCCAACATTTTTCAAAAGTTCTATAACAACCAGTATTGTTTCAACACTTTCTAGGAATATATTTGAGTAGCAGTGAATTTATTACTCATCTAACAGATACACACATTCTAATCCCAAAATAATTTAGGATGGATCCCTAAATGCCAAAATATGACATTTTCTCCTGCTATCACCCTGACTACAGCAATCAAACCTCAGATTTTCAGGATACCGTGTTCCATACAAACCCCCAAATGCTCCCTAAAGATTCCAGACCAGGAGTTCAAGTTGCAGAGAAGGAAAATTGCTCCTAATGGATGGGTTGTGGGGAGTATTCAGTGGAGCTGCACTGATTTAAGCTTTTGACTGGAGATGAGCACAGATTTATGAACAATTCATTGTGGGGATGTGTGGAAAGGTGCTCCAGGAGAGGGGCTATAAATACACAATGTGTCACCTGTATTAATAATGGAATATTTTACTGAAAAATAAACAAACATGTGAGCAACAGTGCTGAAATTCCTACCTGGGCCTGACTTTTTCTTTGGCTTTATGAAAAGATTTCCCAAAGACTTTGTGCTGTTGTGGGAGACGCAGACAGGTGAAATATGAGGTGAAAATCACCTTTTCATTAGTGTGGGTGATTTGTTTCATGTCATGAACTTGGGCATGTCCTTCGGATGGAGAACTCTGGTGGAACAGACATCTAATTATGGAGACAAATATCCCAGATGAAGTTGGAGGGATGTGCCTTTCTGATGGATACCAGTCCTGACGTGCCCCCTTCTCAATGAAATTTCATTAGTTTTTTTGTGTTACTGGGCAAGATGAATAAATAATAATGAACCTTTTCCAATCGAGTGCACGAGCATTTTGTTCAGTGTAATTCCAGTTCTGAGGGAGCCCCGGATTCAATGACAGCTTCTGTTTGCTGCATTGTACTCCTGTAATATTCATTTGGCACCCTTGCCAAACTGACTGAAGGCTTAATTCAATAATTTATGCCAGAGGAGAAGATAACAGCTATATCATTTAATATCCTGCCACTTAAAGAAAGCCAGCACTTTGTTTCTCTCTAACTTTTCTCTGTTTAAAATGTAACTGTGCTTTGCTCTCTTAGAGGATGAGGAGTAATTAAGCTCAGATGATTTTTGTCATTGGAATTCTGTGTGGTGACTCCCAAATTTCATTGATAGATGCCCTGTTAATGCCTTCTTAGTGTGGAAGTGAAATACTGACTTAAATAAGCACATAACAGCATGAGAAACTGCAGTTCTGTTTACACAGAAAATGAGGGGAAAAAAATAAAGAAATTCAGGGAAATTTCAGACCCATTTGAGTCTTTGCAGCTCTTCTTTCCCACTCAGGGACTGTGGAGATAGAGGGGACAAAGGAGAATTGCTGCACTCAAAGATCCAGCCACACTGGAATGGAGAGAAATCATGGAAGAGGCCTGTTTGCAAATAATTTGAATTTACTAAAGCAAGCAGTGATTCATCTTTGTTTCCAGAGGCCACACTTGATAATTCCCACTTATGCTCAACAGGAAAATTGTTGTAATGTGAAGTTGTATTTTGGTTCTGCAGCATTGAGAGCCTCAGACCTTGTAGGAATCCAGATACAATCTCCGTTCTACAGCACTATAATGCAGGTGGGTGTTTAAGCTCCTTGTACAAGTTATTTAAATTTGGTTTGTTTATTTTGAATTACTGGAACAAAATGGCTCCTTCCCAGATGCTTGTTTTTCTCACCAGGGCTGAAGTAAGAGGCATGAATTAAACCAGTCAGGAATTAGCTGTAAGACCCTGACATCAGTGATGATTTTATATGTAGATAACAAGGTCTATACCCTGGGATAACACTTAGAAATAATTGAGATCATGAAGATAATAGAAAAACACGTGGAGACCATTTATTTTTGTAGCCCAAATTACTGCCACGGCAAAAATTCCTCAGGACACAGAAAGATCTGATATAGAAATTTCAGGCTGCCACCTACTTCTTGCTTTCAGATGATTGATAACTCAGGAAGAAAATCTTGGGGTATAAATCATCTCAAGCAGTGATCCAGGCAAGATTAAAAAACTCTTTATTTTCTTACATATAATTGAAGAGGAATGCAAGGGATATTTAAAACATTTTAAACCTAAGGCAGGTCCTGTTTAAATTAGATGATTCAGGCAGTATATTATCAAAATATTTATTGTCTTGACTGACTGATTCACATGCATTTGTCATCACAATCCATTTGAAGGATCAAAACTAAATTTGGAACTTAAACTTTTAGGAAAAAATCGGCCTTTCTTAACCAAAAATCAAGTTCCAAAGTTGACAATTGGCCAGAGAAGATCTACCTGAGATGGATCAGACCTTGTGTGGCTTTTCTGTGGCTGTTTGGGTAAGATAAAGCAGCACTTGCCGATCTGCCTCATCTTGAGAATATGTATGTTAAATACTTATTTTGGCATCCTAGCAAAAAAAAAAAAAAAAAAATAAAAAAAAAAAAAAAAAAAAAAAAAAAAAAAAAAAAAAAAAAAACCCAAAAAAACAAAACAAACAAACAAACAAAAAAAAAAACCTCAAGTATCATGAGCAGAAGAAGGGAAATAGAGATTTAAATGGCAAAGTGTAGTTGAGATTTCACTGGACATGGTTTTATCCTTTGACTCCTCCTGCATTCCAGAAACCTGCTGAAAACAGGGAGATGCAATCACTCCCCAGGAAAAGGCAGGATCATCCTCTGTTGTGGAAAATATCAGGCAAGGAAAATATAATTAGCATTG
Organism: Pyrgilauda ruficollis; assembly: GCF_017590135.1. Classification (NCBI taxonomy): domain Eukaryota; kingdom Metazoa; phylum Chordata; class Aves; order Passeriformes; family Passeridae; genus Pyrgilauda; species Pyrgilauda ruficollis. Next base: position 2,324,633 of record NW_024508101.1, read on the forward strand.
AATATTCTGTTATTGTGTCTAGCCCGCTGAAAGCTCCCAGGCACTTTCAAAATAAATAGGATAAACAGAGATGAATGAAACTGAACTCTGCTAAATATCATCAATGAGGATCTGCTTTATTACTGGCAATTAAGAAGGGAAAGTCAAAACACAAGCTCTCATTATCACTCATTGATTAAAGCCCAGTTAGAACATTGCAATCCCAACCAGCCCACTGCTCTGCTCGTTCCGCGTTTCAGCACAGAAAACAGCACAATATTTCAGAAATAATTAGGAACACAGAGTTAGTGATCAGCCTTAATGTTCCCCAATAAAATTGCCAAAGCAAATGATTATGGATCAGCCAAAAGACACTATTTGAAGCCATCATCTTTTGTGGCTGTTTAATACCTTCATGATGATTTTTTTTTTTCTGAGCAAACTCAAAGGAAGTTAAAATCCTTCCAGTAATGGCACCCTGGAATTTAGCAGAAGTCACAAGCATAACTTTGCAAATGCTCTTTTTTTGGGAAATGACTGCCAGCCATTGAATATTCAGGCAGTTTTTGTCTCTACTCTCTATTTTAGAGGAGCTAATATCAACATTTCTGATGTAGAGCAAGCTGGGAATGTCTCACTGTCAAAATCACTGTGCTTTTCCATTCAAGGAAAAATGACCTTTATCTGATGTGTTCTCCAGAAAAAAAAAATAAAAATAAAAAAGAAATGACAGGATAAACAACAAAACAAAACCCAGCTGAAAGGAGGGGGGAAATGCAGGCTGATAGGGCTGCACTGAAATTCTGCCTTGGAGCAGAGCTGGAAAGGGAAGGGTCAGCAGGAAGGGCTGTGAGCCGGGGACACGTGAGGTGGAAATGTTGCTGGCCACGTCAGGAGGCTGAAAATCCAGGGAAAACTGGAAATTATCCTGTTTAGATACTCTTTCCTCTCTTAATATTGAAGTTTGATGCCATTTTAAAGCTGCACAGGAACAGCAGCAGCCCAAAACTGGGGTTTGAGGTGTCCCTGTGGACCCTTCCCAAGGCTCCCACCCTGAGAGGAGCCTGGAGAACACGGAATGCCAGGCCATGGGAGGAGTTTGCACCACTTGTCCTCCTGTGCCTCCTGTGCAAGTTTCCAGAGGGAAACCAGAGCCAGAAATGCTTTTCATGAGCAGATATGAAAAATTCCCTAACTCTGGCAGCTGTTCCGTGGCCAGTGCCAGTTCAGCTGCTCCATCACCCTCTCACCTCCTCCCTTTCATCTCTGGTTTAATTTGTTAAAATCCAGCCATTTTAGGAAACAGGAATGATTTATTATTAAAAAACACTATTTTCATCAATTTTTACAAGTTGTAACTTCCAATCAAACCTTCACCTATTTTATCATCAAAATTATTTTGCAAACCCATCTTTTTCCAGCTGGGATTTACATTGATTCCTCTACATTTTGGGTTCTACCCTTGCCCATTATTTCACTTCAACTCCCTGGTTTTTAAGAAGCTCTAAAAAATTAATTTTTGTCTTTTTCCCACCTGGAAGCATTCAGAAAGGACATGAGTGCAGGAGAAAAAGTGAGTCCAGGTTTAGGACTTCTCAGTCCATTAAGTTCTCTGTGATTTTGTTGAATTTAGCTGCTTGGGTTGGAAAAAGAAATAAAAATCAGACAATCTACAGTAGGAATAGCCTGATGGGAGCTTTAGCACCGGGCCAATAATGAAATGCAGGGAAAACATTTCATATCTATTACTTTGGGGTAATTTTTCTCTAATCCAAAAATCACAAAACCGCTGTAATTCTGCGGAAATCTTGCATACTTGGCTGGCATATTTTCCCCAGCTCTAGTAGGAACTGATAACAGGCTGCTGAATTACTGCTTAATAAACCACTAAATGAGTGCCATCCAAGATAACGGGGCATTAAATGACGGCTATTCAGGGAAAAAGTAGAAGTGCAGAGAGAAATGCAAGAGGACTCTTTGCATAGAGGGAAATTGGATTAGTCATCTCATCTCTGCCAGTGGTAGAATGCAAACTGCAGCAGATTGGGGGAAAAAAAAATAGAAAGTGTTTTGATGCCAAAGAAAGGAGGACACTCGATGTAGGGGCTGCTTGTCATCACTTGAGCTGGGACAGAGTGTTAAAATTGTGGGGGTAATGTGAGCAGTGAAATATAATAAATGCAAAGACAAAATGAAATGAAATGCAAAGATGAAATGCAAAAAGTGAAAATAATGTATGGATGGGATTGTGGATCAAAATAAATCAAGAGATGTAGAGGTGTTGGAGAATTTCAGGATGTGAAGACAAAAGGGCAAGTGTTGAATGCAGGCTGGATGATTGAAGTACACAAAGGTTTGGGTTGGAAGGACCTTAAATCCCAACCAGCCCCACCCCTGCCATGGGCAGGGACACCTTCCATTATCCCAGGCTGCTCCAATCTCCATCCAACCCGGCCTTGGACACCTTCAGGGATGGACAGCCAGCACTTCCCTTTTCCCCAGATTTCTGTGGGATTCAGAGTAGGAGTGCCTGTCCTTCCCTAAGGACCCAGCCCCGATCTCACCCCAGAGGTGTGTGAGGAGCTGCCCCGTCCCTGCCATCCATCACAGCCTGGTGCCATCCATCTCCAGCAGAACTTGTCCCACAAGGCTGCTGGGAACACATTTGCTTGACTTGTGGCGCTTGGGAAATCGTCTCCTCCTGACTGATGGCCGCGTGCCCACGCTGCAGCATCACCAGCAGAGTTATGACAAAGCTGCTCAAGGCCATATTTCTGGGCAATGACATAATCAATGATGGATTCAGCTCTAATGGCAGGAGATTTAGGCTGCAGAGTTTCAAAGCAAAGAGAGGAGGGTGTTCCATGTTCCATCTCCTCAATAATTGCATCCAGCTGAATTTACAACACGTCCTCCTTTGCCACATTCATTTTCTGTGTGTTTGTGTTTTCACATCCCTAATATCTTGAAAACTATGCAGACATCTGGGTAAAATGTCAGTGCAATACAATAAATGTTTGTTTGATTCTTTTGACTTCAGTGGGCATCAACCTTTGGGCTGACAACAATTCTCTTGTCTCAATTCCTCCTATAAATTAGTTGTGCATATGCACAGGCATTTACACATATCAAACTGGGACAGAAATCTTTATTCCAATCTTGATTGAACCTTTGGGCTGACAACAATTCTCTTGTCTCAATTCCTCCTATAAATTAGTTGTGCATATGCACAGGCATTTACACATATCAAACTGGGACAGAAATCCCACTCTTGATTGGTTTCCTTAAAGTTTGCATTAATTTCTCTTGGTCATGGTTCAGATATTTTATCCAAAACTCTTGAACCAAGTTATTTCAAAACACAAAATATGAATCAGGCTGGATTATGTTCAGAGGATTTTGTTTTTTCCATACAAATTCTAGGTGCTCACCTTTCAGGTCACTCTTAATCTGTAATTTTTTTTTTTTTTAATGAAGAACTTGGGCATTTCTCTGGGAAGGAGAGGTTTAATAATACATAGATATTTCTGCTCTCTAAATCTCACTGTGCACTCTTGGTTTTATGTGATTATTCTTAGATTCTCTGAAGAAAAGACATTGTAGTTCCCTGCCAGTGAGCACTGAAAGTCAGTGGCATCACTGGCAATAAAACCATTTTAATTTGCAGTCAGACTGGTGGGATATTAATGAGGTTTACCTTTCTTTAAGGCAAATTTGTGGACTACATGTGCAGCACCATTTTAATTGCAACACCACACATAATTTCGTGTATCGCCAACTTATCTCCTGGAGAGGCTGGGGGTTAATTGAGTGAATAAAATAAATGTAGACTAATTAGGAGATGACAAGTTATAGCTGATAAGGTCACTTGTCAGGCAAATATGAATTCAATATCTATTGCATAAATTGTTACATTTTCTCTGGCCTAGAGCAAACTATTTGTGTTTTGCAAAGTCACAAATGTACAAGGAAGACACAGAGAAAAGTCTTTTATTTCTGCCATATTCAGTGTAAATCAGAATAAATCTAAATAGAAACAGAAGTTGGAGGTATTACATTATATTCTGATTTAAGTTGCATTATACCATCAGTGATTTTAGTAGCTTTAGACTAATATGACTGAAATATGAATCTGATTAATGCTCAGTAAGTTACTAGAGATTAACCCCTACGGTTTTGTTGACATTGTATTGATACCCATTTTTTTATAAGCTGTGGGAAAAGTAATAAATCATCAAAAACGATTTGGCATAAGTGTATGAAGTGAGACAATGTTAGAGGATGAAGAAATTGCATTCCATAAATCACATTGGGGCTGGGGGGAAAGCCTTTCTGAGCACGTGAGCCAAAGTTCGGATAGATTTTACTCTAAAGGACTCTGAATTTTCCAGGGTGAGCCCAGGGCACTGAGATGGAGACAATCCTGAGGTTTTGGAGTGGCAGCCTGGGCACCTTCTGGGCAGTGAAAGAAAAGAAGCCCAGCCTGGCCAAGGGCACCCAGCAATGCCCCAGAGGAGAAGCCAGTCCCAAGGGACGGTGTGCTCTGGTTTTCTAACAGGCTGCTCTTTCCCCACACAATTCTCCCAAATCATAATGAAAATCTGGTGGCAAACAACCCACCCAGACTGGAGATCAGTGCACAGAAATAACCTCCTACGGAAATAACCTTCCACTGGCTTTGCAGTGCTGCTGGAGTGGTGCCTGAATCCCTGCCTGCCTCAGAGCTTTCCTGCCTGGGATGCAGGGATGCTGCTGGAGCTGGGGGTGTTGGTACGTGGCACAGGGTGCCCAGAGCAGCTGGGGCTGTCCCTGGATCCCTGGAATGCCCAAGGCCAGGCTGGACACTGGGGCTGGAGCACCTGGGACAGTGGGAGGTGTCCCTGCCATGGCAGGAGTGGCACTGGAGGAGCTTTCAGACCCCTCCCAACCCAAACCATTCCCTCTGTGATTCCATGACAAAAGGAAGGTGAAGCTGCTGCCTGTGTGCCCAGGTTTGTCTGCAGAACAGCTCCAGCACAAATATCTGCACCTTTTTTACACCATTTTTACACTCCCTAAAATGGCTGCAGGAAGAACTGTGCAGAAATAAACCCTTTTTTCTCTGCTTTTCCTCAAACTGCTGCAATATTCAGGATATGTCAGAGGTTCTGTCACTGGGAGAGAGTCCTGCTAATGCCAGACACACACCAGGAAGCCCCTGGCCATTAATGTGAGTTTTCACTCGTGACTCAAGCATGACCTTTGTGTGTCTTCTGTTTGTTTGGCACCAAAGTGAGCAAAGTTCCCAGGCAAATAACGAAGTGCTGCTGCTGCTTCAGAGGAAATATTACCCCAGCAAACAGTGTGACAGATCTGATCTCACAGCTGTTTTGTGCAGAGAAGACAATTTAAAGCTACAGCGATTTCCTAGCTGATACCTTGAAGAGTTGGAATTTTTCAGTTACCTTTCACTTTTCCCTCAGAACTCTCCTCCTTTTATTGTGTTTGGAAGCTCTGAGGACAATTATTCTGTTTCTAAGGAGCTCCGGGGCTGCAGTGAAAGGTGCATTTGTCATTACAAATATCTTTGTCCAGGAGAACTTTTCATTCCCACCAAGAGCAGCTCCCACCACGGCAAAGCTCAGAGGAGTTTGATTAAAAGATCTGATTTGTGAGCTGAAATGAGTGAGTTACAGGTAATTAGAGCGGGCTGAAAAGCAGGACAATGATGTTGGGAGTGAAACAATGTCACACACAGTGCCTTAATTAGCAGCAAAAGTGATTTAGCAAAGTAATATTCTAATTCCAATCCAATTGTTACAAATTATTAATAACAATAAGCATGGAATAACCAAGATTCACTAACAGTGAGATGCAATATCTGTCACAGGAAAACATAGGGCCCCTTTCATAATGAGATTGTAATTAGAATAGAACAATAAAGCAGATATTAATATTGAGCACAGGACAAAATACTGGTTATGCTATAACCAGAAGGGAGAAAAGTGCTATTGCTAAAATTCTACAAGGGTCTAAAAATCAAATATATCAAGTTTATAAATTTTCCTTTTGCTGCAAAGCAGGAGGGAGTTTAGGCAGTGTCTGAGCCAGAGGACAAGGACTGCACACAAGGGAAATGGGGGCTGCAGGTCCCCTCTGTGCCTCAACTCTGCCTCCACACTCCAAATTTGCCCTCCTGTTCCCCTCTCACCTCCTGCAAGAGAAGCCTTGGAGAGCTTCATCTGCCTTGGGATGTTGATGGTGGTAACTGTGCCAGCAGCCACAGCAATTACTGAGATAAATCCTCACATGGTGCACGTGGGGCTGTTCCTGCAGCTCCTGGAACTGTGTAATTCCAAGACAATTAAACACTGCTTTTAATTTTTAATTTTTTTTTAAGAGTTTAACCCTAAATATGAATGGAATAATAGAGAAGAGGGGTGTTCTGGAGGGTGAAAAACCAAGGTAACTTAAATAAAAATAATCCATTCACATTATTACTGGCTGGCTCAGGACTATCATCCAGTCTCCTGTGAAATGTGTGGTTGGCCTGTGATTTCCATTGTTTTGGGAGCTAAAACTGGGAAAACTGTGGGATCTGAATATCACAAAGGAGAGCTTTCCACATGGCCCAGCTGTGGCAGCTTCAGAGAGCAGCTCGGAGCCACCCCAGACACTTCCATGGATCCAGCTGGAATAACCCATCCCTGTTCCCTGCCCCTGTCCCAGGGCTGCCACACTCCACAAGCAATTTTTTGTGGCAATCACCAGATTTCCTCTTGCAGGCAGGGATGAAAAAAACACCTCCCAATCCCAAGAGGTTTATTTTTGTAATGCGGGCACCATAACCACATCCTAAATCATCCTGAGAGGTTGAAAATGACTCTGGGAGCTCAAACCCTCTGACAACCACATTTTCTGTCCCAAGCAAGTGCCAACCATAATAATAATACATTAAAAAAAGATGCTCCTTTTTAAATACATTTTTTAAAAGCTTCTTTTAAGTTGAAAATGACTCTGGGAGCTCAAACCCTCTGACAACCACATTTTCTGTCCCAAGCAAGTGCCAACCATAATAATAATACATTCAAAAAGATGCTCTTTTTTAATACATTAAAAAAAGCTTCTTTTAAATAATATTTTTTAAGTTTTTTTTGGTTTTTTTTTTTTTTTTTTTTTTACCCCGTTTTTTACAAGTAGGTGTGAAGGCAGTGAATTCCAAGAAGGTTTCAATGTTCATTCCTGCTCAACAAAAAACACACACATAAACAGCGATCAATGGGCGCTAAATGAAAAAGAAGTAGCAAATCAATAACCCCAGACTTTTTATTTTCCAGCTTCTGCAAACAATGGGAGGGATGATCAGCCTGTGATTGCGTGGAAGTCGCAGATATTGTTGCAGCACTTAAAAGTTTGTGGGCAAGATCTTCACCCATGTCAGGTTTTCATGTCAAAATAAAGTAGAGTTTTGGTTTTTTTTTTGTTGTTGGTTTGGGGTTTTTTGGGTTTTTTGGGTTTTTGTGTTTGTTTGTTTGGGGGGGTGGTGTTGCGTGGTGGGTTTTTGGTTTGGTTTTTTTTGCTGTTGTTTTTTGGGGTTTTTTTGCATTCCCAAGGTCTGATTTGTGGGGAAAAAAACCCAGAAGAAATTCTCATTTCTGCTAGTGGAAATTAGACTTCAGCTGGATTTCTCTCTATTTCATGTAGGATGCAGATGATGCTTGAGGTCTCTTCCAACCCAAACCCTTCAGTGATTCCATGATTTTATGGCCATCATTCTCTCAATAATAAAATCTAAGCTTTCAAGTGTCCATTCTTCAATTAAGCCATTAATTGTGGAGATAAAAAGGGAGTCGATTTGGTTCTCAAACTCAAAAAAATCTATGTTGGTAACTCTGAAATGAGGAATCTCAAAATTCAGCTTTTCTGGGCAACCTGTGCCAGGGCCTCAAACATTTTAGGCAATAATTTATCTCTAAAATCTGATCTAAACCTACTCTTGGTTTAAGCAATTACTTAAAACCATCAATTTTTCCCTGAAAATGTTGTGCTTCACTGAACTGTTTCAGTAATATATTATTGTGCCTTCTTAAGTTTAATTTCTTTATACTTAAATTTGCCATTGTTGACAATAGAAAATGCTCAAAATATTTGAAGTGCTTAATCACCTGCTAATTTCAACTTCTTGGCAGTGGTAATAAAGTAAAATTGAATTGTCTTTGAAGCTGTTGCAACAAAAAAAAAAAGTGAAAAAAAAAAATAATGGCTTCTAAAGTACCAGGATGTTATTTTAAGAAGTTAATGAGCCTTTTGTGCTGGGAGATAAAATGGTTTGATATGAAACAGGAAGAAATCATGTAAAATTTAAATAAAAGGAAAAAAATAACGTAAAACAACTAATTGAAAAGACTGGGAAGCAATAATTGTTTAAACCAGCACAATAATAGACAAGGCCTTTCAGACTAAAGAATTTAGACACTAGAGCCATATGGAAAACACAAAACTCTGGTGAATTCACACCCATGAATTGCAGCATCTCCACCTCACTCCAGGACCTGTAAATAACATTTCCCTGACAGGGAAATCGATGCAGGCTCCAATCTCAAAGTACCCTCAGAACAGCACCTGAGCTCTCAGCTCCCTCCACCATGTCCCTGCTCTCAGGGGAATTCCACAAAGGGATTTTTCTGGGAGAGGAAGCACAATGAGGGAGATTCTTCTGTAGGGTGAGTCTAGCCCATGGTAGGGAATGCTGAACATAATTCCTGGCTCCAGCTTTGGGGTGGTGTGGAGCCTTGGGAAGTGTGAGTGGCACTGGTGTCCGCTCAGGGCAAAGCTCTGAGGTGGGTTTAGGGAAAGCCTCAGACCCCCTCACATTCCCTAAAGGTAACAATGCATCTTCAGGGCACGAGGTTCCCTTTTTTCTGGCTCTGTTGCTCCTGGGCTGGTTGTTGCTCACCAGTGTTGGGGAAGGAGCTGATCCTCCTGGCACCCCACAGCACGAAACAAAAGCTCTTCAAAGGTCACTGCTGCCTCTCCTGGCAGGGACACTGCAGCATCAGCCATGTCCTGCCACAGCCTTGCAATTCCTTCACAGAAATCCAGATTTTATTTCCCAAAACCATGAAAACCTCCATGCTGGCTAAGGGACACCTAATTATTATCATTGTCTGACTCATCAGCAGATCTCCAGATGCTTCTGGTTGTTCAGGGATGCCTTAACATTTTCAGGCTGGACTAGTTCATCTCCACATTTTGCTGTTAGAAATAGCAAAGATGTCACTTGTCTTAAAATATATGGTGTGCTGTTCCATCCCTAAAGGTGCTGTTATGCCAACAATAAATCTGCGAGACACTGCAGGCAGAGTGTGGGATGTGATGTATTCAATATTCATCCTGCTGTGACCCAGAGGAGGAACAGGACACTTTGCATCAGGAAATGTCTCTCTCTAATTTAAGTTTCAAAAATGATGGGCCAAAAAACCCAGCCTGGGAGGTTGGGGTTGCACCTTGGATTGATTTGGAGGCAAGGAGCCAAAGGGCTGTGTAAAAATACAGCTGATGCCTCATTTCCAAATGCAGGTCAGACTGGCTTGGAATATTTCTGTTGTCCACAGCCTGATAGAATTCACTGCCATTCTGCTTTTTCCTTGTCTTTAATCCTGGAAATCCCCTTTGCTTGCACGGTGGGACCATGACAATCAGCAGAACAAAGCCAGCCTCTCCGTGCATGCAAAGGGATTTATTGGAAGGGAAAAAGCCACCAGGAATCAGGTCAAAGAGGTGTCATTTCACTTCAGGAACAGGAGGGACACAGAAAATTGGGATCAGCTGTCCAGGAGGAAGACAGACTTGAAATTATCAGGAGGTAATTCCTTATTGACACAGGAGAGAATGGAGGGACCAGAGAGAGAGGTGAAGAAATTTCCTCCAGCCTGATGGAGAACCTGAGCTGGCACACCCAAAGAACAGCCTGAGGTGCATCTGATGGATGCTTAGGACAGATATATGGTATCAGAAATGAAAATTCTGCTTCATTAAGGTATTCTTGGCAACCTGTGCACACCCAAAGAACAGCCTGAGGTGCATCTGATGGATGCTTAGGACAGATATATGGTATCAGAAATGAAAATAAAATTCTGCTTCATTAAGGTATTCCTCGCAACCTGCCTTGCACAGCAACTCCAGAGGAAGCAGCACAATCCAGGAGCAGCCATAGGAGGAAAACCTGAGAGAGTTTTGGTGTGGAGAGACAATTATTTTATTGAGCACTTTGGACAGTCAACTGTTCATTTCAGCTTCCCAAAATCCTATCTACATCTTTAATCCAGAAAGTGAAGGCTCTTTCCTAACATACTCATATCAAATAATGTTTAAATTTCAATGATGCCAGGAGATGGTTGTTGTACATCCCTATAGCAAGTACACAGAATTTAAAGTAATGATCTCTGAGTTTATCTTCATCACCCTTCTTGCCTCTGGTGCTCTGCTTAGATCAGATTATCTCATTTAAATAGCAATGGGTTATGAAAAAAAAAAAATCTAATCTGTTCCCTCGCTGTGTCACTGTGCATGCATTACCTTCTTTTATTTTGTCCCCTAAGGCACTGCAAGAAAACCCTAAAGACCCTCGTTGAGACACATAAAAAAGCTTTGCTGGAAAATAAGAGTTGGAGGGAACATTATTCTTTGCACGATTTTTTGCCTATAAAGAGAATATAGAGGGCAGTTTGATTTTTGAGTAATTGAATTGCCATTTTTGGGGGCTAATAATATCCAGTTCTTCTGCACAGCACATTTAATCCTGAGATTTAAAATTCATTTATAGGTCAAAATCATTTTCATTCTACATGTCATGTAGAATTGAGGCAGAAACGAGGAGGAAATGAGTGACCAATGGCATCCAACACCCTGAATTACCCTTCCATCCCCAGCCCACAAAACTGCTCTGCTCAGCATCAGGGCTCTTCCTCACCTTCCCACTCATTTCTATTATTCCTAAATTGGTGTGAACCTTCCATGTGATAAATCAGAGAAGTTTTGCCATAAGTGCAGTTTGACTGTTACCATCAGGCATATTTCAGAATGTCATGGAGTGAAAATCAGCGGAGCTCTGCTGAAATCAATGGAGTTCATTTATACCCAGGAAAAAATTAACTTATCCCAGTGAAGTCAGTGGGAGCTTTTGCTGCTCCTTTAATTGAGAGCAGGAGCAGGACAAAAGTGTCGTTGTGAGCTACTCTTGGTGCCTGGGAATTTGGAACATTTACATTTTTAGCTATTTTTAAGTCTTTAAAAGCTGAACACGTTCATCTAAAAGTGAGCTCCCAGTACCTTTTAACTCAGGTTTAAAGCCTGGGACTGGGCTTGTTAAAGAGGATCCTCTGGCAAGAATGATGAAGATGACAAAAGGGTTCAAAATTGAAATCCTGGAGGGGGGAAAAAAAAGAAAAAAAAATGGGAAGGAAAAGGTTCTTTTTGGAGATACAAATCGTGGGTGTAAGAATATCTTGTCCCTCACACCGCTGTCCTGCTCCTCCTGCCATTCAGATTCCAGGACCACCATCTATTTCCCAAGAAATCAAGGAATTACAGGGGAATCTGTGCTCTGAAAGGCTGGTACAAGTGCTTTAGGCAGAGTAGTAAAGAAGGGAATGATCTGTGAGAGGTACCCAGGAGGGCTGAGTGGGGCAATGAGGAATTAAAGGGAAGATTTGGGTCCTAAACATGTGATTGTTGAGATTAATTCAGCAAAGCTGGGCTTAAATGAGCGACTGCTCACTTGGAATATTTCATATATCACAGTATTTTATATACTCCAAGATTTTTAGCCCTTAACTTGCTGGTTGTTTGTTACTGAAATAGCAACTTTGTATTGATTTAACAGAAAGTCTGATCCTGAGATTTGTTTTTTGGTTTGTTTTTTTTTTTTTTTAATCCTGAGGTTTACATTTCACATTTAGATAAAACAGCATCGAGGTTCATTTAAATTGTATTTTAAAATGGGACTGAAGTCTGCCCTCTGCTCTGTTTCTTCACTTCAAACAGCTGCTGACTCATGCACTACATAATTAATTTAAGTACCATTTGAGGTTACTTTAATACAATTTCCTTGTAAGTACATGAGTAATATCCTGGCTATTTAGAGTTCAATGCATTAATTGGAGACAAAAGTCAGTTGTCATGGTTTCTATCACAGCCAAGTGTGAAGGGTCAGTCCATCCCCAAATTCATTAGAACCTCAAAGAGCTCGGTTCCCTCTCAGTGCCTCTTTGGAGATGAGGCTGTAATGAGCCACATGAGTTAATCCCATTTTTATGGCTCTATGAAGCAGGATTGTCAAGTTATATGCTTTTAATTAGAAGAAAGGTTCAGAGCAGGAATGAACTCAGAATACCAAACCCTCACTGTGAGCAATGCCCAGCCAGGCAGAAAAGAACATTTTACCTCACAATATGTTACAAGCTGTTGATATTTTCAATAAACACGGGGATATTCGGGAAGGAGAATGGGAGGAAGCATTCCTGCTTCCTCCAAGCACATTTTTTCCCCTGATCCCAGCCTGAGGAGTGTCAGCATGCCCAGGATGGGAGGATGAGGGTCCATCACCACTCCAGCAGGAGGCAAAGAAGGAATGTTTGCATTTGCTTTAGGCTTTAAGCAAGATTTTCCTTCCTTTTTGTATATTTATATTGACAGTCCTTATGATTCTCACCCATTGTTGGACTTTATAAATAAATACTTTAATTTGCCTTACAGTTAACTGTGATTTAAAGACACTCCACTTGCATGGAAGCACTTGGAGGGTGTGACATGAAATGTGGAATCCAAACCATTAATTCAGTGCTCCCAAACTGGTCTGGTTTTCAATCCAGCTTCATTTGCTGATATTGTGGCCAAGAAATGTTTTCATGATGTTGTCACCCAAGTAACAATTGTTTTTCTTTCTCATTGTTACAGCTCAGACTATTTTTTTAAAGCTATTACCTGGATTCCAGCTTTCTTATGCTCTTGAAAAGTGTTTTTCTGGTTCAAAGGCAGCACCTGCAGTTGTTTAAAATTAAAGTGTGTCCTAATGAAAAGCTCCTTAGTCACTTGTTCATACAGAAAAGGGGCTGTTAATTTTGGTAATTGCTTCTCCTTTCTCCAAGAACTATGACACTGACAGAGATTTATCAATCACAAACACTAATAGTGGAACATTTTACCTGTGCTGCAGCTCATGAATGGCAGCAGACTTATTAGTTTCCATAGCAACACCATCTCCACTTTCCAAGGTCAAAAATTCCTCCCATCCAATCAGTGGAAGAAAGTAAAGTGTGTCTTCCTGTGACTACCTGGATGTTCTGCAAAAACAGGAAGAGATATTGGGCAATTAAAGTACAGACTCCAAATCAATACCCCAAATTTCCCCAGGTAAAATCACATTCTACTGCACCTTTTGGAGATTCAGACACTACAAATGCAATGGGGTAGGACCATCCTGGCACAAAAATAATTCCAAATTGACTCAAAGTTGGAATGAAAATCAAAAGCAAGGTTGGGGTTCCTCCCATCCCCTCCGTGTGGCACAGAGATCTCTTGGATGGGAAGGAGTTTCTCCAAGTAGGAAGGAAAAATCTGCCTGTGGTCCCTCTGCCAGACAGTGCTGGGATGGAAGAAAAGGTGTGTGGAAAAATGAGCTTTTTTCGACTCCTAAATGTTCATCAAATGTTAAGGTATTTCTTGTTCCATCAAAGGGAGCCCCTCTGGATCCAGGCTGGGAGAGATGGAGAGGAGAAGCTCCAGGGAGAGCTCAGAGCCCCTGGCAGGTCCTGAAGGGGCTCCAGGAGAGGGACTGGGGACAAGGGATGGAGGGACAGGACACAGGGAATGGCTCCCACTGCCAGAGGGCAGGGATGGATGGGATTTTGGCAATTAGGAATTGTTCCCTGGGAGGGTGGGCAGGCCCTGGCACAGGGTGCCCAGAGCAGCTGTGGCTGTCCCTGGATCCCTGGCAGTGCCAAGGCCAGGATGGACAGAGTTTAGAGCACTTTGGGACAGTGGGAGGTGTCCCTGCCATGGCAGGGGGTGGGACTGGATCTTTAAGGTCCTTCCAAACCCAAATCAGTCTGGGATTCCAAGATTCCATCGTGGTGTGGCTCTGATCCCAGCCAGGATCCTTTGGTGAATGTGTTGCATCCCGATGCAAAACAATTGATCTCCCGTGGGAGGAGAAGGGATCACAATGTCACACACACCGCATGCAGAGAGGAAAAAACACCTTTTCTGTGTGAAGTTTGATCCTTCAGAAATGAACTGTAGCCTGTAAGGATTTACATAACAATTTCCTCTAATTTCCTTTGACATTTCAGTCAACAGATGATGAATTAAGCCAGGAAAAAGTATCTGTTTGGCCTATACTCCCAAAGGGCAAACAAGTGATTTACTGTGGGGGATCAGTTCATAAAGCAGCTGAAACCAGAAATCACTTAATAAAATGAGTTTACAGAATTGTAAAATCATTCCAAACCTTTTAAGTGCTGAAAATTTTCCACTGAGAAATTACAATTATGAGGCACACTTACGGATCCATATTCTCTTCTCACTCGTCTCATTTTTCACAGCAGTGTGAAAAGATCTCATCCAGGGTTGCCCTGGAACTTATTGCTCACAGCAGTGAGAGAGATGTTTTTTAAAAAATTAAGAAATCCAAATCTTCTGGAAGCTGTCCCACTTTTCTAAGGGGCTTAATTTTGTTAATATTTTCTATAAACTTCACCTAAAAAATGCAGGTGGTCTCAAGGGAGACTCTTAAAATCCTGAGGAATGATCAAAACTTGACAAGCTTCTAAATTTTGGAAAAAAAAGGTGGAAAACCCCCAGAGTTTCTTTTAGCCTTTCATGATGTCCTACTTCACACACAGCTGTGATCTACTGAAGAACATTTGCAAAATTTATAAGTGTTTGAAAGGAAAAGGATTAAAAAGTATTAAATTATAATTCTGTCGGAGTAGAAAGAGAGAAGGATGAGCTGGGTTGTACCTTTATGTATCAACCCTGCCCAAAGTGGCAGCAACTGCCCCTAAACACCCTCAATCAATATTTCCTTTCTTTTTTAATACTTTTTGGTGCTATTTTAGTTCACTTGCCTTCAGTCCAGGTTCCACTCCAAGCCCTCCTTTAAACCACCTGGCGATACTGAAGGTAGGCATTGATTATTTCTGCTTCAGTGGAAAACCTGGTGTTTTTCCTTATTGAATAACATCATATTTATTTCACACCCATTCTGCTTGTCAATATTTGTCTTGAAGCTCACGTACATATCTGTGATATCTGAGACCAAAAAAAACCCTCTTTAAATTTGCTTTCCCTTGTCCTTCCTGAACAGAATGTATCCCTTCAGATCAAAAAATGTAAGTTAGGATTTTAATTAATTACTTAGATGTCCTCTAATTCCTCCCGCATTAATTTTGTGACTTTACCTGTCCCAGTTTTAGATTTTTTGCCCTGCAGGAGGGAGAAGATTCCCCAAGCACCCAGGGCCTGTGTGTGCAGCAGCACCAGAGGGTGAGGAGGCTCAGATTGCCCATTTGCTGACAAATCATCCTGGTGGGTGCCAAGCTGGCTGTTAGCAGATAACAACCAGCGTTTGTCTGCAATTTATCCCCCTTTGCTGAAGTTATTGCCACGAATTTTGCACATTCACAGGCCAAATTTCCTTGGCATTTCAATCTGGATTCCCCTCCTGTGCTGGGTATTTTTCTGTGGTTGTTTTCTTGGACAGGGAGCACCTCCCAGTGCTGGTCCCGCACAACTCCTTTTCCTCAAGATCTCCCAAATATATTCAGTTTCTGGTCCTTCCACATTGGGTGTGTGAGTTATTTAGTGCAGAAATCCCTTCTAAAGGTGCAGGAGTTGCCAAAGAAAACTGGAAATGGACTTAGATCATCCAGAGTTACCCACATGCTTCCTGATATTACAAACAAAAAATATTCCAAAGAAAAAATAACCAATAAAAGCCAAATAACTGGCCAGACCCTGCTTTTTCCAAGAGGACAGATCCTCTTTTTTTTTGCAAGGAAATATCCTTTTGAAACCCCCCCCCGCCCCCCCCTGCTTTCTATTCTCCTCTTCTTGGGTTCTGGATGAATCTTTTGGAACTCTGAAACAAGAACCTGCAGCTGCCAACATCCAAAATATACAACCCAAACTCTTTGTATTCATACAAGGTATTGATCAATCCTCAGAACTGTAATTCTTCTGTTCCTAGGACTGCAAATTATGGGGCATTACTGTAAATATACACACACACACATACATATTTCCTTTAAGTTACCCAACTGTTTTATTCCCTTCCCTTTGACAAACACAAGGACCGAACTGGCGAGCAGGCACTTAATATTTTTTACAACATCTTTCCAACAGCTGCTTCCATGGGATTATTTACTGTCAAACTAAATCAAGAATAAATGAAAAAACTGAAATATTTATAGCATAAGAAAAATCTGGTTCAGACCAGAAATCCCAGACTGGCATTAAATCAAGAAATGTAACAAGATAAATTCTGCCATCATACCCTTTGTTTTCTGGATGTGCTGCTATCACTTATTCTAATTGTTATGCCACGGTTTGAGCAGAGAGATGGATGGAAAACAAAATATGTTAAATATGATCATGGGGGAAACATTACATTTCCCCCTAAAAATCCTGATTGTGTGTCCATTTGTCAGCAGGATGTAATTTATACAAATATGTTTGTTACAGAAGGAGGCAACATCATTTTTTGTTGTTTTCCCATTAGAGAAAACAAGTCCATAGGAAAGAACTCAGTCCTCATACACTTTATACCTGTCATTTTTACTTCTTATCTGGGAGGAAGGAGAGATATCTGCTCCTGGGACATCCAAATGTGTGGGACACACAGGGATATACAGGAGGTGAATAAATGGAAAAAGGTGGATAAAATTCCCAGGTCAGCAATGGATGAGTTGTGCTGCACCTGCTTCTCCTCGCAGACACTCTGGGAAATATTGGAAAGAAAGTACACAAAACTATTGCTGTCATCAAACATTCCCTCCTGGACATCTGGGATATTAAAAAATTCAGTCTAAAAGTGGGATTTGAGTGTTGGCTTGGCCCTTAGCACACGGAGGGAAAGGCTGTCTTGTTGTGTGGCTGGAGGATGCAGTTGTACTGCTGTTTTCCTTGGAATTTAGAAGGGAGCAGGCTCTGGATTCATTTGTTAATTAAAATAATCTGACATATATTTAACATATTAATGTATCTGCCAGGGTCTTGTTCTTTACTGAGCCCAACCTGGTGCCAAGGCCTTGGTTTTCAAGACCCTCAATTTCTACAACCACTTATTTTTTGAGTAACAAAACATTTACAAAACCAAATCTGTGACAAAAGACAAAACTGCTCTTCTGGTGTCATCTGAATTTTCATGAAAATAAGCCCCATCTCCCGCTTCTGCCACAATTTTCTGTTAAGTTTTCTGCAAGTAAAAGTTGGTTCAGGTGGTGATGTGACATTGAACTGGGGTAAAACCTGTCAGGCCCTGGGAATGATGAGATTTTGCTCTCAGCTAAATTCCAGCAAATTGACATTTTTACCCGTGGCAAAATGTAGCTGTGTTTGCAGAAAGAGCAACTTTTTGACCTAGTGGGGGAAAAAAAAAAGTGTAACAGCAGGGATTTGGGGCCAAATTCCACAGTGGTGCTGGTGGGGGAGCTTCACTCCAGGTTTATTGGTGTAACCACCTACGGAATGAGATCTGTGTGGCAGAAGAAAGGAATGGAAATGTGAAGGGAAAGGCTCTAATACAGAGAGTGCATGCACAGCCTTTTTATTCTGCAGCCTCAGCTTTCCCTCCCACCAGCTTCCACACATCTCTATTATCTTTTGAATTTGGCCTTCCACACTTTTGTATTCCTCCGGTGCCAGGAAATAAGCCAAGTCTGTCCCAGCCAGGCTTGCATTCCTGGCACACCACTGCTCCTGAATCTCTCTATTGTCTCCTGAGCACCTGATTCGAAGGCATCTAATGTGAATTTTCTCATGAATGCCAATGATATACAGCTACATTTTTCTTTTCAAACTTTTTATCCCTGAGGCTCTTTCTGCACTCAAACTATTTTCCAGATATCCATAACTGAGTGAATAGCAAACTCTTGCAACTACCAGAGCAGGAGCAGAAGCGACCAGTTTTCCAGGCTCCAGCAAGATTTACGTATGCTGTCGGAGTTCTTACTGCTTATTTAGAATTATTGAACCATATTTTGAGGGAGAGAAGCACCTTGTGCTATTTAACAAAGGTTTCCGATACCGATCACTTCTGTTTTTCCTCTTTCACAAAAGAACTTGGATTTTCATTTGGTTTTCACTCCTGACTGCTATTGCTTACTTTTCCTAGGGAAACTGAAAATATTGTGGCTCATTTGCAATTCAAATTCAGTGCATAAAGCCTTCGGGGAGGGTTTAAATCTTGTGTTTTCAAAACATTTTCCTAACTCCGAGCAAACAGCTCATTGTGTTCCAGGTGACATTGAGATCCTACATGGTGGGACACTACAGAGGCTTTTGGTGTCTTAAACTCCCCAAATTAAGACATTTGAGGAGAAATGGGATGGACTTTGTTCTGGTGTCTGATGAGGCCTCACTCGCATTCCTAAATGGATTCACCAGCATTGCAATGGTCCTGACATGGGGAATTTGTGGATGCATTAACTGCAATATGCAAATGGAGCAGAACTTATCAAACTGAGAGACTCTGTGACCATTGTGTGCATTTTGGAACCATTTGGGTTCATCTTGGGTGCAGCCCTGGCTGGGCTCTTATGCTGCCCAAGGTGGATCCATGGAGGAGATCCTTTGAATCAATCCCTGCTTTATTCTGTAGCTCTGCCCAGCCTCTGCTCCAGGGCAGCCTGCACAAGGCATCAGAAGGTGTCCCCACGGCAGGGGTGGCACAGGATGAGCTTTATGGTCCCTTCCAACACAACCCAGTCCATGATTCTAAGCATCCTTATAAGGATTCCCACGTTCTTTAACAGTCATGTACAAGACACAGCAGGATTTAAATGTCTTTAAAATTATTTTGACTTTTCCCTGTGTTTTTATTTTCACAGCAAAATTAGGGAGCTTAAAGAGGGAGGCCGAAAAAGAGAAACTCCTCTGCCACCAGTGCACTGCAGAATGTGTCCAAGTGCTTCAGGATCCCACTGGAACTTCTGCAAAGGTCTCAGGGAGTGCCACTCTTTCATTCATCCATTCTTTCATGAATATCTGAACAGGTTCAGTGCAGTAGCCAAACACTGAGTGGGCATTCCCAGCTGTAAATAACCCTGTCTCCACAGGCAAGAGCCAATGAGAGAATTTGCTGTACTTAACCCAAATACAAAGACTGAAAGGTAGAAACCCCAGTGGGCTGTGCTGTTGACAAATCAGCATTAAAATGTCTTCCAAAGCAAAGTGCTTAAGTGATAATGAATATAACAGAGAATAACCCAATCCCAGTCCCCGTGCTGAACCCATGTGCAGCTAACTCATACAACCACATTTAGAGCTGTATTTTGACAATCTTTTTTAAAATTTATACACTATGCAAAGCCAGTAATCAGCCTGAAAGGGCTGATTGCTCATTTTTTGGTTGAAACAATGCTGCTCTCATTTTAATCCCTAAATATGTGGGAATGGACCTCCAACACCTGTGTGAAATCTGTCCCGGAGGTGTTGGTGGGATGAAAACATCAGTTCAACCCTCAGAGATTTGTGGGAACTACAGGAGAGAATGAGACAATGTTTTCCATGTGAACTAGAATTTAGAAGTTTTCATCATATAGATAATTTCCAGCAACAAGAAGATTCTCTCCCAATCATTTAATACAGTCTGCAGCAATTACTGAGCAAACATTGAGATGGAAAAAGGCTGATAAAAATGCTTCCAAGGTCTGGCTGAAATGTAAGTGTGGATCAATTTTCAATTCAATACACTACTAAATACAGTTTTTGAAGAGATCTGAAATTGTTAAATTTACCAAAACTGACAATATCATTTTTGAGCCAATTATCACTTTTTTTTAAACTTGTTCACAAACACTGAAGCTGCAGATCTTGATGGCACCCAAGCACTGGGAGTGAAGAGCACACATTGTTCTTCCCAGGTGAAAAGTTTAATATCTACTTCATATATATGAGTAAAGGCTTAAAGAAACCTCCTTCCAAATATTATCAGTGTAATAATGATAAAAAAAGATTGTGTTTTGACTGAAGTCAGCAGCAAAATTCCCATTTCTTCAGTAAAAAGAGGATCAAAATGAGAATATCATCAAAAGACAGTGTGCAGGTTTCTTCAAAGATATGGAGGTTAATAAAGGAATATTTGATAAACTTTTACAATGATATTTTGAAGACTTCATCTTTTTCAAGATCTCATGCAGCAGTTGTTTCTCTGTGAGCCTGATATCTCAGCAATGCTTTCATTTGTGCCACCCTAAAGTCTCTTATTGGGTGTTTGCAGTTTAATCTTTTGCTTCTTCACATTCAATATCCCAGATCTTTTTATTAAAATCAATATTAAAGGCATTGTGATATCTTTATGGGGTTCTCTTTTCAAATAAACAGTATCTTTAGTATTTATTTTTTTTGCTGCTGAACTTCTTACACACATGGGCCTCCAGCTTGTGGCCTTCGCAACACCTTAAAAAGAAAAAAAAAGGCAATTTCTTTGCCCACTGGACACAGAGAGCTCACCAATCCAGCAAACTTTCTTCCCAAAGGGAAGGTGGAGTTGAGGAAAACATCCCTGGAGCTTTGGAGTTGGAGAAATGCTCTTTTGAACCAGGAGGTTCAAGGCTTGGCCAAACACCTGCAGAAGGGGAGCAGGGCATCCACCTGCCACTCCTGCCTCAGAAATTTCTGGATCAGGGTTAACATTTGCCAAAAAAAAAAAAAAAAAAAAATTAAAAAAAAATAGAAGTGAAACTGAAGCTAATTTTAGACAAGAACCTGGAAATCTTCCAGATTATTAACAACTGGCTTTCAGCCTGTCAGGAAGTATTAATAGTACCATGAAAGGAAATTATGAACTGTAGATTTCCCCCGAGAGCTGTCAGGAAATATTTGGGATTTTTAATAGCCATATACTGCAGTGCAGCAATAAATAAAGTGGCCAGGACTAGATCTGGGCTGAGCTGTGTGGCCACGGATTTAAACCATGATTAGGTGGAATTCTAACCAATAAAATAGGAACAAGCAGGGCTGCAATTCCAGGGTGACTTTAAGATTAGCTGAACCATCCATGACCATTATTTTTGCCCAAGATGAAGTCTGTAATCATTTTATTTGCATTTGTGCATGCAGGGGTGTCAGGAGGGAAAGTTAATTTCAAGGCTTATTGTTTAACAAGTAAATGATTCAGTGTGAAATGAGGATCCTTCCCATTCCCTTCCTCCTTGGTGATGCTGTTGCTGTTTATTGCTATCATTTAGAATCTCTTGGATAATGAGGAAAAGGAAGAAAATAATCAGTTGGTTTCTGGATGAAATTGGACTTAATTCAGCATAATCTATGTATTTTAAGATAGAGGACACAGCCAAGTGGAATAATCAGTGCAGCAAACAGATTGCTTTAATGTCTAGACAGGTTTGAAGATGATCTGGAGATGGGAAGAGGAATACAAATGATTTCCCTCTTCTGCTGGAGCTCCAGAGCTGGATGCTGGTGGAAAACAGAAGGAGAGGAGGAAGAGGAGGAGGAGGAGGAGGAAGTCCTTTAAACAACACCAAGGAGCAAAGCTGGAGTTTCTAAAGGATCCCCCATGGAAAATCCAGCGGGGTTTGGGTGACCCAAGAGGGATCCCCGAGCACTGGGGGGTGAAGGGGATGCCCTGAGGGTGCTGCTCCAGCCAAGCCAAGCCAGGCAGGAGGAAGGACAAGGACTGGGAGTTGGGAAAGTGTGGGAAATGGATTTGTAGAGCTTTGCCAATAAGACTGTTCTATTTCTAAGAAATAGAACTATGAAAGGTGCATTGGAACAGGACCCATGAGGGGCAATTTTAGATGATTGGTTTAAGGCATTTACAGCATGGCATGGCTAAAGCTGATAGGCCAAGAAACACTTATAATGTATTGCATAATTAAAAAATAGTTGGCTTACAATTGTGATGGCGTGAATTATAACATCTGTATTGTCTCACCCTCCTCATGAGACTGAAAATGGAATAAAAGTTTTTAAAATGCCTCTCAGTTGCCCCATCTCTGGGTCAAAAAAAGACTCAATCTAACAGGAAAGCTTCCCTGCCCAGAGGTAAAATTATTGAGTTATTAGGATTTAATAAATATAAATAGTCATTTCTTTCTTTAACAACTTTAACAATAACCACTGTTTCGATTTTGAGAAGATGGTTGTGTTTCAAGTCAGGGAATAACTTATAGACCTTTTTTATTATTTAAATAGGCAATTTGAGAAGAAAACTTGATTATGAGCTGTGTGTTTGAGTGTATTGGAGAACATGTCAATGTAAGCTAAAAAGAAGTAAAACTTCAGAGATTCATTTTGTTAGAGAGAATGTCTTGGTG
Source organism: Pyrgilauda ruficollis (assembly GCF_017590135.1). Lineage (NCBI taxonomy): Eukaryota > Metazoa > Chordata > Aves > Passeriformes > Passeridae > Pyrgilauda > Pyrgilauda ruficollis. The sequence goes on from NW_024508101.1 coordinate 2,347,150, forward strand.
CACTGAAAACAAGACTTATCTATTTTTCCCTTTTTATACATTAAATATATTTTTTTTTTGCTACAAGTTCCATATGAGCATCTAAGTTCCCTCAAAATCACTTCAAAGTCAGTTCACATGACAGAGATCAATTGTATCAAGTTGCTTGAAAATCATGATGTAGTCCTAGGCCTAAAATGAATTGATTTGTGATTATTTGTTGCTTATTAATTAATTCCTTCTGCAGTTCATGCACTTTCCTAGAACTCATGTATGAGCTGTTTTTCCAGTGGGTAAAAGGAAGAGATAGAGAGAAACATTAATCCACTTTATGACTTTAATTACTATTACAGGCCTGCTTTGCACATGGCAGATGATTTGTTAGAAATTGATTTTATTCCTGGATAATTGCCCTGCACTCCAAACAAGTCACACATGCAGGGATTGATGCATTTGCATCTGCTGGATATGCAGCAGACAATTCCTCCAAACTCAGAACAGGTTAGAAAAGCAAAATGTTAGCTGGAATAGTAATCAGGATTTAGGAAAGTTTTCCCTTCTTGGGTACACTAAAGAACTTGAACTTGCTATTCTGGAGGAGTTCTGGGTTTTTAACAGCTATAGAGGGTTGGCTACTCCAGGGTGAGAGTAGGAAAACCTTGACCTTCATGGAAAAATGCAAATTTGCACCAGCTGGGAACTAGGACCAAATCTATTTGGAGAGAAGAACTCTTTAAATTTATCTGTTTTATGATAAGAATAATAATTTTACTTAGAGTTTCCTAATACACAGAGAGGTATATTTAGGATGCACTTATTTATGTATGCAGTTATTTAAAATAAATCTATTCTAAAACTCAAAAACGTGAAGGGCTGTGAAAGGCCAGGACTGAATATAAATATTTAGCAAGAGATTTCTCCTGGCAGTGCATTTTTTTTTTTTCCAGAGGCAGAAGTTCCTTTTCATTTCTGCTTTGTTTCCTCATCCATTAAACTGGACACTGCAATCTAACAGGATTTTCACCTGTTGCCTTTTAACATCAGCTCTCCAAGGAGCCTCTTTTATCCCCTTCTATTCAGTGCTTTCATTTCCACTCTCTTTATGCACCAAAGTGTGTTGTTGGAATCACAGAGAATAATTGAGAGGAGACAATGCCAAACTGTCTGTTCTAACACAGAACAGAAAAAGTGAATTAAGCACTGCTGTCTCACCCCAGGCCGTTCTGAGGAGCACTTATGGGCCAAGTCCTGATGCAAATGATTTTGCTGATTAAGTGCCCAAATTACAACGGGGTGCTGGGGAATTATTCCCATTATTCCCTCACCACCACGGTCCTGAGCACCCAGGAAAAGTGCAGGGAAAACTCACAATTAACCAGGAAAAATCCTGGGTGTTTGAATGATGTCATTGTGCCAATCAAAGGGAGCTGGTGAAAATTCCATGTTTAGCTGGTGCTCCCTCCCTTTTCATCCCCCTGCTCTGTGTTTTCCATTCCACTTTTATATCCTGTTTCTGTGTACTTCCTAAGCAGTTCCTGCACCCTTAATCCATTTTGTGCCATTGTGGTGACACAAGAAGTGAAATTTCTCTGGTTTCATTCCTGCATCAAACTGTTTGTTGTAAACTCTTACAGTTGTTGGTTCAGCAGAATTGAAGAATATCAAAATCTGTCTTCCCACAGCAAGGGGGATCTTTCCTCATTCTCTTATCATTCCTTCATCCCTTATAAAAAGCAACTTTTGCCTTTTGGAGTCTCCCTTATAAAAAGCAACTTTTGCCTTTTGGAGTCTCTACTAAAGCACATTATTTCACCAAACCTCTTACAAAGGTTGTCCTTTGTTTTAAGTCAAAACGACCACATATAGAACATGAAAAAAAAATGTTTTGTCCTAAGAAATCCATGAGTGAATTCATTATCAAGGAGTCACATTTTCATTTTCCACATCAATAAAAATAAAACAATTCAACATCCCAAACTTCCCCTTCCTTTTTAAGGGTGCCCAATATTAATTGCCTTCAAAACTGGAGGCTGGTGATTTAACACTGCTAATATTGCAGAGAAAAACAAGGATTTGTTAATGAAAAACACTGAATTTAAGGGGTCTTTGGAATTTAATCTCCCTGCTTCAGGGTCTGTCTAATGCCAGCTTTGTGGAATGGCTGCTCCATAGCAGAAATTGCTAATCAACATATTTTCAGGTGCATTCTCTGCTGTAGGATCACTCTCATATCAACTGCAAAAGATAGATTTAGGTGTTTTGCTGAATTTGGGCTACATATTAAAAGGAACAAAAATAAATCCTTTGAAATAGTTTGATTGGTAAACCTGAACAGTGAAACCCCAATTGTTACATCTTTCCTTCCTCTCTGGGGACTCTTTCCATGGGAGGAGGATCTAAAATATTTAATAAGCTTCCTTTTCCAGTCTTTCTCTAAGCTCTCAGGAAGCTGTGCTGGCTATGCCCCATTTCAGGGAGGTTCAGACCAGTTTCACCCCAGCACTGACACCAGTCCAGAGCCACCTTTGGAGCCTTGGCCAACCCCAACCTGCTGCTCCCCCAGGACTATCAAATCCATCCCAACAGCTGCAGAAAAAAACATTGTAAAAGCCTCATTTTCAACTCACATCCCTGCAAAGCTGCTCCATCATTGAGTTTCTACACATTTCCTTGGAGCTGCAGTGATAAAACCCCAAAATAGAGTTTGGTCTCTAATGGGCTTTAAAGTGCTTCTGGTTTTGAGGGAGAGGCTTTGAGGAGGATCCCGAAGTGAAGTGTCTGCACTTTGTCAAGCTCATCACACCTTCCCTGGAGTTCTGCTCTTAATAATGCAGATTGTTTCCTGGGATACTGCAGCTCTTCCCCAACTTCTTGTCATGCCCGTGTGTGATTGTGCTCATAAATTCCTCTAATAACTCCTGCTGGTGTCACTCCGTGTCACTCTGAGCCTTGGCTCGCTCTCCCTCGCAGCCCAGGCTCTCTTACAGGTTCAGCAGGAGTTTAGGAGATTGAATGGAGATGATAAGAAGGAGATGGCCTCGCTTTTCAGTCTTAAAAACATCCATTTACTGGTGCTGATCTAAATAATGGACTATTTCTCTTTTTCCCTTGACACATAAAACAATGCTGCTGCCTCATAATGACACAAATCCATTTTTTTCACCAGTGCTATGCTAAGAGCAACACACAGATTGTTTCTGTTCCTCTCTTGGTCTGTTCCTCTCACAAAAATCTGTCATCCTTTAAGGGAGATAGCAAGTTTGGGGTCTGAAGGGATCCACTCTCTTTAGCTTTCCTTTCTTTAATAGGCAAACTCATCAGAGTGCAAGTTCATCACCACCCAGGCAAATCCCACATCCTCAACTGTGTTGTGTGGAGGGGAAATCACCCAGGAATTAATGGAGACAATAAGCAGCATACAAGGGCTGATCCAGCCCTGGGAAAGGGAAACACTGATTTCAGCAAGATTTAGATCAGCTTCCCAAAGACTTGGAGCTTCACTTAACTTATGAGACAGCCTTAAATTGGCTTTTACTCTGTGTGTATCTCCAGGTCAGTGCACTCATACTTCAAGCAGGACCCACTGAGTAAAAGCTCCTTTTATGTTTGTGTGCTTGGCTCCAAAAAATAAAACATAAAAAAGAAAGGTCGCATTTGCTCCCAAGTTTTGCTCCTTTGCTTTGAAATTACACTGGGAAAAATGATGTTGTGTACAGGCCAAAGGATATTGCAGAGAGAAAAGCTGTATTAGAGAAAGAACATCTTAGTCATAAGCACCAGGCACTGCAGTGAATTTCCTCACTAGGGTGGGGATCATTCTTCCTGAGAGCTTTTCCAGCCCTCCTGATCCAAATCACCAAAGCCAAGCTGATCTCTATTTGAGCAGCCCCCAGGCTGCTGCTCAGACTTCCTTCCCTTCCCTCCATTACTCACATCCAGCAGGAAATTCCTGCCAGGAAATAAACAGAGTGTGCAGCTACACCTGAACTTCTCTTCTACACTCATTCCCTGTTCCAAGATTTATACCCTCATCATTTTCTTGGATTATTTTTTATTATATTATCTGATATTATCAGCTGTGACATCCATGTGGCCAACCTGGGCAGCTACAGGCTTGATGGAAATAAAAGTTGTCCCTTCAAGAAGATTCCGGGCAGTTTGTTTCTGTTTCCTTTGGTCTCATTAGGCTGCCACCACAAGATTAATGGTTTGGGTTAAGAGTAATTTAGTTTATGGCACAATAGGTACGAAAGGTTATTCCTTCTTATGCCCTCCTCACATAAAACCTCCCTTAAAAAAAGCAAAGTCTTTATGTCTCAATAAACAGAAGCCACAGAGAAATTGTGTAACAAATTACATATTGGATAACCATCTATAAAATTTTATCGGCTTATGAGGTTTGCATTGATTTGAATTTTACCCAAAGCATTACTGCTCCTCCAAAACACTGAAATAAAAGCAAAACAGAAACATCCATTACGGGTTTTTTAACAGTGAAACATCTCTGAAGAATGTAAATTCCTGGGAAGAGCCTAGAGATCCCCTTGTCCTTTCCCTGTGTGTGGCTCAGAAGAGATCAGCTCTTCCTCCCACTCTCCCAGCTTGTTCCAAGCCCAGCCTGGGCTGGAAGTGAAGAGTTAGGCTGGGCTTCAGAGGAAAGCAGGAGTTTAACTCTTGTGTTAGTGAGGTTCCAGACAAAGAAAGGAATGATGACTCCGTGTTCTTAGAAGGCTAATTTATTATTTTATGATCTATATTATATTAAAGAATGCTATACTAAAACTATGCTAAACTATACTAAAGAATACAGAAAGGAAACAGACAGAAGCTAAAAGATAATAATGAAAACTCGTGGCTCTTTTCAGAGTCTGACACAGCTTGGCCCCGACTGGCCAATGAGTCAAAATAATTCCCATTAAACCAATCAAACAATCACCTCTTGGATAAACAACCTCCAACCACTTTCCAAAGCAGCAAAACACAGGAGAAGCAAATGAGATAATATTGTTTTCCTTTTTCTCTGAGGCTTCTCAGCTTCCCAGGAGAAAAATCCTGGGCAAAGGGATTTTTCCAGAAAATATGATGGTGACACTTTAACCCAAAGCTCTGGGGGATGACTGGTGCAGTGAGACCTTCCTGGAGGCATCTCTTGCACCTTCTGCTGTCTGTGCAGTGCAGGGCTGGCACTGGATGGTCCCACTCTGTGTTCTCTGATTTTATGACCTCACAAACACTTTCTCACCTGCTTTTTTGTTCCCTCAAAGTGTTGCTTTTGCCTCTGTGGATTCAAGTGAGAGGTTTTATGACTTACTCATACTTCAGTGAACTCAACAGGGCCCCCTGGTTAGTCAGGGCTGGGCTTTTATTTTTGGGTACTGCTGCTGCTTCCCTGGCTGCTCAACCCACCCCCTCAGCATCCTCCAACAAAGCAGTTTCCTGCTAATTCCTTTCAGGGCTTAGCTGGATTTGGAATCAATCTTGCTGAGAAAGTCTGCCAGACAAAGAGGTAAAATCGTGACAGGCGTAGTCATTTTTATTTTGCCTGAATCAGTGAGAAAGGAGGGGTTTTTTTTCTCAGTTCTTCAGTTCAAATGTAACTTTTATTCTGCTAATTTTTGACAGAAGTTTGATTTTGGGGCTGTCTCACCCATGTCTTCCAAATCAATCCCCTGAATCCCTAACCCAAAGTTTAATATCATCCATTATTCAACACCTTCAGTAGGACTAACTTGAAAATGAGTAATCTTTGAGTAAAGCTGTGCAATTAATGCTGAAACACCTCAAGTACAGAGTAATTCCAAATAGCACTCCCCTCAGCTTTCCTCAGAGCATCCCAAAATACCTCTGAAATCTCCTGTTATCAGGAATTTCTCTGAGATTCAGTGGTAGATCCTGGCTCACCTTAGTGGGCATTTTGCATCAAAGTGAAAAAATATTTTTCCTGTAAATTGAACTCCACACCAGCTCTTCTTCCACTGAGCTTTGCCCACTTTTCATTTTTATCACTCTTTAATTTGCCATATCAATTATTCCATGGGTGCTGCTCCCCGTGGTGCCCAGCACCAACCACAGCCTCACCTTTCTCTCACTATGGAAGGGCTTTTCACACCCTGGAGTTTCCCTTCTCCTTCAGGTATTTTTTTTGGCTGCCTTTGGACAAATCTTCCACTTTGGCAGCCTCTTCATTCTTTGTAGCCTCGACAGCCTGTGTTTTATTTTGAAACATTGCATTTACTACATTCTAAAGTGGTCATTATTGTTCAGCTGTGTTCACCACCGCTCTCCTTTCCCTCCCCTCTCTTTCCAGCTGCTTTCCCAACTTATCCAGCATGTCCAGGCTCCCTTATCCCTGCCTGCACTAGATACAGCATAGTTATGCTTCTTCCCCCGAGCTCAGTGTCCTCAGAGGAGTATTTAGGTTAAGAACAGTTTATTCCTGCCTGGAACTGCAGCAATTGTGAGCAGGTTCATAAGCCAGGATTCTCCTTTGCTTCAGGCAGCTGAGTAAAAGCTGAGGTGATGGCTCAGATGGAGTCAGACCTGGAGAGGGGCAGCAGAGGGGGATGCAGCAGCCCTGGCACCATGTCTGGGGCATGGCAGCAGCACAGGGAGTGGATAATCCTATTAACAGGCAGGAAAAAATATGGAAAAGTGGCCAAATGGTGCATTAAACATCCAGCTCTGTGCTCAGCACACGGGGAACAGGAAGGGCTGTGTGAGACCTGAGCAGGAGCTGGACTCAGCTTCAGAGAGCCCCACCTGAGGAAGGGGCATTCCACGGAATCCCAGGATTCTGGGCTTGGAAAAGCCCTCTGAGATCATTCAGTCCAGCCTGTGCCAAATCCCCACCTTGTCCCCAGCCCAGAGCACTGGGTGCCACCTCCAGCCCTTCCTTGGACACCTCCAGGGATGGGGCTTCCACCTCCTCACCTTCCTCACCTCCAGGGATGGGGCTTCCACCTCCTCACCTTCCTCACCCACCTCACTCCTCCAGCCTGGCACAGCTGATTTTCCTGGCAATTTTTGCACAGACTTTATCCTGACTTTATCCTGCTCAAAATCTGCTTGGTACTTAAACATCAGCAATAAATATTTAGAGTACTTTCAGCTCTACAAGAATTCTCTCCTTTGAAAAAAGGAGTCCGTTTGTTTCTTTTTATGTAAAGTTTTTCAGGGAACCACTGAAATTTGGAACACTTTAGATTGGAAAAGACCATAAAGATAATCTTGTCCCAACCCCCTGCCACGGGCAGGGAAACCTTTAGCCCAGGCTTTTGCAAAGGAATTCATGAATATCTGCTCCTATTTCAATGATGTAGGAAGCACAGATTTTCCTTGTAAGTAGAAGATCCCTCTGACAAGTCTTTCCCCTGTGGCTCTGCCTTCACAGACAGCTGGGAATGCAGCTGCCCAGGCATTACAGTTTTATACCAAATATTGGCATTTATTTGGATTTTGGGGTGGGAAAATTGAGCCAGGAATGAAAATACAAACCTAACTGATAGATTTGGTGAAATAAAGGAGCCAGAGTGTGTTCAGAAAGAAGAAATTAGACCTGCACCTCCAGTGGTTGTGCAGTAACACAGGAAAGGAGAGGGTTAAACATAATATTTATGGCTTTTAGCTTTGTGTGATAGCTCCAGAAAGGGCTGGGTGACCTCTGTGGAGAGGCTGCAGCAATGTGTCACCACTAATGATATCAGTGCTGAGGGAAAGGTGGCAGTTTAAGTGACTTTAACAGGGGTAAAACCTCTAACCCGCTGTGCAGCCCAAGTGCTCCCTCTAAACCAGCAGACAAAACAATTTCTGGGAGAGAAATTCCCTCTCTGGGGCCTGCAGAGCTTCCCTGCTATTACCAACCAATGGAAAACAAACCCATCTGGGGCTAAGTGGGGAAATTAGGGAAATTAGCAGAATGGAGCAGTGTGAGGAGAGTCTGGATGTGCAGCACCAGGGACAAGTGACAGTGCCACAGTAAAACACCTCCCAGCTGCCACCAGCCAGGGCTATCCCCCTCTAAAGCACCAGGAGCAGCTGGAATAGAGGCTGCCAGCTGATAGCTCAGAGGAGGGAAACTGAGGCACGAGGGAGAGCCAGCAGCTCTGCTGGAGGTCACGGTGTGGGTGCCCAGTGTGGCTCTGTGGAGAATTTTGGGTTTGCTTTTCTTTCTTTGCCTCAAGGATGAACTCCTTGGAAGCTGCAGCACCCTGGGAAGGGCAGGGATTCACGGATCCACTGCACACCAGCCCAGATTCTGTCCTGACTGAGGGTTTTCAGCTGAGAGGTGGGACACTGGGGAGTCCATGTGACACAGCTCTCTCATTTAGCTGATAAAAATCTCCACCTTATCTGGCTTCCTTTCCAAATGGAGGGAGTACAATTTCCAGGGAGGTTTGCTCTGGTCCCGCTGCTTTTGTAATTTCATGGTAGGATTATCAGAAACTGCTGGAAGAGATGAAGTTGCAGAAACTTCTGTGCTTTTAATCCCCGTTTCTCTCACCAAAGGCACCACTCGTGTTCTGCACACACCAAACTCGCTGAGGGAATGTCTGGGAGAAATGGATTTAAATGGCTGAAGTGCACCAGGATTTCAGGGACAGTGCCAAGCATGATCCAGGCAGGCCCATTCCTGATGTCCTGACCCTACAACAGACCAGGAATTAATACAAATAATCACTAAATGTCTGAAAATTCATTCATTTCAGCGAGAAGCTTGGTGCAGAACTTCATCCCAGCCAGGTTCTACGTTCCCAGTGTGAATCCCAGGGATAAGAATTAAAATCAGGTGCTGCTCAAAGGTACACACTTGATGTTTACACTCCTTTTCGCAGCAGCGGATCCTTGTTTTCCAGCCAGTCTTCCCCCATTTAATAAGAGATAAGTTTAATAAGAGAATTTTAATAAAAGATTCCTTACAGGCATCACCACAAAGAGGGATTTGGGATCCTCATGCTTTGGTTGCAGCCATGGGAGAGCTGAATTCATTAGTGAATATAAAGCATTTATACTTTTTCTGAAGAATCTCATTAAATAAATGGATCTTATTGGTGATGACATCAGGGTGTCCTGAAGAGAAGGAAGGATTTCTTGTAGGAAAAATAGGCAGAATGTTTTTATTTGTTTGAGCTGCCTCTGGTGGGAGCTGAATCAGAACCCTGGGGAGGGTTTTTGTGTACCTGGGTCACTTGTGTTTGGGTATAGCCAATAAAAGCAGTTGCTGGGAAGCCAATTCCACTCCTTTCCATATTAATCTGTTGTGCAAAGAGCAAGGGCAGAACACAGCTTCTCTCATCATCCTGATGTTTTCCATCTCTTTTAACAAGAGCATTACTGCAGATGCTGTCAGGAATTTTAATAAAACAAACTGCCTTTCTGACTCACTTGGTCCTTTCCTTCTGGTCTTCATTGACTAAAAATACATCTGAGGGTCTGAGGGAAATTATTCTTCTTCTCCCCAGCTCCTTCCTCCCATTCCTCTCTCTCAGCGTTCTGCATGCTCTGGAGTTTGAACTCTTGCAGGAAACCCAGAACAAAAAGACCCCCAAAATGAATAAAGAGATGAGATCAAATAATGAAATTCCTTGGGTTGGAAGGGACCTTAAAGCTCATCTCACCCCCATGGCAGGGACACCTCCCACTGTCCCAGGCTGCTCCAGCCCCAGTGTCCAACCTGGCCTTGGGCACTGCCAGGGATCCAGGGCAGCCACAGCTGCTCTGGGAATTCCATCCCAGCGTCTCCCCACCTTCCCAGGGAACAATTCTCACACAATATCCCATCCAAACCTATTCTTTCCCAGTGGAAGCCATTCCCTGTGTCCTGTCCCTCCAGGCCTTGTCCCCAGTCCCTCTCCAGCTCTCCTGGAGCCCCTTCAGGCACTGGAAGGCTGCATTAAGACAGGTCAATCATTTTTTCCCAAAAATTTTGGGAAGAAACCCCTGTACCCTCAGGAATAAAAGCAGCAGGAAGTGCTGACCAGCTGCTCCACATCCCCCAGGAAAAGCCCCAGCTGGATTTTCTGCACCAGGAGCTTCTTGGAGGAGAGAAGACAGAGCTGAGAGCAGAAAGGTATGGGAAAATTCCAGCTTTTCCTCACTGCTTCTCCTCCAGCCTCTGAAACTGAGGAGTTCAAGTCCCCATGAGGGATTTTTGTGCAAAAATATCTTGCTGGCTCCTTGCTGTGTGCTGACCTGGTGTGTTTAGCACTTTCCTAGCTCCAGGTAGGCTTTCCATAGCTCTGATGCTCTGTCTCACACTTGTGTGCGGTTTTTTTCCTCCAAAAGACAGGGAATTGTTAAGTACAGTGCCCAGATCTATTTTGATTTGGGTTGTTCTTATTTACTGTGATTAGGGCACTTGAAGATGCTTTGTTTCATTTTTAAGGTGTTTCTTTTTTCCTTGCATATTCTGCACTTGGGAAAGCCTTTGTGTAAATAAGAGACCTGTGGAGCCTGATCGTTTTTGGATGCACACAGGGTCACCTAATCACTTACATTCTGCTGTGTCTGGGGTTTTTTGTGTGTCCCAGGGATGATTTTTGCCAGGCAGGGAAGCAGGGAGTTGTAGCTGTAAAACTGTGCCTGAATTTCTTTGTGTCTCCACTTCTCCTGGAGACAGACGAAGCTACGAACTTGCCCAAGCACAGAGTTATGGCCAGCTCTGAATGCAGCCCTTGGGAAGAAGGAATTAATGACTTTTGGGGCCAGACTTGCTGGCTTTTCTCCTCTGCAAGGGCCTCCCCTGCTCCAGAGACAGGGTGAGAGGCTGGGGACAAGCAGGGCATCGTTAAGATGGTTTTTGTGTCTCTTTGTCCCTGAGGAAGGTGAGCAAAGGCCAATCCGTGGCAATCTTCAGCAATAAACTCAGTTTTTAACAGAAGGAATACTATAACATGCAGTTTGGGGGAGGAAAATACAAATTTGATGCTGTTTCATAGAGCTGATCTATTCCCACATACGCACAAAATATCTTCTAATGAAAATTCTCAGTTCAAACACAAATACTGCTTTGAGCCACCCAACCTTGTGTTTTGAGGCCCCTTGGGCACACTGGCACCTTGTTCTGTGAGGGAAATGCTTGCTCCAATGGCAAGAAATTCATTTTAGGGTAGCTTATTATGCACCACAAACCTTTTTAATAGTGGTCATAAAGCTGGAAGCAAAGGAAAAGAGACATGGCTCTTGCTTGATTTAAAGCACTTAGGCTGTTATGGATTATTTATAATTTTATCCTCAGCATGGAAGGTAAAACTTGTAATCCATGGCCAGCAGTACCTCACCAGCATCTGAAACCCACAGCTGCAAACATTGGGGGGTTTTATTTTTCTTTTTTTTACACGATAAAATGTGATCTATGGTTGTTGCTGACTTCATAGAGGTACTGATTTGGGACTTTTTAGTGTCATAAAACCTACGAAGCAGAGACTTGTGGAATGTGAAACACTGACACAGTGCCTCTGGAGCACCACAGGCAAGGCTGGCTGATGGAGATGGGTTATTTGTGGGGACGTGGTGCCTGGAATTACAAACACTGCAGGGTTTAGGGGCACACACTGAAAAATTCTCTGAACTCTCAGGACCTTGTGTGGAAGTCACAAGTCTCCTCTGTTTGGGGGAGAAAAATAAAAGGGGAGGTGGAAACGCTACTTCAAGGAGTAAATATTTGGATTTTTAACTCACAATATTTATCTGCAAAGGGTTGCAGTGCTGATAAAAGGACAAGAAGCTGTTATTTACAGCGTGTTTGCATCTTGCTTGATCATTCAGCTCCATAAGTGCTGCAGGAAATTGTCAGCTTGGAGCATCCTGCTCCTGCAAAAGCTGCTGGAGGAGCCCCTTTCCACATGCAACAATGTCTGAATCCAAGGATTCACCCCAAAAGCACCATGGGAATGCCTGATTTAACAGAAAGTTCTAGTCAGGCACTTGCTTCTGGAAGCACAGACTTCCCAAACTTCTGATAAAGTATCATATCCTTTAAAGCTGTGTCATGCAGTGTAAATAAATAACAATATCCAAACTAACACTCCTGCAGGGCTTTGGGTGCAGACCCAAAGTTCAGTACAGGATTTGAACTTGCTTTATATTTTCCTCTGATGATTCAAATGAGCAACAGGGAAAAACTTTCCATTTAGGACTTCCCTACATTTTCCTGCAGATTTATGTTTATTGTGTTTCCACCTTCAGCTGGCAGAAATGAGGTTAGGCTCTCATTACCCACTTCAGCTTTTAATATGCTGCAGAAAGTCATCTGGAAGTGCCAGAATTAGCACTGTCATGCTCTGTGCTGCCCGTTTCACTGCAGCAGGGAGCTGTGATAGCCTCAGTGATGTACCTGTGGTGCCTGTGGCCAGCACAGTCTGGGCTCTGCTCGCCTCAGCCCTCACACATTGCATACAAATTCAACCTACACCTCCTTTTCTGCCCAGAACGCGCACGTTTGGAGCATCAGCCATTTCCAGCCACGCAGAAGAAATAAAGCAGCGAGGTTTTCCCCCTTCTCTCCCCCTTATGCAAATGAAAAGGAGCGAGGAAGGATAAAAACCCAGCCCAGCAAGCGCAGCTCCCCGGCACCATCCCCACCGCAGCAGCCAGCACGGTTCTGTACTTACAGCTCCGAGCAGGGAGATGTCTCAGGATCTCCACAATTTTCTGCAGGACTGTCTGGAGCTCTCAGCAAGGCAGGGCGCTCAGCGAGGCAGAACGGAGCCGTGTGGAAGGTCTGTGCAGCTGGGAGATAATGGAACTGTTTTCCCAGCTGGGACCACGAGCCTTTTATCCGCTGAGCATTGCGTGGCTCTTCCCCGGTGTTAAGCGTGAAATGCGCTGCCTTCCCCGCGCTGCTCCAGCCAGAACCCGCACAATTAGTGCCTCAATCAGATAAACAGCTCCTACAGTTTGTGCATGTCCCTGTCTGGAAATTCGGGGTGTATAAAAATCAGCTCTGCCTGGCTCATCCTTCAAGAAAGCTGAGCGAGCGAAAGCGCAGCTGTCAGAGCGGAGCATGAAAGATTAAATGTGCTCTTGCTGTTCCTCCCGTACAAATATGAGCTCCTGTCAGGTAATCACAAACCTCTCTCCTCAGAAACTGGGTCACTGCACGGGCTTAGGTTTGGAACAGGAGTGGGAATAGTTTTGTTTGGTCCTGGTCCCCACAGCCGCGTCCTGAGCTCAGTCAGGTTCAGCTCGTGGGGTGGGAGCTGTCCCTTGAATCCCAGCCCAGCCCTGAGTGACCTCTTCAAACACCCAGCTGCCCCTTCCTGTGCTACACATTAAACAAATTTAAATTTAAAAACGGAGGGGAGACTTGTTTTTCTAAAGTAGCACAGACATAAATTCTGATTGAACTTCAAATCAGCTGTATTTCCATTTTCCCTCTTGGATTTCCGTTTTCCCTCTTGGGACTGCTTCAGCAGAGACAAGGCACAGCCAGGCAGGGGAGAGTCCTTCCCTTAGTGAGAAAAGTTACTCAAATTCCTCACTGAGTTCCAGGATGGTTTGGGTTGGAAGGACCTTCAAGCCCATCCAGTGAGCATGGGCAGGGACACCTTCCACCATCCCAGGCTGCTCCAAGCCCAACCTGGCCTTGGGCACTGCCAGGGATCCAGGGGCAGCCACAGTTTCTCTGGGAATTCCATCCCAACCCCTCCCCACCCTCTCAGCCAGGAGTTTATTCCCAAAATCCCATCCATGCCTGTCCTCTGGCAGTGGGAGCCATTCCCTGTGTCCTGTCCCTCCATCCCCTGTCCCCAGTCCCTCTCCAGCTCTCCTGGAACCTTCTCTGATGGTGTTGGAAGCAGCTCAGCTGTCCTGCTCTGCTCTTGGGCTGGGAAATGAGGACAGCAGGGCATGGCAGCCCCTGGGATGTGCCCACAGGTGCCCAGCAGCCCCTGCCAGCCCCATTCAGAGCTCTCCTCCTGATTAACATAAACAATTTTGCACTTTCTTCCTGTGAGCTTCTCAAATGAGCTTTACTGACAATTAATTAAGCCTTGCAGCACCTTCTAAAGGAGATAGGCATTATAATTAGCAGCTCCATTTTTAATTAGGAATAAAATTTAAAATGGAATTTTAGGTATTTCCTCATTAAAATTTTCTTCTAAATAATTACAGGGCTTTTTCTAAGTGGTATCAAGAGTAAATAGACTAAAAGTTGTTTTCAACAGATTAACCCAAGCTTCTTGTAGCCAATTTTAAAAATTTATTAAAAATTTAGCCTTTTCTATGTCAAAATAAAAGAATTTCCTTATGCATTTCTTACTGAACAAGACTGGGAACAGAATTTTTCAGTTGCTGAGGAAATTAATGCTGTTAAAATTTTTCAATTTCCAACTGAGAATGTAAAAATAAAAAAAAAAAATTAGAAATGTCACTTCAAAAGGTGAATTGTTCACTTCAAGATTTCTGTGGAGCCAGGCTGTGAGAGCTGGGGGTGCTCACCTGGAGAGGAGAAGCTCCAGGGAGAGCTCAGAGCCCTTGCAGGGCCTGAAGGGGCTCCAGGAGAGCTGGAGAGGGACTGGGGACAAGGCCTGGAGGGACAGGACACAGGGAATGGCTCCCACTGCCAGAGGGCAGGACTGGATGGAAGTTTGGGAATGAGGAATTGTTCCATGTGAGGGTGGTGATGGACTGGAATGGAATTCCCAGAGCAGCTGTGGCTGCCCCTGGATCCCTGGCAGTGCCCAAGGCCAGGTTGGACACTGGGGCTGGAGCACCTGGGACAGTGGGAGGTGTCCCTGCCAAGCCTGGGGTGGCACTGGATGGGATTTAAGGTCCCTTCCAACCCAAACCTTCCTATGGTCTCATTTTTTATCATTCAACAAAGACTGTAACACTTCTACAGCTGAATTTTGAACTTCTGAACATCTGAATTTTCTTTTTATTAGAACTTGTAAAGTTCTAATTTAGATTTTTCTGAACGATCTTATACCCTATTAAAGATTCTGCCCATATCTTTGAGAAATGACACAGAAAGTGATGATAAATTTGAATATCAAACCAGTCTTTTTCTAGAGGTCAGGATAAAACATCTGCGTGTTACCCAAATTTTGTGGCTTTGCCCAGTACCCTGTCAAAACAAAAATTCATTGAGGTCAATTTCTTTGATTTTTCGAGGAAAAATTTCTTTCATTTCTTTGTCAAATATTTTGCTTTTGAAGAATTGTGATATTCTACCAGAAAAAAAAAAAAAAGAAAATCACATTTTAAAAAACCTAAGAAACAAAACCAAAGAAAACATTGATGATAAAAAAAAAAATAAATTAAAAAAAAAAAAAAAAAAAAAAAAAAAAACAAAAAAAAACAAAACCAAAACCAAACCAAGTGAAACTCTGTCAGGAGTCCCTTAAACAAAACTTGTCCACCATTAGGGAAGGGCTGTTCCTCTTGGAGTTTTGACAGTGTCAGAGCACAGACAACTCCTGCACACTGGGGCAACCTCAGCAGCCTGGGCTGGGCCTGCAGTCACCTCAGAAGCTGGCTCTGCAGTGACAAAAGTTTCCCTGTCTCAGGCTGAAGTGTGCCATGTCCTTGTGTCCTTCAGGACGCTGTCGTAGGCTAAAAATACCTGGAGATAGGATCTGGTCTATAAAGCAGACAGGAGAGCATCAGGAGCACAGGCTGGGAGACAGGAGGGAATTGGAAGTTGAGCCAAGGTGTCTCTTGCACAAACTCGGGCTGGAAGACACTTTCTGCTCTGTTTGCTGGTGGGAATTGGAGATGCCTCGGGGTGACACTCGTGGGGTTTTGTCGCTTTTGTGCCTTCGGGAGCTGGAGCTCTCCAGCTCCCTGAGGCTCTGTCAGCTTTTCTATCTCCCCTTCAGACACAGGAGATAAAGCCAGGATGTCTTTGTCAACTTTTTAACTGAATTAGATCAAGGACTAACATGATCTAAACTCTGCACTGTGCACAAGCATCAACTTGTTCAAGGGCACTTGTTCTGCAACCACAAAGGCAAAATTTAAGGCCTGAGATGAGTTTTTTTAACAAAGGAACATGATCCCTTGCCATGAGGTGCTTTACTCAGTCAGTGCCACCTTCTGCTCTGACATTCAGCCCCTAACCCACCTGAATTGCTGTTTGGTGTTGACCCCATGCAGAGGGTTTTGGTTTCTCTAAAATCCTGAATCACAGAATTGCAGAATGGTTTGGGTTGGAAGGGACCTAAAAGATCTTCTCATTCCAACCTCCCACCGTGAGCAGGGACACCTCCACCCATCCCAGGCTGCTCGTCTTTATGAATCCAGGGCACTGCTCAAGTAAGATTGAATTTATTAATTTTACAGTGCTAATCAGTAAACATTTCCCAGATTATAGGGTTTGTTTCCCCTCAGTCCTGTTAGACACATTCTAAAGTAAATTTCAACATAATTTTTCATGAATTACAATCTTGCAATTGTTTTTCAATACAGAGGTGATGTAATTTCAGATCCATGGAGTTACACCACCTTTGTCTTGTGAATATTCCTTCAAGTCTTGTCAGAGACAGATAGTGGAGATCTGAGAGCAAAAATCCATCATAATTCACTTGCATTTGTAAGAATTAAAATGTACTAGGAAGTAAATTGAGCTGCTGGACAGGCTGGGTAGTTGAACAGCACAGGCACTGGGGAATCATCTGCTCTTGCATAAAAGAGGTCTTGAAATCCCACAAAAACGGATTATTGCACTCTGAATTCCCCAAAAACTTTGCTGTTGGAGCAGAGAAACCAAGAAAACTCAAGCAAACCAAACCAACCTGAATTCTTGATGACTTCTGGGTAAGTGGCCACCACGAGGGAGGGAGGTGGCACAACCACTCCAGCAATGACACTCCAGAGAAAGGTTCCTGCCTTTTGGATCCTTTTCCAAAATGCAGCCTTCCAGAAAAAGAAAAGGAATTTTCTATGGAAGCAGTGCTCACCATTTTTACCTTTTTGTGTTTATATTTTTTATTATTATTATAATTTTTAAATCCTTATTTTGCTCATACCCTGCAACTGCAGAGAGCACCAAGTGCCTTCTCCATGTGTTTTAGCACTGTGAATGATATTGAAGAATATTAATACAGAAAAAATAATGTCAATTATAGGAAATAGGCCTTCATATGCAATAGCTGTTTCTTCTGTAGATTTTGAATATTTTATTTTACTTGGGACACTCACACATGATGGAGACCTGACACTGAAAAAAAAGAGATCTGCAGCTTTAACAGATCAATGTTCAAACAGATTTTCTGCTGAGTGCAAAAAGACACAATTCAAAGTATAAAGTGTATTGGTCTTAGGCTACTTTATCCCTTGTTTGTATTCCACAAAGCTCTTTCCTCTGCCTGAACTTCAGGCTTTGTGTCCATGAGGTTTGTTCAGGGCTCCACTTTAGAGTTATGGACAACCCCAGTCAGAGGCTCTGCTTTGATAACAAGGGGATTAATTAGTTCCCAGCTCCACAAATAAACCAGAAAACAAACCCTCTGAACTGCTGCCTCTGTACCCCCACCAAAGATGATTAAAGAGGGAAAGAAGCAGCTCAGGGATGTTGTTAGTCCTGTGCTAAAGTGCCCCATTGATCTCCGTCTCTGGAATAAATGCCAAGGTTTAGTGGGTGTTAATCCTTGCAAAATGTGCCGCTTATTAATGATCCCCCCAGCAAAGGTGACCTCTGGAGCCAGGAGTGATGCTCTGAGAGGAGCCTGAACAGTTCCTCTGCTCCCAGCTGCTCTGCTGTCACAGAAAAACAGGTTTCAAATCTGTGTCCTGGTTCTTGGGGTGGGAAATGCTCTGATCAATAGCTGGAGGTTTGTCTTTAATGGAACTGGAATCTCTTTAACACCAGCACAGCCCTGACTGGAAATGACTGGACAAGGAAACTTTAAAAGTATAAGCAAAAAGAAGTGTGAAGGCTTTTATTGGAGTTATTTGTGCTACAGCTGGTGGTGTTATTGGATGTGGTTTGTGTTTTGAAGCACAATCACTGTTGAACAACCTTTGCTCTCCAGACAATCACTGTGACCTTAGTGAGACTTTCTAATGGCTTTGTGGCTAATCCTGCCATGATCTTCTACTCATAAAATGTGGGGAGCTTGCTTATCTCTTTGTTTCTTCAGTGGTTTTGTGTGAGATCTGGTTTTTTGCTTTTATTTTTATACCTGTGTTTCTTTTGCTATTTTTTAAATTTATTTTTTAAAGAAAAAAAAAAAAAAGCCATCTGAGAAAAACACCAGCTGTGCATTTCCAGACTCCCAGGGCTGTGCTCGTGCTTGTACCTTCCTGGATGTGAAATATCTGATAAGTGACTCACATTTTGCATTGATTTTCCTCAAGGGAGAGAAAACTTGGAGCAGGGAGCCTGGGAATTGCAGTGTCCTCTCACTGCTGCCCCTCCCCGTTGTGCTGAGTGGTCACTGGATCAATGTCCACCATCTGTGCCCTGCGGAGGAGGAGACCACAGAGGCACCACTGCCTGCAAGCCCAGGGCACCAGATGTCACCTAATGGGTGTCAGCTGCCAGGAGCCACTCAGCTGTGACAGGGAGGGCTCAGAAACCCAGGCTGGAACAGAAAAATGCACAAACCCTCTCTCAGTTTACAGAAATTGGTGTAGCTGCAAACCAAGTTACTCCTTTCAAGCGTGGTTTTCTCTTGTGTGACACTTGGCAGGATCTCCAGGGGGGACAGGAGGAGAGGGAACGGCCTCAGGCTGGGCCAGGGGAGGCTCAGGGTGGAAAACAGCAGGAATTTCCCTATGGAAAGGAATTGGAACTGCCCAGGGAGGTTTGGAGAGTCCATCCCTGGAGGTGGCACCTGGAGGTGGCACTCAGAGCTCTGAGCTGGGGACAGGGTGGGGATTGGGCACAGCTTGGACTTGATGATCCTGGAGGGCTTTTCCAAGCTCAGAATCCTGGGATTCTGGAGCTACATTTGACCAGGTAAATGTCTAATATTCTAGTTAATGATTAGGTGTAAGATTCCGTACATTAGGAATTACAATCTATAAATTCTGCATCATAGGCACAGTTCTCACCAAGATGGATAAAAAGTGGATTAAAACCAGCAAAAAGGTTCAATTTTCTCTATGGTTTTTGCATCCTTTAAAGACTGGTGTCTCACTGCTCAGTACATTTCAGCCCTGCAAGAAAATGCTGGGTTTAAAATTTAAAAAAATCCATCTTGATCTAAAAGCAGGAAAGAAGAAATATGGGTATTTCATTAGGAACTGTCGGGACAGGACAAGGAGAATGGCTTCAAACAGAGAGGGAGTAGGTTTAGATGGGATATTGGGAAGGAAGTGTTCCCCATGAGGATGATGAGGCCCTGGAATGCATTTCCCAGAAAAGTTGGATCCCTGGCAGTGCCCAAGGCCAGGCTGGATGGGGCTTGGAGCAGCCTGGGCCAGTGGAAGGTGTCCCTGCCATGGCAGGGATGGCACTGGATGGGCTTTATGGTCCCTTCCAACCCACACTAGTCTAAGATTTTGTGATAATGGTATTAGAAAATTCTACAAGACCCCTTCAAGTGATGTTGCTCCCTCCTGGTTCCTTCATTTCCAGCCAGGTGTTGATGTCAGTGGGATCAGATCCATGGGAGAGGGAATCTCACCAGCTCTTTTTCCAGCCACTCTCCCCAGGGCTCACCAGGATGATCTTGGAGCATCTCTGCCTTCACCACAATTTGGTCTAACTGAAAACATGCACAGTGCAGTGGCTGTGGTCTAGCAGTGGCTGTAATTTCAGCCCTTCTTTTAGGAAACCACTCTATAAAATCCACTTATTAAAAATGTATACCTGAGAAGAGTGAGTGGAATTTTATAGATCTGGTTTTACTGCAGAAAATGTAGTTATTTGGGGCTCACAAAAGCTGTAAAGCTGCACCTAGGATTTTACAGCACCGAGTGAGCTTAGATGAATTAAAACATTACATTTTCCTGCATCCTTCTTTGGATTATGTTTGAGGACATTTTTCATTCAGGTTATTATTACTTTTTTTTTAATTTCCAGTAGCAAAGAGAAAATATTCCTCTTTCCAGCTGTAGATAGATTTAATGAGGAATATAATATTCAGACAGGGATCGTCTGTATGAAGTCACTTGCTGGATGCTTTGTACAGAAATATCCTCATGTTTTGACACACTGATTTCTTGTTCTCTGACAGGGCTATAATTTGCTCTAAGAATTGTTTCAGTAGTTTCCCAAATATTTTTTCATGCTGTGTTGGGAAGAAATAATTGAATTTGGTAAAGTTATACCAACTTTCATTATGCTGAAAAAGAGCTCTCTTTATGTAATCCCATCGACTTCCTCCTCAAAGATCAGCTTAACTAAAACTCACTCTCTTAAAACACACCATTGCTTATGATTTTAATGAAGTTGAATGAAAACTAATGAAAATTAACTAATGCAGGTCAGTTTGTGTATCTCACAGGATGATTTTGTATTGCTGTAGAACCGTAATAAGAGGGGCTGTACCCGAGGATCAGCCTGGCTTTGTCTTTTATACCCAGTATATTTCAGGGGTGCATAAAAGCCTACAAGGATAAACCTTGCAAAGGAGGCAGCTCAGTCAGAGGCAAAGCTCAGCTCAGGAAGGGTTTTATTTGCTCAGAATCTTCCCAAAATGTTGGGGAAACCTGCAGGAGGTTTGCTCTGGGTGCTCCTTGTCCTGTTTGGAGATGTTTACAGGGCTGATATCAATAGGTAACACACATGACAAAGAACAGCTTTACTGGAGTCAGATACTTTCATTTTGTTCACACAATCACAGGACCATTAAGGCTGGAAAAGACCTCTGAGGTCACCAGGTCCAACCTTTGCCCAAAGAGCACCGTCCCACTAAACCATATCACCAAGAGTATTTTTAGAATGTACTTTTACACAGCTTTAGAACCCACATTTAGAGTGAATGGTTTTCATGTCCTCCTTAAAATGAGAGTATTTAGCCCATTCTATTTAGCTCTTACTCCAACAGTTCCCAGCAGTATAACACCCCATCTCTCTTCCCATAACACAGACATCATATAAATCTTTCTAGGGAGAGTCCTCTCCACTATCCAAATCTTTGTGCATCTTTCACCCATGCAAGGGATTTTATCAGACTATTAAAAATAAATTATGCAGGCTTTGTGCCACACAATCAAATCCCTGCTTGTTAAGCATTTAGTGCCAGTGATCAAACCCCCTAAATGTCAGCAAGGTCAGAGCTTGGTTGTGTTTCCTGCATAAAAGAAAAGCTTGGCTGATGTGCATTTTCCTGTACAGAAATGTACTGGATAAAACAATTAAGTTAAACATTTCCCTTGGAAATTGTGGGGCTTCTTCCATAAATTTGCAGTTTCAACTCTCAGGCAAAATGTGTGAGGAGGGGAAGAACTTAATGATCTTGGTCTTTTCAGACCTTAATGGTTCTATTAAATGAGGGATGTTTTATAGGATATTTTCTATTCCTGAGACCAAGTCTAGACCTTTCCTTTTGCTTCCAGCACCAAGCACTGAAATCCAAAGGAATCCATGTCCTCCAGTAATCTGCCTTGAGCCTATGCCACTGCTATTCTGAAAAGCTGGTCCCCACATTTCTGCCTGATTTAATGAAATTTTACATTTTGGGGAAGTCAGTCCTGCACCTGGTCTATTAAAAAAAAATTTGCAACTTCCACCTGAAATGTTGAAGAGCCCCTTGCTGGGGTTTGGAGCATCCTGGGATAGTGGAAGATGTCCCTGCCCATGTGGAGGGTTAGAACTGGGAGGGTCTTTAAGGTCCCTTCCAGCCCAAACCATTCCATCAGTGTGAAATGGCACAAGGAGTTATTACCCACACTTAAATCCCCAAAACGTTGATTTAACTTCTATCAGTGCATTAATCCTGGATGAAATCTCCCAGCTCTTCAGCCTACTTCTGCAAGAGAAGACAGGAATGATTTACCAGATCCTTTCCCACACAGAGATCTCCCTGTCATGTCCTGAACACCAGTTTTTCCGACTTGCTCCTGAAAATTGTTTCACCAATTTTCTCCTCTTGGTGCATAAAATGTAGTGAAAAAACAAACATCTCAAATTAACTCCACAGTAGCTCATTTTAATTTTGTCTTGTGCTATGAGGGAGCTGATAACCTAAATCAGCCTGATTGTTATTTCAGCTGGTAAACAGAATATTTTATCCTGTGTGTATCTCTGGTAATAGCTGATGCTCAATCCTCAGGATCTGTGTATTCATCTAATTATTAATTTATTAATATCACCCTCATTGAAACTACAGGAATTATTTGGGCTGGAAAAGACCTTAAAGTCCATCTTATTCCACACCTTCCACTATGCCAGGGTGCTCCAAGCCACATCCAGCCTGGCCTTGGACACTTCCAGGGATGGGGGTACCAAGTGGAGGTAGAACAAAGGAATCACTTTACATCCCCTGTGTCAAAATCCCTCATTAAGAACGCCCCAGAGGACTGTAATTAGCTCAGGGGAGATGATCACTCAGGCTCTCATTGGGTACAACCCCTTAAACCCTTTATTTGCACTTTATGATGTCTTAGAGTGAAATTAAGCCATTTCTTAATTATCTCAGGAAAGAGAGATTTTATTGTGATCTTTCAGCAACAAAACACTCTTTAAACATAGAACCCAATAGTGTGGTTTGGGGTGTAGTGTGGGAAGAGCAAAGAAGAGTCAGCAGTTGAAGAAAAACCAAAGAATTCCAAATGTTTTGGTAAGAAGAGCCCTTGGAGGTCAGAGATCCCAGCAGTGAATCCCTCATCCAGCACTCCTGGAAGACACTGGAGAAGGATTTTCTGGATTCCCTTACAGAGACTCTTGTGCATAAAAGATAAACTGTCCATTATCAGCCCCAGTAATGCATTTACTCCTTTATCTCCAGTAATAAATGTCTGTAATTTGGACCTGTGGTTGAAACCTCGTTTGGAAAAAGGTCAGTGTTGTGGAGGTTGTAACTGTCACCACAAAGTGTGGCTGTCCTGGTGTGGAGCCTTTAGCTGATATTGATCACTAGGTTCTCTATTTTCTTGATAAATACAACAGATTTTCCCCAGATTTTGACCAAAACCTTTGATCAAAATATTGACCAAATATTTTGACCTCATCCTTTCATTCATTGGAAGGAGAACATCTCTTGGCTGCTCAAACTTCCTCTTGCACTTGTAGAAAATTAGAATTAAATATTTAAAGTGGAATTAAATCCATTGTTCTCAGTGGTGCTGGGGGTGGGGAAAATGGTGTTTCTGCTGTTTTGTGTTGGGGAGAATAAAGACAAAGTTAAAACCCCAGCTTGACTGACAGTAATGGTGGGCTGGAGAGCAATTAGGGCTGGTGATACTGGCACGGAAGATTTTGGGTTATCCAGTCCAGCCTGGAACATGAAGGGACAGGAGGGAGGAAATGTGTGGCTGTGTCGTTGCTGTGTTCATGGAATTCAATTCATTATCCACCGCTGCTTTCTGAGGAATAAATCTGTTTAAACAGCAGACCTGTGCTCAGGTCAGCCATCAGCACCAGGCAGGACTAAATCCCAGGAAATATCCCACAAAGGACGGGAGATGGAGCCTTTTGTGAGGGCTGTGTGTGGCAGCCCTGCTGCTGCAGCTGCACGAGGAGGCTGCTCCCATGTGCAGCCACATTGTCCCTCAAGTGCTTGCCATGAATAGGTTTTATCACTCCCAATCCCTCAGGAGAATAAAACCCAAATGTGTCTGCTGAAAAGCTGTTCTTTGACATCCAGTTGGTCTGGCTGGAGCTCCAAGCAGCTGAGGGATGGCTGCCAGGGCACTCACTGGGATGGCTTTCCCTTTTCCTGAGCTCCACATCTCCAGCTCTCACTGGGATCATCCCCAGGGTAGAGCACCCCACAAGGGAGCAGCTCCTTTGGGTGCAGCTGTGGGCTCTGTGCTGCAATCCAGATGTGGGGCCAAATTCATGGGCAGCAGGGCTGGCTCTGTCCTGCCAGGGGTGCTGGGTGGTGTTGTCAGCCCTGGAGAACCCCTTGTCCCTCAGGGATCATCCCTTGGGATCATCCCCCAGCTCTGCCGCTTGGTGACTTACTTTTGTCACTGACAAATCTGATGAAGTCAGAGGTTCCAAGGTCAAAATACTGAATAAAAATCCAGACTCTGAGCCTTATACAGTGCCCAGGATTTCCCAGTCTTGGAGCAGTGCCTTTTGGGATCATTGATAAAGCTGTGGTCTTAGGGAGGTCAAGACTACTTGTGAAATGTTGATTAAAAAGTTGATTAGTTGGCTGATTAGATGTGAGGTTTAGTGTGGATTATAGCTAAAGATCAGCAGCAGTTAAGAGAAATTTATAGCATGTCCCAAGCACCTCAGTCATAGCAGCTAATGATATTTTAGCCATAAAACCTTCCTTTCAGCTGATAGTCCTCACCATTAAAACAAAAGTAGAATCAAAGGATTTAAGACTCTTTCTTCTTGGTTTACAGTCTTCAATTCTTTTTTCCCCTCTGGAAGCCTTAAAAAGAACTGCGAGAAATATAAATTTTAGGAAAGGAAATCAAGCTCCAGTTTGAATTCCAATGAAATTACTGAGAGCAAGCCACAGACTTTATCCATGTGTACATCAAAACCCCTTGTAATTGTTATTTATCTTCACAGCACACCCATGAAATAGGAATCTTCCAATTTTACAGAGCAAACCTGGCCCTTCCAGGGGAAAGACTTGGGATCTGGAGGGTTTTTTTTTCCCAAAAGAACCAGGGCAAATGAAGCACCAACATTCATGGAATGTTTTCCCATGGTGGTTTGGCAGAGCCACAATCACAACGTGTAGTTCACGTGTCTGCTCTGAGCCCACTGATTATTTCCTCCTCTAGAGACCAGGAGATGTTTAAAATACCCCAAAACATTGACCAGAACACAGAGTGAAAATTAAACGATGTTACCAGTAAACAAAATCCTATTATTTGATTTAGTTAAATCCAGTTTTTACTCTAGCAAAGCATCACTTCCCTCTAATGTCAAGTAAGGTATCAGCACATCAAAATGTCTGTTGCCTCGTGGAATAACCATTAATTAGTGCAAATGGTGCACAGTGCTGGTTTGGAGGGCCCTGGTAGACAAAAACCCATTTAAATTCTTTTATTGCAAATCTAAATTTCCCTTTTTAGTGTTGCAGGATCATATAACTTTGTCACCAAGATCTGTGGGATGCAGCAAGGGTTGAATTCTTCTGTATCTGACATTATAAATGCCACCTATATTTGTTTCTTTTTTTTATTATTATTTTATTCCTGCTATAGGTCTTTTCCTACCTGCATAATTCATGGCTCTAAATAGAATTACATGAACATTTTTGCAATAGCACTTAATCTCCTCTATACCTTAAAGGAAATATTTGATCTTGAGAAGGATTTGTTTCTTGAGACAACTACAGCAGTATTTAATTATTTCTGTTTAAAATCAAGCAAACTTCAGAGACAACATTCTGTAATGTTAACCTCAGTGGATTTGCTTTTAATAGCATAAAAGAAGTGTGGCTAATGATAAGACTCTTAAATTCTTCTATTTTAATCCTTTTCCGACCTTCTTGTCTTCTGTAATCTTTAGCAACTGCACCCAAAAGAAAAAAAGTTTCCTCCATTTCTTCTTCTGTAATGCAGCAAAATCTGCAAATTACAGTGATTTTGATCCATAATCCCCCAGGTACTCCTGCTCCTGATTCTGCTCATGTTGGAAATCCTGGAATGTTTGAAGACCCAGCCTGGTTTGTGTTGGATTACAGGCAAGACTTTGTGTAGACCACAGTTCACCCATCACTTCCCACGTGCAGTTATGATTTAAAAAGACCCAAATTCATTGGACAACTTCAGGCATGAATGGGGCCTGAGAGAAGCTGAGTTCTGCCCTGACAGCTGCACACCCACCTGGGAAAATGAGGAGTTCATGGAGGGCTCAGGGAAATCCCAGCTCTGGTGACACTGTAGGCAAAGCCTCTTGCTGTGCATGTTAAAGTTGAAATTGTCTCTTTGTGGTGGGAAAAAAACCCTCCTCACTTATTAATGGTTGTGGGATTGTAATGACATGAAATGCTTCAAGAATCTTGCCTCCTGCCTTTTAAAATAAGTAATAAATGCCAGTGCAATGATCCCAGGCACCACGACTTGTTTAAGTACATGTGGGAACAAAGCCAGTATAAAGTGATTTAGGATTGATTCACTATAAAACCTCATTTGGAAAAAAAAAAAAAAAAAAAAGATAAATTCATTTTTGTGTCACTCTCAGTCATTAGAATATAAACAGGCATAATACACTCCAAAAATCCAATTCTTGAGGACCTCAAGAGCAGCTTCTTTCTCTCTGTTCCCTCATTTTTATGCAGAAAACCTGCTCCCCATAAGGCCACCAAATATTCCACCTTGAGGGATTCACCAACAACATCACCAATATCCCAGAATCCCAGAACAGTTTGGGGTGGAAAGGATATTAAAGATCCTCTAATCCAACCCCCTGCCATGGCAGGGACACCTCCCACTGCCCCAGGCTGCTCCAAAGCCATCCAACCCAGCCTTGGGCACTGCCAGGGATCCAGGGGCAGCCCCAGCTGCTCTGGGAATTCCATCCCAGCCCCTGCCCATCCTCACAGGGGAGAATTTCTCACATTTATTCAGTTTTTCCCCATTCCCCCTTGTGCTGCCTCTCCAGTTCCTGATGCAGAGTCCCTCTTTGGCTTCCTCGTGGTGCCTTCAGGCTCTGCCAGCTTTCCATGAGGTCTCCACAGAACCTTCCCTTCCCCAGGCTGAGCATCCCCAGTTTTCTCAGCCTTTCTCCACAGGGGAGGTGCTCCTGGAGCTCAGGCTGTGTTGGCTCCTGTGCCAAATTCCCCCATGCCACCATGTTGCACCTAAAACCTGGAACCTGAGGAAGAATCCCAGATTTTCTGCAGCCCATGACGTTAACAAGCCTGCAGAAATTTGATAAAACACCCTGGATGTTTTGTACTGAAGCTTTTTCTTCCCCCCAATTGTTGCTACTGAAGTCAGAGAGTGTTTGAAGATCTGAAACTTTTCTTTTGAGGCAAAAGTCGCCTCCTTGTTCTTTCCCTCACGCTGTGCTGACATGTTTTCATCAGCTACATCGTGTTACCTCTTCTGCATTAAAGCCTAATCACAGCCTTGGAGTTTGCAGTTACCAGCTACAAACTGAAAGATTTCTCCCTGTGAGACCAGAGCATTCCTCAAGCAATTTTCCACCTTTATGCAGGGTTTTGTTTCATCAGGGTTGATTTTTTTCCGTGTTGTTTCTTACCATCTGCCTTGCAATTAAGCTGTTTAAGAGCACCCACATCAAAGGAGGGCTCTGGTTCTCTACAAATAGACCTCTCTGCTGCACTGCAGAAGTGACAAAAATAATCCACCCAGTTCCATAGTTTATAATGATGAAATAAATATTTTTCCTTGTTTTTTTTCATTGACTCACCCCCCAAAAAAATCAGAAAAAAGGGCATGTTAAATATGTCTAAATTTAACTATGTCTAGATATGTTTAACTATGTTTAAATATGTCTAAATTAAACTATGTTTAATTTGTCTAAATATGTCTCAATTCTTCACTGGAGAAAATCTAACCAGACACATCTTTATTCTTTATAAGTCTTTCTATAGAAACACAAATGGTATTATAAAATTAATGGTAATTTCTTGTGTATTTTCAGATTTTTTTTTAAATTCTTTTCCTCTATTAAAACCATGATGATAAGATCCCATCCCTATATTAAATTTAAAGCTATTTTTTCTGGAAAAAGCTAATTGTGGTCTGCATGTTATTTCTAGTGTTCAGGGTTTATGTTCTTCCGAGAACAGGAAGCTTTGAAGGAAGAGGTGAGACAAAAGGGCTGAAGAGCAAAATGAATTCTGAGTCAGCCAATGCTTCACTTTAATTGTTGTTGTAAGACTGTTGTAGGGATGAATTCCTCAAAAAATACAATATTTAAACAAAAATGTAATAATGAGCATAAAGAAAAAAAAATTATTAGAGAAGCTGTTTAAAATAAATGGCATTTTATTTTTGTGGTTTTTTTTCCCACTTCATAGAATGAATGGTTTGGGTTGGAAGGGACCTTGAAATTCACCTTGTTCCAACCTTTTTCCATGGGCAGGGACACCCTCCAAGCTGGCCTTGGGCACTTCCAGAAATGGGGAAACCACAGCTTCACAACATAATTTATTATAATTATAATAGAACGAAAGCTTATGGAGGAAAAAGAAAAAGAGGAAATCCAGTGCCTGAGGAGAAAGATTTCCAAAGGTGATTCCATGATGTGACACCAAACCAGCTGGGTAAAAAGTGGCCAGGACTTGCAGGTAATTTGAGGTAACGTTTCAGTGCCCAGGTGGGTGATTGCTCGCAGTGACCTCCCTAAACAACCTGAAACCAAGCTGAGAAAATGGGATTTTCTGTTGTCTTCCTTGCTGACCTCTGCTGTCAACTCAGAGAGAAAGTAAATTAATCAGAGCGTGTTTGCTTTGTTCAGGGAGTAATGTTTTCTTTTTCACGTCTTGTCCTTTATTTCAGCAGCTAATGGTCCAATTTATTAAGAAAAAGCCAGGAATTTTGCAAATGCCTTTCTCTCATTAGAGCCTGATGAGGAGCCTGAACTGGGCTGCCCGAGCTCCCCCAGCACAAGGCACAGCCAGCAGGTTTTTAACCTGATATTCCATTGTCATTGATCCCTTAGGATTTCACATCAGGTCTGTCTGGAGGCTGTTCCTAAGCTGGCAATGAGCTGAGCCTAGAGAGGCAAACCTCAAATTCTGCTGTCCCAGGCACTGCAGTTTGCCTCAGAGTGAGTGACACCACCATTTCCTCCACTTGGAGATTTGTTTTGGAGCTTTGACCTCCCTTATTGTTTCTAATTTCAATTCCCCTGGCTGTATTCACACACAGCTCTGCAGAATTTTCCCAGATTTATCTAAAGGAGCCAAGGAATT
This sequence comes from Pyrgilauda ruficollis, assembly GCF_017590135.1. Lineage (NCBI taxonomy): Eukaryota > Metazoa > Chordata > Aves > Passeriformes > Passeridae > Pyrgilauda > Pyrgilauda ruficollis. The sequence continues at coordinate 2,376,042 of NW_024508101.1, forward strand.
ATTTGGCCACGATGGCTTTTTTTTTTTTTTTTCTAGGCAGCAATTAAAATTTCTGCCATCCTTCTGCAAGGCAAGTGCAGGGGCCTTTTGACCTTGAGAGCAAAACTTCAGCCTTAGAAGTCATTTAAAACCCTTTCACCTCCTAGACATTTATTTCTTCTCTACATTTCAAAAACTTCAGCTCTCTTCTCTACCCCCAGGTGTGGAATCAGTGCTCAGCAAAGCCCCATCCCTCTCCCTGCTCCTGGGATTGATCCATCCAGGCTCTCCTTTATGGAAATCACATTTTTCTCCCTTTGCAGTGATCAGTGTATGGAAATTCAGCACGGGCTGTTGGGAGGGGTTTATCCAGCTTTATCCAATTTCTGGGGATGGTTCCTTACTGCCTCAGCCAGCTGGAATCACCATTCCTGGGGGTTTGACTCAGGTGGGGATTTCTGTATTTCCATGGACATTTGACTCCTAGGTGCCGCCAAAAGCTCATCAACTCTGCAGCAATTAAAACTTGCAATTTATCACCAGCTCTGCCTCGTTCCGCTTTTCCCTTTTTGCTTTCATTCCAGCGATTGCAAGTAACCAAATTTCAATTAATTGTCAAATTTTGAGAGAATTAGGCTGAGTGTTTTCAAAGTGATGTCAGGGCTGTGGCAATCACTTTGTTGCTGCCTGGTGTTGTCTCAGAGGCTTCTCTGAGATGCAACTTTCATGCAGAGGCAGGAGCTGTGTTTGAAGAGCTCTGGGAAGGCTCAGATCAGAGGTGCTGTCTCTGGGCTCTTCTCATCTAACGTCACCTCACAATGAATTTGTTTGCACACATTATTTGCCTTTGGATTTCTCCTTTTCACTCCAGGACTGATCCAAAGCTGATGTCAGGCAGTAGAAAAAAATTGTGTCAGGTAAAAAATTGTCTGTTGGTTTCAGAGGAACTTCTCTCCATGTGGAGGGAAAGGAGTCAGAGTCATTCCTGGAAATGCTGGTGCTTGTTTCCTGTCCCATCAGCCTGCCAGGCTCACCCACGGTGAGTTATCCTCCCTTCTCTGCTGGTTCCTGGAAATGCTGGTGCTTGTTTCCTGTCCCATCAGCCTGCCAGGCTCACCCACAGTTATCCTCCCTTCTCTGCTGAGTTTTCTTCTTCTTATGAAACCCTCCTACCCCCTAGAGGAGGCTTATAAAGAGAGATGTGTTAATTGGAGATGTGTAATTAGCAAAAAGCAAGATAATGTTAACCTTTTTACTACCAATATTAATAATATTCTCATTTAAAATCAATGGGGCTGAAATCTGTGCAGCTGAAAGGGTGAAAGGAAGAGCAGGATTTCCACCACTGCTGCCTGTGATACTTTGAGTGTATCAGGTGAATTTTCATCTCTCCTTCAGCCAAGTTTTACAAAATTAGAATTAAAGGTCGTCAGGATGAGGACCATCAAGTTTAGCAGTTCTGAATAATGTAAATGAATACATATTTTTAAATAACATTATGGCTAAAAATCACACAGCACCACTATGGCCCAATGCTGGACTCGTATTCTCATCATATTCTTGTCAAGAGGGAAGGAATGAAGTTACTCTTCCCAGGAGTCCTCCAGGGCTGCATTTATTACAGGACAGCAGAATGGAGCTGAAAGCACAAAACTGTAAGCAAACCTTGAAATTCACCCCCAAAAAACCTTTTTAGAGGAGATATTCAGAGTGAGGTCTGTGGTGCCTCTGTGTTACTGTCTGAAATTTGCACCTTAATGGACAGGTGTTAATGAGCAACAGCCACAGCCTGATCTGTTCTCTCAAGAGCTGCTTCAGAAATAAAGTCTTTCCACCAAAACAGAGTAAAAAACCTTAAATTTTGACTGTGTGTGGAACTGCAGCCCGTGTGGGGAAGGATAAACCCAGCGCAGAATTAAACAATGCAGAAACCAGGAGGGATCAGGAGTGCAGGATGTCACAATTCTGCTGACTCTGTTAATGAATTGAGTGATTGACTTTTTATGAGGGAAAAGCAGAAGAGGATCTGAAGGAGCCAGCAGGGAAGATGGGGAGAGACTGGAGGGACAGGACACAGGGAATGGCTCCCACTGCCAGAGGGCAGGGAATGGATGGGATATTGGAATAAATCCTTCCCTGGGAGGGTGGGGAGCCCTGGAATGGAATTCCCAGAGCAGCTGTGGCTGCCCCTGGATCCCTGGAATGTCCAAGGCCAGGCTGGATACTGGGGCTGGAGCAGCCTGGGACAGTGGAAGGTGTCCCTGCCATGGCAGGGGTGGAATGGCATAAACTTCAGGGTCCTTCCAACCCATCCCATGATCCTATGATTTATGACTTATCAGAGCTATGCACATTGTATTGTTTTGACTTTTCTTTCAAGGTTAATTTTGGCTCCAAACACATAAAGATCATTTTCACACAACTCTTTTAAAAATGAACCACTGCAAATCCCAAGCACACGTGGCTCCAGCAGAGCTTGAGGAGGCAGAGCAGCAGCCACAATTCATCATGAAAAGCAGGTGTGAAGGTAGGGAAAAACTATAATCAAAATGAAAAATGACCAGGGTTTGTTAGGGAAATTGTTATCACTAATTTGATCAAAATATTATATTTTTATGCACATTTTTAGGTGAGTTCTTATTCCCTCTTAAGTAACCTCAATTTTCAGGATACCCCAGTCTGCAGTAATAACAGACATTATATATCTTCCATCTATGTAGTCTCTGTAAAGATTCTCAAGAGATTCATCAACTTTACAAGGCATATAGAAATGAATCCTATACAAATTACACATCCCTGGCGTATCACCCATGACATCCTAGAAGAAAATAAATCCCTGCCTTTCCATTAAAGAGCAGAAATTTCTGAAAGTAGAAGCCCTGCAGGAGTGAAGGGTTAATAAATTCCATCGTGCTGTAGAAAACAAGATTGCAGGCAGAGCTGTGAGTGCAGAGCTGTGAGTGCAGAGCTGTCCTCCTTCCCTGATAATGGAGCAAACAAGGTGATTTCAGCACAACTAATTGTCAGAGATAAGCAGCAAATGTCAGGCAGGGAGGGGAACCAGCTCTGACACCGGGAACATGTTAAACACCTTTACCTGCCTGCCTCAGCCAGATCAGAGCACAGAGATTAAACCTCATTTGCTTATCCAAGAGCTGTGGATATGGTTTGTTTCCAAAACACTCCCAGTCAGGAATGTGCTTCAGTAACAGCCCAAAAAAGGCAGGTTCAATACCCATTTCCCCAGGGTTTGTCTGTTTGGGAAGAAGCCTTTTCCCAACTCCAAAATAAATTAGAGGGCTGTGTAAATAAAGCCTTCATAAAAGGATGTTTGCTGTCATTAGCCAAACCACTCGTTGTTGCGAGTATTCCTAAGTATTCCTTGGAGAACAATTTCATCCCAGCCTCAGCAAGTGTTTGTGCTCCACGAGCCTTCCACGAGCACTTACTAAAAACTCAACTATCCAAGGAGTTAAGTGGAGTCCATTTATAAACAGAATCTGGGAGTTAAATGCCATTAGTAATTTTGAAAGCATTGATAGAGCCTCTTATCAGAATGATTAGAGATGTTCCTTCTCCAGGCATTACTTATCCATGGGATTGAGGGATGGAGCAGGATTCGTGCTGCTCTCAGGGAAGCATTTGCTGTTCCACAGGATTTGCCTGCAAGCAGCTTTTGATTTTAATATATTCCAATGTGTTTAATGCAGAGTGACCCCAGGTGTGGCTGCTGCATTCAGGAATCCCAGGATCTTTGAGGTTGGAGAAGATCTTCAAGACCACCAAGTCCAAGCTGTCCCCACCTTGTCCCCAGCCCAGAGCACTGAGTGCCACATCCAGGATTTCCTTGGACACCTCCAGGGATGGGCACTCCAAACCTCCCTGGGCAGTTCCAATTCCTGACCACCCTTTCCATGGAGGAATTCCTCCTGAGTTTGTCCATGGAAATTCAGGAGAAGCCCTGAATTTGCCTTCACCCTATTTACACAAAGTAAGGTTGAAACATTATAAATGATCAATGGGAGAACTGAAAATCATTCCAAGTTTTAATGATGTTTCTGACTATTCCAAAGCCAGCTGCTGTCAGGCAGGGAGGAAGGGAGCATTTTCCCAGGCAGAATTCTTCCTCAAATGCAATTAAAAGTAGTAGAAGGTTAAAATAAAAGTTATAAGAGAGCACAGCACAGCAGGACCGGGAGGAGCAGGGCAGCAAACAGCAATCCCCTCTGGACTCTGAAATGAAAAAGGCTTACTAATTCATAAACTAAAGGTGTCTGAGCTTTAAAAGAGAGAACTTGTGGGACCACAGCTTCGATTTTTCCATTTTATTAACCATATGATGTGCTGTAGGCATGTAATTTTGTGAGTTTGGAATTCACTCCCTTGCTCAACTCTGTCTTACAATCCCTGCCAGCACCTTGAAATAAGAGCATTCCACAGCAGCAATATCCACTGGCAGAGGCTCCCAGCTGGGGGGGGAAAATCCATTTCATGTTCTGCAGGCCTGGCAGGGAGGAGAAAAATGGGGGAGCAGGGGAAGGGAAAGGGAGTAATGATGAAAAGGGAGGAAAAGCAGGTTTTTTAAAACTGTATTGATTTTTTTGTTTTTGTTTTTAAAGAGGTATCCTTATTAAATTTTTTGTTGTTGTTATTATTAGTGCTATTATTTTACTGTGTTGTTACAAGAGCAGCATCCTGCCATGATGCTCAGGTAGCTGAGTGAGGTGCTCTCCATTCATGTGCACCTTCTGTATCCTGAGAATAGGATTTGGAAGTAAAAAAACTTCACATGCGATATAGGAAGTGTTGTTATCACCTTTCTCCAGACAGAGCCACAGAAATGAGTGCAGGGAGAAGAGAGGAAAAGGTGGGAGCAGAACACAGATCAACTCCACTCTCCTGGGCCAGAGTCTGGATTCTTCCCTTATGACAGCTCCAAATGGACAAAATTTGCCAGGGATGATTTCCAAGAGGGGGAAGGATTATTCTTTACCTGTCAGGTGGTTAAATCCTTCCATAATCATCTCTGCCACAGAGCAGGATCTTGCTAAATACATCCTTACCCTGGCCAGCTGTGCTGTTCTGTTCTTTATATTCCTTGAGAGTGGCAGCATCAGAAACAAGATATTTCCCTTCTGCTGGGTTAATTTTTAACGCTGGCTTTCAAACAGGCCATGGGATGAGCTTATAAACTGCTTTAATTGTTTGAATCCTGCTCTCTAATTTGTACCTGAGCCATCCCTGTGGAATGATGTGTTAAGGAACTGTTGCACGGGGTAGGACTGGGAAGAGCCACAGGTGAGACCTGGGCTCTTCAGCAGGTGATTTATGGAGCCTGCTGGCCAAAGTAGTGTTAGCAGTAAAAAGCAGCTCTCTGGGGAAGAGTAAAGCCAGAGGAGGGAGTGGGGAATTGAAAGACACAGTAAAGAAAGATTATTTCACTTAATTATCCTCCTCAGTGCAAGGCCTGGCTGCCTCCACTGATGGTGAGTGCAGGCAGAGGGACACACACACAGCAGCTGCTGGTCCCTGGGGATGTGCCTTTAAAAACATGCAGGCACAGCTCATCTGAGGACCTGTGAGAATTCCCAGCTTCCTCGTTTATCTCTGTATCCAGATGGCACAGGAAATTCCCGAGGTGCAGGCAGATCTGCAGCAGGATCTGCTGCCCACGAGGCGGGGAATGGTCCCGGTGCAGAGCGAGCACTGCCTGGCATTCACCACGGAATGGGCACAGATTTGGGGAAAATGTGTTTGGGAGGTTGTCCCTCCAAGGCTGCTCCTTCGGGAAAGGTGTCCTGTGGTCTGGCTGAGAGTGGGAATTGTCGAGGCACAAGCAATCCACAGAGGAGTGGGATGAGTTCTGCACTTGGAGCTGCTCTCCTTAGCCAGAGCAGGTTTAAACCTCTGTGCTTAAACTCTGTCCCAAAAGATGCCTCATGTGAGCCCTTCACTCCTCACCATCTGCACTAGTGGGGTTAGTTCTGGCTTAAGGATTTGCTCCATAACAAAGGAGTTGCCTTGAGGATGTTGCCTGGCTGATTACAGAACCCCAGAATGGTTTGGATGTTAAGGGACCTTGAAGCCCCTCTCATTCCATCCTCAGACAGGGTCATCCTCCACCATGCCACCAAAGTCCAACCTGGCCTTGGATTTACAGTTTTCTTGGATTTACAGTTTTCTTGGATTTACAGTTTTCATTTTGGAAAGTCTCAATTGAAAGCCTTGGACAAAGTGTCCAAAGGCACCACAGTTTAGACAATAAGTTAAATAATTGCATTGCCAATTAGAAATATTTTTAAAGCATTTTCATGCATTGTCTTGCCTGATTAAACTTTGCTGTGACATTTCAAACTGCTAATGTGTGCTGCTTGTAGAAGTTTGCCAGTTAAATGGAAATTGAGACCTTCAGGCTGAATTGTAACTAATTATTCCAAATATTGCTATTAGTAGGCGAGAGTAAATGATATGAAAAAGAAAATGTGGCTCAGATGTCTAAATTTTGTGCTGTACAAGTGGAGCTCTCAGAGATTTCCATGCACATGAATTCATAGTACTCAATATTGCTGGATAAACTGTAATTCCATCCAGGAGATTTTGCAGGAATAACGTTCCTCTTGCTGATAGCAGATAGCTATAGTTTATTACTATAAACCCCACATATTCCAGGTGCTCAGATTTGACACATAGCATCCACTTGGAAAATAAAGGGTGAATTATATGAGTTCTGCTGGAGTGGGGAGAGAGAGAAAAAGTCTTCATCCTGATTTGATGGGACTGGATCAGTCTCTAAGTACCAGCAAAGCTCCTTGCGAGGGTGACCCTAAAAATTTCAGATCAGGGTATGGAAAAAGCATTTTCACTACGAGGAGCAGCTGCAACTTTAATGTAACTTTAAAGCAGCTCTATAGAGATGGATTTATACTATTTCAGACTTGACCTTGAGAGTGTACATAATCTTCAGCCCTTATTTTCACTCTGTGAACCACAGTCACCTTTCCAGTGGCCAGCAAATTCATGGCCCAGTGGCTTTCAAGAGGGAAAGCAGCAGAAATTGGTCTGAAATCACCAAAACTTGGTGAGATTTAACTGAGTTTAGTAAAAAAGGAAAAAAAAAATTGAAGAAGTAACAATCCCAAAGATCTTAACATTTCTAATTCCACTGTATAAAGACAATCCCTGAAACCATTTTGAAATGCTCCTGAAAATATTTAATGAACTGTGAATTCTTCTGTTACATAGTTCAGAAATTCATCCCTTTTTAGCTTTCTTTAGTTCACATGGGTTTTATTCTGTGTATGTCTAAAAGGGAACAGGGATTTCTGCACGAAGACACAACCCAATATTTATGTGCCAACAGCAAAGACAGGCTAAGTCTAATTACAAGAGAAATTTGAGTGATTTCCATACCCTAATGGCAAATCCTTGCTTTTTGCAGTGTTGCAAAGCTGATGGAGAAAATGAACTGCCATAATCCAATTACATCTCAGGAGCTGTCTGGTGATTTTAGAAAAACAACATTTACTAATCTGTTAAGTAAGTCACTGATACGATAAAAATTATGCTTAATATGATAAGACTTCATTTTGCATTAAATCACGATCACATCTGGGAATTCCAGTCCCAGTAACACTCTCTGGGAGCTCTGTGATTTAAATGACTTTAGGTTAAGGAAAACAAGAGCTGCTTAATGATTTTACAGCCATTTCAGTGCAGCAGCATTAAGGGTTTCATCCCAAACTCAGTAACAAGTGAGCTGCTCAGGTGAGGAGCAGGATGGGAGCTGATCCACTTCCAGGGTGATGAGGATGGGAAGGTGGCACTCAGAGCTGGAAGCCCCTCTCTGGACAGCCCTTGACCTTCAGCTCAACTTCCCCTGCCAGCTGGGATGAATCCCTTAAAAAGACAAACTGCTCCCCGTGGTTTGAACAGAACAGATCTGAGTTTGCCTTGAAATGGGGAAACTTTTTACAGCCAGGAGCCAGTGCAATAATGTCAGGATATTGAGAGGCAGTTTCTGCTGGTGTTTTCCACACCTGACAAATGTCCTGTGTTATGGGACACGAGTTTGCTGTGGGCACATCACCAACTTTCTCCCTGTGTAGATGCAGGAATTCATTCCCTTCACATCCATAGGCTTTTACTTCCACGTTTGCTCTTTGACAAGGAGCTGGCACAGGATGCTTTGGAAAGAAGTAGATGTCTGGAACATGCCAATTTGGGCTGCTAGGCACTCCATCTTCATTCATAATCGTTAACGAGGTGGCTCTAAACCCAGATGCATGAAGCTTCATGTCTCTTTTAAAATTTCAAGCTAAATATGCTCTAAATATATGCATGTCTTTCTATTAAAGCACAAAAAGATAAAATGCTATCATTAGAGACTGGCTGCTTCTAGCAATGACCAGCTTTTAGAATCCATCTCCATTTTTTGCATCAATTAACTTCTCTAACTAATCAGGCACTCCATGAAAACAGCTCCTTTTTATCCACTTGGGTTAAAGTGGATAATGTTCAATGATCCCTCATTTGCACGATCTGAGGTGGTGAGAACCTCTCTCAGCCATTCATTATTTGATATAATGCCCCTACTTTTCCTGCATCCAAAGTGAACAGCTTTGCTTTTGCAAATTCCTAATCCCCATCATCACACCAAAGTTGTTTCCATAACTAAACCAGAAATACCAGCAAGTGCTCAGCAAACCTTTATGCCACACAGTTGCTGGATTGGTTTTCCGACCAATTTATGAAATAGTGAAAATTCACTCTGTGCCTTATCCTATATATCCTTCTCATATATGATTTCCTTTTCCTGTTGGAAAGACAGGGAGGGATAAGACAATAAAAATTAATAATAATGATAATGAAACCTCAGGCAGATTAAAGGAGAATTTTACTTTGATCTCTGATATGAGAGGACCAGAAACACCACCCCAACCCTGAGTGTGAGCAGCTAGAGCTGCCAAATCCTTGGGAGTTTTTCCAAGAGTTGGGTTCCTGTTGCACCAACCCAGAGCACCAAAGCAAAGTGAAGTTTATCCAAACTCCAGGCTGGGAAAGGCACATGACACACAGCTGTGCCTGTGACACATTCCTTGTCCAACAAAGCTGAGGAGAACTGTGAAGGTTATGTTGGATGACGAAGATGAGGTGGGAGATGGTCGTCACTCTGTCAGATAAATAAGTCAGAATTCCTCCAAGAGAAAGGAGTCTAAGAATAACTCAACCTAGGGCTCAGACAGGGAAAGGCTAATGAGTTTAAATCAAAGCTCATTTGTATGCAAAAAGGCAGAGTGTTTAGGGAGCAGCTCTGTAAGGGGTACAATGCCCCGTGCTGTGATGGGGGTCAGCCAGCCCCGCAGCCCCAGGGTTCTGCTCAGAGAGGAGAAGTGGCCAAATCACAGAACCACCGAGGCTGGAAAAGCCCTCCAAGATCACCAAGCCTGACTTTCCTCCATGTCCCCCCATTCCCACTGCCCCAGGCTGTGCAGGACCACATCTGCTGGTGGTCTGAGAGCTCCCAGTGATGCCTTTTGGGGCTGCCTAAAAACAGAGGCCAGGCAGAATTAAGGGAATAAAAAGCTGTTCTATTTATTGAAGGGCTTCAGGTAGATTTAGGGCAGACAAAGCCCCCCAGGGGCTGCACCCAAAAATGGATGATGGGTCATGGGTTTGCACACTTTGATAAGTTTGGTCCATTTACATATTGGGGGTTAATCTGCCAATTCCAGCTTCAGCTAATGAAGTCATTGACCCCAAGTTTGCTCCCCCAACTCACTTTTGTTCCCATCTCTGGGCCCTGAGGCAGTGAGGTGTCCTTGATTGCCAGGCCTGGAGAGGAATTGTTGTGTCTGCCCAAACTGGGAAAGCAGCAGCTCCCACTGTGTGTGGAGTTTAGAGTTACACACTAAAGAACCGCAGGACTACAAATAGATTAAAAATATCAAAGCTGAAATCCTGAGGCATCACCAGGGATGGCGATTCCATCACTGCATCCTGGGACTGGGCACCCCGAGTCATCTCATCCCTCCTTCTGCATTCATTGCAGACAAACCTGCTTTCTGCCATTTGTTTACCCTTGGACTCTGCCTCCCTGCCTCGGCATGCATTTTTAATTAGGTGCACTCCAGTTCCTTCCCTGCCTGCTCGCGCTTTAATTTGGGAAGCGCAGTTTTCATTAGCTCTGCAAATATCCACTGCTCTTTGCAAAGTCAAATCTATTACTCGCAAAATAACCTTGCTTAGCCCTGGTTATCAGTTATCCCAATAATACTGGGCTCTCTAATTAGTCCAGCTGTTAACTGTTCCAATTCCCAGGGCTTAGCTGCATCAGGCAGCTCAGCATCCACACGATCAATGCTGTCACTTGGCAGATATTTCCTTACAGGCAAAAGTGGCTTTTCCAAGCTCCTGGGAAAGGGACAGGTTTGGGTTGTGGTTTTTTTTTGGGGTTTTTTTTTTTTAATTTCAGAACGATTTGCTGGTGCAGTTTGCACTTTCCTTTGTAATCCCTCTGTGATGCATTGCCCACTCCTTATGCCACTAAACCTGCCACCCACACCCGGGGATTTCCCTGGCTCCAGGATCTCTTCTGAACACCTCAGCTCCAATGAGAAACACGAGTGCTGTAATTTTCCCTCCCAGTCCTGGGCCACGTTCAGCTCCTGCCTCAGAAATTCTGGAGGCTTCACCTCCTGACAGGAGTTTTCTTGTTCCCAACACTCCATAATGGCCACAGGCTCCCTAATGGCCACAGGCTCCCAGGGATTTTGGGGGGATCAGGGGGTTTAGGATTTCTGGCAGTAAGAGGTAGAACAGGACCAAAATTCCCTGGAAATTTGGAATACCACTGATGAAGGACTCAGTGCTGGTCTTCCACAATTACAATTTTTTTAATCAAACACTCTATATTTTTAAGAGCATTCTCAAAAATCAGTATTTTGTGCTAACTTCTCTACCCTGAGCATCAAAGATCAATGTAATCTTTCTTATGGGCCATTGCAGAAAATCTTAGCATCTGCAACTTTTATTGAATTGCTCATTTTGGCCAGGTTTATTCAGCCAAAAGAAACTGTGGGGAAAAAATCCCCCAAGGAGTAAACCCCAAACCTCAGGTGTGTCCAAACTTCCTGCCATAAATCAATATAATTTTTAATTCAATGTTTACTTCTTAAATATATTTTCACCTTGTTTGTAGATGTTTAAGCAAGCTTTCAAGTAGAAAAGGGGGTTTAATTTTGGATTTGAAAGGAACATTCTGTTCAACTCCAAGAGAAAGCTTAATTACTATTTTTAAGTCTGCCAAAAGCTCAGACAAATATTCATATCATGTTGACAGAGTTTGGGGTGTTTTTTAAATAAATTGAAAATAAGCTACAAAACCTTTTCTCAGGCTGTACCTCCAATTCTTCTGTGTGGTTGGAAATGAGGTGCAGTGTGAGAGGGGTTAATCCTCATCCCTTTTTCATCCTTGTGTGGGGTCACAGGCTGAGCGCTGGTCTGAGCAGAACCTGAGACAGGGAGAGCTCCACTTTCCAGAGCTCCTCGTGTGAATTAACTGGGGAAAAGTTAACCCACAACAGAAAACAAATGCACTGATGCAAGGAGAAATTTAAACCTTTTTGAAACAAGCCCAGAGCATAAAGGGATAATTTTGCACATTTGCCCACTGAGGGTTTTTCAGCTGATGTTCAGCAGCTCTGAAGATAAAGGTTTGCCTTGCCTTTGATGTAGCCAGGGAGTGTGAGAGAGTTCCCAGGTGATTTGAAAAATGGATCTGATTTGAACTGAAAGGTGAGCCCAGCACATCCCCTGTGGATGGAGGTTTCACCCAGACTCGTGGGGGTGACCAAGGCACCTTTCACTGCCAGGTCCCCTCCAAAGCCCACAGTCCATCAGGACAATTCAGGGCACTTTATTAAACATCATTTTTTAAGATTATAATTTCTCCATAGCAATATCTCTCTCTTTTATCTGTGGTTTACTGTGACAAGCAAAAAAGAATGAAAGCTACTGCAGTAACTTAAATAAATACCTAAAAATTCTAACACTCAGCAGAGACTCTGCAGGTCAGGGGAATTTCTGCAGTCTGGGAGAAGACAGGGAAAAGCTGTTTTCCAGGTCTTTCAGATAAAAACAGAGGGATTTTTGTGGCAGAACAGAGGCCTCTCCTCACCACTCCTTCCTTTCTCCACAGTGTGGAACATCTCGTGGAGGTTGGAGCAGCATCACCCAAGTGGGTGCCTTTTTTTGGGACAACCCAGATCTCCTGTGTTCCTCTTTCCTAAAGTCATCATTGTAGATGATTTAATCCACATCAGAATTTGGGCCAGATCAAGGCTCTGCATGAGTAGAAATATTTAAAATTTTCGGGAAGAAGATGCAGAAGTGCTCTGGAGAGAGTCAGATGGAAAATGTCACTTAAGAAAGCAAATCATCATAATTCATCTGAGCTACAGCCAGGTGAAAAATAAAAGGTTTGGAGATGAAGAATTTAAGAGAAATTTGTAGGTGGAAATATGGAGAACTTAGGCAAAAGCAATCCCTGCCCAGAGAAAGAAGTGAGTGCAGAAATGAGTGCTGGACAGGGAAAAAACCATCCTAATATTCCAGATAATTTATTTATACCAAAATAGTTCAGGCAACACAAAAAATGTGCTATTCTTTCCTCAGTCTGGAGAAATACCTTCAAAAAGCTTTATTATGCAATATTAAATATTCTGAATAATGCTGGCCAGTGGTTTCACACCCTTCTTAGCCCACAAAGAGATCACAGAGACCCCTCAAATTTGTTCTGGACAAGGAAGGTCTCCAGCCCAAACTGTATCAATAATTTGTGTCTACAATCACTAATTGTCCTTCAGGCATTGCTGGAACAATTCCCTGCTCAGGATCTAATCCAGCTCTGACAAATCTTCCTCAGGGATCTCTGCAGAGGGCAGAGAAATCAGGGAATGTCAGTGGCAGCTCCAAGGAAAGACAAAAAAAAAAAAGAGCTTGGGCAATTTTAGAACCCCAGTGATCAGCTCAGCTTCAGTATCAAATTAGCAAATGTAAATATCTTTATCTCTTTCTTTGTTAAGTTAACCCTTGGATAATAAATAATGCATGGCATTTACATTCCAGTCTCTCTTTTTGCATCAGCCCAGGTAAGGAGTAAAGGAATATTTGCTTCAACGTTTTCCTGGAGCTTCCAGAAAGTTGTCCTTGCAATAAATAAATAAATAAGGCAATGAATAAATACATATTAATTGGGAAGGCTGATTTCCAGCAGGGACACACTGGCTTGGCAAACAGACATTGTACTCAATCTCAGGGACCATTTAAATCCAGGTTTAGAATTCATTCTCAATTCACTTCATGGAACAGAAAATCCAGAAGGAATGAAAACATAATTTTCCGAGATACAACTTCCATTACCTTGCAAGAACTATGACCCAGTTAGAGTTCAGATGGATAACTCCTTACCTGAAACTACAGTATTTTAAAATCTTCTAATACTTCCACCTTAGGTTGGATTCTTAAGGAAAAATCTCACTGGAGAACATCTCAAGATCGCAGAGAATGTCTCCTCTCTGACAATTTCAATTTCTTTCCCACTTTTTCCATGAGTCAAAGTGCTTTTTTCCCATTTATTTGACACTGCAAAGGCCTCTGGTGTCATCTCCTGATATTTCCCACTGGACAAAGGAAAGATATAAGAATATGTGCTCCCTTCCTTGTTGTCCTTCAGGATCAGTTTTCCTGGCTGTGGTTTGGATTGCTGAGCAGGACAGTGATTTATGCATCCAGAAAGCCGGAAATTTCAATTATTTTAGGTTGTATATAGATTATTTTTTTTTAATGAGTGATCCTATTAAGCCCTTCTTGGCAGTGGACAGGCAGAAGTGTGGGTGTTTTTAGCAAGGAAATGAGCTGGGGGAAAGGAAAGGACTTTGATTACACCTGGTGGGAGGCAGGTGACTCATGGACACAGAAAGGACCAGACAGGTACAAAATGCAGGTGCTAAATGGCAGGTTCTGTTGTTCCTCCCTTCTCTGCCTTCGAGGAGAAGCAGAACCACTGTTCTCCCTGGAATCACGGAATGCTTAAGGTTGGAAAAGCCCTGTGAGATTATCAAGTCAAGTCATTAGCCAGGATTCTTACTGTACAAGAAGAAAGGAGCACCTGAAGGTCGGGGATTCAGGAATAACACAAGTGCTTGTAGCTCAGAGCATCTTGCACCTGACTGCAGAGCAGGAAAATTCCCAAAAAACCAGGGCCAAAGAGGTGCTTAAAGGTGTTTTCCATCCCAAATGGTGCTGTGGAAGCACATCTTGCACCTGACTGCAGAGCAGGAAAATTCCCAAAAAAACAGGGCCAAAGAGGTGCTTAAAGGTGCCCTTAAAGGTGTTTTCCATCCCAAATGATGCTGTGGAAGCGCCTCTTTGGAAACAGGGGATTTCTTTAAGCACGACTTGGTGGGAGGACAAAATTTTTAGCAGGACCTGTTGTAGGCCAAGGGTTGTTTTAAACTAAAAGAGGGTTGATTTAGATCAGCTATAAGGGATAAGTGTTTGGCCATGAGGGTGGGCAGGCCCTGGCACAGGGTGCCCAGAGAAGCTGTGGCTGTCCCTGGATCCCTGGCAGTGCCCCAGGCCAGGCTGGACACGTTTGGAGCAGCCTGGGACAGGGCAAGCCATTCCCAGGGTTCCTAAAACCTGGGATTTCAGGGGTGAAGTTTGAACTTCACCCTCAGGGGTGTCTGTAAGAGACCCAAAGCTCTTCCCACCAATGCTGAACGTTCAAGGGAAAGCATTTCCTTGCTGCAATCAGGCTCCAGGCTGGAGAAAACACTTGGACACTTTCCAGAACTGGTATCTGGGGCTGGAGAGAGGAAGAATCCTCCCTGTAGGATTTGGGGCAGCACCTTTTGGGACTGGTGCTGGACCCACCCCACCATTAGGTAGAACAAGGAGCTGTGCATGACTAAGGAGCAGCTCCAAGGAGTGAGGACAGAGAATTTTGTATTTTCAGGATGTGTTTTTGCTCTTCATATCCACCCACACAGAAGCAAAATGCCAGCAGGGACAGGTTGTATTTCTCTTTTATGTAAGATAGATGCTCCTGTGGTCCTGTTACCAAAACATCTCAGCACCTCCTAAATCTGTCATTTCCTTCTCAGTACCATACTAAATGGATATTATGGACTGTGCATGTACCAAGGGACTGAGCAGCACAAACAAGTCTGCCCAGGGGGTCTGCAGCCCACGGAGCAGGGAATTGCTCCTTCATTTCCTGGCCATCCAAAACCACTTTCCTCTGTGTTTTCATCCTTTGCCCAAGATCAGCTTCTGCAAAAGCACAAATGCTGCCATTTCCTTCTGCTGTTTCCTCTGAAAATTTCAATTTTTTTTCCACGAGCTTCACAAATTTGAAGTTTATTTGCTCTAGAGGGGCAAGATCAAAAGGCTTCTTTTTTTATGTACCTCGTGACATGAAAACAAAGCATTTTGCTTTGCCATTAATTGATCACACTGTTACCCAGAAATACATCAGTGAAAGGGAAACCTGGGGAAAGGTAAATCCCCAAATGCCTTTGCAGACCCCAAGCGACAGCGTGCCCAGGGAATAAATCACATTTACACCACACATCAGCGCCCATGATTCTGCACCACAGGGGACGTGGTGTGGAAATTGACCTTTCTCCTCAGAAGACAGGGTCTTTGTGATGCTCTTTGTGTGAGGAAATAGTGGGGGCAGTTTTTCTGTGCTGCCCTGGAAGATGTCAGAAGGCTTTGGGAAAAGCTCTCCAGCCAGGCCTGGTGACAGATTTGTTTCGCCAGTGAGTTCATTAGTGAAACAAAGGAATCATTTCCACAGGTGTTATAAATACCCAATGCTGCACAAAGCTCTCCCTCACTCCAGCCTTGGTGCTGTGGCTCTTTGTCAGTCACCCAAACCCTTCAATGATTTGATATGGGAATAAATCACATGGGCTCCATTTTCTTCATGGAGAAAAGGCCATTCTTTATTCACATAACTCCTTTTACACCATTTTAACCTCGTGTGTGACTCCAACTGGTTAGTAGCTGTCTTGCTAATTAGTTTATTGGTGAGTAACAAGTTGTTATTCTGTATTGATTGGTCACTCAAACTCTGTGTTTGCTTGTGAGAGATAATTTTCATTTTTCTATCTCACGGTGTAAGTTTTCTATTTTACAGGTGTAAGGTGTTTTTTCACCCAGGAATAGATTGTTATAATAATGAATTGCTCACAAGGGAAGTTGCAAAGTGCTAGCTTTGACAAGGCCAGCCACTGACTCCAGAAGAGCAGGCTTGATTTTATGAAGCCTTTCTTCATGATTTTTCTACCTTACTGCAACAATTCTATGATTTTATGGCCTTCATTCTCTCCAAAATAAAATCTAAGGTTTCACATGTTGGTTCTTTAATTAAGCCATTGGTTGTGAAGATAAAAGGGGAGTGAATTTGGCTCTTAAACTCTGAAAAAATTCATGTTGGCAACTCTGAAATGGGGGAACTCAAAATCCAGCTTGCAGAATAAACCTGGGAGCATCATCAGGTGGGAGCTGAGGAAAAGCTGGGTTTTCTCCAGCCAGCTTGGGAGATATTTAATCACCTGATATCTAATATAATTCTGCTGTGGTGAGAACACAGACCCTTGCACCCACTTCAGACACAGAGAGGAGCAGTGGCAATGAACAGATGTGCTACAGAGGTGCCCCTCAGCATGGGGAGGGGAAATAAAAAAGGATGCAGGAGCAGAGGGCCCTGAGCATCCTGGGCACAGCTTCAGTGCTGGGGCAGTGTTTGGTCGACTCTGTTTGCCTCCAAAAGATGGGGCATGGAGCTGATTTGACAGCCCTTTATGGAAATACTTTAGGAAATATTTCAGGGCAAAAGGCACTTCAGTCTGTGGAGTCCATAAGCCTGAGAGGAACTTGCCATAAGGTTTGTTCTTGTCTGGGTAATTCTGTTTCCACTCCCCTGAAGGCAGAACTATTAACCAGCCATGAGATCTTTATTGTTTTTGTGTCAGTGCTGGAGGAAAGGATCCTGCACAAAATGCTTGTTAAGAGGGAGGCTGTTCTTGTGCTGCTGTGTAAGGGTTTCTATGTTTTTTGTTGTTGTTGTTTTGTTTTTATTGAGTTGTTTGTTGTTTATTTTTAATGTAGACTTTGCAGAACATGTTTCTGCAGCTGCAGATCTACTTTTCTCTTGTGTAATTGAATTACGAAGCTGCTCCAGGGTCAGCAGAATGGCTGATTTCTGTACCAGTACAGCCCAAATCCTGGTGTCATTACTCACATTGAGCAGCACCACGCTCAGCATGAGGCCTCACTGAAGGATCTACCTGCAAAGTCTGCTGCTGCGAGTTAAATTGGTGCTCCCTAACAAATGGAATCACAGCACAGGCTGCAGAAAATCCAAAGGGGTAAAACAGGTCTGGGTGGATGGAAAAAATCCAGGTGCACTTGGCTGCAAATGACCTCAAGCTTTGCTCATTCCAAAAGAGCAAACCAGAAAGAAAATACCAAAAATCAGCAGTAAACTTTAGGAAAACTTGTAATGGATGGGCTGAATTCCTGTGCATTAATAGAATCCCTTTTTGTTTCAAATAGCTGCCGCAAAACTTTTGCCACCCAGAATGAAACTGTTCACTTCCTAAAACTGCCTTTTTTGATTTTCCAGTGCTGAAATCTCTTGAAACTTTCTGTGTGCTACAATAGAAGATTCCCTGCAACACATCGACGTTATATCCTGATTCTTTATATATCCTGGTTACTCTTTATGCTCTGTTCTGCACTGCTTGCCTTAGCAAAAAAAAAGGAAAACTTCAAGTCTGGTCTCTGCAGCCTTTTCTCCACAAACAAAAAAGAGATAATGATGAGGTAAATCACAGATGTCAGATCATGTCATTGTGTTACTCTGAGAAGGGAAACGTGGTGTTAACCAGAGAGTTTACAAGTCGTACAAGCTAGAGGGCAATTAAGCATGAGGATTGCTAATCAGGCATTGAATAATAAAGCAATGAATGAACTGAAGGAAATGTGGGAACCCAAAGCACGGGTTGAACTCTCATCTGGAGCTCCCTGGGAACAGGAATCTGGCACTGACATCATTTTGTCCTGTGGAAAGCAAACATCTGCCTTGCTGGAATTAAAAAGTAGGACTGCATGCTGTGGGTAGGACTTATTCTAAGGAATATTATCCAGAAAAAAGAGTGGAATTTGTCCTCCTGACTCGATTGCTCCAGTTTCTCTGGTAATCCTTGGAAGCAAACAGATCCTCCAAGGACACAGTGAAATATTTCTCTCCACCTGAGTGTCTGCATTTCAGGAAGGAAAAGCTTTGGAGGCTTTTCTATCTTCCCTCTAACTCTAACTTTGGCATAAATAATACTCAGAGTTAGGGAGGCTGGTCCTTACTCCCAGTTTACACCCTGGAATGGGAATTACACTCTGTGTTAGCCAGGCTGCCTAATGCACCTCTGAGGGATGCTCAGCCCCTGTCAGGAGACTGGTGCTGAACTTCCAGCTGGTTGGACTTTCCTGACAAATCTCTCACACTGGGAAACTTTGATATGTCACAAATACACTCAAAAATGCCATTATATTATTATTACTTTTATTATTAGCATTAGTAATATTCATTGTGCTTGCTGCTAGTGGGTTTGTTCTCTATTACATCCAAAGGAGAAAGACAGATTTTAAATTTATTTTTTTTAAATTTAAAACATCTTCTGGATGTTAAAACTCCTCTCTGCTGTGGTCTCTGTGACTTGGAGCAGATGGCTGAGGGACATTTCCTGCCTAAGGAGGAATATTTTGGGATGGTGAGGTGAGGGGTGTGGCAATGAGCTTTTAAAGAGCTCCATCATTTAATCCAAGGTCCAAGCATAAAAGTGTTCTGAGATTCTTTTCGATCTCCTCAGAAGGAATTTCACTATATGAATGGAATTCTCAAACAAAAAAACAAAAACAAAAACCTGCCCAGCGACTTCCATGGACCTTTCTGATTTCAGAATCTTGCTCTACCTTAAAAAATAATTACAGCTTTTCGTGTCTCCTGCTGAATTTCCTCCCCATTCAGCCGAGGTACAGCCATGGAAGGAGCAATTAAAGCAAGCTGAGAGGAAGAGCAACGTGGGCTCTGTGTGTGGGATGGTTTCCAGGTGGGATGGCTTTCATAAGTGCCTTAAAAAACATTCTGCCACATGGTTCTTTAGAGGCCTCCCCACAGAAGCAGCTCAATTATTCATTCAGAGCAGAAACTGTTTTATTACATGTCTTGTAGTTCCAATGGTTCCGCTGAAATGTGGGACACTCTGCTCTCAACAAGGTTCTGGTATTTGCATTTGTACTTGCACTTGTCCTGTGGAGCAGTAAAAGAGTTGCCAACACCAGCTGGGAGAGAGGAATATCATTAGCACATATTTTGTTTTGTATCTTCAAGGTTAGTACAAATCACAAAATCTCTGCAGCTGAAAGAGAGGGGGAAAAAAAGAAAAAAAAAAAAAGCACAGCTCTGGAATGAAACTTATTTTTTTTTTCAAATCAGCCAGGAAAATTTGAAGATTAGGCAGAACATTTGCCTGTGGCCCAGGGGAAGATCACTGTAGGATGGCACTGTCTCACTGTCTCACTCAGTTTGTTTTCATCCTTCCTTCAAAATGGCTTTTTCTGCCCCAAAATCTGTATTTTCCACTCTCAGGCTGTCAGAAGGGCTGATGAAAACCTGAGGAATGCACAGCCCATCCCTGGTGTCCCTCTGCCACCTCTGCCCACCCGGGGGACACTGAGGACCTGCACTCAGGGTCCTGGCTTCCCCTCCACGTGCTGCCAGGGCTCTAGCCAGCTTTTATGTGGCGATCCAGCTGATTTGGTTAAAAAAAAATTAGATCTGGTTAAAAAAAAATTTAAAAATAAAAAGTAGGTGAAGGAAAATGAAGTTTCTCCCTTCCTATCAAGCAGGAAGTTGTGTAAATCCAAATGAATTTTGTGCCATGAAGGTCCAGGGTTGGATGTGGGGCTGTGAGGTCCCACAGTCTGGCACTGCACGAGCACTGAATGATTTCCAAAGGTTTTCCTTGAGCTAACATTGACTTAATTGTGTAACACATTCCATATTACCATATGTACACATTACCGAGGCTCTTGATTATTTCCTAATTGGAATTTCTCCAGCAGTTCTCCAAAGGGCACTAATTCAGGATCACTGGAAAGATGGAAGTTACTGAGCACCACCAGTGCCTGGATATCTCCCCACTTATCCATAACTGTGAAGAATGCCCTGTTAATTGTGGTCAGTGTTTACAGAGGCAATGAGTGTGATTTCAGATTGCTCTGTTCTGTTTTCAAATGGGATTAATCAGGTTATGGCTCCTCACAAAGCCACTGCCTTTGGCCAGCAAATGAATCATCTCATCAAACACATCAATTAATTTTGCCAGGCCATGTCCTGCAGGGAGGTTGAACCTTCATCTCAAGGGCAAGGCTGAGCTAGGGGTTCTTCCAGGGGGATGTGGTGGTCTCCAGTTGGGATAACACCCTGGAGGGAGCAGGGATGGGTTTGCTGCTGTGCTACTCCTCATTTTACATTCCTGGGAAAAGTTATCCCAGCTCTGAGCCAGCACAACCTCTCCCTTCTTCCATGTTTAAGAGGAGATGCATAATCCCAGTGGTGACGTGCTCAGGGTGGCAGTCACACTATTCCATTCCCTTCATGCCATCCCAGACCAAAGGCATCCCTGAGATGTGGGATTTTTCTCTGCCTATTCTGCCCCATTATTCTGGTTTCTTCTCCAGTGTTTTGGTGCCACGAGGACCAAAAGCTTCAGGAGCTCTTCAGGAATGAACAAGGAATGAACAAGCAGAGCAGAAGGTCCAGCTGAAGGAGTTCTGCTCTGCTGCCTGGAGCTTGGCAGCTGTGGCTCTCCCTGGCTTGGGAATCTCATTTTCCAGCCTGATCCTCCCAAAATCACCTTCCACACCCTGATCTTCCACTGAGGAGACCAGCAGGATGTCCCTGGCTGGGGCTCAGGCTGCAGGTTTATTGGAAAAAGAGAGATCCCACATTCTGCACATCAACTCCAGGGCCATGGGATCTTGGGCACACCCAGGACACAAAATAAAAGCAAATCAGCTCAGAGAGAGTTCAGCCTCCAGGAATTTTTCAAAGAGTGGCCTGAAGTTTTAATTTCCAGTCTAATCCAAGCTCAGCTGAGCTGCAGCTCCCCGATTTCTTGCCCAGCATGGGAGCACAGCAGTCAGCACCTCACGGTTAATGAATATGCTAATTGGGGATTTGGGGAAGGAAAGGAAGATGGGAAACCTCTGGCTAAAAGCAGCTCAGAACTGAGATGCCTTCTCCTCTGCCTGTGCTGACACAGCTTTCCTGCCACTCTTTCCATCCCTAGTCTGGACCAATCTCCTCGGAAAGGGAAATCATCATAATGAAATAAAATAAGCGTGAATTTCAATATGGATAAAGAGCTGAGCAACTTCAAGAGAGTCCAGATCCCAATTCAGATTAAAGACAGGAGAATTCCTCACCTGGGGCAGGTTTCAGCTCCATCCTCCTGTTCGTGACTGAACTCCAGCCCTGCCTGGAGCTGCTGGGAGCTGCAAAATACTGAAGGGTCAGAGAATCCATTTTAAATGAAGACATAAATACATGTACAACTGGTAACATGGTTATTTGGGGATGGCAGCTCTGACCTGACCTGATCTCATGAAATGCACAGAGGGAGAATGGCCCATGGGTGAAATTCCAGGTACTGCTCTCTTTTGGGGAAGAGAACATGAATAACACAGAGCAGCACCTGCATTTTTGCAGGACCCAGACATTCCTTGGATCCAAACACACTTGTAGATGGACGTGCACTGGCATTTTTTGTGCTTCATCACTTTCTTCCTGTCTTATTTTACTAAATTTCTAATGTATTGTGCATTGGAATGTTCTTCTGTCACTAAAACATACCTAGACAGGATTCTCTCAGAAATGCATTTAATTTTTAACCACTTTTCTTGCTTTCAGACAAGTGTTTTTAGACCCTGGTGAATATGAGTTTAAATAACCCAAGTGAAACATGAATGTTTGGTCTGTAGCACAGCCCTCAGTGTCTGAAGTGAGTTTATCCAGAGGATTCTGTTCATACATGAGGAATTGTTCTGATCAATCACCACGTACCCAGGGATCAGAAAAACACTGCATTTCATTTTAACCCTTCAGTGAAAACAAGGGGACACTACAGGGGAGCTGCTGGATGTTCTGCAAGGAGTCTACAATTCATTTTATATATTCCCTCCCTTTTACATCCCCCAATTCCCTCAAAATTATATAAAAACATCATGTTTGACTTATTGTTTCCTTCCCATTAAGTATTCCTTTCTAAGGAATGAATTTGTATTTTTTTTAATGAATCTGTATTTTTATTTAATGAATCTGTATTTTTTTTTAATGAATCTGTATTTTTATCTTTTTATTTTTTTAATGAATCTGTATTTTTAGCAGTTTTATTTAAAATCACCTTGCAGGGACAAGTGTATTTAACCCCACCTGTCCATGGGTGTGTGCCCCTGTAAATCTGTCCTGGGGACAGTGTGGGTGACACAAACACAGTGCTGGGGAGCAGAAGGCAGAGACAAACCCAGCTCTGCTTTGAACCCATTGGGACAATTTAGGGAACTCAATTAATGCTGTAACTGCCAGGCAGGAGAGGCTCAGCCACATCCCCAGAGTGTGGGCACTGCACCACTCCAAAATTAAAACGTTTTTAATTTGCAGCTCTGGAGGCCAAAAGGGAGGTTGTGAGTAACCCCAAATGTCTCATTTTACCTGATCGTTTTTGTCACAACAGCATCCAGCACCTCAGTCCACCACAGAGAGATATTCTTGTTATTACTCTGAGCTCAAAACCTGATTTTACTCCAGAGAAACACATTCCAAAGAAGGACTACAAAGACACACAGGGAGGATTTTTTTTTTTTTTTGTTTTTGTTTTTGTTTTTGTTTTTGTAAATTATTTCATTTTTCCATGTAGCAGGCAGCAATTCTCATGGAGGCCATAAAGTGGACAAGAAGAAAACAAGAGAAGGGAATTCTCTGCTACATTTATTTAGAGCTTCCTTCCATGGAGGGAAATCCTGACATTCTATCACTCCTTGTGGCAGTGCTGATATGGAAATGAAGACATTTCCCAGCAGAGGGATACAGGATTAATAAGGATAGTGCTGGAATTGTCTGGGAGAGGCCTCGGGAGGGGAAAGGCTGTAGGATTAACTGCTTTCTATCAGGGTTCTCTTTCTTAGGGTGATAGAATTGGGACCACAAGAGGGGATGGTTTGTGCAGAAAAATTTGGTGTCCCAGGCTGGGTAAGAGTGCTTGGGACCAAGGAAATGGGTGAACTGTCAGCTCTCCAAAAGCTCATCACTGCCCTCTCCAGTGGGGGGTAATTAATCAGGTAATTAATCAGGATGGGACCCTGGGATCCCCTCACCACGGGTACAGGATTTGCACACAGAGGTACAAACACAGCAGGGACGAGCTCTGATAGCTTGGAAACATTGCTAACAGAATTCTTTGTACAAAAATCCTGTGATAGGAATTGTACCTTGGAAAATTTGCTGGCACGATTCCTCTTACAGGAGCTGGGATTTTTGAACCAAGAATTCTGTTAGCAATTTTTTCAAGGTATCAGCTTGGCTTGGAGCTCTGACTCCCTGTGCACAAATCCACCACCTTTAACCTATGGAATTCAGAGTTGCCATTCCTTCAGGATTTTTACCTGTTCCTTGAACTGCAGATTCTCACTTTGGGATGTTTTTAACTTCTGATCTGCCAAGGCAGTCTCTGACTGAGACCTGGGCTGATCTGCTCATCCCTTCCTAGAAAAGCAGCAGAGCACATCCAGGATTTGCTGCTCCTGTCCTCTCGCTCACCACTCCAGGGACTGAGAAACTCAAAAATTCAATCACAGACTGAAATAAATTTGTAGAGACTCCATTTGTTTTTATGCATCCCTGCATTGCCTCCTTCAGTGAAGTATTTAGAGGACACTCAGATCCAAACTGAGCCGTAGCTCTGAGGGTTTCCAAGAGCCAGTGGCCCTGGCCAAGCCATTCCCAACCTTCCACTGGTGCCCAAATTTGCAGCAGACTCAGAGATTTGAACATTGCCTGCCTACTTCGTGGTGCTCATAAATGATTCATGTAGTACAACTAAACAAGTGAGCTTTTACAAGAAAGAAAACCACAACAAACAAACCCCAAACCCAAATTAACCCCAAAACGAGCTTTGTGATGCTGCTGGTTGTGTTTTCCAGCCCCCATCCTCTGGTGCTGTGGTGCAGGGGATGGAGCACACACAGAGCTGGATTTGCCAACCCCTGAAATGAAAAAAAAAAAACAGGGATTTGCTGAGCAGAGCAGCAGGAGCCATCTGGGTCCTGGCTCCTGAGCCAGTTGTGTGCCTGCTGCCCATTCCCAGTGTCACTCCAGTGCTGGGGAGCAGTTGGATAATCTGAATTCCTGGCTGTGGCAGCACGAGCTCTGTCCAAGGCTGTGATTACCCTGCCATGGGCAGTGGACTCCCCACTCCTCTGCAGCCCTTTCCAAAGCTGGGAGCTGCATTCCCATGGCTCATAAAACCCCACAGCTCTCCAAGAGCTCTCACTGCAGGCTGGGCACCCCGAGGTGCTCAGTCAGAGGGGCAGGAGCTGTCACCAAGGGTTTAGTGGCACACCAGCCTGGGAAATTTGAGTTTCACAGATTTAATTCACACAACTCAGGCTCTTCAGTGGGGAAAAACTCCCCACAAGTCTTCATTAATATGCCATGAGCTTGCTAAAAGAAGCAGTTTAGGATATTATCTGAACCTGATCACTTAATGGAGCACCAGGTGAAGAGCAGGGGGCTTTTGGAAGAGAAATTCAGGCTCCTCCTTTCCAGAGGTGCTGGTGGCAGCAAGGTCAGGGTTCCTTAGGAATTTGCTGGCTCCCAGTGAGATGCTGCATCACTCAACCTTCCTTTGTGGAAATAATTTGTAGGAGTGAGCCCTGATGTCGTTGGTGCTACAAAAATGAGTTTTTTATACAGTCATAGCTCAAAATTTTCATTGTTTTGTACTTTTATTGGGTTTTATACTCACAGTTTTTGCTATTAAAATTAATTATTTTTATGTACACAAACCACTTGTACAATTGTTTTTATACATAAAAATGTATATATTTTTATGTGTACAAAGCAATGCATAATTCTGTGCTGCACAATTCCATTTTTCCTTTATACCAAATGCTTTTCACACATAGCCCTTCACTTAAAACCCAAAAAAAATCACTGTTTGAGTGTGTGCTCTCCTTCTTCCCACCCTGCCCTCCAGCTGGGACATCTCTGCTGCATTTCAAGGTCCTGCCCAGGAATGTCCCTGGCTGCTGGATGCTGCACAAACAGAGATAAAGAGAAGCAGCTGCTCCGGGGAGATAAAACCACCCTGGGCAGGGTTTGTGCCCTCCAGGTGAGCTTGCAGAGGTGAAACCCCCACCGGCAGAGCCACTTGGATTTGGGAGGTGACAATGTGGCCTCAGGGAGATTTTGTGGGGATGAGCAGCTGTAGAGTCTTCATTTCTTTAATTAAAAATGGATCTATCTTGTTTTATATATTTACTATATTATTATTATTACCTACATCTTATTATTATTACATATATATTATTATTATTACTATTACATATGTAGGAAATATTCTATTTTTAATAGAAGAAATTAAAAATGGATCTATCTTGTTATATATATTACTATATATTATTCTTATTACTATCATTATTGCTATATATTACTATAGTAATAATAATAAAATTAAGTAATAATTAAATAATAATTAATAAATAATAAATTTATTGACTTCAATAATAATAAATAATATTAAAATTAATAAACATCTAATACTATTATATTATTACATACTTATATATTATTATTACTATTACATATAAAATATATATTATATTTTTAATAGAATAAATTAAAACATTATCTATCTTGTTTTTATACGTATTAATATATTATTACATATGTAGTAATAATCATATAATAAATATACATATACATATATATATTTATTATATTATAAAGTAATATCGTGAAAGGACAAGGGCAATGGTTTTAGAGGGAAGATTTAAATCAGATTTTGGGCAGAAAATGTTTACTCAGAGGGTGGCAGGCCCTGGCATAGGTGCCCAGAGCAGCTGTGGCTGCCCCTGGATCCCTGGCAGTGCCCAAGGCCAGGTTGGACACTGGGGCTGGAGCAGCCTGGGACAGTGGGAGGTGTCCCTGCCATGGCAGGGTGGCACTGGGTGGGATTTAAGGTCCCTTCCAACACAAATCATTCTGTGATTCTATAAAAAAAATGAAATTTGAGTGTTGGGAGGGGTCAGAACTGAAACTCGGGGACTGAAGATTTTCTGAGGGGCTCTATCTGTTAATAGAGTTCATGGTTATTATAATAACAACTCATAATTAAAAAATAAAGAGGTTTTTTTGCTCAGAGGAAATACCTACACTCCACAATCCCGACAGCTCAATATTGTACTGTGGGCATCAAAGTCTGCAGAGATTTTGGATAAACCCATCTGTGCTGCCAGCAGAGAGGTTTGTTTGTGTCACCCACCCAGCCGGGGATTAGAGCCTGGGCCGCTCCCTCTCTGAAGGGCAGCACTTCAGAGGTGTTTGTTTAACAAACATTTCCTGCAAAGCATCCTCAGCAAGGTTTAATCATCTCCCACCTGCTGCTCCTTCACTCGGGGCGGCGGCGGCTGGCCCTGCCTGCTCCCCGAGTGGGACAGCTTTGTCCTAATCACAATTAGAGCTGTAATTCTCATTAATTGCTCACATAAACCAAGTTCCCAATGTAAGGCTCGGTTATAGGAGTCGTGGATGCCCATGGGCTGCTGACAACCCCTGACCCATCCCCGATTTTAATGATCAGAAATCATTCATAAAATCCCTCAAGGAATGCTTTCGCCTCCGTTATCAATTTTATTTCAGATATCGATTAGAATGGGGCTAGCATTAATTAACACCATTAGGTTGATATGCCCATAATGGAGAGGATTGGCCTAAAGCTGCCCAGGCAATTTTAAGAGGGTTTTTAGGTTTTTTTCTTCCCCCCCTCTCCCTCATTTCCCCCTGGGAAAGCCAATCCTGAGGATGCGGTAAATGGGTGCGCTCCTCTCCCAGTTCCTTTCCCATTGATGAGTTAAAATATTCCAAGTTTTTTTGTTTGTTTACTTTACTTGCTTGTTTTATGGTTCTTTGTTTATGTTTTGGTTTGGGTTGGTTTTGGTTTTTTTTTTTTTTTTTAATTTCCTCGGGAAGTTGCAGCGCTAGGATCATGCGGTGGATGCTGAACTTTTTATTTAAAGAAAAATGACCCAAGGAAGATCAGCGTGGGAACTCGTGAGCAGCCGGGCATGGAAAAAAAAAAAAAATACACGCTTAAAAATGTATCTAAGCCCTTAGGTCTGCATTTTTAATTTGGTTTAAAGCAAAGTTTCCAGCTGGAGTTGTCTCATTTCCCATCCAGGACCCGCCCTACTCAAAGGCATCGCCCCCAAGAGTCAGCCCGGGTTTGCTGCTGGGATTTCCCAGCTAATTCAGCTTTTCCTCAAGTGAAGCATCCCTAAGGAACATTTGGTATTCCGCAGGCTGTAATTACTCCGCCAGGTTCGATGGAAGTGACCTTTGCTTGTGCCAAATGTGTTTTTATCCCGAGATGGCGAACTGCAGCTGAGTATTGCAATATAAAATCCTAATGGAGCGAGATACGAGGCGCTTTTATTCTCGTGGCTGTGATTAAATCAATAATGCATCTGCCCCCTCTAATCTATTCAGCTGCGGAGGTTAAAAACAAACAGCGTTTTGTTTCGCAAGAATTTTATATTTAAAATGTACTTAAAGATGCGGCGAGGCTCCCAAATCACCTGGGCTCCACTCGTGCCGATCCCCCCGGGTTTATTTGTGTGGAAAGCTGCTGGAGAAGCGGGCTGTGAGTTTTTGGGTTGCTTTTCTGGCTCCATTTCACCTGCGATGGGGGGTGTTTAAGTGGCTGATTAAGTGTGAATCTTTTGGGGATGGAAGGTGCTTTACAGCCAGAGCCACGCAGAATCTGCATTACAACAGTGTCAAACGCTGGGGGAAAGGAGTTGGAAATCTGGGATTGGGTGTGTTCTGTAGAATACAGGTAATTGAGGGGTTTAATTAGAAAATATGAGAGTAGATAGCACCATGTGCCTTATCATCTTTATTTTTTTGACGTTGCTCTCGGTGTGTTGTGATTAGTGAATTTCTGTGACGCTGGTGATGACCGCGGTGTGTGCAGATCTTGTTGCCAGAGGGATGCTCTAAAAGGTTTTAATAGATGAAAATCGCTTTTGTTGTCCCTAAAATCTCTTCTGGAGAGGGGCTGAACCAGGCACAAGCCCGACATTATGTCCCTTTCCCCCCAAATTCCATCCCGTCTCCAGCACAGGTACAGGTGAGGCAGCAAAGTCCAGCTTAATTCATCACTTAATTCTCAGTTCAGACTTAAGTTCCTATCCGTTTTAGGGTGAATGGCTCTGAAAGGTTCACCTGCCGTAGGTTCCTTGTTTTTATCGCCCCGGAGGGATCAGGACAGAGCTTCCCTGGCCTCTTGGACATCCCAAATTCTGCTGCACACCTCCTGGGATGGCACCTGGCCGTGCAGAACCCCCTCCGCTGCTCCCTCCCGCTACTTCCAGCTGAATATTGAAGTGCTGGCTGCATAAACCCTGCTTAAAAATATTTTAGCAAATTAAAACGTCATCCCTGTGTAAGCCTGTTAGGCTGGGCTGTCACTCTGAGATTAATTATTGCACAAACAGGGGCTGGGCCGGGGGGCTCGCCTCGGGTGACCTCGGGCGAGTCAAACCTGAATCGTTAAGAAGGACAATGACTCACAGCGTTAATCTAAAGTAAATAACCCCCGCTTTAATCCCACTAAAAGGGAATCGTCACCTTCTCCCCAGCGCTGATGTCACTGCTGGAATCCTGAAGCAAAGATGCTTTTGCCAAAAGCTCGCAGAAGTTGAGAGGGTTGGGGAGAATTCATCACGCTCGTTTTTAATTTGGAATTTTTGCATGCTTCAACCGAGTGTTTTGACTGGAATTCATTGAGAGGGAACAAGTTTTACTACAGACAACTGTGTGATTCTTTGAGAACATGAGATATTACAAGAGATCTTAGAAGGAATGTTGCAGTATTTTAATCAGCATTTCCTTCCTTCATTTGGAAAAGCAGCCAAGGAAAGTCTCATTCCAGCAGCCCAAAGCATTGTGCTGGTGGAGATGGCAAAGGGGCTGAACCCCAGGGACATTCCTGTTCCTTTTTTTCTGTTGATTTCAAAGAATATATACATATATCTGTATATATATATATACATTTAAACACATATTTTTGCATCAAGGACACGGAAAAATCGCAGCTTTGATCACTCCAAATTAAAAACAAACAAAACATTAGACAATACGTTATTTTAAGGGTTTCTCCTCTGAAGCACAGATGCTGTAGCAATAGAGAGGGACCAGAAGTACAGTCTTTGTCTTCAAAGGCATTAAATAAAAGACGTTGAATAGCTTCATTTGTGCTCTCTCCCCATAATTACAGGAAATAATTAAAATTATATCACACCTGCATATCCTTCTACTCAGCTGCTCTGAAATAGATTTGCAAACATGAGAAGGGGAGCACAATTTGCCATTTTAATCTCCAGCCCAACCAAGTCCAGCTCTCTGTGGCCTGAGTTTAGTTGGGGATTTTTTCTGCAGACCATAAGAGGCACAAAAGGCACCCCCACAAAATGGGAATAGGGGATCCCACAGGGCATTTTATTTAGGATACACTCCCCAGCCTGGCTGGAGGCACCTGTGGCACGTCCCACATGAGTCCAGGATCGATTCCTTGTGCCTCATCCCTTTGGGAAGAGGGAGGGAGGCTCCATCCAACACCACCAGCACCAAGAGCCACCCTCAGGTTGGGAATTCTGCGCAGAATTCCCAGAATTCAGAAAGGCAACTTCCATGGATTAATTTATAATAACTTCCATGGATTAATTTATAACGAGGCTCTGCAGGGCTTTCTGTTTCTTAGGATGTGTTTGACACTGGAGTAACTCAGGGAGGCTGCAGCTGATCACATCACATTCCAACATTATTCCCCACTAATAAAACTACTGAGCTCAGCTCCCTGCTTCAGGCACAGCTGATAAAATCAGTCGCTGGCTTTTAGCTCAAACATGTCTTATTTTGATATTTCTTGTGGAAAACAGTTCATTTATTAAAGGAGGTAAAAGCCCTCCTAGTGCAGTAGTCAGAGCTTTTCTTGACTTTGGGGACTTTGACTTTTCAACACTTTGGGGATCCTGAAAAGCTGTTCAGAGATGGATATTTTTGGAGCTAAGTGAATAATCTAATGATTACAAAATCCAGTTTAGCCCTTGGCAGCTGTGTTCAGTCGTTATCCTGCCTTCCTTTGTCACACACCCTGAGATCCTGGGAAAGCTCTGATGGGCTGCTTTATTTATTAAGCATTTATTAAAATGAAGCAGCTTGAAATTTCTGAAGTTCTGTTTAAAAGGAAGATGAGCAGCCTGTGTTTACAGGAAGGGATGGGATAAAGCTGAGCAACAAAGAGGGAATAATCTAATGGAAAGATTTTGGACAGAATTTATTTTCTAATTACTGCATTGAGTGTTTACTGCTTCTTTTTTCAAATTATTGTGCCCAACTCTTTCATTGCAATAGAGCTGAGAAGTGCAGACTTGGAAAGAGAAATATTTCCAGAAAGTAGGAGCTGCCCCTTATAGACTTTAGTATTTAAACAAAAGTACTCCCACTAATCTGTGGCAAAAAAACAAGCAAACAAATAAACACCAAACCAAGCAAAAAAACCCCAAACATGTTTTCAAACAATGTTTCTGTCAAGTAAGAAAACATTATTGTGTCTAGCTCAAGTGAGCTCTTCCTGCTGCTACTTTGATGGCTGAGGCAAAATCTGCTTTACAAATAACGCATTTCCCACGAAAAGTTTACATTTTTGTAAATAATGCCATTATTTTTATGCTGGAGAAATCCCCCAATAAGAGAGAAGCAACACAGCCCAGCAGGAGGAACAGGCAGGGGGGAGGTAATAGATTCTTTAACTGAAAGAAAACTTCCAGCCTGTGATTCAAGGAATAAAAATAAATAGGAGGCTTTATTTTATCTCTCACACAGTTGTGGAGAATTGAGTGTTTTGATGGATTTAAAGCAATGTCTGTCCTTATGCTAATAGTGAATAATTCCTTTCCTGTACCGTGGCCCTGTGGAATTGTTCTCCAGGGAAGTAAGAGGTTTTAACCAGGGAAAGAAACTCTTTCTGTGCAGTCCTAGCACTGAATAAAGGAGTTTTTACAATGATATTTGCTTTTATTTCTCAGGACAGAGTAGTGGAAGCACTGACAGATCTGAATCCTGACAAAATTACAGGAAAACAGTGCTGGGAGACCTTGGGTTGGTGCCTGTGGGAGCCACTATCTCAGGGCTTTACTGCTGGCTCTTGGTAACTTTTCCCGAATCAACATTGATGTGATAAGAGTTACACAAAACTTCTAATTCCTAAAACTTCCAGAGCTCAGGGTGAGGAGAAGGAATGAGAACAACCAAGAAATTGCTTATTTTATAAAAAAATAAAAAAATAAAAAAAAATTAAACCCTCAGGAAGGTGTTTGGTGACGGTG
The DNA here is from genome assembly GCF_017590135.1 of Pyrgilauda ruficollis. Lineage (NCBI taxonomy): Eukaryota > Metazoa > Chordata > Aves > Passeriformes > Passeridae > Pyrgilauda > Pyrgilauda ruficollis. Next base: position 2,407,818 of record NW_024508101.1, read on the forward strand.
AGGTGCCAACATCCAACATATCCCAAAGGAATGACTTCAGCAGGGTTTGCAGAGTAGGAATTCCACAGGGTCTTTGGTTTTTTTGGACTTGCAGTGATGCCTGAACAGTGGGAAGGGGCCACTTTTCCTACATAAACAAGATCTATTATTGCAGTAGGAAAATTTCTAGGGAAAGAGATGCCATTGACATATTTTGAGACTTCCTTAATCACTTTTTGTAATATCAGGCACGGTCCTTATTTGTGATAATTCCAACAGCTGCTGAAGATTCGTGGGTGGAATCTTGATTCAGGATTCCAGGTGACTCCAGTGCTGTCAATATTTCATCCTTGGAGTCTTGCGCTCATTTTTAATCCCTGGATTTTGCAAGGCTCCCAAGGAGCTGTGTCCAATTTCGTGTCCCAGTGCTACAAACAGCTCCAAATTCCAGCCCAATATCCCAGAGAAACAAGTTCCATGTGGGAAGTTTAACACTTTCTGCTGTGCTTTGCTCCAGGGGGGTTAATTTACCATTTTCTCCATCACAGGATCATCAAAATCCTGAAAAGGAATTACCACTGGAGCTGGGAGGGGCAGCAAATACAGAAAATATCACTCTACAGTATTTCAGACAGGGAGAGTGCAGCTGGAAGAGGGAAACATTCACCTTGGCTTTATTATGGCAATTTGTTTTATTTTCTCTTTCCTAGTTGTTATTTTCTAATGGTTGTTCAGACAAATATCTGTTCAAATGTTGAAGCTGATGTGAGCAGAGTAGCTCCAAGTAAAATTCAAGTTAGGACTTCAGTTTTTTGCTCAAGATATTTGCATTAAATAAAATTTGTTTCGATTATCCAAATCTTCATTGTCCGCCTAGAACAGTGTGTTCTAGAAGCTGTCTTTATCTACTGGTGCCAGAATTCAGCATTCACCTTATTTTTATAAAAATTGGTGTGCTGGAAACCACAGATTGATGAAATAAGGCATGAGCATCTCACTATCAGGGCTTCAAGTTGTCCTGTGAGGGCCCAACCCCAATTCCTCCCAAATGTGGGTCCCTTCTCTGTCAAGATCCCAGGAAGTTTTCCAGTCCTTTTTTGTTAGAAAGATCTTTCTGGTGGCTTTGTTTCTGTGTGAGCTTTGAAGAACATGGAGGGGCTTTGGTGTCTGCTCTGGAGCTGCCACTCTAGGAGGAGGTGGAATATCTGTGACAGCTCTGCCTGAGCCCTCCTCTGCTGGGCTGGAGGGATTTCACACGAGGAAATGATGGAGTAGGAATGAGGCAGAGACACTCCTGAGGTTCTGGCAGTGAGAGGAAACATGGAATTGTTTGGGTTGGAGCAGCCCTCTAGGACTGAGCCCGGCTGTTCCCCCAGCACTGCCAAGACCACCAGGCAGACACATCCCCAAGTGCCACATCTACACAGCTTTCAGTCCCTCCAGGAAGGAAAGAGGACAAGGAATTTTGCTCTCAGCAGGTGGTTTTGGCCACTTTTAGAAGTTTCTGAATCCCTTGGAGAGCCTTTGGTGGCACCAGTTCACAAGTTGCTTCAGCAGGATCCTTGATCTTGAGCTTTATGGATTTCCTCTCTACTCCATTTACCCTCAGATATGTATTTTTTGTAACACACCAATATTCCCTCCTCTAATTTAAAGACCTACTGGAGAATGCTTGTGAGCCTTTTAATCTGCAAGGAACAACCCTGTTATCAAGTGTTATCTGAAGGTCTGGAAACTCACCATGATAAAAGTGTTCCTGTCTGACTGGAATCTGAATCCATAATTTAAAAGATGCTGGGTTGATAATTTCAGGAAATGAAAAATAATAGAATACACTAATTAACAATTCCTCGTGGCCTTTCACTGTAAGAAATGACATTGACTCTGAAAGCTTCCTCATATTTGAATTTATTTCCTGACAGAACACTGGCAGCATTTAAAAGGTCTGGGGTGCTTTGAATTCCTGATTGGTTTGACAGCTTGACAGGGATCTGTAAACTGAAGGTGTTGGCACAGCTTGGGCTGCTGGCAGAGCAGGGACAAAGTTCAGGCTCCAGACCAGTCCCTGCTGGAGCACAGAGATGAAAAATTGCTCTGATAAACACTTGCACTGCAGGAGGATAAAAGGTCCTGCTCACAAAAATAAGAAGATCTGGTCCAAAAAGGATTCAAACCAATGGAAAGGTTTCTGTTAATTCTGGTGGCTGCTGAATCAATCACTTTTTTCACATATATCCCATTTTATGGCATATTGGGCTTGTGTTTGAGGTTTATCCAGAGCTAAAACCCCATGATCTACATCAAAAGGAGAGATTTCACTAACATTAAAGAGGCAGCAATGCTTAACAAGATGAAGCAGGTAGATAGAGTGATTTATATTCTGTAATCATATAAAACGGGCTGAACATCAAATCTGAGTGTCCCTTTCCCCTCTTTCTCAGTCTCACAAATTCATATTTTGTATTCACACCAAAATCTCAAAGCAAAATATTTTAATTTTACTGAGATTTCTCTTTCACACAGCTGAAGCACAACTCCACCTGCAACAGGGCCACTTCAGCTGGCCATATTTGCAATTTCAAAGCAAAGCACCTGATTTTCAAAGATGGTTGGTTTCACCATCTTCTGCTGGGATCTCCACCAACCTAGAAATAATTAAACGGGGCAGCTGAGCATGAAACACCACACCTGCAAAGTTTGTTAGCCATGAAAATTTCCAGTTGTTTCCCTTGCAGGGCTGTATTTTACCCATTAAAATGAACCCACATTCCATTATGGAACCATAAATTTTCATGGCTTGCAGACTTTGTAGGGGTGGCATTCACAGCTCAATTGCGCCGGGTAATTATTCCCGGGATTTGTTCCCCCAGCCTTGCAGGACACTTGGAAGCTGCACACAGTGGGCAGTAAAAGCCTTTTTACAGGAAAAAGGTGGAAATATTCTGGTTAAAATCATGGGTTTTTGGTTTTTTTTTTTTTTTTTTTTTTTTTTTTTTACAATGCTCTATTTTTAGCTAAACTCTGGGAATGTTGGCAAGGCAGCGATGCTCTGCAGGGTGTAGAGGAATCCTTTCCGAGGGGAAGCACTGCAATGAAGAGGTGTTAAGAGCCACTCCAGGAACTGAGCTGTCTGCTTGGCTTCTGACTCCTGAGAGGTGGCAGAACCATTCTCAGCAGCTTCGGGCACCTCTTGCTCTCCCTGCTCTCCTCCTGAAGTGTTTTCTCAGCTTCTCCCTCTCCTGGGGCTGTCCCTGAGAGCTCCCCAGCAGGGAAAGCTGAGCTGGGATGTGCTCCTGGAAGCTGCTGCCCAGCCCAAGCACTTCTCAAGAGCACAATCCTAAGATTTTGGCTCATGATCAACTGAATATCCAGGGGAAAATAAGAAAAATGGCCCAAAAATCACCTGGTGAGGTCCCTCCCAGCCTCATTAGTTTTTGACACTATGTCAGAGGGACAGAGATTGAATATTTTTAGCGTGTGACCCATCTGGCACAGTCAGATGCTGACTCCTGTATTTGCTGTGATTGCCAAAGCCTCAGCAACTTCATCTAGAACTTCATTATTTTTTCCTGTATTTTTTTAAGCTAATAAAGTTGAATTTGCTCTATTTTAGCAGCCTGGGAAGCAGATGCAAACAGAGATCCATACCTGTTTTCTCAGCATTAGCTGTGACTCCTCAATTTGTGTCAGTCATGTCCCATTTGATGTGATTTACCCACAAAAAAAGCTACTTGGTGCAACTAAAAATAGAACCAGCGTCCTAAATCCCAGCCCTGTCCCTATCCCAAAAGATTCAGACTCAGGGACAGGGATGCTCAGCATTTAAGGACATGGCAAAATCTCACCTGCAGCCCTGAAAAACGGGGATTTTATGGTGAGGAAAATGGAGAAGGTCGCTGGAAGTGTGCCATATGGAAAATGCTGTTTGTGTGCTGGGTTCTGCTGCCTCACACAGCCCTGAGCCTTCCATTAGGCTAATGCAGAACAATATTAATGAGGGAATCAAGGTGTAATGTTCTTGCAAGGATGCTGACAGGAGGGAGCCCGAGTTTTAAGCAGGGATTGCTTGCTTTAGCATTATCTCCATTGCTGTTAAACATGCTCTACATTTTCTGGGCAAATATCATTTGGAATTAATTGAATGGAAAAGAGGATGTTCAGAAAATGCATCTTCAGAGCTGTTGAAGTATGACTTTCTAATCAAACTGAGTGATTGTAAACATAAATTAGTTCTTGTTCTTCCTGCTGACTTGGAAAGGGAGAAATGTGAACGCTTTGAGGTTAAAATCTTTTTCTCCTGAGCTTGCAGTTTCAAACCTTGTAGACATTTTGCTAGTTTGGTTGAACCATTATGTAATGATTATTACTGGAATATTACTTGAAGCACAGACTCTCTGTATATAAATTGATTTTTTTTTAAGCTTTTGCTATATTCCATCATTCTCCATGTTCCCAAAATGTCATCTCATGGCAAAATTCTTCTTGTCCTTCTATCTCCTTCCTCTGGGAGGACATTTCAGGGTGTCCTTAACAACAATTTCTGATATACTTTCTTCATAAGGAGTGACCTTCTTCTTTAGGACAGCAGTGAGCAAAACCACCAAGTGTACAATTCTCCATGCAATTTTTATGGGAAGTGAATAAAGCTTTGGAGTCTTGTAGGTCTTCAGCCTCTGTGGAGCTCTGAGAGAGGAAAAGAACACGATGTGGATGTTCTGAGGATCCAACAGTCTAATTAGGTCTAAGCTGTAAAGCTGAATGATCTCATTTAATATCTACTGGATGGTCTGATTGGAGTTTGGGCTGGAGCTTGATGGGAGCAGAGGGAAATCTGAGTATCAGTGCCTGGAAGGAAGGAAGGAGCAGCATCCCAGGCATATTCAGGGATTTATACTGAAGTGCAGCTCCTTTCATGTGCACAGTCCCAGTTACAGAAAGGGGAATGAATTAAAAGAGCTTAAATAAGTAACTGCTGCATTCACAGAACACCATAAAACCCTCTGCAAGGTGTTTAAACCCCTCAGCCTGCAACACGCAGGAGCAATGTGTGAAATGTTAGTGAGTAAAAATAATAGGAAAATCAGACACCATCTTTGGGCAGCTTCACACATTTCCTCTGATGCGCCCCGAGTGCCTCTGCATGTGGTGAACACAGAAATGGCAGTTCAAAGGGACCAACAGCACAATTTGGTTTAATAGAAAATACTTTTGCTGGAAGAAGTTCAGAAGACCACTCACTCTGAATTTTGATGACCATGTCTGTCTGAAGTCTAAGGGTTTCTTTAAATGTGTAGTTTAGCAATAATTGTTATTCCCAACATAAAAAAAGACTGTAAAGACATGGTTTAACAAAAGAGAATGGCTTTAAAGAACTGAGAGGGCAGTTTTCCATTTTGTTCTTTAAAAGGGAAAAACCAGATCATCTTTCCACCCTTCCTAATGGACAAGTCAAATGAGAATGAGGTGGGCAGCAGTTATAATCCACAGAATTCTCTGTTCACTGCTGAAAAACAGATTAATGCTCTGCTCTCCTGTGGCTGCTGTTTCTGTTTCTGTGCTTGAAGATCTGGGGCTCAGACTGGGGGCCTTATTTCCATTCCATGTCTGTAAGGTGTCTCTCAGTGCTCGTTAGCAGCCTCCAGATGTGCTTCACTTTGTTGCTCCTTTTTATTCAGAGTCTAAAAGATGTGGTCTTCTTTTAGCTCTGGTTTTCCAGCCAATTTTACAGTTAGGTCTTTTTAGGGAGTTTAAGAGGGTTCTGAAGGTGCTTCTGACTCATGATTTTATTGCATAGGGGCTCCTAGAAATATACATAAAAAAGCTCAGGTTGTGGCAAGGGCTCATGTCAAAAACTGCCCAACAAATCCCAGTAGGAGAAAGCAGGAGAAAGTCCTTCCCCCTCCTTTAGGAATTTAGCAAGAAATGGTGTGACTATTACAGTACATAATGTCCTGGCTCTAATAATTCACTGCAGGGCCTTACCTCTGCCCAGACAGGATCTGTGGGATGCTCCAGGCCACCCTTCTGTTTAAAGTGTTAGAAAATTCTGCCAGAAAAACCTAATTTTCTTCTGGTTTGAGTAATGTACTTAAAATGTGACTCTCTGGTAATTCATGTTTGTTTGAAATCATTCAAATCTGTGCTTCAGCTTAGTCTTCTTTTCCTGTTTTAGGAAGATCTGATTATCCTGTAGCTGTGTCATTAAATGGCAGTGGTGGCACTGCAGCACTGAGTTTTATTTATTTATTTTCATTATCTTAACATTGGGCAGCATCAGAGTCACCAGGGGCACGATGTGTTCATTGCCTTTCTGAGCCCGGGTGAGAACTTGAGTCATTGTTGGGTTTGGCAGCACTGGGAGAACAGCAGGACTCGAGGATCTCGGGGGGCTTTTCCAACCTAAATGACCCCATGATTCTGTAATTGTCAAGCTGCACTAGGAATTGGAAAATTTGAAATAACAGAACTGTCTGAGAGCAAAATCTGCCACCGTCCTTTTCCTTTCAGTCTCCCACCATGGTGATTCTCCCCTTTCAAACCATTTTCTCACCAGCTGGCAAATCCCAAATATCAACCCAGGTGTTTCTGTCCCTCAGACCCAGGGCAGATCACCTTTCTGGAGCCTCTGCTGACTCCTGGGTGGTGTTTGAAAGACAAACTGGCTTCTCTTTATCTTATTATCTTTATTCTCATGCAGCAACAAGGATATCACTCCCATCTTTGGGACAACCATCAAGTGGAGGCATTGTCTCTATCTCTTTGTGTCAGGGCAGAGTGAAACAAAACAGCAGAATTTGCTGTTTACTAACAAGTCAAAACTCCTCATTTTGTCTACAACGAAAATCAATGTCATCTCTTGGGCCCTGATAAGGGAATGCAAATGGGACAGAAACTCAAGCACTGCTTTCCACAGACACCTTTGATAGATGTGGAAAAGTTTAGAAACTTTTCAGCTGAAAGCTGCTTTACCCTTTGTAAAGGACAGGTGGGGTTTGCTGGTTTAGGACAGTCAGTATTGTGGATCCCCAACAAAACCCCTTTAACCTTAATTCTCCTGCTCCCACCTTCCCTCCACTCTGCTGTGGGACACCTGCAGATGTTGAGATGTGGCAAATGGTAAAGGAAAAAAGCTTTGCCTTTCCAAAAGAAATACCTGTCTCTGGTAATGAATGTGTTTAAATGGTGTTGTTTGACCCTCCAGTAGAGGAACTAAAATCCCATTAACTCTAACAAGAGCTGCAAGGCTAAAGGGCCCATCTAAAGCCAAGGTGATATTGTTAATTCCTTTTCCCTCTTTATTTTAATGGACATGAACATAGAAGAAAATAAGCAAAGCTGGAAATCATGTTAATTATGAGGATTTCATTTGCTGTCCACAAGAGAAATTGGTGTTAGAGGGTGAGAGAGCTGAGGGTGTGGAGTAACCAAGGGGAGAGGGACAGCACAGCTCTCACGGGGGTGAGGCATCTCTTAAAAATATCAATATTGTGGGTAATAGCAGTACAAGAGCATCCTTTGAAAAATTGAGAGGATTCACCATTCTCCTGCATGAAAACAACCAGGGATTGGAGTAATTTAGGAGTAAGAGAAGTAAAACAGATTCAGAGAGACTGAGCCAGCTTCAGTTTGAGAACACAAACTAAAGAAAATTCACCTGATAGTACAGAACCAATCAACTCCTCTCATTCCTGCTTTCATTATTCTGAATAAATAATTCAGATTGTTTCGAATTCAGGTCATGAGTTTACTTTCAACAATTCCCAGCTTTGCTTTTGGTAGGGGAGATCATAAATTATCCCCTGGACTGTTAATGTCACACAGAACTAACCAGACATGGAAGCATGTATGATATATTAAAGTTCCCCTGTACTGAAATAATGTTAATTATGAGGATTTCATTTGTTATTAGCGTGGCAATACGAAGTTCTACTGTATAACTGAAATTAATGGGCTGTAAATTCTGACAGGTTGCTAACATCATCTTCAGTGGTTCTTAATTAGTCACGTGTTGTTTCTTTTTTGTCTGCCTTGTTTGTGTTACAGACTCTTTATTGCCATAAATCAGAGCTACAAGGTCCAACCCAAAGATTTAGGGAGAGAATTAATTCTTTTTTGGATGTCATCTTTCAAAGGCAAGAATTTCTCTTACTTCCACAGGGACTGAAGCTAACAAAAGTAAGAACAAGTATATTACAATTTGTTTTTAAAAAAGAAATAATGTGATTATTGGTATTGAATGGAAAAATAGTATTTGGGTAAAAAAAATTATGTTCTTTTCTATTCCATGAGTGACTGCTTCAAAGGAAAACTGGAAAACACAGAGAATATGGAAAAGTTATTTCCAAACTGCCATAGTACAAAGCAAAATAAACCTGTCTGATTTAATTCCTGTTTGAAACACACTCTGATCTTCCATTTCTACAGGCAATAATGAGAAAATAATTAAAAATTATATCTATTTTTAGTTCACTAAGGAATGTGGTGCTTTCAAACCCTGATGGTTGTGGTTATAACTGGAATTGCTGAATTCTCTGGGACTTGGTTTTGGTAGGGAACTGCTTCTGGAAAGCAAACAACTCTTTCTCTGCTGTGCTGGTTTTCCAGGGGTATTTTAAAGCAAACAACTCTTTCTCTGCTGTGCTGGTTTTCTAGGGGTATTTTGATTTCTTGGAGGAAAAAAAAAAAACGAACCGAAAAACAGCCAACTTAGAAAAACCCAACTCTGCTCTGCTTGGGAGCTGAAAGCTCTTTACTCCTGGAGCCTTTGGCTATGGAGGGCACCTGTGCCTGTAGATTTCTTTGGGGTGGTGAGAGATGAAAATTCCTTCTGTCAAATGCCCCTCCGTGCAATTATAGAAAGAAATCAATCAGGGGAGAAATGCATCAAAAACTTTTGTGCAAAAGAATTGAGAGTGACAGATGGTCTGAGCCGGGAACATATGGATTTTGTCAGAAAACAGAAAAAAAATACATAAGATCATGTTGTGGAAAAGTAGGTGTAACCTCTGTGTGTGCCACCTCAGAGGGAAAGGAGGCGGCAGAGTGTTTCAAAACTTATCATTTTTTCTTTGACAACGATTTAGAGAAAAGTGGAGGAGAAAATACTTGGTCCTCCACCTTTGTAACTTCCCAAGGAACGCTGGTGCCAAGAAAAACAGATGGCACTGGGGTCTCTCCTGAAATGATAGTTATTCCTCTCCTGCCAGATCGCCGTGGTGTGCAAAATATATGGTGTAAGTCACCAGCAGAAAACAAGCCATTAATTAATCACATCTCAGTGCTCAAGGATCAGGCAGGTGAGGCTGCCAGGCAAGAAACCTGGCTGGCAGAGCAGGAGAACGGGCACGGGGAGGGATCACTGCCCATCCCTGCCTGCAGTGCAGCCATCCATCATTACAAGTAATCAAGCCTAAAAGTATTTGTCATCCTCAGGGCATGGAGCTGTTTGAGGTTCAGAGTATAAAGAGAACAGCAGCACAACAAAAAAACCATCAGTCAAGTGGAAAAAGAATAAAAAAAAAGGTGGAAAAAACAGATAGTAGAATAACAGAAACATTCTAATTAAATCCTTACTGTAATTAAATTCGGTGTGACGAGACAAACAGCACTTGCAGAGTGATTTTTGCTGTTGATGCTTTTTGCTGTACAACATTGACTGTTCTTTCTTCATGGCTATCACTCTTTTGGTGAGGTTCAAGCAGGAGCACCAACGCCACCTTCATTTTACTTTAGGATTTCCAGTGGGCCCAGCTCAACTGGTGGTTTGAAATCAGGGCTTTCCAGGGAAACCAGGACATGCCCTTCACCAAAGCAGAGACCAAGACATTTCTCATCTTCCCCACTCTGCCACTGCCACTCATCTCTACAAGCAGAGCACAGCAGGCTTGGCTGCAAATCAGGAATTTACTAATAGCAGCATAATTAAAACGAGAATTCCTTGAAGATCACTTTAAAGGTACCTTTGGCAGTAACTGCTCCTAATTAAACAGAACGAGTCTATTGAAAAAGTGTAGGTTTAGAAGGGATATTAGGAGAAAACTGTTCCCTGTGAGGCTGGGGTGGCTCTGTCACAGGGTGCCCAGAGAAGCTGTGGCTACTCCTGGATCCCTGGCAGTGCCCAAAGCCAGGCTGGACAGGGCTGGGAGCAGCCTGGGACAGTGGGAGGTGTCCCTGCCCGTGGTATAGAGTGGCACTGGGTGATCTTTAACATCCCTCCAACCCAAACTTTTTGTGGTTTTATGAACCTCAGAGCGGCTGTGGCAGGCAGAATGGGGTTAGAAGAATATCTGTCTCATGGGGGAGCAATTTCATGAGTGAGCAGAAATTAGTTTCCCTTCATTTTGTTCAGACTTAACCAGAAATTAAAACGACGGCGAGCACTCAAGAAATATAAGCTCGTTATAATGAACAGATGGCAGCTCAGTGAAGATTGGTGTGAAGAAGATCACCAGTCCTTTTGTTTACAACACATACATGTCCTGTTTTGTTTTAATTATAGTGTTGTTTTTCCACCCAGGCTATTCACTTAACCAAACATCAAAAACACCCCCCCTCCACCACTATGTTTATGTCAGCAAAGCTAATAAGCAATCCACAAACTGGAACGGGGGAAGAAAATGCTCATGAATACTGAGAACTCTCTGATAGATGTGGTGTCTGCCTGTGTTGTTTGGATCCATCTTGACGTCCCCTGTGAAGTCAAAGGAAGGAAGAAAGAAAATCATCTTCAATCGCTGTCTGGCCAGGAGCTCAGGGCTTTGCTACCTGGTTTTATGTTAGGCTCTGTTAAATCCATTTAAGAGCCTTATGTTCGTGAGACTGAGACATATAAGGGAAGAAAACCCAAATGCTTTCTCTTTTGTCAGAGGCTGGAGGTTTAAGAGAGGATTTAAGCACTTTCTACCTCTTTTATTGTCTTGTATACTTTGCACTGTAAATGGCAACGCTTAATTACAGGTAATAAACACAGAAGCCCTTAATAGGATTATCAAGAGCAGCTTTCAGTGCCTGGTGGAACAGGGAAAGGTGCAATATCTGACTGGAGCCTTAGAAGAGAAAAACCACCACGGCTGGGTCTGAAGGGTGTGTGTTTGGCAAGAAAAAACTATTTCAGCTGTACATTGAGCTTGGTTTGAGCCTGGTTTTTGAGAACCTTGTGCTGCTTCCCATGGCTGTGACACCCTCTAGTGACACAGAGTCTGTGATTCAGGGATTTGTCATTCTGTGCCAGCAGCTGCTGGGACACGGGCTGGGGACACAGGGGTGTGCCACTGCCCAGCCCAGTGCCCACCCTCCAAGAGCTGCCCACCAGCCCCTGGGGCTGAGCACAGTTTGACAGCTGAAAAATTAACTTAAAAAAATACCATCAGCATGCTAAAACTTGCAGTAAATTCGGGAATAAATCAGGTCAAAACCATACCTTTCCAGAACCTTGGTTTTCTTTTTTTAAATTCTTTTCTTAATGCAGTGCCCAGTTTAAAAAAAAATAAATAAAAGAAAAAATAAACCTGTCAATCTTCTACTTCATTTCTAACTTTTTTCAGTGTTTTATAATAAACCCCTGAGCTGTTGCAGTCTAGAAATACCCAAATTCTAATAGCCCCGCACCTCAGCTGTCAGCTGCTAATACTCTTCAGTCAGTCAGTATTAAGCAAGGTTTAACAACCTTCTCTCACATTAAAAAAAACCCGAGCAAATTACTGGTTATGTTTGACTTAAACCACCACCCTTGCTGAAACAAAAACGTGGAGTCACCGGAGTCCTTACGATGATAAACTTCTGGTGGTGCATTATATATTACTGGAATTAAAATAATTAAATTAAATTAAAATAATTAAAATAATGCTTCAGAGAAGCCCTGGGAGCTGCAGGACTCGTTTCTGTCAGCATTGCTGTCAGCACTGCTCACACAGCACCCTGCACCTGCGCCGTATTTCACGCTGGCCCTCTGCTCTCCTCGCTGAACTGAGGGACACAGCCCATAAAATTAACACACACTTACTCCAATCTCTGCCTCCAGACCTTGTGGAGGTTGTAATCAAAGCCCAAGTGTGAAATGGTTTGGTTTTCATCGCTTTTCTGACTGCTGGGCAGCAGTCTGGGGGAGCACAAGTGCCGGCCTTGCTGGGGAAAGGTGCAGCGGGGGCTGATTCAGAAACTGAGGCACAGGGTTTTGACATTGATGCCAAAAACATGCTGTCATTCCAACTGCCACCATGGAATGATTGCTCTCAGAGTCTTTAGCGTTTCCCAGGGCTGTGGGAATAATTTTAGTGTGCTTCAGCTGCTCTGTTCTTCTGAAATACGGCCTGAGACGTGAAGCTGGGAACATGTAAAATACAGGGTACGCACTCAGAGCCATCTTTCAAAACTTAGTTCCAGTGATTTACTTGTCATCACACAGTTAATCTGAGTTCCTTCAGCTGTCTCCCTCACAGAGGCAACCTTCCTCCTCCAAAAATCCTTTTTTTTGGGGGTGTTTCTTCTTAGGCCTCACGGCCAAGCTTGTGCATTTCTATGATTGGGTTTGACCAAACACAACTCCCTGTTTTTGACACTGATTTAAACTCCTCTGGGGTACATCAGACCAGCTGTATATCCACAGCTGTAGGGGAAAAGTGCTTTTACCCCTCTACCCTCTGAACTCTGAGGTGTAGGACCCTGGTGATGTGGTGAACTGGTGAAGGCAAAGATTCTCTATTATTAATTTTGCAAACAGATTCTTGCTGTAAGAAGCCTTCAAGATTAATTCACTTGATTAATCCCAAAAATAAGAAATGGATCACTTATAGTGCTGACCTGTAGTCAATGTCGAGGAAGAAAACCCAGCCAAGTTGCTCTTTGTGCTGCAATATTCCTTAAAATTCTCATCAAATTGTAGGGGAAAAAAAGGTTTGGTTGTGAATATTGGGGACATAAAACTGGATTTTTCCGTCAGTGACTTTCAGTGGACAAGGAGGGATGTGCAGGTTTTTTTTCAGGGAACCAACAGCAAACACTCCTCATCAAAAGCTCTGTTTTCCACTTCCTCAGTTCAATCACCCCTTTGGCACTTCCCACAGAGAAGACTCGAAATGACCCTTCAGCTTTGTCCCCGTGGCTCTCAAAGCCTTTCCACACTTCCAGGCTGCTGTTTGCCGTGTCAGATGAGGAAAAAACAAGCTCTGGTGAGGTCGTGTCTCTCTGAAGTGCTGGTTTTAGTGGAGGCACAGCACTTGACCTGCTTTGTTCTCTCCGCTGCTGCCTTCCCTGCCCTGCTTTGGTGAGCTGCCACCACGTCAGGCTTGACAAGAGCCAGCCAGCCTGGCAGATCTTGATCAAAAAATCCCAGAAACTCCTATTAAAAGCTTGCTTGGCTCTCTTGCTCCTCAACAGCATCACAGTCCAAGCCTGCTGCTGCTCTGTATTGATTTCTGCCTCAAAGTGTGGAAGTTGTGATTCCTCCTTGCCCACCTGCCTTTGGGGGCACTCACACTCCTGTCTGACCCTGCAGAGGGACACACCGGCTGTCACCTGAGACTTTTAATGAACTTTTCTGCTTGCTTAGCCACACACAATAAATAACTTCGTGTTTCACATCCTGGGACCTCCAAAAATCCAGACCAAAGTGGCCTTTGAGATTTTACTGAGGTCTTGCAATGCTCCTGTGAGTGATGCAGCTGTTGGGAGCAGGAGAAATGCTGTCCTAAATGGAACAAATGAGGAAAATATCATTGCATTTGATGATATATCCCTGTTTCCACCTCAGCAGCTTAAAATATCTGGATGAAGCATGAATTAGTAAATAAAGAAGATAAAATATTCAGTATTATTAAAGCTTTCATTAAAAAAAGAAGAGAAAAGATCACTGTTTTCCCATGTGGCATGACTGCCATAGGATTATGTGTGATTTTTGATTTTTTTTTTGACATTTGCATAAAACCAACTGAACAGTTGGCTGGGTTAAGCCATGTAACTGTGGCAGTATTGCTGGAGACAACAATAATCACTATGGAGATTAAACCATTTTGTTAGATGAGTGTTTAACCTGCTACAGCCCATTCTGAATTGGTGAATTGAAACAGACTTTATGAGGAGTCATTAGAAAATGAATAAATAGGTACGGGGAGGCCTAAGGTGATGCTGCTGCATTGATCCCTGCTGCTGCTGGCATAATAATGTCACTAAAGCGCCCACTGTAAATGAGGCCTAAAAAATATTGCTAAATTGGAAAATTGATGCGGTAAAATGGTGCTAAAAGTTCATTACAGAGCCAGAAACTGCTGGGACCAGAACCCCCTGGGCTGGAGCAGCCTGGGACAGTGGGAGGTGTCCCTGCCATGGCAGGGGTGGCACTGGGTGGGATTTAAGGTCCCTTCCAACCCAAACCATTCTGTGGTATCTTGTGAATCAATACCAGGCACTGGCGCATCCTCACAGCTTGAGAGATTTCGACTCTGGCTTTTGTTTATATTCTTATATTCTGATGAGATTTTGAGCCCCACCAGTGGTGATGCTAAAGAGAGATTTTTTTGACTTGATAAAAATTGGATCAGCAGAGCATATTGGTTTAAGCTGCACCAACACAATTTTTCTTGCACTTCGGGAAAAAAATCAGTGTACAATAATGATGGGTTTTACTAAGTGTAGTTATCTGCTTGTGTAGCCCCTCCCACATGAATAAATTCACATTCCTACCCATCTAGATGACATTAAAAGCATATTAATGCATTGCTTTTACCCTGCAAAAAGCTGAGAATGTCAAAGGAGACCTGAGCTATTTATTTTCATAAAGGCACTTTTCTTGCTCTCGGAATGTAGCATTTCACAAACCTCAATTTTCTCCCCAGTCACAAGTAGTAAATAACTTAACTGTATCACATTATAGCCATTTAACAAATATTCCCAGACCAGCAGCAACATTTAGCTCTGTGAAATAGATTTGTTCTGGATATAAAGCGGGGAGAGCAGGATGCACATTCCTTGGCCCTTGTGGACTGACGTGATGGAGCCGTGCGAGATGACTTGAATGAAGATGGAGCGTGTGCAGAACGAGTATCCCCCGGACAGGGATGTTTATTCACATTTCCTCCCAGCCTCCCCTTTTCCCTCCCTCCCAAATACAGCTTATTATGCCTGTTTCCCCCCCCGATAAGTGGATTTTTAAGTTATGTGGCCGTTTTCTCACTCCCGGATAAATGTGTGTAATATATCTCTCATAAAATGTTACTACACAGATGGGACTGAGAAAAGTTTTTTTTTTTCCTTCCCCCAGTTTATGGAGCCATCGTTGGTAATATCTACCACTCATGAATAATAAAAGAAAACAGCCTTTGGTGAGTTTTGGAGTTTTGTTTTGCTTTCTGTGGGGATCCTTGAAGGAAAGGAAAGCTCCAAAATCAAAGGATCAAAAGTTGTGCTACACAATTTCTTCAGGTGCACTCACAGCCAGCCCTGATTCACATGGGTGATATCTCTGGCACATGCAGTAAATCCTTTTCTTGTCTCTTTTCTTTTTGCTACCACTCTTTTACCAACAGCAAATCTCAGCTGCAGTCAGCCCTCAATCTGTATTTTTAATGAGTTTACAGAGATAAGCTTGGGTAATACTTTTATTTGGTGTGATGAATGTGCCATAAATCCTTGTCTCGCTTTGGGGTGGCAAGTGAAAGAAGGCATTGCTAATAAATGGGAATCAACACAATCTGGAGTAAAGACTGACCAGAGGAAGAGATTATAAAAAGATAAAGTTTCATTTTATTAGGAAATAAATGGTGGTGAAGGGTAATTGTTTCCCATATAACTGGAGATGTAAAAAATGGGAAAATCTGACTGGTCTGGGCTATCAGTGCCTCAGGGAGCTGCCAGGTGCTGTTCTGAGTGACCTGTCCTGCTCAAACAGAATCATACAATCTTCTGAGTGGGAAGGGACCCACAGGGATCACCAAATCCAGCCCCTGACCCTGCACAGATACCCCAAATCCCACCCTGGGCATCCTTGGGAGGGTTTTCCAAACCCTCCTGGAGCTCTGGGAAATTCCCATTCCCTGGGGAGCCTGGGCAGTGCCAGCATCCTCTGGGGGAAGAACCTTGGAATGTGTAAAGGCTGAAAACATCCTTGGATGTCTCACTCTGAGCATTAATGCTCCAGCAGGAAGGAAAATTATTAAGGGACTTGGATTTACATCATAATTCTGAAGAACTGGTAATTTTTAAGACCAGGTCAGATGGAGCTCTGGTCTAGCAAAAGGTGTCCCTGCCCATGGCAGAGTGGAACTGGAGGAACCTCAAGGTCAGTTCCAACCCAAACCATTCCATCCTTCTGTGGTTCTCTGAACTGGAGAACGATGAATGGGAATTTTACAAAGAGTGCAAAAAACACAGGAGCCAGACAGGATTTTCCTGCAGGCTCAGGAGACTTAAACAAGTTTGAGATTTGGCCCAAAGTCTTCAGTTCCTAAATGAAAAATGAAATATTTTGCTCATTGTGTCTTTGGCAGTGCTGAAAGTTGCTTTTGTTCATGTTTTGATTTACGGAGCGAGTCTCTATCAGGCACCTGCTGCTGGATGGATTAACAGCATACAGTATTTATTTCTCAGCATGTGATGCAAACTTCTCAGCAAAAGGAGAGAGAATAACAGTGACTATAAATTGATGCAGTATTTCAAGTGAGAAAAAACCTAAGTTCACTAATCAAACAGTAAATTATTAAAACATTCCTTTCACTTATCATAACAACAAAGGACAAGAGGCAAAATGATATATGTTTCTGAAAAAAGAAAGATATTTATGTCTATATTTATATTAGCATGTTCTGCTCCTAATTTACTGAGCATTGTCAGGGAAGCTGTGAGCAAATCCAAGTCATAACTCTGCAGAGACAGGATCTGTACTTGATTTTAAGCATATGAGTAACATGATTGACTCAAGTGGGCTTACCTGGAGGTTGAAAATTGTCTTGCAATTTCTTGTCATAGCTGGAGCCTTATTTTCTTGCTAATCCACAAGTAGATCAAATATCAAGCCTTCGTCTAATTTGATTTAATTAGTAAGTGGTAAAATGAATGGTGTCAATATGTGAGGTAAGAGGAGGGAGAGTTAAAAATATGACACTTGAGACAGAAACCTGAGTGCTCTGACTGGGAATTCAGAGGAGTTTGAAAAAGTGCAGCATGATGCTTTTGACTCCTGATTTATGTCTTGTTGGGGCCTGTCTGAACTGGACTTTCAGGACCAGGATTTACTCAGTTCTGTCCAAACAGTAAGGAAATCTTAAGCTCCCATTACAGATGAAATGACTTTTGCAAAGTTGGATGGTTGCTGCTGAGAGCTGTCTGATAGGTAAAAACAATACAAACCATTTGTTTATGTCCTTTTTCTTCCAATAAAAGGAAACTAAACTTAATAACATCTATAAAATGACTGATGATGCAAAAATTCAGGTATATTTGTATATACACAGGTGGGTGCAGGCAAACCTCAGCTCTTCATTCCGAGCTAGTTAAACTCTGACAGTTCCAGTCTGAAAACTGTGAAATAATGGAAATGAAATGAATTAAATCCTCATCAGCCCAAGGACGTTTGAGCAAAAGATTTTCACATGAGACTCAGAGAGCACCTTGTCCCTGAAAGGAGGTTGTGGACAGGTGGGGACTGGGCTCTTCTCCCAGGAAACAAGAGACAGGACAAGGGGAAACAGCCTCAGCACCACGGGAGGTTCAGGTGAGATATCAGGATAAAATCATCACTGGGAGTGTGGTTAAACACTGGAACAGGGAAGGGCTGGAATCACCATTCTTGGAAATGTTAAAACACTCCCATGATACGGTTTGGTGACCATGGAGGTGTTTGATAAAAGGCTGGATTTGATGATTTTTGGGGGTCTTTTCCAGCCTTAATGATTCTGCGATTTTCTCAAGGGAGCTGGGATGCTGGGCCACCTGTATCAATCATCCTGAAAATTTCTAATCATAAATGATACAGAAATGGGGTTACACTTTCTGTCCTGATCTTTTGTGTGTTGTAACAGTGAAGACCTTGAATGGCTTCATGGTGGAGGCAGAGTTTGGCTCCTTAAGTGGCAATGGACATTATTTATTTTTCTTGCTCGAACTTTCACTTGTCTGCTCTGTTTTAAAAATCTTGATATGAAATTGATGAAGTGCAACCTCCCCTCTTCTTTACTAACAAAGCTTTGAAACAAATCCCTGCCAGCGACTCAGTAAATAGAAATAACTTTACATTGAAGCTTCAGAACTGCAACTTGCTTTGTTGTTGCTTTACATATTTATAAACATCAACCCCAGCCCTGTGTGTTGGCCCTTTTTGAACCCTTCTCTGGCACCCAGGGCACGAAGCTGTTTGATGCAGAACCATACTGGGCATGCCTGGAACTATTGATCCATCAGGAATCCAAGGAGGGTTCCACCATCAGCTGAATCAAAGGAGTTCAGGCGCTCACAAGAGAACTAATTGTGCTGCTTGATCTGAATTCTCTGTGTACAGAGCAGTGTGCAGGGCAGGGTGACTTTTCAGGATTTCTCGTAATCCACCTTCTCCATTCTGCTACAAATCATTTGTAGCAGTACAAAATTATTTTCAAGAAAAGCTCCCTGCATTGTTTCTAGTCAGTCTTTAATCACCTTTAGGTTTCCTGGATGTCTCGATATAAATTTTCAGTCCTGAGAAGATTTATCTACTAAAGGTTCAGAGTTACTTGTATAATGAATTCCCATGTTCTTTAAAACTCCTAATCAATGAAGATACATTTCCAGAATGACTTCCCATAACACACCTTGTGTGCTGCTGGCTCCTGAGAGATCCTGGAGATTTATGGCAAACATCATTTTCAGACTTCACAAACTTCCAAAGTTACAGATTGCCTTTGGAGAGAGCTTCTGTTACCCCATTGTGCTGCAGAATTGTGTCCTTCTTGTGGATAAACATAAGCAGAAGCCAGAGAATATTGCACCTGGCTTTGATAAATTCCATTCAGATTGAGCAGTAGTGAAAGGAACACAAAATTATTGCTTATTTTATTAATTTCCAGTCCAGCTAGTAAGAAACAAATCTTCCTACAACCTGCATTGTTCTGTTATCACAGCAGTGTTTTAACAGTGTTTCTCTAAAATATTAACCAGCAATTGAACACTCAATTGACACATTAGGTTTTAATTCCAGGCTAATTTTAAATTTCAAACCACAAGGATTATTTTTAGAGACAAATCCATTCTTCTAGGTGGGTACAAGTGACCGTGAGAGTGACAGGAAAAGAGGAAATGCTTCTCACATCCCATAAAGGAGCTGACTTTTACTATGGAAACTTTTCCTTGACCTTGTACGTCAGCAGTCTTTGTTTTAATGGAATTCATCATTACGGTGCCTCATTTTGCTGTTTCTAATTCAATTGAAAAGGCAATTTTCTTTGATGATGCATGTTATTTATTCACTGTAGAAAAGAAAGCAAACAACTATTTTGGGAAGCAGGTAGTTTTCCAAGAAACTGGACACGAGGGATTCATTTACATGAGCAAAACAAATCTGAAAACACTTCTGAAAGAGAAGTAAGAGTAACTTTCCATCATTTTCTCAAAGCAATGCTGCTAAATTTAGTTCTGAAGGCTTTCAAGTTTCTGGAACTTTCAAAGCCAGGACTTTCATTTTATCATGAAGGGTCTTCAAGATCTATTCAAAGCAGAGTTAATTGCATCCTGTTTTTGTTTGTCACTGTGGAGAAAAGGGTTTTTACACGACATTTACAGGACATTTAAGGTACTTCTTCTCTACCAGAGAGTAGAGATCAGCGCAAATTAGAGTGAGTTAAAGGTCTTTTTACTCATCAGAGTTCAAATGTTTTATCCGGACACATTTTTATTAAAGCTCCTCTAAATGATGTTAAAGTTCTGCAGGCTTCTGGCTCCTCTGCAGTTGGAATTCTTATCTCTTGTGGTCTCGGGACCAACACTGCCAGAGTTTCCAGGGGTGCAGCCAGTGCAGCAACTTTTGGAGAGAGCCAGGGTTTGCTTTTCACTGCAGTGTGCCAGTGTGGATCTAATGGGAGCAGAGCACGATGTAATCGCTCTCCTGGAATAACAAAAGATATTAACTGGAGAGAATGACCCTGCGGGATGGACTAATTCTCAGTCACTACTTCAGTGCCTGTTTCTGTTCCTCACTCTTCCTGTGTGGCTGGACAGCTCCTGCTCCATACGCTGGAGATAACACAGGGAACAATTTGGGAACGTGTAAAACCAGAAGGTTTTTAATCTTAGCCCACAGACTACAGCTTCAATGTGTAAAACAAATGAGCTTGAACTGCACAGAACTGAAATGCTGAAATCAGCATGTGCTGCTTTGAAAGGCATCTCATGATTTCATAGAATCCTAAAATCGTTTAGTCTGGGAGGGACACCTTCCACTGTCCCAGGCTGCTCCAAGCCCCAGTGTCCAACCTGGCCCTGGGCACTGCCAGGGATCCAGGGGCAGCCACAGCTGCTCTGGGCAACCTCAGGGCCCCCCCACCCTCACAGGGAAGGGTTTTTTTCCTAATATCTCATCTAAACCCACTCTCTTTCAGTTTTAACAACTTTCAGAGAATCCTGCATTCAAGGAGCTGGCAGCACTGGAGATCCATTAACCTTCCTTCATCCTTCCTCTCTCTGGTCTCCATCCAGGTCTACCAATGGAAGTAAAGGTCAAACAACGTTTTTCTTCCCATCCTGGAAGGTACCTGCCTAGGGAAAGTTCCTGTCTTTTACCCTCCTGCATTATCTCAACGATCCACTTACATCCACCCTCGTTAATATCAATAATAAAAGATCCAATCTGAGCTCACAGGAGCTCCTTGCAGAGGAATTATCCGTGAATCCAGGTGGTGGATTTGGGCCCAGAAGAAAGGCTGTGATCAAACCCTTCTCTTGTCTCCATAAGCACTTTAAGTCCCACCACTGGTAACTGCAGGTGGAGGCTTTGCTCCAAAATTCCCTCTCCCACCCCATGTGTGTGACTGACAGCTCTGAAGCACAACAAACCTTGCAAGGGTGAGTTGGGACACGCAGGTGGAAGCAAGTAGGTCATGTTTCATTGAGAAAAGTACCACTCTGAATAGTGTGAAAATATATTAGCAGTCAGGTCAGGCCAGGAGCTGAAGCCTGGGAAGTGAGATGGAAGTGTGATGCTGAGAGCAGCAACAACCGCTCTTTCTCCGCTCGCTGCGAACCTAATGAGTGTACCGGCGGAAATGATGGGGAATTTTAAGCATGGAGAAACAGGTGCAGGAAGAATATTCCTGGGAAAAGTACTTCTAGAAATGCACCAGATGATGTAATGGCACTGAGAAATTTGCAGGTTATGGGGATTTTTGAAGGAATTTTGAATGAGTTAGAGATGGGGCTCTGAGTTTTTTAGATGATGTGATTTATTGTTCTTATCTTCCACATAGACAGGAAGGGGGAGTTCAGGTCACATCTTCACTGTGTGGTTCAGAAGGTCACAAGACTCTTAGTTACACAACCTTTTAAGGATTTATTGACCAATAAAACCCTGCTAACAAGGATATTTATGTTTTTGAACCAATCCTTAAATATTTCGTTTTATGGACCTATGCTGCAATGTAAGCTTTCTTAGCTCATCCTGTTATGACACACAAACCTACAGCACTGCATTCTAAACTCCTTGTTTACCTTTGTAACTACCTTTATTTTTTCTGTATCTTAAACTCTAAAACTCTAAACTTCTCTCCACTTAACGTGTCTCTGCTTTAAACTATAAATCTACATTCTCACTTCTAGCACCTCAGTTTAGAAGCCTCTTCTAAGGTCTCAGATCAAATCTTGTGTTTAATTCTAAGCTTTGGCTTAGGAGCCCAAAGTTCTAAGAGTTCCCTGGATTTCAGATTCCAACAGCAGGTTAATCCTGTGTGTCATCACTGGGGTTCTGTGCCCAGTTTTATAGACTTAGGCAGAGATTCACTCGTGAATTCTCCCTATTATCAATGTCTAAATGGCTTTAAAATTCTATTTATTATTTCTCCGTGAATTTGTACTTTAAGAGGTTTTCTTGGAATTTTGTTGTCAATCCTTTATGCTATTGATTTTGCTGGAAGTGTTCAATCTCAGGCTTGGAGTGGAAGGTGTCCCTGACAGGGGGTGGAACTGGATGGACTCTGAGGTCCCATTCAACCCAGACCATTCTGGGAATCTATGGAAAACATTGTATAAAACCCTGTAGCAAAGCAATCCCTATAAAACATCAGAAAATATTGTCCTGATTACAGAGATCATTGAAACATTCCTCAGTGCAGCTTTGGAGAGAGGTTCACTGAGTTTTAAAATTATTTATTGGTATCATTTTTCATCAACCCAGTTATTTCACATTTAGCCAGCCAAACACCGGTATTTTTAATTAAAACTGTTAATTAAATTCTTAATAAAAAATGTGGCATATGTGGAAATATGCTGATGCTTCAGCAGTTTGTACTGGAATGTTAAAAAAATTAGCATTTCATAATTCCCTTCTGAACGGAAATTCTGATTTTCAGCTCTAATCAATACTTGCATTTTTCAAAATCCTTCTTAAATTTATCTGAAAGAGCTGTGGAGGGATTTCTTTCTCAGGTAAAATGGTTAAATATTCAAGATATAAAATTTTCAGCTTTCTTGTGTTGGATTTTGTGCCTTTTGAGGTATTTTCCTTTTGGAAAAAAAAATTCTATTCACTACAAAAATGTACTCAGTTTTAGAAATTGGTTTTGTGTCAAGGATTTAAATGGGTTTAATTGAGATTTATGTCAATGAAGGTGAAAGAAGAGCCAGGAGAATCTTTGTAGAAGGTTGTAAAAGGCTGAATTCTCCAGATGAGGAGTTATACTCCAAGCCCTGCCCTGTTCAGCAGAGAGTGAAGCATTGAACAGAACAGATCATTTTAAGGTGGAACAAATCACTCTGGAGGCTTTACTCATGTCTTCACCCAGAACAAAAGACTTTCACGCTGTGGAGGAAACACATGAGGAGTTTAAGCTCCAAACATGTGATTGAGTGAAGTCAGGTGAAATGAATCCAAGTCATCTTTAGCCCAAAATCTGCTATTGTCTTGTTTCAGCAATAGACTCATGGAGTTTCAAAGGATCACTGAGTTCTAAATAGAGCTCCAGGATCATTAAATCCAAGCTGTGACCATCCCCTTTGGAGTTTCAAAGGATCACAGGATCACTGAGGCTGGAAAAGAGCTCTAAGGATCACAAATCCAAGCTGTGACCATCCCCTTTGGAGTTTCAAAGGATCACAGGATCACTGAGGCTGGAAAAGAGCTCCAGGATCACTGAATCACAGCTGTGACCATCCCCTTTGGAGTTTCAAAGGATCACAGGATCACTGAGGCTGGAAAAGAGCTCTAAGATCATTAAATCCAAGCTGTGACCATCCCCTTTGGAATTTCAAAGGGTCAAGAATGAGGTTGGAAAAGCCCTCCCAGTCCATCAAGCCCAAGTTGAGCCCCATCCCCACCTTGCCCCCAGCCTAGAGCACTGAGTGCCACATCCAGGAATTCCCTGGACACCTCCAGGGATGGAGACTCCCAGTAGGAGCTCCCTTGATTTCAGGGGTTTATTCCCTGCCTACATCCAGACCCACCAGGAATCCAATTCCACCTTTCTAGCAGACCTTTCATCTACTCAATCTGACCTTTAGGTTCAGTTTTTCCAGCTCTCTTATCTCTGTGCTGAATTACAGGTTTATGATTAGAGGACAACAGAAATGTTCAGGGGAAAAAGAAGCGCTGGCTCTAACCTTTGATGCTCTGGTACCAAGAGGTTTTTAGACCTCCAGATGTTCTGTGACCTGTTTTAGAGGAAAAGTCCTACCTAAAATTCTTAATAAAGTTTGAATAAGCAGCGAGTTTGCAAAAAAAATCTTCAAAAAAGCCTGGACCCTGGGAAATCTTCCC
This sequence comes from Pyrgilauda ruficollis, assembly GCF_017590135.1. Taxonomy (NCBI): domain Eukaryota; kingdom Metazoa; phylum Chordata; class Aves; order Passeriformes; family Passeridae; genus Pyrgilauda; species Pyrgilauda ruficollis. The sequence continues at coordinate 2,431,717 of NW_024508101.1, forward strand.
ATCCCTAATTGGGATTCAGCAGTTCCTTCACTGTCAAACGTGTGATAAATGCCAAAGCAGCAAGAGCACGTTCTGCTCAGTGTGAAGTTAAAGGCATGTTTGCCTTTAGACCTCAGAATTTAATATACAAGTTTCTAAGCCAGCCCTATTCTTTCTGCCTTGGTCTGAGAGAAAAATCTCAAGATTTTATTTTTTCCCTTTTTTTCCTGCACACACTATTAGCTTGTCTGCTGGGAACAAAAGCACAGCTTGTACATGAAGTGAAAAAAAAAAATTTAAAAAATCTTTTTTTGCTACCCTAAAGTGTGGGTTTTTAATAACACAGTATTGAAAGTTCAATGTCAGTAGCATTTCCTCTCCAGATGATCGAGAATTCAAACAATACATTGCACCTATTTGCATATGTAACTGACAAAATGTCATATAATCTGTCGCAGCAAAGGAAAGATTTGAACATTAGTTTGTATTTTTTGAAAATGAAAAATCTTCTGTGCTGCTCCCATTAATACGCAGAAAACAAAGAACTGAAGTTTTTCAGCTTTTTATTCACCTTTTCCCTTCTTTTTTCTTAAGTCAAAGAATATTGTGAAAATAAAATGAGAACATCAGAGGCTGATCTCCAGGTACTTAAACTTTTGTTATCCCTTATTCACCTTGTTAGAGGCAGCAAGAAGAAAAAAGAAAGACACAGATTCTCTTTTGTGAACACCCTTTCTGAAGGCAGAGGACCCTTCCTGCATCTATTTTTCTGGGCATTTCTCCTCCTGTAGGAAAACCTCTGGTCAAAGGGAGAGAGAGTCCTCCCTAAATCCTCAGGAACAAAAGGTTACAGGGGAACCAGGTTCAAATTCAGGCTTTGTTAGTGGTGGAAGAGGTTTGACCTTGAATATTCTCCATCTTGGGTAAGAAAAGCATGAGGTTTTCAGAGTCCTCTGAGAGAGGGAAATACCCAGAGAGAGAGGAAAAAGAGCAAACAACTCAACCACAGGCCTTGCTGGTATAAACCTCCCTATTCCCCTTCTCCATCTTTGCACCGTATTTGAAGAACAAGTGCAAAAGAACTTCTCATTTTGTTGGAAAAAGGGCTGCACTTCAAACCTATCAACACTTTATGACCACAATCAATAACTCTTGCTTACCTTGAAACATCTGGTTTGAGAAACCCTGGGAAAATTGCTATTTTGAGTCTGAAAAGCCTCACAGGAGCAGCGTTCTTAGGAGATGTTCTGTAGTTCTTGTGTTTAGTGTTGATCAGTCACTGTCAGCACTGCTGAGCAATTTGGGCCAGACAGGGCTGGGAAGCCTCAGCCAAGGTGTTCCCGCAGTGCAGTGTACCAAAACCCCCCATTTTAATGCAAATTAAAAATGAAAACTGATTTCTATGGACTTACAGCAATTAAAAACTTAATTGAGGTCTTGACTGGCCTAATCCACAGGAGTTGGGAGTTATTAACCCTGGTTAGAAAATTATAGAATTGTTTGGGTAGAAGATCATCCCATTTCATCCCTACCATGGGAGGGACATCTTCCCTTGTCCCAGGCTGCTCCAAGCCCCATCCAACCTGGCCTTTGGCACTGCCAGGGATCCAGGGAGAGCCACAGCTGCTCTGGGCAGCCTCACCACCTCCACATCATCCACCCCTTTCCCTTTTTTCGTCCTTGTTCCACCTCTACTTTGCCAGAGGAAGCCGTTTTCACCTTGAATTGTGGCGTGATGTGGCACCTGGCAACTGTTATCTCTGCCTGGATTTCACCCTTAAAACCCTCAGTGATTAGAGAAGCTAAACGTTACAGACAGGTTTGGAGAGTGGTTTGGAGATAAGAATGAGATAAGCTGCTAACTACCCAGCAGATTAATAGCCTGAGCTCTTGCAAAAACCGTTATTCCACAAAGTGACAGCAGATTTGCAGCCAATCTTGGTGCCATTCTGTTTTAAGGTATTTAGGAAATTTACTGCTTAAGTGAGAGTTAAGCTGCTCTAGAATTTCTAGCGGAGAAAGTTCTTATTGTTTCTTGATAGATTTCGTGAAGATCTAGGCAGAAAAGTAGTTTTATGTTTGTTTGCTTGTTTTTTTCTCTGATTTCGGTTTGCAATAGACATGTCACTTCCATCCTGACCCGAGGTGGTGTTGGGACCGAGGGTGACCACTGGACCTGTCCTTCTCAGGAAGCTCCAGCTGCAGAAATGAGCCCCAGGGCAACCTGCGAGTCCACCCGAGGCTTTCCTCTGGGAATTCTTTTCTTTTTCCCTTCTAAAGAAGTTTTCTTGCCTATCTCAGCTGACTCCCTGGAAGCTGAACTCTGCTGCAGACCAAAATCAATTCAGAGATTCAATAACACAACACAGACCACTCAGCGAACAGGCTGACACTTGAACGTGTACTTAGATCAGTCCAAAACCCCGATTTCCCTGCATTTTTTTTTTCCCCTCTGTCAAAACAGTTAGAGTATAAAAGCCTAAGAAGGCAGATCGGATGAAAGAGAGGATGCTTAAAGTGAAGAGCTCAATAGGAAAAGAAATGCAAGTTGTTAAGGGAGGGACAAGGCTGGTTGGTGCCAGCCTCCCCCAAGGTGTCACCTCGGGCCTCGCTGGCTCTCCGTGGGCTGAGCTGAGCTGAAAAAAGCAGACACATGCTCTACTCCTGCTGAAGGAAAAGCAAGGAATGAGAAAAGTTTGTCTCTGATTCCCTGGGAAACTCTACAGAGCAATGCTCATTTCCAGCACAGCCTGCCAGGCTCGAGTTCAGAAATCATCCACAGAGAGGTGAAGCATCCCGGCTGTGGCAATGGGTGTTTTCCTCGCCTGATCCTCTGACATTTCTGCTCTGTTCCACAAAGCAGTTTGAACAGCAGAGGAGTAAAAATAAAACTAACAGCACCTCCATAAGCCTGTTAAATTGTTTATTAGAATCTTGAATCATAGAATGGTTTGGGTTGGAAGGGACTGGAAAGCTCATCCAGTGCCACTCTACACCATGGACAGGGACACCTTCCACTGTCCCAGGCTGCTCCAAGCCTGGTCCAACCTGGCCTTGGACACTTCCAGGGACCCAGGGGCATCCACAGCTTCTCTGGGAAACGTGTGCCACTCCGCTATTCCAGCTCTGCCCAATTCTGAACATTTCTAGCAATTCCCTGCAGCTCAGCCCTTTGTGTTATCACCTCCCTTCCCTGCAGCTCAAGGAATCTGCCTCAGATGGCCCCAATTAACAAATGAAAAATGAGATCGTTTTATTTTAGTTTTGAGCAGGAAAGAAACGTCCAAAACCTTCTCAGCTTGCTGTCTTACAGACAAAACTTCCTCCAGCGGTGTGGAAAGCGGAGAGAAGGAGGGTCCTTGACCCATGTGCTTTTGCTCCAGCAGCTAATGACGGTGATGGGAATTCCGCCGCTGTAACTGCACCAGGAGGGTTTGTGACCATGTGCAGGTCGGGATTTCTGTGGGGAAAAGCAGGATTAACCAATTCCCTGGGCAGAGCCCCCTGCTCCACCCCACAGGCTGGCTGCGGCTGCCAGTTGAGGACAGAGAGGAAGTTCAGCCCCGTTAGGGTTGGGAAGGTCCAAAAAGGAGGTTGGGCTCCTCCAGGGTGTCACTGCCTGCGTTTGGGGCTGGAAGTGTCCCAGGATGGGCTCTCCTGGTGGAACATTGGTGTGAGTAACCTGACTGGGGTTTGGTTGGCTTTTGGGAGCCTGTTGTAAGAATTTTTAGTTTTGGACTCGTAGACCTGGTCACTGTTAAACTGGGGGCTGTGAGATGCTTTGTATTCCCGTGTGCTTTTCCTCCGCTGCTCTCGAAGCAATTGGGTAGCAATTCTAATTCCCTGGAGGTTGAAAACTCTGCCAATTCTGTTTTATAAGGTAATGAGAGAAAATGTAGCCACAGGAAGCAGTATCCTGGTTATTTTCCTTTGGGATTAATGACCCTGGTGACAATAACTGGAAAGGCACAGCACACAGGAATTAGAATTGTAGAAGCAATGAAACCTTAAGTTACCTTTACCTCTGAATTCCTGAACTGCCTCCTTCTATATAATCTCTAAAACTTCCATTATCTACTCCAAGTTTTGTCAGCAACACGTTCACAAAATGCCACAATTACGCGGATTCTGCACTGCCTTTACCCTTTGCATGTTTAAGGAGAATGCAGTAAGTGTTAAGTAGCCACAGAAATCAAAGAGAATATCACTTGACCCAGTGGCACAGGCATAAAAGAGTATGGAAAACATCTACTGAAAAAAACAATGTGATGCTTTGAGTTCGCTTTGAATCCCAAAAGCCTGAAAATAATTTTGTGTGTGTGGTTGTCCCAAAGCACTGAAGATCTCAGGATTTGTTTGCGTTCAGCTCAGTGCAGGCGGGGCAGCTGTGGTGCTTTAGGGCTGTTGATTTTGCCACAAGAACTTGCACTTTCTGCTTTCTGCTGTGGTATTTTTTCCTTCCCCGTGGTGAAGCAGGAATGATCAGAAGGGGTTTTATCTCACCCTTGTGTGTGGCAGAGCTCAGGGGCTCTGTGATGCTGTGAGGAAATGATGATGCGGGAGGACAGAAATAAATGGTGGAGCCTCTGCTGGGTGAAAGGGTTGGCAAAGGAGCTGAGCCTGCAGCAGATCACTGGGTTAGAGGGTTTCTGTCGTGATGGGTCGCTGGGATAAGCCCTAAATCTTCTTTGAGATCTCAGGAGCTGCCTCAAATGAGGGGTTTGCTGGAGGGACTGAGCCCTGCTGCCTCCCATACTCACCTGCTCTAAACAGGATCCAGATTTGCTCAAAACTCAGTGAAAAAAAACTCCATCCTCTTCATGCCACTAAATCAAGTTTCAATTTGCAAAGAGACCTGACAGCGGCTGAATTTTATCTTGTTTTATATTTGATTTCATCTTAACTTCAGGATTCTGCTTGCTGCACTATTCAGTTTTGAAAGAACCATCAAACACCTCTTGCAAATATTTCAATAGAGCAGAGCCACATGCGAAAAGATCTCAGCAGACATATTTAACCTTGTGAATCAGATTCATTTCCTACATGTTTAGTGCTTTATGAAAATTCATGTTTTTATCTGCATCTCACAAATTCTTCATTGTATTGAGGCTTTTCCATTGAAAAAAGTTCAAAAAGCTTGACTGATATTCTAATGAGCTCTTCTGCTGAATGCTGATCAGCATTAATGGGCAGACATTCCTCCTAGCTGCTGTTTGACTTGAATGCTGTCAAAATAATCGAGGTTGTTACTCCTGCACCTCCAATTTACTCTCTAATGGTGTTTTAGTTGTTTCTGAAGTCATCCTTCAAAGATGATTTTAAGTGACATCTGTGTAGGCCTAAAGACCTGAATTGCCTTCTAAATCATATCCACTTGCGCCCAGGGATTTAATTAAAATATTTTGAAATACAGAAAGAGGGGAAAAAAGCTTTGGAAGAGCTGGAAATAAGATTTTCCCTTACCCCCAGTCGGCAGCCGTGCTTGGAGAGACAGGGGACTGCTCATAAATATGCTCTAATTGCCTTAATGAAGTACATAATCACATGATATTGGAAAAATAGGATGGAGGTGATGTTTAATGGGATGAAAGAGTCTTTGCTAGTTCTAATTACAAGCTACAATTTCCAGGCTCTCATATCTGTCTTGAAACTTCTGAATTCTGGGTGTAAGACTGACATTTTGTACCTCTGGGTTTTACTATTTAATAAAACACACAAGTGACTCAGCAGGGTTTTACCCCTTTTAAACGATCCCTGACTCCATTGCCAAAGCAGATTATTTAGATTTAGGGGAAAAATAAGGGACAATTAGACAAGTGCTGGCAGTGGGTTAGGAATTTAAAATAGCTCAGAACTCTACTGTTTTATAAACTCAGGTAAAGCAATGACCAAAATGTGGGTTTTGTTATTTAAAGGATATTTAAAAGCTATTTCAAGGCCATTTAAAAGGAGAACGATGCTGTTTAGTGGGAACGGTGGAATTCATGGAGGGTTGGACTTGGTGATCTTGGAGCTCTTTTCAAACCTTAATGATGCTGTGAAAATAAAAGGGAGTCAAGATGCTGGACTGGGTTCTTAGTTAAGCCTTGCTGGGTTAAGGGCAACAAATACTGAATTCACGTGGCTGTGGAAGCTCTGTTCTCCAAGCGATCAAGCTCAGAGTGGAACCCTCCTACTGCAGTTGTCCTGAATTGCCGAGAATTTGCATGATTAAGGAGGGAAAAGTCCTTAAGCGAACGTTACCAGGGGAACCGGCCCCTTCCCATTCCCCTGGTGAGAACAAATGTGTCCCTTTTATTCCAAGCAAAGGGATGCGATGAATCAATCAAAGCCCGTGTTCTGCTTGGAATATTGCATCTTCCTTGCCGTGCTCCATGGCAGGAAATAATGGGAATGGCTTTACCGTGTTTTCAGAAGCAAAGATAAATTCGAGGTAAACAACAACAACAAAAAAATTCTGTATTTACATGACATTCTTGTGAGTTATTGTTCATCCTTCATCCCAGGTGAAATACCTTTAGATGTTTCCGATTCTCCTTCTTCTCTGGGAAGCACCTGTCTGCTCCAGCACCTCATTTCATGTTCTTTGCTTTAATCTCCAGTCAATGGAGAAATTGCAGCTGAACTCTTCTTGAAGTTCTTAAATTTCTTGTTGTTCCTTAAAATTCTGTATAGCCTCAGTTAGGTTTTCTTCTTATCCCTTTACTTGGTTTTGCTTTGGCTTTTGTGGGGTTTTTTTGAGGTTGAAGAACTTTTCACCAGGTTCTTCCTGGTCACAGTAGATGCAATGCATAGATCACAACCAGGAACAGCTGGACAATGTCCAAGTGAAACTTGCCAGGAAGTGACAAAAATCTTCAGCTGTATGGAGGAAATAAAAAACAAACAAAAATTACAGACAAACAAATAAAAACATAACAAGGAAACCCAAACTAACAACGCCCAGCCCCTTCCTAAACATTACCTTCATCTTTTCCTTAAGGAGACCTCTCATGGACATCCTTCTCTGTGCCACAGCATCCACTGGTGGTTGTAGCCTGTAAAAACCCTTTTCTCTACTATTTGACAAAGAAACGAGAAAGAAAAATGCAAACCATTTTTCCTTGTACTCTCATCACATTTCCAAGATTACATCTGCTCCTTTCCTTTTTTCTTCTCTAATGGTCTTGAGCACTAAAACTTCCATGAATGTGCTTTTCAGGCACTAACTATTGGTTTAACAGAAGTCCTCACAAAGGTATTATATTTCTGAAATATATATTTTAACCCATACTCATATGACAACATTAATTTTTAAAAAAGTTCGGATGTTCATCTTATCAGAGAAGTGCTTGAAATAAAATAAAAAAGAATAAAAGATTCAAGCTTGAGATACAGAACACTTTTTGTAGAATATGGGACAAAGAAGGATATTAATGTTTGAAGTGAATTTAGCTTTCCTGCACTCTTTGTGTGTCTTTAGCATTCTCTGCTCTCTCTAATCTCCACTGCATCACTCAGTTCTTTTAATCCTTTGTGCTGCACTTTCTGGGTATCGAATGTGCTTTTTGATGCTCAAAACCCTTCACTCTCAGACATTTGCTCTTCAACAGAACAGTTTTGATACACGGATAGGGAACAAGAATAAAGAAGTGCAAACAGTGTAAGGAAAGTCAGGAGTGAAGACAGAAGAAAGGGGCTCTAATGAGAAAGACGGCGAAGGTACAGTGCCAGCATTGAGAGAAGATAAAAGTCTCTGTAAAGCTGAAATAACAAAGTGTTTGTTATTCTAAGGAGCTCAGCATCTAACAGCAAGCAGTGGTCTTGGAGCCCTCCAAGGCCCACCCCCAGGATTTCAATTCCTTCTCATCTCCCTAAGGAAGGCAATGATCTGCTCAGGCTCGGACAAAGCTGTGGAAGTGTAAATGTGTCCCACCAAGATTTGAGGGGGCCAAGGCAAAGTCTGCATCTGAAGGGCTCTGGTCCTCATCAGGGCTTTGCTCTGGGATGCTGGGTGCTCACCTCAGTTACCTGGGAGCTCTCTTGGTCTATTTATGGAATCACAGAGTGGTTTGGGTGCAAGGCACCTTCAAGACCATCTCATCTCATCCCTTGCTATGGGCAGGGACATCTTCCACTGCTCCAGGGTGCTCAACATCCCACCCAACCTGGCCTTGCACACTGACCCTCCAGCTCTCTGGTACTCTCTTAACAAAGCTCAGCAGTTTTACATCCCTTGTCTGACATCTCTCCCTTAACAGAGTCTCATTATTAGGGGAGCAGCTGGTTTTACCCTGAATTCCTTCCCTTGTAGTTTCTGAGGTGATCTGTGCTGCTCTACTCCAGGGATTCTTCCTTCAAATAATGTCCTAAAATAGGTTTGTTATCTTTGGAGACTTAACATCTCAATAACTGCATGACTTTTCAATAACTTTCCAATAACTTTTCACTGCACAGTCCAGCAGTGCAGAGGTGTTCTGGCTGCAAGCCCCATGTGAGGTGTGAAGCACTTGTAACCTCCAGACTGGGATAAAAGTGTGAATTCCAGAATATCCTGACTTGGAAGGGACCCACGGGGATCAGAGTCCAACCCCTGGCCCTGCACAGACACCCCAAATCCCACCCTGGGCATCCCTGGGAGGGTTTTCCAAAGGTTCCTGGATCTCTGGGAGCCTCGGGGCTGTGCCCATTCCCTGGGGAGCCTGGGCAGTGCCAGAACCCTGTAGGGGAAGAACCTTTCCCAAAAATCCAACCCAAACCTCCTCTGACACAGCTGCAGCCATCCATGAGCATTACCTCACAACATAAGCATTTTTGCTAATTTAATCACTGAAACACTGTTGTCTCTGTCAGTATTTCTACCTTGAAAAGCTGACATCGCTCCTGCAAATAATCTTTTATAGAAGTTGGACCTGAAATTAAGATCTTGGGGAACTTTTAGGGATCTAATTATGGACCTCAGAAAAGGAGTATCAGCTGGATTATAAAGCTGGTTGTGCTAGTGGCACAAGGAGAAAATCTGAATTAACTGAGGGAGCTATAGTTTTTAATTGTACTTTTTATCACTCAGAACACTCATTAAAGAAGTCGTAAAGACTGTAAAAACCATTCCAGGAGATTTCACTTTTTAAAATTGAAAAAGGAGCAAGACATAGGGAACAAAAAAAAAAAAAGCTAATGAAGCTCTCTTTTTGTCTGAGCTTGTTATCTACAGGTAAATTTTTTACTGGGTTCATTTCACTTTTAATTCTTAATCTATATTCAAGCCTAAGTGTAATAGCAAGTGGAGAAGAAGGGAATCATGGAAGATATATCAACCAAACCAAAAAAAGGCCACTTGGTGGATTATTTCCCCCTTCATCTGGAGTGAGAATTTGTCCATAAACCAAAGGAGCTTCTAAACATTTGGATTAAAATTGATGCCAGATTTTATAATATATATAAAATAGAGCAATGATACAGGGAAGGTGTTGTAATAACCCACACGTCGCAGAAAGCAAGAGGAGCAAGGGAGTTTTTCCTCTTCCAGGGACAAAGAATGATCCTAAATTGAACAGCTACTGGAAGAAGAGGCAGTCAGTGGATTCCCAGGGTCAGGATGTTCCCTTGGGAGGGATTTCGTGGAGCAGGAAGGTTGGAGGAGCAGCTGCAGAAGGCAAGGGAGTCACAGCAGGAGAGACAAACATTCCTGCAGGAGTGGACTGAGTGTAGAGTGCCTGCAGCTCCTGGTGATGCCAGCAGCAGCTGGAGGCACTTGGTGGGGCTTTCCAAAACTGCTGAGCATCATCCAAGGCGAGCAGAGTGCTTTAAATAGGCTTTGGGTCAGACTGAGAGCATGAGGGGAGCTGCAAGGAGCCTTTCCTGTGAAAAGGTCATTTGTGGAGCTGGGTTTTAATGTGGGACACTCCTGGTGAGTGCAGCTTTGAACACCACCATGCTAGACCTAAACAACTGATCCTTCCCAAAAGTAGGAAATGGATTGTTCTTGGTCGTGTATCGCCCTTCTGTTCCATCCATGGAGCTGTGGGAAGTGCAGGATGTGGAGTTTGGGATGAAATTATGCCCAGCAACATCCTCGGATTGTTGAGTACAGGAATATTGTAGAGTGAATTTATTCTCTAAAGTCAGCCAGGAGTTGCTTCTTTTCCAAGCATTCTGCTGTAATGCGAAAGAGTTTTGTAGATGAGAGAATTAACCAGAGAGCCTTTCAAAATTCAGCAAGGCTTGAAGTCAACCCAAATCAAAGTTCTTGGACTTGGGGCGTTTTTGGTTGGCTCTGCCCAGAGTGGCTGGAAATAGAGAGACTTGGGGGTGGTGAGGGAGCTTTGTGCTGTGAGCTGTGATGGGGAAGGATTTTGTGCAAATACCTCACCCAGTGTAAATAAATGCCAGAAAATTATCTAGCACAGGACAAACGTGGGGATATTCTTATTCATGGTGTCATCATGGAATCCTGGAATGGTTTGGGTTGGAAAGGACCTTAAAGAACATCTCATTCCAGACCCCCACCATGGGAAGGGACACCTCCCACTAGACCAGGTTGCTCAGAAAAGCCAAAAGAGAAAGACTGTTTTGATTCCTCAAGGGGAATTAAAACCTCTAGGTATTGTCAGATATTAACAAAACTTTCTGGAAAATAGGGTACTGTTTTTATATTAATAAAAGCAAGGGATAATTGGAAATTCCTTTGATGTTTTACTTGCTGATCATTAAAATAAGACACTTCAGGAAAGACTACCCTGCTTGGGAAGGATTTTGTGCAAATACCTCACCCAGTGTAAATAAATGCCAGAAAATTATCTAGCACAGGACAAACGTGGGGATATTCTTATTCATGGTGTCATCATGGAATCCTGGAATGGTTTGGGTTGGAAAGGACCTTAAAGAACATCTCATTCCAGACCCCCACCATGGGAAGGGACACCTCCCACTAGACCAGGTTGCTCAGAAAAGCCAAAAGAGAAAGACTGTTTTGGTTCCTCAAGGGGAATTAAAACCTCTGGGTATTGTCAGATATTAACAAAACTTTCTGGAAAATAGGGTACTGTTTTTATATTAATAAAAGCAAGGGATAATTGGAAATTCCTTTGATGTTTTACTTGCTGATCATTAAAATAAGACACTTCAGGAAAGACTACCCTGCTGAAACTTGAACCTGTTGCAGAAACAAGAATACTCCTGCTGTTTTCCAGACACTTTCTGGAAAACAGGTTGCTGTTTTTATATTAATAAAAGCAAGGGATAATTGGAAATTCCTTTGATGTTTTACTTGCTGATCATTAAAATAAGACACTTCAGGAAAGACTACCCTGCTGAAACTTCAACCTGTTGCATAAACAAGAATGCTCCTGCTGTTTTCCAGACTTTGACATTCTCCATTCCTTCACATTTCTGCTTTTGTTCATAGAACAAAAGGAAAATTGGAAGCTGATTCATAAAGGGCTGGGTTTTCTACCCATGAGCAGCTGTGTGTTAATTGACTGCACTGGGATTCCTCTTGGTGCCAGAGAAGACTTTGTGTGTGCAGAGGAAATTGTTCAGGGAGAAAGTTATTCTTGACATATTTGCCTATACATTGTGTTACAGTAGTTTGTCAACAGCTGGTTAAAAATAGTTTAGGAATAAATATTTTAAATGAGTAAAATTGGTACCCTTTCAGTGTGTTAGCTCTAGTGGAGGTAAATATAAAGATGCTGGGGGAGTATGGATTGAGGTTTTCACTTGGCTTTAGGAGCTTCCAGATCATAATGCTCAGCATTAAAATGTATGAGAAATAAAGAGGTAGAGTGCTTTAATTCCAATTTAAATCATTATTCCTTCATTTCTAATGTACACCAATAATTGAATAGTGGTAATGGTTTTGTCTTTTTATTTATTAGTGGTACAAAGAGACATCACAGGATTTTCTAGAAATAGTCACAAAGACTGATTCTCTGTAACCAGTATCAGCTGCTCAAAGATGATCCCAAATGTACATTACACCTATTTTTTGGATATTGCTTTTGCTACTCAGAGTCCTCCTTCCTCTGTCTGTTCATTATTCCAGTGTGCCTGAAACCAAAGCAGCAAACAGTACCCAAAGTTTGTTCTTTCTGCATAAAGAAAGAGGCAAAGGGCTGCAGATTTCAAAGGAAACTTCTCTACTTAGCAATCTGGGAATATGTAGAAAGGTATTTGAAATTATAGCTCAAGGCAAGGAGGAACAGGATTTCAGTCTGCTCACAATCCCTTCTGAGTGTCAGGCTGGGCTTGAGATGTGTTTTCATCCTGGGCTCTCAAATATGCAAAATCACCACCTTGTGGAGCAAAATAATGATGAATAAACAGAAATTAATGTGCTGGAACTGAAAATCTTGTAGCTGGGTAAGCTGCCTATAGTGAAATGGCTGCTGTTGGTTGCCATACCTGTAGGATAGCAGTATTTGAGTCTTAAAAAATAAAATTCAAAGCAGGGATGTAGCCAGAAACTCCAGTGCAGAGCGTAAATTAAGGATATGTTACAAGTTGGACATCTGAGTGGTAAATCAAGAAGTAAATGCTACTTATGGCCCACCAGATGATAATTAATTCTATTTTTCCCAGTATCCATTGATCCCTCCAAGCAGATATTTTGTGTTTCCCATTCTTGGAGCAGTGTTTGAGAGGAGATTCCAAACTTTGCCCTGTGGGGCTGGGTGTGACTTGCAGTGCTTTTGTGTGTTGCTAACAAAGGACTCTTCCTCCTTCTGCTGTGGAATAGAACAGGTATTATATTGATGGGAATTGTAGCTAACCCAGGCAGCGCAGTCCTCAGTGAAAACTGAATGTGTTATTGTGCACCTGAAGCTGCTGGATAAATGGGTATTTTTAAATTAATACGTGGTCTTCTGCTCTGCACCGTGGCCTTTGCACTGTGGCTTTTGTGCCTTGAGAAGGCAGGACCCTAATGCTGAAAAATTCCCTGCATGTAAGGGACTGTGTTGCCATCTTAATTTCTGCTTCTCATTAAATAGTAGTAAAATTGCACAACTGGTAAGTTTGAGATGTTTTAGAACCATGTAAATATTTGCTGCTTGTTGACAGTCTGTGTTATCAGGCTGGGTTTGAGGGTGGTTCTCACTGTGCTAAAGAAGTGTTACATTTCTCCAGGATAGGCTTAAATATCTGAATGAATTTTTAGATCATGGAATCATTAAGGTTGGAAAAGACCTTTAAGACTGAATGAAATCACAATTAAACCATGGCCCTAAGAACCATATCCACACTTTGAACAGGGATGTGACTCCACCACTGCCGTGGGCAGTTCCAATGCCTGGCCACCCCTTCAGTTTTGGATTTTCCCCCAATATCCAATCTAAACCTCCCCTGCCTCAACTTTAGACCATTCCCTCTGTCCCATTTCTTATTGAGTGGAATATTTTACTTGGGGTTGTGGAAGGCTTTCTTTGCACTTTTAAGAATCAGCAGATTCAGACCAAGATCCTAAATACAGATGCTCCCATTTCTTAGGGAATATGTTAAAAAAGCCAGTGGCTTTTTCATTCACTGCACCAGGTGCCCTGTGCTCATGGGAAGTGTGTTTTCCACAGCTCTGATCCTGCTGAAATGGTTAAATTTAGCTGAAGGTGGACTGTTTGTTCTTAAGGATTTTTTTTCTTTCCACTCCCCTTGTTGTGTAGGCTCGTGGTACAAAATTTAACATGACTGTTTCATAGTGGTTTAACAAGTTCTTGCTCGCTAGCTGAGCTTCTCTGCCTGATTCTGCAAGTGCTGGGGGCTCCACTTCTTCACTGAGCAATGGATGCACTCCCCTGAACCCTCTCTGGCCATGCCACAGTGGATGTATTTCACCTCCCAGTTGCACCGGGGGAGTACTGGCCATGGGATGAGTAGAGGCAGCTCAGTAGGCAGACAATGTGGAATCCTTTTGCCTCCACTTTCATGGACTGGAGTGTCTTGATTTTTTATTTTTTCCTTTTTTTTTTTTTTTTTTTTTTTTTTTTTTGGTGGGGGTAGAAGTGTTTTCTTTTTGGAAATTAGCATTTTTGCTTTTAATTCTGAATCTGGAGTGCTGAGAAATCCAGATGCAGTTGCTAGAAGAATGTAGGCAGCTGGCATCTGAGCTCTGACACCAGCAGCTCTGCTCCATATGGCCCAGCTTCAGCAGCAGAGAATTTTAACAAGTGAGGAGAACAAACAATCCATCAAGCCTAAGTACTGTTCATTTCTTATTTTTTAAGGGAAGCAATTTGTACAGCATCAAGACACATTGTTGCTCCCAGTGACTTCTCTTCAGGAGCATTTCTCCCAGCCTGACTTGCGGCAGAAACACTGCTATGATTTTCTTTGCAAAACATTCAGAGTTCTGCTGGAACAACAAATTCTTGAGAACTTCTTCATTTCGGACAGAATGCAGGAATTAACCCCATGGTTGAGCAAGCAGTGGGGGCTGACTGGGGCTGCTGCAGCTTCAGCACAGCAGCTCAGGTGCTGAAAGGCAAAATGTCCTGGCAAGGGGCTCAAGGGAAGGCTCAGGTTGGATATCAGGGGGAATTTCTTAATGGAAAGCATAGGAAGGGGCTGCCCAGGGATGGGCTGGAGTCCTCATCCCTGGGGGTGTCCAAGGAAGGGCTGGACGTGGCACTCAGTGCTCTGGGCTGGGGACAGGGTGGGGATCAGGCACAGAATCAGAGGATACAGTTTCGAGCTGCATCAGGGGAAATTTAGGTTTGATATTAGGAAAAAGCTTTTCACAGGAAGGGTGATAAAGTTCTGGAATGGCTGCCCGGGGAAGTGGTGGAGTTACCATCCCTGGGTGTGTTTAGCAAAGCCTGGATGTGGCACTGGGGGCCAGGGTTTGGCTGAGGTTGGACTCCATGATCTTGAAGGTCTCTTCCAACCCAGTGATTCTGTGAATTATCATTTCTCTATCCCATCATAATAAAACCAGCCAGTGTGAAGTGGAACACCCAGTAAAGCTGTTGAGAGTCTGGAATTTGCTACAGGTAAAACACGACAAGTAATTTTTGCTTCCCTGCCCCAATGTCGAGGCATTAAGAAGCAAACAAACAAACAAAAATATAAAAACCCAAACAACAATAAAAAAGCATCAACAAATGCAAAAATCTCACAACTAAACATGTGAATATCCTTGTTTTTTTGAATCTTTGTTAAGCCAAAAGCACAAATTCTTTACAAAGTTGAGATTAATTATTAAATCTAAAAGTCCTGTCATGATTTGTGTGTGGGAGCTGTCATTGCTTGGTTGATCTCTCTGCTGACTGGTTTTTGAAAGACACAGGTGCTGCTTTGGGCATTTCCTTTATCCTTCTGAAACTCTCCTTGAACATTATCTTAACTATTGAGACAAACACTACAATGCAAATTGGTCCTAAATCGACAGATGGAAAGCAGAGTTTGAAGTTCCCAAATTAAGCAGCATCTCTTCAACAGCAATAGCACAAAGAAAGTGTTATTGTGTGAGAGAATCTATGTTCTGTAATTTACAATAACTGAGTAATGATGTGGTAAGGATGCAATTAGATCTCATTTGCTTATGTAAGTGAGCTGAATAAAAAAGATCAATACTCAGTCTACACCTAGTGTGAAAAACAATTAGTTTAATTGACAAAAACCCTTCTGCTTCAGCTAATTACATTAAAATGACCTAATACTCATGCAAATTAAGATTATTAATAGTACATGAGTATTTTTAATTACATAAATCATCTTACCTGTGATGTGGCATTTTCTCTGTAAACTTAAGGATTTTAATTTTAGGAAAATTACATTTATCCTTGTTTTCAAAAAGTTCTGTGTTGCCTCTAAATTAGAAACAAAGCCATTTCTCTCACACTGAAGTGCTTTGGAAACAGTGGAGCATCAAAATTTACTGTTCTGACCATCCAACTAATAATTAATCCAGAAACAAAGGGGACAAGCAAATCTGATGTCCTTAGATACTTGATGTGGATGACATGGGTAATTTCCCATTACTGCCAGTGTGATGGGAAGGGGGGCAGGGCTCCTTCACAGAAAATTCAGAGCACAAAAATTAGATTTCTGTTCTGAATTATCTCTGAAGGAAACTCTTCAGTCAGCGAGAGGAGACACCTTAATTTGTGATTTTTATCTGTAATGAGGCTGTGCTGGCCTCTCCGTAGCACGATGGAGTGTCAGGACTGTGGCTTTAAATTATTTTCTAATTTAAGGAGAACTGCCGCACATTGCCTGGCCATGTTTGGTGTCGAGGACACAGAGGTACAACCTTGCACCTCTTGGTGACAGGAGGACAAGGAGGGAGGCAGTGGCACCTTTAGCCTGCCAGGGCAGCAGGGAACAAGCTCCTGAGCCAGCTCCTCCTTCCCACTGAGGGAAGGAATACAGAAATGTGTGCAACACAGAAACACATCCCTCATCCAGAGCTGCTGGAGCAGCCACTGCCTGGCCAAGGCCTCCTCCCGTCTCATGGAATCCTTGGGTTGGGAGGGACCTTCAGGATCATCCATTTCCATCCTCTGCCTCCTCCCACTCTCCCAGGCTGCTCCCAGCCCTGTCCAGCCTGGCCTTGGGCACTGCCAGAGATCAAGGGGCAGCCACAGCTGCTCTGTGCCAGTTCTTCCCAGCTTCTGGCCATGAGGAATAGTCCTCTGGAGACCCCTGTGGATATTTGGGGCCCCATTATCAGCTGAGAGATGAAATAATTGGTGATGGCACCCATCCAGTGCCATGAGTGAGGGTCTGGGCAAAGCTGAGAGGCAGCGTAGGCCTGTCCCAGCCCTGTCCCAGCCCTGTCCCAGCCCTGTCCCAGCCCTGTCCCAGCCCTGTGCCATCCTCACTCCTGAGGATGAGGGTAAGGAGAGAGCCCCGGGCTCAAGGCAGAGGGAATTCAAGGTGGTTGGACTTCGGGAATGTCCCTTTGCCATGAGGGAGGAGCTGTTGCTGCTCACGCCCTTCTCCCCTGAGTGCTCAGGGCACAGTTTGGATTGGTGTTGCAATAGAAATAGATGGGATTTTTGGTTGGTTTTTTTTTGGTTTTTTTTTGTTTTGTTTTGTTTTGTTTTTTTAATGTAGATAAGCTGAATTTTTATTGTATAGTTTGTATTTTTATAGGAATATTACAAGGTACTGTGTTAAATCTAATTGGTTAATAGTACCTTGGCACTCAGTTTATTGGCTAGGGTGTTTGTTTATTTAAACTTTTTTATTTTTGGTTTGTTTACATATTTTTATGGGGTTTTATGGGATAAACTTCTGGTTTTGTAGATGCACCTTGTTTTTTTTATAAGAATAGATTGTTATGTAACCTAATTTTTATTTTTACAATTTTTTCATAGGGGAATTAGTAAGTTAGCTACTAGTTGTACTTAATTAAAGTAGCAGACTTAAGCTATGATCTTATAAAGTTTTTTTTTTATAAGGTTTTTATTTGTATGCAACAGAGTGGGAAATGCTGTGGCTCTGAGGGGCAGGAAAAGTGAGGATTTAACATTTTGCAGGAGCCATTCATCAGTCCAGGGAGAACTGGAAAAAGGAGTGCTGCTCTGAGCCCTTCCCAATTCCTGCTAAATGTCACTGGTGTGAGCAGTGGGTGCAGAGTTTGGGAGGGGATTGATTAAATCTCTGTGCAGGAACAGGGCTCTGGGTGACCCTTGGAGGTGAGACCTCGCTTGGGATATAAAAGGGTTTGGAGTAAGTCCCAGTCTCTAATTCTCCCCTTACCATCCTCTTTCATGGGCAGAGTTTGTACGTTTCAGGAAGTGATGGTAATAGGGAACAGTGCAATATTTCTGATCATTATACAGATCTGCACACCTTTCCAGGAGTGCTCAGACCTTTGCACCAAGAATTACAGAAAAATAAAGAATGTATCTTAAATTTTGTTACATTTTTCCATCCCTTCTCAGCCCAGTTCCTGATTAAGGCCACCTATCCCTGGAATAGGGGACTTCATAAAACCCCTTTAACCCTTCCAAATCCATCATTCATTGATCCATACTGTGCAACTCCACATAGAGTTCAGCCTCCAAGCTCTCCCAATCCTACAATCCACCAGTGCATTTTTTTTATATATATATATACAGGTCTGAATGCAGTTAATAGATTTTTTACCCTGCAGAGAACAAAATCCTCTGCAGAACAGTTGGTATTTTCTGGCTTTCAGCACTGTATGGTAATGTAAATGTCAGGACAGCATAAGGTAATAATTATGAAATCATATTTTGCTGCTTTAAGGAACTAAAAGGTTTCTAAAAAGTAAATAAAACTTGTCTTTTCCACTGCAAGCTCTCTCAGCCAGTGACTCTATTTTCATGTGTTTGTGGACATTATTTAGTGCTGTCTGAATGCAAATGGTATTTATTGGAATAATAAAAGCTGTTTCCTAGTTATCCTCTCATAAAAGCTTACAGTGTTCACTACCTACAGCACTGCAGCTTCCCAGCAGGACAGAAAGTGCTTTGGATGCAATGTTTGTGTCATAAAATCATCACAGAGTGGCTTGGGCTGGAAGAAGCTGAAATCCCATCCCATTCCATGGGCAGGGACACCTCCCACTGTCCCAGGCTGCTCCAAGCCCTGTCCAGCCTGGCCTTGGACGCCTCCAGGGATGTATTTTAGATTATTTTCCTGCAGACATAAAGTGTGTCACCACTGACAGGAGGCTGGAGTGAGGTGGCAGGACAGGGGAAAAATGGCTCAAGTTGTGCCAAGGGAGGTTCAGATTGGATTCTAGGAAAAAAAATCTTCATGGAAAATGTTGCCAAGCTCTGGAGCAGGCTGCCCAGGGAAGTGGTGGAGTTCCCACCCCTGGAGGTGTTCGGACAATGTCTGATTGTGCCACTGGAAGACAGGGTTTGGTGGCGAACATCCCAGTGCTGCTGGGTTGACAGGTGGACTCTGTAATCTTAAAAGTCTTTTCCAGCCTTGTGGTTTCTGATTGTCCTGTTTGACCTTTTCCTCCCTGATGCCATCGGTGTGGGGCTGTGCAGGAATGGGCAGCAGGGGCTGTGGCTGTCCCTGGGAGCTGTGCCTTGGAGCAGAGCAGTCACTGATCATCGATGATCATTAAAAATACCAAAAAAGCTCTGCACAAGCCATGCCTCATCCAAATTCTCTGCCAGGGATATCCTGATTATCGCCCAAGCGTGAAAATAAATTCCCTCAGATGTTTAAAAAGACAAAATATTCACATGTTTCATACCCAGAGGGACTTTCTGGCACTTGGATTCAAGGCTGGGGAAGATGAACCTGTGCAAATGCTCTGGGCAGTGAAATCTGCTTTGCTCTTCTGTGAGCACTTCCAAGTTGCACAAAGCTGTAACATAATTGGAGGTGCCAATAATCTGTGGTTTGAACCCCCTCAATTCATTGTGTACACAAAAAACCCAAAAAAACAAACAAACAAAAAAACAAAAAAAAACCAAAAACAGGACACCAAAAAACACTTTAAAGTGCAAACCAGACTGAAATCAAAGGGATAAACAATATCTTTACTTATTGAGGTGAAAATATTAGCAAGATTTTGGCCAAGGTATTTCTCATAAACAATAAATATTCTTCATAAACAATATCTTTGCTTATTGAGGTGAAAATATCAGCAGGAAGATTTTGGCCAAGGTATTTCTCCATCCAGAGCTGTTTTTTTGAAACAATGAGGGAGGGAGAGCTTGTGTGAATGGGGAGGGGGTGGCCTCTAAAACACTTCTAGAGCCTGCAAAGAGTAAATCAGAATTAATGACTCTGCTTGTTGATGGGGAGCTGCATCTTTTTGTGTCTGTAAATAAGAACAGATGTGTTGTTGCTTGGAATGGTTTTGATGAGGGATTTCCCAAACATAATCTATGTTTGTGGGTATGTTGGTCTTGAGAAAACTGTATTTTCTGTCAAATCAAGGATTGTCAGATCTGTGTGCTGCCTTGCTCATCACTAAAATGGAAAATGCAGATTTCACGTGCATTTAAAAAGAAAGCTAAATTCTTAATAAAATACATTAGTCACTTAAAAAAAAGCAGAGCAGGTCAGAGTAACACTTAATTGCTCTTATTCATTAAAAAGATGTTTAGTCAATGGAAATGTTTGATTGAACTATCTCCTTATCTTCCAGAGCTACTATTCTTCCTTTATGGTTTCATTCATCAGGGCTCTGTTCTGACAAATAACTGTTCTCTGCAGAGAAATACCCAAAACTCAGACTTGCTTACTGCAAACTTTAAATTGTGGCCAAATTCCCAGTCAGCATAAAGTGTGAGTTGCGTGTGCCTGATTTTCCTGACTTAACTGCTGAAGTCACATTCGGACCTTTGGGATTTGTGGAATCTTTTGAGAATAGCTGGTAGATAACTAGATATTAATATACTGAGTATTGGTGAGATTAGTAATAGTGGATATTAAGAAAAAATACCTCTAAACTTCCTTTGTCATGCTAAAAGTTTTGCCTGGAAAAGGCAAATTTTAGGACAGATGGAAGTGGGAAGTGCAGGATGCTGTTCCCATGTTCCTGAGTCCATCCCAATGCTCTGTGCAGCTCAGGTGTTCCCACTTCTCCTTCCCTTGCTCCTCAGAGGTTCTTGAAATGCTCTTCCCTCTCTTTCCACAAAGGTTCGGGCTTGTGAAAAACACCTTCACTCTCTTGTGAAAATTTGAAAAGCTTAATAAAGGACAACAGGAGGAAAAGACCATAGAGCAAAGGTTATGGCTGGGTGCATCTTGGCACTCAAAGAGCCCCCCTGCTATTTTGGAAACTCCCTTTATTTACCATTTCTGATGGGTCAGCTTGTTACATATTCATAAACAATTATGCATAGTAAACTTTTCCCCAAACTAGTTTACATATTTTAAGAACTGTTTAGCCTGGCTCCTCCTCGGATCCACCTTTTTAGAGCACGAGTATTCTTTGGTTGTGGTTTTAGTCCTTTTTTTATCACCACCTGCAGTTTTTGGCCCCCACTGCCTGCAGACAGTGCGTGCTGATGGTTGGCACATCTGCACAGGTGTGCTCTCCCTGTGTCCATGGGATGTTATCCCATCCCAGCAGGCATTTGAACACAAGCACACTGATACCAGCTATTTCACTGAGCTTGATTAGCAACAGAAATAAAAACCGTATCTTTATAACAAAGTCACTTCACCACCACACGTACAGAATCCATTTTAACATTTGCAAAGAGCCAGTATTCTAACATGTCCCTCTAACAGGCTGAACTGCAGTGCTGCAGCCTGCAGAGAGCTCTCCCCGTGCGGATCAGCATGCAGCTCACATCAGCCTTTCCACACGGAGGTGCAGGAAAGGCAGCCCTTAATGAGAATTGTCAAAGTGAGAAAAGAGAACGTTGTTGTGAGCAAATTCCAGGGCGAGCTGATTAGAAAGGACTCTGCTCCTTCAGATGTTCTTGCAGGCTGCTAAGTGCTGAATACAAGCTTGTAAACTCGCTGCACAGATTATTGCTTTACAGTCAGCCTTTTTTGCTGGGGATAAATTGGCCAAACTCTGCATTTGAATTGTTCCACCACCCCAGGCTGGGTGTTTGGCTGTGGGGATGTGGCATTTGGGGATGTGGTTTAATGGGGAGCTTGGCAGTGGGTGGACTCGATGATCTTAAAGGTGTTTTCCACCCTGAATGGTTCTGTGGTTCCATGTGCATGTTCAGGCTGGGAGCTGGCACATCTTGGAGGGGATGATGAGGGGTTTTTACCTGGACTGATCCCTCCTTGAGGCCATTTTCCATCCCCACTGCTCCTGGGAAGGCACCTGAGCTCAAGCCGTGTCACAGAAAGCATTGGGAGTGTTCCAATAAGTGGGAAATTCAGGTTTGTTTGATCACAAGGAGCTCAGTGCAAACCTCTCTCCAAAAAAGCTTTGGGTTTCATGGCCTGGGTACCTTCTTTGTCTCTGATCTAGTGGAAACTTTGGAAAACTGTGCACAGACTAAAATCTAATCTGTGGAGATGTGCATTCCTTAATGATGGGCATGATGGGTAAATTTAGATGGGATAGGAGGAAGAAATTCTTCCCTGTGAGGATGGTGGGGCCCTGGAACTCTTTCCACTCTTTCCATTCCCTTTCATAATAATCACCCTGAAAACACCAAGGAAACATTTCTTAATCCTTTCTAATTTTTTTTTTTTTTTTTTAAGAAAAGGTTTATTTTAGGGATATCTGTTTAGTAGAAATCACAAAAAAAAAAACAACTTAAGATTCACATTTTGGATTTTCATCAGAATTTTTCTATTCCATGCTAATTTTTGAAGATTGCAGTTATTATTTTTTAACAAAACGCCCCAAATGTTTTCTTTTCAATTAGTTTTATATGCAAATTGGTCAAGCTCAGTGGAAATGGCTGTCTTAGGGCACAAAGCTTTTGGCAGCAGTCACAAATAAAAGGCTTAAATTCATTTAAAATGGATACCTTTCAATGAAAATAGATCTGTTCTTTTGAAATCTGCTGGCTGATGAGGCATGGGGACATACAATGACAATTCCCTTTATCCATAGGGAATTCTGCTCATCCACTACAGTGCATTTCCAGAGGATTTATGGGTTTTTCTTAATTTTTATTACTGAACCGATCTGCATGAGAACAGGGCCTTTGTTCCTTGGGGATTCATTGGATCCAGATGTTTGTCATAATTTCATTTGTGACATTGCACTGGGTTGTGGCAAAACAGTGCTGGTGACAAAGACAGGATTATCACTTCAGCAAGGGATGAACAGCAGCCACTGAGAGATTCCAATAAAACAAAGGCTTTCATTCCCTGCACATTTATTCTCTAATAGGAAATTTTGCATAGTGGGTGAGAGGAACCAGAGCTAAGAGCTTGTGAAGAGAGAGCAGAGCTGAGCAGGGCCTGCAGAAACCTCTCTGCTGCTTGGTGGGTCCTTGCCACCCACTCAGCTTTTCCAGATTTCTTCATTCCAAGCCCATTCTGCACTGGGAAGTTTGTCCCCAGAGCTGTGGGCTCTCCCAGTACCTCCCAGTGGCTCCTTTCCAGTGCCCAGCTCAGCCCTCCTGCTCCCCATCCACGTCTGGGCAGATTTTACGATTCATTCCCATTCCTGTTATTCCAGGTCTCAATTTTCACCTCTGTTTCAGAGGAATTGATGTGTGGAATGTTCTGGGAGGCACACAGGGAAGTTGGTCTTCAAAGAGTTGAGTTTTGAGGGATCTTTGCCTGCTGCCTCAGGAGTTTTACCAGCAAGACCTTTCATTATTCCCTGGATTCCTTCCAGACATCTCCAGGAATGCTGAACCCGAATTAAAGGATTTTCCCTTTCCTTGAGGTATTGCCTGGCTCAGCTGGGACAAACCTTTGTCCCCTAATAAAACAAACAAACAAACTCCCCATGAATTTTAGCAGGAAGTGGGAATTTTCCATATATCTTCTCCATATATATTCTCCATATCTCCAAATATCCATGTGGCCCTATATAACAGAAATCTGTTTCTTGATGGATTCTTTTCTGGGGTTTTTGAGACAGAGGATCTTGGTAAAAAAAGTAAGACTCTGGATTCTTGAATGATTCCAACTTACTTTGTTTTTCAGTACTGCAGCATTCCAGAATTAGTGAAAACATGAGTTCATGCAATTTTAATTAATTTTTAGCCTTTAAATGAGTTTGTAGTAGCTGTTAGTTTGGACACAGGACCATGATTAGAGTTGATAAAGGTGGCTTAGTTCAGTACCATTATGTTGAAGATAAATCTTGGGGTGCATGATATCATTTATAATCCTGGATATTTCATCTTTATTAGGTTTAATGATATCAGATATTCTGGTTGTTTTAACAAATTTGGTCAAATGTCAAATCTAGTTAGCATCAATTATCAATAAATTTTATTTTTTTGCCTCCAGCTTTGGACTGGCAATTTTCCGTGTGTTCATGTCTGTGTATAACTTAGAAAGATTCATTGGGAGCTGTAGAAGAACAGAGATTAAGGTTTTTACATGTAAAATAAGAAATCACACTCTACAGAAGGCTCGAGGGAATGTTAGAAACAAGGAGTATTTGTCACTTACAAGCTGAAGCAAAGTGGTTATAAATACATGGCTCACATTAACATCCCACCTCCTTTTGGGTACACTGCAGGAAGGCTGGGAAAGAATTGAAATGGAGAAACCAAGCAACCACGAAGAGCAGAATTGCTGATCACAGGTGGAAGGGAGTTTTTAGGGAGTACCAGACTCTGGGTGATTGGCACTGCAGAAATATAAAGTCCTACCCAAAGAGGGGGAGATTACATTCCATAAACAAGGTAAATAATGAAGTGAATGAAAACATCACTTTAACTGTGTATTTTTATAAATGTAACAGACCAGGAGGATGATTTTTTTTTTTAGTGCTCAGCCACTTGCTGCTTCATAAAAGTTTGGGATAATTGTGGCAGGAAAAGGAAGCAGTGTGAATGGATTCTAATGAATGGATTCTAATGTTTGAAGGGCATTAAATCACCCCCACCTCATATTTTTCCTACACTATTGTTGTCCCTGAAAAAGCTCATAACATGCCTTGAAGGGAGCTTTCCGGTGCTGAATGATCCAAAAAATAAATCTGTCAATGGAGTTGAAGTATCACCCATGATGCTGGAACGTGGAAAACTGAGGAATGTGTTTTAGGAAGGGTTTAGGAGTGGTTGGAATCTCAGTTTCTTGGAACACTGCAGCTGCTGAGTGAATCCTGCCACAAACCCCAGCACCCACTTGGCTCCTGCACAGATCAATGTCAGGGCATCCTCAGCCTTCCCCAGCTTCAAACACAAAAAAAAGTAAGTCTGACTCTTTTAATCCTCCATCAGGTCCAGAATGATTAACATTTATTATGGAGCCACTTAATAGCCAGTGGCCATCCAGTCAGAGGAGATTTATATCTCCTTACAGCAGCTTAATGTGGACTTATGCTCCCCCAGGGTCCATTGTCCAGCTGAGTGGCCAAAATGAACATGTTCAGAACTCTCTTACTCTCAGCAAACTCCAGACCCAGTGGCTACTTGCACATTTTAATCTGATTTATCTTGTCAAGGATAACGCCAATGCCAAACTGAGCTGCACCAGTAAATCTTGTGCAGGGGTCCTGCCTGCCAGAAACTCAGCGTGCAGAGGCTGCCCTGAGCTGTCAGAGTGGGGGCTCTGCTGGGCACAGCTTTGTCTGACACTGGCTTAACATTTGGCTACAAAATCAAGCAGATCTCTGTCAGACTTTGGCTTTGGGGCATTACCGAGCAGCACTCGCTGTTCTCACTTAGGGTTAGGAAATATTTCATATAAAACCTTCAGGTGTCCTTGTGTGAAGCCCAGATTCAGAGCCCTGGGCATTTGAGCTGAAGAATAATGTTGGCATTGGGTGTACAGGACATGGTACTGCTGTTATTTTATGCTAAGTATAAAATTACAATATTTTGAGTTTAAGGCCAGGGGTAATAACTGAGCATCACAGCTACATAGCATGGCAAATAATGCAGCTAAAATGAGTGTGCTTCAAGAAATCAGCCAGAGACAACATTTTCTTCAAGCCCCACTCTGAAGTCTCTGTATTCGCTTATTTTTGCAGTCTTTACAATGAGGGAATCATTCTTATTTATGTTGGAAACATTCTTCAGGCAAAGCCTCTAATTTTTATGGGTATGTACCTACTCCATCCTGGAAAAAGAGCCACTGAAAATATGTTAGATTTCTTTTTCTGGATCTGATGTTCAACAAAAGCAGCTGATGTTTTCTCTTTTGCTCAGAAGACAGGGAAGCAATCTCCACTTCCATGGACAAGCAAATGGATGAAAGCTTCCTTCCTTCTGTCTTTGGCTTGTGCTTCTCGAGCAGTGATTTCTAAATAATTCCCTTGCCCTGATTCACCCCTCTCAGATGAGGTGGCTGCTCTTGCATTTAGATTGTTATCCAGAAATGCTCATCTGCTCTTTGCCTGCTCTCCTGCATGCAGCTGCAGAGGAGAATGTCTTGAAGTCCTTGCAGAAGTTGCCTGTTCCATCAGATCTTGCCTGCAGTCAAGTTTCCTGCAGAATTATTTGAATCCCAAACCTTTATAACTCGTGCAGCCTAATCAGCAGGACTCCAGGAGCTGCCTGGCTCCCTCATTTTGCTTCTCTGTTGTCACACAAAGTGCCTCGGCTTCCCCAGCAGCCAGGGGAAGCTGTGGCACTTCCACCTGAGATGTTTTTTCCTGGGAAATAGGCAGGCTTCCCAGAGCACCTGCTGCTGCACTGCCCGGAGCGGGGCTCTTTGGATGTGAAACAGAAATGACACCAAGCTGTATGAAAAAAGGCAGGAGCTGTCCTGCTTCCCCACGTGAGTGAGTGTGTCGAGCCTCAGCGCTCAGAAGGAAAACAGAGTGTACTTTGTGCCCATAATCAGCATGTTTCCAGCAGCCTGGCAAATGGTTTATGATATTATTCACAACCGTTGCACCATCAGGAGCAGTCCTGCAATTCAACTTAATTGAGCCACTGCTATGACACAGCCAGGCTTTTCAAGTGGTAAAATTGTAATTACAGAGAGTGCTTCTCTGGCATTTTCCATTGGGTAGCTGCTTGCAAAATATGAAGCCCTCGGATACATCTGTGAGGAAGATTTTCCTGGGGAAACTTTGTGTTTCCTGTGCCAAGCTCCTGACTCCTTGGGAGGGATGGTTGGGGGTTGGATTCAATGATCTTGGAGTTCTTTTCCAACTTCAGTGATTCTCTGTGCCTTGAACTGGAGTGTTCTTACCCCGTTTCCTCCCATTCCACAAGGCCACCCTCCCCTTCCAGGAGCTCAGAGCTGAGGTGTCACCCCCTGTATTCCACACCCAGGCACGGGGAAAAATGGAAAACTTGTGGAAAATTTGTCATGAGCTCAGTTTTCTCTGATATAATAGACCCTTGAGCAGCCAGTTATGGAGTGTGGCATTTTCTGAACCTTGGTGATGCACATACCACTGAGAGAGAACAGCATGGAGCTGCCAGTGGGGCTGGAGCTGCAGATAATTAAAGATTTGTCCCAGGAAAGGTGTGTTCTACCAAAGGTCACAATTTGAAGCGATCATGGATTGATTCTGCAGAGTCTATCCATCAGGTGTAGCTTTCAGGGGGAGGCAGAGTGGCTCAAATGCCTGTTTGCATCAGGAAATGTGGAATAAAAATGAAAGTGAATGGTTTATATCCCTTTCTGCTGCACTGAGCCAGGAGTAGAACTGGGATAGCCACGCAGGCTGTGAGAGTGCAGAGGTAAAATAATGAGGACAGGGAGAAGGAGCAGCCTGTGTGCCCAGGGATCTCCTTCCTTTGCTTCACGGGTTCGTGCTGGGGAACAGAACATTGGGCAAGGTTGGGTTTCCAGGCTGCTGTGGAAACAGCTGCATTTCCTGGGTTCCTGAGAGCACAGGCACCTTGGAGGCTGACCCCAAATCAGCTGCCTCCTCTCTGCCCCCCATGACAACCCCACTCTCCCCTGCTTTCAGGTGCACTCCAGCTTTTGCTGTTTGGGTGTGGATTTTGATGCTGGTTGTTTTTTTTTTTTTTCCCCCTCTTTCCCTTCTGCTGTTGTGAGCTCTGCTGCTCCATTGCTGTGAAAAGCTCTGGGATATCACCTGACACTCCACTCCTGGTGCTGCATCGATGCAAATCATTGCTGGCTCTGCCTGCCTTTCATCCCAGACTGTCTGGCACTATAATTGCTGGCTTCTAATATTTCCTCTCCCAAGGCTATCAATTTGTTTTCAATTTCTCCACCTGTTGGGTTGGCTCAGGTATCCCACAGGGTTTTGTCCTAGGCATCCCCTCCTTCATTTATTATGCTCCCAGCTCTGGAACATGGGCACCCTGAAGCATTTTTACAAGCAGGATTCTGTTGCGGGGTTGTTTTGTTTGCCAGAGATTTTGGCAGGAACGGAGGAGAGTTTTTGTCTTTATTTGCTCCATGCAAATCTTGCTGTGAAGCTGGTTATTATTAACTGCATAAATCAATTATTTGACCAGTTTTCTGGTCAGGAGTGTGCTGTGATTGTGCTGTGAGTGTCCAGTGACAGAGCACACGCTGAGCAAATGGCCAGAGTGGGGGAGAGCACCTGAAAAAAGAGCTTTGCAGGTGATGGTTTCCACATAATTCACCTGCTTTTCCTGTGGTTAACCTTGAAAATTGCTTTGGGAGATGATGGGAAGAGGCTAGATTTTGCTTTCTGCAGTGTGGATTTCAAAAAGCAGAATTTCACTCGGGGGCAGGCACTGGGAAATAAATTGGAATCACATGGATAAAGAGAGTAGGAAGAAAAAAGTCTGTCCTGTTAGCCAGGGCTTTGGGGCTGCTGCTGTACTGTCCCAGTGGAGACTGGGATGAGAACAGTAGGAAAAGTAACATTGAATCACTTCTGTGCTTGGCATTTGAGGCTTTTTAGCTGTGCATCTGAAATATATATCTAAAATACCATGTAAATTAGTGTTCTAAAGGCTGGTATAGCTGCTTGCTGGCTGGAAAAGCCCTGAAAACTGGAAGTGGATAAAATCCAGAGGCATAAAAGCCACCAAGCTGTTTTCCAGACCTGTTCCACACGCTAAGTGAGAGGTTTTCCCTTTCTATAGGATGTAAAATGTGCTTTGCACGAGGGTTGTTGCTCAGGACAGGGTTCTCCAGGAGAGGGGCAGAAGGAGGTGGTGTCATCCTTGAGCAATTTAAAACATCCCTAGCAGAGTTCCAGACTTCCTTCAGAGCTCTGTTGTAGGTATTTCGTTCTTTGGATGAGCCATCTAAGGAGGAATTTTACTCTTTATGGGTTTAATAAGGAATGAAAAGGGGTTTTAGGGCAGTCTTTAATCCCATAGTTATGAGTATGGGTAAGCACAGCAGAGGTGGATAACAGCAGAAATCGTGTTTCTATGGAAAACAGTGAAAAAAACCCCAAATCCCCGCTCTTTTCAGACTCTGCTCTTGATAAAAGTGTTAAGAAAATAACTTCTATGTAAGACAAATCTCAGTCACCTTGGTGACAGAGTGGCCGCTGCTAAATTGCACCCTGCATAACCTACAATTTTTTACTCTTTCTACTCTGATATATTAATACTAAAATATTGATGAAGACTCTGTCTTATCTATCTTCCCTTTCTTCTAGCAGACAGAGAAAGTAAAAATAGCTGGAGCAGTGGGTTTTCTGATTCTGCTGTGGCTCAGGCAATTCAGGCTTTGATTTGTGTGACCCAGCAATGTTTGGGGCAGGAGGGCTGAGTAAGAGAGGGAGTGAAAGCAAACCTTAAATCTCTTAGTAAAATGCTTGTTCTGCTCTTTCTGCTGAGGGGGATAAAGGGAAAAAAAAAAAAAGATAAACAGCAGAGCCATTACAAGTTGGCCTGAGTCCAGTCCCTTAGTTACATCTATGCCTTTAACTCTGCCTGAGAAAGTAATTTTAAAGAAATACAGTTATTACATGCATTAGTCCTCGCATCCTGGGAGGTACATCTGTACTCTTCAATCTTGCTGGATTACCTCAAATGTTTCCTGAAGGCTTTTAAATCCAGGGAAGACCAATCTGAGAGAAGTCTCGCTGCAATTCTTTTCTTTTTCTGGCTCTGCAGGCAGAAAAAAATCTGCAAGAGGCTCGCAAACTATGTTTTTAAAAACAGGAAAACTGAGACAGAAAATTCAAAATGGTCTGCAAAAACACTGCAGACAGGGAATTTGACAGGAGCAGAGCTTTCCCCTAGAACAAAGTGTGATGAACTTCTTGGACTCTGGTCTCTAATCAGTATTTTCTGAGCATAAAGGCCATGGGCTCAGCTGGGCAGAATTATTGTGGCTTCCCTGATTTCAGTGGATATGTACCCAGTTTACTGCTGCTGAGAATGGGACTGAGCAGCATCAGTGTGCACAGCCTTCAAAATACACCCTGAATCAGCCACTTGATTCTGATAATGCCATATTAGTGTTTCAGTGAAACTCAGTGCTGCTGGTCCCACTTTACGTCAATGAGAGCTGAGGCAGAAACAAATCCAGCACCACTAATCACTTGGATTCTGGTTTTGGGCACAGGGCTGCAATGTGAGCAGAGGTAATTGCCCAGTGTTTGGTGTTCTGAGCTTCAAAATAAGCTAAAATTGAACTCTTTGTCCTAAAGCATCTCTCAGTAAATGCCTCTCTGTTTTTGCTTGGACTCATAACAAGCCCCCAATTATATTTTGTAAAGTGATTAATCCAAAGGCCACTCGTCAGCTGACGCTGCTGGTCCTGCTGATGCCTCTTGGAATGTCTCTGGAGCTGCTCCATGTCTCTTGCCCTGCTCCTGGTGTTGGAATTCCAGCTCTGGGCCACGGTGGATGTGCCATCTCTCTGTCCTCTGCTCTGGCCCCTCTCTTCTCCAGGAGGAGGCAGATGATGGGCAGGGCTGCTGATGGTCACTGGGGCCCCTGGAGGAGGTGGCCAGGCCACCAGCTTCCTCCCATGGCCAGGGAGCTGTGCCCTCAGCCAATGCTGGCTTACAGGCAGATGGTTTGCCTCAGTTAGTGGAGAAATGTGAATTAAAACCCAGCGCTTGGTGCATTATAAATGGAAAGATTGAGGAGATCCATAACACTTTTTGTTGTGGTAAATATAGTGTTTGCTTTTTCTGTGCAGTGTTCCCCAAAAGAGCTGTGAGGGAATGCAATCATGAATTGATATAGTTGGAAAAGGACTTTAGGATCATCAAATTCAGCACTAAAAAGTTCACCAGGAAGAAGTGCATCACCTTCTTACTCTTATCAAGGATAAGAACTTTCCAGGAGTTCATTCCTGCCTTTTCTTTCTTTAACACTAAATATTGATTGTAGTAAACAAATTCATATGTCACAGATAGTATTTTCTTTTGGAGGATTCCTTCAAACCAGCATTGACCATTCCATGAGAAAAATCCTGTGGCATTGGCATGTTCATCCTGTGAGTCCTGGGAACTCAGTGAGAGCTGCACTGTGTTCATGTGTGGAAATTGTTCCAGCGCCAGGATCAGTCAGTGCAGTTCATCTGTATGGGATACACAGAAATTAAAATCTCAAACAACAAAATGATAGAATTTGTTTTTATTTTGTGTGTGACTTCCCTGCTATTAATCTGAACTTTTAGCTTTACAGACAACTTCCCTTATGACTTCAGCTTGGAGCTTTTTCCTTTTAGGTTTAGCTTATGTGCCAGGCAAAAAGATCCTGTTTTCTCTGTTATGAATTGTCCAATTCAAAGGTCAATAGTGGTATCATGTATCACAAGTCACTTGCCATGTCACCCAGAGCTTGAGGGCACGTGTTTTAATGTGATCTGTCAGCCCTTCTGAGCAGATTTTGGATGTACTTGTAATGTATTAGAGCTTTCCTTTTTAGGCTCAGCAGGGAATTGATTGCCAGCTCCGTGGTTCCTGAACAGAACCAGCTTGCTGGGCACGAGTTCCAACCATAAAAACCACAGCCAGGTCCTGGCTGGTGTGTGATGACAGGAGATATTTGTCCATGGCCATACCTGCTCTCATTAGGGTCGAGTCTGCGTTCCCAGGCTGAAGAAAAGCTCAGCTGGGCAGCCAGAATTGGGCTCATTTGCAGAGCAGAGCCAGGCACTGTTTGCTTCCTTCCCTTTGTGCTGCCAGGCAAAGAGCTCTGTACACAGAGGCACTGCAGTGTGCTGGAAGCCAGGATCAAAACTCCCTTCACTTTCCAGAGGCCAGAACATCCCTGCCTGTGCTGGCTTTAATAATTGCTGAAATTGAGAGGAGCAGCAGGGATCTGTGCCGTGACCTCGGTGTCTGTGCTCACATTTGGGTGTGAAAGGATGGGTTATTTACTAATTGCTACCGTGGGATCTTAGTTAAAAGGGGAAACTTACTCTGCTGGGCTGACTGCTGTTGGAACTTGGTAGTAAAATCACCCCGTGGGGTAAATAAGTGTTAAACTCACCCACAGCCCTAGCTGGGATGTGAGTTCTCTGTTGTAAATTCTGCAGGACTCCATGAGTCAATCATGTCCCAATGACACTGAAACAGGATGATCAAATTCTTCATCATTATATTCAGCTATTCCTGCTTCTCTTAGGAAGAACTGTTTTTTAGTTCTGACAGATCCCATTTGCCCCCTAAGTCACAGCTCAGGTATTCAGCAACAGCACAGGAACAGGAATGTTTCATTGTCTGCAGGAGTTATCTGACACAACCAAAACAAAGTCACTATAAACTAACATTAGCATATATTTCTCCTAAAATTGTCTCAAAATAGCAATCATTTTATGGAGTATAAATAACTTCAGATTATCTCACCCTTTCTAGTGGCAGCTGATGTCACCCTGCACAGAGTTTTGTGCAGATGTCTGTCTTAACTTACTATTTTTAAATGTTCCCTCACTATTAAATGCCTCTTTATGTCCTTTCCCAATCGTTATTTGCTATTCATATTTAGTTTTCTACCACTTCATCATCTGAATTTTGCTACACAAAGGAACTGTTAAAAATAAACATCCTAAATTAATCCTGTTTATGGAACTCATAAAATGTTCTAAAAGGTGTTTGCAGGAATCGTTTTAGATTCTTGAGAGAACTTATTTCTTTTATAATCTTTTGGGTTTTAACCCACTCCAAAGCTTCTACTTTTGAGATTATTTCAATAACAGCTCTTAGCTGTTTTCCTAACTAAGTGCTGACTGATTTAGTTGTTAAGATGCTCTTAGAAGAAAATAAGGTTTGTTTTTTGGATGGACCTTTCTTGTTACACAAGACACAATTATAAATCCAAATGTAATTCTGTCTTGCCTACAGCCTTCCCACAGGAATGCTGGGGCAGATCTAAGAAACCATCCCAGAATTATGGATTTCAAATATTTTATTTATCTCAAGTTATCAGCTGGGATAACAAGGCCCAGCCCTGTTTGTTTTGGCTTTTTCTTGGAGTATTTGCAATGTTCAGACAGAACAGGGTAGAAAGTCTGTGAAAGTGGATAAACTTTGTTCTACAACAGCACTTCCAGCAGAGCAGCTGTGGCTGCCCCTGGATCCCTGGCAGTGCCCAAGGCCAGGGTGGACACTGGGGCTGGAGCACCTGGGGCAGTGGAAGGTGTCCCTGCCCTGCCAGGGATGGCACTGGATGGGATTTAAGGTTTCTTCCAACCCAGACCATTCTGGGATTCTGTGATTCCAAGATTCTCCAGCGTGGAGGTGAGGAATCCAACTTCTCTGCAGTGGGAACACATTTCCCTAGTGGACAGAAGTACCTATTTCAACTCAACTCTTCTGTTCTCTGACCAAGCACAATTTTAGGTCTTGGCAGTCTGAGAAAAACCCTTTATTTTCTCTGTGTGGAGTTGAGATCAGAGGGAGTTCCTCCACTGAGAATATTTTTCTTGAGATTTTCTTTGGGTCTCTCTTGTGCCTGCAAAGCTTCCACAAAACCCCAGTGTGGATCTCTTTTAAACCTCAGGATTCCTGATTTTCTTGTAGCATGACAAATCCTCCGGTTTAAAAAACAAAACTGTGTTTGTGGAACCAGTTAAACTGTAAGGAAAAATTTTTTTGTTGTTATTTTGAGAAGCAAAACGATCACATTAGAGAGGAGAAAATAGAGATGTTAGAGATGGGCCCATTTTGCTGAAATGAAAAGGCTCTTGGCTAAGTTTACACAGAAGAACGTTCCCTCATGGAGGAGATGCTTGTGCCAAACCCATCCACTGCTTCAAGCTCTGTTTTATCATTTATGCTCTGTTTTCTGCTGCTGCTGCTCTGCCTTTGTACTGTCAGCTCAGCCTCTTCCAGGAGCTGACTGGAGGGCTTGGAAATCTTGTTAGGAACATAAAATCCTGTATAAATTGTCAGCAAGGAAATATTATTTGTTTATTTAAGCATGAAAGTCCTCTCAGACAGCCAGTCCAGCAGAACCACACTGCAGCAGTTTTTCAAGCCCTTTACCCTCCGTCAGTTGTAGTGGCTGGACCTTTTTGACTTTGCTTTGACTGCTTCTCTGACAAGTTTGGAAATGAAAGATGAACAGAAATACCTTGTGGTGCTCATCTTTTAAAACAGGTGGTCACACTGACTTTCTAATTATTGTAGGGGTTTTGCTGCTCTGGCTTTGTTCTAAAAACACTTTTCCATTTCTGACTTTGCTGATGAAACTGATGTAGGACAGTTCAGCTGGAGCTGGTATGGATGAAGTCCAGCTTTGCTCTGAGTTAGCAATCAGAGCTGAGCACCAAAAACTCTTTGCTGAGTGGCCTTGCTTCCCAGCCCCTTCAGAGGGTGACTCAGACTCCGTGTTTTTAGAACCCTCACCAATATCTCATGTTTGTTTTTGCTTCTGGCTAAAGCGCAACCTTTCAAATCCCAGGGCTCTGCAAGGAAATTGGAGAAAATGGTTTTTCTTGAGTGCCATAGGTCGTTTGTTCTCCCCAGACAGGTCTATTCAGCAACTTGTAGTCCTTAACTATCAATTACTTAAGAGCTGATGTACCAAAACCATTCTCTGGTGTCCTTAGCATAAGAACCATGAGGCCCAATACAATAAAAGGGAGTCGTAAGACAGTAGAGAGAGTCACAAGATATAAGAGCATAGGTAGTTCATAAAAGCACAATGGAATTCATAAATCACACTTAGACAAGTCCCCCCAACTCGTCACACAGCCAAA
Organism: Pyrgilauda ruficollis; assembly: GCF_017590135.1. Lineage (NCBI taxonomy): Eukaryota > Metazoa > Chordata > Aves > Passeriformes > Passeridae > Pyrgilauda > Pyrgilauda ruficollis. The sequence goes on from NW_024508101.1 coordinate 2,466,247, forward strand.
CACTGCTAAATGAGATTTTTATATTGGCTTGGGGGACTGAAGTTTGGAGCTTCAAAGGAGGTGGTGTTTGCTGCTGTCACTGCTGACCTGAATGCTTATTAATAATGAATACTGCATGAGGGCCTTGATGGCTCTGAAGTTGTTGTTGCTTTCCTCAGAAATAAACATGGATTTCAACCAAATGGGGTGTTTTCTTATGACAGGAGACAGGGAACAGCTTGAATTTGGGGAGACTGTGCTTCTTTGTCTTGGAATTAACTCAGTATTACCCCTGATGCAAAATGAGAGAAGTAGGAACAGAATATCTGTTCCAGGAATGAACTTGTCCAAAAATACTTGTATCTCTCTTTAGAGTGGTAGCCATGCAGTTTGGTGTTCAGGAGAGAAGGTTATCCCAAAACACCAATAATTCCTTTAGAGCGGAGCCTCCCAAGAGAGCAAGAACTTGGAAAACACAAGTGGCCAGCCCAGGATTTTGCACACAGAGCAGCCGGGCATTACTGGAGGCACTGAGGGTGATGGTACAACCTTCCCGTGGGACTGGGAAAGGAAACAGGGCTGCTGAAAGGCTGCTAAAGAAAACCCCCCAAACCAGCCAGCTAAATTGTGTCTCAAAATGGGAGTGAGCCTGCATCATAATTTGAGTTTGTTATCCCTTGACAGCCACAGGCAGAGCTCAGTGCGAGGCAGAATGAACTAAAATATGTAGAAAATGCAGCAGTGCCCTCAGCATCCTTTTGGCCAAAGAGCTGGAGCTGCTGCTTTGGGATGAGGCAGAAGAGGAAGAGCCTGTGCTGAGAAATGGAGAAAATGCAGCTTCTCAGAGCTCTGTGTTGGAAGGAAATAAAGGCAAGACATGTTCACATTTAGATATTCACCCCCTTTACCTGGAGTTATCTTCCTGCAGACCAATTCCTTCAGTAAACTCGGAAACAAAAAAAAATCTTATTAAATGTGCTCTGAGATGTGTTTGGAACAGGGAAGGAAGCTGTTGGAGAGATTTTTTCCCTTTGGAAAGTTCCTCTCCACCAACAGGGAGCTGGAGAGACTGGACCACAAGGAGAGTGTCTGATTGCAAATTTCCTTCTCCTTTAGCAGCACTTATGTCTTATTCAATACTGTCTCCAGATCCAGTCAGTTTTATTGGCACTTGGCTGTGGAATTGCTTTGGTTTCTTCCTTTTACTGTCATGTGTCTGCCATAGGGAGCAGAGAGGTGTGAGGCCATCCCTGAGCTTGAAGGTTTTGCGAAATTCACTTGAGTTTGCATTGCATGGTGTGGTCTCAAAAGTAAGAAATTAAATCCATCAGATTTCCTAGAGGAGTGTGCAGAGAAAGGGGAGAATGGCAGGTTAAATCTGGGGGGAGCAGAGGTCTCACCTCAAGGGATCCTTCCATTGCTAAACCTGTGATTTAGAATGTGCCATGTATGTGGTGTCAGGTGTTGTGTGTAAGTATTGCTGCAAAAAAATCCCTGAAATAATTAAAAAAAGAAGCACAGCATGGTCAAAAGCCTTCTCTCCCTTTTATTTTGTGAGCATGTTAACCTGCAGTGTGCATTTACAGTATTTCCCTCAAATTCCTTCATCCTGAGCCAAACCCCTGAGCTGAAAGCCAAGATTTCAACGCCATGCAAATGGACAAAACTCAGTTTTCCTGAGGTGGCTACTGAAACTGGGAACTGGGTGGGCCTTTCTTCCAGTCACCCCTGGCTTCAGCATGTGCCACCAGCCTTGTGACAGCAAACCTGGTGCTGCTGTTCTGTTGTGTTTGCCTCGCACAGGAGGGTTTGCAGGGGATTTTGGAGGAGGGAAAAACACCCTGAATTGGGGAGAAACACCCTGAATTTGGAGGGGCACAAAATTTTTTGGAGTTTTTTGAGATCCTGAGAGGGTTTAGGGGAAGTTTTGAGGGATTTTTGGGAGATTTGGGGACTTCAGAGGGGGAGGATGGAGCAGGTTCTTGTTGCCTGGTTTGTGTCAGGTTTGGTTTCCTGTGGTTTTGCTGTAGCAGGGCTGTCCTGTCCCTGCTGACCTGGGCAGGGTAATCAGACCTGATCTCCTCTTCTAAATAATAACCTGCTTCATAATCATCAAGTGTTTTCCTCAAGGAAACCTGAAAGAGGGAGGGGAACGAAAATCCTGCCTTTAAGTTCTGATTCCTTAAAGAGCAGTGGGTGCAGAATGTGCAGTTAGGCTGAAGATGTGATATAGGGATAATGTTGCCTTTTTTTTTTTTTTTTTCAAGCAGCAAAATTAACTACCGAGTGCCATAATTTTAAGACTATAAACCAGTGTAACCTATAAAAGATTTACTGGGAATCTAACTCTTCCTTTCGATATCCTAGTGAAAGAAATAAACATAAAACTGAAATCAGATGCTTTAGGATTTATGAGGCTGATTCAATTTTTTTTTCCTAGTGACTGTTTTAACAGCCTATTAACATCTTCCCCACAGCAAATATATAACAAAATTGATATTACAGAATCAAGTTGGGATGGGTCCCATGAGTGTACTTAAATATACCGTAAACATCTAGAGCTATTCATCTGGATTATGGACTGGGTGTATAAAGTACATCTCTATAAATTCTCCTCAAGCAAATTCTTCCGAGTTCCTTTTGCAGAATAAAAAATTAAAGCTCTGGTTCTGCGGAGGGTTGAGTGCTCCTGCTAAATTCCCAGCTCCCTTGTAAAAGGATGGTTCTCGCTCGGTGCTCTCAGGGCTGCTCACAAAAGACTAATTTTCTCCCTTGCAAGCTGAGATCAGTTGTCAACGTGTTAAAAAGTCTTTTTTACAGATGATTTGATGTCGTGCTAATTTCTTAAGTGTCAGCCTCTAATTCACGGCAGAAAGTGGCGAGGCCATTAAATGTTGCTAATGAAAGGAACGTGAAGGGTGTTGTGCCCAGCTTTGCCATTTCTCTGCATCCTGCCAGCTCTGGTGTGTGGCAGCGTGGGCTCACCAGGGTGGGTCAGGTTCTAATCATGCCTGTTGGGTTTGTACCTCATGCCTCAAAAAGGCAGGAGCAAACTTTTAAATTAGATAACCCAGGACCTAGAAAACTGCTTTTATTTTTTTGTATTATTTTTAAGTTCTTGCTGGAATTTGAAGAGGTTAAGCTTAGGGACAGCGTGTTAAAATAATGCCAAAGTGTTGTTTGCATCAGTGGATGATTCAGTGCCCGCCTCGCTGCTCTCCTTTACCTCCTCTGTTTGTTCTGGTGCCTTTTACTGAGCTCAAGAGAAAACAATCAGAGAGCACCAGAGCTGTTTGGAATAGAAATAGCTGTGCTGCATCCAAAGTGGCCCAGTCGAGTGTTTGGAGGAGAGGATTTGTACAAAGGATTTAGCTTTGGCTTAGCTAATTCTGGCATTTCCAAACAGTATCTTGATTTCTGTAATTAAGGCAGGATAACTTCTGAATCGTTCGTATTGTGATGTCTCAGTTCCATTTTAGAATTAAAACTAAACTGCATGACTGAAGGTTTCTAAACTTGGGGTGTTTGTGTAGTAAAGCTGAAAAACTCCAGGTCTTTCTCTGAAAGTAAGTTCTGAATGGGAATCTTTCCCTGTAGCCAAAGTAATTCCATTAATTTCTTCAAGTGTTTTTCCGTAATACCCTGTTAAATCTGAGCATGGCCTTCCAATGAATTCCTTGCAGTTCAGCTCTGATCCGTTGACCATAACAGAATGAATTTTGAGGTGAGATTAACTTGATTTGACAGAGTAAATTAGTGACTCAGTTGGCACCAAAGCCTATAAAGTACCCAATGAGGTGATTTTTTTCTGTGTAGAATAAATGTAACTATCCTTGCAGCTTCAAACAGCGAGAGAAAGACACTACAACTTAAATAGAAATTGATTTATTCACTTAGGGCAAAAAATTGGAGCCTAAAAGCTCCAATACTCAGAATAAATTGAGATTTATTCTGGGTTTTGAAGTGAAAACACATGGTATTTAAAACCTGGGGACTTCAGGGAAGTGTTTATAATGAATAGGGTAGAGTAAAGTGTATTGACAGCAAAGAATGCATCCAGTGGGGAAAGGCTGCAGGCCATGGATCTTTCATCAGTTGTATCCTCATGCCTGATCCCGTGTGGAGTTTCCTCGTGATGTTCAGCCAGCTATGAAAAGGTCAGGCAAACCAGAGGAAGGGAAAAAAAAAAAAGCTGAAAAGCTCCAGCTGTTTGTTGTCTCATTCTTTTTGGGTTTTAAGCAGAGTTGTGGAGAGCTGTGTAGTGGGACTTGAGTTCCTCACATCCTTCTGGCCAGGCAAAGGGGCCTTTGCACCATGAATACTTGGGTATAGTTTGGCAAAATTACCATGGGAGATTTTGTGAATTGAGTTTAAACCACAGGATTTACCCTCAGTAAGGTTTGGATTAAGCACGGTACCTTTGAAAAGGACTTTTGTGAGACTGCTCAACAAGGAAAAGTTACAACTAGCCAGGTCTAGAAAAATAATTTAAAGTAATTCTCTAGGTATCGATGCCACAATTTTTTCTGCCTGCAGCTGATGCTTTAGCTGCACCTGTCCTATTTTCCAAATGCAAATGTTCATGCCATTGCCTCAGAATGATGTTATTTTGCAGAGTCTAAAAATATTGTGATGTCTCAGTATTCACTGCAGCACAAAACACCCCAAATTAAAACAGCAGCAAAATGGAGATAATAGCTCAGATTTGACTATTCTTAGTGCTTGAGAATGCCAGAATAAATGAAAATTCCAGTAACAGACACAACCTGTGATTGGATTGAATTTTCCCTATTCAGAATGTTCAGGTGTTTTATTTTGGCAGTGATCACATTCACACATCACTGCGCTCTGGTTATGACAAGATGCTTTAGTTTCAGAGCATTTCCATGGAATCACAGAACCATTAAAGTTGGAAAAGACCTCAAAAATCACTGAGTCCAACCATGAACCCAACACCACCGTGTTCACCCCTAAACTGTGTCCCCAGGTGCCACATTCAGGGATGGTGACTCCACCACTTCCCTCGTCGGGCTGTTCCAGTGCCTGGCCACCCTTTCAGTGAGAAAATATTTCCTAATATCTGATCTAGGAAAAAAAAACCCCAAACATTCTTCCCTGAAAGGGTGGTCATGATTTTGAGAGTTTGAAATTCTCCTGGATTTGGTGGCAGCTGGATTTTGGCAGGAAGGGTGGGGAATCCCAGGCTGTTTCACACGAGGTTTTGAGAGATGCAGAAGCTCTAGAGAATCCTGATAAATTCCTGTCCACCACTCCTGCTCTGCAGCAAACGTGGAATCACTCCCAAAGCCCTTGAGTTTGCCCTTGACTCCTTCCTATGGATCATTTCTCAGCAGCCTGGGAGATCCCTCACTGTGGAAAAATCTGGGACTGGGATGACATTAGTGTCGCACTCGAGCTGCCTGTACTCGCCATTTCCACTCCCCTCCAACAACAGAGGGTTTGTAATTTGGGATTACAAGTTGAGACCCAAAAATAGATTGCTCCCAGGCAAACTAATCTATTTGCAACATGTACTGCAATCACTCTGGGAGGGCAGGCCCAGATGAGGGGCAGCAGATGGCTCTGAGCGTGGGCCTGGATTCACCCTGGATTGCAAAACCAGGTTGTGTAACCACTTCAAGGTCACCAAATGAGCTCTTCCCAAAAGGTAATGAAGGATTTGCCTCTTCCACCCTACAACATTCATTTACAGGAGCCAACCCTCGGTGATTTGAGGCTGCAGGGGGAGGCAGAGGGGGATTTAAGCTTCGGGAAGGCAAAAGTCCAGAGGGATTAATCCTTCATAACCATCATTTCTGTTATCCTTAATCTCTCGTTTGCTCTCTCAAAGCCTGGGGGAGATCTGGGGGATCCAAGGTGTGGTACTGGTTTGCCCTTGTTCCAAAGACTTTGACAGCTTCAGTTCGTGCTCTTGTGGCCAACAGGAGAACTTGGAAAAGCCTTTACTGGCTCACTTGGAAAATACCAGGGAGCAAAGCTGCTCCAGCAGCTGGAGCTGTGTCAGCGGAGTGGTGGAGGAAGGACAAAAGTGGTCAAAATAATTATTTTATTGATAGTAGGAGAAGAAAGGGCCTGACTGAAATCCATTCTATTAAAAACATAAATTCCTATTTAGATTTAAATATTTTACATTGCAGTATGCCAGATTTGGCAGAGAAATGAAACTATTCTCTTCCCATTCAGAAGAAACTTCCAGTTCTTCCCAGTTCTCTGAAGCCTGTGATGTATCAATTCTTAATTTCCCCGAAATACATAAACCCTAACACGGTGAAGTTTTCATTACTGATGTCTTGTTTCTGATCTTTTCAGAGCACACCTTTTACTCTGCTGTCTGAGCATAGCTCAGTCTTTAAATGTATTAATTTTTACAACAGTCAGGGATTATCTTTATTTCACAGAGAAGTCCATGAAAACACCTAAGAGCTACATTTTCAAAATAATCATCGAGCTGAACATAAAGAGCTGTCAGCTGGAAATTTCAAAGGAGCTCTGGTGCATGACACCTGTCTAGAGCCCTGCAATGACATTTATTTGCATACGTGGTTGCCTGCGTATCTTTAATTATTTAAGTTTTATTACTTAAATAAAAGCGCTGATGCTAAAATGAGTTACTCAGGGAGCTCCTTTGAAAGTCCTTTTTGCATTTCTAGTGCCAGGATTCCTTGGAAGATTAGGCTCAGATGATTACTTTGAATAGAGGTGACAGAATCCAGCTTGTTGTAATACGTGAAAGGAATTCAACTCCCATGCAGAGCTGCATTTGAATGTTTGATGTGCTTTACGCTAAAATTAAGGCTCCGATTTTTTTCCTCCAAGATTTCTAAATGATTTCAGGCAAGAGGAAATAGCTAATAGAAAATGGAAAGTCTCAGTGATGTTACCAGGAATGTTTCTGCACTGTGCATTAAGAGGTTATTTGTTGTTTATCTGGTGGAATTGTAGAATTCCAGAATGGTTTGTGTTGGAAGGACCTTAAAGCTCACCCTGCCCAGCCTGGCCTTGGGGCCATCTCCTACTACCATCATTGTTTTACCAGCACATTGACTGGAAAAGCACGCTCCAAAGATACTTTGGCAAATTCCAGTTAAGTTCATAGTGGTTCTTGTTAGTTTTATTAAAAAAAAAAATACCAAAACCTTTTCATTATTTCTCATCAGATTTACCATTGATTGAATTGAAAAAATAAAATCTGCTGCTCTTAATAAGCTTCAGTACATTCTTTGAAATGACATCGCCATCAAATAGGCTTTATTTCTTCCAAGTAAATGAGAATGCTTTCTGTGAGGAATTATAAATCCCACAGGCACATTCCTGGTTTCCAGAATGGCTGTATTGTGAGTCCAGGACAACATGTTAAATCTTTAATCACTGACTGCTTTATATGGCTGTAACTGCCTCACTTTATTGTGAGTGCTTCCTGAAATTGTTGTTATGGAGTGTCATAAGCTGCTTCATCCTAATTTCAATTATTAAATCTAGGGATTTCTGTTCTCTTTGGATATTTATCATGGTATGACCTGAACGGAGCCTTGGAACAGCACAAAACTCCAGTTTAGATCACTTTGAACACACACTGAGATCATTTCTGAAGGAAAAGCTGTGCATCTTAGCTGGAAATCAGGAAACATTTCTTCATGGAAAGAGTGGTCAAGCATTGGAACAGGGTGAAGTGATGGAGTCATCATCCCTGGAAATGTTCAAAAACTGAGCAGATGCAGAACTTTGTGATGTGGTTTGGTGGATGTGGGGGTGTTGGGTCTAAGGCTGTGCTTTGATGATCTTGGAGATTTTTCCCAACCTTAACAATTCTAAGAACTTGCACATAAAAGCTTTTAGTCAAGGTCAAACTGAGCAGCCTGAAGGGCAGAAGCAGACCTTTTATTTCTTGTTTATTTTCCATGAAGGTAGCAAACACGACTTTATTTTTATCCCTGCAAACAGAGGTGGGCCCCATGCCCCAAGCTCTCCTACCCTGAGGTTGTTCCATACTCTCTCCCAGCTCTTTGGGTTGCTTCCCCTGCTTTGTGATGGAAGCTTTTTGTACATTCAGGGCATGTTTTTGTTGTGGTAGCAGTGAGATGGACTTGACAAAACATTCCTTGATGTTGGAGGTTGTTTTGAGGAGAGACTTTAGGGTGGTCATTGCATGAGCAAAAGTGCAAGTTTTGATCAGCTCAGTTGGAGACCAAGTGGAAAGTTTTGGGGATAATTTGCAAGAATATTGAAAGATTAGCCAGATGAAAATTGTAATAATTTTTGAGGCTGTTTGCACTTGCAGAAATAGACCCTGTAAATGCAGTGTGTGAGGAGAGCTGTGATTCATCTGCCTAAAAGGTGATAAAGAATTTTGGAGCTGTGGTGAGCTGGCCGTGCTTCATTAACCTGCCATGATCCTCCTGTCAGGTGTCTCCGTGCCCATCACTTTGTCAGCCATCAGATTTTTCTGAGGAGATAACTGCCCATCATCTTCCAATCCATCAAAGTTACCCTTTGGAATGACAAAGATTGTTTCACATCTAGTTTTTTGTAAAACTCCAGTTCCCTGAGGGACTTGGGGTAAATCCCACAGCTAATCCAGTCCTTGGAGCAGCTCTCCCCTGTTCTGCCAGCTGCTGTGACAGTCCCTGTCTGCTGCTGGGGAGGGCTCCTACTGCAAATAATCAACGCAAAAGCAAATAGTTAATTACCAAATGCATCATTTCCCAGGAAGCTGTGGCTGCCCCATCCCTGGATGTGCCCAAGGCCAGGTTGGATGGGGTTTGGAGCAACCTGGGATATTGGAAGGTGTCCCATGACAAGGATTTGGGACTGTAAGGTCCCTTCCAACCCCCAAATTCTCTGATTCTATGGAAAATGCGTGGGCAGCAATGAGGAACTTGGTGTTTTCCCCCCAGAACAAAGCAATCGGCCAAAGCTCCTGGTAGCAAAAATTATTCTAGTTCAGCTTGTAAAATCAGAGCTGTTGCAGTTTATGTCAGCTGAGGATGTGGTACATAAAGAGTGAAAATTGGGAAACTGAAGGCAATTATAAAATATCTTCCTTTCTGGTGGAAGATGTCCCTGCCCATGGCAAGGGGATTGAAACTTAATGATCTTTAAGGCTCCTTCCAACCCAAACAACTCTGTGATTCCTCTGGAAAAGGACAGGAAAAAAGGCCCAAAATGTTTTGATATAAAACCTGTAAGAGCCGCTGTAGTCACAGCTCATTTATAAAGAACTGCAACACTGAGCACACCCTCTAACATAGAAACCATTTAATTTTATTTATGAATTAAGCTTTTGATCTATAAAACAGCCATGTTCAAACCACATTTTATGTGACTGAAATACAGAAATACAGGCACTGCTGGTTGGAATGTGCTTGCCTTTATCTGAATAAAGAACAGGATTGCTGACAAATCCCCATGTAGTTAGGGTAGTAATTAGCAAAAATACATGTAATTTAGTTACCTTTATTTACCCAACTGATTGGTGCGAGCGCTTCTAACATATTTTGCTTTTTAATCTGCAGCCAATTAGATGGAAAACAATGTATAAACCACAGTTAAACACGAAAAAAAGGTTTTAAGTTATCTTTTCCTCTCCAGTCTCCCACCTCTCCTGCAGAATGTGTAAGAATTTGGGATTTTGCCCTTTTTTTTGAATTGTTTGTGCCAGATTCATGCAAACCTTTCTGAAATTCGTTGTAAAGTTGGAATTATAGAATGATAGAATGATTAAGGGTGGAAGGGATGCTAAAGCCCATCCAGTGCCACCCCTGCCATGGCAGGGACACCTTCCCCTGTCCCAGGCTGCTCCCAGCCCCAGTGTCCAACCTGGCCTTGGGCACTGCCAGGGATCCAGGGACAGCCAAAACTAAAGCTGCTGCCACTGTGGAGTAACAAAAAACATGTCATTTTTGGGCCAGGCAACAGATCCAGGATGAAGCCAGGCTCAAAATTAAGATGAGGACACCAATCCCTGAGACACCAGGGTCTGGATAAATATCAGACTTGGAAATAACTCTCTTTGTTATGTGGGAATTTTGGGGTTTATACAGAATCACTGGAGGAATTAGTGAGGTTTTCTTCCAGATCAGACCCATCTTCTAAGCATAGAAATCAACACTTTTAAATTTGGAGAAAATCTTCACTCTTTCCCCAACATTTTAAACAAAACATGTTAGAAAATGGCATGGAAAATCACAAACCTACTATTTCCCCTCCAAATTATAAGTATCTTACTTCCACTATGTGTCAGGGGTTCAGGGCAGAATTCTTTGCCGCTTGCTACTTTTGTTTGTTTTTCTTAAATCCAACAAAGCCACACTTGGTGGTTTGTTTTCTTTTTTTTTTCCTAGCGAAGTCAATGAGAAGGAGTTTAACAAGTAGAATTAAAACGTTTTTGTCACCTCATGTGTGGCTTGGATCTAGACGGCTGCATTTCTCCTTGCTGAGCACAACTTTCTAATTGAATTTATCTTTATGTTGTTAAAAAAGCACTCCAGCTGTTGAGGGTGAAATGGTCCTGGAGGAAACAAGTCCCTTTTTCCAAGGACAAGGGGAACAGAGAGCAGTAATCTGTAAATGCACACACTGCAAGTCTTATCTCTGCTGTGGGAAATTGGCCAAAGAATCAGGTGGAAAAACTAATTTCCTCAAATATTTTTTTGGGAATGGGGGCAGCTCTCTGAGTATCATAAAGAAAGGAGACAAGTCTTGCTCCTGAAGTGGGTCCAGGGCTCCTGGATTGTTTTATTTACTGACATTAAGGTGCTTTCCTGTGAAGAGCTCTCAGCTCCGCTGAAATCTCTGTAATTAATTCCTTCCACCTCAGCACACGGATGGGAAGTTCAAGCAGCAGGAAGAAAAGACATTTAGAGGTGTCCTGGTCTTGTGGGAAAGGCAGGATTCTCCACCAGGCTGCTGCTGCCTCCCTGTGCCCTGTTTGGAGGACAAAGGGTGGCCAAACACAAAAATTTCAGATTATTTATGACTCATGACTCTGAACTGGAGACTGTCTCTGTTAAGGCAGCCAAACCCCTGCCCAGTGAAGCTTCCCAAATTTTAAGGCACCCTGTTTCCTTAGCATAGAATTATACATCATGATTTTCTCCCTTGGGTATTACAGCTCTGGGAATTTTATCAAAATAAGATAGAGATAAATGTGGTTATTTAGAAAGTCACGGAATATCCTGAGTTGGAAGTGCCCCACAAGGATCATGGAGCCCATCTCCTGGCCCTGTTTATTGCTCTGCCTTTAATGAGGTAATGCCTTAAATTTAAAAGCTAGATATTCTAGAATGAACTAAGCCTCCTAGGAATACCTTTCTCTTGGAAGCTTCTACTGTGCTATCTATTCATTATTTTTCTTAATTTGCAGGGAAATTTTGTCCCAGGTGTGCATCAGCCCTGGCACAGGCTCGCAGCGTGATTGTCATGGCCATGGCAGGCACAGCCAGAGCACTGCTAATCCCCAAACACCTCTGAGTTCCCATGGCTCACTGACCCAGTGACATGTTTATTGTGTGCTTTCAGTGAGGATGAGCCACCTCAGTTGCCTTTATGTAGAAAATCAAATGTGTATTCTCATTTCTACAACGTGCTTTGGAGTTGAGCTGAAGAGGCTTAGGTCTTGAAATAAGATTTCCACAACAACTCCACAGAACCTGTTAGGACTGTGGGGCTTGTCACATGGAAACAGAGATTGTCCCAAGAGGATTTAAAAGGGTGAAGAGCAAATGTGACTACCACAAACATTCTGAGATGCTCTGTATGCTTTGTCTCCCATTCCCAAATCAAAGGGTGTTTGTTTTAAGCATATATTTGTAACTAGAAGGTCAACTGGCAGCTTTCAGGTCTAGGGGAGATTTCGTAATAATCTGTTTTCCTTTGTCCAAAGATGTGGGGAATATAAATTCCTGGAGGACCAAAAGGGTGCTTTGGAATATTTCTCATCAGTTCATCTCTCTGCCTTTCAAAAGGAGCTGAGTAATCCCTTTCCATTTTATACTGTGGAAGATTCTGGCCTTACCACTGCATCTTGCATGCTCTAAAAGAATCTGAGATACTAAAATTATTGTTGGGGGGACACAGCAACAGTTGGACCCAACGTCCTGTGGATGGTGAGTTTTCCCTGCAGAGGGAATGATGCCAGCTGGGACTGGAGCACGTGCAGAGGGCACCAGGAGCTGCTGATCCCTCAGGATTTCAGCTTTGATATTTTCTGTCTATTTGTACGCCTGCAGTTCTTTGGTGTGTAACTCTAAGCTCCACACACAGTGGGAGCTGCTGCTTTCCCAGTTTGGGCAGACACAACAATTCCTCTCCAGGCCTGGCAATCAAGGACACCTCACTGCCTCAGGCCCAGAGATGGGAACAAAAGTGAGTTGGGGGAGCAAACTTGGGGTCAATGACTTCATTAGCTGAAGCTGGAATTGGCAGATTAACCCCCAATATGCAAATGGACCAAACTTATCAAAGTGTGAAAACCCTGACCCATCATCCATTTTTGGGTGCAGCCCCTGGGGGGCTTTATCTACCCTAAATGTACCTGAAGGCACTTCAATAAATAGAACAGCTTTTTATTCCCTTAATTCTGCCTGACCTCTGTTTTTGGGTAGCCCAGAAGGCATCCCCATGAGCCAGGCTCTGCCTGTGATGTGAGGCACCTCTGGGAAATGTGCGAGTACAAGTGCCAGAGGGGCTGGGAGCTCCAGCAGGGGCTGCAGACTCTTCCCCAAAGGGAGCTGCAGCAAGACCCAATCCTGTAAGAGGAATAAATTCACTGGGCAAAGCACCCAGCTGTAGGGAGCAGCCAGCTCCTGTGTCATTAGGCTTGAATGGAATGTCTGCTTTGCTCTTTGGGGATTGGAAGTGGAATGTCACTGAATGAAATGTTGGTTGTTTTTTTTTTTTCCCTTTCCCCTGCAAGAATGGATTTCTGCAGAGGTGTTTTCCCAGCAGGAGTGTAAAAGCCTTTTAGAAAAAAAAAAAATCATAACAAATAATAACTATTTTTTTTCTGACTCGCATAACTCTTGCTGTTTCCAGCCTCCTAAAAAAAATTGCATTTAGTTGAAAATGGAAGTTGTAATTAATTCTAGCACAAAGTTAGCAATGTGATTTGTAAAAAGAGGGTCATGCACTTGTAGCAAATTTATCCTGGAGTATTATTCCTTGAGCCAGATTCCCTGAGAAGATGAAATGGAGCTGTTGGGGCCACAGAAATGTAAATCCACCCTGAGTGAGGGCTGGCACTGCAGCCTGGGATCTCGTGGTTACATGGAGTGTTTGACAGAACAGCTACTGAGGAAAATAAAGATGAACTATGCAGAACAAGCAGATGAGATTAAGAGTACAAGGTCAAATTTCATGAAATAAGTCAGGCATAATAAAAAGGAAAGACAGAGAGCATAAAATGCTTTGGAGGGACAGGATGTTGGAGAGGCCTGGATGTGTGCTAAGCAGAAACCCAATAAACCCAATTACTCTGGTTATTACTGCCTTCATTACTGCTACAGAGGCAGCTCAGTGCCTCATTAGTCATTCCTTGCAGAATTATCATCTATCATGGCCTCATCTTTTCCTTTCTCCCTTGGGAATGCAGAAAGGAAAACAAATCCATAAGCTGTCCCCTCCCCGTGTCCCCCTGCAAGCTTTAGAAAAGCTTCCTCATCCTTCAGAAGAACAATCAATATTAAGCATCTTTTACTTTGCCAGGGATTGATTCTGTCTCATTCCCCATTACTCATAAAAAAGGGGACATTTGGGCTCAATTTTATTTGTATTTAAGAGATGACAGAGACGCAGGTAGCTGAAAAATTCATGGAAACTTCCCTGGTGTTTCTTGTAGAGCTTTGGTAGCAACCTCGAGGGACAGGACTGCCCCAAGAATGAAAAGTTCTCTCCCAGATCATCCTCTGAAGCCCATGAACACAAGTAAATATGGCAAGAGCTTAAAACTCCTAGGGAAATGGTTCTTCTACAGAATGTTGCAGTTATTCTACTTGTAGAATTTGTGGGTTGAAATCTTAGATACTTTTAAAATTATTGCTTTAAAAAACCAACCTTTTGGTTTAAAATATGTAAGGAGTCTTGTCTTTTTATTAATAATTTTATTAATAAAGAATAATTAAATTGTATTAATAATTTTTATTTTAATCAATACTGAAATATCACTTGAAGCAGATTTTTGCTGGCTCCTGAAATTCGTGGGATTTCCAGATGGTTGTTGTGTCAGTATCACCTCATAAACACAGGCTATAAAAAGTCCCTTGATTCTAATTAATCTGATTTTGAAATTCCTACCCCCTGGGAAGGCCAGGACCACAGAGCTAACAGACCACCTGTGTGCAGCTCCTGGATAATTCCAGGAGTTTGACAAAAGATGTTTAGTTCACAACATGTCCAGAGTCAGCAGAATCCACCCCAACATTGTTGAGTAATGTCAAAACCTTTAGTAAGTGCTGACAAATGCCACCATAATTTGTCACAGGAACAAGAAAACTCCACAATATCAAAATTCCCTGTAGAGGCAAGAAAAAAAATGCCTGTAAATTCTAAGGAGTAAACTGTACCTTGCTATTGAAAGGAAGACAAAGAGCTTTGAGACAAACTCTGCTTTTCTGTCTTGAGAGGAAATTCTCTTTTCATCTCCGAGCAGCAATAATAAAGATAATAAAGCTGCATAAGCAGCCTGCTTTTATTGAACTGTTTCAGAACAGAGTCCTTAACAACATGTTTCCTTCCATCCTGTGATTTCTTCTGACTTCAATAAAGTTAAATCAGAGAGTCTGGAATGTTGTGCTGGGGATGTTCAATTAGTTCCACTGTGTCCGCGTGAGTTAATGCCGTTCGAGGGAAGCAGCATTTGAGCGCTCGCACAAGATTTGTGTTCACTTCTGTTAATTCAGACACATCCTAGCAGATGTCTGATTAGACTAATTTGAAATTGAATGGCGAGGAAGGAAAAAAAAAAAGTTTGCATTCATTGAGAATGACTGAACAAAAGATGAAAACTGTGTATCTCTTTGTTTGCTGAGCTTGGAGTGTGTCTGGAGCTGCTGAGCTCGGCTTCCTCCCATCCCCTGCTCTCCATTCAGCAGAACCCACCCAGACAGCAGGCTGCACATTCCCGTTGCAGAGATTTATTTTAAATAAGCAAACACTCCGAGTTAAACAAACATTTGATGAGCACAGCACTCTGCGATAATCAGAGGAATTGAAAATAAGGAGGCAAAGATACTTTGCTCATCCTCCACAGGCTGGAATTCCAGCTGCCATCTGGGGCTTGGTTCTTTAGCAACATCAGAAGTCCTGGGTCAGAAGTTTTTCCATGTGTTTTGAAGGAAATAAGGATGTGTATTTCCTGATGTTGTATCTAATCCTTTTCTGGAAGGTGTTTCCGTGACTTGGAATTGTTTGGGCATTAGTTGTGGTTTTATTCTTCTTTAGTATTGAGCAGGGCTGGGTTTGGATAAGCTTTGTCCTACAGAGAGTGTCAGAATGAGGTGTGGAAGATTTGCCTCTTCAAAGATGAAGAAAAAGCACGGGAAGTAACATTCTAAACAGGGCAGGTCTTCTGGATAATTTAAAAATATCTCAGAGTTGAAGTTGGGTTGGATGATGCTGATGATACCTCAGAGCTGAAGTTAGGTTAGATGATGATGAGGATGAAGATGATGATAATTTTATTATTATTGTTATTTCTTTAAAGGGATTCATGTATATATTAAAAAATAGGCATTTTCAAAAGTTCCTCAGCAATTTAGCAAATTAATTTTGTCATTAAGCACTAAGTTCAAGAATTGGTTTTAGGAGGATAATTCTCACTGGAAGTCAAATACTGCTGGTGGTGAGGGTGGAAAGGTGAAATTCTTTGTGGCAAGGCCTAGGTCATTGACGTAGCACTTGAGCAGCAATTGGTGTGGGAAGAATTGGGGCTGGAGAAATGCCACCAGCTTTTCTGTGTGCAGCAAACCTCTGTATGTGTCAGGGGCAGGGAGGGGTGGTTTGGGTTTTCCAGCAGTTTCCTTGGCTGCTCATTTTCCCACCTCAGCTCTCTGACCCCCCTTGTGCCCTGGGAGCAGGGTGCAAAGCTGTTCCCCTGCTTGAGTGAGACCCAAAAATGCATTTACAGGGGGAGCCAAGGTGACCAGAGTCTCCAGAATGAAACTGAGGAACCTGACAGGATTTCTGATTTCACAGAACGTGGTTCTGGCTTTACACAGCTCCTTAGGCACTGGGGAATTTTGGTCTCTTGAAACCCTGATTTTGGATACCTTGGTGTTTGCAGAAAGGCAGGTGCACAGGAAACTAAGGAGAGTCATTACTGCCCACCAAATTTCCAGCTCTTTTAGCACAGGACTGGAATTCTGATTATTTTTAGCCTAATTTTACATTTTTTCTGTTTAATCCTGCCAAAGGATGGAAGTGCTCACGCAACCGACCTCCTCCTCCACCACGTGAGATAGAGAGGAGATGCTGTCCCATTTAAATGTTTGGACACATTTGATTTTTTTTTTAAATACTTTTGAAGGAAAATATCTGATATTTTTCCAAGCACCCATATTGCAGCTTGAAAATCCTTCTATTTTTAATCTGGTGTCTGACTGTCAAGGGTGGACTCAACAATGTTTTCATGACAGCCCATATGCTTCCAATGTACTCCCTACAGCTAAAACTTTGGAAATTCCCTGTCAACAGGCCCAAATCCATTGGAGTTTCACTCAACAGCCAAAAGTTTGGAGTTTTCTAATCTGCTTTCCCATGGTTACCTCTGGAAGTTTCTTGGAGCAGAATTAAATGGCTGCTCCATGCTCTCAATATATTGCAGGGAATATTAAAGATCTACCTGCAGTACCTAAGGCTACAAACATAATGTATGCAATTAAACCCTAGATAATAACTTTTTAAACTTGCCTTTAATATCCAATGAGTTTCAAATTAAAATGGAATTTTAGCTAATATAGCCTAATTTAATATATTAAAAAGTTCTGCTGTATTTTCTTTTTTTTTTTTTTTTTTTAACCATAACAGATACACATCTCTGCTCTTATTTTATACCAAAGGTGCTGGGATTCTGTGAGAAAGGGGTTTTTAGGAAAAGCAGGTTTCCTTTGACTGCTTCATGGGCTGCTGGAGGAATTAGGGATGATCCAGCAGCTCCAGTTCTTGTGTTGGCAGTTTTCTGTGTGGATGCAGAGGGGTGAACTGTTATTTGAATTTTCTCTCCTTTGCTACCCGTTTTATCAAAAAAAAAAAAAAAAAAAAAGGGATTGCAGAGTCCTTATTCTCCAGCTCTGGTGGTGAACTGGGGTCATTCTACATGAGCGATTTGAGGAAAAATGGGAATGTTGTCATCAGAAGCACAAATCAAGGAGAGGGAGACTTGGAGAGGTGAAACTCTATTTGGAGATAACTTCCAGGAGTTGTGGAGGGGCAGGATTTGTGCTTTAAATAGGTTAATTTCCTCGTGGTTAATTCTGGGCTGTGATTGCTGAGCTGGGTCTCCTGATCCAGGCTGTGGGAGCAGGCTCCTGGTTTCCCACTGTGCCAGCTCTGATGGCAGGGTTTAACAGGGGCAGCATGTTTACCCTGAAGGAGAATAAAGGGACAGCTAAAATCCACGTGTTCCTTCATCAGGCAGAGCAGATCCTGCTCCATGTGTGCCAGCCTTGGTTAATTTTAGCAGATAACCCAGGTGGCATTTTCCTGGGGAGACAGAGTTCATGGATCAGCTCTGCAAACTTTTAACCCTCTTCCATCAGGTTTGTGGGGCCTGGAGGAGAGGAGCTGCTGGATTAGGAGTAGGCTGGGTTTGGGGAAGATGGGAGTGATGATGCTGAGGGAGGAAAAGTGCTTTGGGTACTCAGCCAAGCAGCAGTGCCCAGGCTCTGCTCCTCGAGTGCTGGGAGGGATTCTGGAGATTTAGGTGGCACCAGGATGGATAAATGCACTTCAGGAAAGTTTTACCTCTTCTTTTAGGTGGCATCTCTGCACAACCACCCATAAATTCATCATCTTCAGCCTTCACCCAGCACTTTTGGATCACCAGGTATGATTTGCTCCTGTTTTCTGCAGCCCCAGCTCCGTACACAGGTCCACACATGTTCCTGGGGAGAAATTGAGCTTTTCAATCAGGCTTTCCATGGAAGCTCTGGGGTAATTCTGTGTGACACAGTTTGGAAATCCCTCCTTGGGCACATTGGAGCAACAGCAGAGTAATAAACTGGACAGGAAACATAAAGAGTGAAATAGAGTTGGTTGCACAGCAGTTTGAGAGGAAACAAGATCACTGCTCCACTCTGTCCTGGGAGAATCTGTATTTATGTCTTTGAGGGCTCCTGCAAAGCCAGGAATGGGATTTTAAGCTTGAATGGCTAAATGCAAATAGGGGGTAGATGTTCCTCCAGCTGCTTTCCTTCTGCTCCCCTCTCCTGTAAAAAACAAGGCATCAAAGCTGAAATGATCCCCCAGGCCCCCAGTTTTTAATGCTGTAGGACAACTGGTGCCTGGAGAAGACAGATCTGTATGGCAGCAATAGTAATGATTTTTAATTTGCATTTCAGTACCCAGGTTATTGCATATATAAAACTTCAATTATAACTTTAAAAGGCTGTTTGGATGTGATCCAGTGTGTGCTGGAGGAGAGGGAGCAGCCCTTGCCCCAAACCTGTTCGTGCTCAGGAACCAACAGGACGCAAATCTTGGTGTTCCTGGGATTTTGGGATCAGATGTTGATGTCTGGTATGTTTTACAGGAGAAGGAAATGTTGTTACCCAAAGGAGGAGGAGGAGATTTCCACCTTACAGTTAAATGCAGGATATGCCTTTCCAAGGTGGCCTCAGCAGAGATAAAGTAGATTTTCTCTGCTTTATTCCCCAGTGTCATTTGTTACCACGTGCTCTAGTTTTGATATTATAAATACCTCTATCTCCCCTTTCCCTTTGCTGGGATTGGATTCTAATTTGAGATAAGTGGATAACAGTGAGACCTTCTTCTTCTTAAAGGCTTAGTGAATCCATATGTGGGTATCTCAGCTTTCCAGCACATCCTCCAACATATCTGATGGACAGCAGAGTGTGCAAAGTTATTTTCCAGAAAAACAGGGAGCAGGGAAAAACATCTTCCAGTGGTGGCTGTGGCACTGGACACCAATATTCGCTAAAATGATGCTGTTTGTAATTGAAATATTTTTATTAAATGGAGGAATATCACAAGGTTTATGGGGTTTTGAAAGCTAAAATGTTTTGTTAAAAGGCTTTTTATTTTGTATCCATTATGCCACGTGTGTCTCAGATTTCACAGATTTTATGCAACAGTAAAATCAAAGCAAAACTCCATTGTGAGTTCCTACATTGTTGCAAACACCACCCTAGATAAATAACTCATGGGGTAATTAATACAATTAGGATTTTTCATAAGGCAAAGCAAGACTAAAGCTCGATGCTAAACAACATGAAGATATTTTTATTTAGACTAGAACTGCAGAACTGTCAAACTCCCAGAATTCAACTACTAAAATTTAAGAATATTTTAAAAAAAAGAAGGGGGGGGCATTAAGATAATTTCATTTTTATATTTGATTAGCAGGAAGACCTGAAGGGATTTATATCCTGATTGAAACTCATTTTGTGAGCTGCCCATCAGAAGTTCATGGAGTTGTTTTTATTATTATCATCACTAAACTTTGGCTTTCCTTCAGAATCTGAGGCAGGATCAAGTTGGGATTTTCCTCCTTTTATACAGAATATGGAATTTTATTGTCATTTGAAAATCACATGAAATAAAGCTGAGATGACCAGAAAATCATGGCCAGATGCAAGTTGCACTTAAAATTTAATATTTTGGTCGTATCTACGACATCCATTACATTCCTGATTTCAACTCTTTGAACAGGGAGGGTGTAAAATATCTTATTTCTGTGCTGAAAGTAATTACTGGCTTGCAATTTCAACATAAGTATCCAATGCACAGTTCATGTTGTGTAATTAGTACTACAGAGAAGCAGGGTGGAGATGTGCTAAGTAGGAGTGAGCTTAAAACACATTATTAATTAAGAAAAAAAAATTCCAGACTATTCCATTATGTAACTGGAACTAAAAAAGAGGATATTTCTTTTTTTTTTTTTTTCACTTTTTATAATGAGCTAATTCATTAAGAAATTTATTAATTGAACATTATTATGAAAGAAAGGAAAGGCTGAAAATAGTGGGATTTAGAGCAGTGAAACAGTGAATCCTATTTTAAAAATATCTTGTAAAATAAATTTCTGGTTAATAATGGCATATTCCCCTCTCAGAAGCTGTTTGTGTACTCCAAGTCTGTGACACACAAATGGAGGTTGATGTGTCAATATGATTCATTAATAAAAATTATCTTGTCCGTGGGTGCAAATTGAGGCTTTTTGCAGGCATCTCTAAACAATCCCCATCTGCCCAAATGGCTGCAAATGTGGCTGTGAACAGATCTTAAACCTTCACCACCCAAATCACAGGCTGGAAAATTCCACATTTTTGCATTTAATGGACTTGTAGCAGATGGGAAACTTTTCTAAGTTGTGCCGTTCAAGACATCCCTGTGGAATGCAGTTTTTCTGGATATTTTTTCCTACAGATAAATGGCAAAATTGACTTTTGAGAAGCCCAACTCAGCAACAGTTCTGTTTATCAATATAACAGCAAGGCTGAAAGTGAGCACGATCAGAGTTCTCACAGATGTTTTTCCTGAAGGGCAATAATAATAATAATGGTAGACTTTGAGCAGCTTCCATACCTGGGAGCTTCAAACATCCTTCCAGAAAATCTCCTCAGCTGTGCCACAAGTACTGTGGCACCTCTGCCAAAAGATAAGTATAAAAAGGAAAGACAGGAACAAAAAGCAGGGACTTTCTGAGTGAATTCTGGGGCAAATTCAACATTTGAAGCTTATTCCATCCCCTGCCCAACTGGATCCCTGACCTCTGGTTTGTGTAGGGGCTGTGCTGATGGAAAACAGGTAATATGATAATTTATTTTACCTTTTCCCAGTGCTACCCAGATTGCCACCCTCTGCTCTGCTTAATTAAAACCAGGTGAGGTTTTTTGAGGGTGAGTGAGATACGGGTTTGTTCCATGCCTCCTCTGCAGATCACATCTGGCCTGATCTTTGGAGCAGTCTGGTGCTTGAGTTACTGAAATTAGTTTTGCAAATAGTTTTGCTCACCTGTGCATTTGGGGAGGGGATTTCTGGTTGCTTGTTTTTATTTTGGGTGTTTAGACTCTGCCCAGCCTCTGCTCCAGGGCAGCCTGCACAAGGCATCAAAACCATCTGTGGGCAGTGACCACAACTTCCGAAAGGATGCTCCTTCTCCAAGCAACCACAGCAGAAAACAAACACCTCACAGAGAGCCCTGAAGGTGCAGGAGGTGGGGACGAGGCATTTGGCACCTGCAGTAATTCCCTCCATTTGCTGGAAAGGAGCAAGCCAGCAATATCCAGGTTTTTTCTAACTTATCCACTGCTGTGGTAATTTCTGAGGCAGTGCAATTCTTAATGAATTTCACAGAGCTGAGCAGTTTGGGGCTGCAGTGGCTGTTCTCACCCAGCCCCAGGCTGAGCCACTGTGCTCTTCATTCTTCCAAAAGTGAGGGCTCTGGCACAGGAATTGTTTTTGCCGGAATTAGACAAATGCAGGTGGCAAGGAGAGTTAATTATGTAACAGTGGGAATGCGAGAGCTCCTAAAGGATTTGAGCATTTTCCAGTGATCCTAATCTGCTTGGGAGCAAGTAGCACCTGTGAGGGAACATTTCACAGGAAAATGGGACTTTGGAGATGAATGTGGCCTTGTCCCAGAATTCTTTTTTTGTGCTGGATTTGAGCACAAAAAGGGGGAGAAAACAGCTGGACAAGGACTACAAAAATTGACAGCACAGAGAAAAGCATAGAAGCCTTTATATCTACAAGAAGATAGTCTAAAATACATCCCTGGAAGTGTCCAAGGCCAGGTTGGACAGGTCTTGGAGCAGCCTGGGACAGTGGAAGGTGTCTCTCTCTGCCCATGACAGGGGTGGCACTTGATGGGTTTTAAGGTCCCTTGCATCCCAAACCCTTCTGGAATTCACCTCAGCAGCGACAGAATCACTGCTCCAAGAGCTGCTATGAAAAAATTCAGGTTAAAGCAGTAAAAAATTATTTTCATGTGTGTAACCTTGATGAGCAAAAGCCAAAGGTGATCAAAAACCAGGAGCTGGGTCTTGGTACAGGTAACAGAAGGGTGATTCCACCTCTGGAAATAGAAAACACCTGCAAGTTTGTGACACTGACAGAAAAAAAACCCTCTTGTGCCAGTGCTGGCTGTCACTGTCCTGTGGTGTTCAGGGTCACTGGAGTGTCCTCACCTCCAGCATTCACTTCCTAAATCTTGTCCTGTGCAGCACCCAATGTTTTATGGCCACCAGCTCTGCCCTGGCAGTGGCTGTGTATATTTGAAGTATATTTAGAGCTCTGTTTAGGCACTCTGTTTTAGCAGCTGATAAATGGGTGCCAGCAGGACCCTCTGCAGCCTCGGGGTCAGCACTGCTTGAAGGCAGTCCCGAATTAACCTGGATCTCAGCAGCTTTAGGACATCCTGCTGCAGCCCTGGTTACTCCATCTGCTTGCAGATCTCAAGCCTTCCATTCTTGCTGCTGCTCCTGACAGAACCTCCATTAGATGTAAAAATGCAGGGACAGGAGTGCAGGGGGATCCTGGCTGCTGGACAGAGATGCCCCATGGGCTGCAGTGTCACAGTGGGCTCAGTGTTTCTGTCACCTGCCAGTGTAAGGCTGCCCCCCTTTGGGGGAAGGTGCTGATATTTCTCAAGGATAATTGGCTGATTTCTGCTTTGCCAGTACGTAATATTGAGGGAAAAGTTACTTTTTTGGATTATTTTTTCTTCGGGGAAGCATTGCTTCTGTTGCCTCAGTCTGTAAATAACAGTGTGGCACATAAATCAGTTTTTGACTTTCAGAAAAGGAGCATCTTGGGATGCAGAGATAGAAATTCAGAATTAGACCTTTTTAACCCTTTTATCATAGAAATGCACTTCTTCCTTCAGTGTTATTTTTTTTTTTTTACAGAAATCATCCTCCTTTTGGCACCTGTTTTTCATGCTGGAAGGAAGAGTGGTGCCAGCTGAAAGGGAGTGTAAAGTCACAGCTAAAAAATGGTTCTGCCTCCTGTTCAAAGGATCCTGATTATCAAAATTCTTCCCAAGAGCTCTCCCTGTTTTTAAAACGCTTTTTTGAAAAGCTGTTGAAATCCACAGTGTGTTTTCCTTAGACAACCCTGTGTGATACCCACTGGGGAGATGGAGCAGGCCCTTAATGGTGTTAATTTCATTACCAGGACACAAAATGCTTTAAAATCATAGAATCGATAAGGTTGGAAAAGTTCTCCAAGATCATGAAGTCCAAACACCACCACTCCCACCCAGGGATTGGGAGCACAGGGACTCCAGGGTGAGTTCTGCCAGCAAATTTGTTGTTACCTCTTATGAACTGTCATTTTTCAGATGCACAGAATAAGGACAGAGGTGAGCAGCGCTTAAAAACCACTGCCTGTGCTCAGCCTTCCCCTACAGGTACCTCACACTGTGGTAAGTTATTTATATGTTATATATATTTTTATATATAGATAAAAAATATATATTATTATATATGTATATTTATATATATATATTTTATATATATATATATATGTTTATATTTTTTTATATTTTCCTCAAAACCTGGGTTTACGTTTTGATCAAAATGAGTAATTTGCTTTTCCTGGAAGTTGTTGGAAAGCTCTTGATGACTGCAGGCCTTTGGGAAGCCAAAACCACCACACAGCCTCTGCAGAGGCAATTCCAGCACCTCTCTGCCTTCACTCATGAGATTTCTTCCAGTTGGATTGTTCCCCCATTTTCACAGTGAAAGAATATCCTTCAACTGGAAGGATACAAAAAAATGGATGGGAAACATCCAAACTGACATAGTTTGAAATGGGGTAAAATAATTTTTGCTCCAGCACTGTTTAGTGGTGGCACATTGTGAGGTCAGGACCCCAAAAGGTCACAGATAAGAAGTGGGGGACATCCTTCCTGAATCCACAGAGCCAAGTGTGCAGTAATAAATATTAAATGATGTTTCTGGCTAGGAGATGATTTGTATGCCACAGCTGCATTTCTTGTGTTCGAGACAGGGAAGTGAATTTGTATCCCATGGAGATGTTTTATTTATGCTTTCTTACTTCCAAACTTGATAAACACACACACCAAACTCAGAAATACATAACTCCTCTTAGGTAATCCAGCTTTTAATGTAATTTTGCTAGAATTAATAGTTTGAGATAAAAATAGGAAAAAAAATCCCCAGCTCCTTTAACTTGCCATGGTTTGGGACTGGAAATCTGTGGGGATTTTAGCATCCACTAAAGGTCAGACAACTGGAAAGGCCAGGAGAATTTTAAAACTTCCATATTGCAGAGAAATGGGGAAAACCTTCATTAGAAATGAGTCTCCTCACAGATTTTGGGTTCATTGCAGCCCAGTGGGCTTAACCCTGTTTTACCATACTGCAATTAATAGCAAAACACATAAAGCCAGCTGGGCTGGCATCCATCACTGGATGTGCTCTTGTTTTAAAGGACATCTCTGTCTGTAATATGTTCACATGGACGTGATGTTCATCCTGGTTTTCAGGAAAATCCTGGGGAATATTCCCAGTCCAGCCTAACCCCAATATCCGGCCTGATTTTTGGAGCATTGTGGTTCTCGAGTTACTCCAAGTATTTTTGCAAATAATTTTGCTCACCTGGGTGTTTGGGGAGGGGATTTCTGTTTGCTTCTTTGTGTTTGAGGTTATTTAAACCATCTGTGGGCAATGACCACAACAGGCCAGGGACACCTCTGGTCCCAGTTTAACCTGCTCCACTGGTTCTGTACAATGGGAGAAGTGTTCAAGGTTGGACCTGGAAGAGTGGAAGGTGTTCCTGTCCCTGGCTGGGGGTTGGAATTAGGTGATCTTTAAGGTTCCCTCCAACCCAAAGCATTCTGTAATTCTGTGATATGGAGAGTATTTAAGGGATTTCTTGCTGTTCTAAAGCTGTTCCTGGTGTTTGGGGGTGAATAATGTCAAATAACCTCACTGGAAAAGAGGCTGGGAGCTCAGGGAAGAGAAGCTAGCAGAGGCTGGAGCAGGAAAACCTGGTGCTTTTTCTCTTTTTAAAAAATCTTTTTAGGAGCTCAAATTTGAAGATCTGGCACGCATCAGCTGCTGGAGACTCACAGAAGCACCTCTTCCACATTGCAATTCTCCTGCAAAGTGCACCAAGCATGGCCTGTGTGCCTCCAGGTTCCGTGGGCTGGCTCTGAGAGTTCTCTTGGCTGCAGGGAGAAGTCATGGCTGGGACTCAGCTGGCCTCTGATTGCCTGCAGGTGGCTTGTTTTCCAAAATATCCTTGGAACTGGAGCCTGCACACATCTGCCTGATGCTTCCCCATAACAACTTCCCAGTTCCAGTGATGCTTTTTGGATTCCCAGTCCAAGGTGAGGACGTGGACAAGTGGTTGAGAGGCTGGCCCAGCACAGAGTGGAGATTGCTTGGAAAATGTTGAACCATTGGTCATCTGGAATCCATTCCATTCCTAGCAGGGAAAAGCAGAAGAGTGAGCTCCAATTAGCTGCTGCTCATTTGCAACCATGTCAGTTAATTAGCTGAAGACCGACCAGATGGGGAAGGATTTCTCACAGAGCTCTCAGAGGCACTTCTTGTTGCCCAGTTTTGAGCGCTTGGGATTTTAATTTTTTCCATTTTTCCAGGAGGCTGAACACAGAAAGGGAAATTGGACTCCCAATCCTTTGTTCCTTTTTGAGAAGGCTTGGGTTCTCCTCAGGCTTCAGTTTGCAGGGCATTGATGGAACCCAGGTGACTTTGTGTCAGCAAAGATCCAGCTCTGCTCTTGGTCATCATGGATGGGAACTGGGAGTGGATGGGAATGAAGTCAGGCCATGGATGGGAACAGAGAATGAGATCAGGCCATGGAGGGGAACTGGGAATGAAATCAGGCCATGGAGGGGAACTGGGAATGAAGTCAGGCCATGGAGGGGAACAGAGAATGAGATCAGGCCATGGAGGGGAACTGGGAATGAAGTCAGGCCATGGAGGGGAACTGGGAATGAAGTCAGGCCATGGAGGGGAACTGGGAATGAAGTCAGGCCATGGATGGGAACTGGGAATGAAATCAGGCTATGGATGGGAACTGGGAATGAAGTCAGGCCATGGATGGGAACTGGAAATGGATGGGAATGACGTCAGGCCATGGAGAGGAAGTGGGAATGAAGTCAGGCCATGGATGGAAACTGGGAATGGATGGGAATGAAGTCAGGCCATGGAGAGGAACTGGGAATGAAGTCAGGCCTTCAGGTGAGCCTCTGCCCACTGCCCTGGTGATCCCAGAGCCAGGGGGGACAGCCACAATCAGATAAATCCTTTCCCCCCAGCTGACCAGGGGGTCCATTGTGCACTCCTGGGCACCTCTGTGAAACAGGTGGGCACGGAGCTGACCAGCAGCACTGGGGCAGGATTTGGGGATTGCAGATGGAGCTGGAAATCTGTCTCCTCTTTCCTATTCCAGCACAGCTACAAGGATCTTGGAGGAATGGTTATCTTGGGCTGTGGATGCACCCAGGTGAGTCCATGTCTAAAATTATGATGATAACGTGAATCAAATGGCACATTTGGCAGTGACACCCATTCTGATATGAGCACCTGTCTCCAGGAGCACTGATCAGGCCTTGGCCCCCAGGCAGAGACCCATCTGCACCTTCCTTGCCTCATATTTGCATTTTTAGAGAGCTCTGTTTTCCACAGTCTGTGCCCTGCTTCCCCAGACTCTTGTTCGTGCCTCCCTCAGTTCAGGCTCCTCCACGATTCCTGCTTCCTTTGACATTTCTTTTATTGCTCTCCCGTGCACCAGCTCACATTAACACGTGTTAGAACAGCAGCATCTTTTTGTAGCACTGGTTTTAATTAGTCTGCACCTTCCCCTGGGATGGCTGCTTGCTCCAAAGCTTCCTGCAGGTGCTGTTCTGTGCTCTGTGACTGCATTACCTGTAGGTGATACAATACAGGAGCTGGTTGTGTTTTAGGTGACTCCAAAAGTGCTCCCCAGCGTGCAGAATTCTCTGATCTTGGCTGATGAAAACCACTGGCAGTGTGGAAGAATATTTTTAATGCCGAGGGAAGGGAAGGATGGAGGTGGGCAAAGCCACTTCTGTGGGTTTGGTGTTCAGAGCCCACCTGTTTGAAGGGGAACCAGTGTCTGAGAGCCATCAATGTCTTTCAAGGATTCTTTGTTTCAAAATGTGTTAGGAGCAGGACTGGAGGAGCAGTTTAGAGGATCAATAAGGCAGGTGCTGGTACAGTGCAAATAGGCTGCTTTATCCACATTTGCAATGACTAATCCCAGGAGTGACTGCGATGAAGTTGTATTACTTGTGCTACGAGGGCCTGCACTCCTCTCTCTGAATCTGCCACGCCACATTTTCCTATTATCACACCCTGCACAGAGCCTTTGATAACTCCACAGTTCCCTGTGTTTCGCTGGTGGGCTCCATAAACCCTGACTAATTATTTTTGCATCCTACATCTCCTCATTACAACATGCCTGACTCTGTGCCGTGCTGCTCACAGCGAGTTCTGTGAAACACATCACATCATCAGGAGCTCTGCTTCTCCAAGCCATGGAAAATCTAAAACCTTGCACTTCTTTCTCAGTTTGCTTTCTAGCACCTGGGATCTTGACTTTGCTTCTGTGAGCTGCATCTTGGCCTGTTTATTTACTCTTCTGTTTGTGTGGAGCTGATGATCAGCTGTACTCAGAGTATTTATTACAACTGACCATTTACCCCAGTTCTGTGCAGGATCCCAGAATAGTTTGGGTTGGGGGAGATCTTAAATCTCACCCAGTTCCACCCCTGCCATGGCAGGGACACCTCCCACTGTCCCAGGTGCTCCAGCCCCAGTGTCCAGCCTGGCCTTGGGCACTGCCAGGGATCCAGGGGCAGCCACAGCTGCTCTGGGCACCTGTGCCAGGGCTGCCCACCCTCACAGGGAAGAGTTTCTTCCTAATATCCAATCCAAACATGATGATGTGAGATGCTGTAATATTTCCTTATCCAAATTCCTGTTGATTTTAGCAGGATTTTCCAGTAGATTAGATGAGGATACACCTTCTGCAGTGAGTGTGTGGGGCCAGTGCAGCTGAGTTGTCTCTAACAGAGCTTGAGCTGTTTCTAAGACAGAGCCACAATGGCCAATATTTCCATTGAATTATTGTCTTCATGAAGATTAATGGTGGTTTGAGGCAAGAGTGCAATTCTGGTTTATTTCTGGTTTAATTCCTAATTTACTGTTCCTTTCTTGCCTGGTGGTGCCTGCTCTGTTCTCTTGTTGCTTCCATGAAGAACAGATGTGAAAACCAAAACCTGAGATTGGAATTTGAGTCTTCACTGCTGCTCCTCTCAGCATTATTGATCACTTCCATTAATGCTCTTCCAGGAATGAGGCCTGGAAGGGCTCAGAGCAGCAGCAGGGAAGAGGCAGAAATGCCTGTCCAGGAGCAGGGCTTTTGTCCTGCCCTCCTCCAGGAGAAGGAAACAACCCCGCATGTGAAGCGTCCCTCAAAAAAGCATTTTTTTCTCCAGTGTCTTCTCATTTCCTTGGCATTCACTGCACTCTGTGCACACATCACCTGGGAAATGTGGATTGAGCTGTTGCCTGCACAAGTGCACTTTGGAGATGCTCAAACACTCAGGAAAATCTGCATTTTTGGACGCTGATTTCTGAACCGACACTCTCTGACAGATTATTCACTTTGGATGCATCAGTTACCTTTCTTAACTATTGATAAACCACCAGAGGAAAGAATGTGCTTCGGGCTGGACTGGGGTGCAGGAGGGTCGTGAGATTTGTTACGAAATACGAGCACCAACCATTTTCCTGCATCCTGCTGTGTGCAGGTGCATCCTGGCAGAACCCCTGTGCCTGATTTTCAGGCTGGCTCTCCTGCCTCGCAGGAAGGTGGCTTAGCTAAATCTGCATTGTGTGTCCCCTTCACAGAGCTGAAAAGAGAAAAGAGGCAAAGAAGGAAACAAAGAATTAAGCGGTTGTGTCATTAAGCCTTCAGCATTTGCAGACAGGGCTTTGGCACAGCCTGACTTCCCAGTGCTAAGCACTTTGACTGGTTTTGGTCGTTCTGTGACTTATTAAAGCCCTCAAAGCTTTTTCAGGATTTCTCCTTTTGTTAACTTCTGTCACACAAAGTGTTTTTAATGCTTTTTTCTCGTTTCCTGTATTGTAGCCCTGCAATATTCAGATTAGGTGAGTGGAAAGAGCAGTGATTTCATTATGGATGTGGAAGAAGAGTTCCTAGGAATTCCCTGTGACAAACAGACAGTAATTTTCCTGACATGAGTGGAACATTAGTGAATCTGCTGTTACATTTAGAGGTAACCAAACCTTTTCAGCTCAAGGAACCTTCTCAGCTCAGCTTCACAATTGTTTTTTATGGGAAATAATCTGTCATTTGAAAAGTGGAAATTAGTCCACAATAACCCACCCACAGTCCAAAGCAGCTCTGTGGCTTTTTAAAATAGCATTTTAACTCTTTCTGTGACAGAAATTGATGTGGTTTTGTCTTTGGGACAGTGTCCACCCACATTATTTTTTTCTTTCAGACAATCAAACACCAGTTTGCTGGGACAAAAGTTCAGCTAAAAGACTTAGCTGGTGCTTCAGTGATTCCTCATCAATAAATGCAGCTGGGATGGGCCTGGGAGGGAGGTGAGAAGCTGAGAGGAGCTTTGCCTGTCTGAGTTCAGTGGGAGCAAAGCCACATCACAGGAGGGCTGCAGGTAATGGAGAAACACTCTCTTCCTGAGATTTCCCCAAAAGTAGCTTTGCTCCAGCAGCTTTGCTGCTCTCCAGGTGAGGAGGGGTGATCCCAGGGAGGGGTGGGGGTTTGGATGGCTCAGGATGGGTTATCCCTGCTCAGGGCTCCATCCTGGTCCTCCCTGGGTTTCACTGTGCTGGGGCATTGCAGCCACATCCCTGTCACTGCCCTAACTCCACAGAAGGGATTGTGGCCACCACCACCAGACCAGGTGACATCTTTGGAGCATCACCCTGCTGGTTTAGTAATTATACAGATCTTGTTCTGTGGTCTACGGCAAGCAGAAAAAAAATACACATAATAAGTCCGGAAATATTATATACTAGGTGTTTTAATTAAAGTTTTTATTTATTATATTTTAGTCCATTTGAAATGTTGAGGGTAGCTCTGGGTTTAATGCAGGAAGGATTTTTTTTTAATCTGCATATTAAAAGGAAAAGGAGTAGGGTTGTTCTAACATTTTAAGTGCATTTATACCAAGTATAAACTAGAATCCTGGATTTTATTTTTTAATGAAACTTAATTCAGCCTAGTTAGGAAACCAATAACCATATCTCCTAATTCAGTTTATTAAAGTAATAAACACAGCTATTGCAGGAAATGAAAACATTTCAGGGGATGAAATACAGAGTTCTCTGAAGAAGATACTCAAGTGGGGTACCAGGCATTTCACAGCTATTTTGGTACTAATCAGAGCTCTGTGTTTCTAAAGATTCTGGGTATCGCCTGGTCTCACTGGGGCTGTGGATGTTAGAGATTCTCAGCATTTTTAGAACTCCTCTGGCTTATTTGGATGTGTAAGGTGGATTTAGATGTCTGGTTTTAAGCAATGAGACATTCAGGTGCTTGTCTTGGGCCCTGACTTTCAAAGGCAGCATCAGCTGCATTAAGCCTGACAAGACAGAGCTGGAATTATGTTTAATAATGGACTAAACTCCTCCCAGGCTACAGGAATAGCAAATACAGCTGGTTGGGTAGGAGAGGCTATCACTCACTGCAGCACTGTTTGCTCTTCATCCTCATCACTGGATTCCTGGAGATGGAAGAAAGAGCAAAGCTGAAAACACAAAAATTAGTTTTTTGCCATCAAGCTGGAATAGGAATGTCTGGGTTCTTTCTCAGCTCATGAACTTGAAACCATCAGGAATGGTTTGGGTTGGAAAGACCTTAGAAATCATCCAGTTCCTGCCATGGCAGGGACATCTCCCACTGTCCCAGGCTGCTTCAAGCCCCAGTGTCCAGCCTGGCCTTGGGCACTGCCAGGGATCCAGGGGCAGCCACAGCTGCTCTGGGCAGGTCCTGCTGCAGATTTTTCTGCTTTATCTCTCAAGTGACAGTGGTGTTTTACTCAGGCTGGGATCTTGGAGCTCAAAAGGAAAGGGGAAAGAAGTCCAGGGCTAAGGATGATGTGAAAATGTTTGTTTAGGAGCTCAGGCAAGTTTTAACCTGCTTTCTTATAAATCAACACTCTGATAATGGAGATAAATCATACAGCTATGGAGATATCAAGACAGCATTTATGGACCCATATTGATTTTTGAGTATTTATTCAAAATCAGCCAATTCTTGCTATTTCCTCCCTTCTTTTCCTCTTTCTCTCATTCCAGCAATCCAGTCATCTTAGACAGTGATTCTGCCATTTCTTCTTCGTAAGGCACTTCACACAAAAAAATAGGAAATTACAATTAAAAGTGAACGATGGAGAGGGGGATTCCATGGTTATTGAAGAAGTTTGTGCTCAGCAGAGGTCATGTTCACTTGCCTTTTTATATTTTGAGGGAACTGCAGCTGAGAGAGACGTGAGGTTTCCCAGGGAAGCTCCAGAGTCTTCCCGGTGGTGCTTTCCAGGTGGCTGATCCTTCACTTCTTGTCTCAGGAACTGGGCTGGGCTTGACAACCTCCCATTCCCCAGGACCTACAGGAGCTGTGGTTAATTAATCTTCTTTTTTCAGAGGTAATTACTCTGATTTATAATGAAGGATGTTTGGAATTTTTTTTTTTCCCAAAGAGGCACTGTTTGATTCTGGAGTCCCCAGCATGGGAAGGACAAGGGGCACGGCTTCCACGTGACAAAGGGCAGGATTAGATGGGATTTTGGGAAGTGTGAGTGTGGGCAGGCCCTGGCACAGGTGCCCGGAGCAGCTGGGGCTGCCCCTGGATCCCTGGCAGTGCCCAAGGCCAGGCTGGACACTGGGAGCAGCCTGGGACAGTGGGAGGTGTCCCTGCCATGGCAGGGGTGGCACTGGCTCATTTTTTTAGACCCCTTCCACCTCAATCCCATTCTGGGATTCTCTGGAGTTCCAAGCTCCCCATTTTCCCCCTCACTCATAAACCTCTATTGTTTCCTATTCTGTCGAGGCTTTGAGCAGCTGGAAAAAACAAAAAAACAAAAAAACCAAAAAACTCAAATAAACCAACACTGAAGTTGCAGCTCCACAGAAATTAGAGGGAAGTCAAATTTCTGTCTTTTCCATGATGTTGGGGTGCTCCATGCTGGAATTGCCTTTCTTGGCAGGTGAAATGTTCCAGCAGACCGAGGGTTTCACTCCAGGTGGATCCAGCACAGGAATTAAATTCACCTCAAGGCTCAGTTCTGCACAGGAATTGTTCTTCCAGCTCCTGTTTGTGGCAAAATTAAGTCAAAAAGTCATGGGATGTGTATGGAATGTTTAGGGACTAAACACTCCATACACATCCAATGACTTGTGTTTTTGTACTCCCTGGTTTCAGGGTTTTTCAGGATCAAAGCAGCTGCTGATTGCTGAGAGCAAATTGATTGTTCTTGATTTGTCACTTCCCATCTTGGAAGCACATTCAGCCTTCAAACCTAAAGGAACTCAGGTAAATCAAATTAATGGAGGATTTTTAATGCATTTAAATTAAATAAAAGCTGAATTTTCTTAGTGAAAAGAAGAATCAACCAACATTCTTTTCATAGCATTAGGAACAATATTTGAAGTTCCTTTTCCATCAGCTGCCTTTTAATTAGCAACACTTCAGCCCAGTTCTGACATATAAAACCCACGTGGGATTGTTCTTGGTCTCACAAAGTGGGTGCTGTGTTTTCCCTGCTGCAGCTGGAATTAAACTGCTTTAATCACTTGATGAGTAACCTCAGTATTGGGGGTGACAGAGGCTTTTAATGGTTTAATAACTCAGAGGAGCCCTGGCTTTTGAGTGAAGTTCAGAAATGTGCTGTGGAGTTTGAGAAGTTATCTCCAGATGAATATAGGCCATAGCCTTGAAGGATAAGGAAAAGCAGCTTAAACAGGGAGATGCTCTGGAGAAATAAAATTTTGCTTGGGCTTGTTTACATTATCACAGCCCCAGAAGCATTGCTGCTCACAACAGATCTATTCCAACCTGATGCTGAATTATTTTGGCTTTTCATGCTGTCAGAGGAGACAGAAAACTCCTACCATGAGAAAAAATGCTTTTCTATCCCCACGTGTGAACATCTGAGCGTGTGTGTGTACTCCAAACTCTGAGTAAGGATGAAAGGACATTTTCTGAGTCTGCATTTCTAGCCATTATCTATTATTTAATTTATAAATTATGCAGCCTCTGGGTATTTTGAGGATGTTGCTGCTGCTGGTGGTGCCATGACACAGGGAGGATGTTCATGGCACAGACACATTGGGTTGGGAGGGACCTTAAAATTCATCCCATTCCACCCCTGCCATGGCAGGGACACCTCCCACTGTCCCAGGCTGCTCCAGCCCCAGCGTTCAACCTGGCCTTGGGCACTGCCAGGGATCCAGGGGCAGCCCCAGCTGCTCTGGGAATTCCATCCCAGCCCCTCACAGGGAAGGATTTATTCCAAATATCCCATCCAAACCTGTTCTTTGAATTTACAGCGTTCTGGGCTGCTTTTCATTGCCCTTGTGCTCATCTTCTCTCAGCTTCACGTTTAAGTTCTTTTTAAATCTCATCTTTCCAGGCTGCTTCTCACCAGAAGCAGACAATTGATGATGATTGAGTTTAAATAATAAATGCAATTTCTCAGTTCAAATAAAACCCTTCACCTCTTTTTTTCCATGTTACTGTTCCTTTTTCTTGTAAATCTCATCTTAATCAGCCTAATGATCCTGATCTTGATAATTTTGTCAACAAATGGAATGGTCAAACAACCTCTCTCCATGATGTGTTGCTGCTCTAAGGAGAGTTTGCTGATTCCATTTGCTTCAGTGTCAGCACTACAAGTTGTTCTGCTTCCTCCTTATTTTTAAAATAATTTTTAATATTTTTAATATTGAAAATATTTTTAATGATGTAGCAGAAACCAGATCACAATGGTTATACTTAGTGATGTTTTATTTGCTTTTTAACAAGAGTTTTTCTATTTCATTGACAGCCTGATCTCTTTAACCTTCATGTGCTAAAAGCTTCTGCTCTCCATTAAAACACACTGGGTTTGGTTCAATCTGTATTTGCAATCTCAACCTGCACACACATATATTTCTATAAATACATATACAATGACCCATACATATGTTCATGTATAAATGTTTGTGTACAATTTCACAGCACAGTTCTGGGGAAGGCCAAGAACAGAGCAGCAGAGCTGAGCAAGGTCAGAAAATGGGATCCTTTGAGGCAGCTCTGCCAAGCTGCAGATGGGATTGGACCTTTGGCTGAGGGGATGGGTTTGGAGAAGACTCAGGAAGAGGTGAGGTGCTGCAGGGGGGGCGGCTGGGTTTTGTGGCTTTCTCTCCCAAGTGAAGTGGGATAATTCCCCAAATCCCAAGTTTTTCAGCTCTTTCTGTGTCTGGTACCCATCTGTTACATTATGGCCAACCTGTGCTTTACACAACCTGTGTTTTACACACCCTGTGCTTTATTCACCCTACATTTTACACACCCTGTGCTTTACACAACCTGTATTTTACACGCCCTGTGCTTTACACACCTTACATTTTACACACTGTGTATCTTACACACCCTGTGCTTTACACAGCCTGTGTTTTACACACCCTGTGCTTTATTCACCCTACATTTTACACACCCTCTACTTTACACACCCTGTATTTTACACACCCTGTATTTTACAAACCCTGTATTTTACACACCCTGTGCTTTACACAACCTGTGTTTTACACCCCCTGTATTTTACACACCCTACATTTTACACACCCTACATTTTACAAACCCTGTATTTTACACCCCCTATATTTTACACACCTTACATTTCACACCCCCTGTATTTTATGCACCCAATATTCTACACCCTCTGTATTTTACACTCTCTGTACTTTACACACCCTGCATTTTACACACCCTGCATTTTACATTCCCTGTACTTTACACACCCTATATTTACACCCTCTGTATTTTACACCCTTTGTGTTTTACACACCCTACATTTTACACACCCTGTATTCCCCACATCCTCTCTGCTCAGGGAGGTCCCTGCCACACACACCAGACAATTTTCTGTCCCTTTCAGCTCCTCTGCACAGACTGGGACCCTGCAGCATCTCCCTCCATCACTGGCCACGTCACTCTGCTTTTAGATTTGCATCAGGTGAGTAAAGAAACATCAGCTGGCAGAGAAATTATTCTTTTCTGTCATTCCACCAGGTTTTATTGTTAGGAAAATGGTCAGTTTATTGCCTGTAGGGCTGTGATGCTGCTTAAGGGATTGTCCATAGGAAAATCTCAGGTAGCCATGGGAATTTTGGAGCCTAAGGATAGCTGGTTGTTTTTCATGCCCAAGAAAAGATAAGTTTATAATTATACAGGTTGTGAAGGTTGATAAATGCCAGTACTCTGTTTTTCCCCTCTCTGAAGTGTTCAGGAAAAGATCTGTGGAAGTCAAAGGATGTTTTGTCACTGCTTCCATGACTGGGCTCCCAAAAAATGGTGATTCATGGAGCCGCTTAATTGGGAAATGTGAAAATTAAAAATTATCTCTCCTTTAACTTCCTCACCACTCCAGCTCTTCTCCAAGGCAAACAAAGGGCTGGATGGGGGCAGATGTTGATATTGGGGTCTTTTTTTATTATTTGAAGGGCCCAGTTTCCATGGGACATTGATAGGAAATCATCCTTTAAAGGGTGAGTAAAGTGAGTCTGCAGATGGATGATGCTGCAAAAAAAACCTTGTAACTTAAAAAAAAACCAAACTGATTATGGGTCAAATTCTGGTCTCACTCAGGACGTTTTAAATCTGAAGTCATCTGGAGAAATCATTGACTGCAGGGTAAATGGGGACACAGCCCTCCCTGGAATGAGCTCCAGGGTTTTGTCCTCACAGAGGAGAACAGAGCAAACCAAAATTAACCCTGACTCTGCCACAGTCCTGATGGAAACAGAGAAAAGATCAGATCTGCCTTGAGAAATCCTTCCATCATCTCCATGCTTCACTCAGAGAGCAGGGATTGTGGTAGGGAGTGTTTTAAGGTATTTTTGGAAGCTTAGTGTTGTAGGGATTATTTTAAGGTATTTTTGGAAGTTTAGAGACAGGGACACAGGTGAGCTTTTTATTTTTTAATTTTGAGAATCAGTTAGATCTAAATATATAATTATAAAAATACAAATTATATCTAAATATAATTTTAGTACTTTAAATACATTGAAAAAATACATATCTCCAAATAGGTCTGGCTGTTTGATATTCAGATATCATTTTTACGTGAGAACAATCCCCACACAAAAATAAGACCAGTCTGTACTCACATTTATTATGTGCTTCTGTTATTTCTGTCAGGCATTTGTGCTTCTGTGGTTTCTATTAGGCCTTGAGAATATATCAATATATTTTATTTGCACATTATTAATAAGTATTTATATAGATATCACCCAGATTTACAGAAATAATATCCTCAACAAAATCCTACACAGATTTTTAGAGCAAATGTTTATGGCTACTGGAAACTTGAGAAGGATGTAGTTTCTAATATTTTTGTGACACAGCCTCAGCTGTCAGAGCACAAACAGTGCTACTAAAAATCACCTTCTTGGGACAGTGAGACCTGGCAGAGAGAAAAAATAAAGGAGAACAACGAGGGATACAGGAGTGAGATGAAAAAAGAAAACATGACAAGTGACAGTCAAAATAAAATTTAGCCAAAATGAAAAATTTAGCCAAAATTTAAAAAAAAAAAAAAAAAAAAAAAAGAGTAGGTCCTGAAAATCCTGAAAATAATTTATAGCCCCAATAGCCAGCTCATCTCCAGGCAGAAAAAGAAGATGAATTTGCCAACATGCTGAGAAAAAAGCGTGGATCAGTGATGGGGGTGATGCTGCATGATTGCAGTGCCAGAGGGATGGAGGGCAGGGCTTGGAGTGGGACCATCAGGAGAAGCTGGCAGGAGCAGGGATTGTCACCCTGAGGAGTGGTGACAGCTGGGACAGCCTGGGAAATGCCGAGCCAGGATCCACCAGGCACAGCCAGCCCCAAAAGAGCAAGGAGAGGGAGCTTGGCAGGGGCTGAGCAGATTATTCAGGCAGCAGAATGAATGCAGATGGAGTTAAAGCAGAGATAAAATCCAAACCTCCACGTCCCAAGGCTCCTCCTCCCCAGGTCAGGCTTGGAGCAACTTTCCTAAGAAAAGCCTGAATTATTTTAATGAATTATCTGTCACCAGTTTGTGGCCAATGTCTTATTCTCTGTAGTATGACTGCTCAATACATTTCCATTTATTATTTAATTTGGGTTGTATTTGCAACAAAGAACTTATCTGAATAATGCTGAGATAAAATCTAAACCTGTACTTCAGGCTTGGAACATCTCCTGGTCTTGGTAAGGCAGGAAAATACGAATTATCTTTATGAATTGTCTTCCACCAGTTTGTGGGAACTCCTCAAAGACAAGCAGGTGATGTTTTCAGGAACATTTACTACAGGACACTTTGGTTTGATTCTTAGAGCAACAGATTGTGCCAATCTTTCAAATAGTTATGAGAAAAAACTCCAAGCCTTTCTAGAAAGCACCAGTTTTTTCAGCACTCCAGTGTTCCCCTCCTAGTAAAACTACAATTTCTTATTAATATTGAGCAAAAACCTACACAAAACTCAAAAATTGTATCGGGTTTTTGCAAGTTAAAACTTACTTAGCCTTAAAAAATGCTTCCCGTGTAACAGTTGCTTTGCAGAAATTCACTTCTCAGAAACAGGAATGCTGTTTCAAATGTAAATAGGTTTTTGTAGTAAGAGGAAAGAATAAATATTGATTGACTGTTTTTATAAATGTCTCCCTTTTACTACATGGATCACATTTTCCCACAGAATCTGGTCAAAGATCACGCTGTATTTTGCACCCTAACCCTAACCCTGAACCTTTGTTGTTCTTAGGAAATTTGATTTTGGTTACTAAAAAGGACCTTTTACCATTATTGTGCAGAAATTCTTCTATTTTGTAGCTGTTGATGCAGAGTTTGTCTGGCAAACAGGACAGAGTCAAAATGTACCAGGGAACTGAACTCAAGAATAGGACGAAAAACATTGTAATTTTAATTTGATTGTGATTTCAGACTTGCCATTGTTTAACAAAAGTAAGTAATATTTGATTTGATCTTTCTGCCTAGAGGAGGTTCCTTTTGGTCACGATTTTGGTGCAGAATCACCTAAATTTGAGCGGAACTCACCCATCACACACTTAACACAACACGTGGAGACCAGCAAGGAGCCTGCGAGCTCCAGTTCATTTACAACGTGACTAAATCTGCTTTTCAGGCACCTGGACATCTGATTTTGCCACAACTTTGAATATTTCTGTTTAAATTAAGACAACTGAGCCCACACACAGGACTTGGGGTGGCAGTGGCTGTGGTCTCAAGTGAGAGCTGCAGCTCGAACAGATTTTACCTCCCTGAAGCCTGTCTGGAATGACTGGATACTGATTATTATTTTTATTATTCTTAGGCCGTATGGTTGGCCTTTTTCCACTGACACATTGCTGTGAGTGCAAATAGAAACAAGTAAAATGTTTAACCTCCTCTGCAAGCAGAACTCCACAGAGCTGTCTCCCATTGCAAGCCCAGCTCTCCCAGCCTGTCCTTCACACCTAAACCATCTGTTTGTCATCTCTTGGCTCTGCCACAAACCAACCATCTGCTGGGAGCCTTTCAACTTCTATTTACAACCCAGGCTCTTTTATCTATCTTACAACTCCTTGCATATGTCAAAATTTTAATTACACAGCCACACATTAGGATGTCGTGGGCTCAGGGGGCTTTTTCTAACAGTGATGGGCTGGAAGGCTTTGAAAATGTGGTTTATGGCTTGTTGATGGATGGTGCTCCTGAAGAGTGCAACTGGTTTGGAAGGGAGGGAATAGCTGATGCATGAAGTCAATAATTGTTCCAAGATACCTCCAAGTAATTGATGTCTGCATAATTCCATAAATGCCGTGGCTTTATTAAAATACAATAACAATATTAATTTATATGAAAATTCGCCCTGGCTAACAGCTAATGCATTTAAATTTCAGATAATTTAATGCAGTCCTTTCTCCTGTGAGGGTGGGGGGAAAAAAAAAGATGATTCTCAGTAGAAATTCTCTACATGCCTCAGATCTCATAAAATACAAGGTTTGAATGACTTTTATAAATGCTATAAATATGATTAAGATATCCCCCTCCCAAGGCAGGAGGGTGAAACAGATCTCACTGAACAAAAACCAGCCAAGAACATTAAAAATTACCATTTCAATTATGAATACTGTACATAAGACAGATAAAAACAAAGCCTTGCCTCTCTGCTGCCAGCTGGAGGGACAGAGGATGAATCCCCAATTTTTTATCCACAATTTGGATGCAAATTGCTGAGGAGTGTTCCCTGTTCTTTCAGGATGAGTTTGCTGACTTGATACCATTTTAGGACACAACCTATTTTGCATGGAGATGGAGAATGGAAGGGAATTTTAATAACACAAGTTACAGAGGAGAAAAGAGCAGCAGGACTTTTGCCACATGGTCCACAAAACAAAATAAGGGAATTATTGAGGATTAGCAGAATCAGATCCCCTTTCCCTGGAGCTCCAGGGCTTTGCCTGTGTCCCTCTATTCTGGTCAACTTCTCTGCAAAAAGCAAGGATTTTCCACACGGAAATCCAAGAACACATGGAAAGCAGATTGGTGGGGAAGTGTTGTAATCTCTGGCTTTGAAAAAAACCAAAATAAACAATTTTGAGAGAGCCCCAAGGAGGTTCAGCACCCTGAGAAGGTTGGAAATGGGATTCTGGAGAGAAACAGAGTCAGCAGCACAATTAAATCCCTGGGGAAAGTCCATCTCTTCCCTCTCACTTCCATTTTCCCCTTGGCCCTTTGCTGCAAAGCCTTTCCTGGTTTTACACCCCAGAATTTCTGGGAGCAGGGAGAGCTTTGCTCAAGGCAGGGAGAAAAATGAAGCATTTTGATGCTTTTTTGCCTTCATCCAGCTCTGCACACAATGGGATGCTTTTTCTTCTGTGAAATTTTATTATCTTGGTTAGAATGAAGAGCTGTCCTAAGTCTAAAATTACACAGAGTATTGGAGCAATTCCAAAAGATCTGTTGGAGGAGACAATCCCCCCTTTTTTTTTTTTTTTTTTTTTTTTTTTTAATTGATTAAGGTAAGCAGCTGAAGCCTGGAACAACTTGAAAGGAGCCCCTTTCATTTTAATTAAACCTCTTTTTAACAATGTAGGTTTTGAAATCACTGCTAGGAAGTTTTCTTCTGTGGAACATACCTGCACTGACAGCTTCTTTACAGAAGAAATCCAGGTACCCAAGTTCCTGAGAATATTTTCAAAAAATCCTTTAAAAGATTAGCCCTCATGATCCCTCAATTTACCAACTGATCTTCTGCCACCAAAGCAGGGCTGCACAAACTAAGAACAGCTTTAAGTCATCTCCAGGCACTGAGATTGCTCCTCTCCACCTCTTCCAGCAGTGGGGATTATGCTCATAATGCAGATCAATACTGGCTGCTTTAATGCTCTGTGTTCACTTGCTTTCAAATCCTCAAATGTAATCATGCAGCCTGAACGAGCAGCTTCACTGTTTTTGGAGAAATTTCAATGGTTTTGAAAAGACATTGGCTTTGGAAACAGTTGAGGAACAAGACATCACATTCTTCACACAGAAGTTGTTGTAAATTTTCAGCTGATGGGTTTTAATGTGGCTGTGGTTTAAAGGACTGAGCTGGAGCTGCTTTTCTGGTTTTCACTTGTTGATAAAGAATAGGAGACGACAAATTTGATTTCATTCAAGGTGGAATTGTGTGTTACAGATCCAAATGGAGAAAACTCATTAGACAATAACTCTTCCTGTGGTCAGCATCAGTTACCCAGTGCTTTTTGTGCTGTTCCAGTCCCAGAAAACAGTTTAGAATCAATTGATCTATATTTTCTCACCAAAGATGACACAAAAATATGATCTGCTGTGATGTATCTGTTCTCCTTTTGCTGTGTGTGTACAATGAATTCATACATATTTTATGGAAACCTTTCACCAAAAGCCCCTGCAATCCTATAAAAATGCCAACTTTTGGGGGATGCTGAGGTGCAGGAAGATTGATATTTGGGAAAATGATTGACTTTAAAAATAACTTTGGGTTCTCTGAGCTTCTTTCTTAGTTCAGGGAGGGGGGAAATTCCAAGGAGGGGAAGGTGGAGGGATGATCATGGAATGAGCAAAACCTGCTAACCCTGGTGAGAGAACACATCAGCCCCATCTGCTTAAACAAACAAATCTCTGCTTTTAAAGCCTCTGTCTCCTGTTTTCTGACTATTCCCATCACAATTTAATCATTTTCCTGCTTTCCAGCACTCTGTGATCAGAGAATCATTTGTTATTAATGTTTTTTCACCCAGACATTCAGGTTGCCACAATAGCTCCATCATCATCAAGCTTGAAGGAGGAACAATTAGATCATGATTTGCTTTAAGCCTGTCCCAGCCATCACAAAAATCCAGCTGTGTGAACAAAATACAGAATCCTCTTGGAGAGCAAACACTGTTTGCAATTTCACAATTTACAGACTAAAAATTAAATTACTATTTTTATCCCTCTTTTAACTAAATTTTTCAATGTTAGCATGCTTGGGATTAAAGTTTTATTGACTTTTTTTATTTTATTTTAAGGCAAACTTAAGACACAGCGCATAAAGTTTTCAAAGCTGCATTAGAAGACTTCCTGGCCCAGATTCCAACTCCCAGTTCTGCTGCTGATCCCAATCCTGGTGACAGCTTCAATCTGCTGCTACCTGGCTCACAGCACCCAAATTTGGGCTCAGAAAAAAGGAGAAATGACAGAGATGGAGCATGAGGGAAACTTCTCTCAAGGAAAAAGGAAGATCCAGTGGTGAAAATCATCCACAGGTCGATGGGAATGGTCTCCTGGAATCATTACTACAGCACAGGGAACAGGTTGGAATCGTGAAGGAAAATTTCTTTATTCACCATTCACTCTGAGAGGCTCCTGTTCAGTTTTATTTTATGCTGCATCTTGTTTTTGTTCCTGGGTTTGAGCACAAATTAAGACCTTTCTCTGTGTTTCCATTACCTCTCATTTCTGTGAGTTGTCTTCCACCCCTCCTTAGCATTTGCCACATGCAAATCTGCAGCTTTGAGGTGAGAGGAAAAGCAGAATTATTTTAGGAATTGCTGTTTTCACAAGTTCCCTTGCTAAACTGCTTTCTGAGGTCATTACCACCTGTGTCTTTCAGGTTCTAATCACATTTTCTTTTATTCAGGAGAGTCCCCTGGTCTTCAGTTAACCAGACTGAACCAGGCACAGATTTTCAACTGGTTTCCTAAATAGCTCATTGATGTTTCACTACCTGCAATATTCCAGTAAAGGCTTAGATACCTATTTTGGTCATGTAAAATTAATAGAATTTCTCATATTTTCATTTATTTATAATTAAAATGATAGAATTGGGTTGGAAGGGACCTTTAAAGACCATGAGCAGGGACACCTTCCACTGGACCAGGCTTCTCAGAACCCTGTCCAATTCCATAGTGAAGGGGTAGAATTTAAATTCCAACTTTTTTACCTGTGTTCCAGGAGATGAAAGAAGAGTCCTGGACTGTTTTATCACATATTTCACCGAACACAGCTGAGTTCCTGAAAAATCCTGGGGATTTGGTTTTGTGGGATCTGTAGGCATAGCTGCTGAGAGGTGAAGGGGAAAATAATCAGTTCATGGTGATTTTTGGAAAAGACAGGAGCAATTCTTGGGGCTGGCCTGTGCAGGGCCAGGAGCTGGACTGGGATGATCCCTGTGGGGCTCAGATTCTTGGGAATGCTCTGATTTTGTGGCTTTTAGTGCAATCCAGAGAGAGGCACCGATGGGCAGCGCCTGCTGAGCTGCCAGCTCCACCTGCAGTAAAGGCTGGTCATGGCTCTTGCACCAACAGCTGGAGCAGACACCCAAAATACCAGCCCTGGCTGTGGATGCTGGAGTTCAGGGCCATTGCACTGCTGTAAGGAGCTGCAAACAAGCAGCAGATTAAAGGGGACTGCAGGGAATTACCCAGGCCTCCGTGGAGATGAATTTTAACAGCAGGAGCCAGTCACTCCCAGGAGGTTCCTGACTCTGTAGAGCAGGAGAACACCATTTTACAGGTCTCCTTCCTGAAGCAATCAGGATTCTTGCTGTTTCTGTTGCTAACTGAAAGTGAGGTAAATCAAACCCCACAGCAGAGCCCCACATAATTCCATCTGACGAGCACTGAGGATAATCTCAGCTGCCAGTTTGGTTGGGCTGGGAAGGGAACTTCCTGTGAAATGATCCCAAATCTCCATTTGCAGTCCTGCATTTAGCTGCTGGTGCAGCTGGGAGTGGAGCAGGCAGCTCT
Source organism: Pyrgilauda ruficollis (assembly GCF_017590135.1). NCBI lineage: Eukaryota > Metazoa > Chordata > Aves > Passeriformes > Passeridae > Pyrgilauda > Pyrgilauda ruficollis. Next base: position 2,509,969 of record NW_024508101.1, read on the forward strand.
CTGCTGCAGTCACAACATGCCATGAGCACATCCTCACCCACAAAACCCATCGTGGAGCGTGTTTGATTTCCTGGCTGCCTTATTTGTTTACAACAATGCTCTTAAAATTGTCTCTCCCATCTGTGTAGTTCCTACTTGTCTGAATGAGAATGAGATATTAAAATGCCATCCAGATGTCTGGATGCATATCAGCATTAACATATTATGCAAATTGTCACCAGGATGGGGTTTTTTTTTCCCTCCTTAAACAAAACAATATTTGGAGGTGGAATGTAAAGAAGGGAAGCTGCGAAGGATGACAAGTGAAAAAAAAAAAAGTGCACTGAGCATATTCAGCTGAACTTTTCAATCACTTTGGATGAAAGGGTTATGTACAAAGTGTCCTCAGTTGTTTTCACTGTAAATCTAGAGAAGGACAATTGGATGAAAACAATCTTGAAAAGCCAAACACATAATAAGCAAGGAAACAACACCAAGCCTGAAGAGCTCATAAAATTAATTCAACAAAGGAAAATATAAAAGTTGCCTCTGATCTCATGAGAACAGGACTTTATAAACAACAGAAACAAATATTTGTTGGCTACTGGGCATTTAATTTAAAGAAACTTTAGGTTCTGCCTCTGCAGAATGAGTCCATGGAATTAACAGTGCAAGATCATACCTGAACCTTAATTGCTCTAAAGTAAGAAAATTGAGATCAATATCTTTAATTGAGGTTGGGTTGAGGGGATCCTTCCAACTAACAATAAACACGGTGTCTCTTGAGTTTCCCCTAACAAAATACAAACCATCAAAAATTTTAGATTTATTATTTGGCTTCAGATATTTTAATTACTCCAAGCTTAAGCTGGATGTCAGGACAAAAATGAAAATGGAAAGGCAGAAAGCTGCAATAATGGAAAAAGATTTTTTAATGAAGTCACCCACATTATATTTATCTCAAGGTAAATAAACCAGACTTTGGTGCTTGCCTAACCTGTCCTTCCACAGATCCTACACTATTTATTCCAGTACCCATCTGGCCTTTATTTTTCCCTGGTGTTTAACCTGAACTTCCCTTGCAATTTCATCACAGAAATTCTCCTGTTCCCTCCTGAAGGCAGGACACTTCCCAGCCTTCCTCCCACAGAGGACAGAGCTGGAGCTGATGCTGTGGAGGTTCTGAAAGAACTTCCCACCTGTGAAGATATTTCCCCTCCCTCACCATCCCCCCTTAGCTCCATCCTTAACCCAGCCAGGCTTTCCTCATGCTCCATTTTTTCTGCAGTTCTGGCCACGTTCCCCCCAGAATTCCCTTCAGTCCAAGACAAGACAGATATTCCAGCTGTAGAGCTAAGTAGCCTTGAAGAATTGCCCCACATGGAAAATGTGCTGTTCCTGCTCATTTATCCTGATTTTCTCTCTGTTTCTCTGTGTTACTGACCCAACTGCACACACCTTCCCTGCTTCCCCACCCACCTTATCTGCAGAAGGTAGCTTGCTATGATTTGTTCTCAGAACATCCATGCTGGTTCTTTTCTTATCATCCTTTATCTTCTGAGTGCTTAAACAGATTGGCTGACTGTTTATCCTGGTATCTTCCTGGGCACAGAGCAGGAAATGATCAGGCTGTTATTCTTCACCATTTTTAACAACATATTCCTTCATTACTGTCATTTTTTGTCTAATACCAGAGGCACATTATCTTCCCAGAGAGTGTCTATTATGTGTGTCCCGGGGTTTAATCCGCAGAGGGATGGAGAAGAAAGGATTGAATTTCAGCTGCTCCTGAGTGAGGATGACAATCCCAGTGTGCAGGGGATCAATGATATCACAAAAATTGATCTTTAATAAATAGACTGAGAGTTTTGAGTGTATCCTGTAGCAGACAGTGCAGGCAGAGGCACTGTTATGTTATGTACATTATGGCAGAGGATATGCACAATCCCATCCTGAAAATAGATTTTGTATCTTTCACTTTCCTGCAGTTCCTTGGGTTCAGCTCTAAAAGCACCAGAGACTTCTAATGATAATTCTCAAGTGCCAGTCCTATGTCACAAGAGAACCAAAGAAGGAAATCTATTCATATAGTTCAGTTCCTTCAGTCATTAAACCAGGAAAAAACTGCTGGTTTGAGGATTGCTAAGTAGACAGAGAATAAATCTGTTTGTGGATTATTAATTACAAAGTAAAAGCCAATTTTGCAATGGGTGAACAAGATCTGCTTTTTGTGTTGGTGAAACCAGAACTACAAATATTTGTAAACCACCCCTGCATCCTGCTTTATTTTGAATTCTGGGAGTTATGAACTAACACCACGAGGATAATAAATAGACCACTAGATAATTTTCTAAATCTGATTTTTCATGGAATTAATGGAGTTTTAATCACACTTCTTAAGCCAACAGGGTGAACATTTAACTGCAAGACAAAGTTCCTTTTGGTGACACCTTCCAGATGCTAAAAGCAGAATCCCAGTTCCAATGGACTGAAGCAGGTGCCCAAACTCAACACATCCCAAACTTCTGCACCCCAAACTTTCACAAAGAACTTGTTAGGGAAAATTCTGGTTTAGAAGGAACCAATGGAAAAAGCTTGCTTGGATCACATCCCTACAGTCTGTAAGGAAGGCAAGATAAACCAAGCCCTGCTGGGTGGCAGCCTGCCCTTATTTACACGATAATATTGTCCTAAAACTTATTTACAGGATAATATTATCCTAAAACTTATTTACAGGATCATATTGTCCTAAAACTCCAGTTGAATGTGAGCTTGTTCAGCTGCAGTGGGATGTGATTTCTGATGTGTGGTTTCAGCAGGACAGGTCTCTGAAGAACACTTCCCATCCCAAAGGGCAGGCCAGCTGTTTGTGAACATGAAATTTTAGATTTATCCCCTCCCAATTCTGAAGTGTGAATGGCTGATAGGATAAATTCAGTGTTTTGGTTGTGATTCCCATGGTTTTGGTGGTGGCCCTTGGTGGCCAGCCCAGGTTTCAGGGGGTACAATCTGCTCTCCCAAACCTCTCACACCCACAGGAGAGCTTCTTCCAAGACTGGCTAATTATGCACATTTAAAAGTCTCTTCTAAGAGAGAAAATTTACCCAAAATTTATTGATCTCCCTTGGCTCTCATTGCCCTTCACAGACTGGGGGCAGCCAGGCTCTTGCTGCCTGATTTGATCTCTGCTGCTTGCCAGAAATGCAGTTTCTTCTCCAAAACAGAGATCTGGACACACTTGGCATTTTTTGTCTTCCTGCATTACCTCAGGACGGGTTTTCCCTGCTATTTGAGCTTCCTTCACAGAGACCTGCAAAAGAAAAAATGGAACTGCATCAAGGGAAATGAAAGATTTGCTGTAATCTGGAGACAAGTTTAGCTGAAGGTGGACAGCTGGGGTTGGAGCAGTGCAGTATCTGAATATTTTGTACACCTGAGCTGATATTGTCCATCTCACAAAGCTGTGAATCTGCCAATTTAAGCAGATCTAGTAATAGCAGTCATTTTACTGGCGTATTAAGAAATATTTAATTTTTACTTGGCCCTGAGTCCTTCGCAATGACTCTCCTCAAACACATCAGTGAGCTTCAGGTGCACAAAATGTTCCCAACACATTGATTTCAGCTATAAATATTTTCTCTGAAGCTATTTCTTAAATATTTCTCAAATAGTACCTGGAGAGGTAGTATTAGACTTTCTCAATTTACAGCACAACCTGTTTGGGTGGAGTTATCATGAGCAGATAAAATATCTGCTGATTTGCTTTCAGGTACCAGTACTTTTCAAGAAGGAATAGTAATAAATCTAGTCAGGAACATTTCACTGAGTAAAAGTGAAGAAATTAGGTTAATACATTATTTATAATGAGTGATTTGCTCTGCTCTATGCAAAACAGAGGAACATTTTTAACCAGTTAAATCAGACGAGGAGAGGTGAAAGACATTGTTTCCCTCATTTTTTTTTCTCATTTTCATGGCAGACTGTCTTAATTACTTATTAAGCTTTAACTTTGCCGCTTGTCGTGTGGCAGCTGACAATAAAGAGCTGTGCCTGAACAGATGAGGAAACATCTGGCCAGCCCTGGGAGCAGTGGCATTGCTGCTTGCTCTCATCCCCTTTTTTCAGCCACAAACTCCTTTCCTGGAGGTTTTCCTGTCTCCTCTCCTCTCTCATTCCCTTTGTACATGGTTCTAACAAAGGAATTGCAACTGGAGAAGCACTGGAGTGCAGAGTGGAGAAAGAAAGGATTCTCATTAATCATGCAGGTACAGCTCACTGGATAATTCATAGCACATCTCCCTGCCACATGTAGGACTTCAGAAGTGATTAACCAGCAGCTCTCGCTGCTGTCCCACCACATAAGAAAGCGTGGCAATAAAAGAGGATTCAGCTTCACAGCACCACAGAAGCTTAAATTTCCCTGATAATAACAACATGAACATGGAAATGGGAGAGATGGGGAAAATATCTCAGGGAAGGGAAAAAAAAAAAAAAGGTAAGAAAACAGTTCTTCAAACCCGAAAATAAAATAGCAGGAGAACATCGTAGCAGGAAATGTAACAAATTTCCAAAGAGAGGCTGCAAGAGAAAACACTCCAATCCCACAAGAAGCAATTAGAAGATCCTGTGGAAATGGTGCATTAAAAAGATGAGTCTCCAAAGGAATGGGCTGCTTTTTCCTCATCTCTTTTTTTTTTATTGTTGTTCCAATGGAATTCATCTGCCTGCACGCTCTCTCCGCAGCGTTGGAACGGCGCTCTCCCCTTCCAGAGGATTATCTGGCCTTTGTTGTCAGGGGCTGTGAATAAGCAAAAGCTTTCAAGGCTGCTGAAGAGGATGAAGCACGTTTTTATTTCTCTTTGTAGAACACAAAGCCTGTAGGAGGGAAATTGCAAAATATTGTTCCTCTCTAGCAGGCGTTAGAGGCTCTTGGTTTATTTACTCGTCTCCCACCTGAGCCAACCTCCAGCTTCATTTCAGTAAATGAGCTCCCACTTGATGGTTTTTATGTGAGGAGTGAGGCAAAGAGAGGAAGGGAAATGAAGGGAAATTGTTTTGTGGAGTGGATTGTACCTCTCCCTCTTTCTCCCCTTCCTTCCTGGCTGTTTCTCTTGCCTTGTAGAGGGGCTTTGACCTGAAAGAATTTGGGTATCTCATAAACCAGGGCACTCAGCCCTTGGGTTCAGGGCTGAGTGATTTTTGCATGGAATTAATGGAATCACATCCATCACCTCCTAGATCAGTTTGTGTTGGTTTAAAATGCAGCTTTCCATTGCAATTCTTCAGTCCCACTCACCTGGAATCTGAAAAGGCCTTTGCAGAGTCTGCTCCCTGCAATCCTCAGTGATTCCTGCTCCTCCTTGGAGGGAGCTGAAGGCAGCACAAATCTGAGTTAATGGGTTTTATGATCAATCAGCTCATACCTGTCCTATTAATAATGCAAATGGGATAGGATTATTGAGTTATGAGGAGCTTATACACAAATATTAACCACTAATACATTCATTAAGCTGACTAAAGTATTAATTAGCTTTGATGCTGCTGGATTGCAGACTACCAGATAGTTTTACCAAGGCCTGCTCAGATTGATGAGAGTGATCCCATGCTGTGCACTGTTTCCACAACAGAATTGATCTTCCTCCAGGATGAAGACAAACAACATTCTGAAGCACATCTGGGGATGTTTGTGACTGAGCTTGCTTAGGGAAATCTGGAAAGGGAATATCCTGCTGGAGTGGTTTATCCTGGATGGGATCTTATTCTGAAGCTAATCACTTTAAATTTGATGTTATTTGGCTTAGATCCAAAAGAAAAGCAGGATAAAGGATTCTCCCATTTCACTGGGCACTGTAGAGATTTAGGCCCATGACTAAATGAGCTTCAAGGTCCCTTCCAACCCAAACCACTCTGGGATTTTTGCTCTCACCCTGGAGAAATGAAGGCAAAAACCCTACAAGGAAAATAATTATCCTAAGGAGGTGGACACTGTGGATTTCTCTGCAGGTGAAAATCAGAATAAATTGGCGTTCCCAGCACTCTCACCACAACTTCAATGCAGGCACTGGGTGGGAAGGGTGTAAATATTTATATTACACAGGTTTAATAATCATAATTGGTTTTTTGGTGTATCTTTGGAAGGGTCCAAGACAAGCCTATGAGAGATACTTTTAAAATATCACTGGCCTAAACTGCCATGGGGTCATTTCACTGCATGTCTGGAGGGTTAGGAAAGTTCTTCAGGGCTTGATATAAGATGAATATTCTCAAAAGAGTCTTGACCAAGGAAAATTTCCACTCCTCACAGATTTTCCCCCCAGCTCTGGATGCTGTTTGCCTCTGAAATATTTTCTCATTTCTCTGACTTCTGAAAGTGCCTTTTCCTTTGCAGCACTTCACTGACAGTGAGTGGCAGTTGTTCATTAACCATTATCTCTTCTAATTTTCTCTGAACTAATTGCAAGGAGCATAAGAAAAGCTATTAGAATAGCAAAGCTCTGAGGGATAAGAGGAGAAAAAGAGCAGGTCAAGATCACTGCAATTTACAGCAATATTTCTTTCAAGAAATGTGGGGGTCTGAAAGTCAATTGTTAAAAAGAAAGCAGAAAGAGACCTGCAAATATCAATTCAGAAATCAATAGAAATGTCCAGTTTGATACAAAGTTTTACAACAATTTCTAGGGAAAATACTTACCTTATGACATGACAAGCATCTTTATTGCATAGAGTCAATGAGCCAGTAAAAGCAAAAATATTGGGAGCATATTGGAGCAGAGCAGTAGGAGTGAAAAACAGGAAAACTCAGGCACAAAGATGACATAGGGTGAAAAAAACCCAACCAAAACCAGCCCACAAAAGAAACCCCATTTGAGGTGATTCTTGCAGTCCAAAGCTGTTTTCTGAAAGTGGGAACAAGCTTGGTAATCAAAAGGCATCATTATCTGGCTAATGTTTCCCAGAATTCAGAAAGAAATAGAAATAAAATTATTAAAACTACCACAGGTTATGAGCAAAGCAATTTTTCTCCTGTCTGCGTTGATGTGTAACCCCAGCAGGAGATTCCTTATAACCTGAGCTGCTGATGATTACAAATCATCAGGTTCATTTCTGTATCACTCGTGGTTAAAATTCACTTTGGATAGCGGTGAAGGAGGGCGGTGAAAATTGCAAATTAAAATATCTACCTGAGCTGTTGTGTCAATACAGCTTCAATAGCTCATGACAAAAAAGGTAGAAAAACTTCAGTGAATGTCGTGGAAAGAAAAATTTCCATATTTCCCTGTCTTAAAATTGTGACTAATAGGTGGATGTAGCATGAAAAAAACAAGAATGATGAAAAAGTAGCTGCATTGGTCACATGCAGGCAACAAGTAAGATACAGGAACCTTCATAAATCACATGTACAGCCCGAGCACAGACGGATTAACAGGTGGTGAAACAACAGCTGACATATCCAGCGTGATGGGCAAGAAATATGGCCAGGGTGAGGAGTTTGGACAAGCTCTAATTCAGCACAGCACTCTTTGGAAAATTGATGGCTTTTCAAATAACTTGAGAAGGTTTCTGCCCTCCTTTGGTGCCTGCTGGACCCCGGGGCTGGGAATGAATCCAGCACCATTGTTGGGACAACAAAGAGTGAAGCTGAGCAGGTGCTGGTGACCACTGCACCAGTCTGAGATGATTCCCATGACCAATTATTCAATTTCTCAATCAGAGCTGTTCTGACAACACCACCAGCTCGGGAGTTAAAATCAGGTAAGGGAAAGGATTTATCAGCATGCACGAATTCTCCTGCTTGGGTGGGGGATAGCAGGAAGGGTATTCCTGAATTCCTGGTGGATGAGAATTAAAAAAACCACCTCAGTCAGCCTTGGAGCAGATGAAGGGCAGGTAAACAGCATCAGAGAGATCCGTCATCGGAAGGACACGGCTCTGCCAGCTTGGTAACCTTCAGCAAAGAAATGCAGGGTGAGATCATTTGAACACAGATTGGAAGAATTATGGGATGAAAAATTAGTTAAATAAATCAGCAGGCGTGCCAGGTGATCCTCTGCAGCAGAGATGGATGTTTCTTTTTTAATTTACTGAAAAGGCACAATTCCTTGGCTTGGACTCGAGGCTCTTGAAGGTCTTTTCAACCTCAACTTTTCTGATTCTCACAGGGACTGCAGGTTCAAGCAGCCACCTTGGGAAAGAAAAAAATCTTTCCCCCCCTACTCCAATAAGTTTGAAGTATGGAGTATGAAGTTTGGAGTATGAAGACTTCATAGCAGTTGAGTTTATGGAAATTGAATAACTTTGAAAGATCCCTGAGAAGCTGATGGTGACCTGGTCCATGGGGGACATCCCAAGGAAGGAATTCCACCCTCCCATGAAGTCCATGGGTTGGATCCTTCAGGATTCACAGCTGGGGGATTCCTGCTCTGGCTCAGGCTCAGCTGCATGGTCATGTAGCACCCAGTGACTCCAGGGCTTGGTGGCATCTGAGCCAAGGCTTTGAGGGCTTTAACTGAAATATTAAAATAATTGAAATACTGAAAATATTGAAATATTTATAATTGAAAAATTAAAAAACCCACAGTTAAAATTATTGAAATCCTCCAGGGGGTCTAGCAGGTGGCACTTAAACTCTATTAAAGTTACTCTTTTGGTGATGCAAGTAATACAGATAAAAACTAATCCAGGAGAAAGGGGTAGGAAATCTGGCTGGGTTATTACAATTATTTTCTAAGTCCTGCTGCAAGCTGTAGACAACTCCACATTTTTATGGAGTTCATTTTATTTTCCACAATCCGTTCATTGTAAATGAAAATCCAGGTGAGAAAATGAAAACAAACCCATGTTATCAGTCAGATTTAATGACCTCCTGCTGGCCCTTTATAATGTTCAGGACTGACCTTTTTTTTTTTTTTTTAAATACTTACCAGCAAATTTGCTGTCAGTTTTTGGTTTCTTCTCCCCTGGAATGGTCACCTTCTCCTGCCAGGTGTTGCTGTGTGAGGGTGAGCATTGCCAGCATGAACAACTTCTGAACTCCTGGTACAAGGGGAATATTCAGCTCCAGAAATTTCCATTCCAGGTGATGTGGACTTGCTGATTAACTCTGTGGATGAAAAGAAGTATTTTAGTGGAGTGCTGAGATGACAGCAAAGGAAAATCTGTCCTAAAATACAGGAAAACCTGCAGGAAAATCAAGGTACCTGCTGAGGAAGCAGCATTCTCTTGAACTGAAATGTTTAAATTAATCTTTTTGACTCTTGCCTTGTTCTTTTGGAGTGGAGGAGCACGGGTCCACGTGGTGGCCATGGCACCAAAGTGCCCCTATTAATCTGGATTTTCTGCTCCCTGGCTGCTGGCAGTAAGGACAGTTAACATTCCAATATCACTTCCCCTTCAAGGATACTGAAGAGCATTGGAAGCATTAAACTCTGAGGTCGGTAATTCACTAATGAGGAAACTGATTCAAAGAGAAATTAGGAGCTGATTCTCTCCTCCACTGAAGCCAGTGGAAATCACTTTGTGGTTTTCCTGCACAGACCGTGTGTGGCTTGTGAAAGGTCACACAAGAAATCACAGAAGAATTGGACCTAAATTCCAACCCCTTTTTGCTTGTTCAGCACAAGAGTAATTGTTCTTTACAAAGAGCCTGAATCCTTTGTATCTGAATCCCTTTTCCTTAAAGCAGTTTAGAAATAATTTCAATAAATTCAGATTTTCTAAGCCTACATTTTCAAGTTCTTGGAAGTAGTTGAACTTCCTTAAAAAGCTGCTGCCGTGTATTGCTGAGACCTTTCTAAAGCATCCAGTTTTCCTGAGAACACTGAAGACACACTTGAATTCTCCAAACTTCTTACTTTAGAGGCTGTGCTCTCCAAGGGGCTGATCCAAAGTGTTCTGTACTCAGCAGCCTCGAGGCTCCCTGGGATGTTTTTCAAGACCCTTCTCCCTGGCAATATTTCCAGCAGTTGCTTTTGTATTTTCATGCGTTGCTTGTGTGGCTGGAAACGTTTTAACACCAAGAGTCCAGATAAATGCCAGTTTTGCCATCATAATACACCTCAGCACAGGTAAGAAACACAGAGTTGTGTTTATAAATCTGATTCATGCAGGGCCTGGAGCTGCAGTAACTCAGGTAGAGGGGAGTTTATGCACAGAATCACCAGAGCATACACAGGATTATTTATCAGCATGGCCCGTGGAGAGAGCTGGCGTGGGGCATTAGCACCCACTTGACAGAACAGGAATAAACATTTCCTGAAAGGACTCTGGGAAGGTTTATCACAAACACAGCTCTGTAATGAACCCATGGAATATTTATGCTGTACATTCCACGTGAAATATGTGAGAGCTGGCCAAGTAAAGCCCTCCCAAAACAAGGCAAGCAGGACACTTTTATAATGGTGATAAAACTGCAGCAGCATTTCTGGACTTTTATGAACCTTATGCTTCCTATCAGTGTTCCTTCAAATTATTTATCACTTAAACATCATCCCAGCACAATTGAAATGAATGTATTTCCATGGCAGACAGAACAGTCTGGAGTTTTTTGCTCTGCTCGGGGCTTAACAAATTCCAGTGTGCAGTGAGTGGCAAAAGTATTATTCTACTGTGTCATATAAAGGATTATTTCAGGTGTTTGAAATAATGCATACAGTTAAAGGTTATGGGAGAATAATGTTAAAGAAATTCATTGTTTCAGGCTTGGCTGGTAATCTGAATGATAAAAAGGTGATGACTGTTACAGCCTTGAAGCATTACAGTCATTTGGCTATGATAATAGTTCTCAGATTTGGTTATGGCCCTAATATGTTACCTGAAAGTTAAAATCAGATTCTCAGCTCTGTTGGCACATAATGATCACTTATTGTCTAGAATGTAATTTCTGAAAGAGAATGAGAGTTGATCTTGAGGATAAATCCTGCTTTATTTTACGGTTTTCCTTTTTTTTTTTTTCTTTTTTCAGAAGAGCTAAACATGGAGTTTGTATTTCAGAGAAGGAATCAATTCAGGATCATCATTTCTTGAACTACACCGAGATAAATCTGTCTCCTGCTCCCTGCTTTTATAGCTCTTTGTTCCAAGCTGCTATGGACCATGGGCAAGCAATGTTTCTGCTGCTAGAAGCAATCCCCCAGAGCTGTGAGGTGACAGAGCCTCAAACCAGACCCTGCACATGCTTTGGGCTTTGCTTTTGGAGTACTTTAAACACACAAAGAGCAGCTCGCAGAAACCTGCCCTGGTTCTTGGGCTTGGCTGGGGCTCAGTGGGAAGGACACAGCTCCAAGCTGACTTTGCTCCGAGTGAAAGAATCCCAGACTGATCTGGATTGGGAAGGACCCTAAATCCCACCCAGTGCCACCCCTGCCATGGCAGGGACACCTCCCACTGTCCCAGGTGCTCCAGCCCCAGTGTCCAGCCTGGCCTTGGGCACTGCCAGGGATCCAGGGGCAGCCCCAGCTCTGAGAATTCCATTCCATCTCCTCCCCACCCTCACAGAGAGGAATTCCTTCTTTATATCCCACCTCTCCCTGCCCTCTGGCACTTTGAAGCCATTCCCTGTGTGCTGTCCCTCCATTTCCTGCATTCTCAGCCTTCCCAAAAGTCCAAACCTTCCCCTTCCCTACAGCAGCACAGCAGGAAGGAGTCAGAGTCACAATTTTCACTCCTTTCCCACCACACTGGACTTTGTCCCAGCTCCGTTACAAACAATTCCCCCTCTTGCCATAACACCAGCACTTCACAATCCTTAATTCATCATTTTTAGGATTCTGAAAGGACAAACTCGCTGCCTGTGGTCACAGCTACAGGTGGAACATCTAAGAATGAGATTTTAGCCACAGCAAGGTCACACAATAAAGCCCAGATCAGAAAAGAGATCAATAATTATTTGCATTGTGTGTTGTAAGTATAGAATAAAGTTTAGCAGTAGAAGCTGTGAAAGTCAAAGCATTTTTCTGTTGGATTCTCCCTCTGTAGAAAAAGACCCATCCCCAAAAAACAACCCAATAACAAACAACCCAAAAAATCCCCTCAAAACCCAAGAACTCCTGAAAAATAAAGCAAAAAATCTCAGAAAAACACAAGAAAAAACCAAACAAAAAGCCCAAACAAAACCAAAAGAGAAACACACAAAAAAGCCCACCAAAAACAAACACACAAAAAAACCAACCAGACAAAAAAACAACCAGAAAAACAAAAAACCAACCAAACAAAACAAAACAGCAAAAAAAAAGAAAAAACAACCAACAGCACAAAAAAAAATCCACAAAAACCAAAACCAAACCCCAGACAAGCTGAAAAATAAGTGAAATGGTGTCACAATTGTTACAATCCAGAGCAGAAATTCAGTATTTATTCTGCAGCTTGTTCTCTGTTTGTTTTATGGGGCTGGGAAATGTTTGATTAAAAAGGGGCTGTGTTTCCAGGGTGTATTATTCTTTCCCGATTTCCCTTTTATAACTCAGGGTAACCCAATAAATTTCTTACCCCAGAATCTTTCTTATGTCCCTGTATTTCTGGAGCTTCACAGGGATGACGACTGGAAATCAACCATTCAGGGGAGATACTGCAGTTAAGTATTAAACCTGACAGCTTTTATATGGCGAGTACAATAATTGATTTCATGTTATGCTAACCTGCTCGGCAGGTTAGAGCAGCCAGGAGAGTTCCATCTCATAGACTAGGCACTGAACTATTATTTTTTTAAGGGTTTAAAAGCACTGAGTCAATTTACATTTCAATTTTCCTTTCTAAACACTTACATAGGTGAAGAATACAGCGGGCAGGGGGACAAATTCAACCCTGAAATTTCCTCTGAGGAAAAAAAACCACTGTTGTAGTAAACAAAGTAGGAAAATACTGAAAATAAGTCAAATTCTTGAAGTGAGTGGTTATATCTTTATTTGCTGTCTTTGCTCTCGTCTATTTAGCACCTGCTGGTGGCATCTTGGAGTGCTTGGAAGTGGAAAAAAGTCTGAGAGATTCTTGGGTTTTCAGAGTTAAAAAACCTGACACTCTTTTGAGGAATATGGTACCAAAATCCACTGGCATAACGTCAGTGCTGAAAAATGTTGAAGTCACTAACTCTCTTCTTGCTCAGAAAGGGTCCAGGGAAAAACTGATTCTTCCAACATCCTTGGTAATCCTCAGACTGGAGTGAACAGTGTGTTATCATGCCTTCAAAATGGAAAATAATCCGTGTTCTACACCAGTGCTTTTTTGAGCACATATATTAATGCAAGGAAATAAAGGTGGGATCCACAGAGTGTTGGTGGACATGAAAGTTGCCCAACTTTCCCTTCTCTCTGCTTCAGAACATCTCAAGCAGTCAGCAGAGTGATTTCTTATCTCTCTTATTTTTCAGGAAGTCCTTGAACTGGAAATAAAGAGCTTGGGGTTGAACTGCCTGTGACTTCCTCTGCTGTTTCCCTTCATTTACACATTTTACCCTGGAACAGGGAGGTTCCTCCTGTGGGCAGCTGCTCCAGGATTCACAGCCTGGTCCCAACTCCACAGCCATGTTATGCCGAATGGAAAGTCTTCAACTTCAGGATAAATTGGTGAGAAACCACCTTTTTACCCCCCTTAAGGGTTATTGCCATGCCCCAGTGCCTGCTGAGTAACAGAATTTTCAGTAAGGACCTGCACATGGTCAGAGACTTCTTTTTCCAGGCAGTTTTTGCTGTATTTATGGTGAGAAATGAGTGTCACTTCTTTGCTGCGCATTACGGCTGCTGAGCTGAAGAAAATGGGTATAACTTTTCTCTTAATTCTATAATCTTATTATCCCAGCTCCAATAAAAACTGATAATGAAATCTGAGTATATAGAGAACTTGGATTTTTTCCATCAAGTTTAACTTGGTATTTTTTTCGAGCACTGTGGTACTTACCATAGTCCAACTCTTTTTAAGACCATCCAGGGAAACATAAACCCTTGCAGCGAGCCATTTTCTGTCAAAATTACATCTGACCTGCATATTTTTGCAATTCTCTGATGCATTATACAGTCAGATCAGGTTGTTCCTTGACCACTTGTTCACCCCCATCAATTGCATTAGCATTTAACGTGTCAGTTTAAATTACAAAGGTAACAAAGGTTTAGGAAGGTTACAATAGATCCAATCTCATGCAGAAGTGGGGAAAAATAATCTTAAATCATCCTTGCATGGGAGTGTTATTTTTTCCTCCTGACATACATTTACTCACCTTCTAGAGCATCACTGGGCAACTTTTTATGGTGAGGACTCCATGGGATCAGCACAGCCTGTCAAATGAGAGGAGCAGCAGCCCTGAGACAAGCAGGGGTATTTTATTTGAACTTAGATTGCATCTCCTGTGTCTTTACTAATTTTCCCTTCTATTCTCCCTCCTTTCTCAGGGCTAAATTCCCTCTTTTTCTCTCTTTGCAGAGTCTGTTCTTCACTGTGGCTGATCAGTAAATTAGGGCCTATTCTGCAGGCACATAAGAACATCATCAAGGATTGCAGTCTTTTAAATTCTTAATCCTTTAGCCTTGAACAGAATCAGAGAATCATTAAGGGTGGAAAAGACCTCTAAGCTCATCAGGTCCAACCATCAACCCTAATCCCTGTCCTCAGCTGCCACATCCACATGTTTTTTGAACACTTCCAGGGATGGGGACTCCACCACTGCCCTGGGTGGTCTGTTCCAATCCCTGACAGCTTTTATATGTGGAAATGTTTCCTGGGATCTCATCTAAATCTCCCCAGTGTGAAGACACCTGCAGGAGGGACAGCAGTGCTGCTCCTCAAGGCACCCCTCATCCTGTGCTGTGCATCTGCCACTCTGCCACATCAGGGGTTGGGGGTGTCTTAATAAAATTCCAGTAAACTTAGGGAAAACCTGCTCTCTTTAAAACAATTTCATACGCTTGGGAAAACCTAGAGGTCATGTTGATTTTACCTGGGATCATCATCAAGGATTGCAGTCTTTTAAATTCTTAATCCTTTAGCCTTGAACAGAATCAGAGAATCATTAAGGGTGGAAAAGACCTCTAAGCTCATCAGGTCCAACCATCAACCCTAATCCCTGTCCTCAGCTGCCACATCCACATGTTTTTTGAACACTTCCAGGGATGGGGACTCCACCACTGCCCTGGGTGGTCTGTTCCAATCCCTGACAGCTTTTATATGTGGAAATGTTTCCTGGGATCTCATCTAAATCTCCCCAGTGTGAAGACACCTGCAGGAGGGACAGCAGTGCTGCTCCTCAAGGCACCCCTCATCCTGTGCTGTGCATCTGCCACTCTGCCACATCAGGGGTTGGGGGTGTCTTAATAAAATTCCAGTAAACTTAGGGAAAACCTGCTCTCTTTAAAACAATTTCATACGCTTGGGAAAACCTAGAGGTCATGTTGATTTTATGGATTCTTCCTGTTTCTGCAATGACTTAATAACACATGGGCAGTGATGTCAGAATTCCAACTGTGGGTTGCCTGAATACAAAATAAGACAGAATTCCTCCCACATCTACTCATTCCACCCTTTCTGTGCCCTCCCAGCACCAAGCCAGGCAGCTGAGCAACATAAAAACACTGCATGGCCTTGTGGAAAAATAAATCAGCACATGATGGGCCTGAAATGCCCCTGAGTGAAGAGCTGGAAAAAATATAATCACAAGAGCAAAATTCTGATAGCTTACACATTTATGTACTTATTGATCCATGTATTTCTACATAAATATGTGTATTTATAAGACACTATGCAGATGTATTTATACATCATGAGGTGCAATACAAATACAGGTATTTCTTTTTTAATAAAGGTGGAACAAAGGTTTTGCCAACAACATTCACATGCACAAAGCTGCCATCAAATTTGCCTGCATGGAAACTGCAGCTGTAAGGTGTTAAAGCAGCAAAATGAAAAGTAAAGCCAGATTGTGGCTGTTACTGAGCCCAGGAAGCATAGTAACAAATTTAAAATAAGCTGATATTTTAAAATTCTTGATTTCAGTGTGGCCAGAACATGTTAAAAAGGCCCTAAAACAACAATGCCTGCATCTTAAGTTTGAGCAATAGCTAAAGGCTAAAAATAATACTGAAAAAGTAGTTTAAGGAGATAGCTTTTCTACACAAACACCAGCATTTCCCCATGCAGCTGTGGCCCATGAAGTGTGCTGTGATGAATGGTGTTTAATAAGCAGGAGAGCAGAGCTTGGCCTCCATTTGGCTGGAGTGGCTCCTCTGCTGGGATTGGGATGTGCCACTTGCATGTCCCCAGACGTGCAGCAGCTGGGCTGCCTTCCTGCAGGAGAGGGCTCTGGGCAGAATGGCTGATTGCTGGAATCAGCTAGACAGAATTAGCCAGATATGCAAATATATTTAAACATGTAACTCAAATATATTTAAATGTGTAACTGAGAGAAGTGTAGGGTGAGAAGTAACCTTAAATCCCATCCAGTGCCACCCCTGCCATGGGCAGGGACACCTCCCACTGTCCCAGGCTGCTCCAGCCCCAGTGTCCAGCCTGGCCTTGGGCACTGCTGGAATGGAGCTGGGAGAAAGGGGAACCTGGAGCGGATTCCAGCTGGAGTGTGGAATGGATCCAGCAAAGGGGAACTTGGACTGGATTCCAGCTGAAGTCTGGAATGGAGCCGGCAAAGAGAAACCTGGAGTGGATTCCAGCTGGAGTCTGGAATGGAGCTGGGAGAAAGGGGAACCTGGAGCGGATTCCAGCTGGAGTGTGGAATGGATCCAGCAAAGGGGAACTTGGACTGGATTCCAGCTGAAGTCTGGAATGGAGCCGGCAAAGAGAAACCTGGAGTGGATTCCAGCTGGAGTCTG
This sequence comes from Pyrgilauda ruficollis, assembly GCF_017590135.1. Taxonomy (NCBI): domain Eukaryota; kingdom Metazoa; phylum Chordata; class Aves; order Passeriformes; family Passeridae; genus Pyrgilauda; species Pyrgilauda ruficollis. The sequence continues at coordinate 2,526,750 of NW_024508101.1, forward strand.
GAATGGAGCTGGGAGAAAGGGGAACCTGGAGCGGATTCCAGCTGGAGTGTGGAATGGATCCAGCAAAGGGGAACTTGGACTGGATTCCAGCTGAAGTCTGGAATGGAGCCGGCAAAGAGAAACCTGGAGTGGATTCCAGCTGGAGTCTGGAATGGAGCTGGGAGAAAGGGGAACCTGGAGCGGATTCCAGCTGGAGTGTGGAATGGATCCAGCAAAGGGGAACTTGGACTGGATTCCAGCTGAAGTCTGGAATGGAGCCGGCAAAGAGAAACCTGGAGTGGATTCCAGCTGGAGTCTGGAATGGAGCTGGGAGAAAGGGGAACCTGGAGCGGATTCCAGCTGGAGTGTGGAATGGATCCAGCAAAGGGGAACTTGGACTGGATTCCAGCTGAAGTCTGGAATGGAGCCGGCAAAGAGAAACCTGGAGTGGATTCCAGCTGGAGTCTGGAATGGAGCTGGGAGAAAGGGGAACCTGGAGCGGATTCCAGCTGGAGTGTGGAATGGATCCAGCAAAGGGGAACTTGGACTGGATTCCAGCTGAAGTCTGGAATGGAGCCGGCAAAGAGAAACCTGGAGTGGATTCCAGCTGGAGTCTGGAATGGAGCTGGGAGAAAGGGGAACCTGGAGCGGATTCCAGCTGGAGTGTGGAATGGATCCAGCAAAGGGGAACTTGGACTGGATTCCAGCTGAAGTCTGGAATGGAGCCGGCAAAGAGAAACCTGGAGTGGATTCCAGCTGGAGTCTGGAATGGAGCTGGGAGAAAGGGGAACCTGGAGCGGATTCCAGCTGGAGTGTGGAATGGATCCAGCAAAGGGGAACTTGGACTGGATTCCAGCTGAAGTCTGGAATGGAGCCGGCAAAGAGAAACCTGGAGTGGATTCCAGCTGGAGTCTGGAATGGAGCTGGGAGAAAGGGGAACCTGGAGCGGATTCCAGCTGGAGTGTGGAATGGATCCAGCAAAGGGGAACTTGGACTGGATTCCAGCTGAAGTCTGGAATGGAGCCGGCAAAGAGAAACCTGGAGTGGATTCCAGCTGGAGTCTGGAATGGAGCTGGGAGAAAGGGGAACCTGGAGCGGATTCCAGCTGGAGTGTGGAATGGATCCAGCAAAGGGGAACTTGGACTGGATTCCAGCTGAAGTCTGGAATGGAGCCGGCAAAGAGAAACCTGGAGTGGATTCCAGCTGGAGTCTGGAATGGAGCCGGCAAAGAGAAACCTGGACTGGATTCCAGCTGGAGTGTGGAATGGATCCACCAAAGGGGAACCTGGAGCGGATTCCAGCTGGGATCAGGAATGGATCCAGCAAAGGGGAACCTGGAGCGGATTCCAGCTGGAATGTGGAATGGAGCCGGCAAAGGGGAACCTGGAGCAGATTCCAGCTGGAGTCTGGAATGGAGCCGGCAAAAGAGGAAACCCGGAGAGGATTTCAAGCAGAGTCCGGAACGGAGTCGGCAAAAAGAAAAATCCAGACTGGATTCCAGGTGGTATCTGGAATGGAGTCAGCAAAAGGGAAAACCCGGACCAGATTTCTCCCAGAGTCTGGAATGGATCAAAAAAATTAATGAAATCTTATTATTTTCTTAGTCCTACTGGCAATCTGAAGTTCCTGTAGGCTTTATAGAAACTCCTCAAGCTGAAATTCAGCAGAGCTGGTAACCTGATTTCTGGAGATGCCTGAAGAGTCCAGCTGTAAAATTAGACAACAAATTTAAATATTTTAAGGGATTTGGGACGTCTCCATTGACAGGTGTCTATCAAGTCATCCAAAACCTTTTTGTCAAAAAGACCCCTGTGGGTAAAGAAGATTTTGCTTAAAAAATATGGAGATTATTGCTCACAATTAAAAAAGTTCATCATGTTTCAGGGAACCACAACTCCCATAACAGATCCATTTCTGGTTCAACACATAAACAAATTTCAAACTGACATACCTTGTATGGAATTAACTAAATTAGGTTTATAGGCAGGTTTATACCTCCTTAATGAACCAATACAAAACATGGTGTGAACCCCCTTCATTCAATTCCAAGCTGGATTTATTTGCTTTGGGAGATGTACAAATAGAAGCTCTGTCAAGAAAAAACACCCCTGGCCCTCCACTCTGTCTCCAGCTGATATCTTTATATTAATTAAAGTAATTGGAAAGAAGATTCTGCATTTAGTGAAAGGCATCATTTTTCTATTAAAAGGTCTCAGAGAAATAAGAATAATACTGGGGACAGAGAACTGATCAATATTCCTCTCAAAATGGACTGGTGAAGTGCACTAATTAAATTAAAAATCCTGACATTTAGAGTCTCAATAGCAAAGCAGAAGTTTTGTCCCTACCCACCTGCCAAGGTGGGATATTTCTGGATAGCTTTAGGGATCAGCTGCTTTACTCTCTTGGGAATGGTAAAATACAAAGGAAAAAAAATAGGAAAATTGTGGAAAGAGGCAGAGAAAGTAAAGCAATAATTTCTGCAAAGGGGGAAATGGAACAGTTCTCAGGCAGGACTGAAGTAGATAAAACACATGTTGGCATCTTAATGCTTAAGTTTTTCTTTCTTCCCTTTTCTTTATCATCAAAGGAAGGAAAGCACTTCTTCTCCCATCTTAGATCAATCCATCAAACGGCAGAGCAGGAAAACTGTCAAAAAAAAGAAAAAATATTTCCACAGCAATAGAAATTCTTGAAGAAATACCTATATTTTTGCTTGATAAATTATTTCTTCATTTCTATATTCATACAAAGCACATGTATTTTCCTGCTCCGTTGAACAGAGAAATCCTGTGAGTTCCCAGAGAAATCTGCTATTAGGTTATTTTTCTCTGACTGAAGAAGTTATTTGCTGTAGTTTTCAAACCCTGGTGAAAAGCTTCGCTGTCCTTCCCGTGCCCTATTGAGCACAGGTGCAAATTAATTTTTTAAAATGTTATTTTAAATGGAAGATGGTTTCAAACTTTAAATTCAGGTGTTTTCTGTGAACCAGAGTGATTTCAAACTAACTTGATGGGATGCTCACGTTGCAGCAATGCCAATTTCAAGCAAAGTCACGATTAGAAATGGATCAGTATTGTTTAGCACAAAAATTTGGTCCTCAGTCCTCAATAGGACTGAGGCAAAAAAAAAAAAAAAAATCTCAGGAAGATCCCAGCAAAGCTAAACAGGATTGGGAATGGGCTGGAATTTGTTAAGAAGAGATGAGGGACAAGCAGGACCCCAAGCTTGACTCTGGCGATGGAGACAAGCTGCTCTCAGGAAAGCAGAAGACAGCAAAAAGGTAAAAACCAGGCTGTTAGTGCTGATTTTCCCTTTAAATTCCCAAGTTTTGTCTAAGTTTGGAGGATACCAGCAGTGCACAAGGAGGTTCCCCACCGAGTGTGGATTGAGGTTGGTTTTCCCACAGGTTTTCAGCAGTTTGCAGGGAAGTTCTGCAAGAGACAGGGTGTAAAGCTGTGATCTCACATTGCCGCCCTCCAACACTCCTCCTGTTTTGTTGGTTTTGTTTTTTTTTTTTTTTTTTGTCAGTCACTCAAATTAATTGGTTTCAACTTCCCTTTTTTTCAAGTGGAAGTTCATTAAAATGTTGAAAATTTGCCATCACAAGGAAAAGCACAATCTCCTGTTAACAGTGTCAACCTGCAACTGCTCTGGCTTCTTTTTCTTCTTAATTGGATCTGTTGAATCAAATTCTGCTTAGCAAACAGCCTGGATTTGGGCAAATCAGCAGTTTTTTTTCCAGTGGGGGGGACAAAAAAAAAATCAAGAAATTCCCAACCATCCCAAATAACTCCCAGATGTGGTGGTATCTTAATAAAGTTGTAGCCTATTTAAAACTTGTTTCTTGTATGTTGAAATTCTTGCTGGAGTGTCAGGGGACAATCAGTCACCACTTGTACTCAATAAACTGGGAGATGATACTTCAGGAATCGATGCAGCTCTGCAGAGATTTGAAAGATGTGCATTTATTGGAGGAAGCAGTAAATAAAAATAAAGCCTCGCTGGGATTTCATTTCAGTGCCCAATGGGTGAGTTTGTACTTGTGTGCATGTATAAATAACTTAATTATAAATAAAGACGCCAAAGGAAAGGGAAAATTGTAAACTTAGCAACTATTGACTAATATGCAAAAAATAAGACCAATGTCATCCAGTTGCACTCTGCTATTCTAATTCTGCATTCATTTGCATAAAATCCTTGCTGATTTGGTGCAGATAATTCCTGACTCTCCACTCCATCAAGAAAAATCGATTTGTGGCTATTATAGACTAAATCAACATTTTCCTGGTTTTTGTTCCCCACCCCAAGCTCCACTGCTCTCACAGGTGAGTTCCAGAGGTGACAGGAGCAATTCCTGGCACTGTGAGTACACAGAAAGTACAAGGAATAATCTTATCTCAATATTGAGTTAATACTATTAAAGCTATTAAAGCATTTTAAAGACTTTTTGGCCAACTCACAATTAACACTTCTTCAATCTTCTTAAATTATCAAGCACTATGAAAATAGACAAGGTCATTGTTTTATCTGCAATAAAGTCAAAGGAATTGCCAGAGACTCTTACACGTATAATTAACAGTGTGCAATTTATTCAATAAAGCTCTCATTTAATTACAGGAACCTATTACACTGAGTGATGCGTTAGGGGTGATTTATAACTCAGATGTAAATATTCAGAAAGAGGCCTCCCATAACGAAAGCAGCTGCTCCCTGCTCTCCATCCATGTTCAACTTCAGTGTTGGTACAATATATTAAATATTGGGAAGAAATTGTTCCCTGGAAGGGTGGGGAGGCCCTGGCACAGAGTGGATCCCTGGCAGTGCCCAGGGCCAGGTTGGACAGGGCTTGGAGAAACCTGGGACAGTGGAAGATGTCCCTGCCATGGCAGGGGTGGAATGGGATGGTTTTAATATCCCTCCTGGGATTCTGGGATTTTCTGTTGATATCAGGTCTTTACAAGCTGGCAGTGATTATTTTGGGAAGATTTAGTGTCACCTGTTGGAGTCATGGCTGATGCCTCCTTGGTCTTCTTCAGGAGTGTGGCCTGGACCAGTCACAGACACAAGCTGGTGCTGAGCTGTGCCAGATGTAACATCTCTTTTTCTTGGTATTCCTTTCACCAACAGTGAAAAATTGAAGTTTGTCAGCAAGCCTGAGCTCTTTCTGCATCCATAAATTGTGAATCCACACCAATTTGCACTGTTAGAAATACAAAAGTCAGTTTGTTTTTCTTTTTTCTCAACATGGAAAAATAAATATTCCTGACACTTGCTATTAAAGGGTTCCTTGTTGGGATGAGATTATGCACTTGTACCTTCCCTGTGCTCCCAGGGCCTGTCTGCCCTTGGGTTATCCAAAATCCAAAAGAGATTCTGCACAAAGCTTTAAACCCCAGAACTTTTAAACTGAGAGACATTCAGAGCTGCAATAAGTCACTGCCTCTGCGTGAGCTACACCTGTGCTGTTTTAGCACCCAAAGCACAGCAAATCACTCCATTACTTAAGTATTTTCCTCCACAGATCTCAGAGCTTTCACAAAAAAGCAGCTGAATGAAGCCGTTTATATGTGAACAGAACACATTTTTCAACATCCATTCCTCAAAAAGCGCTCACTTATGTTATCACAAATTTAAACAACAACAAAAACTTCAAACCCAGTCAAAGCCAGCGGTGTCAGGCTGACAGGAGTTGATGACACTCATAAAAGGAACAGCTTTCTAAAGAGACATCTCTCTCGTGGAAAGTGTTAGCCAATTGATAACACAGGTAATATTCAGCTCTCCAGATCTATGCTGATGTATAAAACTGCTGTCAAAACCACTGCCTTTATTGACATCAGCATGAATACTTTGCTCCTGAGGTAAAGACATTATTGTCAGGAGTAGCTGAAAACATTAGAGAAGCTATTTCTCAGTTTAACTATGTAAAAGTCTGTTGTTAAAAATCTTTACGAGTCCTTAACATCAAAAAAATTGTGGAAGAATCTTGTTCACAATGGAATACCTCGCTTCAAACCTTGAAGGGGTATTTTGAGTGGGAAAACCACTGGATTGGTGGCACTGGTCACTGGCAAACCCAGCTGTGCCTGCCCACACCACATTTCAGAGTCTCTGCACAGCCCTGCCTGGGGCTCTGGCAGGTTTAGAAAATCCAATGGATGGAAATTTCCTCAACTCATGAGGAAAATACTCAAGTGATTAAGTGAGTGAGAAAGTCAATCCAGCTGCATGGATCCCATCACATGGAATATTGCAGCACATCCAGGGTCTGGGAGCAACTGGGAACTGTGGAGGGGCAAAATAAATCCTGCTGTACCCCATCTGAAAATAGATTCGTTTTCACAATCATACATTCATTACATTTTCTGAATGGGATGGGGCCCACAAGGAGCATCAAAATGCAAGTCCTGGCCCTGCACAGGCCAGGAATACCAGCACATACTTGTACATAAAACGTAAAAAATAAACCATTTCCTCCCTCTTTACCCTTGCTGTAATTCAGCAGAAAAAAACCAACAATTCACTGAAGACCAAATCTAAAAATGTTTGAATTTGCCACTGAGTGGAAGAAAAACCCAGAGGCACAGGGATGAGCTCACATCCCTCTCCTGTTGCCCTGATGTCCCTGTGCCCCATCCAGAGCTCAGGCCAGCACGTGCTGCCCTGTTTGGCCCCATCACTGTCCCTGACATCTCACCCCGCTCAGCTCTTCCCTCTAATGCAATGTGACTGAGATGAAGAAACCTCCTGCTCTCCAGAGATCGATTCTCCTCAAGCACAGCACATAAATGAATATTTTACAAGCCATACAAATGCAGCCCTTTCCATTTTTGCTTTCCAGTTCTGCTGTTCGAAGGCAGACGCTGGTGCCAATTTACAAAGTTCCCATCTCAGGAGCAGGCAGAGATTCCAGCCCCTCACCAACCTCCTCTTTTGGAGGTTTCCCTCACCAGCTCCAAAAATAACACACACTGCTGTTTTGTGGGTAATTTTGACAGAATTCCAACTCCTGCTTAGCTTGAACAGCTGATTATTAAAAATGTGGGATATTCTAGAAAACGCCTTCCTGAGGTCCTGAGCACGGTGACCTTTTTGTTGGGAAAACTCAAACTGCACCAACTGCTGAGTGTGAAACCTTCTTTAAGAAGAAAATCCTCTCTATGATGGTTACATTCTTTAGCATCCAGTGGTCAATAGCTAATATGCTGTACCTTAAACATGGCTATAGGGAATTAACACTCGGCACCTCCAGATCCCGCTGCAATGGCCCTTTGCTTTGGACTTCAAAGGCAATAAAAAAGTAATATTGAGATCAAAGCCTCCCAGCACAATCACACTTTTTGAAGTTTGCAAACCATAGAAATTGGAGGCGTTTTAGTTCGCTGGCTCTTGTCATTTTTTTTGAACTCCTGAGCACTTTGAGCCACTGTTCAAACTTTTGATACACACTCGTGTTTTGATGCACAAGGATCTGAAGATGCTAGGGAATTCCAGATTAATCCATGCTGACAGCAAGGACCCTCGTTACCTTTCTATTGATTTTGGAAGGTGTGGAAAGAAAAAATAAGCAGAAGAGACTGTTTTAAAGCTTTCCTGTGGCGCATGCTGCGTCACACATCCAATTCTTGCTCAATTACCATGACGTGTCCATGCTTAATCCTCCAAACTATAAACTTCAGCAGCAAACATTTTGATCAGGCCTCAAAACCTGTACTATTTAGAGATCCAAAATCATATCAGACAGTGCTGTAAGACCTGATTGAGTCAAATTCCCCTTGAAAAGCAAAATATGTGCAGAGCAGAGAGGCAGGCCCTGAAGTGTGGGGAGACTGTGGAGCAAAAGGTGTCAGCATTCCTTGGTCAGAATTCCTGGAATTCACATTACACCCCATGCTGAAGTGTTCAGCTAGGAACCTAAACTGCTTTCCCTTTAGGAGGGATAATCTCTGGATGTGGCAGAGCACGTTGTTTATTTAGTTTGTGCAGAGGACTGTTCTGGGCAGGTAAAGTGATTTCAGGTCTTGGCACTACTCTGAATATCCAGGGTGCTGAAGGAGGGCAACATCCTCTTCCTACACTGCAGGGCCCTTGTAGAACAGGCTCTGTATAGCAATAAATCTGTTTATTTTTGTTATGGTTCTCCCCTTGCTCTCTGGCTGCTTCTGTTTTCTCTTCAAAAGCACTTGATTGTACCATTCTCTGTCTGTTTGCAGCATCATAAAGTGAAATTCACTTCATTGATCAGAAGATGACCTCTATCCAGTGCCTCTTAGATTAGAGATAACAGCAGGCTGCTGTCTCACTGAGAAATAATTTCTTTGGCTCCTTCGGCTCCTCTTTATTATGATTGCTTCCTAACATATCACTTAAAAACTGGAGTGGAAAACAAATGAGGATATCTTCTCCACTGTTTGTATTTTGACTACCCAACAAACACAGATGCACACACACTGCAGCACTTGCTGCTCTAGAATAATTCATATTTTCCTGTGGAAGATGAAGAAAATATTTAACTGTAGACAAACGAGCTGAGGAAAGGGGTAAAAATGGATTGACATAAAACCTACATTTTGCCTGAGAGACTTTATGCTGCAAACCAGGAAAAATGGGAGATGTACACTCATGTGAAATTTAAACTGTGCATATTCAGGAACAGGTTTTTAAATATCAGCAATAAAGATCATGTTGGAATACATTATCACATTCTGCACTGGAGCATGTGTTACATATTTATAACAAGGAAAGCGTGCAAGACTAATCATACACTATGAATAATGCCATGCTTTTCCAGGCTGATTTGCAAAGTGTTATCCCAGACATTCCCTTCTGCTGGGGGCAGAGGAAGCAGAGGCTGCTCAGCATCCTCTGCAGGAGGATCCCACTGCCAAGTGAGAGGTGTGGTGACATTTAGCTGAAAAGAGGCAGAAATATCTGTATTATTTCGGCTATTTCAGGCCTACTGCTCAGCTCAGGAGAGCTGCAGTTGGCAGCAGTTTGTTCCCAGGGCCCAGGATGGTGCTGCCTTGGCAAAGTGCTGGGATTTCTGGAGGGCTTGTCAGCCTCAGGAAAGCCCCTGAGCTTCAGTCTCACCATCCTCCACTTCCCCAGGCTCTTCAGGAATAAAATAAACTGCTCTTTTCATCCCCCCACAACAAAACTTTGAGCGCCTCAGACACTGGAATGGGCTTTTGACAGCTGACCTTATTATATCAAGTAATTTATAATTAAAGCTCCACAAATCCAATCGTGTCAGACACTAATACAGCTGAAATAAAACATGGATATATCATCCAAAGCATGCCACTTTTACGAGCTGTTTGCCCTAACATGAGCTACTCAGCACCAGCCCTGCCCAGTGTACTGAGCTTTTCCTCCTTTATGTAAGCACAGGGAGCTTTCAAAAGAGGGACACTGCAGAGAAAATGTGTTTATTCCTGGCTGTGCTGTGTGCCAGGGCTGCTTTCATGGGCTGCCACAACCTGCTCCATTCTCAGGCATCTTCATGGAGGTTTCTCTGCAAGAAATCTCAGACTGGGATTAAAATCCCGGTTCTAGTTGGGTTTAGAATCCCAATCTCAGACTGGGATTAAAAGAGTGAGCAGGAAGAAAAATGCTGGTGGTAGTTCTGGCCCTGGGCTAGTGAAAGGTGTCCTTGCCCAAGGCAGGGGCTTGGCATGAGATGATCTTTAAGGTGTCTTCCAGTCCAACCCATTCTGTGATTCCATGATGAATTCTTCAGGAAAGGGATGTGCTCAGTGGGATTAAGGATCTGATACCACAAAGGCTGCCCACAAAGATCCTCAGTTTTTATCAATATTCTGCACCAGTAGACAAAAAAGCTTTCAAAAACATTGATAGCACACCTAACATGAGCCTTTTGCACTTGGCTGGCCAGCTGTGACTTGGTTTAAACGTCAATTTTGCAAACAAAATTTAACCTACCCAGGCCTCAAAACTCAGCACATTCCCAAGAGAAAAGAGCAGCTTTTACCAAGGGTCTGTTTCAACCATGGACTGGAATGGAATAAAGAAAGTCTGAGCATCCTCCATCTAGGAAAACATCATCTGGGAATCATCATTTTATCAAGAAGAAAGTCCTTAGGAAAGGCCTCTCCTCTGCTCTGGGGTTGAGGCTCTGCTGTAGATTTGCTTCCTGACATCCTATGGAACAACACCAAGGTTAATTCACAAAACGTGTTCAGCACAAACCTTTCTGTGCACCCCAAGACGGCACGAAGCTCCCTTGTGCTCCCTTTCCAAAAAGGGATGGATTAGTGCCACCTTCACTTCCCTTTGGGTGTGAGGAACCCAAATTCTCCCACGGCCAGAGCTGTTTTGAGCTGGCCCATCCACAGGTCTGGTGACAGTCACGTCCCAGCGCAGCCCCGCTGCAGTTTCAGACAATTTTACCCGATGTGTGATTTTCAGAACTCCCAAAAACACCCAGCCAAATTGACAGACACATTTGCTGTGTGACAGTGGCTCTGCGATGCTAATATTGGCTGTTGCCTGACATTTTATATAATAACATTTATATAACAATTTCGAAAGTCTGCGATGCACCACACAATTCAAACCCAGCCCTTCCATTTGCTCCCCTTATCAACGTAAAGCTGGTGCTGTATCAAGTAATATCAGAGAATATAAATTATGCCACTGTTTATTTACAGTTTACATCCCTGCAGTCAATGTACCTCGTGCAGGAATTGACCTGTGGAAGAACTATAGCAGCACATTATTTGTGCAGCAGTAAAATTGATGGAAATTGATGATGCCTGAAAAACACACAATTATAGTGTCTTGATTAAAAATGGAGCACATTTCAATGAACTTTTTCCCTTCTTCTCATGATTATGATACACAAGTACTAACATTAATGGTATTTTTTCATATAATGAACCATAAAATTACAGTTGGCAGTCAAGAGCACTCTAGCAGATAAGTAAGGCAATTTTCCTCATCATTTTTCCCTTTGTTGTCAATCTTGTTGCATAGCCCATTGCCTTTTCAATGAGCTGTAATGTGAATATTCAAAATCTTGCTTTTCCCCAGTGTATACATTCCAGTTGAAATAATTCAGTTTCATGGCACCCATTTTAATATGTTTTATTAAGCAGACTTCATATTTTCTAGGTTTTCCACTTGTACCAGAACTTGCCTGAGCATTGACAAAGAGAATAATGGTATTTAAATGGTCCAGGTTTCAGGCAGATCAGCAAATGTGTTTATTGAGCTTTCTGTGCAAACAAGCTTAAAAGTTTGGGTTTGGTTTTGCTCTGACACTGCCTGTCTCTCTTTCCAGGATGTTTTATGAAGTTTAGACATGTTTGAATACTTACCCATGTAAGTATGACAATCCAATTAACTCTCAGTTTAGAACCAAACCAAGCTACAAGACACACACATTAGAAGTATCAGCTCTCATATTAAAGCATTTTAGGAAATATTTATTTCGTGTGGTCTGGCAATTTACAGCTCTTGACATAAATTATCGTTGCTGCAGGAGGAGAAATAAGTGAAATGTTGTATAGCCTTATCTGTGTCTTACTTGACATAAAAAAGGCAATAAAAATAATATATTGTATAGTTTTGAGTTAGGAAAAAGAAGATGGGAAGTGCTTTTGAGAGGAATTATCATTCTCACTTCTCACATGTAAACAAGTGACTGTGGTCCATGGCCTGGTCTAGTGGGAGGTGTCCCTGCCCATTAGTGCTGGCACTAAATAATCTTTAAATTCCCTTCCAACCCTTTAAATTTCTGTGATTCTATAAGGTACTCACAGCTTCCTCTGGGTCCAGCATAAAGGATGAAGTTCGGGCTGCACTGAAGACAAAATTGGGTGGGTGTGGCTTCTCCAAAGCCTGCAGTGCTGGGTGAGGTGGATCTTTCCAAAACAAGTTAGAAAATAGAACTTTTTTTGTATCTTTGCTGCAGGATTTGTTCAGAAAGCTCAGCAGTCAGGGAAGGAGATTATGCAGATAGCTCAGACATGATAAAATCAACATTTTCTCTCACAGTCATGAGAAACTCCACTTCTGGACATGCCCAGACTTTGTGCCCTTGACAGTCACTCTGATTTTAGGCTCCTGCCAGCTGTTCCCTGATTCCCACTCAGATCTCCCCTGATCAGCTCACTTACCTTCCTCCATTATTTGGGATTCACCAAGGGCAGATAATTTTGGTTCTTTTTCCATTGAGAGATGAAGAACCATAAAGGTAAATTATCTGTGGAACAACAACCCAAATTTAGGAGGAGAGCCTTATTTGCATTTTGGGTGTCTGTAACCATATGAAACTCAGCATTTATCCTGGGGAGAGAAAAAGCCCTCCAGGGCCTCCTACATGGCTGATTTCAGTTTCTTACAGTTTTCAACTTGATTGATTTAGGGCTATATTCTGCAATATTTAAACATATTAAAAAATCTCTGACTTCAGCTGTTTTAAACTTTACTTGAATAACCATATAGAATTCTATGGCTCCCAAAGACCTCTAACAACACAGGACAAAACAAAAAGAAAGCACCAGCTTAAAAAAATTTTATAAAGACCCGAAAATAATCTGCAGAGTGAGAATGAGACATCAGGAGTGAACAGCAGAGAGTGGAGAGTGAAGTGCTGCGTTTTCAGGGCTGCAGCTGTGATTCACCCGTTGAAACCAGAGCATCTGGCAGGCAAACAGCTGCGTGTGGGCTCAGGGAGGGCTGAGGCTGCACAGAGCTCCCTCTCCTCCACGAGCTGCTCTTCATCCCAGAGCTGAGCCATGGATAAACCTCCCTGCTGGGATGAGCTTCACCTGCTTTCTCCCACTACACACAATCAACATTTCTGTGTTCATGTTCCCTCAGCAGCTGATTCCCAAAAGCTTTGGGTTTGCACAATTTGCCTGAGACCTTTTCGGGACAAGACGTTTTTTAAGGTTTGTGAGTTAGGATGGAAAATGAGCCAGCCTGGGATTCCCTGTGAGCAGGGTCATTGTGAATTTGGTTTATTTGTTTGTTTCTTGAATAATGTGGCTTTTTTACCCACCCATAGGTTCCTACCTGCAGGAAAACCAGACAGGCAACTTTTGGTGAAGCACAGCATCATTCTTCTGAAGAGACACCTGCTGTTACACCTTCCTGGTGCTATTAATTCCCATTAGGAGCAAAGATGAGGCTCAGCCTTTGAACGTGGAAAGTTTGCAGGAAATTGTTGTGAAGAAGTGAGACCACCTTCGTGGTGAAAAGAAACAGGTGTCACCATGCTGGCTGCCTCTCCAGGAGGCTTTGGAACAGGGGTTCTTTTATCCAATTTAAACTGAACGTGGAATGAACTCCAAGCACTCATGGAAATACTTACACAATTGTATCAGTTTTAAGTCACAGAAATTCCTCAGTTTTCAGCTCCAAAGCTGCTTTATTTCCTAAAATGAAGCCTATAGATTAAGTTGACCAAAGCAAATTTTTAGAAGAAACCACCAGGTTGTCCTTCACATACAACTTCTAATCAGAGTAACAAGAACTCACTGCTAATTTGATGGCCCAGATTTCCAGTGTAAAAGTTGCTTTTAAGCCAGACCAAGTCTATAAAATAAATCAGAGTTAAGAGAAATAGCAATTAAATTTTGTTATGAGGCATGAATGGTGAGGTTTTTGTTTCTGATCTAGAATAGAAGCTGGTGGAAACAGGGAGCATGAAAAAGGAAACCCTGTATGATGGCTTTTGATACCTGCCCATACAAATTTCACAAGCAGCTGTGGCTAATCCTGGCTCAGAGAGCTTAGAGCAAACTGTAGGGCTGAGAAATGAAGAGTGTCAGCTTTGCAAGGAGCTAATGTGGCACAAGGTCAAGGTTGACAAACCAGCCCCAGCCTAATGCCTCAAATATGTCCAGGGCTGCGTTGGCCAGGAAAGATAAATGAAGAAACTGTCAGCCAGCTCCAGTCTAAACAATAGAGCAATTTAAACTGGAGGGAATCATAATCTGAAGCAATTTGTTTCATACTGTACCATCATGATAAAGAAAATCTCAATTTTTCTCCATCAATTTGGGGTGTAAATGTGAGTCTCAACCAAAAAAAACCTTTCATCAGGAATAAAAGTCACATTTCAAGGTATCCTTAAGGACAAGAGCCACGGTTTAAGCACAGTGGAACAGCAGATATCTGAAAACAATTTTGGTTTGTGAGACTAAACAAAATGCTGCCAGTTGTGCTGTTTGGAGGGAGACAGGAACATGAAATACAAGATGTAACAAGTCAGAATATTCTGGAAAACAAATTCATGCACATCCCCTGATGAGGTAAATTGTTTTTGACATCTGGTTTCAGGAGGAGGAGAGAGACTTGGAGCTTGTAAAGGATCCCTAATCAGAATCTCTCCTCTTTTGGCCACCAAGTTAATGAAAGAGAGATCAAAAATCATTATTTCTCATAGATTCACTAGCACTGGTTCTTCTCTTCTCCCAAAGACACCACAGGGGGCTTCACCTTGAGCTGCACAAGTAGAATGAGAGCACACCCAAAGAGAAGACCCTGCAAAAATAAATTGGAATAAATAGGGTGTAACATGTACGTTCTGCTCCATAAAAGTGGTGAAGTAACAGTGTGTGATAAAGCCACAAAGTGAAAGAAATTGAAACTTAAAATCCTCACTGATCCACTCTCGTTTCACACTTCAGTTAGAGATTTTATTTCCGCTCGTTCGGGAGTCTCATATCTTGAGATTTTTCTCTCCCATTTTCCAGATTTTAATGAGTCTATCAAGACATTTGTATAACTCTGAGGAGAAGGTTATGCAAAGTTTGAAGTAAATTCAAATTGATTTTGAGTACAAGGCACTTTAACTTAATATCCATCTCCCGCTCCTAAAATGGCGTTTTACCACTTCACACTTCCCATCTCATATGGCTGTATTTAAATAAAACAGGTTCAGATCATGTTATGTTATGGAATGTTTATGTTATAGAAGGGATTTGAAAGCTCATCCAGTCCCTCCCACCTTCCACTGTCCCAGGTTACTCCCAGCCCCAATGTCCAGCCTGGCCTTGGACACTTCCAGGGATCCAGGGGCAGCCTCTGCCAGGTCCTGCCATTCTCACAGGGAACAATTCCTTCCTAATATCTAATCCTTTTATCAAATCTAATATTCCTCATAGGATGAATAATCCTGGTGATGCAGAAATGCCAATCTCTTGGGGTCATGAATGGTGATACTCCTGTGCAATGTTCCTGTTGCTTCTTTGACACTATAAAAAAATCAGAATAGAATATTTTTAATCCATATTTTATCTTTTCACTGCTCATGTACTCACAGTACTGAAGCAATATCACAATAGGTAAAAATGGTTTGGAATTTGGTATAATAAAAAATTCCAAGTAACAATTTCTTATATTCTTTTCAATATTTGTTTCATTTCAGCTTCAAGCATAGGTTGGAGAATGACAAAAACAATCCTTGACAAACCTGTGCGTGATCATCAATGTTTATGGTAAATTTCTTGGTAGTACTAATGAAATCTATGAAATTACTCCCATGTTTTACAAGGTGCATGGAATGAAGCAGTTTTTTTGGATTGGGGGAGCCCAGATGTGATGGAGAGAAACACCACAGGCAACTTCAAAACACTTGAGATGTTAAAATTAAATTTCCTATCCCCAGCTGACAAAGCTCACTCATCCTTGGGCCCTGACCTAATTGACATTTCCAGGTGCAATACCCATGCAGATTTTATAATTAATTCTATTTTCCTACGATTCTTCACGGAAATTGCACAAAGGGCAAAAAATCACTGGCAAAACCCAAAACAACAGAAGCAAAATAGAGCAAAAAAAAAATAGGAAGACAGAGGAGTCTGCTGTAAAATCAGCCTGTGTTCTAAGCCATGTCTCACAGAATGATTTGGAGGCTGTGGTGGCGTAAACCAAGCCCCACTATTGACAGAACAATGAGAGATGATCAACTCGGGCAAGGAAGGATCCAACCCCTGCACATCACATCCCTCTAAGGTTACAGAGAGAGGAGTCTATAAAACTCAACCTAAAAAGCTTATTATTTCTCAGAGGACACAAATGTAACAAGCTTCTCCTGATGGCAAAAATCCAATTATTGTGGTAAAGGTTGTGCTCAGTTATTTCTCACTTCATGTCAAAGCAAATTGTAAAATGAGGTGCCTGGGAACTCTGCTGCTCTACCTTTACTGGTACATAAACTTACACTCTCCCTTTTTTGCTGTAGTTAGTAAGAAAACAGAAGGAAAAACTGAAGGGGAATGTCATCAAATACTGGCCAAGAATGTGATATATAGATTTTTTTTTCATTTTTATTTCTCAAGAACTGCAAAGAAAAGTTTAGTGTAGATTGGATCAAAAATATATTTTTCTTTGCTGACAGAAATAAAGTTATCTTCATCTCTATTGGATTTTTTTCCTTAGATAGGAGTATATGTTAAACCAGTCCAGCTGTTTTTCTATTTGTTTGGCAGAGGAAAAGAAAAAATTCCACTCAAAACTAAAGGCTAAAGCAATTATTCCTGGCTGTATCTTTGTTTTCTGGGAAATGGCAGTAGGGCTGGCAAGGAAAAATAAGTTATTTTTTAGGAAATCACATACAGTAAGAATTGCTGAATTTTCTGCACCGGACATTGAAAATGATGGATGCCACAATTCTCTCCTTCAGTCATGGAACCAGCGAGGTTGGAAAAGATCTCAAAGATCATCCAAAGAGTTCAAGCTGTGCCAGATCCCCACCTTGTTCCCAGCCCAGAGCCCCGAGTGCCACCTCCAACCTTTCCTTGGACACCTCCAGGGATGGGGACCCCAAACCTTCCTGGGGTCTACTTGGACACCTCCATCACATTCCTAACGTAAAGACATTCCTACAGTTGCTGTAAAATGACTTTTCTCCTTCCTTTTCTCCTTTTTCGCTTTCCTTTCAGATGGTATGAAGGTATTTCCCATCTGGTGCCTCCAGGATGGGCTCCCATACCTGAAACGCCAAGTTCTTCTCTCCTTTTTGGATCATAATAAAGAATTTCTTTGCTTTTGGATTCTGACATACAGAATGTCGTTTTTCTTTCTGCAGTAGATGATATTTCAAGGTTGGATGGGGCTTGGAGTAACCTGGGCTGGTGGAAGGTGTTCCTGCTCCCAGCAGGGGTGAATGAGATGGGCTTTAAGGTTCCTTCCCACCCCAAACCATTCCAGGATTCTGTGGGGTCTGATAAACCCCTCTTCATGCATCTCTGTTCTTCAGGCTTTCATGCAGTGCCTACATTACATTTTCTGCCCAGGCAGTCTAGAGCTGGGCTCCCTGCTTCACTCACACTAATCAAATATGGAAATCCATCTCAGGAGGTCTCTCACACACACTTTGGCCAAGTCCAGCCCAGGTCCTGCAGTGGGACCTAAGCTGGGAAGCAATTCATGGTCAAAACCAGTGTCCAAGAGCAGCTGTAACAGCAGAAAATCCTGGGCTGCCTCCCTTTGCCAGGAATAAACTAAAACACTGCTTAAAATCAGGGATTTTTCTGGGCAGCCCACTCTGACTGACCTCGCTTGAGATGACCTAACTCAGTGGAGGAAATTATTTTTTGGCATTTGCTAAACAAGACTAAATCAAACAAACAAATCAAAAAGCCACCACATATTAAAGTCTGACCTGCTGCCTCTCAGACTCAACCAAAGCCAGATTCTGCTTCACATCCAGAGTCATGAACAAGTTCTCTGTCAAACGGGCACTGCTAAGCCATATATAAAATGTAATTAAGCACAAAATCCAGCTGCCTTCATACTGAGGGGATAAAACAGCACCCAGTGGAGAAAAAAGAAAGAAAAAAATGGGCCAAATACCTATATTAAAGCAGTTTACATTAAAAAAGTTATTTAAAGAAATCACCATGTAACATGAATATTCTATTTTGAGAAGTAGTTAGCGCTCACAAAGCTTCACCACCCATCAGCTGGGAAGGTGCTACATCCATATTTGAAAAGAATATGTTTGAACATATGAAGCGGGCACCTGTCTTCAGCTGGAGAGCACTAATTTGGTATTATTCTGTTGAAGCTGACAGTTGGTTGCTGCCTGCTAACAGTATGACCTGTATTCAAACAGGAATTTCCCTAGACAAGCACTAAACATGTCACTTTTAGCCAGTTTTGGGAGGTGGGGTAACCATTTCCCAGCTATTCAAGACATTTTCCCACTTTAATTGTGATTAGGAGACAGCAAGAAGGGCTGCCATTAGTGGTCCCACTTGTGTGTCTCCATTTGGATTTAGCTTTGGGGTTTGATCCCAAATAGCTCAGAGTGAGATTCCTTTCCTGGTTTGAGCCTCAATAATCTTTAACAACCAAAATACACCTTCAGTAATAGGATTTTTCCACTGAAAACTCTTCCAAAAGCAGCGGAGCAGCCAAATCTCGGGAAGCTCTGCAGGGTACAGTCACAGCTGCCATACTGCTCTCAGTAAGACGAACACAGCACAGACAATAAACCACCACTTGCAGGCGGCCAGACCTCAAGGCTACCTCCACACAAGTGTCCTTTGCTCACCCTGAAAGGCTTTTAATAACGCTGTGACACTGCAGACGTGCTTACAGCAGCTGGTATTTATTTACTGACCCCAATTTCGTGACACAGGTCGGGGCTCTTTGTCAGACACAAGACAGGGCCTTGCCCACCGGCTGCTGTCAGAGTCCTTAAGTCTGTTTTCATTTATCTTCGCGAAAAATCTTGCCCGAGTCACGAGCTGCAGGGCTTGACTCGCAAAGTTTAGAGCAGGTTCATTCCTCAAATTAAAATTTTATAGGGCCCTGGCTGTCAGAGCAATTTGCAGGCTCCATCAGTGCCGCTGACACCCTCCAGCCCCGTCTGCAGCCGCCGGGCTCCCCCAGCTCTGCTCTGCCCCGGGCTGGGCAGCACCAGCGGGAGCTTCTGCCCCTGTTTGCCTCCTCCTTCACCCCAGCACACCCATGCTGGCCTTTTCCTTTGCATTTCATGCCGTGGATTTTATGCAGCTGGGTTTATGATGGCTATTTATGCCGAGTCTCCGTGGTGGGTGCATTTATCAGCTCAGCTGACAACAGGTATAAACCATTCCTTAAATACACTTGTGAGTGCAGAGCTAATAAAAATACTGTAATCCTGAGAAGAAAGCATCTTTTTTTGGAGGCAAACAAACCCAAAGGAAAGAGACAAGTTGATTTGAAAGTAAACTCTGAAAAATAAAATTATTCCCGTGGAAAACTCCAATAATCCGGTTTTAATATTTAGACTGCTTTAAACAGCATGCAGATTAAATTTGATATAGATGGAACTGCAGCCTCTATTTATTTGTATTCATACATACAAGAGCAACATAAAACCCTCAGGAGTTTGTGGAGGAGTCTGTAGCAAATTTGCAAATAACCATATCTGCAGCAGCAGAGTATAATGGACCAGTATAATATACTGGGGAAAGTTGTCACTTGTTTGGCAATTAACACTGATATAGGAGGGAAAGGAATGAGAGGATATTAACAGATTAATCTTGGGGCCGTTTAGACTGTGCTGAAGTGAAATGATGATTTTTCTCCCACTCCTGTTAGATCAGTGCCCTCTGCTGCTCAGTGCCTGGCTCTGGCAGCTCCACTCTGCAGCACACAGCTCAAAGCCACAGAAATACAGGCTGGGATTTACACTGAGGGAGGAACCTCGCAGGGATTTGTGCCCTCAACACCATCTTTCCAAGGAATTACAGACAACAGGGATATTTAGCAACAACCTCTCCTAACAATGTTGCCTGGAAATATAAGCATCTCTCCATATCATAAAATCATTTCATCATTTTGTATGAGAAATAAAACCCCTCTGGTTGCTGCTAAAATTCATCTTTTTCTCCTTTTTGATCAAGTGGAATGTTTTTAATGCATTATGAAAAGGTGATTTGCATGTTCATATTGCAGCTGTACATTGAGATAAACGGCCTCACTTTGCAAACAGCTTCTGCCATGAGACTTGGCTGCTCCAAGAGTGAGGAAATTCTTCAGGAGAGTAAAACCAGCCCAGGGATTCATAAAGAAATGGTCCCTAACTTGCTTTCAGCACTTCTTACTCGCAGTCAGATCTTACCTGCAATTGAGTGATGCCACAATTGGAAAAAGTCACAGAAAATTATGAAGATTCTATTAGCATAAAAGTACCCCAAAACCTAAAAAAAACCCCAAAAAAACAACAAACCAAAACTCCAAAACCAAACTACAAAAAAGCATAACATTTACAAAAAGATAAAAAAACCCCAAAAAATTAATTGGGAAGTTTGACATCACCCTGAGTTTAAACACTGAGTGGAAGAAGGAACACTACTCCATAAAGAATACAAATGCACATAGGAATTACTGGAGTCTATTAATGAACTTTATATTTCATTCCTTCTTTTTAGATTGAATTTTCAGCTTATAAACTCTCTACAACTCCCTGAAAGTAGCTGGTAGCCAGGTGGAGGTCAAGCTCTCCTCCCAGGTAGCAGGTGATAGGATGAGAAGGAACTGCCTTGAGTTGTGCCAGGGGAGGTTTAGATGGGATATTTGGGAAAATTTCTTCACCAAAAAGGTTTTTAAAACCTGGCAGAGGCTGCCGTGGAGGGTTTTAAAAGATGTGCACATGTGGCACGTGGGGATATGAGTTAATGGTGGGATTAGCAGTGCTGAAGGAACAGTTGGGCTCAATGACCTTGAGAGGGCTTTTTGAACCTAAACAATTCTAAAATTCCCTTCCAAACCATATCTAAAAAATAGAGAGGGTGTTCATAATTGTTTTTCCCAAGATTTTCTACTTCTCAACTCCTCCTGTGCAGGATCCTGAGCACTTTGTCACTGTTGTCCCTTCTGTGGAATGAGAATGTCTTGTGCTTGCTCCAGTGGGGTGTTGATATTGCTTGGGAAGCAACCAGGAAAAGAATCACTGACCTTTAGAGTGAGGGGTGGAAATGAGGAGCTGACAGCTTCTTTACCTGTCAGGAATTCTTTTAAATAGAGTGAACACACGTGGCAGGGACATTGGGATGCAGGGACAAGTCTCAGTGCCTGGTCGGACATCACAAAGAGCTGGCCCTGACCCACCTGGAGCATCCCAGCATCAGGGAAAACTCAGAAAAACACAGCTGGAGGGACAAAGGGAACAAATCTTACACTTCTGTGAATAAGTGGGACACCCACACTGGGCTCTGAGTGTCCTGGGTGTCACCAGCAGGGAGGAACCTCAGTGCAGGGCCACAGCCTGGAGCCGAGCCAGCGGCTCCCAAATAACACATCCACAGCAGCTGCAGGGAAACCTCAGGAAAACACAGGAAATAACCTCTCACCGTGCTCTTTTGTCCAACATGCCACTTTTTCCTGCACTTCCATGCTAATTAAGCTCCTGGCTGTGCCTCTTCCTCCCCAATCCTTCCCCTTCCCTGAGTGAAATGTCAGGATCAGCGCTGATTCAGCGGCGCCCGCGAGCCGCGCTTTCGGGAGCTCACATTTAAACACAGCCGTGCTGCTGGCAAGGCCCTCCCTGGCACAAAGAGAGCCAGAAGTTTGGCATCTCCAGGCCAACATGGGCAGCAGATGTTTTTAATGCCAGCTTCCCTCTAATTGTAAAGCAGCAGCAGCACAGCGGGAAGGGAGAGCACAATAAATCTCCGGCGCTGGAGTAGCCCACGAGCACATCAATTCTGCCACTTGTTAACAGAATTTGCTGACAATCTCCATGCCCTGTTGAGGAGTGCAGGGTGTGCAGCCCCATCTGGCTGCCTGAGGACAGGCACAGCCAGCTCAGGCTGGGCTGGCAGGCCCAGGTTGCCATGAGAGGGCTCCTGCCCCATGGAAAATGGCAGGGGCTGGTTTGGAGCATGTGGATGAATCCTACAGAGAGCAGGGCCTTGGTGCCAGGCATCTCTGCTCAACAGCATGGGTTTGGCACAGGGGATCGAAGTTCTGAGGATGCAGCAGCCCCAACAGCTGCTCCTTCACCAGCAAATCAAGCCCCCAGTGCTTCTACAGCTGTGAGGATCGAGTGGATGGAAAAGCGTTCATCCTACAAACATAATTATACCATTCTGGATTTGTGTCCTCACTTCCTCCTTGCAGTCATCCACCAGCTCCTTTCCTCCATTCCACTGTGCAAACAGGAGCTTTGCTGGGTGGACAGAGGTGTCCTGGACCCCACAGAAGGCTGGTGTGCCTCCTGCAGGACAACCCCCTCTGCTCTTGCCCCAAGGTGCAGAACCTGCCATTGATATATTTTCACAGAGGTGGGAAAACATTTCCTCAGATTTTTCTACAAAGTAAATCCAGGGGATGATATTCCTCATCCTCAAGATTATGCCATGAATCCTCCACATTTTTTTTCCTGGCTGGAGGCATTAATGCCACAACTACTCCCAGGAGCACAGGTGTGCAGGAACATTCCCTGCTCCTTGTGCTGCTTTCTCTAAACATTAAGGGTTAAACCACCAACATGAAATCATGGCTTGGAGCTGACCTGGAAAGAAAAGTTTATGAAACATTTATTTGCTGCTCTGACATCTGGAGGGAGATGCATCATTTAGGTAATGAATTTTTCTGTTTGGATCCAAGCTGATTGCCCGCCCTGCCACACTCCACCCTCTGCTCCCCTGCACCTTGTAGCACACAACTAATTTTAAAAAGAGGGGAGGCTGGCCTTTAGGAAGGCTTGGAAAGTAAAGTGCTTCCTTTTCTTTTTTAAGCAGCAGGAAACAAGACTGCTCACTAGAACAGAAAAGGTAAGGAATGAACATTTAAAGAGTGAGGAGTCAATAGGAAGGAAATAAAATACTGTATATTTATGAGTAAAACGACAATGTGTCCTTTTGAACCTTGCAGGCAGAGGAATCTGAACTGAGTTAATCAATCACCAGACTATTGATAGGTTATAAAAAAAGACTTATCAGTAAGCAGGTGGCAAAGGAGGCAGAGGGAGAGCTAGACACACCAGTCCACCTTGTCCAAACCACCCAGGACACATCCAGCTAATTTAAATCCACATAGCAGCATCCTGCTCAATACAGCTAAACTGGACTCCTCAGGCTAAAGACATTTTTTGTCCAACTTTTATTATCCTTGTTTATAAAATTGAAAGACAAGGACTTGTCTTGCTGTGGTCATTGTCACTGCAAGACATTTTCTCTTTGGCAGCAATGCACTCTCAGCCCCCATAAATGTTATGGGAAAACTGGAAGGGTGTTTGCAAAGGAAAGGGTGAAAACTGCCAAAAAAGTCAAATCTCATCCACTTCTGCCTATTACAGTGCTTCCCAAGACAGAATCCCCTCAAGGAAGATACTGTGTGAAAACAGGAGCTGCTTCTCTCTCTGACACGGAGCGGATTGACAGATTCGGTATTTATTTTTAAAAAATGCCTAACTAAGCATCATTAGTCACCCATCATCCATATTTCTCTCCCTAAATGAGAGTGCACAAAGTTACAGAGTCTCCAGAGAAAGCAATTACAATATTAATTTAAACTAAATGACAACTAGAAGAAAGGAAAAAAAAAAAAAATCAGCTGGTTTAAGGAGTTCTCTTAGATCCTGATTAAGAAAACAACTTCAGCACTGAAAACCACCAATCACCAATATAATCTTTAAATGAGCTCCCTGGAAGGCACTACAAGGTGCAAGATCCATGCAGGAATACATTTCAGTAGGAATGAATGTGCAGGTTTTTGAGTCTGAGTCACAGGGTTTGAGCAGAAAATAGGCTGGATCCTGGAGGTGGGGACAGGCACATGTGCACAGTCAGGCTGGTGATCCAGGGAGTTCTGCTGGAATCCTGCCACTGAAATCCAGGGAGATTTCATTTATACCCTTCTCCCGGGTCTGTGATCCCTTCCGTGCAAAGTCTCACTGAAATCCTAAATGACTCTTGCCATTGAAATCCCACAGACTCACAGAAATCATGGTTGGAAGGGACTTCAGGAGATCAAAATTTCATCATTCACAGTAAAGCTCTTCCTGCTGGGTTAAGTAAAGTGCAGCTTCTTTCTAATTAAACTCTGAAAATCTCCAAGGATGGAGGATCTGCCGCTCCCTGGGCAGTCAGCTCCACAGCTCTGGAGAAAATTTGGAGAAAGGGCTCCCCATCCTTTCCTAAACTGGACATCTCAATAATGAGAACCAATTCTATACCACCAATATTTCCCTTGTGAGGTCTCTTATCCTCAAAGAAACACCAAATATTTAGCCCAATTTTTTAGCTGCCAAATGCATCCTGAAATATGTTCCTGCAAACACCAAGACTGATGTGATGTTGTTTTTTAACTACACTGACTGGTTCTTGGGCTTGCTGTTATTTTTTTTTTTTTTCCTGGCAAAGTAGCATCCACTAAAAACAGGAATAATTCTAAAACAGCCTGGGGAAAAAATAAAATAAATTTGAAATATTTCAAGGTATTTCCCATTTCAGACCAGTCTCTTAGATCACCAAGGCCTGCTTTAAAGTGGTCTTCAAAAGGAAAAACCAACAACCAAAACAGCCCTCAGCCCCAGGAAGGTCCAGATATCCATAATTTGTTGTGGAACTCACCCTTCTTTCCAAAGACTGCAAATACCTCAGTTCCTCTCTCTGCTGGGTTAAATGACACCTGGTTGAACACAATTTCTGGGACACAGTGCAGCTGGGAGAATTTCAGTATTTTTGCAGGAGCTGTGTGATATTTTCTGTTGGCTTGGAAAAAATAAGTGTAAAATCTGTTTCATACCCCATCATTGTCATATAATATCCCCCAAATGAAGATGTCAGTAGAAGGAGCCAAATAAGAGCAGTATCCTATTTCTTAAAACTTCTCTCTGTGCCTTCAGATGTGGCAAATTCAAGTTTCTGACTCCAATTAAGCAGCTTCATTTCCATGCTTCAACCCAGGAAACAAATAGGTAGAAGGGGCTACCATATGTTTGGGGTTTCAGTTCATTAAATCCTTGATTGTGCAAAACCTTTTGAGAGCTACTACCCCCTAAAATTCATACAAAGCTGTAGTTTGTGTTGTTTGGAAGAATCTTATTAAACATTTTCTCCAAAGATATATTCCAGCCTTTTGAGAATCAGCATGACACTGCCATGAATTATTCACGCAAGGCTCTGCAAGATGGGCAAGTTTCCTGCCAAGACGTGCACAGTGAGGGGTGGTATAAAACTGAAATTGGAGTGTGGAGAGAACTGATGGGAAAGATTTCAAAGATCGTCTCTTTCAAAACAAAAAACAAAACACAACTTCAGACCTTTAACCTTGTTCCTTAGCAGAGCCTCCTAAATGTCCCGCTTCACATCCACTCCCAAATCCCTCAGTTTTAGGCTGTGCTCACACACAGACACTTGCTGTTAAATGAAGGCACAGAGTGATGGAGATCTGATTTCTGAGAGCCACTGGCAAAATTAATTCCAGGGATTCTTAACGAGGCTGAATCTCAGGAAACTCTGGTGAGGTTCCTTTTGTCAGCTTCATGTCCCAGCTGTGTGTGACCCCAGAACCCCCCGAGGCCTGGGCTGGTCCCAGCAGGAAAGGGGGGATCCTGATCCTGCCCCTCCCAGGTGAGAGCCCACCTGCAGAGCTGCCCCAGCCCTGGCCCAGCACAGGGAGCAGCTGGAGCTGCTGCAGAGAGCCCAGAGGAGGCTCCAGGGGGATCAGGGGATGGAGCAGCTCTGCTGGCAGGAAAGGCTGGCACAGCTGGCATTGTTCACCTGCACAGGAGAAGCTTTGGGCTGAGCTCAGGGTGGCCTTGCAGGGCATGAAAGAAAGATGGAGAGAGAGTATTTACAAGGGCCTGGAGTGACAGCACACAGGGAATGGCTTCAAACTGACAGAGAGTGAGTTTAGATGGGATATTGGGAAGGAATTCCTCCTGTGGGGGTTCTGAGGCCCTGGCACAGGTGCCCAGAGCAGCTGTGGCTGCCCCTGGATCCCTGGAATGTCCAAGGCCAGGTTGGACACTGGGGCTGGAGCACCTGGGACAGTGGGAGGTGTCCCTGCCATGGCAGGGGTGGCACTGGATGGGCTTTAAGGTCCCTTCCATCCCAAACCATTCCATGACTCATGCTGGCACTCCCTCGTGACTCTTCCTAAATCACCCCAGCCATACAGATGGGGAACCAGAAACCCAATCAGGCCTAAACCCAAAATCCAACATTAGCCGAGCCTAACACAGAAACTGACAACTAGAAAGAACCAAATGAAAACTCTAGTCAAAACCTAATTTTAGACTGATATGTCCAGGTTTAGATGCTGATGCAAACAAATCAAGGTTTACTTTGTCCCCCCAAATGCATTGCACTGAATAAGTGATGAAAGGCACATTTTAAATAATACAAGAGGCAGGAGGAGGTTTGGCCATCACTGATGCAGAGCAGCCCAGTGCCACCTCTCTTTGTTTTGGTGGTATTTGCACGAGGGGAGAAACAGTCCTGTAAGCACAGAGTTGATGTGAGTGATTGCTGAGCACATTTTAATAATTAATTCCACAAATAAGTGAAGTCTATTTTAATTTCACCTTAGACAGCATTGCTGTCTCAGTGAAGTAAACTGCAAACTCTCCTGTTTCTGTACCCAACAATGACACTTTGGAAACATTACAGAAACAGCAGGAAAGTAATGAAAAATATATATATAGTGCTGAAACTTCTGAGCTATCCAAAGTGCTCTTGAAGATCCTGCAGACAATCTTTAGGGAATAATCCAAACAGCTTTGCTGTATAGAGTTACATTAAATGACTGAACATCACGCTGTGATTGAAAAGTCATGCCCAAAAATGCTGATCAGTTTGATTGGACATGGATTCTGTTCCAGTGCCTCAAAAGGCCTGTAAAGAGCAGCTTAGTAAAGAAAAACAGAATGACTGAAGCCACCAAAGTGATCATGCTTGCATGTTTCGAACAGCAATGTAATGGAATTATTTATCTGTGAAGGAACTGCTGAGAAGATCGGGGGAAAAAAAGAGTTTGGATACTTCTGTTTTCCTTCAACTCAGATAAAGCTGCTTGGCCCTGTACTTGGACTTCTCAGAAGTTTCTGTAAAGGCCTTTGACATCATGGCTAAAACCACAACAGGGCTTTGCAAAGCCCTAACGTGTCCATGTTTCGGTCAAGAAGGATTTCATGCCCACAGTCACTGAGGTGAACACTTCTAAAAAGAGAGTGTTTCTACATTTTCCCAGCTTCCGAAAAAACAAGAGTTTGGAACTCACCATTTCCAAACGTGGGTCCTTTTCTTATTTGGAGAGGTATGTTTTTTTTTTCCCCTCCTTTCTTCCAAAGGAAGTGGAGTTCATGTTGGGAAATTGCACATATTTGGGGGAAAAGCTTCTTCACCAGAGCGAGTCCTGCTTCCAGAGGGAAGGGAATCCACTTTTGTAGGAAATTAAAGTATGTTCACCAATTTCACTTTTCAATTCAAGTATTTAAAGTAAGAGGTCACTAATGTGATCACTCTGATACTTGAGAATTCCTGGTCCTATTCCAGTTTCAAAAGAAGAGTAACTGTGGACACACCACCCATGAGCTTTTCTTGTGGGAGAAAAGCTGCATTTTGAGCCAAAGGGATTTAGAAACTGATTTATTATTATTGTGTCAGGTAAAGATATTATTCCTGCCACTCTGAAATGTTGTACTTTAAATGCTCAGATTGTACTGGGGACCCTTGTCCTTTTTCTGAGCTAAGACCTTTGGCATTTCTCTGAGATCAATCCACACAAGCAAAGGATGTTATGAAGGTGTTACTGAGCACTCCCAGTCATAATATATTCTGCAAATACATCTCCTGATTCTGTAAATAAGGTTACTACACATAATCCCACAGGTTCCAGTATTATATGTACATAATAAAGCTGCAGATCTTATTCAATTTCCAGGTATTTTGTGAGGAGAGCTACTGGCATATCCTCAAGGGCCAAATATTTCATTCAAAGGCAAGGAGATATTATCATACTCTGAATAGATATAGTAGTTAGTTTGTACAGCATCTCATAAAAGGGTAATTTGCAGACTTGAAGAAAAAAAAAGAGCTGCTTTAAGGAACACAGGGAATATTTATGTAGCTACACAAATTACTTGGTTGAGTATTATTCCAGAGACTTATTTTAGAAACTGAAATTACTCCTTCCAATGTAACTTTTGCCATTATTATTATCTCTTGCACTTAAAGATATTAAATCCTTGCCTTGTAGTTTGGCTCTTGAACAGGCAACTATGATTAAAGCACTTCATCTTCTTGGGCCCTTAATTCATCAGAGCAACTAGCCAAATTCCTCACAAAGTCTGGAATAAATGGAGCTGGCCCGGGCAACCTCAGCGCAGCACAGCAAATCCAACCACAAGGTGAGCACATCCTTGTTTTTCTTTCAGTGACAACATCCCTGCTGCTTAAATGTTCATTTTTGGATCTCAAGCAGTACCTTGCAAACAGCAGATCAATCAGGTTATCTGGAAAACGAAGTGATTTTCCCATTTTTCAAACCAATGATGAAAATAAACTTAATTATTCATGTGAAGGAAACAGGTTTTCCTCACGCTTAGTCCAAACTGCTCGGGGTGGCGTTTTCATTCCTTCTGTTTCCCTGTCTCTCAGAAGAGCATGGAAAATGTTATCCATTGGAAAACTGGAATTAGAGCTCAGTGAATACAAGATTGAAATGCTGCTGTTCACACAGGGAGGCAGAAGGGCTGCAGTGTTAATGTGTTCACTTTAATAATCAAGTTAATGAAGGCCATTGCTTCAGACAAGATGTGCCTATCACGGTTGTATCTTATCTATCTTTCATACATTTAGTCAATATACAGTGATGCTGAACATATCCGGGCAAACATAGCTAATTTTTTACCCTGAAAGCTAATCAATAATATTTCCTTTTGCAGGTCTCAGTTAACTCTTGGAAACAAGGGGCTGGCAACACATAACTGGAACTTCCTCCCTGTCCGGCATCTGGGGGTTCTAAATCCACGTTAAGATTATTGCTGAGCCTCGTGGTGACACCTCTGCATCATGCAGAAAACCCAAGAGCTGTTCTAAAGATATGATTGGAAAGATATTTCCTTTGCATGAGGCATTTTAGAAAATTGGGATGGCCTGAAATGGTTTTTGATGAGCTTCCAGTGTCTCACGACCCAGGAGACAGCAGGATCAGTCCACAGGCAGCAAAAAAAAAAAACCCAGAATCTTCATCCTCCAGGGAAAGCAGGAAAAGGCTCTCCAAAAAAATCCCCCTAATTTGCATGGGAGCATGGACTGGGAGTCTGTGACCTGGGCTGCAAATCCTCTCAGACCATAGAGGTGAAACACCCCAAAATTCAGGTGGTGTCATTATTTTATCTGTGACACAGTGTCTATGGGATGCTGGAGAACACAGCTTGGGGAAGTGACTGGACTGAAACCCACAAAATTCCTAAAGCTGCCTTCACAACTTCCCCCTCACTACTGTAGTGTTGGCCACAAGCAGGAATTGCAGGACAGAGATCCTGACTGGAATTCTTGTGTGAAGAACATGAAACGATGCCATCAATTGATAATGACTGGGGCAGGACCATGAAATAATGACCCCCATGAAATAACGACCCCCATGAAATAATGACCACCTCCTAGGGAAAACAGGCAACAGAAATAATAACCGGTGGAGCAGGGAACAGAAGGAATATATTCAAGGATAAATGAGAGCTGTGGCTGGAGCCTTTGAGCCGAGCTCACGTCCCTGGGTGTGCTTTGATCAGCAGTGTCCCAGCCCAGGGAGGCTTTGCTCTGTCTCTTTTTAATGCCACATTTCTTTCTCAGCTTTTTCCTGGCTGAAGTAGACCATGAGTTTGATCATTCCAGCACAGCAGAGACCCCTCAGCCCATCCCAGCAAGCAGCAGAGGGCCCGTGGTGGGACATGCTGCTGGTGGCCTGGACACAGACAATCCTCCACCCCGGACTCCAATTTAGAGCTCTAAAATGTCACAGTTCCACAGGCAACACCACAGAGATGCTGCAGGATTGACATTCCTTAGAAATCCCTTCCTGGTGATCAATGCACCCTGGGAAATAATTATATTTTATTCATTTCTCTGGGTTGTAAATCTCCATAAGGATAAATAGAACGCCAAACAAATAAACAAAACTAAACCAGGTTGCATGATCAAAGTCCCATATTCAGTTGCTGATAATTTCCTCCCAAGTCACTCAAGGGGAAAACAGAATTCCTAAATAAAATTACAGCTCCTTGAAATTCACAGCCATTTACCAGCTAATGTATTATTGCACAAACACCAACAAGAAAACAACCAGACAACACTCAAAAATATGGACATATTACAATAACAAAGACTTCATTAGAAACCCTATAAAAAGTGCTTTATGTATGTTTCACAAAAAGTGGGATGTGTGCTCACTGATCCCGTGTTTGCCCAGTTGTGGAAATCACATTTGGAAATATTAAGAGATAAAGAGTACAATTTCTCTTTATTAGGACTTGGAAAACGAGGACAAACTGTCAGCTGATCAGTGATTTTTTTTTTTTTGTCCAGAGCAACCATTATTTTACAAAATTCTCTCCAAAAATAACCCTAAATATTGCTGGTCTCATTGGGAAATGCTGCAGTTGCTAAGGCACTGACTTTTGGCAGAGGTTTCTTTAGTGATAAGAACAAAGAAACACATTAAAAAACCAATCCAACAAACCAACCACTGTTAGATAATTAAAAGAATGCTTGTTTTCTTAATTTTAACACTAAAGAGCTACAGAGCACACTAAGAAAAACATTAAAATAAGATTTGTAGGGTGGTGAGTACTCAGAAAAAACAACAAAGGTGTTTGATAATGGCTTTGGATTAAAAAGTGATATTATCCTGCCAGTTGTATCCCATTGAGTTGGATCCTGTGGATTAAAAGTTAACTTAGAAATCTGACTTGGCTCCACCCAAATCAATAGAATTCCATTTACTTGCTGGTGAAATATTGATAATCAGGCTCATTAACTTGAAATGAGCAGAAATTGATTTACCAGGCAGGAGGAGGAGCCAAACCAGACTCCCAGTCCTTGGACCCTCCTCAGAGAATTTTCCCACGTGAAGGAACCCAACAAATATTTTAAAAGCCTTACTATGAATAAAGTGAGGAAGCTTCAAAAGATTATTTCCCTGAAGAGGGGGGAAAACTGGAATTTGGATGGGAGGGAAAGAAAGAGTCAAAAGAGAGTCTGAAAAGTGAATTTTTGGAAGCCAGTATATCCTAGAGGCTGCAGCAGATGCGAGCCCAGCACAGCAGGGGAGGGAGGAAAGGTTTGGCAAAGCCTTTAGGAGCTGTTCCCTCATCCAGAGATCCACATTCCAACCTGACTGTCTGCTGCTCCCAGGGACTTCCACCTCGCAGAGTGGTTTTTACTCCTAGCTAGGTCTAGGAAATAAATATTGGCCTAGTTTGGGAGAAATATCAATATCAAATTTCAGCTGCCGAGGAATGAAATGAAAGGTTAAAAACTTAACCTGGGGGAAGAGGGGGAAATGGAGTGGGAAAGTTCTACTGCAAACATTGCAGCTTGGAATTTTCCCCCAGTGAATGATTTGATGGACTTCATTTAGGCTTCTTTCTGAAAAAGACGGATTTAAATTCCAAACAGAAGTTGTCATTTAAACCCTGAAAAACAGATCTTAAATACAAAAAATCCTTTAAAAATATAGGGTTTTAACAGGGAAATTTGTCAAAAGCATCTTTATTCCCACCACACCATTTATATCCATATTTCCTTAACTCCTGGTGGGAAATCAGAGTGGGAGTACCCAAGAAGATCCAGCTGCTCTGCAGTCTGCAGAATCCCTTCCACCCTCAGTTCCTACTGGACCGTAGGATTTTAATGTCTTGTTATTTCATAAAGGCATTGGCAGTTTCTTTGAAACACAAACCATTTACAAACCCAACATTAATGTGTGAAGTGTATTGGTAATGCACAGCCCAAGCCCCCAAAATCCAACAGCAATTTCATTCAGAAGATCCAGCAGAAGATCCAATTAAAGGGGAAAACCAGGGCAGATATTATTGTCACTAATGTGGCACACAGTGCCAGGGTTTAGTTGAGGTGTGGGGCTGGGTTGGACTCAGTGATATTTAAGGTCTCTTCCAACCTGGCCATTCTGTGAATTCTGTAATTTTGTCAATTAAATAAGGACTGATTCTGGAAAAAAATACAGAGATAGCACAAGGTTTTGATGGTTGCATTAAAACCATGAAGCTCATGAGTTTTTGAAGAGAAAATAACATTAATAAAACCTTTCCTCTGTGGCTTAAGCCAACTCCAATTCTGTATCGTGGACTGCAAAATCGTTCATCATTCTGATGAATTTTCCCTGAATTTCCAAGTGTCCTCGTGACCTGCAGACACAAAACCAGGCCAGCAGCATCCCCTCAGGGGGATCCCCGTGCCAGAGGGAGGGATTCTCCCCAGCCCTGCTCAGCAGTCTCCTGTTGCTCTGTGCTGCTCCTCGGGATAAGATCTCCTCTCCTGCCTGCACCAGCTCCATTCATTACTCCTGGATAGATGACCTTACATTTGGTGCTATCAAACACATATTGATTGCACACTCATCTGACAGCCTTGTAATTACTCAGGTCAGCCCATTTACCCTCTTTAAATAATGGCAGAGCACGAGCTTTCTCTCAGCCTATTGGAACTTCCCTGCGAGCCAGGACTTATTAAAAATAAACATTAACGATCCAAAGAGCAGCTCAGATGGCTCTTAAAAATTTTAGGTGCCAGTTAGGCAGACTTACTGATTTAACAGAGTCTGATGAGAGGAGCTGCTGTTTAACTGCCTCTTAATCACTGCTGGGAGATCAATTATTCCCTGCTGTGAGGCAGCAGCATCACCCTCCTCCCTCCCAGGGACAGGACAGAGGCACCAGCAGCCCTGGGTCCACCTGAAAATGGGCTGGTTCTCATTTCTCTCTGTTCTCTCCTATCACACTTTCAGAACATTATTTAATAAGTTTAAACTTGCTGACCATACTTTTTTTCCATGCTCTGTATTGTGTCTTACCCAACTCCTCACTTCCATTCCCTGCCATGGGCTCCTGATCACCCCACTTGCCATTTACAGAATATTTTGCAAGGGACAGGAGAGGGCTGGGGGAATCAGGGGAGTTGGATTGTTTTCCTCAGTGTGAAACTGGATCTTTTGGAGAACAGTAAATAGAGATTTTTAATTTTTTTTCCCCCCTCTTAGCATGAACCAGACGCAATCAAAGCGAGCAGCCACTAATTTTCCATGCATTGATCAATTACTCTCTTGCTGTGGAGATGGGATCTAATCTAGAGCTCCATCCTGATGGATGTGATGCACCTTGAATTAGGGAAGTATCAGCCACAGTTTTTAGGAGACACTCAGGGCAATCTCCCACCAGCTGCTCCAGACCTTCTGTGTTGGCTTCCCAAAAATTCCATGGTCCTTCCCTAAGGCCCAGCTCCTTCCACCTTTCAACACCAAAATAAAGAACATCCTGTGGGGATTATTTCCCAGCAGCCATGGCCAAATGCCCCATCCTGCATTCCAGCTAGCAGAAAGCTGACCTGGAATGCTGATGGCTCATTTGTATTAATTATTTGTAATTGCCTGGGACTGACAAGGGCACTGCAGGCTGCTCCAAGTGCCATTTCCCTGGGCCTGCTTCCTACTTGCTGCTCCCAAAAGGGCACAAAGAGCTACTAATTGTTATATTCAATACTCTCTCTTTCCTGCAAGCAATACCAATTTAATTAAATTTACATGGTTTTAACTGACCAGCTACAAATCCTTTCATCTGTTTATACAGGTCACTAGAATTGATAAATCTCCATTTCATTGCTGACATCTTCTTTTAAGTGCTCCCTTATTCCCCTCCTGACCTTTTAAAGCTGTTTTCTACCCTTCCTGCCCAGATGAGACTGGTTGAAATAGAGGTTCTGTCTTTCCCTAGGAGGCAGGACAGCAATCCATAAACCCCCAATCCCATTGTATGCCAGGGAATTTTCCTTAACACTTTGAGTGTGAAGTGTCTTTGAAGACAAAATTTGAGTATTTCCCTTTTTTTACCCATTTAAATTCCCTAGAGCCATTCACAGCTGAAACCAGAGCCTGCATTGCCATTACCCTCTACAGAACCCATCATCATTGTCACCTGGCACTGCTGGTGATGCCCAGCATGGCAAAGTCTCAAGTAACAGCAGAGAATTCTATTACTTTGAGCCCCAAAGCAGACAGGATGGAGCCGTGGGCAGCTGTGCCTTCCTGGGCCACCAAGAGCCCTCTGCTTCCACTCCTCCAGCTCTGACCCTGCACCCACACTCCAGCACCCAGCTGAAAGCTGACCCCACTCCCTCTGCCTTGCCCAGGGCAGCCAGGACCCCACCTGTGCAATTCAGACACCCAAAAATCAGAGTAAAGGAGCTGAAAAGCTGCTCCAGTTCTGTGCCCTCCCAGCAGCTGGAGTTAGCTCAGCTCTCTGCTCAAACCCTGAGGCAGTGCCCAACCTCTCAGTCCTTGTCCCAGGCTCCCATCCCTCCTGAACCTGAATTCACAGAATGACCAGGTTGGAAGAGACCTTCAAGGTCACTGAGTCCAGCCCAGCCCCAGCACCTCAGCTAAACCCTGGCCCCCAGTGCCACATCCAGGCTTTGTTAAACACACCCAGGGATGGTGACTGCACCACCTCCCCAGGCAGCCATTCCAGAACTTTTATCACCCTTGCTGTAAAAAACTTTTTCCTGATATCCAACCTGAATTTCCCTTGGCACAGCTGGAGGCTGTGTGCTCTGGTTCTGTCAGTCCCTGCAGACAGAGCCCAGCCCAGCTGAGCACAGGCACCTTTCAGGAGCTGTGCAGAGTGATGGGGCACCCCTGAGTCTCCTTTTCTCCAGGTGAGCACCCCCAGCTCCCTCAGGGGTTCCTCAGTGCTGCCTTTCCCTTGGGTCTGGGAGCAGAGCTCCTGCACCCCTCCCACCCTGCAGACAGCCAGGGAGCAGGGTCACACCAGGGAGGGCACTGCCCCAGCCCTTCAAAGGTTGGCTTCCAAGGCTGGAAGGAATAAAAATGAAATCATTTTCAGCTGTAGCAGCCTGAAGGAGGGAGGGAGGAAGAAGCTGAGCAGCACAAGACCATCCTCCCAGCCTGAGCTCGGGGAGCAGCTGGGGGCTGTTCTGCTGCCACCAGAGCTGGACCATGAGGAGTGCCTGGGCTGGAGGTGGAGATTGGCCTTGAGGGTTCCACACACTGAGGAGGCTCCTTGCACTGCTGGGGCTGCCCCTGGATCCCTGGCAGTGCCCAAGGCCAGGCTGGACAGTGGGAGGTGTCCCTGCCATGGCAGGGGTGGCAATGAGATGATCCTTAAGGTCCTTTCCAACCCAAACCATTCTGGGATTGCACCACCACACCTGAGACATCCATGAGTACTTCTCTCCCGCAATTAACAAGAACAACATTTTCTTGGGCTGTTTTGACCTATTTTTCATAAGACTATATGTTTGGGTTTTGGTTTTTTTCAGGCATGAGGGAGAAAACATCAGTAACACTCATAAATCACTTTTATCTTAAGATTTTAAAGCATTTTTGCAAAATGTCTCTGACCCCTTTTTCCTCACCTGTACACAGAGATTGAATTCAGAGTGCCCCATCAGCTCTGGAGATGTGTTTGATATGGAGCAGACTGATTATCCCAGTGCTCCATATGTGCTCAGTCAGAGACAACTCAAAGCAGCCAAAAGGCAAATCTGGCCCAGTTTCTCCTCTTTCCCTCTGGGGAGAATTCAATCAAGAATTGATTAATGCTTGAATTCTCATCAAGAATTAATAAGTTCCTGATGTGGTGAAAATGAATAGTCTCAGGGAAGCAGCTAAGCTTGTTGTTTTGTACGGGGGAAAAGAAAAAAATTCCATTTATTTGGTAACTGATGCAGTGGTGAAGTTGGAGAGGGGGAAC
The DNA here is from genome assembly GCF_017590135.1 of Pyrgilauda ruficollis. Classification (NCBI taxonomy): domain Eukaryota; kingdom Metazoa; phylum Chordata; class Aves; order Passeriformes; family Passeridae; genus Pyrgilauda; species Pyrgilauda ruficollis. The sequence goes on from NW_024508101.1 coordinate 2,562,658, forward strand.
TCTGAATTCCCTGACTCCTTATGACATTTCAATAATCTAATGAATGGATTGACTGAAGGCCAGCTCTCAGAGATGGCTTGGGCTGCTCCCACCACTTCCCTCAAGCTTAGGTGCAATTCTCAAACTCCACACAAACACATCAGGTGGGGAGCACTGGGGGTACAGCAGCTCAACACCACAACCACAGAAAAAAACACTTCCTTGTTTCCAAAACGATGTCCCTAAAGGCTAAAAGTAAGAAAAAGCACAAATTCAATCCTTTCTCATCAAACCCCTCCTCAATGTATCTATACAGACTGAATAAAATGAGACTCAGCAGGTACTAATAGCGATAAAGGTAAGAAATATTCAGTGACATTTTTTTACACTTCTTTTGATGGGCTGGAGAGCTAAAATACCTTAAAAAATAAAAGAAAGAAAAAGCCATGATGGTCTAAGACTAATTGAACCAATAATCAAAGGCTGTCTCTGATTCCTGGACCAGGAGGTCAATTACAGAAATAAATCTGACAGCAGATAGATGGGAACAGTGTGCAATTACCAGTTAAAGACTTGATAATTATGGCAAGAATTAGTCTGCATTTTCAATGGCAGCAAAACCCATCGGTTCTCTGCAGTTATTATCTTGATTGGAAGAAGAAATGGGCTCAGCTCTGTCTCAGGCTGACACAAAGCTCCAGGTACAATGGGAGCTGAGAAGTGGCTGATGAGCCCATGGAGCTGGAAGTTTCCTTAACTGCAAACTTCAATGGCAGATGTGAGAAAAAATTAATACTCGGCAAGGAGAGATGTGGAGAAATTTAAACTCAGATAGAATAGGGCTGAGAAATGTGTATTTTTATGAGGTTTGCCAAAATGAGCCCAAATATGGGCTTTTCAAATACTCAAATGTTCAATCTTGAAAGGCAGAGTCAATGGGAGAATAACAATCCTGAATATTTAAAGAATTAGCACATTGTTCTTCCATTCCCCCATAGCATTATGTAGTCAAAAGGAAGATGTTTTGTAACTATTTCTTTTTAAAAAGTGTGATCTGCAACGTAAAACTCTCAAGACTAAACTTGATCAACTTTAATCCTTGAAGTAGGAGACATTCTTTTTCCTCAAGACTTTTTTTTTTTTTTTAATTAGGTGAATTACTGTGTCAAATGATCTGATTTCACTGCATTTTATGTAAATTTATTTACTTAGTGGCCTCTGGGCTCCATGCTGAGCTTGGAAAATGTACTTTTCAAAATGATAAATAATTAACCAGAGCTCCTGCACCACTGGAAGTTGTTACTCCACTCTCATTTTAAATAGTCCAGGAATATTTTTTTAATGCATGTTTCATATAAATTGCCACTTAGAGGAAAATAAATGCTCGGAACGTTGCCTGCCTGAAGTCATAAAGGCTTACACATAGCAAGGTGATTTTTATTAGAAACTGCATTTATGCTTTTCATTATTTAATAAATAATCATGAAAAAAACCTCATTTCAAAGCAGCAGCAGCCTCATGTGTCCATTCCCCTGCAGAGATGCACAGGAGGGAGCAGCACCAGCAATTCCCAGGTCAAATCCCAGCCCAGGACCAGGCTCAGGCAGGTCCCACACCAGTAACACACTGGGGAGGGCCTGAACTCCTGCCCAGATCTTCTCTTCATCACCCAGAGGAGAAAATGGGAATTTCTTTGGACAAACTGTGGTTTTTTAAAAAAAATATATATATTGAATTTTTTTTTTGAAGTACCAAAAAGGCTGGAAGCTTGACACCTCGATCCATGCTAAATTCAAAATCCCAGGTGCAGCTGTCAATGAAATACAACTTCCCAAAGACATGAGGGAGCATACAGGTGATGAAAAACACACATGGGGAAGAAGAACCCTCAACACAGCACAGACAAATACAGGCTGGAACTTTTCCAAGCCCAGGAAAGGAGGAGTTGAGGGACCAACACAGATAAATCCCGATAGTCAGGAGGGGGAAGAAAACAGCCAAGGTTGTGCAGGAAAGGCAGCCCAGTTGCCTTAGGGACAAAAAAAAAAAACAAACAAACCCAACCTTAAACATTCCAGAAGAAAGACAGCAGAGCAGCCATGGGGAAAAATGGGAAAATCCAGCTCTGGGACAGCAAACCCCCCTGGGAGGGATCACAGCCCCCCAGATCTCCTCAGCAGGGTCTTCTGACATCCTCTTCCAGGCAAAGCAGCAGCAAACCCCTGTTCCCACTGCTGCTTGTTCTCACCTGGTCCATCTTTCCATGGGGTTCCAGCAGCTCCAGCTCCATCCCAGCCCAGGAAAGGTGTGGGGGCCACAGCCTCTGCTCCCGTTCCCGCAGGAGGAGCTGCAACACCAGGGCAGAGTTTCCCCATTCCAGAGCTGGGGGAAAGTCACTCCTCAGCCACGAAGGTAACTCCATCCCAAACTGGAAGGAAGAGCTGATTTGCCACCAGGATAATTAGCAAAGAGGTTCCTCCTGTAGCTCATTTCCTGCAGGAGGAGTGGTTGGGAATGACCCAGCTCTGGTCCTGTCCAGCCACAGCTGCCCCTTGCTCCCAATCCTCCTCACATCCCTGCTTCTCACCCCCATCCCAGGTGAAGCACAGCCACCAAAACAATCAATTTTTAGAGTTTTAAGTCAATGAAACTACTGCAAAGAAGTTTTGGGACTCCCAAACAAAACCAGATGGTAAAAGAAAAAAAAAACAAAACAACACCCAAACTCAAGGTACTGCTGCCTGTTTTCTGGTTTGAGATATTCCTGCCCCAATTTTCCAAACAAATGGTGAAGAAGATGCTGTAACCCGGGGCTGGGAGGAATATGAAATATAGAAGTACAAACTCTTCAGAAAAAATAAAACCTGCAATTCAAAGAGCAGTGTTTTTTGTACAGAAATGCCCATTTCTACATCCAGGGCATGGGCTGGGGTTCCAGCTCTCCTGGGTGGGTTTAGCCACATCACGTGGGCTTCAAGCACAGAAAAACAACACCCAAGCCTTGTTAAATGAGGCTTAGAAATGTGCAGAGCTCAGACATTTCAGCAGAGGGAAATGCTGGTGTTTCCCTGAGGGACTCCTCTGCGTGCCCAGCTGATGAACAGATGCTGAAGTGGAGAAGTGATGACATTTCCTTGTGAACAGAGTGAAATATTTGAGCATTAGTAGGAATGCTCTGCCCCCAAACCAGGTCTAATAATGACAGCTTTGTCCCAAAAGCAAAACATGAAATATTTTCAAAATGATACACAATTAACCAGAGCTCCTGCACCACTGGAAGTTACATCCCTCTCATTTTAAATAGTCCAGGAATATTTTTTTAATGCATGTTTCATGTAAATTGAATTTTATCCCATATTTTATCCTTAAACTTCTGTGACATCTGCTCCCACACACCTGCTGGTGGCAGCAGCACCTTTATTCTCACTCCAGTGAAGCACATGATTGTAGGACTTTCTCCTCCCCATTATGCTATTGAGAAAAGTGTAAATCTCATTATTCCAGGATATGAATTACAATAAAACCTTCTTGGGATGCCCTTGATGCCTCCCTGAAAGGTGAATGCCTGTTAGCACAGGCCTGCATTCCCACTGAGGGTATTCAGTTCTTGCAGGTGAAGAATGCATTAAAAAAGTCCTGAAGCCTTCCTGCTGAAGTGAAGCAGCTAAAAAACATGTGGGGAAAAAAAAAAAAGAAAAAAAGGAAAAAAAGAGGAGACTTTCTTTCACTGAAATACAGTGAAATACACCCAGAACAGCACAGAATGAATGAAATACACTCAGCAGCACAGAAGCCACGCCAGCATCAAGGGGGATGCTCCTGAGCATCAACCAGATCTTTCAGATTCCTGTTAAATACATTAAAAAAATTGATTTTTCAGCAATATCAGTTGCCACAGATTTGTCTGCTGTCTGTTATTGAGTCCTCACTTTGGCTGTTCCAGGTATCAGGAGGGTGAATTTGTGTTCACCTGCAGAACCTTCCCCATAGGTAGACAGAGTAGAATAAATCCTGGAATAGAGTATTGGTGATGGGGAGAGGGGAGAGAGTAACAAAAGAGCCAAGGCATTTTCCTTGGCAAACAAAACCCATTTGCTAAATTCCTATAAAATGAATACATATAGATTCCAGACTTTAGGCACAAGTGTAGTTTTCCCCCAAAAACAACAAAACAAGGTATTATTTGGTTAGTGTGAGCCTGGATATTGATAAGATTACCAATATTCTGGTGATCTTTAATGAAGAGGAGTAGAAACTCTGTGCTGGGAGGTTTTGTGCTGCTAACAGGGTGAGTAAAGCCTGTGAGAGATGCTGACAATATACAGGGTGATAGTTTGGTCCAGGAGAGGATCTCATGGAATCAATGAGGAATTAAATTCAGGATGTTTGCAGGTCAGCTTCATCCTTTGCTCTCATATCTACAGGGCTGATGATCCATGGTGTCCAAAAATCCCAGTGAAAGCCAAGGGCAGCTCAACCTTGGTGTGAAACCAAAAAGAAAAACCCCCACATGTCACAGCCTAGAGAGGGCTGTGAGGCACAATTCAATCAGATTCCCAGCAAATCAACAGTGTCAAGTGAAAAAAGAATCAAACAAAACACCCAAATCAAACAAAAGAAACTTTGCTGATTGCAGCCAAGGCTTTTGAAGATTACATCAAGTCAAACTTTTATTAGCAAAGTTGTATTTCATGTAAAATGAAAATATCTTTTCAAACCGTACGTGCACATCTGCGTGGTACAAACAGCAACTACAGTACAACACGTTTCTCTAAACTTTAATCAATGCACACTAACATTTAGCTCCCAAAAAAGTAACATTGTGATGGTGACACCACATTTGCTTTGATCTTTTTCTCATGAAATTACAAAGTCTCTTGTTTAAAGTCAGAACCATAATAATAAAAAATGAACAGACAGAATGCTTTGGCTCAAACCCCCCGAGGGGCTCCTGCCTGAAAACAGAACAAATCAGTGCAGATCACTTGAGATTTGACATGAGAGATCCAGAGCTGCAATGTAAACATGTCCTGCTACTCCAGCGTGGTTTGTACCTTGATTTTTTGTCATAAATACTGACAGAGATGCAGCTGAGGGTGTGATCCATTGGCAAACAAAGGGAATTCTCCATGAAGAATTTCCTTTCTCTCTATCTGTTCTTACAGGTAAGCAAAATAACCTAAATACACTTCTCATCTGCTAAATAATGGCTGTGAAAAATGATGCTGAGGTTTCCTCTCAAAAGCTCAAGGAGCAGTGAATGTTATTCTAACTTTTCTTTACAAAATGTGGAGTCACTGTTTAAAAACCCCACCTTTTTTTTTAAATATATATATGTATAGAAAGATGGTGCTACTATTTGCTTTCATGTCAGAAATAATATTGGCCTGAAAACTTTGATGAAAACCTCTTGTGCACTGGATTGAAGCATTCAGCCAATGGAAGCAGTTAACAGGAAAAGAGCTACTCACTGGAATTTGTGCAACATCAACACAGCAGAAAAAATATCCATCATTAAAAAAAATCATTAAATCATTTGCTAATTAGATCCATTTAGGATGAGAGTTACAACAAAGGTTTTAAAATTTCTTTATACATGGGCTCACAATTTTATCCAGAGGGGGAAAGTAATTTCTTGATTTGATTCCTAATTCTGCTCTTCAGATCCAGCCCCAGCAGGGCTTTGATGCCCAGTGCTGTACATTTATCCTGCTGGAGTGCAGAGCCACGAGGGTTTCTGGAGATTGGATCCCCTCATTTTGACAGAGGGAAGCTGGGGCTGTTCCTGCAGGTTCTTGATAATGTCATCAAATTTATATATATATATAATGTCTCTCTGTGTGTGTGTATATGTATATATATACATAAAATTAGAGAAAAATTATCAATATTTTGCTGCTCTGGGAATCCAAACAGCTCCCCTGGGAGAAAAGACATCCTGGTTTGACTAGGATATCAAATGTGAAAGTGCCATTTCCCTTCTCACATTTGTTCTGAGGCAAAATGTGTCAGAACCAAATGCACCCAACCACAGCCTGGGATGGGATAATTAAGAATTCCCTGTTCTGCTCCCATGGCTGGACTCCCTCCTCCCAGCAGGCAGGCTGGAATTCCCTGTTAGGTGTTAATTAATGAAACCACCATGGGTTTCCAGCAGCTAATTTCAATAAACACCCCTGGCCTGAGAAAGAAAAAAAAAAAATTCAACAAAGTCCAAATAAGCCAAGGTAAAGATTCAATGCTCGGTGCACTATTTCAGAACAGGGTGTGATTTTGGGGGCTGTCCTGGTCAGGGGCAGAAGTTGGACTTTGATGAACTTGTGGATCCCTTCCAAGTCAGGAAGTTCCATGAACTGCAGAGCAGTTGGTGACACTTTCACTGAGCTACATGGTCACACTTCCTCTCACCTGGCACAGACCAAGACAGAAACACAGCCCAGCTCCCTGCAATGACAAAAAACTCCTCAGGAAAACCTCAGCTTGCTCTGCTAATTTACTTTTGGGAAAAATCTCTAAAAAACCATCACCAACCTGCACTTTCCAGGGTACCTTTACAGCAGAAAAAATCCCAGTGAAGGGAAAAAAAGGAAAATAAATGACTGGGGAAGAGAAAACAGCTCAGGTGAATGAGATGTCCTGGGAGTTTGAGCCACTTGTTTAATATTCACTGGGCATATTCCTCAAAACCCGTGTTCAAAAATCCAGATTCCATTGCACATCTTTTCCTCCCTGTTTGATTTTTAGATCCTGAGGCATCATGGCATACCAACATTAACATTTAAGGCTGTGAATTAAAATCTGAGTGGAAAAAGCAGCAGCACCAGCACAGCACAAACACCTCTTAGCAGCAACAGAGCAGGAGCTGCACGGGGGATTTATATCCATTATTGGAGCATTTGACACTCACTAATATGGTCTGAAACTGAGCAGAGAAATTGTTTAACATTGTTTAACAGAAGCATTTTCTGGGATGAGGGGTCTGGTTTATCTGCAGTGACCCACAAGAAAATGTGATGGGTGTGTGCAGGCACAGCCCAAAGTGAGGATCTGGGGGAAGCTCACCCCAATTTAATTCCCTAATTTTCAAAGACCTTTGAGCACTGCAGATGACTTCCAAATGAAATACATGAAAACCAGCCCAAAGCAAGCAGCAGGTTGTCAAAAGCCTAATCAGTTCTTAGATTTTATCAGGTTTGGGCTGCAGCAGACACGAGTCAGCAGATAAAGATGCTGCTGGGAAATGTCTGTGTTCATGAGATGCCAATTTTCACATTTCTCTAATTGTGCATTCCCTTCTTTGGAAAACTACTTTTCCCCCCACAGAATTAAAAGGCTTTTGGACCTTTTTGGTGTTTGGATTGAGTGAAGTACAGAAAACAGAACTTTATAAATAATTGTAAGTGAATAATTTGGGTCACGGATATGGGATGGGATAATTTTTGACTGAGGACAGATTTCCACTCAGCATTTTATACTCATAGGCACAGCCTGAATGGGGCTTTTGGGGTGGCTGTTTGGGGTTTGCTTTTCCCAAACAAAGGTTACACAAAAAGCCCTTAAAAGCTCCAATTAAAACCCCAAAAAGAGGCATAGATAAGCAGAAGCTTGAGCACCAAAGGCTTCCAGAAACTGCCAAGCTCTGAGGAGCAGCCCCAGCCTGGGGGGAGCTGTGTGGGATCCACAGCCCTTCCACTGGGAAAAATCTGCATTTCCCTGGGCTTAACTGTAGCCCTTGCTGGAAACTCAGAACCTTGGGAGTAATTCTTGCTTCCTCTCTTTCTTCCACTGAAATCATGGAGGAGCCATTTGGGGATATTTGCCTAATTGCTATCAGGATGCCAAACAGCTTTTAGGATCTATTCCTCCTGCAGGAACTACTGAAAAACTTTTATGATGGGAGTGACAGAAGAAATGAGGCCACGTTGATGCTCTACTCAAACAAGCAGATTCAAAAATACAAATGCTGTTAAAAAGAGATTCAGGAGATTCCAATACAAAAAGACCAAAAAAATGTGCTGTACAGCTCAGCTGAGTTAGTGTTGGAGAGGCAAAGAACCAGATTTAAACCAGCATTCAGTCAACAAAATAGGAAAACAAACTCTACCAGAATATTTGCTCTTTGCTTTTGTTTTTTTTTGTTTATTTAACAGTGAATAGGCTGAAAAGAAATGAACTCTTGAAATTCAGGTAGGTCTAGTTTAGGTGTTGCTTGAATGATGAGAAGTTTGGATGATTCCTATACACACAATTCCTTCTGCAAACTAATTTTGCTGGTCCAAATCCATATTGAGAAGCAAATCTACTCATTCCTACACAGCTATACAGACCCATGCTAGCAACATGTCTCAGTTCAAAATAAAACCAGGCTGCTCTGGACTTGTGTCAATATTAATATCATATGTACAACGTCTCCATGAAATGTTGGCTAGCTCACAAATATACAGATATGAGACAGACACCAAGGAGTTTGCTTAGAAATGCAGCTTGCAGCTGGGAAAAATTAAAAATATTTCGAGTGATGGTGGATGGGAACCCTGTTTTGCCTTGCCACAGGAAAGAGCTGCAGCTTAACTTATTTAAGGAAATAGTGCCAGCTACTGGGCAGCAGCTTCACCCACACTCTCCTGTGGGTAAAGCTGCATTTCTAAGTATTGGAATTGACGTCAGCTGTAACCACTAAAACAGTTTTTTTTCTTTTTTTTTTATATCATACACAAAGGGGTTTAATTCTTTAGGAAAAAATTATACAATATATAGAATATATTTCTCTGGTATTTTCAATTCTAATTTTCCTCATTGTGTCACTTTGCAGAGTAACCTGGTTTTGTTGGTGCCATAACCTCGAGGTTGTAACCAAGGTCATGAGGGAATTTTACACACACACACAGCCATACAGGGCGAGAATACTACACAGAGAAACATATTCCAAGCCTAAGAAACACCTGGAGCAGCAGGCAAGGACACAGATGTACCACCAGAGCAAACTCTGGTTTGCTCAGACTAACACATCGTGTAGAAAAAAGAATTACTCTGTTTTATTCAGAAGAAAACACATAGAAATAAGGATGGAAAAATCATCTTTTAGTGGCAGTGACTCGTTTTTGTTTTACCTGGATATCAGGATTTTTCCTGACTGGCTCAACTGGCACCCTGCTCCCCAGCACACGAGGTAACTGTGGGGAGCTAACCAGGATGAACACCACAATTAAACACCAATTTTAGGCGTGGAGAGGAAAAGTCGCCGTAGAACTCCCAGTGCTTTCCACTGATCCTTTTTCCTTAGATCCAGAATAAGCTCCAATAAATGAACCATCTTCATTGAACATGCCATGCTCCCCTTCTCCATAATCTACCAGACTATCAGCACTTCCAGTGGCTTTAATGTCCCCGTTAAGTGACTGGAGGCTGCCTTTCAGCGGCTTTTCATCGCTGTCACTACAAAATAAAGAGATGCCTTTCCAAAAATCTGCCTTGCACTGCTCGAGGGACACTGCTCGTGGCTTGGCAAGGGGACAGTGAGGGACACCTGGGTGGTGCAGTGAGGATGAGCTGACCCCGGAGTCCTGCCCTGCTCCTCGCACACCTGAGCTCCCCCATGTGGGATTTTGTCACGATTCCAACGAATTTATTGGTTAATGGGAATTATCAATACCCATCTATTTGGGGTTTTCCCCCCTTTTTGCCTTGGGCACACAGAATGGACAGAGAGGGAGGGGGAAGGAAAAGGGAATGCTGGAAAGGATTGGAGGGTTCTGTTCCAGCCACCAGGGCTGATGTCAAATATTTGGAACCTCACAATGAGACACCTCACAGTGTCTCATTGTAAAATGAGACACTTCTCTCAGGGCCTATTTATTTCATTTTCCTTTTGAGGTGCATGGATAAGGTGATATGACTTCAGTGACATCACATCTCACTGCTTTGGGAGCATCCCTTTGAGTTTAAATGACCAATAAAGGTGCTTTTTCCCTTTTTTTTCTGCTGTTATTTTATTTTGCCAGAGTTTATCTCACTGGAGTTTGCCCTTACTAACAGGGAGGAACTGGGAAAAACCAAAGCAGAATGAATGTCTGCAGCTGCAGCCTCTATTCAGTCAAAATTCCATGAAAAAGGGCAGGCTCACAACAAAAATTCTGGGAAAAAAAGGGGAATTTCGCTGGCCATTCCTCCCCACGGCACTACAGAAGAGGAACAAGAACACGACATTTGGGGGGATTGGGAAAATATTAAAAGATTATATTAAAAAAATTAAATTAGGCCTCTAGATTAGGGACATCATTACTCAAGTACAGCCCTTGCTGCTAATGCCAACTCAGTGTCAAATCTTTGGCAATTTTATCTAAGGAGGGACAGAGAAATGAACCTGAGCTTCATTTCCTCAGGATGGACTCAGTATGTGCATAAACAACACAGAAAAAAAATCACAACACAGAAAAAAAATCACTACTTTTCTGCACAGGGCATTTCTCCTCAGAAAAAAAGACAAGTTTGGATTTCAGGGGGAAAGGAGGGGGTCAAAGTTATTAACCTCAGGGCTTTCTTACCTTTCTAAATATTTGTCCCATTAGAAAGCATTAAAAATTAAATAAAGATGAAATTATGCAGAAAAAAAAAAGCCCTACTCCAGTACAAATAATGTAGTATATATAACTGGGATTTCAACAGCAATTTTATGCCCTTAAGGGCAGCAACACCAGTTTTCCAGCATGGTTCTTATAATTATGTATTTTACTTCATATCACAATTACATATTGCTAGAAGTTTTAGTTATTTTAAAGCAGCCAAAGTGGTTATTTCAATTCTCCTACAGGGATTTCTGTAGAGAGATGTTTGGTTTTTAAATATTTTTTACCATATTCCAAACTTTTCTTTGTTTTCTTCCCCAAAATTCCCCATATTACATTATTTGGGTCTGAGTTTCAAAAACCCACTGAAGACATAGAATTCAATGCATTGACTTCAGTGGGCTTTTCAGCAGCACCCCAAATTATCATATATATTTACATTATTCATACAATGCTAATAATGCTAATTAAAAAAAAAACCCAAAAAAGTGAAAAATAAGCACCAATATATCAGCATTTCCTTATATCCCAGCTTGGATGGATTGAAATATACTGGATATACCTTTATATTCCTACTCTTATCCACTCCTATGAGGTTTGCTTTGAAAATGAAAAACAGCATTAATTGCATGCCATAAAAATGTCCCGAATAATGATGGCATTTGGAAACAAACAAAACCCCAAGAAACACAAAGCCTTGTGAAAGCAGGTCCTATTTACCTATATTCCCCAAAGATTTCATCTTTTATTGATTGAGCTTCGGGATCTGGATGCAAATCTTCTTTTTCTTTCACTGTGCAAATAAAATAAAGGACAGATCTCTGTTTGTGTTCTGCCATGGATTTTCCTTTTCCCGGGGCAACGGGAAAACCATCTGCACTCACCTCCAGCCTGGCCTGGAGCTGGCTGGACACGACCTGTGAGCTTCCAAGAGTTTGGGACCATTCCCTAATTTATTATGAGCAAGTATTTATAGAATTTATGGAATGGTTTGGGTTGGAAGGAACCTTAAATCCCATCCAGTGCCAGCAGGGACACCTTCCACTGCTCCAGGGTGCTCCAAGCCCCATCCAACCTGGCACTGAAAGTGTTCAGAGATGGAGCATCCATCACCTCTTTGGGTAACCAGATTTCTACTTCAATACATTTACCTAAATCCTTATTCACTGCTTGGATACTGACAGAGGTAATTTTTGGCCATATATTCCACTGTTAAGCTGCCTGTGAAAGTTCTATCCATGTGTCCACCAGCAGTTCCCAGGTGGAAAGTAGGCAGGGAGTCCTGCCAGCAAGGACTTTGCTGGATTAAATGCTGGAATATTCCAGGAGTGCTAGGAAAGGCCTTTGCAGGCTCTGTGACCAGCACACGGCACAGCTCCACTTACATTCATTAAAATCCCTTCCGTGGATATTTATCAAAAGCTACAAACCCTAATTGGATGTTTGTGCTCGCGGCCTTGCGGCCCCCAGAGAGAAACCTCTGAAGGATGTTGGTCATTAACATGTGAACAGAGGGAGAGGACAATAAATCCATTTACCTGAATATTTGCCTCCTTTATTTCTTCTGACAAAGCAAATTGTCAGCAGCAGCAGGGTGAGCAAGGCAATGGCGCACATCAGCCCGATGAACCAGCCCTGGGTGGAAATCCCCTCGTAAATGCCAGCGTAGGCTTGGGGAGATGGGAGAGGAGCAAAAAGGCAGAGAATTAATCAGAGGGAAAGGGCAGCAACCCACGAAAACACGAACACATCACGTTCCTCTCTGGACCTTAATGGAATCAGTCTATGGCTACTGATGGTGCTCAGCTTCAACGCGAGGCAGGAATGTCCAGAGTGTGACATTTGGGACTGGAGGGAAGCGTGCGGATGACAAGGGACAACACAGACACTTGGCAGGGTGGCTCTGAGAGAGCAGTTGACTCACAGGATTAGCACCACACAGGAAAGCTGAGCACAGAGTTGTTAAGCCTCTCATGCAAAAGCAGTTTTGCGAAAGAGAGAGAGGTAAAAGCGCCCCCAGTACATGCGAATCACCAAACTGGCCACTTAAGGGTTTTGTCCCAGCTGCCCTCTCACATTGCACAGGTTTGTGAAGGTTTGGGGTTGTTCCAGGATGTTGTAAAGCACAGGGCTCAATCAAGAACCCGGGGTGTGTTTGTGCTGCCATGGGATTCAACTGCAAAGGGCCAACCTCAACCCCACAGCACGGAACGATGAGTTTGGGACACTCACACTGCACAGGGACCTCAGCATCGATTCACACGGAAAAACAAACGTTCAGCACCTCGAAGGGCTTCGTGTCTCACCTCTCCCCCTGGTCTCAATTACATCTTCAAAAATGCTATTGTTATCCACCCAGTTCTTAGTCACTAGGCGGATTGTGTACTCAGTGCCAGGCTCAAGGGCCTCGCTGGGCTGAAACTTTGGGGTGGGCTTTACTGCGTCTGAAATCCTGCCGCTGCCTTTACCTACGGAATGCACACATTCAAGGCATAGGGATTAATGGCATTCATGGACAGGAAGCCTAGGAAATGCACAGTTACAAAAAACAGACAAATAAAACACGTCATTGTAAACATTTGGCATCAGGCAATCTGATTTTCCAAAGCAAAAAAAAATACCCCCAAACATTCCCCTCTGTTTGATTTTTAATGTTCCATCAGATGAAATCAACGGCAGACCGGAGTAATCCTGATGTTCAGGAAGGGGTTTGTACATCTCCCAGGATGAAAGTTAATATTGATGGGGGATTATGGATCTGCTTGAACTAATGCCTGCTTAAAAAATTACAACTTGCAAACGGGCTTGCTTTGTATGGATAATCTGGGGTTTGATGCTTCTCCCATTGAACTGAACTCAGCAGGGAAGCACAGACAGCTTGTTAGCTGGATATAGATCCTTATACGTCTCCCAGAAAAAATTAACAGTGGGATTTCTTCTTGCTTCTCTCCTGACAGTGATTTTCTGTGTCCTTTTAAATTACACAATGCCTGCACAAAGCACTGGTTTAGAAGCAACTCAACAATTTGCCTGTAAATGAATATTTAGGCATTTAAGTGTTGATGAGTTTAGGAAAAGGTAAATTTCACTAGTTCTGGTCATGGAACCTTGTTATTTGCAAAACACTTCCTGTAACCCCATCTGCATTCAGATTGTGGGCATTAAATGAGATTTTTCAGAACAGCTTTTGTGGAAAGTAGGAAAAAGGACATTACAGCAGTTGACAATCACTGCCTGGACATGAACAGCCCACTCAGCAAGTTGAGAACTGTGTGTGACATGGAGGGATCTCCTACAACATGGAAGTGTCCCTGTCCTCGATAGCAGGAGAGAAATTTGGAGGGGCTGCACTTAATAAAAACAATTCTTGAATGGTTCTCAGTCGCCTGATTTGCCTGTTTTGTCCAAAGCCATCTAAACTAAGTCTTGAGCACAAAGTATAATCTGAAAACTACTCGGCCAATTAGCACTGACAGGGGAACAATGCTCATTAATACTTCAACTAGTAAATAAGCAAAGCAAGAAGCTGCTGGAGATTAAGGCTGAGTTGACAGCTGAAGGGAAAAAAAGAAAAAAAGATTAAGATAAATCCAAGCACAGTCAAAGCAGCAGTTCAGGATAAGTTTTTAAGGCAACTCTCCACGTATTACAATAAGCAGTTAAATGAGCAGACCACTGGGACCAGAGAGAACACATCCAGCTGAAACACTGCTGATACTGAAGCACAGCTCATTAGCATAAATTAATCCATCTACGGGTAATTTTTGCTAAATGAAGTATGTGAAATCCAGCTATAGTTTTTAATCAAACCGAAAATTAGGCAACAGGATACCACAGGTACATTTTAATTACAATCTCTAAAATCAAGGCATCAGAAAAATGGGAATATCATCCATAAAGCAACAGGAATGAGCACAAACCTTCAACCCAATGTCTGTTAAATACCACATGACACTTGTGCATGACATGGGAACTACATGACCCAAAGTGTTCACACCACCAGCCTCCTAAGGAAGAATTTCTCCTGAATTCCTGGCAAGCAAATCCTAAACCTTGAGCTCCTGCCAGGTGGTTTGTGGTGCATATTCTTAAACCAACATTACCAGTCCTTCTCTGCCCCCTATTTTTTCCCAGCTTGTGGCAGACTCTTTCTGAACCATCAACTCTTTAGAGAAGCAGAAAGAGTGAAGCGAGATGGCTGAAAAAAATCCCTTTTTCTCTCCACTCATTGCTCAGCTCTGTCTGATGCTGCAGCTGCCCTGGCACATGGAGCTGCTCAGGGCTGGGATGGACACCTTGGGATGAGGATGAGCCCAGCCTAACCTGGCACTGGGGATTTACCAACAGCTCTCCATTTACCATCTCCTATTCCAAAACACTTTTTTTCCTTTAAAACTCAGAGCAAGTGTCCAGTGCTGGGTGATTATGAGGTTTTTTCCCATGCCATTTTTTCCTGGTCTGTGTGACACAGCCAACAGGAGCCCTACAGAGCAGAAATATTTGCTAATGGGGGCGGGTTTGGTGGCTGGAATAGAAAAAGCAATGTGGCCTCCTGAAAAATAAAAGCAAAGATACACAGATAAGGCAAAGCTCCACATTCTGGAAGGCCAGGAACATCCTGAAAGCTGCAGGAATTAGCTGCAGAAAATTGAAAGCAGTTGGGTTGGGTTTTTAATCTCCAATAAGCGAGAAGGAGCATTAGTAATAAAGGCTTATCACCAGCACTTCTCATCTTCCCCCACTATTTATCAGCCACACCATGGGACTTGCATGAGCATTAAACACTGAACTGCAATTTTGCAATATTCCTACTGGGCTCCAAGATTTATGAGCAGAACAGAACACACATTTTTTATAGAAGCTTATGGTATAAAGGGAAAAACAATAGAAACCACCCCTGAAGATTTGCCAGAGTGTTCTCCAAAAGTTAGTACATCTTTTATAAAATACACTTACATAAAAAAACCAAACCTGGCAGTCTGAGAGCTAAATACTAATTGTGGGCAGCATCTTAATTTATAACCATACCTGTCTAAATACATCTGCTGCAATAAATGCAAAGCTGAACTTCCATTCATTTTCCCCTGCTGCCTGGCTGTTAAAAATGTATAAATATGCAGCACAAGTATCCTTCATTTTCAGGGCTTTTCAGTGCAGGTGGTAATTCATGATAAATTTGGATTATTTTACACTACAGAGATTAGCAAACCTGTTGTATGTAAAGTTTATTGAGAGAAATTTATAGGTGAGGTGATGATCAAGAAATTTGTACTGATTTAATTAGATTTTCTAGATTGCGAGCTAAAAAATAGGGTTGACTGCTAACAGCACCAGTGGTTACATATAGGGAAAGTATTTTATTATTCCTTTTCCACTGTGCCCATGGCAAAGGAGAGCTAAACCCACATATGCTGTTCCAAATGGTTACTCTGGTCCTGAAAGATAGGACCTCTCCCTAAGATTTTCCAAAAGCCTTTGGGAATTACGTGCCAACAGCCACTGGAATATAATGAAATTGGTGAACTTTTATTTCCTGGCTTCTCTGGAGAATAAACCTACAGCTGTGTGGCTTCATGTGGATGAATTTCTCATTAATGCTTGGATTTCTGGACACACAATGAAAATTCTCAACATGTAATATGTGTTTGGTAATCCCCGAGCAACACTGGTGACAAGATGAAAAGGAGCTTTGTGTTAAAGAAGGGCTGCTACATTAAATTAATCTTTTCACTTCTGGAAGAACATTATTTTGTGTTATGTTTCTGAAGGCTAATGATCTTGGGGAAATTGACATTTTCAAGGGAAAAATTAATTAGTTTGGAGGTCATTTAAGACATACTGCCTGAAAACATGAAGACAAAGATTACAGTCATTTTCTAAGGACTTCCTTCTGTGGAATGAAACCAAGATGAAACCACAGAAATTAAGCTGTTATTTATTTTACAGAACAATCCAAATCCCCTTTTGCTCTGGTTCAAGAATCATTTTATCAAGAAATGATAAAGATCTTAGGTTGCCTATAAGTGTTTAACTTCTGAGTTATTTTCCCTGTACAGATTTGTTTTCAGTGGTGCTACACAAATCCTCACATATATTAAATAAGGAAATTCCCTTTTCTTTCTAATTCCAGACAACAGCAGCAAATAAATTAAAACAACAGCAGTGATGGAGATAAGTAAAAAAATAAATGTGAATGACTCCAGAGCTGCCACCTCAACATCTCCACTTTCCTGGCAGATTGCATTGAGAAATTCTGAAATATCCATGGCAAAGGCTGAATTGCAGCACTGGAAGTTTCCAAAGCCTTAAAATGAACAAGGAGAGCTTTATGGGTTTATTATTAAACTGGAACAGAGTGGTTATAGAATCACTGAATCAACCCCCAAAGAAACGTGGAGTGCTCCATCACGGAGTTTCATTTCAGAGGGCACCACATTTTATATCTGTCATTTACGTGGGTCATTTGAAATGATAAACTTTGACTTCTGAAATCACTCCCCTCCTTCAAAAAGAGAGATTGTTTTAATTTTGAACAATTGCCTCGCTCCCCAAACCGCAGCTTAAAACCCCAAGGAGGTCACTGAAAAGAGTGATTTTTAGTATTTTTTTTCAGCCTATCATGTTTAGGTGAAAAATATCTGAACAATTTAGGCAGCAAATAATGACACAGAACTCTAATAGCATCTCAGTGACAGATGCAGTGTCCTAATTTAGGGTGGCTTGAGAAGCAGCAAGGAGCACACATAAATCATAGAACTGAACCCTTGCAGCTTTCATTAATTATACTGCTCTAGTCTAAGTGTATTTCACAAGAATCAGGTGTTGCCACCACTGAAACAGAGTTTAGGAAAGTAGAGCATGAGAGCAAAATGAATGTCAACATCTCTAAACCATGACAAGGTTATTTCAAGGAGTCAAAACACATTATTCTGGTTGCCCAATGAAGGCCAGAAAAGGCAGCTAATGGGGAAAATGGGGTATTTTTATCTTAGGAAAAAAAAAGAGATATTTTTCTTTTCTTAATGAGGAATAAATCATGGTGATTAATAGTTGTTACCAGGTATCCTACAGTGAGACTGGAGGCCACAAGATAGTTGAGAAGGAGTTTTACTACTTGGGAAACAAATGGCAGTTCCTGACTGGATCTGGAACTAGGACATGAAGGTTAAAAACACATTTTTCCTGTTTTACCAGTAACTGAAAAGAATTCTGCAACTTAGAAGTCCACCAGTGCATGGGCCATTTTTCTGTTTTCCATCAACATTGCTGCACATTGTTATCTTTGCTAAAAATTATGCAGTCAGGTCTCTTTTGCTTATCACATTCTCTTTCTCCTTCCCCAGGGTAAATGCACAGCAATGGTTTCTGATTAATAGCAAGGAGCTGCTCCTCAATACTGTGGAGTTCTCAGACTTGCTGAGCACAGTACATTTTATTTCATTTCAGCTGAAAGTGAAAGATGAGCTATCATAGAGTGCTTGGGATTTTCCTCTAAATCACTGAACATCAGTGTTTCAGCACAGGGTGTAAGTGGCACGCAAACACTTACTCCTGGTCTCTGATAAAATAATCATAAATAATGGAACAAATGTAGTCAACGTGATGTTTATCTGGATTTTCCATGTCAAACAGGTGATCCTAATGTTGCTGGCAGTCCCCCATCTTCATGCATGGGCAGAATTTGTTTTTACAGTATTACTGAGAACAGATTATCTCTATCTTCAATTTTCTGTTCGTGCCTGAATGCAATTCACTTATTCCAGCATGGCTTAAGGAGTTGATGGGTGGGAACAGAAACAGGACTGCACAGCAAAATGAAACAGATGAGCTCTGCTTCCCTGAAGAACACCATGGCCACATTAAAAAGCCCATTGACTGCTCTCATGGCAAGGAAAACAAACTTACTTCCCCTAATTACAAAGGAAATGTCAAGCCTGGATTATTCCCAATGGATTTTTCTGTTACCAAGCAGAGTAATGCACGGTCCCCAGGCAGGTGCAAAGGAGAGCTCTTTACTGCAAAAACCAGGCCTTTTAAAGCAGTTAGGCCATTATCAGCTGCATTCCATTTAAGCACAACAAATGCAATTCAACCAACCACCACAAACCACGACGTGAGCACATCATGGTTCTGTAACTTGTTTTCCTACCTCCAGTTCAGCTGAGTCACTTTCCCACACTCCTCTTCTACTTAGCCAAAGCAGCAGGCCCGAGCCATGATTTTACAAGGGTAACAAGGCCCTAATTCTTTAAGGTTCTACCCACACGCAACATTTTCCCGCTATTCTCAGAGCTCCTCCACACCGAAGCGGATTTTGTGAACTTACCGCCTTGGGCCAGCGTCAGCCCCTCCTCGGTGGCCGCCTTCCCGCAGCCCTTGGCCGTGCAGGCTTTGATGTAGAACTTGTACTTGGTGCTGGGGCTGAGCCCCGCCAGGCGCCAGCTCAGCGCCGAGCGGTTGGCGACGCTCACGTTGCTCACGGCGCCCACCTCGTGCGTCTCGTTGACTGCAAGGGAAGAGCACCTCGGTCAGAACTGCGTTTGCTGGGAAATGCCCCGACATTGCCACGGCAGGAATGATGCATCTGACTCCATGTTCTCAGAAGGCTAATTTATTACTTCGTGATACTATGTTATATTAAAGAATACTATACTAAACTGAAGAATGCAGAAAGGATACTTACAGAAGGCTAAAAAGATAATCATGAAAACTCGTGACTCTTTCCAGAGTCCCCACACAGCCTGGCCCCAGTTGGCCAGTGAGTCAAAAGAACTCACACCAGAATCCAATCAAACAATCCCCTGTGGGTAAACAATCTCCAAACACATTCCAAAGCAGCAAAACACAGGAGAAGCAAATGAGATATGAATTGTTTTCCTTTTCTCCAAGGCTTCACAGCTTCCCAAGAAAAAGTCCTGGATGAAGGAATTTTTTCTGAGAATGTGAATGCCACAAGTCAGAGTCACAGAAATGTGTCCTGAGCACCCCCAGGAGGGAGCACTCAGCAGGGAGAGGGGAGGAGGAAGGCTGGGTGAGTGCAGGTGCCCTTCCTGCCAGTGTAAAATGGGATTTATGTCCTCCATGCCCATCTCCCAATGGTTCAGTGAGCTACCACTGCTTTTGAAAAGCTCTCTGATTGCACATATGCACAGCCTGAGAGGGAGGTAAGAAGAACTGTCTCCCAGATCATTAAATATCTATGAATTGCTCCTTTTATCTGTGAAAATATCTATAGAAAGCTCCTGTGCTTTGCTTCCAAACATCTGCAAACTTTTACCGGCAGCTCAGAGGGTGGTTGGTGTGCTGTAAGCTGCTCTGGCTCCTCAGAGCTGGCAGCTGAAGGAGGGATTGAGAGGAAATTGAGAGAGGATTTTATAAACATACAGAAATATCTGAAGGGAGGTGTCAGAAGATGGACCAGGCTGTGCTTGGTGGTGCCCAGCAATGGGCAGGAACTGATGCACAGGAAGTTCCACCTGGACACAAGGAAGAACTTCTCCTGTGCAGTGACTGAGTATTGGAACAGAGACAGAGAAAGTGTGGAGTCTCCCTCACTAGGGATATTCCAGAGCCATCTGGACACACTCCTGTGCTGTGGGATGACCGAGATGACTCTGGTCCCTTCCAAACTGAACCACTCTGGCATTCTGTAAATAGATCCACTCTGCCCATAATCAGCAAAACCAAAGGGAAGATCCAGATGCAAAGGCATCTGAGCAGTTCTGCTATCAGCAGAGAGAAGTGTAAAGTACATGGGTGATTTTTTTTTATAAACAGGGCACAGACTCATCCTTTTCCACCTTCAAAGAATGTGTAAAATACACTGAATTATCACCACACCACACAAATGGTGTTGTGGCAGTCTGGGCTAAGTACTGGGTCTTGCCTGAGGTTGTTTCTCATTTCTTTCCTAGGCAAGAAAGAAAGAAATCCCCTGGTATTTGGTTGTTTTCTGTGTGATTACTCAACACCATTACTCAGGTGGTCCTTTGTGTTTCTGCTGAGGCACCTTAGGGGGGAGAAACTCCCTGACATAATGTGCAGATCCACATTAATGTGGCTTCATAGAGTGCTCTCATCACAATTCACTTTGTATTAAATGAGCTTCACTCCAGTAAAGTGCACCTACAATTTATGGGTCTTTTTAGCCACTACATTAGGGGTAATTTGCCAATATGAAATAATTGAATCAGCCCATAAATGTGGGACAGGGAATGGCAGTAATGGGAGCTTCCATGGGAAAAACTGCATGGAAAACTGCAGCCTGCCCTCTGACAGCCTCTGTGCACATCACACCTGGGAGTTTTTCCTAACTAATCCTGCTTCAATTCTGAACTCAAAGCAAACGAGGTACATACTTATCTGGTACTGCAGAATGTAGCCAGTGAGGTGGCCATTGGCTTTCTTGGGAAGTCCCCAGGACAGAGTGACTGAGTCCTTGTCAAAGTTCAGGATCCTGAGAAAACGTGGTTGTTCAGGGACTGGAAAACACAGGGATGAGCTTTCAGAGGAGAGTGAACAGGTCTGTCCCTACAAATTCTTGTTAAATGAGGATATAATGCAGCTCAACACCCACAGCTCCCCTTTTGAGTGAAGGGCTCTACAAATGGTGGAGTTTTTACTATCACCTTAAATAAGGGAATCAACTCACCTTGTCCCAAGGACAATTTCAATTTATGTCCCTCCATCCCCTATTTTCCTCTTGTCTTACCTCCTTCTGGAGTTTCAAACACCACAGGGGAGCTCTCAGGGCCATCTCCTCTGGAGTTGAAAGCCGAAACTGTCAAGCGGAATTCACTGAAGGGCTCCAGGCCAGGAATCATCCCATAGTTCCTGTCTCCTACAAATGTCAGGAAGTGTTTCTCTGGGTGATGCCTCTTTCCATCCAGCATGCTTCTTGTTTTCCACCAGCTGACCTGTGAGGAGATTGGGATTTCTCTAACAAATTATATTGTATGAGGATGAGCATGATCATGATCTCTCTCATCTTCCCAAAAATGAGAGATTGCAATCTGGGACTCATTTAATAATTTATTCAACTATATACAAATATTTATAGAGAGATTTGTAACCTTGTAGCCTCTTAAGTGCCCACGAACTCTGTCCCTTGGTATCCCAAACCAGAAGACTTTGACCAGGGTGCTGTTCACGACCTCCACTGACACACCCGAAGGAGCAGCATCTGGAACTGTAAAAACAAAAGTCCCAGGTGTTAAAAACACTTCCAAATCCCAGATTCACACTATTCACAGCTCCAGGGCTTGGCTTTCCAGCTCCAGCTGTGCCACTTCATGCAGTCTCACTGCAGGCAAGCAAAAAGCCATTCCACCTGCATCCAGTGGGTGGAATGGGCCAATAAACATTATTTTTCTGTATTTTTCTGCTGAGGGTTGAGATACATGTGCACTGGGACACATGAATTTCTACACCAGTATTTATGATTTCCTGTTTCAAGCAATGCTTACAGCAGTGAGAAGAATAAAAAAAATGATTAACATGGCACTCAAGAAGGCAATCATAAAGGTTTTTTTCATAATCAATTTCATTTTACAACTAAGCTCATTAAACAGTAGGATTTTAATCACTGCATAACACAGAGAGCTATTACAGTGCCTGAAAAAAGGAGGCCTTGATCCATTGACAACTGAATTGTGAGGAAGATTTTCCACTGGTAGATGCAAAATTAGACTCATTACAGAGAGACAAAGAAAATAAACATGCTGTAGAGTTTCTTTTTTCTTGTTCTCGCTATTCGCCACCTCTTCTGCACCACCAAAAGTTCCTGCTCCCACCGCTGGGTGGGCAGTGGGGATTCTCCTGTCTGACCACCACCGAGTCCATTTCCAGCACTGAAACTCCACCTGGGAGCCATGGAAACCCATGGCTGGAAAGGATGACACATTCTTTAGGGACTCATGGACAAGGTAACACCAGCACACGTGGGAATGTGGCATTGTCTGCAAATTCACTCAAACACTCCGTGCCTGCGAGTTCGTCCCTAATTGTCAGACTATTTAACTTCTGACAGCGTTAAAACTGTTGGGTCAAGCCTCAGAGAGCCTAAAGATTTTTTCCCTACCTAGTACAACCCGACTGCTACACTTCAGAGACTTCTCATGGACTGTGGCCTTCAAACAAGTACCAAGACTAAGCCAACAGCTGAGATTAATGAGAGAATAAGTGACCTTTCCAAAAAAACCCCTCACACTCCAGCAGGCTGGCATCCAGGCACCCAGCATGGGTCACATCCATGCCTCATGGAGCCCATCAGGCTGAGCACTGGCACTCCAGCAGCTTTGGGCTGCCCAATCCATCACTCCACACCCGAGCGTTCTGCAGCACAGAAGAAACTCCCGTTTTTACAGTCAAATTCCTGCCACTCACCGTCCTCTCCTGAATATCCAATGGTGATGTTTGGTTCTGGGCCAGATCCTAAATTATTGACGGCCTGGACTTTGATCTCGTAGGGCACGAAGGTGGGCACGTTCCGCACGCTCAGGGAGTGCTTCTTCACCAGCTCCTCGTTCCAGTCGGTCTCCACGCCCCGCTGCCTCCAGCTGACCTTGTACTCCAGCCCCGGCCCGTTCCTCTCCATGGGCTTCAGTGGCTGGGGAGAAGTTAAAAGAGATCTTGTCTGCCTTTGTTGTTATCACAAAACAGCAGCCCAAGGGGAGGGGGGATGGTTTTGTGTCGCTCTAGGACACGAAATAAAACAAGGCGCGCATGCTGGAACCTCCAAGGGAAAAAGAAGGGAAGTTTATTTTCTGACTCCAACATTTATAGATTTTCAAAAGTGACAGTGGATTGCAGGATGAAAATGCCACCTCTCCAATGACACTGGACAAGACAACAGTCCATCAAATTTCTCTTCCCCCAGAGAAGAATGTAAAAACAATAATTATTTACATAAAGTGCGTGAGAAAGTTCATTACAGGAATGTAAACATCAGAAGGCTTAGAAGAATTTAGACAAACAGGGATTGGAATGTGTGTTACAACACTGGGACAGAAAAGGGGCAAAAACCCCAAGCTTTGAGGTTTTGCTGTCATTTTAATTTAAGATTGATTAGAACAACAACAGCACGACTTCAAGAGAAAGGAGGGTGAAAGGCTTGGATTAAAATCCAGATTAATTGCTAGGAGCCATATTTCTGCCTCCTACACACATCACATTTTGTTTTGCCACAGGTTTTCCTGTGTGAGGTAAAACCACCTGCCTTCAGCACTACTGAATTGCACAGTTTGGCACAAGGCAGTGTGTGCCTTTTAGCAGAGATAAAATTTGCATTTTATCCTAGAATTTTATGTAGCACAGCAAGTTGGGTCATTAAAATTTAGATTTGTTCTAACTACACACCAAATGGTTGAAATTACGCCTGGACATTTAATGTGCAACTGCTGGGCCACTCTGCTTTTACCAATCAGCTGGAGAATTCATCCCAGCAGGGTTTCCAGCTAATTAACATGAATTTATAAAATATTAGGAGATGTATAGCAATAGCTCGTCATGAGACATCCTCAAGTTGAATTTATTTCTCTGAAAATGCACTACTTTAATTAAGAAAGTTAAATAATCACCTGACCTACCAAAAAAGCTACATACTGAAACAGCTGTGGGTGTTTCCCACCATATAGGCTGCCTTTAATAATATTTAAATATAGGCAAATATGATATATGTAATAGCTAGTTTGTATCCAAGAGGTCTGACAGGAAATAGCATCAAATACCAGTAGAAAGTTATTCCCCTTTGATGTTCCTCATGCATGGGGAGATCTGAATTTGGGGGATCTGCAAAAAATTCCCACTGATCTGCTCTGCTCTAAGGACCTTTGGGATGTCTGAGACAAAGGAATTGGGAGACTGGGCAGCTTTCTCACAGGCACCACCTCCACAACAAAGATCCCAGGGAATGGAATTTGCAAGAGAACCTGAAGAAGTAAAAAATTCCTCCTAAAAAACCAATTTCTTGTATAGAGTTAAATTGCAGCACTGCTTGACTTTTATTTTGATCTCCCTTAAAGCTGCAAATCCTTGCCTGAAAATCCCACTCACTAAAGCTCAGCTGGTCTCTTAATCCAAAATAGGCAGATTAACATCATTCTGCTGCCTTTGTCTGTCAGAAATAGCCTGTGCAGTGCCCAGCAGTTCCTCTGAAAAGCACACAGGAAATGCCATAAATAAATGAATATCCTGTTTAACAACATTTTAATGATTCAACAAGATTTAACCAAGCCTTTCCATCCCATTCTCTCCTTTCAGGCTCAGCTTTCACTTCCACTTTTGCCCTGTCTGAGCAGTGATTATGAAGTTCCTGGTGCTCAAAAATGTGTTGGCCATCCCAGTATTTCCCGGTAAACATACTGGGTAATAAAACTCTGCATCTGATGGATTCATTAAAGATCCTCCAAGATCAAATCCAACCTTTTCTGAGAGGCAGAATTGTCTCCCCTGACCCTAGGCTAAAAATCCCATTCAAATCCAAGCCCATGGACCTTGAGGGCCATCTCCTTTTGGATGCAATTCTACCCCAAACCATGACTTCCCACTGGGGAAACATTTGTTGTTCTTCTCTGGGAGCAGCAGATTGAGGAGTAAATCTCATGCAAATTGTGTGCAATTCCAGTCTCAACAAAAACCTGCTTCCTTCCACAGTTGTGGATATTTGTGCTAAATGAAGGAATACATAACTCAACTGCTGGCACAGAAGCTCAAGGCTTAAAAACCAGGAAATTTGAAGCCTGGAAACCATCCTCGAGACTTTTACATAATTCTTTTGATGCACATCACAGGCTTTGGAGGTTTATCCACATTCCTTTAGTTCTTGGTGTAAAAATTCAAACTCACATTCTCTTGGGTAAGAGATCTGTGGCGTTTTTAAACTTCCAGGCTGGAAGGGCAGAAGCCATGAGCCACCCAATCCCACCCTGGGCCTGGCTGGTAATTTTAATTGCAGAGCAGGGTAAGACCACAATTATTTGAAGCAGTTTCTTGCATAAAAGAAGCCGAGAAGAGCAAATTTTGGTGAATTCTCACTATGCTTTACAGGAATTCCATATTTTTTTAAATATCCTGTGAAGTCAGACATAAAATCCAGCCTTTTGAAGTAAAAATGATACTGGGGTTGAATATCCAGAATACATTTAAGTCAAATTCATCTTTCAGAAGAATAAAGGATCATTCCTATAGGATTTGCTAATCTTGCCTTACCTCCCATTTCATCACCATTTCATTGGGTTCGGAGGCTTCAACTCGGATGTTCTCTGGGTTTTTATCTGGAGCTGAAACCACACAGGTGACAAGGTTAGTTTGCACATCCCATTTATTTGCATTTAGCATTCAAATGCCAAAAAGGATGGGAAATTCCCCTATTAGTGACAGATATTTAAACAAAAAACGTTCATGAGATGAATGGCTTGGATCAGCAAAGCTGATGGGACCCAAGCACATTTGGATTCCTAAGTGTCCCTGTTGTTTGGAGCCATCAGCTAACATGGAACTGTGACTTTTGGATTTGAAAGCACCAGATGTGGGGGGATTATAAGGAAGAGATTTTTCTCCCTGTGGGGACAGCAAACAGAAGGTGCATCATTAGAGGTGCACACACAGCTAGAAATTTGAAGAGGGACCTGAAATTGGTGTAAATGGGGGAAAAAAAGAGAGAAAATGCCAAGGAATGCAAATGCTGCACTGAACAGTTGGCCTCTAAAATGAATTTCAGGGAGACAACATTTTCTGCCCCAGTGAATGCTCTGTAAATGGAGATTTTTGACAAGCTTAGTGCTCCTGAAAGGCTCCCTGTAAACCCAGCCCTTCTGCAGGAACTGCTTGTCCATGAAGGTCTGCAAAGGGTGGAAAATCAGCAGAGTGAGGTGCTGGAAGTGTAGGAAAACTCAGCAGTGTGGACTCCTCCCATTGGCATTCTCAGGAATTTTATGCAGCACAGCAAGTTCAGTCATTAAAATTTAGATTTGTCCTAAATGCACATCAAATGCTCAAAACAATGCCTGGACATGTGATGTGCAACTGCTGGGCTGCTCTTTTTTACCAATCACTGAAGAATTCATGCCAGCAGGGTTCCCATCTCATTAATATCTAAAATATCAGAATATGGCTTGTCACGAGACATCCTGCAGCTGATTTTACCTCTGAAAATGCACTACTTTAGTTAATTTAAATGGTCACCTGCCCTACCAAAATTACTGAGGGTTATTCCAGTCCACTAAACCAGCTGGGGGTAATTCCCACCACAGGATCTACTTTTATCTTAACTTTACTTTTTTTATCTTACTTTACTTTTATTTTACTTTTTTAGAATCCCTGAGGCTGCCACTGAGCAGTGCAAGCGACCCTGATTCCTTCACACCCTCTGGATCATGGGAGGGCACAGATATTTTTAAAAAAAGCACTGAAAATATGAATATTTAGGAAAGCAGAGCCAGGTTTACCAGCTGGAGGGGTCGCATAGCGCAGGGATGGTTTGCTGGGCTGGCTCCTGCCCACGGCGTTGACGGACACCACGCGGAACTGGTAATTCACATATGGGGACAGGGACAGCAGGGCTGTGGTGTCATTCCCTGGCACTCTGATCAGCTCCTGCCACACCTCTGGCTCCCAGTGGTTCTCTTCAAACTCTATAATTGACTCTGGGCAGGAAAAAGGACAAAAGAAAAAAGGAAAAAAGATAAAACATCCTACTTAGCGTGAACAGCGCGGGTGGAAATGAACTTGCAAGAAACGAACTATCATAGTTAAAAATCATTAAATCTGGCCACCTGTGACAACCAGGATGTGCCAGAATTCTGAACAGCCCTAAAAAGTTATGCTGGAAACCCCTTCCTACCATTAACAGGGCTGTTATGGCTGGCCCCAGCTTTCCAGGAGAGTCGAACGCTCCGGTTTTGGTTTTCTGAGAGCTGGAGGTCTTCTGGTGGGTCAGGAACATCTGAGAAATAAAGAAGTGTCAGGAGCACAGCAAGGTATTTCTGTTTGTCCTGGCATTTTCCAGAGGGTTGGAACAGCACAGTTAGGGAAGATGGTGTTGAAACACCTCCTGATTTCAAGATGGACAGGTGGTGGAAAGTGGGAATTGCTTTGAAATATCCTGAATCTTCTGGTGCTGATTTTTCCCTTATAAACACAAAATCCTTCTGGAATTCATCTCCCTCTACCTGCATTATCATGCTTGCAACAACAGATTTTTCTTTCCAAATCAACCCCAAGATCTGCTGAATCAATAATGGGTACTGACCCTGCCCTGGGCAGGTCCAGCATCACTTGGATTTACCCTGGGACAGATCAGAGTGGGAGAAGGTGCCTCAGCTCTGGCAGTGACTGACCTTGGCCTTTGAGTGTGAGGGAAAGGAGAACATTCATTATCCCAGCCATGGGATCTGCATTAATGGGGAACTGGGAAATTCACTACCTGCCAGCTCAAATAATGCTGTCCCAACAACAATTTTGACTGACAATGCCATTTTTTACAGAAAAAACAGTGACTTCCACCACCATGACTGTCTTTGTCATTGTGAAAAAAAATTCACTGCGTTCGTACTGATTTTTTAAAAATTACAATACTGAGTTTTTTATCTCAGGGTACATCAAGAAGTTAAAAAGTTTATGTTTGGATTTTTTTTTTTAGTTTTCTTTTTATTTCTTTCCCTATTTCTCTTGTAATATATCAATATCAATATGTAAAATATCAGGAAAGCACAGTTTAATCTGCAGGCATGCTGCTGCTCTATCCTCAGAGTACAGCTGGTTAAAATTCAATATATTAATTTAAAGATGGTCATGGTGCATCTTAAATATTCTCGCCCTTCTACCTGTTCATTATACACACAACAAATACTTAGAATTATTCTAATTGAATATTTATTTTACTCTCAGTTGCCCCTATTCTGATGTGTTTATTTAGTTCTTCAGTCAGCCCACCAGTCCTTGATTGCAAAATCCTGAATTTTTCACTTGGAAAGTAAGATGCTGTTAATTCACCAAGACCCTTCTCATATGCAATAAACAAGAGAAAACAGCACAAAAATGTTTTTCTTCTTCTGCAAAGCACCTTTTTAAAAAGGAATAAAATGCTTTATGAAATTTTCATAAGTGAAGTAACAAATAATCTACAAACATTTTGAATTACACAGCACCGAAGGACACAGCACCATAAATAATGTGCACAGCATCTTCCTAATTTACTATTTACTGAAAAATATCACTCCTTTAAAGTGGAAAAACATCTTGAAGGGCAGATTGACTTATTTCTTGCTGCAATCACTGCCAGCAATAAATAAAAATGCAAAATGAAGCAAAAATAAATGTAATTAAAATGATGTGAATCTGTCAGGGAATCATAAAATCACAGAATGGTTTGGGTTGGAAAGAACCTTAAAGATTATCTAATTCCAGCCCCCTGCCATGGGCACGGACACCTTCACCTAGACCAGGCTGGCCAAAATTGTGACCACAAAGCAGAATTTCGGCTGCTGCCCTTGGGTGCAATGGGTGCACAGCATTCCACAAGTTCATCCTCTTAATTCCAAGGGGTCCTTCAGGGAGGGATGCAGGTGGTGAGGATGCTCTCAGAAGGCCAAGCTTCAGACCCAGGGGTCCAGACTCTTCTTTTTGCCCCTGGACAATCATTCATGCTCAGTTCACAGATAGAATTAATTCCTTTTAGGTGCTTAACTCGCACTGATCTTCTGAGGAGCTGCACGTCCAAATATTGGCTTGATGACCTTCAAAAACCAGCCCAATTCTTGTGAAGGACTGGCCAAGGACTTCAAAGCAGCAGCAGAACCATTCTCAGTATGCTCTCACACCTCCCAGCCTGGGCAACTCCTGCAGCCACTGAGCTGAGGCAAAAATGCTGCCTCACCTTGCTACACCAAAAATGAAAACAAATCGAGTTTGTGCCAGCATCCAGAGATAAGGGACAGCACAGCTGAGCTTAAGGAGTGAGAGGCTCTGTGAAATTGGGTTATTGAGGCTCTGTGAAAAGAAGCAAAGAAGTGCTGCAGCAGCAATTCCTGCTGCAAGGAGTTGTGCAGGAAAATCGACCTTACCCAGAACGATAAGCTGCGCCTCGGCCTCGGCGGTGTCCAGGGCAGTGCTGGCCACACACCTGTAAACTCCCTGATCCTCCAGGAGAACACTGGATATGAACAGGGTATCCCTGTCCAGAATTATCCTGCAGGGCAAAGAAAAAAAGTGGCAATAAGGACGAGAATAATATGCGAGTATGACACACAGACGTTGTTCCCTGAAAAACTGTTCACAATAGAACTTGGCATGGGGCACTTTCATTAAATAGCTGCACATTGGGCCTGCTACATTAAAATGTAATTGTGGCTCTGCTCTACACTGTGCTGAGGAGTATTATTTGTATTTTGTGTCAATTTAGCCTCCGTGGCTGGAGGTTGGCCTGTCAATCCTGCTCTGAAAAGAAGCACATTGAGAAGCGCTGGATGAGCGTCAGGGCCATAGGATTTTGGCACGTCATTAATGAGACAAATATATGGGGTTTATCATGGAATTTTTGCAAGATTGAGGGAAACTGAGCATTCCCAAGGCACTTGTGTCATGTCCAAAGCACCAGGGAAGCTGCCAAGAATCCAAGGCCATGGGCTTCGTGGCAGACATGGAGTTTCCATGGCACTACCTCACCATCCTATGAGGGCTCAGCAGGAATTTCAGCCTCTCCAGTATTTCAGAAATCATCTCCCTCCTGTGGTAATTAATAAAGACATCTGATTTCCCCCTGAGGGACCTCTCTGTGGAATAAAGGCTGAGCTGCAGTCCCCTGAGGTCAATAAAAACCCAAAAATAGGGCAAAATTCAGCCTACAAATCCTAAACTCATATGTAGGAAAGATTCATAGCAGAATCATAGAAACCTATTTACCATCACTTCAACATTGCAAAGACTTTGTTTTGGCCAAATAAGTGCAAACTATAAGAAAATACTGGCTCCACTGAAGTAGAGAAACAACCTGCACTGGGGTCAGGGTTGTGGTTTTGGGTTGGGCCAGCATTTATATTATACATAAAAATATAGATATGTATTATGTCTCTGTGGAATAAAGGCTGAGCTGCAGTCCCCTGAGGTCAATAAAAACCCAAAAATAGGGCAAAATTCAGCCTACAAATCCTAAACTCATATGTAGGAAAGATTCATAGCAGAATCATAGAAACCTATTTACCATCACTTCAACATTGCAAAGACTTTGTTTTGGCCAAATAAGTGCAAACTATAAGAAAATACTGGCTCCACTGAAGTAGAGAAACAACCTGCACTGGGGTCAGGGTTGTGGTTTTGGGTTGGGCCAGCATTTATATTATACATAAAAATATAGAGATGTATTATGTATATATTAATATATAACTTTATATTCTGCTATGATGGTAACAGAGTTAATAAACCCAAACCCATTTGGCTCAAAACTCACATTGCTGCATTTATATTTAGATGTGTGTAAAATGCAGATCTACTCACATATCTCATGAAGAATTCTTTGCAGACATAAATTTGCATTTCAAGCTATTAAGGCTCATGTTTAATGAAACTCCAGCTCCAGCACCACACCAGATTATCCAGCTGAGATCAAGAACAGCCTTGTTCCTTCCCCACTCACCTGCCACCTTCCGTGCTGTTGACTGGCAGCTCATCTCCATCCTTCCTCCAGGATAATTTAAAACTGTGTTTCAAGTGGGAATCATACTCAGCCTGGCATTTCAATAAAATGGAATGTGATTTCAGCACTCGGGGGTTCTTCGGAGTAACAACAAGTTTTGTAGCATCTGATTGATCACAGAAAAACACTTTGATTAGGTGAGAGAGGGGCTATTACATCAAATTTCTACCAAGCACTTCATCTACACAAATCAACCTCAGGAGCAACAATCATGTCTCTTTTTTTTTGCTATATATACAAACATTTCAAGTGAAGGATGGTGGGGTTTGAAATAGATATTTGCCAGGATTTCATTTTTTTATCTTGAAACAGTTTTTTTATCTTCAAACGTTTTTTATCTTAAAACATTTTTTAGTTCACTCCAAACCAAAGGGCTCCAGGAAAAAAAAAATCCACAAAAAAAAAGTTAGAGGTGAAAATCCTTGTTATCATCTTGTCATGAAATGGATGATAATAAAAAAAAAGGGCTTGAATATGATTTTTTATGTCTAATTGCCATTTGAAATAAGCTTTGGCAATGATCCAAGAAAAATTACAAGCATATTAAAGTCAAGTGAGAAAAAATTATTGCAATCAAGTTTGTTCTTTTAATTGACTATAATCTGAATGCAGAAACAGATGAATAAGTAAGAAGAAAGCGCTTAGCTGAATTTATATCTGCAGTGAAATGTTGCTCTGTGAGAACTTCATTGTACATTTTCATGTTTATTATCACTGTAAAATTCCCAAAGCCAAGGGAGCAGGTGGAAATGGAACAAAAAGAGTGAGCTTTTTCCTCAAGTTTGTCACAGCAAACCTACATCAGAGAGCTTTGCTAATTGAGTATTTAAGGTTTGGGGTTTTTTTTAATTGGCAAGCCCTAAATCCTAAGCAAATTTGTAGAAAACCCACTAAATGCCACCTGTGTGCCCAACAGGAGCTGCCCACTGCCATCACACCCTCCAGGGAAAACCCCTCCTGCCAGCCACCCACACAAATCCCTTAAAGCAGAGCTGCATAGCAAGGGATGGATCTAAAATTTAAAAGTAAACACCTCCGAGGATTTTTATTTGCTCTGTTAAAAATATTTATTAACAAACAGGAAAAAGCCCAGTGCAAAGTCCTTCAACCAGCAGCACCCTGGAACCTGTTTGGTGTCCACTGTGGGAGTCAATCCAGTTTGGGATGTGCCTTCTGATGGGAAGGAATTTTAGGGAAAGGAATTCCACAGCTGGGGGAGAAGCAGGAACACATCTGGATCAACAAGGACCCCACCAAGCCCAGGAGCACAGGGAAGGCTCCCAAGGGTCAGCCAAGAGCCTGCCCTGCGTGTAACAGGGCAGTGACAAAAAGGAGGGAAAATCCTTTCGAGATAATGTGTAAATGTAAATTTTTGGTGGCTTGTGCCGCTTCTGCAAGCATCCAGAGGAAAATGGGCACCACGTGGGAGCACGGAGAAATCCAGCTGAAAAGGTAAAGGCTATGTGAGACCTGTGACAATTTCAGGTTGTAATATCCAGAGAATTCCTGAAGTCACAGAATAAATCTGTACCCTGGACTGAATATTCACTGCTTCCTGAAAAACTGTAGTCATAACATCTTAGCAGCTATGGAAGTTTTTTTGTTTTCTCACCCCTTATATCCAGGTTAGCAGTGATTGCTCTTTTCCCCACAGAATTTGCAGCCCAGCAGGCGTAGGACCCCGAATCCTCCTTCTTTGTGTCCCTGATCTCCAGGGTGCCATTCTTGTTTAACTCGTAGCGAAACGTTGAGAGGGGCTCTATGCTGTCATCCTTAGTCCTAAAGTGATAAAAACAAGCCTGGGTTACTGCAGGAAGTGTCAGTTCATGGTTGGGGGTTATTGCAGGGGAATTTTGGGGCTCAGCTTTGCCACTGAGCAATTAAAGTCAGGATTAGTGAGATACTTCATGCACGTGCAGCAAATCAAACCCACAGGGAGAGAGCCTAAAAAGTTCTCTAAAATACTCTGTCTTTAATCTACAGCTGCCACCTGCAATTTTATTGCACCTGTCACCTGCTGTGACAATCCTGTGATTTCCAAGCCTATGGAAGCATGTCCAGGTAAATGTGTTCTGTAAGTCACTGCATTTCCACCTCAATAACGTGCCCAAACTTGAAGAGTTGCCAGTATTAAACTGATGAAGCTGCAGCAGGATTTGGCTATAAACAGCATGGTTTTGTTTAATGTATAGCCTGGCATTTGTCTCAAACAGGTACCGGGGACTTCCAGGAACATTTCTTCTCCAAACCAGTTCTTCAGAATTCTTAAAAGCGCATTTAAACACAGAGAATTGACATTATATACAGTTTTGTTGCAAATTTCTGTTCTTAACTCTATAGAAGTAGTAACTAGCAGACTTTTCAAACTTGGGGAAGCCTGCAGGAACTTGTTTCACATGAAAAAAAAAAACCAGTTTCCAGTATCTTACCATCTGACATCTGCTGCAGGCGAAGCAAAGATGTCACAGTGCAGGAAGGCGCTGTAACCCACGACTGTGGCGTAGTTTTCCTCATCTGGGGTCAGTATCAGGGGGGCAATATCTGCAGGAGAGAATTCAATGTGAGCAACACTGCACTTCAGAATTAGGAATAAAAATATTGGCCCTGCATCCTGCCCTTTTCCAGCAAGGGTGAGAGGCTGAGGTGTTTAATGGGAATTTCACAGCTGTTTGGAAGAGTTGCACTGAGCAGCTGAGCTCTCAGAAGCTTCACTGACAGAGATAACAGGGGTTTACTGCTGGACATGTCAGAAATTGAAACATCCAGGAGAGAAAATAGACCCAGTTCTGCTGCCTCCAGAGATGTCTTTTATTAAATAAATTCCCCTCACTCCCTTTCTTCATAGAACAGACTGAGCATCACAACTGAAATCAAAGATTAAAAATACACTTAATAATTCAAAACTAGCATTGTGGCCACAATTCAGTCTCCAGCGGTTTCACTGTGCTTGAATTCAAATTTTTGAGCCCAACCACAACCATGTTGTTAAAATATTCCAAAGCTCAGGAGTGCCTGTGCTAAGCACATAACACTGCCCATGATAAAACCCATTACATTTCTTAAAATCTGGGGCTAGTCCAAAGGAACCATGAGATGCTCACGACCAGCAAAGAAACCATGGAATCCAAAGGAACCATGAGGAACCCAAAGGAACCATGAGATGGTGACAAGCCCCAGGCTGCTCTGAGGATTCAGCTGGGGTTGTGGATGTGCTGTCTGGGAGGGGACAGCCCGGGGCACTCACTGAGGACGTTGACGTTGGCGCTGGCCAGGATGGTGCCGTGCTTGTTGGTGGCCTCGCACTGGAACACGGCGCTGTCCTGCAGCTGCAGGTTGGTCAGGCTGATCTCCCTGGTGGAGATCCTCCCTCGGAAGGTCCTGCCTGCAAAACACCAGATTGTGTCAGCAGCTGGAGGAACACCGTGACTGGGGAGCTCCCAGGCTCTCCTCACTGCTGGGAAGCCAAAGGAAAGAACATCTTGAAATTCCAACCAAAACTGTGCCCAGCAACTGGTGAGTTCCAGGGCTCTGCCTTTGTCCGCAGCCCCATGGCCTGAGGGAAGTGGTCCAGAGCACCAAATTCCAGTAAATTCACCAGAGACTTTTTGAAATTATATTAATAATATCACCACACCAGTGCTCCCCAGCCACTTTAATCAGAAGCACAAAGGAGCCCTCGAACTGTCCCAGACCCCTCCCAAAAGATGGGAGAATTACAGGGCAACACCTCAAAGGTACCACAGCTCCACAGGTCCAATGTTCACCACCATCCTCTTCAAGAATCCTATTTAAATATTAGTTTATTTAAGTAAATAAACAATTCATATCTAAAGAGGTGCCAAACCAGACATCACTCTGCATATTAGGACTTGTGGGTCCCCTCAAACTGGCTGATACAGAGGCACACCCCAGCTGGGCAGGAGGAGCACCCTGGCCTCTGGACGTACCATCGATGGGCATCCCATTGATCTTCCACTGGATGCTGGGCTCGGGGTTCCCGATGGCCTCGCACAGCAGCACCAGGTTTGTCCCCACGCTGTAGACCCCACCTTCGGGCTTCTTCAGCCACTGGGGAGGCTCTGGGAAAAGAGACAGAGCAGGAATCAGTTGATGCCTCTTTGGGACTACCTAAGAACAGTGGCTAAACTAAATTAAGAGAATAGCTGTTCTATTTATTGAAAGGCCTTCAGGTACATTTAGGGCAGCCCCAGGGGCTGCACCCAAAAATGGACAGTGGGTCACGGGTTTTCACACTTTTATAAGTTTGGTCCATTTGCATATTGAGGGTTAATCTGCCAATTCCAGCTTCAGCTAATGAAGTCATTGACCCCAAGTTTGCTCCCCCAACTCACTTTTGTTCCCATCTCTGGCCCTGAGGCAGTGAGGTGTCCTTGATTGCCAGGCCTGGAGAGGAATTGTTGTGTCTGCCCAAACTGGGAAAGCAGCAGCTCCCACTGGGTGTGGAGTTTAGAGTTACACACTAAAGAACTGCAGGGTTACAAATAGATGGAAAATAGAAAAGCTGAAATCCTGAGGCACCACATTCACAGCCCAACGTGTGCCTCTGCTGTTGCTGGGATTCTCCAGGAGATGGCAAACGCCACCAACACTTCCCAGCCGCTGCTCACAGCCCATCCATCCCGTGGTTGAGCTGAATTCCTTGCATTTCCGATGTAAAGGAAAGGTGAAATTGGCATCAGCACAGGCCAGTGGTGTTCTGCAGGCTTGGTGGGTGTCAGGCAGGGTGGAGGAATGGGCAGCGTTCATCCAAGTGGGAAACGAATCCACAGGGAGGGAGAGGCTGGGAGGGAGGGAATGGGTCGGCATTTCCACAAGGACCCTCAGTTGTGAGTGTGATCTATGAATTA
This sequence comes from Pyrgilauda ruficollis, assembly GCF_017590135.1. Classification (NCBI taxonomy): domain Eukaryota; kingdom Metazoa; phylum Chordata; class Aves; order Passeriformes; family Passeridae; genus Pyrgilauda; species Pyrgilauda ruficollis. The sequence goes on from NW_024508101.1 coordinate 2,598,759, forward strand.
AGGTGAGGCTATTGCAGCAAGACAAACAAGGTGGGAACATCCATCCAGCTCGAATTCCCCTCCACAGGCACGAGCAAGTGCCTCCCATCACCTTCCCTGGGAGCTGACAGAACTCCAGGACAGCACTGATCCACTTGGATCCACCTGCCCCTCTCCCTGTGCTGAGGAAATGCACCATCACCTTGATTTCCTGTTTTTCCATGGTGTATTCAGATCAGAGGCTGATCCATACCACATCTAGGAATGGTAAAACATTCTCTCATGGCTGGGGATGAGTGGTTTGGTGCCACAGGGTGGTGGTAGAGGAGCAGCCATGTGCTGCTGCATTCCCCCGTGCTCTCCTTTCCTAGCTGTTCCAGGGAAGCTCTGGGAAAACTCTGCTCTGCAGAGCAGCCTCTGAGCATCAGGTATCCAAACCTCGTGTGGAACAGACATCCATAATGAGGGAAGGGAAATGAAGGGGAGAGAAAAAGGGAATTTATCTCATAAATGCTTAATTGTGACTGAATGCAGGTCCCTGAGCCCTCAGTGGGCAGCCTCAACCCAAAACACAGCCTGGAATTCATCATTTCCCCTTGAAAGGCACCAAACTTTGAGATTTTAACACCAGACCTGACACTGCCTCTTCTGCAAGTGCTGGGAAGATCACAGGGTTTTATTTTAATTTTCCCTGTTAAAAAGGTGAGGTAATGCAGGGAAAACGTGAGGATTCATTAGTTAACGCTCATAAAATGCTTTGAAGATTAACAGAGCTGTTGCCTGGTAATACAGCAACAGATGTTATCAGTGAGATATGCTAAAACAAAACATCACTGCTCATATTCACACAGATATTTTTTAAAAATTACCCCTAAAGTGGCGTGCATTTCCACATCCAGAGCAGCATTCCCACAGGAGAGCACCCAGGAATGGTTTAATTAACATACAAGGACTGAAGTCAAATTCAAACCGCTAAAGCTTATTTAAAATGATAAAATCATCCCACTTGCTTCACACAGCAGGGATTTTTCTACCAACATCCTCACTCAGTGCTTCTTCCCATCACACAGTGACATGACCACATCTGTTAAGCTTCCTGGTATTTGGCTCCAGGGAAAAACTCTGCAAACATCAGAATATTTTGGTTTTGCAGATATTTTTTCTTCTTTCTCATATACACCATGGTTTCATCAGATAAAGATGAGTCAAAGGCATGGAGGTGAAAAGGTTTGTAGCAGTCCTGATTAAATTGCTGGTTTGGAATTTTTCCCCTAAATTTGCCACAAACTGAGACAGGATATTTCCCTGGTTTGGAGACACCAGGCACAGGCTGAATAAAAACCACCTGAAAGATCCCTTCCTATCTCCACCTGTGCCACACTCTGGAGCTGTGAGCTGATATTTGATGTCACTGCTCCCCATTCTCAGCACTGGAATTGCTGTGAGTGCTCCAAGGAAGTGAAGAAGCTGTGAAGTCAGAGGCAATGAGATTTTGCCAGGTGTGAAATTCAATTTCACAGAAAGGCTGAAGAACCTCTTTTCCACGTGGCAGATGTGCTATACCGCTTAAAGTATACAAAATATAACAAAATATACACATATTTTTAGCAACTACAAAATCCAGGGGTTGGATAATCAAATAGTTATTCTGGAATGGCAAATATTTCACTGCATCATTTATTCTTCTTGGTAAGAGTTATCAATTTGCTTTTCCTGATTGATTTATGTCTTTATGGGAAATACTGACAGATCCAGGAATGAAAGGGATCTAAAATGGGCCTCTCCAAGAGAATCTAAAATACCCACAAAGGATCCAAACCTTCCCCTCAGCCTCTCCCACTGTTTTCCTCATGAGCAGAACAAATTTGGGACATCTAACCAGCTTCTGCCTTGCTGCAGTTTAACTCTCCCCTGTTTTCCATCACCCCCAGGGAACTTGGTGGAGAATTTTCCATTCCTCTGAAGGTTGTTGTGCATTCCCTAGGTGTAATTTCTCCTAAATTAAAGATATCTGGTTTTTTTTCCCCAAATGCCATATTTTGAGCCCTGTGACCACCCCTGCTGCCTTCTCCTGACCTTTTCTGAAGAAGATGAAGTTGTAAATCTGCTTACTTTAGGTGAGGACTTCTCAGTTCCCAGCAGTCTCTTACAACAACACTTTTCCTTCTATTTTCCAAGATGATTTTTGCCTTTTCTGCCAGACTAACACTTCCCAGAGATGTTCCTCCTGCCATCCAGTGGATTCTCCCAATAAACCCAAGCAGGCATTTCCCAGTCTGTGCTCATGGGGCCAATCAGTGCTGCCTGGTGAGAACTGCTCTGTGCTTGTTCCTGCTGAACCCAGCCTTTCTATCCCACACCACTTCCCCAATTTGTCAAGTTCACTTCAAATTCTGCTCCCAAAGGCTGGGAATCCATCCCACCCCAGGGCCAGCAGCAGCTGCTGTTGCCACCTTGGGCTCTGCATCCCTGTCGGAGCAATTTGCCAGTGAAACAGAAGGCTTGAGCCTGATTAAAACACCCAGTTCTGCTTCTGCCTCCCATTAATTTAATCTCTTTTCTTTTGCTCTGGCTGAGTAATAAAAGTATTACGAGACATAACTGCAAAGGCCCTTAGCTATTACATTATTACTATAATTAATCATCATATTGTAACAACTATTTCTATTAAACCCCACCTAGAAGCCTCAGTCAAGATCAAAGTAACTTTAGCTGATGATAATCCTGCAAGATTTGGAGGTTATATATTCATTTTTTGTCGAGTTTGGTGAACTACAAACAACAACTAAATAAACACTTGAAGTCAAAACAATTTGTGGGCTTGCTTTGCTGTTTTCTTGAAAATATTTCTCTCTCATTTTAATAACAATAGTGGGGTTTTTTGTCTGCGCAGGTATTCCAGGCTACATCTTCCCTTGCAAAGAGAAATTAAAATGCTCAAACAGTCAAACAATTTGCTTGCTGAATATTTTCATATGCTTGGTAATGATTGCCTGAATTTTTGCCCTCAGACTTGGTAGGATTAGGAAGTGGGCTGCATGCAAATATCATCAAAACTGGTATTTAGAAGGGTGGGATGTTGGTTTAAGATCCTCAAATACCAGAAAGTAGAACAGAAAATGTGGCACGGTGACAGAAAAATCCTGATTTACACCCCAGCACTCCACTGAGGGTGGCTGGAGGTTGATAACAGATAATTTTTCTTCCATATTTAATTTTCTTCTCCCTGCATGCATCCTATGAGAGGAACCTGTCAGGTGTGAGGAGCCCAACACCAGCACGAGCTCCCTGAAGCCTCCTGAAATTAAATGTTCAGGATGTGCCCTTGAGTGTGCTCAGAGGAGCTCCTGCAAGAATGATGAACGTGTCCATCTCTGATTAACGACAGCGACATTTGCTGCTCAGGAATTGGAGAAGACAGCAGGGTTTGGGCTCAGGTTTACCTTGATACCTTGGATGTGAGGTGACTCCTAATTGGAAGAATCCCTGCTGCTGACAGGAGCCACCTTTAGTTACACACATGGAAAATGGATTTAATAGCAATTGGAAAAGGATTTTTTGCGTTGCAGTGGCTGGGATTGGGATTATTTCCTGCTTTTCTCTTTTTCTCTTTTTAACTTGTTTGTTAATAAGCAGAAAGTTTGCCAGGAAGTTTTCCTTCCTCTGGAAGCTGTGGGAGAAGAAGGTCAATATTCTAAACTGCAAAATTAATGTTATTTCTCTGGTATTTTAGTTTTTGCAGCTCCTGCAATTTCTTTGAAGGAAATCGATTTTTTGCAGCCGAGAAAATCATAGCCAGATTGTTAAAATATTCTGCTAGAGCAGAGATGCTCCAAACCATCTGGAAGGATTTCTAGGAGTCAGCACTTCCCCTCCACCACAGCTGAGAACTTGCCATGCCCTGGGATCCTCCTCTGCCACACTCCCAGCAAGGGGAAGAGGAATGCAAGGGACAAGGTTGGGTTGAGGGAGTGGAGAGGACACATTAGCCACTGGGAGAGAATCTTTCCCTCAGCTGCTGAACAAATACAGAGCAGGGAGCTCAAAGTTCTTTTCTCCCATTAGAAATCTGGTGACCACAGAGGGATGAGGAGCCCTGATGAAAATGAAGCACTTGGAAGGTTCTAATAGGGTAAAACTGCCAGGGATTTGTTTTATTTTTTAAGTGCAGAGCAAGACGTTGGAACATTTTTTCATCAGGCAATTTTTTTTCAGCAAGGTTTTCAGCTGGGCCTCAGCATTCTCAGTTTGTAGCTATTTATGGGCAGAGGAAGTGGCAGGGAGAGTTCTTGGTTCTGTAACAACTCCTCAGAGCTCTGCTGGCTTCTGGGAAAGGGCATCTCCACCTGATGCACACCTCAGGGTTTGGGGAGGAGGAGAAGGGAAAAAGGAGCTTTGCGTAATCAGTGAGGTGACAAAAAGGGTCATATTTCCATTTTTTTAACTGATAAAAAATAGTAGAAAGCATCTTTTTTACTTTGTTTCACAGGTTTTGTGATACTTTTCAGGGATTCCAGAAAGCACTCCCAGCTCAGATTGTGTTTATACAAAAATCAGAGCAGAGGAACAGGTGAAGGAGGCAAGGGGTGGTACGTTGTCTGTTCACTGAATTTTCACAGCCCTCCCTAAGAAACCACTTTTGGTGGAAACCAAAGAAAGGGACTTGAGCTAAATGCCCCTCTGATCCAGCCCAGTATAACCATTTTCACAGTTTTTAAGAGCAAAAATTATAATTAGATCTTTCTTCTGACCTTCAGTTTAGTACAAGACATTTCATCAATACCTCTGCTTCACTCCCTCCCATCTTTAGAGTATTGAACCTGCTCACATATTTATATTGTTCCCTGCTTTTTAAAGCCTTCATGGTTCAGGGGAAAAAACCAAAAAGCATTATTTACATTTTTTGTTGCTGTTGTCTTAGAGTTGTTACTTTGTGCAAATCTCAAACCCAAGAGGCTGGCATCAATTGCTGGAGTTGCTCATATTAACAAAGAGCCTCCTTCACCTCTCTTTTCCCACCTTTTAGTCCCAAACCAATAATTTTAGTGAAGAGTACTGAGTACCTTCCACGTGCACGTGGAACTCGTGCCTGGCCCTGCCCATGGGGTTGCTGGCCGTGCACTGGTACGTCCCCTCATCAGCTGCTGTCACTTGGTCAATCTTCAGTGTCTTCCCAAAATTCTCTGTCTCTGGCTCATCCTTGGGCATGTTTCCTGTGACCTTCACCCAGCTGAGGTGAGGAGTTGGGCTGAGAACAAAGGGAAAAAAAAGAAGATTTTGAGTTGAATGCAAAAAGCTGCTGTGACGCTTCACCTGGCAGAGCTGCTGTTCACACCCAGTGTTTGGGAGGTGCTTTTAGAGGATTTTGAGCTTTTAAAGCTTTGAAAACTCTGGGGCTACCTAAGGTTATACTAAACAGCTGCTCTGCTGTTCCTTGTTCTGCACAACCCCTGTGAGTGGGATTTTCACCAGGACAAAGCTGCATTCCTTGGATGTGCCTTGGCATGGACAGCGGGCAAGGGGCTCATCCCCTCCTGCCCCAAAAGGGACCTGAGCACAGCCAGGAGGGCCAGACTCCACTGCAGTGCTTTGGAAGTGGCAGAAATGCTCTTCCCATCCCTAGAAAGAGCCAGAAGTGACACAGAACTGGGGACAGACGTTGTTGGTGACCCCGACATCGCGCAGGACACGCGGCCACAGCGCCAGAGCCGCGTCCTCCCGAGCCCATCTGTGCCTGCGGCTCCGGGCCCAGGCAGGAGGCACAAAGCCCCAGGTACCCAGAAATTCTGCTGCTCCACCAGCCCTGCAAATACCCCCTTATTCCCTCCCAGAGCCCTCATCCCACTCTTGTCCCAAAGCCAGCTCCGAGGCCGTGCCCTCCCGACACTGCCACTGCTCAGGGTATAAATCTTTAAAAAATGACAGGTTGGAAATGTCCCTAATTCCCTGTTTTGCAGTCGGGTGCCCCTGATCTGAGTTCCTTGAAATCCACTTCCATGGTCTGTGGACATTTGGCAGGATGGATTGGCAGAGACGTAGGCAAAGCTGATAGTTTTTCTGCTGAAAATGGGAATTTTAGCAAAGAAAAATAACATTCTAAAAATTGCATTTTTTGAAGGATTTCAATGAAAAGGTGTGCTTGGTGATAAGACAAAGAAGTACTTTGTGTTCTTTCAAAAGTGACTGTTTAAAAATAATCTCTTGGTTAAAAAGATTAATTTTCTTAAGAGTTTCCTGGAAAATTTAGAGTAAAACAAAAATATTCTTTCCTTTTACCTTTTTCCAAAGGGACAGAAAGACTTTTCTGGCTTTCTCTTCCTGTATCTGATATTCATGCTTGCACACCAAAATTCATATTTGAGTATTCCCAAGGTGATTTCCTTATTAAAACCCCTTGAAAACTCTCTAAAATCAGAGTTGTGGCTTTGGGGAGGTTTGTTGGCTGGCAGATTCACTTCGTGGGGAGTGAATTAAACAAGGAAATGTTGCAACAGGGAAGCAAAACTCACTGCAGATACCTGGAGTGAATCCAACAGAGACAAGTAATTCACCTCCTTTCAGGAATGCCAACTCAACTCCTTGCCAGCTTCCACCAGCAATGCCCTTTCAAGCCCATATGGAAAAACAAAATGCCCTAAACATGTGCAGACAGATAAATATCCTGACTTTGGAATTTTATGGAGGGAATATAATCGCAGAGCCTTTAATGGGAATTATCTTGGTGGGAAGCAGAGCCTGCAGCTCCACGTCCAGCACGAGGGGTCGGTGATTTAAAGCTCTGCTCTACACAAAGCTCTGTCCCAGCCAAACCAGAGGGGGCTCTGCTTTCCCTGGGGATTTAGTGGGTGCACAGATTCTCTGTTTCTCTGGTGGCAGCTCGACTTTTGCAGTGACAGGCACGGGGGACAAACTGGGACCCTGGAAGAGCACAGCAGGGCTCGTGGCTGAGTGAGCTGGAGCAGCAGCACCAGCCCTGAGAAGGGAATCCCAGCTCCTTGTCAAGGTGGAACTCAACATTTATTTCCCAGTCCCTTTCCTTACTTACCCTCATTTTGTCCTGTGTTATTTACAAGGACAAAATTTGTCGGATTAAGTAATACATTATAAGTGTTTCTTAGCTTGTTTTTAGCACATTATTTTATAAATGTTTTAAAGCTGATCATCTAAAACTACCCTTCCTAGGTCCTACTACGTCTTTCATAGTTGTGTTTCTCTAAACTATTTTGTCTTTTATACAAAATCACCTTCTAGCTCCACTTCTCTCTCAACATCTGTATTATTCTATAATATTTTTAAATCAGCATTTCTTATCTCAAAATTTGGACACAAATACATAGTAGATGAACTTTTTTGTCAAGTTTTAAGACTTCTCTACAAATTAATTTCCCACAAAAATTGTCCTTTATGATTTCCCATCATAAAGCAACTATTTTAACTCTTCCCTGGTATTAATCCTTTCACAGCCTGGAGGGAATCAGCAAGGTGGAGAGAGATTATTCAAAAGAGCTTGGAGAGACAGGACAAGGGGGAATGGCTTCAAACTGAGAGAAGGTTTAGAGGGGATTTAGAAGGTTTTTTAGGAAAAAGCTCTTCCCTGTGAGGGTGAGGATGCCCTGGCACAGGGTGCCCAGAGCAGCAGTGGCTGCCCCTGGATCCCTGGAACTGTCCAAGGTTTAGAGGTTTGCTCTTTGCTGTTGGATTGATCAGGATCAAACTAATACAGCTGATACTGTTTCACTGTACTCCTACATAGCCATGGATTTGTCCCTCAATATCCTGTTGTTTGTGAGGACACCAAGGAATGAACATTCCTTGTGGAAATTCTGGGTGCTGGGGAATGCCCACAGAAAACAGCCAGGGTCACATTCACACCTGAGCCAGCCCCTCCTGCTGTAACTGAGATTGATGTTTTTCCCTCAATGGCCCAGCCATTCCTTAACGGAATTCTTGTGTCACACCACTCAAGAACTTTGTTTTAAAAAACTGAGATCTTACACCTGGAAAATCTTAAATTTTGAGCATTGAAGCAAAACTGAATTGGTAAAACCAGAAAAAAATCCATTACAGGTTGTGAACAAAAGCACTGAAGCTGATGCTGATATTATTTTGTTTCTTGACATCTCAAAAATAGCACTACTGAAAAAATTTCAGTTTTTAAAATAGAAAAATAAAAAAAAAAATCCATACTTACCACACCATGGTTTTAATTACTTGTTTACAAGCTACAGCAATAACCAACACACTACTGTTGCCTGCACTCTGTGCTGCTTTACAGGTACAGAAAGCTCTGCACAGGAGTTGCATTTAAAACCGTTGCATAATTTGTAATATCCCTTTTTCTTTGCTCATTTCTCCCTCCAAAGGTGATTAAGTTTGTGCAGCATTTCCATTACTCACAGCCCTTCAGCAATACACTCGAGGAGCAGGACACCTCCCTTGATGACAGTGACTGATGAGCTACTGCCAGCAGATTCAGGAGGGATCAGCAGTTTGGGCTTCCTTTCCTTGATAAAATTTGCTGAAAGATAAAATAAAACAGAAGTTAGGTGCAAAATCTCAGATATTCTTCAATAATGCCACAAAGATCACTGCTGCCAGAAGGTTTCTGACAGCCATTTGTGTGCTTTCTTTTTTATTTATCTACTCTGAGATTAATCCAGGAGCCCTGATAACAGCCAGAAGGGAAGTACAGTGATATCAACAGGCAGCAGTGCTGGGAAAACTCTTCTCCTATAGTTTTGTATCCAGTTTTCCAAGCACTGGCCCTTCCTCAGGCAGTCTGATCTTCTCAATTCCTGATCTTTAGGCCCACACCTCCTTTCTTAGCACCTTTCTTCTGCAGTGGATCCATCATCTTTTAAACCTCAGGTGAAACCCCACCTTTCCTGACTTGAGCATCCCACAGAATTATTCCTCCTGCTCCAAATATTAAATCTACAGTAATGGAGTTACAATTTGTAAGGAAGACTGTAAAAATAATAAAACAAGATTGACCTGCATTTGATTCCAACAGCCCATTTGTTCCAGCCTGCCAAACAAGGGTTTTAGGATGAAAAATGCAGGGTTCAGTGGCTGCCCAGTTATCACTATCATAACAATTAGCACACTAATGAATCAGTCCCCAAATGGTGCTAGTTCTTAAAAAAATAGCCAGTTATGGATGATTTGGTAAAAGACTACATAGATCTCCCTGAACCATTTTCTCATTTTTAATTTTAATTTCCCCTTGCTTTGTATCTCTGCAGATCTGTGTCACAAGTGCTCCGAGTGCAGCAGGACACGTTGGTGCCTCTGGACACACTCACACATTTCCCATCTGCCCTTCACCTCCTGCTGCCAAAGGCAGCCAGACCCCTTCCCAGCACGAGTTCAGACATCCCTTGGAGGGAAAAACTGCTTCTGGATGTGCAGCCACGGTGCAAAACCCTGCCTGTGCTGCTCCCAGGGCTCAGCTCCATGGGCAAAGTCAGGGGAGTGATGAGTGCTCTGAGTTATCCATCACAAAACACTCCAGGATAACCTCCTTTTCAGAAACCTCAATACTTGTCTGGCAAAAAAATCTCCTAGAGGAGGTTAAAACTGGACATAAAAAAAATAATAAAAAGACTATTAAAAGGCCTTTAAGCAAAGAAATGAAGAGTCAAGAGCTACAGAGTCTAAATATAATATATTTGAAACAAAAGGAAGCAGGAGGACAATTGCAGGAATAGGCACCTGCTGCCTGCAGGATATTTCCAGGATCTGCTCCACAGAGAGGGGCAGGCAAAGCAGTGGGAGATGGGAATGCACAGGATGAGAAGGGCTTTGCTGTGGTGTCACCTATGCTGGTGACACACAGGGCACCACAGAGACAGAGCCACCTCCCACGCAGATGGAGGTGACACAGGGCACCCAAACTCCATAAATCCACACCCTGAGCTCATCCTGGAGCAACGCAGCCCCAGGGTGACCCTTGGGACATGAATTCACCGTGTCAAACCTTGGCTGTCTCATCCCAGAGTTCTCTTAACCACCAGAAAAAGATTTGGAGCATCCAGCTCTGGCTCCTGTTCTGAACTGATAACATGAGAAACCCTGAACATCAATGTCCTCACTTCCACCCCCTTACAAAGCTCCTTTCTCAAGTGAAAAAATAAACCTGCCTTTTTCATTAAAAGCCCTGCAGATTGCTCTCAGAAACTACAAGATGAGCCAACTGTGCTCCCTGGACTGCTTAAATCCACCCCATTACAATCAAGAGGCTTTTGTGTTGTGTTTTTGAGCAGCTCCCATTTCACCTCAGCTGGTAGAGTCTCAGTTCAAAGGCTAAAAACAGGTATGTTCAACTCACCCTTAGTAACAGCAGCGTTAGGTGAGCCTGAGTCATTAGCATGCTTTACTGAAATAAATAAAAATGACAACCAAACAAACATGCAGGGTTGAGACAGAATCAAAAGAAACCATAAATCAACCAAAACAAAACCATGCCCCTCCCCACCCCCCAATTTCTGCCCCAAAAGAAAGAAAGAATGAAAAATATAAAAGAAAGCAACAGATGAGCAACTGAGTTTTAAAATACAATGAAAATGCTTTTGTGTTATTCTGTATTAATACTTCATGGGTGATATAATTAGCATTTCATCCTTGCTATCTACAGCAATAAAAATCACTAACTATCCACAAAGAGAAATGTTATAAAATGCACCCATTCTCTTGTTTCTTATTGCTTATTTTTGTTCTATTTCTTTTTAATGCAGTCCCTCACCAGGCACTTGGCACAGGGTGGAGTGGGCAATGTCAAGCTGAGTTTACAGAACCCTTTCAGTTCATGCCTCTCATCTTTTCCTGGCCCAAGTCCTGTGGCTTTGATGACAAGATGGACACACTGAAGTGGGTTTTTGGGCCACTTCCAGGGCTACAGCAGCCAAAACCTATCTTGTTTTTCTCTAATCTCTGTGTGCATGTGTGGGGGACTGAACCCAACTGAAAAGCCATGGAGAGCAACATTTAACTTGATGTTTTTCTCACAATTATTATCCCAAGAGACAGTCTAAGCAAGCATTAAACACAAAAAGCCATTATTAATCCTTTATCTTTTTATCCCAACAAGAAAACTCTCAAAAATCACATATTAAACATGAGGGTTTCATTCATGAAGACAAAATTCTCATTGGCTTTCTGGGCTGTGTAGGTCTGAAAGATCAGAGGTTTCAATGAACAACTAAAATCTTAAATTCCCTACACATCAAGGAACTGGAAACACCTTTTTGTGTTTTTGATGCTCCAGGCTGCCTGGAAAAACCTGGAAAATATCATTCTTCCAACCTCACTGCTGAGGCTGGACCAAACCAGGTTCTGCCCAGGGAAGTCCTCAAAACCCAGTGAAGTCCCATTCCTGGGGACCTGCTGGACTCAAGAGCAGCAGATTTCCCTAAAGCATCCTTGGCTTTCACTGTGGGAACAGCAGGAGGAAGAACAGGGCACTGTTGGGGTCTGGCAGTGATGCCCTAGAATTTTAGCTTTTAAATTTTTCAAACCCTGTACTGCTTTAGTGTATAACTCTGAACTCCATATAGAGTGTCAGCTCCTGTCTTCACATTTTGGGCAGACACAACAATTCCTCTCCAGGCCTGGCAATCAAGGACACCTCACTGCCTCAGGCCCTGAGAAATGTAAACAGTGACTTTGGGGGGCAAACTTGGACTGTTCTAGGCAGCCATCCCAAGGCATTAGTTCTTGGTGACCCAGATGGGACAGGAGAAACAGATGCCTTGGGATGGCCACCAAGAACACAGGCTAGAGAAAGAAGCTTTCCTCAGTGAAATTTAGCCCCAAGAACAAGGTTAACAATGCAGGAAATAAACTCAGCAAGGTGCCCTTTGTTGACAGAGCCACACATCTGCATGCACTGCTGCCTGGGGAGCTCAGAACCAGCAGCAAAGAGAGAGCTCAGCCCCACACTCACAGCGGGAAACCTTGAGCGTCATCGGCATCTTCTGCACGATGGTCCTGAGCCTGGGGAAGGCTGCAAAGCAGCAGTAGTCACTCCTGCTGTCGCTCTCCTCCACGTTGGCAAAGTAGAGATCTCCCTTCAGGCTCATGGAGACCCTTTCATCCTGTGGGATGTGCTGCAAATCTGGCAAGGAAAAGTAATTGTGACGTGGTGTGGGAATCGGAAAACCAGAAACTTGCACAGACACTGAAGTGGAAAAACAGAAACTTCCAAAGGTACTGAAGGGTTTGATCTGCAGCCTTGAGAGAAGCTTGGATTGATGTAAAAATACAATACACAGACATTAAGCAGAAAAATCATAAACTTACGTTTCTATAGACGCAGGTGAGAATATCCCTTAAGTGATAAACTGCACTGACAAGATGGTGAAGGGTTTATAATGCAGGGGTGTGGTTGTATGGAGTAACTAAGAGTTTAGGAGTTACAATATTAAATCTCATATTTAATGAGATGCTGTGCCAATGCACTCAACAATTTAACTTTGGGTCATGTCAAACCAGATCTCCACCCTCCATTTTTTAATTTTGTTCTTCAGTATCCAGATATTTTTCCCAAGCACTTGCACCATTACAATTCCTGCCCATGACAAATCTGCAATGAAGCTGCTCTGCAAGACAAATGCTTTGAGGACCCTTGTATGAATTGTGCAAAAACCATTTACTCACCAATATTCATCCAGTAGATATGCAAAGGGGGGATGCCTTTTGGTGGGTTGCAGTGCAGAATCACAGAATCTCCATGCTCCACATCCAGAGGCTCAATTTTTTCTTTGGGGAATTTTGGTACACCTGTACAAAAAAGCAAAGAAGTTCCTCTATTATTGGTACCTTTTGAAATTTTGCCTTTTGCTTTCCCCTTGACAGAGTTTTAATAAAATGTTTACCTTTACATCATCCTTTGCATTCTCTACCTTTAATACTGATTTTAATTTACATGGAGGCACAGAGCAACGATGAGTTTTACTCAGAGTAGGAAATCTGCATTCTGGGACAGTTACAATAGGAATCTTTACATTCACAAAGTTCTTGGAGCATCCTATCCAAAGCCAGGCACTGAATGGGGATGTTTAACACTTGTTTGTGATGTCCTGTGCTTTGCTCTGGCTTTACTTTAACACAATTCTTTTCAAACACTTTCTTTAGCTCCTTTGTGCTGTCTGGAAGGGACCACTCAAGGCCAAAGGGTCCCTAAGGACAAGCCTGGCACGAAGGGCTGTGCACTGGTGGGGCCCCAGCTGGAACTCTGCCCAGCCTCTGCTCCAGGGCAGCCTGCACAAGGCATCACCAGGAGATCAGAAACCAGCCTGGGAGTGTGGAACATTCTGGGAAGCCTTGGATAAAACATGGTTCCTAAGGACCCAATACCAGTCTCTCAGGTGAGGACAGACACCAGGCTCGTGCCTTGAGCTGTCCCAGCTCTCCTCCATCTCCAGGATCAGAGGAAGGCTGCTGTGAAGCCTCCTCAGGCCTGGAAGCTCAGCCTGGATTCCTGCAGGGGTGCAAGGACAGGCTTGGCACAAAGCTCACAGGGCTGTACCAGGGCTGCTCTAGCTGGGTTTAAACACAGGTTAAATGGTTCATGGATCAATGTTTCACCACCCACAGCACCTGATGCCAGCATTTTGTTCAAAGCCTGGCACACCTGGGCAAATTTGGATGCCCAAAATGCCTCTGGAGCTGATGTGGAAAATGGGGAGCAGAACTGGTCTGGAGCCCACCCCAGACCAAAGGAGGCTCAGCTTGGACATGATCCCAGAGAAAGCAGCCTGCAAGATGGAACCACCCCTTGAAGGAACTGAGCTAAGGCAGTTTCAGGGCTGACGTCGCCTCCTGCTTTCATTTCAGGCAAGTTCAAACTGGCCAAAGTTTCACTTCAGACCAGCATCAACCAGCAAAATGAGCAGCTTAATTAAATTAAATGAAACAGCAAAGGATGGAGAAGGTCCTGGCTGTGCAGTCAAAGTGGCACAGCCAGCATCACCACCCTGTCACAACAGGGAGCTCTGAGAGCAGCTCCACATCTTGACACATCAGTGGTCCAGCAGGGAACCTGCAACATCCCAGTGCAGGAGGCAGAGGAAGGGAGAGGGGGAGAAATGCAGGGACAGGACTCTGAGGACATTTCACACATCTAAGGATTAGTAAACATGAAAAGAAGCAATCACTCCAGCGCTGACTGCCTGAATGCAGGCTCTGCAGAGATTTTATCTCCAGGAGGATTATTAATAGGTTAGGAATTCTTAGGAGAGGCAAAATGCAGCTAATGAGCATCACCCACTCTGTAGGTGAAATTTCAGGTGAAAAAAAAAAGAGATGCATATTCATATCCAGTACCTTCAGTAACCTGCACTCTTCAAGCCCTGGGAAATACATCTGCTGACTGCAGAGGTGGAATATTTTCCAGCAGGAAAAAGCCAATTTTTTGATCTAAAGCTTATTTATTCCCCAAAGCACGTCACTCCCAACAAAACTTGAAATAAGCTGGATCAGAGAAGGATAAAGGGATTTCTGACCAAACCAATGAGATCAGCAAATGGACTAATACGGGATCACTTATTTAGGACATTGGAACCCCTTGTTCAAACCCATTTTTTGCCTCATTTAGCAGAACTAAATCTGGGTTTCTGATATCCCAGCTGGGTGCCATAACCACTGGGCTTCTCAGTGAATTTCTGTGGCCAGTAATTACAGAATTATACAGAAATTTAGTGAGTCCCACCAGGAGACAGTGACAAGTCACAGTCCCGGTGTCATTAGCTGGCAGCACAGCCATTCATCTCCAGTGGGGCCCAGATGTTGGCAGCTGGACTTCACTGGGGGAAGCAACAATTTGACCCCAAATGTCCTCCACCTCCAACAAGTACTTGCACCACAGGTCCTTCCATGCTGTTTTTTTTTTTTTGCTTAGTTCACCATGAAAAGCATTGAAAAACTTCAATTTTCATCCTCATAATGATAAATTTCAATGTTTACTCCTTGAAGCTTTGCAAGAAATGAAAACTCATGACAAATTCCTGAGCCAAACCCTCTGACAAGCATAATTTTATTGCTGGGGTTCCACTGGTCTCAAAGACTAGAAAAATATACCTGCTTCTGAATTCAGATTTATTCAAAATAAAAAGCTTCTGTCACATTAGACTTTGCCTTTTGCTCATCGATCTTCAGGATGTCTATGCAGGCAATATTTTGGATATTTTTGGAGGGCTCCTATCTTCTAATTAGAGGATATTCCAGGATTTGTGGCCAATCACAGGAAGTATCATAGCTGAGTTCAACTCCACAGCACAAAAACCACAAAATAAATTGTGCTATGGAAGGGTTTGGTATGGTACAGAGTTCTCAGTGCGGCACATGGCCACTGAAAAATCCAGCTGATGGCTCTGCAGTGATAGCACTGCCACTGCTCCATCAATATTCCATGGAATCCCCACCCAGGGATGTGACGAGAGGGGACAGAGGATCCAGCACAGCTCTGGGTGTTGCTTCCCACATCCCCACAGCACAGGGGAGAACAGAGGGATTTAGTGATTCTGAAAAAGCCCCAGGAGGGCTCTCACCACACACAAATCATGGGGTGTGAGTGGAACAGCCACGGGGAAGACTGAAACCTGCACTCCCAACTCCAGCTATGGAGAATGCCCCAAAATCCCACCGTGACACCTCTTCAAATACTCCTGGGAAAGGCCTTGCTGACCAAGGGTTTTTTCCTGACAAGGCTGCACTCAAAAACCAGAACTGAAGTGCTCTGACAGTGTGTGAACCATGGAAACAGAAGATTATCAGTGGCCAGAGTCATCTGTGCAAGAAGCCAGGGTCTGTTTAATCCCTGGGGTGACTCAAAGTTCAGTGACTGAGCTGTGCTTGAGACCAGGCTGAAGCACCAAATTTGGGGGAGCTGGGAAAAAAATCCTGATTCTCTCTGTATCCCTTCAGAAAATGCAGTTTCTCAACCTGAAGCAAACAGGAGACAGTGCTAAAAAGGCTAAATTTGAGTTTAGCAGAAATAGAGATTCAGAAATACATCAAGCAGAGCTGGGAACTCCAGTCCCCAACATTGCTCCAGATTTACTCAGGGATCCATTTAGGACACCTTGTCCTACAGCTCAGTTTTTGTCCTACTGCTGATGGCACTGACTTCACACTAAAACTGTGTCAATTATGGCAATTTATTCCAGTTTATGTGAGAATGGAGCCCATTCCATTAGGTATTTTACATGTTTTGGGGTGAAGTGTTGAGAAATGGAGCAAAGCAAAAGCATTTCTCCAGGTAACTTGTCCTTGACATCCCTGTGTCTTGTTTCTACCAACATCAGGTGTAAAATGGGAGTGAATTCAGGATGATAAATCAGCAATTAGCAAGTACATTGTGAAATTATTGTAGAAAAGCATCACTGTAACTCAGGTCTGGTTTTATAACCTTCCCTGTGGATTCTACTGAAGATATCCTGGGATAAAGGAGAATTTAACCTGATCCATCATGGATAGTTTCATATTTTTCCTTGCAAGTAAACCCTTAAATGATGTAAAAGTGAGGCAAAGCAGAAATAGTCCAGAACTTTCTATAATCTCGAAATTTCCAGCTCCTTAGACAGTTAAATTAGTATCTAATTATGATTTTTCATACAGATCTGTATCTTGTACAGCAAACAGCTCAACATTTTAAAGAATCTGAACCATGACTTGCAGTCCCTGATGTTGAGCTGCACTGAGTGAAGCTTGGGAAGTTTCCAGGGCTCATCTCCGTGCCTCAATTGATATTCTGATCCATGGAGCAGGAGCAGTAGTTAAATCTGTAATTTCCACTGCAGCCTTTGAACTGTTTATGAGATACGACCCTGCTTGTTTATGGATTTTTTAATTGTTGCCTTAAATTGAAAAAGTTAGCAAAGCCTGCCTGTCAGGAAGAGCGTGGCTGGGAGTCCACTTGCTCCTGAAGGTGTGGAATGGAATCAGTGACAGCTTTTTTCTGTGTAAATCTCTGTTATCTTTTCCAAAATGATGGCCACAGGCAAGAATCAGAGCCAGCCTAATGATTTAGGTGGCCACAGGGGAAGGTCACTGGCTTAGGAGGCAAGAGGGTTAAATTTTATCCCCATCACCTGCAAAGTCTCAGTGAATTTCTCTCTTTTGTTTTCTCTTCCATAAAAGCTACACCAAAGCCTTCACAAAACTGAGACCTCCTCCTTCAGTATCAGCTCAGTATCTTGTACTGATTTCAGGATATTCACACCTGAGTGAATATTAACTCAGGTCTGGTTTCTTTGGGAATTCTTGCACTAACATCACATCAGAGCACAGCCTGCCACGGGACAATTTTACATTCAGCCAATATTTCCATCCTCAGGTCTCTGGTCTTTTGGAGCAGCAGCTTTAGAAATACCAAGCATAAATCTTGACTCAGTCTGCCGTGAAGAGTCTTTTACAGCACAGTTAATTAAAGAAGTTTAAACTGTACTTCTTCTCCTTCCTCTGGCATTGGGCCTGCTCACTAATTCAAGCAGCAGATTCCCGAAATGCTGGAGGAGGGGAGCTGAAGTCTGTGTTCTCACCATTTAAATTCATTTTCATGCTGAATGTATCTTGTAACAATCTGGCCTTTGTTAGTGCTGCAAACACATTGAGATCCTCAGAGCCCATTCTTCCCCCTCTCCTTAATGTCATCCTACATAGGGGAGGTGGGGTATTTTCATTATGTAGGTGAGATTTAATGATCATTTCTGCTGACATTTCTATTGCTTCCCTGAAATGACTACTGTGAGTAAACATTCTTTTGTTCTCCTTTTCAGCAGCAGCCTTACAGACTCAGTATTCTGCTTCTGCAGTGGAAATGTAATTTATGAAAGAAACTGCCCTGCTCTGCCTGGCTGGGGTTTTCTTCCCTTCCCTGGCACGGTGACTCTGCCAAGGAGCTTTACATCTGACTTGAATACAGCTGGCACAGCTCTGCCACCTCTGCATCATTATCATGAATGCAGGGAGTGATCTCACATGTACCAGTCTGTGCTCCAAAACCTGGGGGTGAATAGAGGTGATTTATCCCCAGCCCCTCCCTGGCAGGTTCTGATTTACAGCAGATCTGTGCACCAGCAGCTCTTTCACTGGGGTACAGTTGTAGAGCACTTTAGAAAATCAAAGGTGCCTTCTACTCCTCTCTGAATCCTGATTTCATTTGCAGCTTTTACATTGCACCAGTAAATGAGAGACCTGATGGCAGAAGAGTTCTAATGTGCTTCAATGGCAAATGTGCTTCAAAAGATGTGTGAGTTGGGTAAATCCCTCTAATATATTATCTGTACTACGTATTTTTTTTGCTGGGTTTAGGAATTTGCATTTATTAGTTCTCAAATTCCTCTTGCTTTTGATAACGACCATGTTTATAACCTCTCCATACATTTGTTGCCATCCACTCCCAATATATTTAATATCGACTTAAGCTACTCTAGACTGTTCTTCATTAAAAGCAAAAAAGTCTCCTCTCTGAATACAGATTCAATAATCCCAAATACAGACATCAACTCCTTGTTTTCCATGTTTTTTAGTTCAGTAGCAATGGAACATCAGAATATTCTGCTGCTGGAGGTACAAACATGACACTGAGCACTTTAACTCCCCTCAAATGTAATGAGTTTGAGATATTTTGCTTAAGAGAAGTTGTATTAACCCCACTGCCCTGGCCAGACTCCAAAGTGAAAAGCTTTGTCTGAAGTTTAACTGCATCACTCTCCTGTCTCTGCCTGGAACTCCAGCTGCCATCAGCTGCCCATCCTACCCTGTCAACAGTTCAATAAACCTCAACAGTTCAATAAACCTCAACTTACTGTCCTAAAGCTTCCTGCAACTCTCCTCTGCTCTGGAAAGCTCTTCCCTAAAACAGCTGCGAGGTGGTGGAGACTAAACCACAGAGCAACACCTGAATCCTGCTAACTCCTCACCCAACACCCAGCTCTGGCATCAGGGATTACTGTGGCACATTGCAACATAAAGTAGATTTCCCAAGGAAAAAGAAATCCATAAAGCTGGATGGAAGGAAAATAAAACGTGTTTTTCATGAGGAGCACTCATAAAATACATTTACATGGCATCCTCAGCAGCTCTCTCCCAGGAACTGGATGGAAGGAAAATAAAACGTGTTTTTCATGAGGAGCACTCATAAAATACATTTACATGGCATCCTCAGCAGCTCCCTCCCAGGAACCCTCCCAGCCCTTGCAATGTCTTGGTTTCAATGTGCCCACAGCACCACGACTCTCCCAGCCCTGGCTATGCCTGGAATGCTTCTCAGGATTATTTCGTATGCTGAAGACAGGACAAAAATGTTTATTCATGTATCTCATAGCCCATTTCATCTGCACTGATCTGTCAAAAGCAGTTTTTGTACAAAAGCAGCCACCTCCTGTCACTGTGGGGCTGAGAAGGCTGTGGATGCATCCCCTGCCACATGGATTCCACCTGAGCATGGAGCTGTCAGATAGCTGAGAACAAAATACTGCAGGAGCTTGGAAATGCAGGATCTCATCTGAAAAAATCCACTGCACTGCTGCTTTTCTCCATCTCTGCCACTGAACTGCATTGTAAGACCTGCTTCAGGTTCTCACCCAGTTCCATCCTGAAGCTGGGGGAGTTTCTTGTCCTTTCTACTCCCTCTGGGAAGATTCTGCTTCTGCTTTTCCTCTTCTAATTTCATATGTTTCAGTCCTGAATTTCAAACCAAAATATGTGCTCACATTCCAAGCTACAGGTGATTAAATGGATTGGTGCAAACCAGCTGTTTCAGCTTTGGGACACAGTTGGATGCTGAACCTGGCTGGGCTGGGTTAAGGGTTGGATTCTGATTTTAAGAGCTGTTTGCCAACCTTAATAATTCTTTGATTCTATCTATAAATTTCATTCCACTTCTGCAAACCTGGTCCTTAATCCCTCATTTTCTTCTCTGCCCTTCCTCCATGCTAACAGCAGAAGCACAAATTTCTAGGATCAGTAATTTTCCCTGTTTTATTTTTAAGCTTGTTTTCCATTCCGCTCCAGGGCTTTTTTCTTCTCCCCATCAGTATTTATCCCAAACCCTGAATGCTGCTGACATCAGATTAATGAACTCACAGCTGATCAAATCACTTCCCCTGGAGTTTTCAAACATTTGCATCCGTTGCTATTTTGCAGTAATAACCTGTGGGAGTTGATAGTTCAGTGGTCTGAAATCCTGCATCCAGATTTGGTTTCTGTCCTCAAAACCAGGAATTAAATTAAATTATTCCAAGAAGAAAATACCATTGTTTTCTTTGAATGTTCACTGAATAACAAACAAGTCATGTTTTGCCATTCACCACCTTAGTGAGCAGTTCTTTCCCGTTTATTTTGAGGAAAGACAGCTCTCATCTCCATAATAAAAGTAATAATTACAAATTCAAACCAAAAATAAAGCCCTTACTTGGAACAATCAGCTCAATTTCCTCTGACATGGCAGTTCCCAGCACGTTGGATGCAAAGCAGCGATATTTCCCTTGGAAATTGTTGATGATTCCCCGGTTTTGGATCACAAAAGTTCCAGAGTTGTTAGATGTGACTATCCTGGGGTCAGATGATAAATCAAATGGTTTTCCATCCTTAGTCCAGTTAAAGCTGAAAAAGAAAAGAAAAGTTACAGAGGGCAGGCCCCAGGAGAGCCTGGGGTGATTCCATTGAGGTTCTCCTTGCCATAGATCCATTTGTAGTTGTGATGATGCTGGGGGGCAGATTTTGATAAATGCTCTTCCCGTACTTGCAATTCTCAGATGGATTGAAATTTGCCTAAACTGATTCAAAATCAGACAGCTGGAAATTGCAGTAACATCAGTTTAGTGGCACATGTACCTTTCTTTTTAATTAACAACAAAACAAAATTGGTTTTGCACTTCAGTGTTCTTGGAAAAACTGCCTTGCTCCAGGATGGAGGGATGATGGGATCCTTGCTCCAGGATGGAGGGATGATGGGATCCTTGCTCCAGGATGGAGGGAATATGAGATCCCTGCTCTAGGATGGAGGGCATATGGGATCCCCTCTCCTAACAGGCACTACCACATCATTTAAATATACCAGGAAACTTTTCACTGATGCACTGACAAACAGTGGAACAAAGGGAATTTGTTATCGTGCTGCAAATCCCCATTCAGAGCTGAATTAAAAATTACCAAATCATCTTGATCTAAATAAAAGAATGCCTTTTAAAGTTTAAATTGTATTGCAAAGAATGAAGAAGGGAAGGATTAAAGAGAAAAAATTATTCAAACCAGCTATTAATTTAGCCCAAACACCATTCAGTGGGGAAAGCTCAGGAGGAGTTTTTACTGTGTTATTATTACACTCTTGCTAATCACATTTTCATTAAAAATCTTTCTCTTTTCCACACTAGTGTAAAATGCACAGAGTTCATCTTTGGATATTTATTTGAATAACTCCTTCAGTGTCTATCTGTACCATCACCATGGCCCTGCTTATGTTAGGTGCAGACAAGGTATCTGATAAAATGCAAATTGGTGTTTGAATACACAGTTTATGTGTTTGGGATTTTTAGGGTTGCTGTGGAAGAGACAGAGGAACAGCTGGGCCCCTCTGATTACCATGACACAGCCCATCTTTTGCAGCACAACCCAGACAAGATTTTTTTTAAAACCAGTGGGTGAATTTGGCACGTGCCAGAGAAATGAAACATCCCCCAGCAAGGAAAACCGTGTTGATACCTATTCACAGGGTATGGGGAAGTGATGGAGCAACAAAAGCTGAATGGCCTGAATGAAAAAAATGAACCTTAACCCTGCTGAGGATGATGAGCAGGTTTTTGTGCAGCAGCTCCTGACAGACACAACAATGTTTGGCAAAGGTTAAAAGCAAACTCAGCTTCTGTTTGCTTCTCCAAGCAGTACTCACGTGGGCTGCGGGTTTCCTCTGGCTTCACATTTAATGGTGAAGTCCTCATCAAAGGGGTAGGCAACCTGGGTGTGGGATTGCTCTGTGATTGTTGGAAGCTGGGAAACTGAACACAAAGAGGAATGGGGTTAAAACAGCGTTCCAGCCCAACTGGGCTCCCCTTGAGTGGAGCGGGACAATGGCAGGATTGCATTATTCCTGCAGAAAGTGAGCCTTGCCTTGGGAAAAGGATGATCATCACCTCCCTGGCATGGACATTACCCTCTGGTCACTGTCACTGCCTTCATGGCCAAAGAAAGGCCTGGCAGAGGGACAGAGCCCACCCTGATTCCCCTCCAAACCCACCCGGGGCAGAGGGGAGCTGGGACCACGCCAGAGCCCGAGCCAAAGCACGGTGCTGTGGCCTGGCAAATTTATTCATAGGTGAAGTCAGAAACTGGATTTAACCCAGACACAGATGCACACACATGAAATAGCAAACTGCTGCCTCCATCCTGGATAAAATTGCCAGAAAAGCCATGGCCTGCAAGGCTGGTTTAATATCTGCCCCAGGGTGCAGCTACATGGCCACGCACCGAGGCTGCACGAACTTCTGTATTTTTTCTGAGGGAATTAAAGTGTTGCAAAAGCCTGTCTAACAGAGGAAGGAAAATGTTCCCTGCAGTGGAGCTGGGATAATAGGATAACCCCATTGTTATAAACAGGCAGGAAGAGAATTAAAATGCTCTTTATGTGCTGCTTTAAGCGCAGGGAGCTCAAAGCTGGAGTGAAACGCGGTGTCTTGATATAACATGGTCTCAAAGCTGAACACTTCCAAGCCCACCAGCTCCACTGATCAGAAATAACTTTTTATTATAATATAAAATGCTTCATTACAGCTAATTAAGGGTTAGGTGGTTCCCTGGGGTAGGTTCATAAAAGCAGTGGATGCCCAGAGAGTTTGTCCTGTTGCTTTACAGTCACAGCTCCACTTTGGCTTTATTAAAACACAAGGAGCCACTGCAGTTACTTCCTTAAAAAAAAAAAAAAACCAAAAACCTCTACTTCCCAATGCAAATTTGGATAGTTTTACAAAAATATCCTATAAACCTGCTTGGTTGGCTTCCTCTTTGCAGCCAGGGCTATTGGCAGGCTGCAGAGTGCTAAGAGCTCATGGCAGAGCCACAGGATGCCCTGAAACTGGTCCATATCCTACTCTGAGACCCTGAAAAGAGCCTAAATTTATTATTTCTTAGGTTTATTTATTTATTTTTCTCCATCACAATTCATAATATTATTGAGTTTTGCTTTTTTGGTTGGTTTGGGGTTTTTTTGCAACCAAAACACCAAAGCAAAATGCAGTTTTCAACCCTCCTGGTCCATTTATGTCTGAAAAATGCAAAGCTGGGGAGGTCTGGGCTGTACTCCAGGCAGAGGGGTCCTCTGGCTTTCCCTGGATTGTTCCCTGTGAGCCTCATCCCATATTTTACACATGTCCTGGAAGCTCATGATCCATGTAAAACAAGCAGTTTGAATTCATCCCAGCCGGTGAGGGATGCAGGAGCTGCTCCCTGGGGCAGGGCATGGAGTGTGAAATCCTCCTCCAGGGACCAACACTGGCCCTGAGACATCCACCTGCTCCTTCCCCAGGCTGGAATGGCAGCTTGCACAACAAGGAAGGAAGGATTTATGCACATCAAAGAAGCTTCAGGGGGATTCAGAGCCAAAATGAGGAATTGAAGGACAAACCCAAACCCTCGGAGCTAAGCGCTGTGTTGGATGGCAAACACCAAATAAATGTTATTAGACAACTTTACTGCTCCATTTAAGCAGGCCCAAACAGGACAGCTTAGTTTTTGATCAGACCTGAATTTCCCAAAGGCCACATTGTGGCGAGATTAAATTCCAAATGGAACACAACTGGAAAGGAGGATTTAGTATTTTTCCTTCAGGGATAGCTGCAAAGGAATACCAAACAAAACAGCAAAGTGCACAGCAAATAGCTACAACTCACCTGATAATGGTATTTCAATAGCTGCTGCCAAACTCAATACAAAGAAAAACAGGCATATGGTGATGCCTTTTGTGCTTAATAGCATCTCCATCACTCTTCTGTAAACAAGGAGTCCAAACAGAATGAGAGATACCTTATGCTTCCGCTCACTGTCACTTCAAATCAGGCACAGGGATGTGAGAGTGGGAGTCTGGTGAGGAGAACAAACAGCAATATTAGCCTGCAATATCAACCAGGGTCTGACACAGTTATAAAATTAAAGCAATGCTTCAGGTTGGCTGCTAAATTGCACTAAATGGTCCATTTTCCTCTTGCCCCATCCCCTGGCTTCAGGAACAACCTCTATTTAAATTCTAACAAAAAACACATGCACAAAAGTACAGCTATATTATAGCACAAAAGTATAATTTTTTTTTTTTTTTTTGCTGTTTGGCAATTTAAAGTAGGGATGGTTTAGAATGTGGTGTATTTGTAATCATTCCAGTTCATAAATTTTTCTAATGAGAGTTATGTAAGTTGGAAAGTAATGTAACAGATCTAATGAGAGAAATTTGGTACACTAATGACCTTGTTCATAAATCTCATCTGTCTTTTATCTTTCATTTATGCTCAAAGAAGGACACTATCTCATTTAGTTCATTACTAGGAGGTAGAACATGAAACCTTTGCTTTTCCCTCCCAGTCCCAGAACTACTCTCTGTGGGTTTTACACATTCCATTGGACATCCTTAGGTTCTGAATTACGAGGTAAAAATGTTGCGTAGCTGCAAAAAGGAGACAGGTCCAGCTCTAACAAGCATTAAAGTGAAATTCACAGAGAAGATAAGGAGAGAATTCTGATTCAGATGAAAAATCAGGAAGAAATCCTTCCCTGTGGGGGTGGGCAAGCCCTGGCACAGGGTGCCCAGAGCAGCTGTGGCTGCCCCTGGATCCCTGGCAGTGCCCAACGCCAGGTTGGACAGGGCTTGGAGCAGTCTGGGATGGTGGAAGATGTCCCTGCCATGGGACAAGATGATTTTTAAGGCTCCTTCCAACCCAAAGCACTCTGTGATTCTGCAAAAGTGGGTGCACGGAGGGTTCCAGTCACCAACTTCATCCACGGTCCCCGAGTGAATTATTAACCAGCACGAGCTGTGTTTACCTGCACACCCTCTCACAGTGCTAAGGGACATCACTCCCAGAAGAATTTAGACCTCAGTTGACAGGATAACTGTGTAAGAACAATTCTGAAGACAAGGCCACTGTGTAGCAGCCATGGACCCACCGGGCAGGCCAGGCCTGGCCAGCCCTGCTCCACGGGCACAGCTCACCAGGGCAACCCCCTGCCAAGCTGAGCTGCCTCACACACAGCTCCTGTATCTTTGCACATCCCAGCCCGTTAATCCAGGGATCAGAAAAGCAATCCCGGGATCACAGGAGCAGTTGGCATGTGGGGACAGCAGGAGGTGGCACTGTGGATGGCCGTGCTTGCCCAGCACAGCTGGAGCAGAGGCAGAGCTCAGCCGCACAGCCACATCCTCAGTCCACGGGGGTTTTCTCCTCATGGCTGCTTTTCCCTGCAAACAGAGATTCTTTTTTTTTCCCTCAGCACATTCCCTCTCACATCAACTCCAAGATGAGCACAGCTTGTGCTGTGGCTCTCCCTCCTGGACGAGTTCTGTTCACACCAGCCCACAGAAACTTCCTGGAAGTTCAGATCTGTGAGACCAAAATCCCCGGCTGAGGGTCACAATTGGCCAACGAGGGGCAAGCGACAGACACCATAATCACATAAGCCTCATTTGGTTAGAAATGAGGCTAAAAACCAGATGTCTTTTAAGTATCTTAGGCCTGGAGTATTTGCTGATGGAAGAAGCTGACTAATCTGCTTAGTACCCTGCTCTGCAGAAGGGCACTGGAGGGGACAGGGACAGGGGACAGGCTCAGCTGGCACCCCCAGGCTATCCTGGGTGTAAATCAGCCAGAATCAGGCAACACCAGCAGTTCTGTTTGTGGCAGATATTCCCTCAGTTTGAGTTGTCCTGGCTCTGACCTTTGAGCAGTGGAGCTTTCTAAAGCTCAGCCTGCCCAAACTTGGGCTGTGTGACAGCGCAGGGAACACACAGGACACGCAGCAGCCCCAGCCAGGAGCCACCTGATGGCTGCTGTCACTGCAGGATGGGGCTCTTCCCCTCCTCACCTGCTCCTGGCACACGCTCAGCCCTAGATCTGTGTCATGGCAGTAAAACAGATGCTCTGACAGAAAACCCTCTGGATGCAGAATTACAGTTTAGGCTCATAAAAACCCGAGCAGCCTCGCTGCCTGCAGATGGCACGTTGGTGGCAGCGAGAGCCTCCTCTCTCCCATCTGCTGACAGCTCTGGGGACAGGAGCAGGCAGGTCAGGATGGCAGCCAGAGGCAGGGGAGCTGGGATTACAGGAGGTGTGCAGCTTGCTAAGGTCACAGCAAGTTTCGTTTTAGATGAGTGTCACAAAGCATTGTATAAACTCAGATTAAATCCAAGAAAACAAAAAAAAAAAACAAAACAAAACAAGAGCACAGCTCAATTCCTTAACCAAACCAATTAGCTCACACCTTATTTTTTTTTCCTTATTTTTTTTAAATGAAGTGCCACAGCAGAGCAGCAACGTTCCAAGTAAGCAGGATATCCTTCATCATGTGGCACAGCCCGACTTGCCTCTGCAGGCTGCTGTAATTAGTCGGCCTGTCTAGCACCTCACTCCTGTTCCCTGGCTTGAATACTAATGCTGGGGGCTGACAGCAGCAGCATTTGGAAGCAGGCAGCACAGGAGGACCAGCAGGGATGGACTTGTGCACACCCAGCAGGTAACTCCACTTGGGAACATCCCTGCAGCTGCCTTGGAACTCAGCTGGTTTATTGGGAGGGAATTCCACCAGGTGCACTCCTGGGGTGATGGGAATCAAACAAGAGGCTCTTTGCAGAGATATTTACCTTGTGACAACCTCCCACCACGATAAGCCTCGTGCTCCTATGGCTGTTATCCCTGGAGGAGTAGCAGAGGCTGTGACAGTGATTCTGGAATGCCAACACCCCACACACACCTCCCCTGATGTGCCCCACTCCCTGCTCCCTGCTCTGAGCACTGCTGGTGCTCAGCAGGCAGCCAGGTGAGGCTCATCCTCCCTGCAGAGACCTGGGCCAAGCTCTTCACCTTTTTAAGGTGACATTTAGGCAGGGCTGCCAAGCTTTGGGTGTTTAGGATGTCTGTCACGCCTTTGGCTGTCCCAGCAAGCCTCAGGTGAAACTGCAAAGATCCTGATTAAATCCCCAACCTTCCCTCTCACCTCCAGTCCCAAAACACCCCGAGCCCCTTCCTTAATGAGCAATATCCCCCAAATATTGCAGTATCCATCCTGCCCATCCATCCTGCCTTCAGACACAGCCACACACCCAAACTCCAGGCAGCACAATCTCTCACTCCAACGATGATTAAACTCCAAACCCAAACTTCTCAACGTGTGCCAGCTCCCAGCAAATGAACAATTTCACTGCCTAAGTAATTTGGAGAAATGACTGAGGGAGCTGTGCAGGCACTTGGCAGCCATGGGTAGGTTTTGGTCTCACTGGTGCCAAAGAACAGCTCTGTCCTTGGGGCAGGACGGTGCCAGGGACCCAGCTGCAAAATCCTGACCTTGGGAAAAGCATCAGCCCTGCTCTCTGAGCTGGGTCAGGCCCTGAGTCCTGCTTTTCACAGAATTACAGGATGGTTTGGGGTGGAAGGGACCTTAAAAATGACTCAGTGCCACCCCTGCCATGGCAAGGACACCTCCCACTGTCCCAGGCTGCTCCCAGCCCCAGTGTCCAACCTGGCCTTGGACACTGCCAGGGATCCAGGGGCAGCCACAGCTGCTCTGGGCACCCTGTGCCAGGGCCTCGGCACCCTCACAGGGAAGGATTCCTTCCCAATATCCCATCCATCCCTGCCCTCTGGCATTGGGAAGCCATTCCTGTGTCCTGTCCCTCCATGTCCTTGTCCAAAATCCCTCTTCCTGCAGGTACTGGTAAAATTGATAAGGTCTCCCCCAAGCCTTCTCTTCTCCTTTTCCCCAGGAATTCCACATCCTCCTTTGCTCTCAGGTGGACTAACTGCAGCACCACTTGCACCAGGGATGGGGCACCAGATTACCCAGGAAAACCTTTCTTCTGCACCACAAATGAGCACGGATTGCTGCAACAAATGCTACATTTGCAACCCCTCCTCTGCCTTCTTCTTCCCCCTCCTCTTCTTTCTGACTTTCTATTTGCTTTTCTCTGCCTCAGGCTTAAGTCAAGTAATTTGAATTCACTGCAAATACTTATCTGTAGTTCCTTACCTGCAATTCATTATTTACTGTGCTGTTCAGTTAATAGTAAATACTGATTGCTCTAAGGACAGCTCATTTGTTTGTTTAATGAGCTGCCTTTAAGTTACACTGAGCAAATCTTTCAAACTATCAGTATTTCCAAGGAGCAATGGAGTTCCAGATTCTTTTATTACATCCCCTTGCTTCCAGAAGGATGCCATAAAAATATTGGACAACCAAACAAGAAAAAAAGATTAAATTTCCATTTATCTCATCAACCTAGTGAACAATTCTCCCTACATGTAATTACTGCATTAAAATTGCTCATAAATAGTAGCAGGATGACAGCCAAAATTCCCAGATTACTGCTCTACCGCTTCCAAGAGAAATTACAGTGTACTACGAAATATGGCATCAACCTCAGCTCTTTGGTTCCCTCTTCAAATATTCCTTGTTTAAGTCCTGTACACACAAATCTTGAGGAAATTAATGGATCCCCACAGCTTAACACTGGTGCATCCCCTGGCTAAGCTTTTCATTAGCTAGAACCAAGTTTAATTTCTCAGTGACATGGATGTTACAGGACTGGTAAATATTTGTGATTAGAAATTACAGCCTCCCGCGTGGCCTCAGTTATGGAACAACAGGAAAAAAATCTGGGGGGAAAAGATATTGCTTTCTGGTAGGAAGAAATAAAAGTTCGGTTGTTTAATGATTCCACATGGAATTTTTAATTGTTAGAGCAGGACTGGTAAATATTTGTGATTAGAAATTACAGCCTCCCGCGTGGCCTCAGTTATGGAACAACAGGAAAAAAATCTGGGGGGAAAAGATATTGCTTTCTGGTAGGAAGAAATAAAAATTTGGTTGTTTAATGATTCTACATGGAATTTTTAATTGTTAGAACCCTAGATACTGAGAATTTTAAACTTTCTGTATAGAAAAACACAGACCCTCAAGAAAACACTACATTTAACCTGAAGCTGTAGAGAAGACTTCCAAAATTAAATAATAAAACTAAGATTATAAGTCTATAGTTTAAATAGAAGTGTGCAATATCACATAACAGAAAACAAAGTTTTAAAATATAATAATAGATATAAAACTAAAATAGAAGTTTTAAAACAATAACTAGTCCTTCTTTACCTTCTTCTTCATAAGTTTAAGAAGTATTTTATAATTAAACAAAAAAGCCCACATTACGAGACATAAATAATTAGTTATTAAGTTAAAGGTAAAAATAAGTGTCATTTCTTAATTAAATAGTTTTTGCTTAAAAATACATACATAATAAATACATAATACATAATAAATACATACATACATAATAAATAAATACAAAAACCGTTTTATCACTTGTGAATAAAATACCGTAAAACTCACAACTTATAAAACTGCAATATAAATAAGAAATAATAAACATCTGAGTCCAAACACAAAATACCATCTCAAGAATTTTCAATGCCAACCCTAACCCAAAAAAAACCCAAAACAACAACAACAAAAAAACCAACCAAACAAACAAACAAAAAAAAAAGGGAAGAAAAAGGAAAAAAAAATCAGGGGCTCCACTGCAAAGCCTTCCAGCAAGTGGAGCATGGAAAATTCACCAGGAAAGGAAAGGAAATGTGCTCCAAACGTGCTCCAAAGGGTTCCCAGAGCAGCTCCCAGCAGAGGGATGCAGCCCTGGGATCCAGCAGGGAGCTCACAGCAGGAATCCATCACCTGGGAGCTTTTCCACACCTCACAGAGCTCCCTGCTTCACCAGTTAGCTGGGAAAGGTGGAGATTTCTGCTGCATTTCTGCTGTAAATGCTGCTCCAGTGCCAGTTTTTATGCAGCTATAGATCTTTTTTTCCCCCTGAAAACCCCCCGATGTGCAGAGTCACTCAGGGGTTTGGAAAAGAGAGAGAATATTCATAAGGACCCCATTTTAGTTCAGGTGTCAATGTCACCCATTGCTTTTCCCCTAAAAGCTTTTTGACATCCCAGTGTCAGTGCCAGGGAGAGGATAACCTTCACTTGACTCTTCCCCAGTCACCTATTTTGGGATGTTTTCAGTTCTTAAAAAAGCAGCCCATGCATATGCTGGAGGTGATTAAAATAATCACCCAAATCAGAAAGCTGCTCTTCCTTCCATGGCAAAGTATTTCCAAACCCACTGCAGCACACAACAGGCACAGAGATATTTTTGGTTTAGATGCAATTCCACTCTCAGGAGGTTTAGTGAGAAAAGTCCATGCATTATTTATCTTACCAAGGACTTCATAAACATTATCGGACAGCACATCTAAAGGAAAAGTTTTCAGTCTAGTTACACAACTTCAGCATTATTTCACAAAATTTATGTGTTTCAACTGTGATTGCAACTATTGTGCCTTCCCAATTTTGTAATCCACCAGTTTCCAAACCAAAAAAACACTCTAAAAATGGAATAAATATAATCAACAAAGAAATACATACGCAAGGCTGTAGCACAATGCAGCAGTAAAACATTCAATTCAATAAAGAACACAATATAATTAATTTCCCTGGGCCGAAGTTTTAAGGAATAAACAAGGAATTTGGGAGGCCAGCTTGCCAGGTCCTGGCTGTCTGGGAGAGCAGGTCAGCCTTGGGCTGGGCAGGGTGACAGATGGTGCTGTCCCCTGGCTGCACTGATGCTGTGCAAACTCAATTTCTGGTGTCTCTGCTGGAGATCTGCCTTGAGCTGAGGGGAAGCAAGAGGTGTATGAGCATCTTGGAATCCAAAGGTGTGACCCCAGGAAAAGGCAGCCAGCACCAGCTCTCCATTCCCACAAACACTGCCTTATCTGCTCCCAGCTGTTCCCAACAAAATCCTGAAGTGCAATCCCCTCCAGTCTCATCAGATCACACCTTATGCTCTGAATGGTTTAAAGGAGCATAAATGATTTCTCCTGGTCATATCTCTGCCCACATAATGGCCCAGCACCTGGGAGAGCTGATTTAATTGGTTTTGTCCATCTGGCAGCTGAAGCACTGAGCACAAGGACCACATTTCTTAGAGCTTTGCATGGCTTTTACACACACACACAGGGATGGAAAGATGAGGAAATGGGGTTTGGAACCTGCAAAGACACTCAGGAGCTCAGCCATGCCAGCCCCATCAGACCTGCTGGACCCTCAAAATGCCTCTGAACAGCACTTGCAATAAGGACTTCCAAGAAAACCCAGAGTGGAAATCAATACCTGCTTTAACCCCTTCATGGCCCAAGGAATAAATGTGAGCTGTGGGTGGGCTGTTGCTGATGATGGCCACCTCGTTAAACTTTAGTGATGACATTACTGACATGGCACTTCCCAGTAAACTGAAATAACCACATGGTCACTCCTTCCAGCAGG
The DNA here is from genome assembly GCF_017590135.1 of Pyrgilauda ruficollis. NCBI lineage: Eukaryota > Metazoa > Chordata > Aves > Passeriformes > Passeridae > Pyrgilauda > Pyrgilauda ruficollis. The sequence goes on from NW_024508101.1 coordinate 2,630,291, forward strand.
AGCACACAAACCTGCACCAAATTCTGCCCTGATGGAAGTTCTTAAATATCTGAGTAAACACCAACATCTGTATCGATCTGAGGAGAACAGCTGGGTCATGGGACACAGGTGACCCCACAGTGGCTCAGAGGGAGAACAGAAATCCTCTGTCCTCCTGCAGCTGTCTGGGCACTTTCTGAGCTGTATCTGCTCTTTAATACTGACAGGTCTTTCCTCCGTAAGTTTAAGTACCTTTTTATTTTAATTAATTGCTTCCCTGCCCATCCTCACTGGACACAAAACTGCTCCTTCTCCAGTTCCTTTTTGGGCTGGGTTAACCGGGCAGCAGCTCTGAGCACTGGGCCACCTATGACAGACAAGTTTAGGTCACTAGACACAATTTTTTCCCGAGTGGGAATTAATCCATATTTTTACATACTCCTTTAATCCTTCTTCCAGTTCTACTGTGGCACCAACCTCTCTTTCAGGGGAAAATCTGGATTTAATGTAGTGTACTCGAGGTGGATGCACCACATCCTGCAGCACAAATTGCTTGTGGAGATGTTGTGCAGACTTCTGAGAAACCCACAAGTATTTAATTAGCAAGTTCCTAAGGTATTTAGAGTGGAATTAAAAGCACCATGCTGAAATTTTAGACTGTATTCCTTCACTGCACTATAAAGTGTACTTTGCATAATTCCTGTACAAGCCACCATAAAATAAGGGTCTGGCTTTGCATACGCACATTTACAGATGTAAGAGCAGCCTAATCCCCCCACGTGTGTCTGGTTTATCCCCTCCACCTGAAGCCCTGGCCACACATAATTCCTTTTTTAACCAATGAAAACACATAAATTATTCCAGCACGAGGAGATAACTCTGTAGCAGAGGAATGCCATGACCTACAAACACACAGTGACCATCACCCTCCCTGCTGGTCACAAACCAGCCCAGATCTGAGCTTTGCAGACACACCTGAAAGCACAGCCTGCTAAAAATTCAACTGTTGTCTGAGGCTTTTGCCATTCTGCATTTTCCTTGAGATGCTACATCTCCTAAACGAGTTTAGCACATTTCTGGCTGAAACTAGTTTTATATTAATTGAGATTTTCAACAGCCATTAGCATTTCAGCTCATAGGTCAAGCATGAAGCAGAAAGCAAAGGACAGCAGCAGGTGGGGTGGGTGATGGGGATGAGGCTGTGGCAGCCAGGCACAAAGGGAAGAGAAGGAAAAGAAATAAAAGCAGGCTGCAGTTTGTGCTCAGATGAGACTGCCAGTGACAGCCTCTGCCAAGAGAGGTAATGCAAATTCCCCAAAATTTCAACACCAATTTGCAAAGGTGCCTGCTTCTTTTGTACTCTCATCCTGCCTCTTTCAAAACACATAGTAATAGGAAAATCATGAGCTTTCTCCATTAATACAAACAAACATGAGTTCTAGTAAAGCAATACTTCCTTGAAGCAGCCCTGCCTCACCTGGAAAGGCTCTCCTGGAACCCAGCACATGCCCCAGCCAGTCTGAGCCATGCCAGCTCCTGCCTGGAGCACAGCCCTGGCACACACAGAGCCAGGAGAGCTCCACTGACTGGGAAACGTGGGCAGGGATGTGCCAGGCAGAGCTCTGGCAGGCCTGGGGCTAATGAGATTGTTCAGTCAGCAGAAAGCTCAGGGAGAAGAGCACAAAACTCACTCCAAAGGCACAGCCAAGGGCTCCCGGGGATTCTGCCACGGGAGGAACCCTGCATCCTCTCAGGTGGCAAAGGAGGGGGAAATTTACACACCCAGCCCCTGATGGGCTCCAGTCCAGGCACAGGAACCATCCCAGAGCCAGGAAAATCACCTGACAGTGGCAGAAACCACTGAGGGCTCCACTTGGTGATTCTCACAGGGTGGGTTTGTGCTTGCTGGAGAGCTCCCTGTGCTGGTAACGAGGTAACAACATGAACAGGTGGAAAGGGGTTTAATTGAAAATAAATTACCGCTGTAGCAGAAAACAGCTATTATTCCCCACTCAATCCATTAAGGATCATCTTTGCCTGCTGCAACCAAGGCAGGTGAAGTCACTCAGATGTACAACACTGGCAGATATCAAAACCCCTAAATCTGAGCTCCCTGCTCCATCTGTGCCAGGAAAAATACACACTCACAGAGCTTCTCTGCCTCAGGGACTCAGGAGATGCTCAGTGTATTCCCAAAACCTCGAGAGAAAAATCCTGGAGGGCTTCACACAAAAAAAATCTTAAACCCCAAGAAAAACTGAACCCAAAAGTGCAGCAAATCCCCTCTCTCAGTTTTACCCTGCATCTCAGCACAATGGCAGTGAAAGTCACTGGGACACTGCGTGTTCCTAATTTAAATTGCAGCCAGTGACTCGTGACCAGGGAGAGTTTCACAGCAGGCAGGCTCTGTACTCTCTGCCTGCCTCTGATTCTCCTCCTTCTGTGTAATAACAGAGATTAGCTCTTTCAGCTTCCTGGAGGATCTCCCCACACTTGCTTCTCCTGATAAGTCAAGGCTATTAAGCTTCCAACATTTTCTACATTGCCAGAGATACAAGGGATTACTTAGGAAAAAGAAAAATTGAGTGCAATTCAGTGATTTCCCAGACACTGCATGGGAGTGTTTGAGGGTATGAGTGAAACACCATCCTCATCTCTCTGAAATCCTCATCTGCCTGTGTGGACAGCCACAGCATCTCTCACTTTGGGAATCTTGGTGTGATTCTACAAGAGGATCCAGTGGGACTCACAGTCTGCCAAGGCACCACAGGAACTGATTTATGGCAATAATTGTGGGATTTGGCCCAGTTTGTGCATTAGGAATCTGAGTAGCAGAGTAAACAGGATGGCATTAGAGGTTCATGGATAATTCTGCGCTTCCTACTTTCCCTGTTTTCACCTGGAATCTCCAACCATTTCCTTTCACCATGAAGAACTTCACAGCTCAACAAAACCCCCAACAAGGCTAAATACAAACACACACCCAGCAGCCCAGCCCACCAGGGGAGACACTCTTGGTTCACCTGCCTTTTTTAGGAGCTTGTTTTTACAGACTCATGAGGAAGATGGGACAAATTTTTCTCAGGATCTCCAGGGTAGAAGGAGCTCAGAATCATACCAGGAGTGCCTGAGACATTCTCCTAAGTAGCATAATGCTGCCATTTATCTGGTCATCATTCTGTTCCTACAGCTTCTGCTAATGGAATTGTTTTTTGGCAAAGCTTTCAGAGAAATCAAGTTGTTGATAAGGCGAGGATTATTTCTGAGCACAGCAGCAATTTTCTGCACTTGCTCTGGTAGTTTTACCATTGTAAGGGAAAGCATCATTCAAAACACTCCAAACCCCAATGATTTTCTAGCTGCAACAGTTGCTTTTCTCCATTAACACCTTTTTTTTTTTTTTCTGAGGCACTAAATCAAAACATCCATCAAGCACACTGAAGACAGCTGGCTGACAATATATTGAATATATCCACTGTAGCTGTGAAAGAAAGGGAAGAGACTCTGTAATTCTGCTTCTCTTTCCTCGGGACCCACATTCATCATCCCTTTCAGCATGGCAGGGTGCAGAGCAGCAGCTGTCAGTACCTTCAGGTGATCACAGGAGATGTTTCATCGGGCACATCACAAGCCCAGGGTGTATTTTAAGGCACAGTTGATCTTTAGAGGTACAATTTGACTCCAGCTAGGTGGCTGAGCAGAAAACAATGAGGAAGCAACACAGGCAGCAAAACACACTCTTCAAACAGCCTGAAAGCCTTGGAAAAACAGGATTGCTTGGAAAAATATGATTTACCTGTTTACCCAGTACCTGGGGAAAATGTTTTGAAGGAAATTGAGCAAAACTAAATCTATTCCCTCAGCTCATGAGGGGTTGGTAAAGTATCTCCCAAGGCCACACAAGAAGGTTTAGAAACAACCCAGAGAAAGTGCCCACTAACTGGAGGGCAATTTCGGTGCCTGCTTTTCCTTTACTCTTGGTTTTTGCTTTCCATGGGAACAGCAAAATCCACTCACCTAAACCCCACCATCAAATAGGAAATCTTTGTTTCAAAAGCTGGAGCTGCTGCTGTTTCCCCATGATGTGACTTTCTGAACACTGAGCACAAACCCATTAATATCCCCTAGTTTTGGAAAAAAAGTCCACTCCACCTTGCTGGAAATTAAAGTAAATAAAATCAAATTAGAAATACAGAAAGTAAATATCAGGAGTGGAAAGTTCTGCATGAACAATTAAAATCTCCTGAAATGATGTGAAACTGCAAGGGGAAGCTTCAAGCTGAATGTCAAACAGCAGCACCAGGATTTCACTGCCCATTCTGTCCACAACACCAAGTTCTTCAGAACAAGGGTGGCTTTTGCCCCCCAGTCCACTGCAGAATCAATGATTTGCACAGTGGGAGAAGTGCTTTCCAGGCCACATGCATGAAAACTGCATTACAGACTTCATCCAGAGCTTTTACAGCATCACAGACATTGCTCTGCCGCCTTCTTAAAAAAAAATAAATAAAATTAAAGAAGAAATTGTCAGTAAATTGTCAAATTGTTTATATCTCATTTGTGTCACATCATGGATAAATTTAATGCACTCTAATCATTATCTCACAAAAACTAATTATCTTACTTGTAAAGACTAACCAGAAAGTGGCTAAAAAACCCTAAAAATATCACGGAGAGGAGTCAGTTATGCACAAGTACATACATACATTTGTGTCTCAAATTCCTCTGACTGAACTTCTGCTCCTTCCCTGCAGCCCTGAGCCTGGAAATGCCCTCAGAGCTCTGCTGGCACAGACCATGCATGGACACCTCACATCCTTTCTCCTGCCCAGCCCAACTGCTTGGTCAAACAACATTTCTTATGGAGCTGGGCTGCAGCTGGGAGCCTGTGGGATGCTCTGAGGTGCTGCCTGAAAAATGGGACTATGTTATTATAAGTAACACTTCATGTTCAATAAATGAACTTTAGAAGTCCAGCACACAACGTGGCAGATGCAGAAGGTGCAAAGGGAACTCACCAGGCTCTGGTATTAAATGCAGAAAACTCCCCATGGCTGGGGCAGCGAGGAAACAAGACAGGTTTTTCTAAGGAGCTGGAAAACCTTTGAGTTTCAAGACTGAAATATATTAATTGCTATGCTTATGAGGTTAGAATTATCTGGAAAAGTCATGGAACATCCAGAATCTAAGATGATGATGCTTCCTACTTTACTCCTTATTCCAAGATAATCTGGTGTAGTTTATGCCCTGCTGCAGCAGAGACACACAGCTACCTCTCCTTTAGTTCCCTGAAGCTAGAAAAGAGCTAATTCTCTACCTACCAAACTCTGATTTATTCTACGTGGCAGAAAAGCCTTTCTCATGAGACATTTTACACCTAAAATACAGCAGCAGGTGATGCACTGGCTTCCTTGACATTCTCCTCTGTAAAACTCCCAGAGCTTGAAGCATCCTGTTTTTGCAGACAGGCAGAGATGGAGCTCATGGCCACAGAAGAACCAAAATGCAGAATGAAACCCACTTCTGCAATTACAGCACAAGCCCTTGGAGCTTTCCTTTCTACTCTCCTTTTCCTCCCTTTATTTAGCTGAAGTTATTTAGAGGACAGATCTCTGTTTAAGCAGCTGCTGCCACAACTAGTTGGCCCAAGCAGCTTTTTTAATTAAATATTTGCTAGTGTGAGAGTTTTCTCTCCCCTCCCTGCTCTCCTTGTGGACAACATTTGTTCTTGCAAAGATAACAGGAATCAGCCTCCGAGGCCTCCTGCACTCCAAGCCCCTGCAATGGTGTGAAATCCCCACAAAAATTAATTTTTATGATAGGCATCACGACATTTTCCTATCAAGGACAACCATCAACAATGAGGAAAAGAAATAAAGCTAGCTGGGATTTAATAATGATTATTAAATTATGTCATTTACATAATTAGACCTTAGTACTAACTATGGCACATCTCTTTTATGGCATGGTAAATTGGCAAAGCACTTCATAAAGAGATTTTTGGGGTTTTTCTTCCCTTCTCTCCCACCAATTACAGAGGAGTAGATCAGGTAAATGATATCACAACCCATACTAAGCAGGTTTACACAAAGACAAGAAATGGAGGCGAGTTTCATGACGTGAATGAGGGAATTCTTGAGAAATACGGATTTCAAACAGGTTTCTTACACATTTGTTGCTCTCAGAATTTCTTCCTAGTCAGCAGCCAAGTCCAGCAATGCCTCTGGGATGTTTTATGGTATTTCCCAACCAGGATCAGGGAAGCACTGTGTTTACTCTGCCAGAGGTGTGCACAGAATTGTTCCCTCTGCTTCTCCCAGCAGGTAACCCTGGGAACAGCATTAAAGGCAACTGCCTTGACCCAATGCCAGCAAAGGCTTGGCTTGTTGGGGGAAAGCTCCAGCTGATGTTTCATAAAGCAGAGGTGGCTTGACTCATTTTTACCAGGTCCAGGTGTGACTGAGACTCTCATCTGTTTCCATAGTGGAAACAGCAGAGCCAAGTCAGTGTGAAAAAAACCCAAACACAACTCCTCATGAGAGCCAGTTTGGTGCTGGAGGTAGGAAAGGGAAACAAAAAATGTGATGTTTTTTGGGCAAAGCTGTTTCAACAGACACTCAGGGTCCCCCTCCATGCAGAAATGAGGAAGCAGCAAGGGATGAGCTGGGGAGGGCTTGGGATGGAATGCCCAGAGCAGCTGTGGCTGCCCCTGGATCCCTGAAGTGTCCAAGGCCAGGCTGGACAGGGCTTGGAGCAGCCGGGAAGAGTGGAAGGTGTCCCTGCCCATGGCTAGATGAGCTTTTAAGTTCCTTCCAAACGAAAACCACTCCATGATTCCTTGGGGCTGAAGGGATAAAGTGCTGAGAAGCAGCAGCACGGAGGAGCACAGGACTGGAGTGTGAAACGGAGATGGAGAGAGGGAGGTTTCAGGAAAAAAGGAGGCAGCAGGAGGAGCACACAAGGAAATGAGAGCAACAGCAAACGAGGCTGGTGCATCTACACCAGGCTGGGGTGTAAACGAGGCTGGAGCAGCTGCTGCTCCACGTCTGTGAGTGAGGAACACATCCTGGGAGAGGGATGGCTCTGGCAAAATCTGGGAATGCAGCTGGGCAGGGATCAGTGCTGAGCAGAGACAGGCAGCACAGGGACTTAGGAGAATTTGTGAGGCTGGAATAGAAACTCACTGGGGAAGAAATGAAAGAGAGTCTGGATCTCAATCCCTGAGCAGGGAACTGGGGAGCCTGTGATGGCAGTGGCTGTCTGGGGGGATCAGAGAGCAAAGCAGAAAATTCTGCATTTGAGAGTATTTCAAACCTGCCTGAACTCCCCAGGCTGGAGACACAGAGGGAATTTATTTCAAAAAGAAATACTAGTATCATATCACCAAGCAATTAAATATATATATATTTAAATAAGATACATTAAGGCAGACAAGACTGTACAAAGTGTTCAGTACCTGGGCACAGGAGGACTCAGCCCTCATTTACTGCACTCTACACTGGGGTGTATCCTCTGAGGACAGCACAGATGCTCCTGACTGACATCAGCTTCACTGGCAAAGAAGAAATAAAAATCTGATCTTCTGTTTCCATGGGAAACCTGTCAAATTCCACTCACGCACCACAACACCTCGCTGCCTTTCCAGGAACAGAAGCAACTGGTGAAGAAAAACAGGGCTGGGACCACTCTCTGTTACCTGTCTCAGGAAAATCTTTCTTGGGGGGATTGATTAATATGATTTACATGTTTATAAACATCACCAAAGAACTGCAATGCTGTGTGCTTCCTGAGAGGATCAGGAAACAGCAGTATCCCAATTCCCTCTGCTTCCCTCAGATCCATTCACCGTAAACCAAGGTCACTGGCACTCTCCTGGGCACCAGGCAGGTAAATCCAAGCTGACAACACACACAGATCCTTCAGATCACTGCAGGAATCAGGGAAGCCTGAGAGCTGTTCTAAAATGCCCCTTGCATTATGGAGCAGTCAGAAAATTAAAAAATAAAGAGTGAAATCTCCAGATGGGCTTCCACCCCCAGGAGACCTCTCCAAAATCCAAGCACTGTCAGGCTGAACTCACCAAAGCAAAGACAAACAGGATTCCTCCTTTGGAGGTAATGCCTTCAGCAGCTCCTAATCCAGGTACACATGAAGGTTCTGTTTCATAATTGCATCTGCTTTTCTTTTGTAATAACAGCATTTCTAATTTTGCAACTTTGGCTTTATTAGAGTGAAAGTTGTTTCCATTCTCAGCTTGGCTGATGTTTGAATAGGCTCCCAGAAGCTTGCTGGGCACAAAGGATACCACTTTCAGACTCAGAGAAATCAGTGTTTTCAACAAATACTTTAAGCTTCTATAATCCAGGACAAGTTTGGGCATCCCAAGCGTCTGGGAGTGCCTCTCACCTGCTGCAGAATCAGCTCCAGGGCTGCTGAAAGGAATCTGCAGGTGGGGAGGAACCATTCCAGGAGCTGGATGTTGTCTCTAGCACCACCTCTCCCCATCCAAAGGGACAATCCAGGTCTCCATAAAAAGTCCAGACTGGTGCAAATCTGTTGTTAGACCTGGTGGAGAAGATTGGCAGGGGCTGCCCAGGGAGGTTTGGAGAGCCCATCCCTGGAGGTGTCACCTGGAGGTGGCACTGAGTGCTCTGGGCTGGGGACAGGGTGGGGATGGGGCACAGCTGGGACTCAGTGATCCTGGAGGGCTTTTCCAAGCTCAGTGATTCAGTGAGTGCTGTGTAGATGGGAATGGTGCTGCAGAACACGTCCCAGAGCCTCACCCAGCACCTGCTGCTGACCTCTGCACCCCAGAATATTCAGCTCAAACACATACCTGCTCTCTGGGGCTGACCTGTGCCATTGAAAAGCCCCTGAGCAGCAATTCAGCCACCAACAGTGAGAGGGTGGCTTTAATTTCACTGGAAATCTGGCACTTCCTCTGCCCCAGCTCCTCAGGGATCACAGGCTGAAGTGTCACCTGCAGGGAGGAACGACACCAACCTGACCCCAAAGCCACCCCAGCTCCCCTGCAGGTGACAGAGCCAGGATCCCATGTAACACCCACCCCAACAGCTCTGCCTGGGAACATTTCACTAATCCTGAAGCACAAAAAGGCTTCAAATATCTGTCAGTCAGGCTGCTCCCCGCTGGCCTCCCCGCAGCCCTCGCAGCCTTGCTGGGAGGATTGTTATTGAGATCACCAGCACTGCCAACGTGCTGAGGAAAATTAAACCCCAGCCCTGGAAACAATAGCTATTACAAAGTGTGTAACCAGCAGGAGAGGGGATGAATGGTTGTAATTCCAAGGCGTAGAAAGCTTTTTAAAAATGTCTTTACACTCATCCATACTTCTTTAATATTTTGCTGCTTAATAGTGGCGTTTTATAGCCAGGTCATAATTTCAGTGAGGTACAAACTTGTGGAGTATAATGTCAAGCTATGTGGTAGAGTCAAGTAAACATTTGTAGTAATTATATGCCCAGGAGATTTCATCACCTCGCAGAATTAACAAGGAGCTCAGTAAATTACAAATCACTCCATCTGCAATTGCTGCATCTCCAGCAAAGAGCTCGGCTCCATCTCCAGCAACCCTGACACGATGTGTCAGAGCACAGTGCAAACCTGTCAGCCTGTTGTTGTGCACTCCCAGCAGCCACCACCTCACCTCACCAAGCTCCTTCTCAAAGCTTTGGAGCACAATTCTCCTTCCAGAGAAAACACAGTTAGAAGAGGCAGGTTGCTCACACCTCGTGATTCACGCTAGAATTTGTTTCCACTTTGGCTTCGCCACAGAGAAACGTTCAAAGGGATGAGATCGAGGTAGGGGTGATCCCTAATTCCAAATGGGTGTCTGGGAACACTGAAATGCTCCAAGGCTCGGGAGAGGCAGGCTGCCTGTGGAGCTGCCTGCCCAGGCAGCAGCAGCCAGGTTCTCAGTGCACACATATGTTCCGAAAGCACTCGCTCTGCACAAAGCTCATTAAGAGCCCTGACAATCATCCTGATGGAGCAGGAGCCAACAGCTACTGCCTCTCCTGCTGGAAACTCAGGGAATGAGAATGGCTCTGAAGATTTCCAAGGCAGAAAATGCAGATTGCTTTTAAATGTCTCTTTCTAGACTCCCCCAGCCATGCCAGGGTTACCAGGCAGTGATTACAAACAAGCTCCTCGATTAGGAATTTGAGCACAGCAATAAATTGCCCAAGCAGCTGCTGCTCTCTGGCTCAGAGATGAGTGCCCTTTAGCGTTTGCTAAAGTGATTTCCTACAAAATCCCTGCCATTTGTCAGGCCTCTACCTGGAAGGTGGAATACACTTGCAGAACTCGCAGATTCATCACTGGCTAATTCTGTTCTCTGAACAGCACCAAACAAAAAGGAGACAATGCTCAGCCATCAACTTCTTTCATGTCTTACATCAGTTTTAAGACAGCAGTTACAGGGAATCACAGAAGAGTTTGGGTTGGGAGGAACCTTAAAATCCATCTTGTTTGGCCCCTTGCCATGGCAGGGACACCTTCCACTGTCCCAGGTTGCATCCAGCCCTGTCCAGCCTTGGGCACTGCCAGGGATCCAGGGACAGCCACAGCTGCTCTGGGCACCTGTGACAGGGCCTCCCTAGGAAAAATTTTTCCTAATGTCCCACCTAAACCTACTCTCTGTCAGTCTGAAGCCATTCCCTCCTCTCCTGTCCCTGCAGGCCATCGCAGAAGTGTCTGTCCAGCTCTCTTGGAGCCCATTTAGGCACTGGAAGGCACAGTCAGGTCATCCCAAAGCCTTCTCCAGGCTGAGCAATCCCAATTCTCTCAGCCTTTCCTCCCAGCAGAGCTGCTCCATCCCTCACATCCAGCACACCTGAACCTCACAGCCCGGGGGCTCCACGTGGGAGATGCTGCTCCCCTCCAACCCTCCAGGGATGAACTGAGCCCAGCCTTGGCTTTGCACCCTCTGACCTCTAAAGGGACAGGAGCCAAAAGACAGGGACCCAGCCAGGGATGTGAGCAAGCTGTAACAACAGCGAGCTCCCTTCTGACACAGGAGTTTATCTGTTCATTTATTTCATTTCCCTGGCAAATTTAATCCTGCTTCTAACCTTGCTGGCTGCAGCAGTGATGTGCTGGAACCACATCTCTGAGCACAGTCAACATTAACACTCCAGCATTGTTTTCTTTCCCTAAATGACTAATTTATATTGTGCATTCTCTAATACCACAGCCATCTGCCAAAAGGTGTTCAAACCATCCACATTGCAACAGACTCTATTAATATGTATTAAAAATCACATTACAGTTGACATAAGCCATTTCTGTACATGCATATGAAAAATACGACTATTATGTTTAAAACTTTCAACTAATCATGCATCACTGGTTTCCTCCCTCTGAGTTTATAATTTAAATCTTTAAATGTTTCATAGCAGCCTCATCAAGCCAAGATTTCTGATGGCTGTGGAACTGAGACAGCCCATTAGAGTAACAACAAGAAAAAGAAAAAAGAAAACAAATAGGAGCCTGGTTTTGGAGGGGGAAAGAAGAGAAATTATTTATAGATGGCAATAAAGTAATAATAATTAAGAAATAATGTGCATCTGCTTCCTGCATTGTTTCCTATGACACTGGTCACGGTGCAGGGATGGGGTGTGACATAAATCTGTCCAGAAGGACATGGATGGCCAGCAGACAGAGCAGCTGTGACAGATGTCATGCCCAGAGCAGACAATCAGAGGTGACTTTGTACAGGCCAGCCCAGGACCAGCCCTGCTGAAAGCTGTCTGAACATCAGACCCCATCCAGCTCCCCAGCCCAGCTCTGCCTTCTGCAGAGCACAAGAAACATTCCCTGATTTCTCCTTCACTCACGATTTCAGGGCTTTCACTCAGCACAGCTCATTGAAAACCCTGGGACTCAGCAGGCTGAAAGCTCTGAGCAGCTGAAGCCCAGAGCAGGGACACAAAGTCCCCAATCCCTGCAGGACACCAACTCCTCCAGGCATCTGACACGGTGGGGACCAACAATTCCAGGGATTTGGATGCTCTGCTCACCTTAAATACCACCAGAAATCTGTGAGCCCAGTCTCCGGGGGTAATTTGAAAATCCCAGAATGGGTTTTAGGTTTTCTTTTTGTGTATTTCCCCCCAAGAATTATAGAGGCACATCCTCCTGTGGAAGCCTTTGTTAGACTTGCTGAGCTTTTTCCCACCTGAATTATCTTTTGTGAATGTTAATCACTGTCATTACATTTATTGTCTGTCAAGCACTTACCTCCATTACCACACGCCCCCCCAACCAAAGAAACAAATTAAAACAAAATTAAAACAAGATTAAAGCAGGTCAGGAGAGAAAACAAGGAACACAAAACTGGGTGTCATTTTATAAAGACTTCTTTTCCAGAGATTCAGATCCCTTCCCCCTTTGCCACAGTCCTCATTTCCAAACTATTTCAACTACCTTTTCCTATAAATGTCTTCCAGAACAATTCTCTAAGAAAGAGTGTAGTGCTTCTCTCCATGAGTGGATAAAAACTTCGGGATTCTCTCCTGAGTCCAGATTTTGATCCCAGCCTTTCTTGCAGAGCCACTGAATAAAGCACCAACTACTGGAATCCAAAGTACTGCCAATAAATTATTGCATTTAGAGTTGCAAAGTGAACTGGGAAAGGGGACAAGGACAACAGAAACAGGTGTTTCTAAGGAGTTGGAAAACATTTGAGTTTCAAGACTGAAATATATTAATTTCTATGAATTTAGAAGGTTAAAGTAATCTGGAAAAGTCATGCATGTATAAATCCAGAATCTAAGATGAAGACACTTTCTTCTTTACTCTTTATTCCAAGATTATCTTGTGTAGTTTACACTCTGCTTCCTTTGGTGACCTGGTACCTATTGAATTTTCCAAAGTTGTTTATTGCCCTTAGCAAAAAAAATCCAGTCCACTGAAGAAATCTAACACCTGCATGCAGGTTTGATGAATAAAATACACAACAAAATTCCAATCCTCCAGGGTTTTTCTGCAGTGTTAGTTAAGTATTGCAAGGAAACTAATTTCAAATGAAACAACAACAACAACAAACTCCACCAAAAGAAAAACAACACCTCAACAAAGCAAAACAACCAAAAACCAACAAACAAGCAAAGTCACCAAAAGCAAACCCCAACTCCTTTCAAAGGTATTTCATTGCAGATATTGAAGTTCTTTTCCCTGGATGCTTGTAAAAATGGAGATAACACATTGGAAATGCATTTTGAGCCACAAAACATCAGCTGATGTTCAAGTGGGTTTCAAACCACTGTGCTAAGGAGCAGACCTGAATTTCTCCCCAGCATCCCTCCAGACAGCAAGGTGATACTGTGATTCATTTTCATCTATCAGAATAATGTTTAAATATTAAAAACGCTCATCTCCAAGTTCACTTCAATTATTAACACTTGATTATCTATTAATTGATTGTATTATTTTTTCATCAAGTGCTGGAGTTTGTCCCTAGGATTGGTGCTGTTCCAGCTCCTCCCTACACCCTGAATTCACCCATGTCCTGCTTCTGGTTGTAAACACAACACCCAGGAGTGAGAAATCAGCATTTGGGTCAGGAATCTGGATTTTGTGGAAAATTTTTTATATTAAATGAAAATATCTTTCATTCTATCACTTGTTTAACCTCTATTTTTTTTTTCACTACTCACAGCCAAACTCCAGCCCACAGAGAACAGCAATCACCTCCCCAGGTGCCTGCTGCACTGCACGCCTGCCTTTGCACAAACCTAACAGTTTGCTTTCAAATCAAACTTTAAATTAAATCATTTTGCAAAATATTTAATCAAACAGAAAGCAGAATGGGCAGTTTCTTTCAGGGGAGATCATGTCTCTGATAAAGAATTCTCTTTAACCTGTCTATGAGGAACTTTGGACTTGAAAATGCCCAGACCCACAGGATGCAACTTCCATGACAAGAATCTGTAATAATGAGCCAATGAACACAATCCTCATAATTAATGGTTACATTTCCTAAATAAAATCAACTTTTACACCTTTTCCCCATCTTAAAAACCCATTTTCATTACTGCTTTTCAAATTGCTGCTTATTTCCCTCAGCAGAAGTAAGACCACACTGTCAGGGAGTTACACAACTGATAACTGTGATATATTGGTATGAACTAAGCTCTGAGTAAAAATCCCCCCCAAAAACAACAACTTCCCCCCCATTTCTCAATATTCCATGGATTTTAAACACAGGCCAGGTTGCACAGGGCCTGGAGCACCGTGGCACAGTGGAAGATGTCCCTGCCATGGCACTGATGGGATTTAATGTCCCTTCCAGCCCAAGCCACGCCACAGTTCTGTGACTCCGAAACAAGCAGTGACAGACAAGTGGCCTTTAGGGAGCAGTGAGCCCAGAGCCAGATCTCACCCTGGAGTCAGGCAGGGCTCAGGATGCATCCCAGATCCCATCCATCAGCAGGGCCAGCCCCAGGAGCTGCTAAGCCATGGTAGGAGCCACAAGCAAAGCCCCAGTGCCCTTCACACTCGGCAGCTAAAAGGGTACAAGTGGAGAGCAGGGAGAAGAGTTTTGGAGTTCCAGCACATCAAAGGCTTAGTGACATTGAAGTAATAAGAAATAATGAATATTTAACTCCCAGCTCATATTAAAAAGCCTATTAATGTTTTATTTTGTCATCCATAATGAAACAAGGAATTGGGCCAGTGGTCCTTAATGATGTCTGTGGTGCACGAGGAAAATTGCTGGGCCAAAAGCAAGGCAGGAGTGGGGAGCTGAGGGCCATGGCAGCCTGGGCTTGGACTCTGGCAGCCTCAGCCACAAACCAGCACTTCTCTGCACTCTGGGGAAATTTGGGAAGGTGGAACAGGAGCTCAGGGCAGGATGATGTGGATTACAAAGCTCAAATCTGACCCTGTCACTGAAGCCCTTCCCTTTCCCACATCACTGTGGTGTCTTTAATTAAGGAGTTGGTTTTGGAAATTCTCAGAAATTCAAATTCCAGCTCTGAAAGACTTTACCTATGATCTTACTGAACTTCTCTGTGTCATGATGCTCCTTGTTCTTCCATCTTTTGGACACCTGCTCGTGTTCATACCATTCTCAGGATGGGACCTGTGTGCAATGAATGTAATCCCTGGAATTCCCATGGATACACAGGTCTATTCTAATAACAGTATATTAAACCATAGCCTTAAAGTACTATTTTAGCCTTATTTTGAGGTGCATTTGTCCCAAATTTGCCAGGAAATTCAGGCTTTTAATTACAAACAAAAGGATACTTGAATCAGCCTTGGCAACCAGAAATGTTGTTAACCAGTTCACAACTGTGACACAGAGGTTTAAGAGACTTGACAGCACCTGTGATCCTGTAAAAATGATTAATTTAATTGTGCAAATAAGATGAGTAAGTGCCCAGGGTATTTATCAAGGTGAAATGAATGGAATTCTACACTTTGGAACACCTGAGCAGGGCACACATCTGCTCTTCACTCAGCTCCCAGCCTCCACGGGCTGCCCAGTGCAGATGAAGTGACACCAGGAGGACAGCAGTGACAATCACTGGGGGTCCTCACACTCTGCTGCTGCCAGGGGTCTGGGGGAGGACCCACAGAGGAGCTCCAGCCACAGCTCCAGCCTGGAGGGACTGACGGGAGCGACAGAGCTGATGCAATAAAACAGCTGAGATAAAGTCCAGGGTTGTCCCTCCTGCAGCAGTCGGTGACAATGACACTACACAGAGCTCTCCCAGTGCTCCCTTCCCCCTGGAAGAGGTGTGGCAGGCAGGATAAAGTCACACTGGCAGCACTGATCCTCCTCTCAGTGCAGCGTCCCCTCCCCTCCAATTCCTCACCCGGGGAGTCAAACCCCTTCCTATTCCTCATTCCTTTGGTGCTTTTCCCTCTCTCATTCCACCAGGACCCAGACAACAAAACTCCATCCATCCCACATCCCCCATCCATCCATCCATCCATCCATCCATCCATCCATCCATCCATCCATCCATTTCTCCATCCATCGATAATTCCATCCATCCATTCATCCATCCATCCCTCATCCATCCATCCATTTCTCCATCCATCCATCCCCCATCCATCCATTCATCCATCCATCCATCCATCCATCCATCCATAATTCCATCCATGCATCCATCCATCCATCTATAATTCCATCCATCCACCATCCCTCCATCCCAGCACTGTGTGTAACCAAGCCTGGGGACACGTCTGAGTTTCAGAGAACACTTTTACCAGTCCAGGTTTCACTTCCCCTGCTGTAACTCCCTCATTTATCACATCCAGGCCCAATCAGAGCACATCTGCTTTGCACATCCCATCACAGATTTACCCACAGGAGCCTCTGTGGCTAAATTACCAAAGATTAGGGACTAATTTGACCAAAGGCTTCCCTGGAGAGCAGCAGTGCTCCAGTGCAGGAGACACAACTGCTGCTTATCCCACGTGGCAGGGATGAGTAGGAAAAAGGTTAAATCTTCCTGCTTTGGGTTCTCTCCAGTTTAAACTGGCCACTAATCCCCAATAATTTAATTTATTTGTATTAATGAACCAGGGAGTCAATATTTGCATTAGCCGATTGCACAAAATAATTTGAAATATTTCTTCTAAATCTGGTTCAATTTCATTTCTTAATGCTAAAGCACCTTTATTTCATGAATACCAGGAGCCTAATTAATATTTCATGCTTATTATTTAAGCTCAGCCTCACAATAATCAGTTCCTAAACCCAGCTTCCACAGGACTCTTCTTGGAGTATTTAATCTTTTGGTATCTGCAGTGCACCTCTGATTTGCAATGAATTTACCTCAAGCTGATTTCTTTCTATTCTCATAACTGAACCCTTGTTAATTAAAAGAGAAAAATCAATGTATTGTTGTCACTGCAGTTTGGAGTGTTTATTTCCTCTCCTCCTTCTTCTCTTCTCTTCCTCTGCACTTTTTGCCTACAAGGCACAAAGCACTGAGTGATTTCCAGACACAGAGTTCCTGAATTTAATCTAAATTAAGCCCCACATCCAATTTGATAACAAATCCCTGCAATGGAACTATTCACACTTGGTAAATACTGCATGATTGTAATTACAAAGCTAAAAATCATAACATGAAAGTCTTGATTAATGCTTCAAAGCAGATTTCCCAGCATTCTGTACATGAAATCCATCCGATTCATCCTATATGTGATTGCTCTGTTTGGCCTCAGGCTAAAAAATCAAATTTTTCAAACTATTTCTTCCCACTATAAATGTTTCTGCTGGGAAAATTGGCCACTTTCTTTCCTTCTTTCTTTCCCATTTAAAGATCTTTGAATTCAAGCCATACAGCCAATAAATACATTTTGAGTTCATTATGTTCTGGGAACACCAAGGTGGTTTTTACCAGCAGATATCATCCCTGAGTGGAAATTGTGACTTTGGGAAGCTGAGTTGCTAAATTTCAAAGGATTCTCCTATAGGAAGGATTAACAAACAGCTTTTTATTTTTTTTTTCCTAGCTGAAAACAGCCTTTTCACCTGCTAGTGAGGAAAAAAATTACAGCAGGAAATGCACCATTCCTACTCCCAAACACCCAGAGAAAGCTGGCTGAACCAAAGCCAAATAAATTCAGATTTATTTCCAAGTCTAAGACAGAATAAAATCACCTTTCTGGAGCTGTAGGAGCATCCTTCCAATTTTTCCTCCTGGGAAAGAGCTGGATTCCCACGGCCTCCTTTTGCAGGAATTAGCTCTGAGTATGAGGCTGAGCTTTCCATCCTGCCAGAGCAAATCTGGGCAGCCTCAGCCCATCCAAAATGCTGCTCCTGAGAGGGTCTGGGACCCTGCACTGCTGATAATTAACATCCCCTCGGAGCTGGAGCATCCCTGCTGACTTCCTCACCACGAGGTGCAGAATTTTAATATTAAACAGCCAAAGGGAGGGAAAAAAGAGGGAGGGGATGGGAAGAAAAAAAAAAAAAGGTTGCTAAATTCTTAACTTTTGGTGCCTGAAGGGGATGGAATCCAGTCTGGAAATATCAGTTTGGACAGATATGGACAGGGCTCTCAGAGCTCAGTGTCAGCTCAGACTGATGAGCTGAATATTCACAAATTCCTCACCCACCACTCAGAAATGACTTTTCTTTAGCCCAGCAAGCAGCAGCTCTGCTGGCAAACTGTGGGGGAAAATAAGATCCCACCTAAGCAGAGCTTTTCCTGTACTTATTGCATGGATTCTGGGCAGAGTGTGCAGTGAGGGGGTGAGGAACCCATGGTTTCAGTCACTGCTTTCATCAAATTTCATTTTTTTGCAGCTGAAAAAGCCTGCACAAGGAGAATTAAAGCTTCTTTTATGGAAGTAGGAGTGGAAAAAAATCCCAAGCACCCCAATGCTCATGGAAAATAAGGTGAATTCTATTAGAAACGTCAAATCCATAGGCACTAAAATTCCCTTCTCAGTGGTATTTGCCAGGCATTCCACAGATAGATGGGAAAAATCCATTGATTTAATGCACAAAATTATTGTCATTAATATGAAAACCTAAATATGCCAGTGTGGGGCATTCTGGAGCTTTACCCTCCTGATATTCCTGTGGAGAATATTTATCCTGTTATTCCTTTGGAGAAATGTCAGCAGAGGACCGAGCAGAAAGGAAAACTGGAGGACTGATTAAACCACATTTAAACCATGAGAACATGCAAAATGGAGTATTTTCCAGGCTCATTAAAATAAACCTTAATTACAGAACCCAGTTTATCCGTGTCATCCAATGTCACAATACTTCAAGGCAGGTGATGAGGAGAAAAAGGCAAAAATCCCCAACAACTGCATCCAGCAGCAGAGCAGTATCTGCATTATTCATCATCAGTCGTGCAGTGACAGATCCAAAATAATTAGTATTATTCACATTAACTTATGCAATTCCCCTGCCTAAAGAAAAGCCATAAAGAAATGTAAAGTAATTATAAAGCAGAGATGCTCTGGATGGGCTGGGAAGTTTTGGTGGAGCAAAGCTTGGAGGGAGGAAGAAGAACAAAACTTGGAGAGGCAAGAAATGCAGTTGTCAAAGGAGAAAAGTAAATTAGTTGAAAAGTCTGGTGTGTACCTCACAGATTAGGGAAAACCTGCAACTTTGCAGTAAAAAGGGGGAAAAAAAGAAAGGAAAACAAAAAAGAAGTAAAAAAGAGGAAAAATAATACTGGAGAAGAAACAGAAAAGAAACACAATCAACAAGATATAAAAAAGAATACAGAAAATATTTTAAATATATATATCTTATTTGTGTTCTTTTAGTCTGAGCATTCATGACAAAAAGCTAGGACAGAGTCCTGTTAAATATGGCACAGAATCCTGGAACGGGTTGGGTTGGAAGGGACCTCAAAGCCCACCCAGTGCCACCCCTGCCATGGCAGGGACACCTCCCACTGTCCCAGGTGCTCCAGCCCCAGTGTCCAGCCTGGCCTTGGGCACTGCCAGGGATCCAGGGGCAGCCCCAGCTGCTCTGGGCACCTGTGCCAGGGCCTCACACCCTCACAGGGAACAATTCCCACCCAATACCCCACTGACCCTCTTCTCTTTCAGTCTGAAGCATTTCCCCTTGTCTCGTCACTGTTTTTTCCTGATGAAAACCACAAACTTTTATCCCTACAAGGATCTCTGTCTGAAAAAAATAATTGACATTTACTTTCTGTCCAGACAGAGCCAAAGGTAGAATCGTCACTAAAGTAACATCAAAGTCAACAAGAGATCCCAGCAGAGTTTGACTCTCACCTCCAGGAGGAATTGCAGGAAGCTCCAGCACAGTTTGGGTAAATCTTCAGAATCTGGAAGGGCACTGCCTCGATGCGCAGCTGTCCCCATTTATTACAAAGACAGAAAGAAGCTGCTTTCCCTCAGGAGGAGCCAAAAAGAAAAGAAAAAAAAAAAAGCTGCCAGGCAAAACCTGGCACATCCCAGAGCAGCCAAATCTGGAGCTCATTAGCTGGGACTCTGCACAGCCCTGGGGATGCACCTCCTTGTGCCAGCTGGGAATGTTCAACCTTCCAAATGCTTGTGGTAGGACACTGAAAATGCAAGCAGTGCTGGAGAGAATCTCATTTTCAGAGAGGAAGTCAGAGTTTTCTGCAAGGTCCCCACAAAGCACCTGAATCTGAGTTTTTCAAAGCTCAAATGCATCAGAAACACACTCAGCAAAGGAAACCTGGTGCATCAGGTCAGCAAACATGTGGCTTAAAAATCTCCTTCCTCTCTAAGCCAGAAGACAGAAAATGTCAAAGGAATGGTTCCAGTAAAGGTTGTTTTAGATGTGTTTTCAGAAGCAGGAAGTACCAGGCACTTGAGAATAAACTCAGATGTCTCAGCTCTGCCCGTCAGCTCTGAGGGGACACCAGGCACAGCTGAGAGACTGAGAAAGCAGGGTTTGTTAAGAGATAGAGGAAAAGAAAAAGGAAAAAAAATCATAACAGCAACAACAAAACCCACAAAACATCTGAGCTAAGACTGGAATCCAGAAATCTTGCCTTTGTAGACAAAAATCCTGACCTTACACGGAGATGAGCAATAACCGAGGCTCTGGGTTACACAACTGCAAAGAGACCAAGGGAAGGTGGGAAGATAGACAAAACCAAAAAAACACCAATTCAGTCCTGATGGGACACATCATAAACATCTCCCCAAAGTGCCCTGACACCACCACAGCTCCCAAAGCCTGCCCTGAACCAGCCAACATCTCACACCTGCCCTTTCTGGTGACACCAGTCATCAACCAGCCCTGAGATCCCAAAACCAGCTCAGAAATCCAGACCTTCCTGGGGCAGCCTCTGTGCTCCTCCTCCTCACTGCTCTGGATGGCTTTGGGACCTCTCTTGTCCCCTCATGCTCCTCCTGGGTGGATGGCACCTCCTTTCCTCCAAGATTTCCTGAGCAGCTTCCCCAAGGGGTCCTGGCAATTCCAGGGAATTTAATCTGAACTGCTCTGCGGATGCACCGAGTGGCCATTTAAGCAGTGACTCATCTTCTCTGGGAGCCTTTTAAGGAACTGGGCTGGCACATTTTCAAGACACATTTCTTAATCCCGAGTTTTGCAATTTGCAGGGTGATGCATCCCGGAGCTGGGAATATGGATCAGATGGCAGCAGAACCACTTTTATAGGGGAAAAGCGTTTAGCACCAGATTTTCCTGTATGTGGCACTTGCAAAGGGTGATCCTAAAATATCTGAGTTCGTCCTTCTGCCCTATCT
The DNA here is from genome assembly GCF_017590135.1 of Pyrgilauda ruficollis. Lineage (NCBI taxonomy): Eukaryota > Metazoa > Chordata > Aves > Passeriformes > Passeridae > Pyrgilauda > Pyrgilauda ruficollis. The sequence goes on from NW_024508101.1 coordinate 2,651,492, forward strand.
CAATTAACTCCTCTTTTAAAGGGAGTCAGCTGAACTTGGCCAAGAAAGACATAAATTCTGTCTTCTGTTACAGCAGAGCAATGATATTTTAAATATTTTTAAAATTAATTCCTTAACTACGCTCATTTCTGTCTCAGACCCTCAGAGTTAGCTGAAACTTTTCCAAATATTTTTGTTTGTTTGTTTTGGTGGTTTTTTTGCAATTACCAGCATCCTATCCCCTACACCTGTCTTCATTTACTGGGGGTTCTGTTAAGATCAGCTTATCAATAAATTGTATGCAGCCAAATTACTGAAAGTACCATCAACCTTTGAGTAATTAGTGTGTAAATAATTAACACTCAAGTAAGATCACTCCCAACCAGTCCATCCTAGGTTATGAAGGCGTCTCACACAGTTTCTCTTAGATCATCATGAAATATTTCTACATCTTCATTTTTCCACCTCAAACCTGCAAATTACAGAGAGAACCAGGCTCTTTCCAGGAGGATCTCAGGATTCACCAGAAGACCCTGCACCAATCTATGGTGTATGGCACCTTTTTTATCAATTGCATTTCCAAAGAGTAAATTGTTTTTGATTATTCTGAGTTTTCCAGCAGAAGTCAGTGTGCACCTGCCTGTGCTACGTCACCAAGCTGCTGCTTCTCTGCAGCTTCCTGGTGAGATAAAAGCCTGGAAGTTCTTTTATCCATCTTTTCAATGGATTGCAGATGGGTGAAAGCGGCAGACTTGGAGACAAAAAAAAAAAACCCCAACCCAACTGAGTCAGAGAAATCTGGTGATTCATCCAAAGCCAAGGGAAGAGGAATGAAAGATATTTGCTGCCATATCTTGCTGTAAAACAAGTAAATAATGTCCAGTGCATCCAGGTCGCTAATCTGGGCAACTCAGCAGGGAACTGCCCAACCTCCCCACAGAAACAGTCACAAATTAACAATCCCTGATCACTAATTAAGCTAATGCCTTATGTTACACTTCCCAATGAAACGAGGTATGATGGAATTCTGGAGGGATGAACACCAAAACAAGATTCCAAAAGGACCTCAGGGATGAGCAGCAGCTTGGTCCCTAAGGATCAGGGTGCCAGCCTGTGCTCTGATGTCAGAGCTCCTACCTGAGCATTTGGAACACCAGATTTATCCTTTCTGCGTATAAACACACATCTGTGATCTGCAAAGGACACTTAACTCACAGCAAGGCGAAGAATCAGTGACTAATTAGATATTTTAATATTGAGAATCTCTGTTCTTTGCAGTTCTACCACTCTTTTGTTTGCAAAACACTTGTTTTGCAACTCCCTTTCACACACACAGAAAAAACCCAATTCCTTTAACACACCGATCCTTTCCTGATATATTTCTCCCCAAACTAGTGGCACACACTCCTCTGCTGCCGTGTGGCACAACCATCCTCCATCAGCAGCATCCAGACCTCAGTTCTTGCCTCCTGTGGGATCCAGAGGATCTGACCTCCCTCAGGCACAGCTCTAAATTCCAGCTCACCTTGCTGCAAGTGGGACAATGACTTTGAACAGAACCAGTGCCACAAGAAACCCAAGCTCAGGTTAATCCTAACACCAGGCAACCTTCTCTCACTGATCCTTAATGGTTCCTGCTAGAAGGGAAAATAAAGTTTCAGGGCTGGCCAATGCCAGCAATGTTCAAGGAGTCCAAAGGCTGCATGATGGGAGTTCCAAAAAAACCTGTCAAAAGCACCAGCAGCCCTGAGGGAGATAAATGTCCATGTTCCACCCCCTGGCTGAAGAAATCCTTTAATGAGTGGCAGCAAGAACTGCTCTTCATTGCAAAGCAAGGAACAAGCAGAAGGTTTTGCCAGTGCTTTCTGAATGTGGCTGTTTTGGTGTTCCACCAGTGCCTTGGCAAGGCTAAAATACAGAAAGATTTGCAAAGCCACTCCTTCCCAAAATGCTGGCTTTAAAAGTGAAAATGCCTCTGTTAGTACCTGCAGGGTGAATTTACCATTTACTCAGTTCCAGGCTGGGCTTTCAGAGTTTTACTGAAAATGCTGAATTACCCAGTCTCTGCCCCAGCAGCCCTCAGCCCCAGGGACTGACCCATCCTCACCCAGCAGCCCTGGGGACAGCACAGCAGCACCCTGAGGTGTTGGGAGACCCCAGAAACACCCATTTCCCAGGAAGTCTCCAACATTCCTGAAGATAAAAACTCCAATATAAACCCTTCAGAGATTAAAATCCTGTGTGATGAGCAGGGGTTTGGCAAAAACTGCACATCTTGACTGGGGGGAATAAAGGTTAAAATGTTGAAATGGATGGAATTCATGAGAATTGTGGGGGTTTTTTTCACTTTTTTTTTTTCACAAAGGGGAAAAAAAAAAAAAAAAAGAAATGCTCTTTTCTGGGACAGCTTGCTGGGGAAATGAGGCTCCTGACACTTGTGCAGCCTGTCCCAGCTCTCCAGACCCCTCCACCACTGGCAAGCAGGGGAGCTGCAAAAGAAAGAAACTCCAGCCAGTGCTTCCACTGAGAAAAAAGACATTTTGCAAATTCTGTTGGAGAGCAGCTGACTGGCAAATCCAGAGCATTTGCTGGCAGCTCAGGCAGGCTGTGAGTAACCCAGGAGTATCTCTGCCTGCTGGGGAAGGCAGAACAGGCACCAGCCCTGCCCCGTGCAGGGACTGGGGATGGCAGGCAGTGGGAAACCAAGACAGCCTTTCAGGTTCACAGAATATCTTGTTTTGTCAGAAAGGCTCCATTTTTAATTACCTGGAGAGAGTTGCTTTCCCTGTTATTTAGTGCTCTAGGGTTGTTATTAACTTTTTAACATAAATCTGCATTGTAGAGCTGTAAACCTGAGTTGGTTAATGAAAACAACCACCCTGTAGGGGCACAGCAGCTCAACAGATGATCAAAAAGCCTTTTTTGCATCATTAATCTGCAGGATTTCATGAAAGAATTAAGAAAAGTAAGCATTTCTTTAACACAGGCATGAAGCATCCTTGAAAACACCAATCCCTCCCCCAAAACCAGTTTGCCCAGAACTCCTGCACGGCAACAAAGAGCCCCTCAAACCCAAAATGAAATCATTAAGCAGCAAGAACTCGGTGGAGAGCTCTCCTTGCCCAGTGGAAGAGGTTTCATAGCCCTCGTGCCTCGTTCATTAATTCCCAAATGAGGGATGACGAGTGCAGACAGTGTCCCTTTGTCTCCTGGGACTGTCCCTTTGTGTCCTGGCTGAGTCCCTCGTTAGTGGTGTCCCCTCAGCCCTGTCCCTGTTGTGTGACAGAGACCTCGTGGGCAGCTCCAGCCAAGGCCAGAAGGAGCCCTGGTCATTCCTCAGCAGCCTCTTCCCAGGGAAAATCCTCCCCATTCCAGTGCCTTCATCCCTCCCAGCAGCCCCTGTCCCACAGCTCAGCCCTCAGCCCAAGCCAGTTCCAGCCAGGATTCCTCTGGGAATCCCCAAATCCAGGGAAAGGAGCCTTTGGGAAAGCTGTGGCTGGTAAATCTGGGAGAGCCATAATGGGACACAAGTCCTTGAATTTAATGAGGCAACAGCGCTCAGGGTTGCCTCTTCCTAAAGGTATATATGAAATAATTCCCTTGGAATGAACTGCTGTGGTAATTGGCTTTGCCCTTCCTGTTAATGAAAATAAATTCCATCCAAATCCTTCCAGGCAGTGAACAACCCCTGTCCTGTACTTACCCTTAGCCCTGTGCAGGGACAGAGGAACAGGTTTTAAAAATGAAAATGCCTCTGTTAGCACCTGCAGGGTGAATTTACCATTTACTCAGTTCCAGGCTGGGCTTTCAGAGTTTTACTGAAAATGCTGAATTACCCAGTCTCTGCCCCAGCAGCCCTCAGCCCCAGGGACTGACCCATCCTCACCCAGCAGCCCTGGGGACAGCACAGCAGCACCCTGAGGTGTTGGGAGACCCCAGAAACACCCATTTCCCAGGAAGCCTCCAACATTCCTGAAGATAAAAACTCCAATATAAACCCTTCAAAGAGATGAAAATCCTGTGTGATGAGCAGGGGTTTGGCAAAAACTGCACTGAGGGGAAAAGGTGCATCAGGCAATAACTCAGTGCCTTGCTTTGCCATGCTCACACACAACCAAGGATTTTGGTTTTTTTGGCAGGATAAAAAAATGCTAAGCTTGGCAAGGAAGTGTTAAGAAAAAAATTGATATTTTTTTTTTCAAATGGAGTAGTGAGGAAATATGCAAAGTGAGAATTCTCCAAGAGATGGAAATCCTATTTCCAGGCAGCCACAGGAGATGGTACAGCCAAATAAACAGATTAAAACCCACAGGCTGTCGGTACGACTGAACAACGATCCATCTTCCAGCTGCTCAGGAATAACTTCTGCTGCAGCAATTTATGATGTGGCCTGACAGGAAGGGTTTGGAGGGAACATGTCATTAGCTCAGCAGCATTTAAAGGAAAGCCCCAAGTCATTTGTCACATCTCTGTCAGGCCAGGCTGGGGCGAGGCGCTCGGTCAGGAGACGGCAGCTGTGAGGAACGGGAGCTGCAGTGAGCCCCAGCCTCCTGCTGCTGCCAGCTGCTGATTTGGGCAGGCAGGGCACAATCCTGGCAGCCTGCTCAGCCCACACTGTGGCACAGAAAGCAGGGATCCATCCCAGAGGCATCCCTAAGGAGCTCCCAGCAAACACAACTTGTGTGAGCATCTCCTTGTCACCACCCCAGCACTCGTCACAGGCAGGAGAGATGGGCACTGCACTGGGGACAGAAGGGCAGGGCTGGTGCTGCCACAGCTGGCACGTCCCCAGGGCAGGCAGGGAATGGCCAGGAATCATCCCCATGCAGGGATTGGGGATGTCAGGCAGTGGGAAACCACAACAGCCTTTTAGGTTCACAGGCTACAGAATATCTTGTTTTGTCAGAAAGGCTGGCAATAAAAAAATTGTGAAATAATGAAGATAATTGAACAAAAAATATTTTAAAAATATGTGTACATATTTAATTATAATATATAATTAATATATTATATAATTAATATATTATATATAATTTATATATATAATTTAATTTTAAAATATATATTCCCTACTTGTTTTGGGAATAACCAAGGGCAAGCTTTAAAATATGGGGTTTTTTTTTAGACAGGCAGTGGGAACAAAGGTTGGAAAGGATAAAACCCAAGCGTGAGTCAGCACGGAGAGGCTGCTGCCAGACACAAGTGGTGTTTGGGGAAATATTACCAGATGTTAACCACAGGACACAGGAGGTAATTATCCATGTGAGATTCAGAAAACATGACCTAGAAAGGAGGAGCTTTGCTCACTCCATGAAGAGAGAGGGAAAAGGGACATGGCAGCAATATTCCAGCACATGACAAGCTTTAATTAAGAAGGCTCCAATCAGTTGTACTTTGGGAACACCACCAGTGGCTGCCTTAATCCACTGAGAGGGAAATTGAGGACAGATAGGATGGAAAGCTGTCTGAGCTTTACAATTAATCATTTTCATACCTTATCTCCAAAAAAAGCTGCTGTGCCCCATTGCTGGGAGCTGTTAAAATGACCTTGGCATGACCACCTGCGCTGGAGGCAGGGGTGCACTGGGCTCCAGAGGGCTCAGCTGGTTGACCCCCTGAAATTTGTGTCAGATTTGCATTCCACCCTTTATTTTTTAGTGTCAAAACCCAATAAATAACATCTTATAGAAATGTTATTATCTCCTCTGGAAGAAAACCATTTAATTTGGCACAGCTAGGTGCTGCAGCACCAGCCTTGGAATATCTTCCTTTTCAGATTCATATTGGATACCTCCAAGCCAACTGTGGACAGTAAGTTGTCCATACATGGACAACATCCCAAAGCATCTCTCCCTAAAGGCAGCTTTTTATCCCAGTGCTCCCAGTTTTATCTTTCCCAAACAAACACAGTGACATAAAACCAAAACAGGAAAAGATCCCCTGTTACACTTCTGACCCTCCTGTGTGCGTTGGGTTTAACATGATCTTCTCCATATCATCCTCAGGGAAAAGCCTTCAGGAGGAAAAGGATGGCATGCAATAAATTTCCTTCACTGTGATGTTTGTATCACATATTCTTACTCATTTTTCCTTCATTTTCCATACCTTTGGTGGCCCCATATAGCATTTTGCAGTAAAGCAAAAATTTCACCATCAAAGCAGAATTTTATACTTCAATTTACTCAAGTAACAGAGGAGCTTTGCTGATGCTGAACCTAACTTTGTATTTTTATGTGATTTTATTAACTCGTTTATATAAAACTGGATTACACTCTATTACCAATCTATTTTCTCTGTGTCTACAAGTAGCTGGTAATACAGCAGATAAATCTGAAATAATAGGAATAACAAAAGTACTATTGTGCACAATTATAGCTTGTAGCACCCCAAATCAGACATCATTAGTAACAAATGATGATATTATATAAAAGAAATACCATCTGAAAACTGATTTTACACGGCATATTAAAGACTTGATGGCTCAGGAGATGGGTAATAGAATAAAAAGCCTTTTATCTCAAGGTCATCAATTCAAATCCAAGTCAGACTGATAGCAACTGAAAGCCATTTGATGAGAGTGCTAATGAGCCTGGCCTCGTTACTGGAAATTTAAGAACACCTCAGCATTTAGCTCCTTGTGCTGCCCTGAGAGCAGAATGGGGAGGTTTGGAGGGGCAGATCCAGCCCAGCAGGCAGAGCTGTGCTTCCCTCCTCACCCACTGCTGCAGGAACCTGCTCTGCTCCAAAATTCACAATTCACTGCTCAGTCTTTATCGTGGGAAGGCTGGAAAAAGGGATTCTACTTCCAGCACCCCGAGTGACCACTTCAGATGTGCAGAGGCAACACTGCTCAGGGCTGTAACAGTTCCACTATTAATGCATCACTTTTATTTGATATCTCACTGTTTTCCCAGCGTGGATCAAATTATGTGCCAAAGCAAACCAGTGCAGGGAGAGAAAAGAATCCCTGTGCAAACTCCAGCGACTGCTCAGCTGCTCTGACACCAGCCAGCAAACAAAGCACAGCACATATTGCCTGGCTTGACAAGCAAACTCAAAATATTCTCTGATAAAATCCCTGGAATAATTTCCTTTGTTCTGGTATAATACCTGCAGAACTCATCGCTGGCTCTGGAATTAACATGATGCAAAGCACTGATAAGAACCCCACTGATGTTGTCCTTTTTATGCTGAATGGGATTTTTATTAAAAAATACCCTTCCAATAAAAGCAACAAACACTAGAGACACATTTTCAATTATTTTCAAATTAAAAATAGAAAGCATCCCAGAAGGACTTTGCTTTCATGTCTTTCCCAGGCAAAGCTCAGTGTTAAATCAACACCTACAAATACCTGCTTGCAGGTGTAACTGAGGACACAGAGAAGCACCAGTGTGACACAATCATTATAAACTGAGCAACTTGGGCTGCTGGAAAATGTCAATGAGATGATCTTTAAGGTCCCTTCAAACCCAAACCACTCCATGATGCTGTAGGAACAGGACAAGTGTTCTCTGTAACATCTAATACCCACAGATTCCTTTTTGAACCTCCCTAGTCCCTTCCAGCCTCAATTACTTCAAGATTCTAAAAATTATCCACCTCATGGCTCACATGAACTCCATCTTCAGCAGTGCCAGGGTTTAGAGGAGCAGGTTTGGGTTTCAGGAGTGAATAATGGATTAATTTTAGAGGTACCCAGGTGCCTAAAGATGCATTTTACAACCAGTCGTGGCTTACTATGTCTGGATAATCAATTCCCTTAATTCAATTTTCCCCCAGTGTAATAACCATTAGAAATTCAGCCTGTACCCAGGGGAGACTGCAGAAATCCCCAAACTCTCACTTCTCTGCTGTCTAGAGATGCCTCAGCACCCACAATTCCTCACCTAAACCCCTATGGATGCCTCTTATGTCAGTGCTGAATTTGGTAACTAATTCCTAAATCCTGATGATCTCATATTTATAACAGTGGGAACAAACCCTTCAAATTTATGGAAGCTTCCCAGGGGCAGGGAGGTCACGGGGCTGATCCCTGCCCTGAGAAACGGGTTCAGGCAGAGAGGAAATGGCACAAAAACACAGAAGTGGGTGCTTGGAGCTGGGTGCAAAGGGAAGAAACACTCCAATTCCAAAGATCCACACTGCAGGCACAGCCAGGCTCCAGCTCCAAAGGCTGAAGAACTTTAGGACATCCTTGGTATTCAAAAACCGTGTGGATGTGGCACTTAGGGACATGGGGACAGGGGTGAGTGGTGGCCTCGGCAGCGCTGCAGCAGCCAGTGGGATTTGATGGCCCTAAAGGTATTTTCCAACCTCAGTAATTCTGTGATTCCACGCAGGAAGCTGCTCAAGTCTGCACCTGGAATGCTGTGCCTGCATTTCCAGTGTTCCTCCCTGGAAATGGAAGAGCTCAGCCCGTGGGACACCCTCCCAGAGAGAAGGTTTGGGAGATAAAAAGGTGGGAGAAGGTTCTGGAGGTGTTCAAGAAGAAACAACACAGACTGTCCACTGAGAAAAACAGAATAAATCCTTCAGGAGAAGGTTTGGGGAAAAGGTAGAAGGTTCTGGAGGTGTGCAAGAAGAAACAACACAGACTGTCCACTGAGAAAAACAGAATAAATCCTTCAGGAGAAGGTTTGGGGGATAAAAGGTAGGAGAAGGTTTTGGAGATGTGCAAGAAGAAACAACAAAGATTGTCCACTAAGAAAAACAGAGTAAATCTTCCTTCTTTTTCGTTCATACCCAAAAAACCAGCTTTCCATGGTGGCTTTTCCAGCTGGATGGGCTTGAAAGAGGGAAAGTTTATCAGCTAACTCACAAACACACAAGGAAGTCAGCTTTTCAGGTCAGAGCTGCTCCCACAATGAGGTAAATGAAAATATAACCAGATTTTATGGAGATCTGGACTTACACAGCAGCTGGATCCCACTGCCTGCCTGATTAGCTGGGGCTAATCAGAAATTAGTGAATTATTTTCTACTTGGAGCAATTGCTGGCTGTAATGGAAAAACTCCATTTATCAGTAGGTATAAGAAAAGAATTTTTAAAAAATCCTAAAACCTTTTATTCAGACAAACTACATTTTGTCAATAACTTAGTCGTTCTGAATTTCACAGACCACAAAAGTTCACAAAATGAAATTCAGCAGCAGATATGTAAGAAACCTGCTCTCTATGGCAGTCAAGGCCAGTGAGCAGAACACAAAATCTTAAAAAAAAATGGCAGCTCAAAAGGAAGTTATAGTGTAAATAATTCCCATTATAGGCAAAGCTTTCACCTTGAAGCTCCTGTTAAAAGAAGTTCATGGGAAATACACATATTGGTAGCCAAGACTCCCTTTTCAGCAGCCACAAACAGAAAGAAAACAGAATTACAGGAGGGTTGGGTTTTCTTTTCTTTTTTTCTGAATAGGATTTAAAAATAGTTAAATAAACAGACAGAACCCCCTTGCCAGTGTGATTATTTCCTCCAGGCACATCTCCCTACAGGAAGGGCCCATGGGCACTAAGATCCCGTGGAAACAAACTGTCCTGGAGAAGTCCAAGCCATAAATAACTCCAGGGCTCCAAAGCCTTTTCTCCCTGGTGAACAGTTGTTGGCAGTGCCACCATGAAGTCCCTGCTCTTCCGCTATTTCTCTTCAACTTTTAGGAAATCCAAGGAAATCCATCCAGCCCTTCCCTGCCCCGATGGGGGGAAATCCCAGCAGCTGCTGGAGAGCAGAACGGGACACTGACCTTGAAACAATCAGGGTGGAATGGCCACAGCACCTTTTTCTCCAGAACTGAGGGTGTTTTTTAAATGTAAAATCACAATTTCCTCACCAATTAGTTGCTACAACAGGATAAAGCCTGGCTTAAGGCTCAGCTCCACACAATAACAAATGAATGTTTGCCCGAGCTGCAAAAAGAGAAGACAAACAAGCTCCATCTGACCTCAGAGCTGTCAGGCTCTGAAAGCATGTCCACACCCTCCAGGGAATTAAAATCACAGGGAGGCATTCCAGAACCTGCCTACCTGCACAAACACATACACACACACACATTTGTGCTTTTATAGAGAGTTTTTTCCAGACAAAAATGGTATCACACAGGTCCAAAATGGACTTTAACTGTGATCATTCAGATAGAGAGGCAAATCCAATCGACATCCAAAACATTTAATTAAAAAGAAAAGCATGCATTTCTAACCAGTACATGGGGCTGCTTCCTCATCAGTGCATGGTCAGGCTGTAGTTTTACATCTGAATCCTTCTCCCCACTTTACTGCATCTAGAAATAAAGACAGAACTGTGAATTGTGTAATGGCATGTCATATGTTCAATTTATCTAAAACCAGCACCTTTATCAGCACAATTCCTTTGCTTTATTTTTTTTTCCCTGTATTCTGAGTTTCTGTCTGATCTCATTCTCCTTGCCCTTCATTTACCTGGAAAATGAGAGGTTTTTCCATATTTGAATAACAGAAGCAACATACCCCATGGAATAAAGGAAAATGGGCTGAAGTGAGAAGATCTGATTTTTGTTCTAAACCTGGTTTGTGGCCTTGGAATGAGGCACTTTTCTGCACATTTCCCCTCTCTCCCTTTGCCTTTCTTGTCTGCTTACATTACAAGCTCTCTGCAGCCTGTTAGGTGTTTATACAGCACCAAACAGATAAGATTCAGCTTTCCTCAGAATCACAAGATAACACAAACCCAGAAACAATAAATCTTATCAATCACCACCTACATTATTGCTCTCGAAACATGAAACACATTTCAAAGTGATTTTCAATAGTTACTTTCTTTAAAGGAAAAGAAATAAAAATGACTCATGGAAGAAAAGTGTGTCCAAGAGGAAACAGATCCCAGATCTGATTTTTGTTCTAAACCTGGTTTGTGGCCTTGGAATGAGGCACTTTTCTGCACATTTCCCCTCTCTCCCTTTGCCTTTCTTGTCTGCTTACATTACAAGCTCTCTGCAGCCTGTTAGGTGTTTATACAGCACCAAACAGATAAGATTCAGCTTTCCTCAGAATCACAAGATAACACAAACCCAGAAACAATAAATCTTATCAATCACCACCTACATTATTGCTCTCAAAACATGAAACACATTTCAAAGTGATTTTCAATAGTTACTTTCTTTAAAGGAAAAGAAATAAAAATGACTCATGGAAGAAAAGTGTGCCCAAGATCCCTTAACTGGTTTTTTTTTTTTTTTTTTGGATTTTTTTTCCAATACATTCCACCTGTTTTAAACACATTGACCAAGAGCTGCATTTCTGTATCTTTACTACAAGGCCAGGACACACCTCTGCCACTGACCTCGATATTCCCACCTAGAGCTGGGTCACAGGATGCTCCACAGTGTGCTGGGAGCAGCCAAAGCACAGAACAGACTTTGGAGCTGTAATCCCACTTTTCCTGCTCTCCCAAATGTTACAACTCGCACAGTGCAAGCACCAGACCCATTCCTGTGTCACCCAGGAGCAAAAGGAGCACACAAACACCATCTTGGTCTGGTTTTACCTCTGTGGGTCACCTTTAAAAGTGATTTTCTTTCCAGCCTCTCTGTACGATATTCAGAGAGACGTCTTGAGGGAGAAGAAGTGACAAAGAGGAATTCAGCTAACCTATTTTCTTTCTTGTCACTACTTGATAATCTCTTTATCTGCTCTCATCTCACCAGGTGCAGACAGACTTATTTCCCCATGGACAGGGCCAACCCCTCTCCCAAAGTGCCCACGTGCCCCTGGACTTCCTTTCCCAGAGCGTTTCAAATTCACATTGCAAAGTGCCCCTGATCTTTTGGGGTAAGCAGAGCCAGATGTAACAGATGTAAACACATAAAATGTCAGTGCTTATTGCCACACACATCTTTAGCCTTTCAGGGAGCTCCTGTGGCCATGGGCATACAGGGAACATTGGTAAGAATCTCCCCATCAACAGAAGTTTGCAGTTTCACTGAAACACAACTCACTAGCACATATATTTTACAGTTTGACCCCGCAGTCGATAAATTATGGTTTTGGTGTGAACAGAAAACATTTTCTAAAGCTCTGAGGTGATTTAGAAACCCCAATTCTGCTTTCAGCTGCACCTTAATCCTTCTTGACTTCTATTGAGGCTTTAGCCCAGCAATGTTTGCTCTCCTGCTGGCACTGCACTCAGCCTTTCAGAGAGCCTCCACCTCCCCAAAGCAATGTGACTGCAATTTGTAATGCCAAATGCAAATCTCCTCAGCCACAGCCTGTGCCAGCTGGGCACAGCCCAACCAAGCTGTGCCAGCCTGGTCCAAGCTTTGCAAGACATGCCTGGGCTGGAAAAGAGAGCAAACTCCAACCCAGCCCCGTGCAGAATCACCAGGGCTGCAAAGCAGAGTGGAAAAATCCTTCTGCCACAAACCAGGGCAGAAGAGAGGCCATTTTCAGGATTTCAGTTCATCACAGGGCTGGACTCAGGGAGTTCAAGACAAGATGCTGTTATTACATCAGGTCCAGACTTCCTGCCATTACACTGCCCCCAGTTAGCTCTGCATTAAGCCAATTCTCCTGCAATTGATTAAAAGCTCTCCTCCAAATAAAATTTAAAAAAAGAAATCTCCTGGTTATTTAGAGGAAAAGGAAGAAATTCAACACTATTTCAACCTGAGATTCCGAGGGAGGAGGGAATGATGATTTGTATCTCCCCCTCCTCCTATTTTTTAATCTCTCTCAGAAATCACAGCAGAGAACAGTAACTCAAATGCTTTATAGCTGAATTCATTTTCATCAGCTGTCTCCTATCTTTACCAGTTGTTTGTCTGCTTCTCCCATTTATGCTGTGCATCTTGGACTTATCGATCTTGTAAGCTTTAAATTACAGCTATCCATGAAAAAAAAAGAAAAAAAATAAGCAAGAGGCAAACCACAACAGGAAAAACCAGACCTAATAAAGGATTTCTGAAGGGCTGCTCACTTTTGCTAGAAGAAAATTTTAATGGCATTTCCTGGAGGGAAGGTCTGCAGGGCTGAAGTTATTAGTGGACTGTATGGACAGAGGACAGGCAAAAAAAAAAGCTGTCAGATTGAAGGGTTTATAGCAAAAAAAAAAAAAAAAAAAAAAAAAAATCCAGTGAAAAGTGTAGGAAAACTTGGGGGAAAAATACAAGATTTATACAAGTATCAATCAGCTGATTTATAGCACTGGGTTTATTAGAGCCAGCCAGTTTATAGCAGTTCTTGTGGTTTCAGGCTGAGTTTAAGCAATAAGAATTCACTGCTCCCCAAAACCACTGGAAATATTTCCCATGCCAAAGGCAGAGCAGGGGCAGAGCTGATTTCTGTGCTCAAGGGCACCCACTGCAGCTCAGAGCCTGCTCAGGGGCTCACTCCAGGCTTCTGGGGCTGTCAGAGAACCATGGAATCACAGAATGATTGAAACAGCCCTTAAAATCATCTCATTCCATCCCTCCTTCCATGGGCAGAGATACCTTCCACTGCCTTCCTTAAAGAACTCCATGAATCCCCAGGATCCTCCTGCACCTCCAATCCAATATTCCTGCAGTGATCCTGCCATTCCCCAGGGAAGCTCTTCCAGAATTTTGCCCAAGACTCTTCTACAACATGAAGGAAAAATTATGACTCAGGGGCCTCTGTTCCAGGTGTTCCCACCTGGGGTGATGCTGTGGGAAGGGGAAAAGGGAAAGGGAAAGATCATCATTCCTCTTGTGGAACAACCAGGCACAGCCAGCTCTGGCCTCCCTAGCTGGGCTCTCTGGCTGCAGCAAGTTCCTTAAGTTTAAAAATCAACCACAGGGTTTATTTCACTGAGGAATAACTGAAACCAGGTCTGTCTTAATGAGAAAACCTGTCTCCAGTCTGCACTGAAAACTCAGCCTGTTGGGTTTTCATGCCTTGAGTACAAGGGAAAAACCTGCACCCTTCCTAACTGGGATTTCTGACTGTCCTAGAAACCTTGTGGCCTGAATCAAATTGAGGTGCCCTGGTGTGGTAAACCTGTTGGGATTTTTAAAAATGAAAATCTAATCTTTTCCTCTGTGGGTATGGGCAAAGTGTCTGCATGTCTGGGTTCCTGCAGAAGCATTTTACTGCTCTGATGTTCCACAAGGACACGGTGGGACTCTGTCTTTCAGGTTCCCAAAAGTCAGAGGAGCTGACAGCTGCCCCAGTGAGGGAATGCAGGTGACATTTCCCTGCACTCAGCTGCTCACTCCTGCCTTGCAGCACGGGGAGAGGCAGCAGGGCACAGAGGTGCCTTGGGGACATCCCTGATCCCCGTGTCCAGCTGGGGCTGCTCGGAGTCTGAGCAGCACCAGGAGCAGGGCTGGCATCACCCACTGCCTCTGGCCGTGCCACAGATGGCACCAGCAGCTCCCCAGGCTGCTGCACCTCCAGCTGGCACAGGAGGAGCAAACAAAGAGGGATGAGCAGCCCCTGCTGCAATGTGACCTTCACATCCCATCCGTGCATTGCTCCTCAACAGATATACAAATTACAAAGTCAAAACCTGCCAGTCAGGCTCAGATAATGCTCTGCAAATGACAAATAAATATTTAAATGTTACTTGGGCTGTGCCTGCTGCAGATCCCGCAGAACAGAGGAAGGGAATTCACAGATTTGTCCTGGAGGACTTGAGAAGGAAGAATGGCATCAAAGGAGGGGAATGCTGGCCAGGATGGAGCTCTGGCACTGCTCTGGCTGCTCCTGAAGCCACCCTGCTCCTCCAGCACTGCCTGCACATCAAACCTGCCTGGACTCTGCTCTCAGGGCACTCCACCAAGGCTGATCCTATTTCAGGGAGGTGTGGGTGGCAAAGGGATGAAAGGACCTAAATCCCAGCACCCCAGCTGGGCATTGTCCCCATCAGCCCCAGCAGTGAGGCATGAGCTGCCCTTGTGCTTGTCAACAGCTGAAGGGTTTTCAAGGAGGAGGTTCCGTCAAGCAATAAAAAGATGCTTTAACCAGCTTGGAAAATAGCACAGGGTGAAATGGATAAACTTTCCCAGCAAAAGGTCAAGGTCCTTACAGCTTATGGATGCCACAGCAATGCAAATGTGCTAAAGGGAGCATTTACAGTGATGTCTTCTGACTAACACCAAGTACATAAAATTTATAGGGCTTGAGAAAAAGAACAGCAAGAGAGAAAAAAACCCTTTAATAAAGAAACAAACAAACATTCTCAATATAATTTTACCCATGTGCATTTTGAACACAACCCAGCAAAGATGCAGTGTGCTGAGTAGAGTCAACACAAGCATTTTTCTGTTCCTTAAATAATATGATTATTTTCTTTTCAACAACAGTAGGAGATATTAATTTTACAGGAGTAAAATTAAGAAGTCTAGTTTAGTAGACATGCTTTGCCCATATTTCAACTTTTTCCACCAGGAAAAAGAAATTAATAAAAATATGTTTCTACTCTGTGGGACATATAGAATAAGGTGGCTCATAATTACTCCAAGCACAGTGCTACAAGTTGCTCAAATAACTGTTTATTTATTACTGGAATATGAAGAATATGAAGAGAGCCTTGCTATACTAATCACAGCTGTCTGGGCCCACCACATGATGCTGCCTGACAATTCCTGTGATTTACTGCACCAGTAAAAGAAGGCAGCCATGAACACATTTTTGTAAATCAAGTCTATTGGGCCAGATTTGGGTCCTCGACTGCTCAGGCATAAGAAATGTTATAGCTCTTTGCCAGTACATAATTCAGGTGCTGAACTTAATAATAATATGGATGTAGGGCATTAAAAGCTGTTAGAATAGTTACCAGGAGAGAATCACCTTGGCTCCAGCACCCATGCAAAGGCTCATTGCTGCACAGCCTCTCTCTGAGCCTTGCCATTACCCAGCCACAGCAGAGCCATTTTTCCCCTAAAGAAAATGTCAAGGTCTGTGCAGAATCACCCAGCTTTCATGTTCACACCACCAGTGAGTGCTCAGCAGTTAAACCCCGTGCCACGACACACACGAGTTGAGTTTAAATTTACAGCGCACGCCAGGTGTTCTTATTGCCCCTTAAGGGAACCTGGGACTGGGGCAGAATCACCTCTGTCGGTGTTTCCCTGCTGGGTCAATAAATCCTGATAGTCCATAAAAGTCAGCGAGCAAAACCGACAGCAGCAGCAGCCTGCCAGCACTTTGGGGTAAAATCTGGCAACTTAGCACCTGCCTATTAGTCAGAATGATTCTGCATTTAATGGCCCCGAGGTTCAGGCAGCACTCACACTGGTTTTAACAACCTCCTAACGTTCAAAGCTGCATTACTTTGGGCTCCTCACCACGGAGGATGTGCAAACCCAGCAGCACGTGGGCTGAAAAAAGGATTTCTCCAAGTGAAGGAGCATCCTGAGTGTTTGCACAGCAGCTGAGAAATAGCCACGGTTTTCCAGGAGACCCATGGAACCTTAGCACAGTGTTGGGGTTTCAGGAATGAAAGCAGCCAGAAAACTTGCCCTGTGTTTTTGAAGATAAAAAAAACCTTCAAAAAACTAATTTTTCAGCTATTCACACCCAAAGTCATGGTCATTCTCAGGCACTCTGGAGCAACTCTCAGCATAGAGAAACAGAATCCCCAAAAGATTTAGGTTGGAAGGGACCTTAAATCCCATCCAGAGCCACCCCTGCCATGGCAGGGACACCTCCCACTGTCCCAGGCTGCTCCAGCCCCAATGTCCAACCTTGCTTTGGGCACTGCCAGCCACAGCTGCTCTGGGCACCCTGTGCCAGGGCCTCACACCCTCCCAGGGAAGGATTTCTTCCCAGTATCCCATCTAAACCTTCTCTCAGTTTGAAGGTAAATAGCCTTCAATTCAAATAAATCAGGTTTTCAAGTTAAAATGTATTTACCCCACCTGGCAAGCCATTTCCTTATGTTTCCTGGTTAAAAATTCCATGCAAATTGAACTGAGGGTGGTTTTTTTCACTCTACAAACCAGAAGTCAACCCCATGCAAGCTGTCATGAGCATGAACTCTGAAAGGACAGAAGGACCTAACCCATGGCACTGAGTGAAAATAACAGGCAAAGAAGTTTGAAAGTTTTTTAAATTATCAGTTTTCTGCTGCCCTTTTCATAACAGATTTAGAATATCGTTTTAATGAAGGATGATTTTTTTTCCTGTTATAAAGATAGTTCACTGTTAAACTGTAATTTTCACTTTTTTTCCTCAGGAAATGCCCTTTAAATGCACTTGAAAATTGTCCAATATCGAAATTGGAAACTGAACCTTATAATGTGTGATTCTATGCTGAGATTGCTAATGATCACACAAACTAATAAGTAACTTATTTGGCATCTAAAATGATAAGCAAATGACGAAAGAAGCAAATTAAAAGATTTCTACACCCAACTGGCAAATTATTTACAGACTAAAAAAGCCTCTACAGACAGACATAAAAGTGAATGACTTTCAAGCAGAAGGAAAAAATGAAGTCTGTAGTCTGAAGTTGCTCATTATCCCTCATTTGTTCAATTCTTATCTTGATTTGGTCATCAACTCCCTGCTTGCTTGTTAAGATGGTCAAGCCATGCAAACAAAGTGATATTTGTTCCCATAACAACATTGAACCCTTATATAGCATTTTTCATCATCAAATCTCCGAGCCTTCTGCGAAGAAGGAGAGCTTTGTTATTTATCCCCAATCCAGATAAGGAAATTACAGCAGTGGGATAATTGCAGAGCCAGAAATAAAACTTCCGAGTCCCAGCTAATGGCCTCAGCAGCAGCACAGGGCATTTGATTAACACAGGAGACAACCGAGGTCGAGATGGGCAATTTGAGCATCCCAGCTTCTGGACTGCTGAAAGGAGTCCAGAAGGAGGAAAGTGCAACTGAAAAAAGTCATCAATTCAAGGAGTGCTTTGCACTGGCACTCGAGGCTTCAAGTGTGCTGTTAACTCCTTGTGCCCACAGACGTGCACCAAGACTTCACACCAACAGTCCCTCAGCAAGAAAGGTCATCAAGAAGATGTTTAATTTATTATGGCACTCCAAGTATTTGGAGTCCAGTAGGATTTCTTTTTTTTTTTTTATCAGAAAAAAAATACATGTTTCTACTGGGAAATGAATTCTATAGGAGTAAAAGGAGTTTAAAACAATGCCAAGACAACAGAATTTTCCTCAGAAGAGATTATTGGGTCAGAATTATTTCTCAGGAATTTTGTGCTGTGAAACAGGGCTGTTGGGAGTAAATTCTTGGAGGCCAGAATGAGAGGCCATCAAGGAGGGCGGTTTGCTGCCCATCACCCAGTTAGGAGCTGGAAGTGGATAAAGCTTGAGTCAGCCTTCACAAAACACAGCCACTGGTGATGCACCAGCCACTGAGATCTCCTGGCAGCTGAAATTGAGGGAGCAGCTTGGCTTGCTCTGGGAGGTGGGAGTTGTGAGGCCATGGCTGACTGCCCTGGGGGCAGGAGGGCACAGGAAAGCTCCCTGATCCTCATGGAAAACCTCCCCAAAGCACAAGAACAACCCACCCCCGTGAGTGGAAGTGGAGCAGACGTGGCAGAAGGCTGACTTGGCTGGACATGGAATGCCTGAGCGAGCTCAAACACAGAAGGAAAGTGAACAGAAGGTGGAAGTGGGGTCTGTCCAGGAGAACTACAGAAGCCTGGCCCAAACTGCAGGGAAAAAAGGAGGAAGAGCAAATCAAATCCCAGGTGGAGCTGAAGGTCTGTGTTTTTTAACACAGGAAGTTTAAAATTCTTAGTATCTAGGGTTTTAATAATGCAGCACATAACTTTGGAGGAGAGCTGGGAGAGCTGGGTTTGTCCAGCATGGAGAGAAGAAGCCTAATTCCTGTTTTCAACCCAGCAAAGCCCAGAGCAACCACATTTAAGTTCAAAATCAACATTAAGTTCAATGCCTGATTTCAGTTCAAAGTCAACATTAAGTTCAATGCCAACATTCAACAGGAGGACCTCCAAAGGTCCCTTCCTACTTAGATTTTTCCACAATTTTAATGGTTTCTCCTTCACTTGTGCTCACCAGAGTGCATATATCACTCTAAATAATTATTCTGACTTGGTGCAATGCTTTCAAACTCAATACAAAATTCCATACATATCTGAGAAGTAGCCAACTGCAGGTGAGCAGTAGCATGGCCCAAAACCCAGTCAGCTGGAGCCAATTAAAGCCTGACCAAGCTCCCCTGACACCAGAAGGCCTAATTGAACTTCTCCCCTCTGTGCAAGATGGAGATTTTTGCCTTTTCCACAGAAGGCCAGAATGAAGGGTTTGCTGCTCTGAGCCTCTGCAGAGCAGGATCATTATCAGAACACAGCCATCAAAACAGGAGATGTCTGCAGTGATTAAAATAATGCTATTCCACCCTCTCAGAAAAGAAAAAAACCAAAACACTTCCCCTGCAAAGAGCCCATCTCAGATGTTTAGTCCCAGACACCCATTTTTACCCTCCTGGCAAACAGAAAGTGTGAGCAGGAGCAAGTGACACACAGGCAGATTTAGAATTAAACTTCAAAAGCAAGTGGCTCATTAAGGAAACCAAGACATGTATGAATGATTGTTAGCTACAGTCTAATAAAACCTGAGCCTGGTTTTAAAGAGGAGAAAAAAAATAAGGCTAAAAATGCATGTTGACTGAAACATATAAACTTACAGTGGATATCAATTGGTATTTATAGCTGCTGAATAATGCACTCATTACTATTCATTCTCATTACTGTGCATTTTGCAACTGTCACAAAAAATACAGTGACTGACTGACAGCTTTTAAAATATTTTTATGCTTCAAGAACCAAAATAGCTGAAAGAGAGCTGGAATTACAAATTCAAAAAGACTGGACAATCTGCCAGTAGTGCAGCAATCTAGCTGTCTCTTAATTCCTGTTTTTAAGTTCAAATCTCCCCAATATTCTATGTTAATTAGAATAATCATTTTGCTTTTCTCCCTTTTTTTTTGGGGGGGGGAGTGGAATCATGTTTCACTTCTATGTGGCTTTGTTGTATGAAAAATCTGTATATCAGGAAGAGTATGAGCAACATTTTCCCCTAATTAGTCCATAAAAATGCTAATTTCTCTAATGAATCAGATTGAAATATCACAGGAGTAGGTAACAGCACAAATACAGAGTTTGCTTATGGGGTAGGCTTTTGCTAATCACTACCACAGCACTGGGCAGCTCACAAAGCCAACACTCTAATGAGGTTACAGAGGCAAAAGATGCTCATCTGAATTTTTTTGGTATAAAAAAATAGACAGTTACTTGCCTGTGCTGTCACAGCACCCTTGAATTTGTGTCTGTATGTGAAGAAAACCAGATCCTCAGCATTTACAGCCCAGCTTTTCCATCCCCACGCACTCAGGTCCTCTGCCTGTTTACTCAAGCTGAGGATGGGGCCATAAATCTTTATCCTGCCCAATTTCATTGTTAACATAATCCATTTCTGAGACAGATAAAATAATACTGCCCTTTTTTTCATGGACCAGTAGCTAATAATGTCACCAGTTTGAATGATACAAGACTGAGATCATTGTCTGTCTGCCCCACAGCATCTTTCTCTCTAATTTTTTTCCTGCCCTTACACTTTGGCTCCTGCCTTCTGTGCTGGCACATACTGAGGCACTTGTATCCAAGCTGCAGATCTAGGAAGGAGTGGTCTCTCTCCTAGTCAAAAATCTAGGAGAATCAATGAGCTCTTAGAGGAAATCTCCTAGGGTTTGACCTTCAGGGTGGCCTTTTACTCTTTAAACCTCATGTAAAACAGCGATTCTGCCAGTCAATCCTTAGTAAAAGATTTAAAGAAAGGGACTGTTGCCTATTGGTGACACCAGAAATCTAAGCAGGAATTAAGCAGCTTGAAAAAGCCTTTAAATTCAACTCACCATTCTCCCCGAGCTCTCCATATATTCTTTATGGCCCTGTGTTCCCCCAGCCCTTTGATCATTTTATATTGAAGCAGTCTCTTGTTTAATACGCAGCTAAGATGACTGCAGGATAACATCAAAACAGGGGGGAACAGAAAGAACATGAAAGAATATGAAGTCAATGGCTTTGCCAATCACAATCCACAAACAGGGCTGGTTAAAAGGCTCGGCGTTACAGAGCTGCCTTTATGCTCTCACAAAGCTTCACGCAGCGTTAAGACCAACGACAAACTGAGACTAATGATTAAAACTACACTGGGCTGCCTTTCTTCTGCTTTAATTGTTGCTTGCTTTGCTCAGAGGTAACAGATCTGCTGCAAACCCAGCACCTGTCTTTGTCCCACAGGTTCACTGCACCAGCTGGTCTCACCATTTTTCTGTCAGCAATCGGAGTTTCCAAGCCAGGGTTTCCAATAAAACATGGTCCATCATCCTTGTGCCATCACAGATTGGTTTTGTTTGGAAGGGACCTTAAAGTTCATCTTGTTCCAAGCCCCTGCCATGGGCAAGGACACCTTCCACTAGACCAGGTTGCTCCAATCCCCATCCAAGCTGGTCTTGATGCTCCTCTAACAAGTTCCAAAGGTATTTTTGACAAGAAGCAAAAAGGGAGAAGAGTGTTCATTGAAATCTCCCTCATGCTCCATCAACCCACTTCCACAAAAAAATAAAGAAGAAACAAATCCTAGTTACACAAGACATTGACTTCTTGATGCCCAACCACTTCCTGGTGCAGTATTAACATAACAACAACTTCCTGGTGCAGTATTTACGCAAAAATCCACCGCATGTTTTGGACGCCAGACAGAAGGAAAAGTTGATGTCTTCTGTCTAGAGCTCCTCTCACACTTGGTTTTCATGCCATATTTCTTGGCTGCCTACACTCATGTTAATCTGCTAAAATCGCTTTACCCACTTGGAAGGCAACGTTTCACTTGTACTCAGTTCTATTATTCATCAGACAAGCAGCTCCATGACTGACTGCTAATTATCCTTTCCCCTGCACCGCACCGACAGTCGCGGTGGCGGCAGCAATTTATTCTTCCTCCCATGGAGCCACGAGGTGGGAGCTGAGCCCCATTGAAGTTGGTGACAAAGTCCCCAGAGGTTTCAATTGTGCTGGGAATTCATCTTTTAATGGGAAGAGACCTGTCTTAAGTGTTATTTAGTGAATGATGTCACCAGCCCGAGATAACAACTGACAGGAGGAGAACGTGCGCGCGCTGCCAGTGGGGCCAGGACGGGACACAGCTCTCAGGGGCTCTGCTGGCTGTCACATCCCTGTCACAGGGCCAGACAGGATTGTCCCACATTCCCTCCCAACAGGGAACAGCCTCAGGTCTGCTCATGCCCTGTGTGCAGTTGCTGGGAACTTTGGGGGTGATGGAGAAATCCCATTTACCTTTTTCATTTTTCAGACTCAGTGTGTAACAGGGAGACACAATCCCTGTTGCAGAAGGAGTTTGGAGCAGCTGTGGCAATGTAAATTCCCAGTGTAAATTCCCACTGCTCCCAAATTTCTTTAATAGAAGCAAGAGCCAAAAGGACAATAAATGAGATGGCAAAGCAAACTTTCCCTGACTTCTTTTCTATTCACTATCCTAGACATGCTGGCAAAGGAGGGAACACAGAGAACATGAACATTGTCCAAAATGCTCACTTCTTACACAGGAAGTTGTAGTTTTCACTAGAAAATGCTTTGTTTATGTAAATGAGAAACGGAAGATGAAATCCTAGTGTTGATTAACACATTTTCTGAATCACAACAGGCTTTGAGGATAATTTTGCTGCTTTGTTTGGGGTTTTTTTTTGCCTTCCCAATAAGCTATCCTGACTTGTCCTTTCTCTCACCTTGTCCTGCTGCCTCAATCTCCCTCAATTACATAAACCAAAGTTATCTCATTTTTGCAACTTTTCACTCCTATTCCCTGTGCCTGAACTGGGAAGGGGACAGCGAAATAAATAAATAAATAAAAATCGATGTGCACTGTACTGGTTGTTTGCGAAATTAGACAATTAATTCTGTGTAAACTAACCTATCAGGAAGGCACACTGTGGGGATTCGGAGAGCTGATATTGCAGTACACTGGATTAGGAAAGAATGCTTTAATGAGATCCCTGGAGAGTCTCCATGGACTTGGACCATCCCCTCCAAAAGATCATTTTTACCCCATTTAACTGCCAGTGTGTTGTGTCTCTGATACACACATGAACAAAAAGAAAGAAAGAAAAAAAAACCCTGAAGAAAACCTACAAATAAAGAGCACTATTAACACAATGACCAGGACCAATGAGAATGGTGCTTTTCAGGCTCAAAAAAGACATTATGTCATTTTCAACACACAGGGGCCATCAGAAAGAACATCTGTGTATTAAAACCCGCTGCACTTAAAGCCATTTACAGCCAGAGTAGCAGCAGCATAAAGAAAGCTTTTACACACAGGAGGGTGTAAAAAAACCCTATAATAACAATAATAAAAAAATAAAATCACATTGTGCTCGCCAGAACAATCTGCAACATGGCTTTTATTAAAATTTAATTTTTCTTTAAGTAAAGACCTAGCGTAGAGCTTGCCAAGTGCAGTAAATGCCCCAGTTTAACGTGATTTTTCAAATAAACTGGAGAAAACAACCTTGAGCCCCAAACTCAAAATGGCTGTATTTCAAAATGATTGCTTGCTGTAAAATAACAGCTGGAAAACAGCAAGGCAGAATGTTTTGGTGAGGAGCTGAGCAGTAGGGTTAGAAGCTGTTCTTCTATTTGCAGAGTCTCTGTAAAGACATGTACAACCACATTTATGCCTTCAATCTCAGCAATCAATACTCTCAGCTTCCAGAAAGCTTTTCCAGGGAAGCCTGTGGATTTTTCTTACTCTTGTCTGTTTTACAGAAGTGTCTCTGCAACTGAGGCCTGAGATCAGAAGGGGAAAACCCCTAAAAATTTGAAATTAAATGCAAATAAATAAAAAAGCCAATAGAGAAACGGTTGAAAATATTTAAGCCAGGCCCGTAAATTAAGAGGAATTCTTTTCTCTCCAACTCTACTTTGTGCAAGGACCAAGTCTCTGCCTCAGCAGCAGAAGGTGCTGGACAGCTCTGACTGTGAGACCAGTGTTTATTTCCAATAGCCTCATGTCTCGGAAAATCAGCAGGTTTGGGAGTTAACGAGTTAAGGAGTTGATAGGAACACTCGGGGCTGAAGCATTAAGCACTTAATGAATTGAAACCACCCGAATTCTCATTGTGCTGCTGCCGTTTTACCTGGCCAGCTGGTGACACCCGCACCTGGAGCTGGGACACCCCAAAAGCCAGGCTGGGAGAAGCCAACAGGACATGGACAGCCACCTCCAGAGCCTGCTCTCCGCAGGGGAGGGCACTCCAGCGTGCCTTAATCACCCCTAATTGATTTCACACCACCAGGACACTGAGAAAGAGTTCAAATACACTCTTTGAGTCCTAATATTTACACGGGCAAACATTTGTTTATCTGTCAGCTGTTTAATCCCAGGGCCTCTGCAGAGCCCGGGACAGGCTCTTAAGTAGCTTTCTCCAGTTTTGATTAGCTGACTGCAGAGCCAGCCCTATAAATATTCCTAACGTTTGCACCCAATGGACCAAGTGTTTTGTTGAGCAGACTAATTGGTTCACAACCCCTGCTAAGTATCAGCCCTATCATCCCCGACTGCCGTGGGCTACGATCATCATTAGCCAAGTGACAATCTCCTGGAGAATTTGGGCTCCTTAATCTCCCTTCTCCCCGAGGACATCAAACTTATTATGGGTTAAAGCTCTCCGAGCTGGCTCTCGCTCCTTTCCGAGGCTGGATGCTCAGCACTGAAGGGAAAACCTCCTGAACGTGGGGGCACAAAGGAAATTTGTGGCCACTTCTCAAAAAAGGTGCTGCAGAGGGAGCAGAGGGAGAGATTTTGGTGCAGAGGGACAGACCCTGCCTGCACACACATTTCTGCAATTCCACGACTTCCAGGAGATGGATGAATTAACAGATGCCAGGTGGAAACAGTCCTCGATCAGCATCAAACCACACTGACCCCAAAACATCCTGAGAAAGTTCTGGGGGCTGCAGAACCCCTGAGAGCCAGCAGTGCTGGGGACAGGAGCACTGCAGAGGGAGGAGAAGAGCAAGAAGTGAAACACAGGCCAAACGCTGGAACGAAAGGTGAAAAAGAGAATAAAGTGGGGAAATGGAAGGCAAACTGAGGAGATGTCATGTCCTCAGTCAGGCAGAACCCACACAAAGAGGAGCAGCTCCAGACAATGCAAACCTGACCTTGCTAGGGCTGGGACAGGAATCTGGAGATTTAGGCAAGGAGCACGGAGGTTCCTCTGTTTCATCAGGAAGAAAGTTCTGCTCTTAAACTTGGGACATCCTTTCACACTTCACATCCTTTCATGTTTTTCATCCTTTCATGTTTTAGATCTGAAGTGTTAAGGTTTTTTTTCCTTCAAAAGCCATACAAATCACAGACACCAATTTCCTGGAATAGCTGAAAAAGCCCCACCAGATGAAGAGGGACATCCTCTACTCACTGCACCTCTCCCCATCCAAAACGAGAGCAAACACCTTGGCAGGGACAAAAACCCCTTCCTGGCCCTCTGAATTCCTGCTTTGACACCAAATTCTTCCTTTTAAGAACACCTGTGCTCACTGATGCTGGAGACTCACCTGATAAATAAGATGTTAAAGCACCAGTCACCATCTGGAGGTGAAAGGGAAAGGCAGAAGGGAAAATCCAGCCGTGCCCTGTTGGCCTTTCTGAGGTTTCCAGAAAAGGGTTGTTAAAGAGTGAATGAAAGCAGCTCAGTGATGGACAGGGACTCTCTTGTGTCCAAATTTGTACAAGGCAAAGTCAGGCTTTGGTACCAGAGCTGCCCCCTCCCACCACAGCAGCCCATCTGCATGGAGAGTTTTATTTCTCCTTGAGCCTGAGAAATCTCTTTTTCGCTGAGAAATCTCTGCAATTTGGAGCTCTGGAAAGACTCTACATTCACATTTAATTTGAAATTATATCCTCCCTGTCAAAAAATGCCTGGGGGGCAAGTCGCTTATGAAGAAGAAGAAGAAAAAAAAAATAACAAAATATAAATCTGAATCTTCTAAGTCATAACATCTGCCACTGAGAGTGCCCGTGCCAAAGACAGAATGAAGTTATGAAGTTGTTCTTCAGAGAAGAGCACTCAAATAAAACAATATCCCAAAACAGAATCAGAACCACCTCTCAGGTAACACCTAATTATTAATAATTAGGAAGAAATAAACTTTAGTGTATGAGCTTTCCAGCATTTCTCATGTGCCCAGACAAGGCAAAACCCCGATTATCATTATTTATAAATAGAAGGTATAAAAGTAATTGTATGGGAACATTCAAGAAAACACACTGTAGGTGTGTAATATCAAATTTCAAAGTTCATAGCTCAGGAATAATTCGAAACATTTCATATGCTCCATATTCAGCTGCTTCACTTGGGTTTGTTTCCCTTTCAGGCACATCAGATGTTGATATACTCTGATTATTTTCAGGGAAGATAAATGTAATATCACATTCAAGAGCCCAAGGCTAAAGCTACTGCCTGTTGCACAAAATGGTTTTGAAACAAAAACAAAGATATAGATATATCTCCTAAATGATTCTCTT
Source organism: Pyrgilauda ruficollis (assembly GCF_017590135.1). NCBI lineage: Eukaryota > Metazoa > Chordata > Aves > Passeriformes > Passeridae > Pyrgilauda > Pyrgilauda ruficollis. Next base: position 2,678,005 of record NW_024508101.1, read on the forward strand.
TTCCATGTACTGCCACGGTGGTTAAACAACTCTGTGGAAAACCACACAAATATAGTAATTTAACTAATTGTGTGCACACACACATATATAAAAACATAAATATATAACCACAAATATGTATATTCATAAATATATCTCTTATAAACACTCAAATTTCAGCCTGTTCAGAAATGTCCAGGCCACTCAGTTCAAAGAAAAACCCTTGCAGGAGACAGTTACAGGATCATCCATCCAGGGAGACATTAATTTCCCATCCCTATATTTAGAAGCAACCTATGATCCAAACCACGAGGCTTCCTCAAGGGTCAGAATGGATTTGTTTCATTTGATGTAACTGAAGTTAAATTCACCAAATAGCCCCTGGCCTTCAGGAGGCTGAAGGATTCAATTGGATTCTTTGCTTTCCACAAAAATGAATAAAAATCACTTCAATAGGAAGCATCTGCTCAGCAGCCCAAGGTGCTCAAGATGCAACTGAGATGAGGATTCTGTACAGAATGCCTTAGAAAGGGCTAAAAGAATTATTAATAATAATTATTGGTAATTTAGATGTGCTGATTTATTTTTGCCTTTGACACAAAAATTTGCATTCAAAAATTTGAGATGTAAAAAGGACTAAATAAAATAAAATTAAAAAACCAACAAAGGAAAATATTAAAAGTCCCTTTAAGAAAGGAATGAGAAGAATCCTCAGGATTTCATGTACAGATGAAGTGTTTCCAGGAATGGACATGACAGACACGAGTATTTATGAAAACAGGTGAGACAAGGTCAAAGAGCCACTCCAGTGATCACACTGGAATTAAGACACAGCACGTTTAAAGCAAGAGAGAAAATCACCGTAATTAACTTTGTGACCTGTCTGACACAAAAAAGTTATTGATACAAAGGGCAGGATGATTAGGAGAATGATTAGGTATTTCAAGTGCTAATAATGATACTTTCCCAAGGCAGGAGAAGAATTTATAAGGGCTATTGATCTCATGTTTCAGGATGGAAGTCAAGATGGAAGAAGGGAAAATAAAATAAAATAATAAAAAAATTAAAATATATATATAAAAAATAAATAAAATAAAATAAAATAAAATAAAATAAAATAAAATAAAATAAAATAAAATCTTTAAGGGACAATTTGCCCCTTAATTGTGATGAGGGTTCAGGGGAGGAGGGAGGAAGGTTTGGGGCTTTTCCCAGGGTGTTGAGTCATGTGGTATTGGTTACTAACAGAGAGAGGATTCCAACTTAATTGGATCTTTAATCGGATTGAATAGGGTAATTCCTACCTCTCTGCATTCCTAATGAATGTCACAATGGCAGGAGTTAAACGCTGAAGGGCTGCTCTGATTTGAGAGCAGCTTCCAGGGGATCCTGGGGCAAAGACAATTATTGGGGTGTCCACTGAGAAAGAAAATGATCATCAAGGTCGATATATGCCAACAGGATTTTGGAATAATTACTGCCCACTCAGCCAGTTCTTACAGGTAGGACACACATCCTTTGCTTTGTATTTTTTTCCCCAATAAATCAGTTTATTCCCATTTAGCAGCTTTCCTAGTTCCAAGCAGAATATGGCCATACCCAGCCCAATTCCACACTCTGGTACTCAGTGTGAAATATCCATGGCCATCCAAGGCAGAAACAGAGCTGCAGCTAATTGGAGCTCTAATTGATCCCAAAGAGTTGATGGTTTTGGTAACTAGTCCAAAGAAAACACGTTCTTATTTCCACTGAAAAGATCCTGAAATAGTGACTCTCTTCCAGTGCAAAAACAATGCAGGGAACGTTGCTAAACAAAGGTAACACCTTTGGGATGGAGTTGTGGAAAAACAGCATTATGTGAGTGATTTCCCTGGACATAACCATGATAGAATATTCTCTGCTGTGGAGGTAGAGTTTTGGAAATTTTTCTGGAAAAGTCATTTCCAGTCCTGGCTGAAGAGCTCCCATGACAGCAAAATTACTGACAGTCTTTAGGCATCTGTTTCACTTCCCTTATAGCTGAAGATCCACAGGAAAAAAAAAACCAGCAACAAAGTCACCTGGAGCAGGGTCATGACTGAACCACTGCAATACCGCACAGAAAATACACAATGTTAGGTGTAAATTAATGATTATCTCATTATTAGGCACTGTAAGCAGTTGTAATAGAGTTATGTTTCTTGGAAAGAAATCTCAATCACTGCTCTGGTGAAACAACTTCAGAGAACAAACATACAAAGAGAACACATCAAAAATCCTGAGACCACTGACATTTCCCTGTGGGATTTCCTTGGTGCCTTCAGTTTCAGCTTTCGTATTTCCCAGTCTCTGCACTGCACTGGTGTGTGACTCTGAACTCACACAAAGTGTCAGCAGCTCTGCTCACAGCTCAGGCACACAGAACAATCCTTTTCCAGAACCAAGGACACCGCTGCAGCTTCAGCCCAAAAAGTGCAAACAGCAGGGAATGGAGGGGAGCAAACTGGAGGGTGGGACTGCAGAGCCTGGAGCTGGAACTGGACAATGAACCCAACATGGAAATGGACCAAAACTGATAAAAGTGTGAGAACTCGTGACTCGGAGTCTGTCTTGGGTGGAGCCTCAGTCAGGCTCTTGTCCTGCCCAAGGTGAATCCTTTGAAAAGCTTTTAATAAATCCCTGCTTTATTCCTTTAACTCTGTTCCAGGCAGCCTCTCCAGGCATCACCCTGAAAATTTGGTTCAGTGTCAGAAATATAAAGTTCTTTATTTCCTCTAACTCTTGTGTGTGTGACACTGATGGCAGCAAAGTGGGGGGCACACAGGAGACCCCAGTGACACCTCGGTGCTGGAATGGGACATCACACCAACGCCCAGGGACACAGGACGTGCCCTTGGCTCCAGGGGAGGGTGGCACAGCCCTGGTGGGATCCCACCCTCGGGTCCATCCCTGCTCTTGGCAGCACCATCCCAGCACCACATCCCAGCACCACAACTCTGCCAAAAGCCCAGACCACGAATAGGAGGTTTCTTTATCATCATTAGCAAAGCCCAGAATCCAAAATTGCTGTTTTGACTGGGAGACAGATGACTCCAGCTCTGCCAACACCCAAGGTCTCCCAATGCCAAAACTCACTTTGCTCACACATATGCTGCAATACTCGAAACAGAAGCTCTGAAACTCCTTTCTTTGTCCTTTCAGTGCTTCTGTTCCTCCTTTTTGTGCTTCCCATGTAAGTTCCTCCCTTTTCTTTCTTCTTCCTCGACTGCCCTTCCAATGCTCACACATTTTAAGGCCTTTGCACCTTTCTGTACAGCACATTCTGTTGTGTTTTTCCCTATCCTCTGCAAAACATATCCAACAACTCGTGTTTGATTGTGTCACACGAGGTATCCAGTCTCCATCTGACTACATCACAGTTCATTACAGTGGTTAATCACAGATTAAAAAAAAGAAAAAAAAATCTTTAATGTCTAATTTAAAATGGTCTGGCTCCAGCTTGCAGCTATTGGGTCTGATTTTTCTTTTCTCTTCTTGATTAAAAAGCTGGATATGCTTTCCCCATGAAAATACTTGTCCCTGTAATCAAGTCCCCTCTCAATCCTCTTTTTGATGAGCTAAGCAGATTGAGCTCTAAATCTCTCACTGCAGGGAATTTCCTCCACTCTTCAAATCAATATTGTGGTTATTTCCTTGACTCTCCAGGTTTGTAAACCCTCTCTTTCAGATGTTGACACCACAACTGACCCTGGCTTTCCAGCCCTCTCATGGATTCAGATACAATCCCTGTGTGAAAGGATCCCATTTGTCCTTCAGCCTGCTGGGGCTGCCCCTGGATCCCTGGAGTGTCCCAGGCCAGGCTGGACAGGGCTGGGAGCAGCCTGGGACAGTGGGAGGTGTCCCTGCCATGGCAGGGTGGCACTGGGTGGGATTAAAGGTCCTTTCCAGCCCAAACCATCCTAGGATTCTGTGAAACAAGATTGCTGCCTTTTCCACACACCAGCTTTGCTGGGATTGTTTGGTTTTAACTGAGGTTTCACAGCATGCCACACCTAAGAGCAGGAAACCCTGACACAAACCTCAGTTATCCTCATTTATCAAACCTGTAACGTCTCCCTTTCCAGAGAAGCCTAAATTATCTCTATTCTTTATTTTAATTCATTCCTCTATCAACTTTTCGATTATTTTTCTGGGATTGGTGCCAACCTCTCCAGACAATCATCTCTGACCTCTTCTGCTTTCCCCCTTTGCACATGGGCTTCTCCTCTATTCCAGAGGATACACAGGATAATGGAGCCAAAACCACTTTGCCAACCTTGTATGGCTCAATCTTTCCCAAAGATCATAACCAAGACTTGTCCCAACAGATATTGACAGTCTCTCCTCTCCCTCCACACCACTCCTGCCCACCCATCCCAGTTCTGCTGTCACACAGGCACAGAGGTGCCAAATCCATGGGCTGAGAACAACACACACCAAAAAGCCATCACCACAGCCTGCTCAGGAAAACTCTTTCAGAAGCTTCAGTACTCTTCTTCAGCAAAAATTTGTAAATTTTGTAAAATTTCATTTTAGAAATTTTAGAATTTTATTTTTAGGAGAATTCAGCTTTGACCCATTTATGTATTTCAGCAGAAACTGGAGTGATAGGATTCAAATTGAAGGAGTAATGGGTTCAGACTGAATCATCTCTGACCTCTTCTGCTTTCCCCCTTTGCACATGGGCTTCTCCTCTATTCCTGCAGAGGACACACAGGATAATGGAGCCAAAACCACTTTGCCAACCTTGTATGGCTCAATCTTTCCCAAAGATCATAACCAAGACTTGTCCCAACAGATATTGACAGTCTCTCCTCTCCCTCCACACCACTCCTGCCCACCCATCCCAGTTCTGCTGTCACACAGGCACAGAGGTGCCAAATCCATGGGCTGAGAACAACACACACCAAAAAGCCATCACCACAGCCTGCTCAGGAAAACTCTTTCAGAAGCTTCAGTACTCTTCTTCAGCAAAAATTTGTAAATTTTGTAAAATTTCATTTTAGAAATTTTAGAATTTTATTTTTAGGAGAATTCAGCTTTGACCCATTTATGTATTTCAGCAGAAACTGGAGTGATAGGATTCAAATTGAAGGAGTAATGGGTTCAGACTGAAAAGAGGGGAAATTTAGGTGAGATATCATGAAGAAATTGTTCCCTGTGAGGGTGAGGAGCTCTGGCACAGGCTGCCCAGAGAAGATGTGGCTGCCCCATCCCTGGAAATGTCTGAGGAGAGGTTGGACAGGGCTTGACTACAAGAAGATCTTTAAGATCCTTTCCACTCCAAACCCCTTTGGAATTCTGTATGACATCAGCTCAATGAGAAGTTTGTTTCCCAGGAATTCCCTCCCCCCAGGAGCACATTTAGCACCAGAGATTGATTGAACTTTCAAGTGGCAGCCCCACGCTGGGTGATCCTAAGTGGGCTGGACAGGCTCTCCTCTCCAAGGTGTGCTGCAAATCGCCGGATTAGCGGCTCAGGCAGCGCCCGGAATCTCGCCTGTCTTACATCATTTACCTGGGCTGAAATTACAGTTCAATTACTGGAGTAATATCTCATTCAGGCAGAACAAAGAAAGGGAAAATATGCAAATGAGGGAATTTAAATTCACTTAATTTAAAGGCCGAAAAATTTTAAGGGCACGTTCCCTCTCTGGGGACATTTGGGTTCAGGGATTATAAAACACATAAAGCTATAAATGGTTAAATGGATTGTCATTGCCTGAGCATCCAAACTTTGCATACATTATTCTTTTCAGTGAATGCATTATGTAATTAGCAGGGGAAATACACAACATTCCTGACTATATCCTATCCAGGGATAAAAAATTTGGTCTGACCACCCATCTCAGGGAGCTTTGTGCACAGACAAGCTCAGCATACATTTTGGAGGATCACAGTGAAAAAGGTTTGTAGGGAGAATACTGCTTATCTGCTGAATGCAAAGATTATTCCATTTATTTTTTTTTTTCTTCGTGGTACACATGATAAGATTGTGAATAACCCTCCAGGTTTGTTGCCTGTTGTGGTTTTCATGGTTGTTTTTTCTTGAATGAACACTGAGGCATAATTTAATGCACCCAAGATGAAATTTTCCTCTTGCTATGCAGCTGGAATTCTGTGAGGTTTCACTGCACAGGGATGTCTGACAGGGGGAATGGCTGACAGGGAAAATGTGCTGCTCTGGCAGGATAATGAGGTACAATGCTCCAAAAGGCAGCATCCTGCTCACGGGGAAAGAGATGGCAGAAATTTCCTTTTCTTTAGGGGCTGCATCACCAAATAATTATTACAAAAAAGATGAAGAGGGACTACTTAGAAGGGCATGTAGTGACAGAATAAGGGGGAATGGATTCAAACTGAAACAGCAGCTTTAGATGGGATCTTGGGAAGGAATTCCTCCCTGTAGGGTGGGCAGGCCCTGGCACAGGTGCCCAGAGCAGCTGTGGCTGCCCTGGATCCCTGGCAGTGCCCAAGGCCAGGCTGGACACTGGGGCTGGAGCACCTGGGACAGTGGGAGGTGTCCCTGCCATGGCAAGGGGGAGGGAAGAGATGATCCTTAATGTCCCTTCCCCCCCAAGCCACTCTGTGATTACTTTCTGGTGCCACCACACTGACTGCACTTCACTTTTAGTAAAGCTTTGTTCTGCAACACACCTCAAACATCTCCATTTTCAGCAATTCCCTGGGATATAATGCAAAGCTGGAAAGGCAAGCCCAAACCTCTCCCAGCAGGTGGGCACTGTCTGGACAGGAATTAGCCAAAAATCAGGGTGAGCAGAACCCTGGGCTGAGCTCTGCACACACACAGACAGCAGGGAGGCTGCAATGCCACAGGCTCAGCAGAGATCATAAAAATCCCAGATTTAGGTGGAAGCCTAACTCCAGCCTCACTGCAGTCAGTAACAGAAAGGTGCATTTGTCATGCAGGTGGTAAACCCTGAGCAATTACTGTGGATTTCAGTGCTAACCCTGTCAGTTTAATGGAGCAGGTATGGCTTAGCTCTGAACAGCTGGGACAGCCCTTTAATCACTGCTCCTCCTTGTCCTGCACACCACTGTTGTCATTTGTGTGGCTCAGAGAACAGGAATGTTCAGGGCTGTTTGTTCCCAGTCAAAGCAGAGTCACAGAGCTCCCAACTCTGCTGCCTGCAGAGCCCACGTGGATGGTGGATTCTCCAAAATCCCAGATGGCTCAAGCCAGGGTAACTCAATCACCCTGAGCTGAAGCAGCCTCATTTGTATCAGTCAAGGACCTGAGCCATTGCACCTCCTCCTCAAACTGGTTAGGCTGTAAATGAGATTTTCATCACTCCTGGGACAAAAAGCTGACTCTGCTGAGGTCACTGGGAGTTTGAGCATCCATTTCAGTGGCGCCATGACTTCACCAGTGCTTTGCCTGGGCAGTATCCAGCCTGGAAGTCACCATGGATTATCCTAAAAATATGTTAACTAAAATCTGCCACTAGAACTGGCAGATAGCAGTAGTTCAGCTCTGTGCCATTTTCTTCTGCCCAGATGCAACAAAAGGAATATTTTTCTCAAAGGAATGGGGATGGTAATGACCAATATTACTGCAGGTTTGACCAACTCAAAGCAAGTACTGAACACAGCTTATTCCTGTAAAACTGAGTGATTAAAAAAAAATTTAAAACATCAGATAGGACCTCCTCTGACTTACAACAGAAATCCTCTAAAATCTATCCTCTCAATGAAGTTTTACTGGAACAAAGTCATTGGTGGAGTGATATGAAAGTGAAAAATAAAACACTGGGCCCTTATTCAGTAGAGCACTTGAGCAATAACCCAAATTTTAGTAATAAGTTCACCGAACTCAGCAAACAGATTGTGGTTTGAAGTATTTTGCTAACAAAGTAAAATCAACAAAATTAGACAAACAACCATGGATGCAAGTGTACATACAGACCTGGATCAACCAACACAAACTGCCCAGAGGGAAGGATTTTAGTGATGGACAGACAGACCTACAAGATCAGCCTTGGGAATAACATGTGGCTGCTTCCAAACCTACAAACTCTTCTTATTAACCATTCTCTGACTTCAGTAAACTGCAAAAATAATGGTGCATTCTGTAAAAATGCATGTGTTAAAAAAAACCCCATTGAGTTAATCACTCCTTTAGCTGAAAGCATTGTTGGGGATTTTTCTAACAGAAAAATATAAATAAATCTGCCCCCCAAGAATAATGTTCCTTTCCCTATCAGCAGAGCAATCTTCCATCAGGACTGATTTTATTTGAAGCACTGGGGGTGCACACTGGCATCAGGCATTTTTTTCCTGAGACATTGTTCCAGGTTTCCATCGGGTTTAATGCTGGAACAGCACGTGACAGGACGGAGTGCTGCATTTTTCAAATCTCCTTTAAAGCTGTGGGAAGACTCTCCTTAAAGGCAGCCCTCTCTCCTTTCAAGTGCCATACAAGCACAGCAGGCAGCATTCAAAGCCACCTCTTCTGTGTCAGCCAGCAGGGAAGGCTGACAGGGAATTGCTTGTGTCACACTCCAAAAGTCACCAAAGCAGACGCACACTGGAAGGTGGATAGGCCCAATTCTGCCTTTTTTTTTTTTTTTTTTTTTTTTAAGATTTCTGCCTTTCCCATTCATTCCAGCCAGGATGTTGCTCTGAATAGTGACTTAAACCTTGCAGAGTCATCCCATGGGCCTCCCAAAAAACGGAGAAGCTTGAAATGAGATTTCTGAAAGTACCAAAACCATCTAGCTAAGCTGTACTGGGAGGTCAGAGGGCTTTGGCTCACTGCAATGTTTAGAGTTCTTTGGGGCTGCAGCCTCGTGCTCTCACTGCTTGCCTTGTTTGTAGTTACACTTTGTATTCTCCAGGAGGGCACAGAGACTCCCCAGCCATCAGAGCCCCTTCACGTGGGTTCATCCCACCTTTAAATCCCTCTCAGAAGCAGGAACGAACAGCCCAGGTGCTGCCTTTGATGCTCTCAGGAGGAGGAAGAGGAGGAGGATGAGGAGGCGGCAGCAAGCGCAGCAGCAGCATCACCGGCAGGGACAGTGACACAGGGCCAGGCTGGGGACCACGAGCCCTCCCAGGGCAAGGCAAAGGCCCCTTGGTGCTGCTGTGAGGATAAACACCATGGCAGGTGTCACCTCTCCAGCCCTCCCTGGCTGCAGACACCGGGAGGATCCAGCAGGACTCTGGCTTTGGCACAGGGACAGTCTGGGCTCTCTGAGGTCACCTGTCTGGAGCTTGGCTGGGGCTCTCTCAGCCAGACCGGGAAGCAGCTGGTGAAAATCTCCTCCAAAGCTGCTCCCTCACAGAAAGAGCCCTGCCCAGGCTCCACCACTGGCTCAGGACAGCACCCAGACATCTCAATTCTGCTGTGCCACAGACCAGGAGCAAAGGTGGGGATGGATCCAAGCAGGCTCATCCCTGTCCCCCCCAAACTCCTCTTCACCCTCACCACACCTCTGATTTAACTCTGACCTGCTGCAAGACAGAAAAAACAAGCTAAAGGAGAAAACCACCTGAAGTTGGTCCTTTTCTTCATAAATGGAGAAAAAGAGAGGACTAGCAAGGATCAAAAGAAAATAGGAAGAGAAGCCCTAATGAAGAAAGCAACATAATGTTTGTCCTTCTTACATGGAACAGGATCTGCACTTGGAAATCACTGCACTGAAAACCACAAGCTAGTTAAGCTGTATCAATAAACACTACTTTTAATGATAAACTGTTCTCCATCTGCATTATTTTTGATCTTCACACGACCAGGTGCAATGAAGGAAGAAGGGAACATCTGCTAGGGAGTGCTGAAACCCCAGAAAATAACATCAGCACAGCCATCACTCACTGTGTGCTTCATGCAGGGTGCCTGGACACGCTGGGAGGAGAAACCTGAGGCACCAAATATCACCAAGCACCTTCATCTGTTTGTCGTGCAGGGGCAATCACTAATCAGCATCTGGGAATGCAAATGCACTTACACAAGTCAATGAATAAAACAGAAGAGAGTAGCTAGGGGAAAAAAGAAGCTAAATACAACAACCTTGAGTTTTGAGCACTGACTTTGTTACATAGAAACAACCGGGGAAAAAACAACCCACACCAAAGTCAGCCAAGCTCACAGATCTTCACCTAAGCTCCTCACCTGAGCCTGTCTGAGCCTAGAAAGGCAATTAATTACAAGTGCACAGATTATGAACTACAACAATCTTAGCCTAGGAACAGTGACAAGCTGAGATTTGGCTCAGTGTGGTCTCAGCAATTCCTGTGGGCACTGCCACAACCCCCCTCTAGTCCCATAGACAGTCAATTATATTCAATATAATATTATACAATACTCAAGTTCTACAAAGAGAAGCACCTGGATTCCTTTTTCTCATCCAGAGGGAAGAAATCTTCACTGCTGTTTGAGTGGCATGAATGCCATGACACCTGCAGTTCTCCCAGCCCTAGCAGCCTTTTCCTAGGCACACTTTCAGCAGGATGAGGACTGGTCTGTATGAGCACAGAGCAGAGCTCAGAAGGGTGGAGATAAGCAGAGCAGAAGGGCGCTGGGAGCCCCAGGTCCACCCACACACTGCAAAGCTCTGCTCCAGCTCAGGAGGCCAGGGATGGAAAGCCCATTAGCAGTGAAATGCACAGAGGGAGCTCCTGGAATATCCTGGCTCAGGCTCAGCCCAAACTCATCCTGGGGGCTCCCTGGCCCTGTAACCCCAACAGAAGCACAGAGAGTGGGCATGGGATGATGCAGGATTCCCTCACAAGGTGCAGTACAAGTGGAGCCAGGGGGAACAAAAAAGAGCCCACTGACCAAAATATAATTCATTGAAGCCCATGTTGGTACTTCAGGTAGATAATCATGATGACATCAATCTTCCTTCTGCTCTTTGAGTTATTCCCTTACCCAAAAAGATCTGCTGAGGACCCAGGGTCTGCTGTGAGGGGCAGCCAGCAAGCTCCCCAGCCCTGTGGGCCAGGGGATAATTCAGACCACAATCAAACCACACATTCCAGGTTTTATTTCAAAGTGGAGCTGAGTGGAACCCCACAGACCTTGCAGGATCTCACAGCTCATGACAGCATGAGGGGACTGTTCAAACAGCACCTGGTGGATGAATTTCTTCGATAGAACTTGTCCCACTAATTATTTGGGTTTTTTAGGAGTCTAACCTATAGAAAGGACAATTGAAACTTGTTATAAAACACTGAGCACATCACCACCAGAATAGGTACAAGACTCCTGCTCTGTTTTCATTCCCGTGCTGCTCCCACACCCTGTGCTGGGACATCAATTTTCATTCTCCATGATTTAGGGTTGTTATAGGGTGGCCTTTGTGCTAGCAAAGAACCCATGATCTGTAACAAAACTGAATTTCTACTTTACTGGACAAATATACCAAAAGAAATTGTGGCATCTTGGTGGGTTGCTAAGCAACCAAGAGCTCCAGTGTCACTTGTTTGTGATCAATTCAAGTCATTCATGGGCTCTGAAGCACCAGCTCAGGAATTCCAACAAAATCTGTGCCTTGGGAAAGCCACAGGGACTTCCTGACACACAATAACACTTTCTTTCCTCGAAGATAAACTTTGTAGATGTTCTTTTGATCTGTGTGATATGTTAATCCATTATTCTTAACATACTGCTAATGGGAAAAGCTATAATTAACTAACCACAGCATTGTAATGCGTGCAAGATAAACTGATCTAATTAGTAGTGTTTAAAGTAGTCCCTGTCCTCTCCCAGTGGGGAAAGGAGCAGATCCTTCCTGATCACAGGAGCAACTGTCCCCAACATCTTTTTATGTAAAGAATAAATTCCTCTTTGTTCCTTTTTTTTCCTCCCAAATAGAAGTGATAAAGTAAATTTTTACTGGCAAACAAGGTGGCCCCAGTCCAAGCCACTCGAGGTACATATCCAAGCTGTGAATAATGCAATCTTTCATTTAAATAAGGTTTATCTGTTGGCTTTCTTGGGGAAAGAAACGGACTGTTATATTTTCATGCATGGAGTTTAATTACTGAAGTAACTCATAGTGAATGCCCACAATAATTGCACTCACTGAGTTAAATGTATATTACTGAAGTACAGTCTATTTCAGCCTCATTTTCAAGATTCAGCCCATCCCTATTTTGATAAAAATCAATAATAAACAGGAAGAGTTTAGAAACAAACTGGTTTCCAAGCTGTGTGCTGCATATGGCAAAATTTCAACTTCTTGATTGCTGGCAGGTGTTTTTTTACTGAAGATATTTAATGATAATTTCATATACACTGGGCAGTATTTCTAAAGAAATTACCTTCTGCAAATCTCAGTGTCCTATCCTGTGCATCTTATTTTAATGTCACATGATCTGGACTTGTAGTTCCTCTGCAAGCCAGACTCCACTGACAGCAGATGTTCAGCCTAAATGAGCACCAGAAACTGGTGAGCCAGAATTTCCTAATTTTTAAATGACCCATTCAGAAAGAGAGGGCTTCATTTGGCTTGGGTTTCTTTGAAACACAATGAAAATGTATTACTTTTAAGCAAGAGAGAAGTGTTAACACAGCAGGAGTTGTGCACACTGATATTTCATATCAGAAGATAAGCACAGGCACGTGGGAAGCAATGGCCAAGGATGGCAAGCACAGCTCCAACGAGATAACATTTCACGTTCATAAATGGCAAAAAATTACATATTTATTTAAAGTACAGCTTTTCACCTCCCCTCCTTTCCTCGGACCTGTATCTAAAGTCATAACATTTATTATTTATTGCTTGTGGAATGGGATTTGGGGGAGTTACACAGCACATATCAACTCGGTCACACCAAACCCTTGGCAAGGACACAGAAATGCCACCTGTCACCACTCTGGAGAAATATTCCAAAACCACATTTCAAGCAAAAGTATTCCCAGGTAGTGCTGAACACCTGTACATAACCCAACAAAACACAGCTCAGTCCCTTCCTACCCCAAAAGAAGCCAAGTATCCCTAAGGATGGAAGCGGCAGATGCAAAGCCCACGTACGTTTGCTGTGTGTGACTACAGGAAAACAGAATTTCCTCGGACTGCGTTGCCAAGCTCCCCGATGCTCTCTGATCATGCAGCACGAATCGATAACACACAGCCCAGACACCGAGCCCCAGCGATTCCTGCAGCGCAACACGGGCACATCGCTTCCCCAGCGAAAAAAAACCCAAAAAAAAACAAAACACCACCACCAAAAAAACCCCCCAACCTGGGGACTTCAGGAATTATTTAGGAACTGCAGCAAAACCACCCTAAATCCTCTCCAAAACGATTTGGGAAGCAGAAACAAGTGTACGCCAAGATGCAGGACATCCGGGCTCGCGAACTTGAGCCCACCTAAATCAACACGGGACTGACCCGCCAGCCCCCAGCCCAGCCCCCGGCCCTTGGCTCTGTCCCCTGGACCCTCCGCGCTGTCCCCTGACCCATGGCTCCGTCTCCTGGCCCGTGGCTCTGTCCCCCGGCCCACGGCTGTGTCCCCGGCCCCTCCGCGCTGTCCCCCGGCTCCGCAGGGCTCCGCACCCCCGAAACTTCCCACGGGCAGCGGCTCCTCCGCCCGGGGACCCGAGTGCGGGGAGAAGGGGCCGGACCAGCTCCCCGGGAGCCCCCGGGACCCCCCGAGCCCCCCGCTCGCCCCCGGGCCGGGCTGAGCCCGGCTCCGCTGCCCGATCGCTCCGCAGGGCGCCGCCGCTGCGGGACCAGGTGCGGTGCCGGCAGCAGGAAAACCAGTTTTCAAATCAGAGCGATAATAATGAGAGCGCTTTGGGAGGCAGGCAGGGCGAGCCCCGCGGCCGGACACCCCCGGAGCCCTCCCGCTGCCCCCGCCGTACCTTGAGCCCGGGCGGGCGGAGGGGTCCCGCTCCCGGTCCCGGCGGCGGCTCCGCAGCCCCGTCCCGGCGCTCCGAATTAATCGCTCCACCCCGAAAAAAAAAGGGGGAGGTAAGGGGGGAGGGAAGGAGGGGGAGCGGAAAAACCCAACGCAACCACCCCAAAGCCAGCCCCGCTCCACACCCACGAGGAGGGAGAGGGTCCCTCCGTGACTGGCATCGCTATCTCCTCCGGCGGAGCTTGCAGGGAGCCATGGCAACGAGCCCCCGCGCTCCCCACGGCCTCCCCCGGGGCACAGCCAGCCCCCTCCCCGGCTCCGGCCCCGCTCCCGGTCCCACCTGCCCGATCCGAATCCCCTCGGCCGGAGCCGGCTGCCAGCGGCACCTCCGCCCCCGCTGCTCCGGGCGGCACCTGAGGATGCAGGGAGGGAGGAGAGGAGCGAGCGAGGGGAGCCCCTGCCCGCCCCCAGCCCGGGGGGGCCGTCCCGCAGCCGGGCAGGTGCCGGGGAGGGATCCCCAGGGCCGGACAGCCCAGAACCGGGGCGGGAGGAGGAGAACGGAACCGAGGGCGCTGCCCCGGCGGGACACGGGATGCTCTCGGTCCGGCGGGCAGCGGCGGCTCCGCCGAAATCCAGGCAAGGAGGAGCGAGGCGCTGCCGGGGAAGGGACGGTCCCCGCCTGGTCTCACCCCTCTCTCGGGTGGAGAATTGTCGCTGCTTTTCAGCGGAAAGGATGAAGATTAAGAACACCGCAACTGGGTTTAGCCCTTCCCCACTCACCCCTCTCCCCTACTAAACCCTCATATACCAAATCATCCTAATGCCAAACCTCTGAAAACCCTTTTTTTTTTTCTGTTTTTTTTTTTTTTTTTTTTTTTTTTTCTTTTTTTTTTTTTTTTTTTTTTTTTTTCTTTTTTTTTTTTTTTTTTTTTTTTTTTGTTTTTTTTTTTTTTTTTTTGGCAAATGCCCTCCCGTGTGCTGTACATGACCACAGAACCGGCTCAGGTTCACGTGTGCGCTTGAGCGCCCGGACTCTGCCCTGCGTGGAATGGGCTAAATATTTAAGTGATTGGTAAAGACAGTCGTCACAAACGTGCCAGTCATTGTCTTAAGCACTCCATCCCGAGAGATGGGGAAGCTCAGACATAATCATTTTCATGACGGCTCGGACTCCTCAGACGTTTCTGTCTCGCTGCTGACCTTTGGGGGCTTTGCTTTTCTCTGAGCCTTGCCTAATGCAATGAACAATAATCACAAAGTAACATTCACGGACATTAAACCATAAACTCACCCTACCGAAACACAGTGGCACTCCCGGGGATTATTAGCATTTAGGTTAAAGATTTTTGGGACAGTGGCAATTGGAATTTGTGGCCAACTGTTGTTGTTTATCTCCTGCAGATTTAAGTAGGTGAGCTTGCCTTTTGGATGAGAAGTAAATAATTAAATTAAGGAAAAGCATTATAAAGATGGCAGTAAAAGAAAAAAGATCTGAAAAGTAGAAGGGAAAAGGGCAGAATAGTTTAATATATTTGTTAAGTAAATGCAAAACTGTTCAAACAATGGTAAGTTTGCAGTCATGAAAAGTCAGGCAATTAATACATAGAATTCTTATATTCAAGTATGCATGAGTGAACCAGCACCAATATAAATGCATGGAGCAGAGCATGGAAAGCTGCTGGGGAAGCTCTGAAGTTGGGCAGATTTCTGTGTGACAAACACCCAGCCCAGAGCACACCAGAGGACTGGGAATCCTCCCTTTGGATCCTGCCCTCCACGCCAGATCCTGAATTGAGTCACTGTTCCATCCGAAGACAGTGAAATGTTGTATTTACAGCACATTGCTTTCCAAACAACCAACAGCTAAGCAACAGACCTGTGCCCTGTGGGAGGAAACTCGGGCAATAAATGGACAGGGAGGCGGCTCCAGAGGAATGTCTGAGGGCTGCTGCCCATGGATTGAAAACCCATTTGACCCCGTACCTTGGAGCCAGCAGAGATTCACTCCAATCCCGAGGTTTGGAGATTCCCTGGAGCCTTGGCAATAACTGGAAGTGCCGAGGGAGGGAAGCTGCTTGTCTGGGAGCAGAGATAAGAGAGCTGGGAGAGCCAGGGAGAGCTGGCATTGCCCCTGCTGCCATTGCCAGGAGGATGAGAAGTGGAGCCAGTGACTCTCACCCTGCTGGAACCCTGGCTGCTGAGAATTTTGGACTTTCTGTGTTGAAAGGCACAGACTCTCAAGAGAACACTGCATTGACCTGAGGCCGTGGAGAAGGCTTCCAAAATTCATTGATAGGACTGAGATTGTGGGTGTGGAGTTTGAATAGAAGTGTGTGATATCACATGGTGGAAAACTTAAGAGTTTAAGGTTTTAGAATGTAGTAATATATATAGAGCTAAGATGGAGGTTTTAGGGTGGTGGCTGGTCCTTCTTCTTCACCTTCTTCTTCATGGGTTTTGGTGATATTTTGTAATTGGACAGAAAAGTCCACATTGTGGGACACGGGTGATTAGTTATTGAGTTAAAAGTAAAAATAATTTGGGTGTCATTTCTTAATTGGACAAATTTTCCTTAAAAGACCTTGTAGAGATAGATACAGGGTCATTTTGTAGCTTGTTAGTGAAGTGCTGCAGAGCTCCCAGCTTGTGAGACTGTAACATGGATAAGAAATAACAAACACCTGAGTCTGAGCAGGACATCAACCTCCCCCTGCCCAGCCAGTGCTGAGTTCCACCCGGGATGCCTGGGCAGCACCAGGAGTTTCCAGGCTGATTTTTGCAGGGCTCTGGCAGAAAGAAGAGAGGCACCAATTCCATGACCTGCAGAGACTGCTTGAGGCAGGGCTGCTGCCAAAGTCAACTTCCCAGCTGCCCATCCCTCCATCCCTGTGCCACAGAGGGAGGGAAGCTGGCCTTGCAGAGTGCAGCCACCCCTTAGACCTTCATTTCCCTGCTTAGCTGGCCCAGCTTTTAGATCCTCCCTGGCAATGTGATTTTCCCAAGGCCTTCTCCCATGTTCAGGTTTGAGGCCATAATATGGAAAGCATTAAATGGTTTTAATTTTTCACAAATCATGCACGAAGTTTTTCTTCTGCTAGGAAGCCAGCTGATGGCAAAGCCCAAGGACAGCAGCTTCCACAGTTGCAAAATAAAATAAAATATGTTCCTGTTAACAATAATAACATGGCACTAGCTAAATCTATTTGAGAATAGGGTTTGCCTTAAGTAAAGTGTAACATGGAATAATCAATCGTGCTTCACAGCTTCACATTTCACTGGGCTATGAAATGGGGCAAATGTCGTGGCACTTAAGTCTGCACCAAACAAAAATAAAGACAGAGAAGCTCAGTGTGGTCCTCTCTGCATCTCACAAAACTGCTCTTTATTTTGGGATTTCCTGCTGAAAATCAAGAGGCCTTTTCATCAGACCCTCTGCTTGATGTGAGAATGAGAGAGCAACACTGCTGGAAACACTGGAAAAAATTAATTCTCTCTAAGCTGGTACTGATCACATATTTAAAATACACATTAAATGCATAATACTGTCTGAAATCAAGTGTGAGAGAACCCCCTGAGAATATTTACCTCAGGCATTGTCTGAAGGAGGAACAGCAGGTGTGTTTTGCCAATCCCAACTGTAACTTGTTACCTGACTCCTGACTGTTCTCCCTCAAGACACACCCACCATCTTAAACCCAGTCCCAGAGTCTGGTGGCAGGCTCAGAAGATTCCAAATCCTACTCTAAATGCCTTTTAAGACACATGAAATACTCAGGACAAAAGAACAGATTGGCCAGATTTTCTGTGGAGGAAATTAATTTGCTTGTAATTGCCAGCACATATCCCATCAGCAGAGCTTGTTAATAAAGATGCTGTAATTTTCTGAATAGGTAGATATGCAAAAAGGGGAATGTATTTGAATATCAAGAACCACAATTTGATATGGACAAAAAAAAAATGAAAATAGGATAAGCTTCTGGGAATCTGGTTTGGTCCTGGACAAATTAAGTGACTATAATAATTGACATGAGGCCATCTAAATTTTGAAACGATGCCCTGCTGTAAGATTTTGCAGTATTTTCCTTAACTTTTGAATTTATAGAGTATTTAAGTTATATCAGCTGAGATGCAGCTTGAGTGGCACTGAGCTGCTTTGGGAGCTTGGAACAGCATAGGAAAAGATTTGGACCATTAAGGGAAAAACAGAGAGGGTGATGCACATCCTGCTAATGGTTTGTTAAACACAGATCTGAGCGATCTGATTATAAACACACCTCATCAACACTTAGCTTTGAAATGCTGAAAGTCGGACGGGTCTTGACCAGAGAGAAACTCCAGACATGCCAGAAAATTCTCGTCTATCCCTTCCTAATGAGAGTCCAGGAGAAATCCACGTGATCAAAGGACAGCAAATTTAAAGAGAATTAAAGGAACTACCACTTTTCACAGTTCAAAGCAATCCCAGGAATTCAGGCTTTGAAGAACCTGGAGTGAAATGCTGGGATTTGGTTTTTGGTTTTTTTTCTAATCTGATTTTTTTTAAGGCTGGATAATTTTATGACTGCTAATAACATTTGTAACTATGCAAGCTAAGATAATAACAATGGTAATCAAATCTCATGCTTCAGGGCATAAATTGATTGCTTGGAGGGGTTATGGAGAATTTTCTGGTTTTCCCACCACTGAGTTCATGATTTCACAACTGACTAAGTGCATTACAAGAGGGGGGGAATTTGCTTCTGCAGCCAGACAATTGATCTAATCTGTAATAACAAATCTGACACCAAAATACAGCGAGCTGCCTGTCTGCTGTGCAAACACCAAGAGATTTAGGCTCAAATTCAGGGAAATATTTGGTTCTTATTTTCCAGTTGGTTTCCTACAGTCCTCCTGTAAGAAAGCAGCAAGATCTAGGTTGAAAGCAAATAAATCCAAAAAAAACCAAACAACTCCACAACATTTAAGAGCAGGAATGCAGCAGTGCATCTGAAAGATCATTTAGGCAAGGGGGCTCATCCACAGGTTCAGGTCCAAAGATCAGGATGGAAAACAATTCACAGAGTGGGTTGACTCGTGTATCCTATGGCCAAGCACATATTTCCATATGTTTCTCTCAAAAAAGGAGGTCGTGGTCTCTTTTCCTTGAAAAACAGGCACAGCAGGAGATGAGAGAGCTCAGCCTGGGGATGGGGATTTAGGTTTAATTCCCAGCTGGACCAGCAAGCTCCACACAAGTTTGTACTCTGCTTCAGGACAGACTGACTGAGCTCTGGAGAACATTTCATCCAGCAGAAAAGAATTGAAGAAACAGCAGAATTGAAGATTCCCTTGAGCCAAGCTGGGGCAAAACTGGGCCTCGCTTTTGTTACAGAATTTATGGAAGGATGGTTTGAGCTCCAGTGATGCCACAACAGAGTATTCCTGATTTTCCACAGAATCCCAGAGTGGTTCGGGTTGGAAGGGACTTAGAGCTCATCCAGTCCATGGGCAGGGACACTTTTCACTATCCCAAGGTGCTCCAAGCCCTGTCTAACCAGGCCTTGGACATTTCCAGGGATCCAGGGGCAGCCACAGCTTCTCTGGGCACCCTCCAGATCCTCCCAGGGAAGGATGGGAGAGCAGCCCCTGTCCAGGGCTCTGCCATGCAGAGGAACAAGGATATTTATTATGAAAAGTGAGTGCACCTCACAAAAACAGCTGTGTGAAACACATCTTTGGTCCCTGCAAGAACTGGCACGAAGCCCAGGAGGAGGAAGCTGCAATATTTAGAGAAATGGAGCCATGACTCACGTCAGGACAATGGCATCGATCTCATTCGTTTGTGGAAGAGATTAAAGGGGCCCAGGAATAAAGATTTCCTATTCCTGAACAAAAGCTGCTACTCACTGGACAAAACCTCAGCAGTGAGGTCCTGCAGTTGCTCTGATCCCTGCCCAGTGTGGAGGTGGGATTTGGAGAGTGGAGCCTTTGCCTGGGCAATCCATGAGCACAGTGGTGTTTTTGCAGTGATGTGGATGAGACCTATTGCTCACCAACAGCTGAATAAAATCCTTTGTGGCAATTTTTCTTTTTCTTTCTTCCTGTCAAGGTCAACTGACGTAAATTGCACAAAATTTCTACTGCAAAAACCCTACGCTGTTAAAACACAAAAAATAAAGGCAAGGATTGTAAAGAAATGGCTTGTGCACGTTTTTAGCTGAATCAAACCTGTTTGGACTGCAGTAACAACAGACATTTACAGAATTACTGTAGCTACCCTTGAACCCGAGCAGTCACAGTTCTGAACACAAACAGCTAAACCAGAATTACCAGGCACCCCCTCCCAAATTGTGCAGACATGTGGACAGGATGATTGCCTTGGGCTTCATTTGGTTTTCATGAGAGAAGAGGAAATGGCCCAGGTCTCCTCAGACAGGCACCAGCAGTGGGCTTGGCTAATGCTGTCATTTGTATTCTCCCATTTTTCACATCCATGGAGCTGATTTTATTACAATGACCTGCATTAAAATCCACATAAAAGGCCCCAAAACAATAGATGGGTGTTTGCTGAGCCCGTTGGTGCTGCCTGTGCTCCTGTACCAGTTTAATGTGACTGGTGGCTTGCAGGGTGTTCAATAGGTCACCTGCATCAGCAATTTCAGCCCAGACAATTTACTTCTAAATACTGCAAGCTACGACACACATTTTTCAATTACAACTCAGCCTGCTTTTAAATTCCACCAGACAGACAAAGTTCTAGAAGTCTAGAGGGCTCAGGAAACAACAGCATACAAATAATTCAATATTAAAGCAATTTTTTTTTGCACAGTCAGGCTATGAGCAGTTATAAAAAAATATTATGCAAGCAGGGAAGTGATAGCTTGACCACCAGTGTGAGGCTTCTTTAAAAATATTGGCAATTCTCACGTAACAGAGCACATAAATGATTTATCCCTCTTCAGTGTCCTTCAGACAAGACATTCAATGGGGAAAAAACCCTAATAATAGGAATATCAAATAGAGTAATTGGGAAAACACTGTTAAAAAAAAAGCAAACCCTTCTATCTTTTATGCATATATATATATATAAATTCGTGTTGTGAGAAACCAAGACATTTTATTAAAAATAAGAACCACACAGTAAATACTGAAAATGTTGTCACTAAGGCAGGGTGATGAGTGTGGGTCAAAAATTATATCCTTGCAAGAATGAAAATAAGGACTTCAAGTGGTGGGGATTGCCCAAATTAATTTGTTTTATATATATATATATATATATATATATAATAATTCAGAATTATGTTTGTAATGAATGATAATATATAGTAATAATTTCAATAAACTGTGCAGGCAGTTTAGCTTTTTAATTTTTTTTTTCAGTATTTAAACAAAATATAAATATTCCCAAAACTTTCAGATGAAACCTAAGAGGAAATGAGGTGGTGCAGGGTGCCTTTAACCCCTTGGTCAGCTGGCTGTGAGCAAGCAGGAGATTTTTCCAGAGTATCCAGAAAATGCAATGGGATGGAGCAAGGACAAGGAATTCAAGTCATGGGCTTGGGATCCCTACAGAGACCCTACACTCTGGGTGGGACATAAATCAGAGGGATTTAAAAGCCACAGGTTTAACCTTATCTCTTTGAGGGTACAAAATCTAGAACTGAATGAGCAGAGAATAAAAAATAGGCATAAAAAGTCTCTATTACTTTTGTACTTTGTGACTTTTTTTCAAAGCAGAGAGTTAATTAAACTCTCTGCTTTGAAAAAACTTGCATTAGCAAAATATTCCTACTTGTGGTAAATCATTTGTGATGGGCCATTATGACAGCAAGACCAGATATTTTTCTTTAAAATACTTTTTAGCTCGAGAAAAAAGATTGAATTTGGGATGTAGAACATGAGAAGTTCCTGTCAGTTGATCACAAAGGTTGATGCCCAGCAGTGGCAAAAGCCCAGCTCAGCACCAGATCCAGGCCAAGAGGAGCCTGGAATGAGCCAAGGATGCACAAAGGTGACCTCAAAAGAAACCCATTAATCCAAGTCCTGTCAGCAAAAGGAAACTGGTTTTGAGACTTTCCTAACTCTGAAGTGGCTGCAGCTGTAACAAACCACATCTTATCCCTGCTGCATTGTCCAGCTCTGGATGGAGCAGGAAAATTCCTGTAACAACAGCCACCTCCTGCTTGGAGGCTTCCAAAAGTTCCTCAAGGAGGTGATTTGCTCCCTCAGAAATCAACAGCAAAAAGAGATAGATGTCATCCTACAAATGCATCCTTGTCTGAGTAATTCCAGCAGGGAGGGGAGGCACAACCAGGGGAAAACCCCTGTCAAATCCAACCTCCAAATCTGTCAAATCCAGGAATCTCTGTGTTGAGATTCCTGCTAAAGCACACATTGATTTAATCATTTAGAGTTTCCACGAAGTCCAAGCTGAGCTGACTTCCAGCTCCTCAAACTTAATGTGGCTCTGACACTTCCCATCAGCTGGAAGCTCATCCTGGATCCTTTTCTAAGTGTCTCTGTCATCTCTAACAGCTCCCAGATTTCAGCTGTGGTGAATCTGATCTCTCATCCTTCTGCCACCTGCCTTTTTCTTTGGAGTTTCCAGGAGTTTCTCTGGCAGTGGCTCTGTAGAACGCACTAAAGCAGTGAAATGCACACCAAAAGGACATTTTAAAAGTGTCCTGCTAAATGCACCTGTAACACAAATGGGTAACCACTGAAAAATGGCAGATCCAATAATCTACATTTTAACTACAAATTTCTCTGCCTGCTGGCAGAACCAAGCCTTCCCAAGGTCACAGCCCTGCAGATAATCCACATTGAGGAGTCAGACACATCCCCTAGAGAAGCAGCAGAGAAAGAAATCCCCATGCCAACATCCAACCTCTGGGCAGGAATGCAAGCCAGGCATCATTTTGCCAGGATGACAGCAATCACCACTGTACCAAAGGAACTTCTGTAAAAGGAATTGTTTCCAGACAGAGATATTCACTCCTCTGTAAAGCTCTGAACACTCAAACTGTTGGTGTTTCTGTTACCTTTGCTAAAATGAGTTTCCTTTCCTGTGTCATCTCAAATGCATGGCAAGCCTTACACGTTTTCTTGGTGGGAGGAGTAGGAAGGGTGAAGCTACCATTCTCTTTCAAATTATAAATAAAACAAAAATTCTTTCAAATTTTACTTTTTCTGACTTTTTTACCTGATTACATCTCATTCCAATCTAAATAGTTGCAGCATTCACTTGTTAATTATCTCCTGATTTATAAGGGACTCAGGGACTGCATTTTCTCTTCTTGAATTAGTCAGTCATATAATCTTCTATATTTCTTGAAAATCAATTTGTTCTCCACCCTTGTTGCCAAGAGATCGAACTGACTGAAAATAAAGAGAAGGATGTTAAATAATGCAGCTGCAGCAAAAGCAAAGCCAAAAACCCCTGACACAAACCACTGAGAAAGGAAATCCTTGTAAGCTAACCTGTCTCTCCAGAGCTGCAGTAAGCAGGGATGAAAAGACAAAATAAGACCTCAAAATGAGCAGGTCCCTCTGATCAGAATTGTTTCACTCCTACAAGTTTTAATTCCACACCAAGATCTCTTTCTGCAGGCCCAGAAACACTACAGGGCCCTTAGGTGGAAAATTAGAATATAAAGGCAATTAACTGCCAATTAATCTTGTGAGGTCAATGGGAACCAGCCTGGATTGCTGTTTCCAGATGGGCAGAGGGGCACGCTGGAATTTAATTTCTGCTGTCACCGCTGCTCTCTGGCACAGCTCCGAGCTCTCAAAACAAGGCTCTGGAACACCAATGACTTGGCAAAATTTGGGGGTGTTTCAGCTCCTTCTGGTGCCAGACTGGAGATGTAAATCCACCCCAGATGGATTTTATTTTTTTTCCCCCACTGTACCACCCTTAGGTGACACTTTAGCGTGGCCTGAAAAATGTCACCACGTGACCAAAGGTGACGTGTTGATGGCACAAGAAATTCACCAGAGAATGATTTGCTGTTTAATGTTATTTAAATTTCCATTAAATATTAGCAGTACTGGTTAAAAAGCTTTAAACAGTTAGAAATGTACTCCAATTTCCCAGCAGGTTATCTGTTTAAAAAGAAGAAAATATTGACTTACCTGAAGCACATTTTTAATGTTCCACATTGAAATGTAAAATGGGATAGGGAGTTGTGTTTATCACAAGCAGCTGAGAGAGAATAAAATTAAAAAAAAAAAATCGTCTTCAAATTAAAAATAAAAAAGCAGCTGAGAGAGAATAAAATAAAATTAAAAAAAAAAAACATGTCTTCAAATTAAAAATAAAAATTCTAAAATCCCTGAAATATTCAAAGCAATGGTTGGAGGTGTGAATGCTGCCAGTGATTCATACACTGGGGAAGAGAATAAACCAAAACCCAGTGAGAAATACTTACACTTCAGTGTTTTGACTCATGTTTTCTCATTAAAAGACGTTATTAGGACTTAAAACACTGGGCAAGCTGCAGATTTATGGCTGTGGATCTCCAGAGAGGGTTTTGAGGGCTGTGACAAGCCCAGTGCTCACAAAGCCTCCTTTAAACCAGACCTAGATGTGGTCACAAACAACTCAGTCAAGGCTGGGTTTAAATCCTGCTGTAATAAAGCCAAGATAACCCCTGGGGGCACCTGTGATGGTTCCTTAATTCACCAATGTAGCTCAAAATTGAGCAGTCTTAGATAGGAACTATGTTTTCTCTTTAAAATATGTTGTGTATTAACTCATTAGAAAGTGATCATGACAACGGTAGAGGTGAAATACAATATTTTCCCTGCAGTTTTATGGCAAGTATTTATCCTTCAAGAGAAATAATTTTCTTTGTCCTAAGCATTAGTTCCCTTCATGGTCAGGGAAACTTTACTTTTGTGCCTCCCAGAAAATCTATTTTTGGTCTACCAGAGAAAATGAGGTAATTAGGTGGAAAAGTGGGAATCCAGAGACTTCCACTCACTCTGTGGGGTGACTGCAGAGTCAGTGGGATAAGTTGTGCAAGGCCATGGAGGAACTGCAAGTTCAGCATGCAAAAGGCAAGAGAAAGTAAAATATGGCTTAAAGTGTGATGAAGGGGATAAGGAAGCTTAAGGGTGTTTACACTGATGAGGTTATTGGCTTGGAGTGTGACCCAAGGAGAGGATAAATGGATTGCTGCCACTCCAGGGCTCTGTCTGGGCTGGGAAGGACCATGAATTACAGGGATTTAATTGGCAGCTGCCTTTTTACCTGTGCTGAGTAAGTGCTCTCACTTGTGCCTCTGGATTATGGATGCCAGAAAGGGCAAAGACAAGCTGGAATGAATAAAAAAGACAGCTGAGTAAGAGAGGAGCATGGTTTGAGTGCTGGGATAAATCAGGAGTGATACCCCCGTGAAACTGGGATACATTGATCAGACCTCTGCTCATTAAGTGAGCAAATTACTTCTGAACCAGGAAAAAAACACCAAACTGCTTTAAATTAAAGCTGCTAGAGAGGCATCTCCGCTGCCCAATTTGCACAGGGTTTGTTTTGCTCGCAGAATAATTTATTATTATTTCTGTTGCAGTAATGACCACGAGTTCAGCGTTGTGTGGGCTGTGTGCTCACTCCTGAGACAAAATCCAAAAATACAGAAATCAGGCAGGGGCTGGTGCAAACAATGACAGTGGAACGGGGAATGCTGGCAGTACAAGTGTGTGTTTTATAGAACAAAGGGGTTTTTTTTTTACCATGGTGTGATTCTGTTCTGTGATTTTGTGATGCCCTTGGCACTCAGAAGGTCTCACTGGCCAGGGAGGTTGGTCCTTGGGGCTCCCACACACCTTCTGGGTGCTCTTTAAACACAGCTCAGGGTGCCCAGTGAGCAGGGGGTGCCTGGAGACTCTGCACAGGGAGGGTTGAGTCTATAATTGCCCTGGGGAAGAGGAGGGAAGGAGGATGCACAGCAGGAGGATAATAGATAAAAATTAACTGATGGAGCTGAAAGGCAGCAGCCCCTATGTGAGGGTCAGAGCTGAGCTGCTCATTCCAGTTCCCACCTCGACAGAGTTGAAGTTTCCCTCAAGGGAGGTGGGAGAAAGGAATTCTCTGGGGTCTCCTCCCAGCCTGGGGGGGCTCAGGAGCCTGATGCCCCTCTGGAGGCCACTCCAACTGCGTGCAGTTACCCAGGATTTCTCAGGTTTTTCCTCCTCTGTTGTTATGGAAACAGGCTGTCCAAGGGCTGCTGAGCTGCTGAATCCTGGATGTGCAAGGAGGGCAGGTAGACAGGGAATCCCTCTGTGCAGCTTCAAAGCTGAATAAAGATGAGGATGTTATTTTGGAGATAGATTAAATAGGCACAGAGAGCCAAAATCACTCTCACAGGGGCATTCCTAGGATGGCCATATCCACAGGACAGCCTGCTGGTGTGAATTCCTGTACCCACCTGTAGGCATGTGCAGCATCACCCTGCTGAATGAATGGCAGAGGTTTTGCCTGAGGAGATGCATCATTACACCCCATTTTCCCTGGTGCACATTTTGTTAGGACATTCCTTATGTTCCTCCATTTCATTTCCTTAAATTTCATTTCATTCATTTCCTGAAGTTGCAGGATCATAGACCTGAAAATATAAACCCGTGCTGGGATGACAGTGGTGATTTGAAGGACCTGAGGAAATTCAACAACTCTCAGTGCTGTAAGGCTGGGGATAATAATTCCAAGTGTGTTATTTCATCTGGGGTAACATCCTTCCTCCAAACCTCTGCTTCCAGTTCCTTGTTCGGCAGATCAGAGTGGGTTTTTGGAGTTCCAGCCCTGTGTGGAGTCAGTCTGATGTTCTGAGCCCCTGAGCCAAGCCAAGGCAGTTTTCTCAGAGACTCAATGACTTCTTTCAGAGCTTGCAAGAGGCAGCTGGCAGACACATGGACTCGTGTGAGCAGGCCAGGAAAATGTGTCTGATTGCAAAAAGGGCAAAAGAGATGATTAATCTCTCTGAGGGCTTTCTACCCCACCTTCTCTGCAGTCCATCCATGGAGCAGCTCCTCTCTGCTTCTCCCCTTGGTGCACTCGCTGCTCCCTCCCTCTTTATTCAGCTGCACAGTTTGCCTCAGCCTGTTCAAAGGCCGTAAATCAGACTGCCAGATTTCAGCAGAGAACAAAACCATCACAAGCCAATTCACACAGCCTCGGCAGGAGAAAAGAGGAAAGGCAAATTCCCCGGCGCTGTTTCGCTAATGAAGCTCACACCTTTGTGTAGGAGAGGGATTGTCTGCGGTTCCCTCCTCTCAAGGAGCTCCTCAGCTCTCTGCTGAAGCTGCTAATCAATGCTCTGGGTAATGCCAGCCTGGAATGGCAGCTCTGGAGGAGCTTTGTCCACTCAGTGATACCTGCAGGAAAGTCTGACTCGCTCAGGATGCTGCAAGATCTCTTAGGTAAAACCCCAGCAGTTCTGAGTCAGATGGCGAGGTGCTGCTGGACGTGGGGATGAAGGAACAGAAAGGGTTGGATTGTAGGAACTTCCACCCCTGGGCCACACTGGGACAGAGTCAGGGCTTGTGGTGCCCTCTCCTGGTGCCAGAGCTCCTCCATGGCAGTGGCACCACCAGTACGGTCACTGGTGTTGGACTGAACCAGCTACTGATGCTTGTTTATGTGTCTGTGACAACTCTGAATTCAGCCAGCAAAGCTCCCACACTGCAAGAGAAAGGATGACCAGTCCCCAGGTGTGTCACCGTGCCAGGGCTGGCAGTGGCACCACCAGTACGGTCACTGGTGTTGGACTGAACCAGCTACTGATGCTTGTTTATGTGTCTGTGACAACTCTGAATTCAGCCAGCAAAGCTCCCACACTGCAAGAGAGGGGATGTGACCAATCCCCAGATGTGTCACCGTGCCAGGGCTGGGCAGGCAATGAGTGATGCTGCAGTGACCCACGAGCTCTTGTTTCTTCTGGAAGCACCACAGCCACATGTTCTGGTCTGTGAAATAATCCCGGGGTTTTAGCTGGCACAAATTCTTTGGATGTCCAGCTGGATTCTTCCAGGCTGGTTTTGTGCTGCTCTGCACTGCCTGAGGTTGATAAAACCAAAAGCCCTCTCTAGGTCCTGTGGAAGGAGTCTCGTGAGCAGCAGAGCTGGCTCCATGGGCAAAGTCACTGTGGGAGCTTCCCAAATAAATCAATGCACATTCATCAGACCCTCAGAAGAGATACCAGTGTCAGAGCTGTGCTGGGAACATAAAACAAAACCCAGAGAAGACCTTTCTTTGCAAAGACTGTCCTTCCCTACAGGATACACAAGCTCTTTCCTCGAGCAGTGTTCTCAGTCTGGAGAAGATACAAAGGTTTGGTGAGGCCAGCTAAGAGCTTGACCATAAGTCCTAAATTCACAAGAGAAGCATTGGGTCACCATGGCACAGTGACAGAACAAAGCCCTGTGATGAACAGACAGCTTTTTATTACTGAATACTGCATTAAACCTCCAATTTCAGCACAGAAGAGGAGAAATCTGGAATTCTACTCTCTGTCCCTCCACCTAAAAATTAAATTACATGGTATTTTTGGAGCAGTATTTGCTCCTGAAGGTTACATCACTTCCAGTTACCCTGAAGTCAACAGAGAGCCAGTTCTCTTCTAAGTGCACTTCTCAGAGCTGGCAGCAGCTTGGAGAAAAGATTATCATGCAGGAGCAAGATTGCACTAATTGCAGAAATAGGTGTTTCAGCTGCTGCTGGTTTGCAATATTGGAGGGAATTAAAACAAATGAAGCTGGCATTAAATAGACATTTAGAAAAAGTACCAAGGCTGGCGAAGCAGAGCCCTGCAGGAGATGAAGGAGGTGTTTTATGATGTGCAGTGTTTCGTGAGTTCATCGCTGTTCGTGTCACTGAGTGCACAAAGTGACCTGAGCCTTTCCAAGAATCTGCTGGAAGACATGGGATAAATGTCCTGCTGTCCCTCTGCAGCTGATGCCACGGACAATCAGCCAGTCCTGGGGTCAGCAAGACACCTGGAAGAGAGCAGGGTCAGAGAATCCCAGAGTGGTTTGGGTTGGAAGGACTTTCAAGATTATCCAGTCCCACCTCCCACCCCTGCCATGGCAGGGACACCTTCCCCTGTCCCAGGTGCTCCCAGCCCCAGTGTCCAACCTGGCCTTGGACATTCCAGGGATCCAGGGTCAGCCCCAGCTGCTCTGGGCACCCCGTGCCAGGGCCTGCCCACCCTCCCAGGGAGGAATTTCCTCCTAACCTCTGATCTAAATCCCTCCCCTTTGAGTTTAAAACCATTCCCTGTTATCCATCACTGCCTGCCCATGTCAAAAATCACTCTCCAGGTATCATCCCCTCCCCAT
The DNA here is from genome assembly GCF_017590135.1 of Pyrgilauda ruficollis. NCBI lineage: Eukaryota > Metazoa > Chordata > Aves > Passeriformes > Passeridae > Pyrgilauda > Pyrgilauda ruficollis. The sequence continues at coordinate 2,707,144 of NW_024508101.1, forward strand.
GCTGCTTTCTCCAGCCCTCCTCACACACAGCCACCCTCAGATTCCACGAGGAGCTCTCATCACCTTGAACGAGTTTCGTGCCTCACCTGGAGCTTCCTTCTCCTGCAGGGCAGTGCCTCACCCTCCAACACACCCAGCCTCACGTGCACTGCTCAGGAGATGCAGAGGCAGTCTCCAGCTACAGCTGCTCCAACAAAAGCTGTTTGGATGCAGGGAAGAAATAAACTGGCAAAGCAGAAATCCAAGATGATGCAGAGCACTATTCCCCTCCACAGGGCTCTGAAAGGCCATGACTACTGAGCAGCATCTCTAACAAATATATATTTTTGCCTTTATCACTCAGACTTGAACCAAAACAAACACACTGACTGGTATTGCATGTAAAGTCCTTTTTGTATCTAGGGTAAATTCAGTTGTGAGCATTTTCCAGAAAATACTGATAAAATAAAAGCATCCTCAGGGAGCCCTATCCCCTTCCTTCAGCTGCTCATTACACATCTTGCTCTAACAGTTCATCCAACTGAATTCTGAATCCCAGGTGTTGATGAGGAGTGAAAAATTTTGCCAAAACCCAACTGTTTCAAAATCAGTGCCCAGAAATTTTTCATCAGTGTGCAACATTTGTGAGGCTCAGTGAGGTAAAGGCAGAACTGGATCCAAGTAGGTTGAAAGGTGTTACATGAAAAGATTCAGAGGATAAGTTGGTAATTGGGTGGGGGAGAGGGGTTTTGTCATCATTCTTGCTTATAATCTTCCATTTACATAGTGGAATAATCTCAAAATAGGGATTATTATAATGTATGAAGGCCTAATTGAAAGAAGGTGCTGTGGTTAACTCAGGAACCATTTAATTTCGAATGCTTTTATCATCCCCTGATGTGAATCCACATTTAAACATGGAGGAAAAATGTGTGGTGTATTCAGGAACAAACAAAGGTATTGTCTGACATAAGAAGCTTATGTAAATGTGGGATGGCAGAGCTCCTTTTGCCATAAACCTTTCAAATACCTCAATAAATCATGAAAAAAAAAAAAATCTGTCTTTTAAGGAGGTTTGCCATTAAATTTCACCTGTCCAGGACTAAGGACAGCACACTTCAAGGTGAAAAAAAAAAAAAAAAAAGAGATTTGCTAGAATCTTCCTAGACAGCAAATTGCAAATAAAATACCAAATTCTGTGTGCTTCCATTATGGATCAACTGACAATTTGCTGATTTTCAAAGCAAGGTGCCATCATGCAGGGCTGGATGCACCTGCACGGGTACTTGGCATCCTTTCAGTCCCCCTTTACAAGCCAGTAGATTTAGTTTTGCTTTTAAAGGCAGAGAGACATAAAAACATAAATTAAAAGGTGCCTGTACTCCAGTGGCTTAAAGCCTTTGAATGTAACACAGTGAGAAAAACACAGGACCAGAAATCCTGGACGTTTCCATTCTGCCCAATACAGCCACTATCCTGATACAATCTCAGGAAAATCCTTCACCTCCTTCTCTCCCTTGCTGTTCTCACCTTTTAATTTTCCTTTTAGACCAGAAGTGCTTTGGAGAAGGAACCGTGTGCTCCTAAAGATGAACAGAATCCTTTAGTTGCCAGTGTTCTGCTCCCAGTTGGAAGACCAACAATTCTAATTACATGGAGGCAGGATGCATGTGTATGCAACATTACTTTGTTCAGCCTAATCAGCTCAATTCCATCACTGGAATCTCTCTCAATTATAGGAGAATCCATGTGTGCCACTGAGACAGCAGGAATCAATCCTAATTAATCCCCACTGCCTGCACCATTCTCCTGTGCAAACAGAGAAGGGACGTGAGGTGTTCCCAACGTGGGTGGGAATTGTGAATTCCTTCTTCTGGGAATCTCTTACTGCTCCATCAGGAAAAGCTTGTGCTGTGCCAAGCAGGAATACCAGCACTATTTATGGCAGCAAGAGCAATAAAATGGGTGTTTGAAGCAGAAAAAGAAGTGGAAGAATCATCAGAGGCCTTTCTGGAGAGAGCAGGGTATGACCCACCTCCCCTCTGAGCAACGGATCCGTGGATTCATTCTTGTCTAAGAAAAAATAAAGAAAGAAATGGAGTTCCCTGGGTTCTATACCAAGTGAGAACTTCAAAAACTAATTTCCTCTTCCTGACAGAAAAGATAAAATTTTGTGTTCTCAGTAAATCACATCACAAATCGGTGTACCAAACCAAAATTCCCTTAGGGATGAGCAGTGGGTTTCCCTACCTCTCATGGAGAGAGGGAGCTGTGACCACGGGGTGGAAAGGGCAGGATCAGGTCACCAACAGTGCCCCACACCTGGCAGGACCTCCTGGTTCACTCTGCAGCCAGCTCCAGGCTGCCCAGGGAGGAACAGGGAGCTGGTTTGATCCCAAGAGCATCCATGACGTGCACAGACAATTTTAGAGTGCTGTAAGTACCTCTTGAGCATCCCTGGCAATCAAGCTTCAAGTCTGTGTGTACTCTTACAAAATGAGGGAGTGAATGGGTTGCAGTTGCTCCCTTTAATCATCTTTATTTGGATATTAGGCTCCTGAATGTGCTACTTCCTGCACGGAAGTCAATTTGAGCTGCAAAAGGCACAGAGCACTGGCTCCTCAAAAGGGCCATGGAAAGGGGTCAGCCCGTGCTCCCAGCTCTGACCCCAGCACACAAACCTGCTCTCAGTTTTATCCTCCCAGCTCTGAGTGTCTTATCTGCCACAAATCAACACAGGAATTAAAAAAGCTGCCATGTTTCAGAGAATTATTTTTGTCTGCAGTGTTGACAGAAATCAGAAACGAGTGAAATTATTCAGCAGAGTTGAAAAGTCAGGAGAAGAGGGCAATGAACCAGAATGGCACCCAAAACCCTCCTGCAGCACAGCACCCTCCCTTTATTTGGGGCAAAGAGAGAATGCTGCTTATTCCTGACAGGAATTGCACTTCCAGGAGCCATACCCACATATCAAAGAATACAGAAGAAAATATAAAACAAAATTGGAGAAGACAATCAGCAAGATTTTGTTTCAAACTTACAGTTGAGATCAAAAGGTCAATTCAGATTTCCAGCTCTCCTTGTCCTAAGGATAAGCTGAATGATGCCACTCTTCTCCAGGGCCAGATCTGGAAAATATACAAATCCTTTGTTATAATTTGACCTTGCAAAGATCTTTCACAATGGGGATTATGGTGTTGGCAGAAGATTATTCTGCACCTGTTTCCCTGACATTTGTCCCTCTCAGAGGAAGTGCAAATACTGGTGACATCAACCCTCAGCAGTGCCTTGTCACTCCTGTGGAGACAGAGCTAGGATGCAGAGAGAAAGAAGGGAAAAGGTGATGAAGAAATAAAACCAGAAGCAGAAACTGGAAAGCTTTTTTCCCCATCCACCACTTCTACCAACAAAGCAAAACAAAAGATGCACAGGAAAAATCAATACAAGCCAGTGAAAAGAAAACCACATTGGAAACCTACAGAGGCAGGGGCAGGAATGCCCTGGCATTTATTCTAAAGTCATATAAAAAACTGCATCTCTCTTTAAAATATTGGGAAAGCCTGGATGAAACACATCTGATATAAAGGGTTGCTGAGATGGAAGTGACTGACAGCATCCAGGGGGAAAAGAGACAGATGAAATCCAGGCTGTTGCAGCTGGATGCTCTGACTGAAGTTAGATGTTTCTTAGCAGGAGAGAAATGTAATAACTTTGGGGAGAAAAATGAATAAAGCTGGAAAATGTCCTCTGAGGAATGAGTGAGAGGCTGGTGTCACAAGCACTGAGAACAAAGCTGGAAGCCAGCTTGGAATCCCAGTTTTCACGTGGGGTGAAGCTCTTCCTTTTCTCCCTGTTAACTTCCAACCAACCATAAATGGGATTAAAGGACCTAATAAAATTATTACCATTTTCTTCTTTGTTACCTGCATTTTCATACCAGGCTATTCCTGGTAGTGCAATATTAAGTCATCCCGTGGCTGTTGATGGGAAGTGGGAACTTCTAACAAGTAATTTTGCAGGGCTGTTATTAAAATCTCATTCTGTATCTAATAAATATTGTCTTTAATATGGATCACATCTGTAACTCTCAAAAAAAAAAAAGAGCTCTCCTATGAAAAAAGTGGTTTTATTGACTCAACAACACTGTGTGCCACCAGCAAATCTCTATCTTAAAAATCTGAAATGGACATATTTCTTTTAAATAACCCTGAGTCTTTTAATCCCATCTCAATAACAGCAACATGAAAAGAAATAAATCTAAGTTTTGTACCTATATGATACCAAAATCTCCTTGATTTCAGCTAGACCATAAACACATCAGTGACCCAAATCCCTGTGTCTGAAAAGACAGGTTGAGATTGAATTTACAAAAAACATAAGCTATTTTTAAAATATTCCCCAGTTTTTCATCTTCATTCATTCTGATGCACATATTTAAGCAGTTTCCAGTTTTTCAGTTTTCTTGGCCAAGCAGAAATATTTATTATACTTGTAAAGTTTATATTACCCTGTAGCAAAGCAATTTATCATTACTATACATGGGTGACTTTGCTGATTATTAAAATACTGTTAAAGTGAAAACTGTTCAGCTCACCACTCTTCTCTAATTTATTCCCGTTGTTTGACTTCAGTTGGAATAATTCTGAAAAATAATACATCAGAGTCAGAAGTTGAGACAGGGGATGGACAGACAGGAAGGTGAGAAGTGCCTGGTTGGTGATGCTGAGATGTTCTGAGGGGTTTGGGGGCTGGATAGAAATGGAAAATGGGAAAACGAGGATCAGGAGGGACCTTGTGGCTCTGCCCGAATCCCTGAAAGGAGAGGGGGGTTGGGCTCTGCTCCCAGGGAACAGGGACAGGAGGAGAGGGAACGGCCTCAGGCTGGGCTGGGCAGGCTCAGGGTGGGCACAGCAGGAATTTCCCCATGGAAAGGGTGCTCAGGCCTTGGAACTGCCCAGGGAGGTTTGGAGTGCCCATCCCTGGAGATGTCCCAGGAAGAGCTGGAGGTGGCATTCACTCCTCAACGTGGGGATCAGGCACAGCTTGGTCCTTTTGGGATTTTCCAACCTCAGTGATTCTGGGAAAAGTTACCCAGGGATGAGGGAAGACATCAGGGCAGCTGTCACAGCTGCACTGCAAACACAGCACAGCCACACCGGGCACTCAGAGCTGTTCTTCCTGCCACACCTTCAGTCTTCTTTGTCTGGAGAAGGTTTTGGAGAAAACAGAGTGATTTTTAACAAGCCCATGGGAGGGACTTAAAGCTCAAAGCGTATAAAGAAGAAAAGAGTATAAATGTTCCAGATTATTTTTCCAATCCAGTACAAATCAAGGAGTCATTAAAGCTGGAAAAGCCCTCTAAGATCACTGAGTCCAACCATCCCCCCAGCACTGCCAGGGCCACAACTGACCTATGTCCCCAAGTGCCACATCCACACATTTGTTAAATCCTCCAGGGATGGTGAATCCACCACTTCCCTGGCAGACTGTTTCAGTGCCTGGCCACTCTTTAAGTGAAGAAATTTTTCCTAATATCTAAAATTCCCCTGGTGGAATGTGAGGCCATTACCAAATGTGTTAGGTTCCCATATTCCCAACTGAATGGACGAATAGATAACACAAATTCTTATTGTTTAAAACACTTCCTTTATGTCTCATTTTACAGCCCCTGTGGCTGAATTTGAGCTGGAATTTTTGCACTCCAGGTTTCCAACCAGCAGGGATTATTTATGGCTGAACCAACAACTTCTCCATGCAGGGGACTGTGATGGCAGCCCTGAGAGAATGGGTCCCAAAAGCTGCACCAGGTTCTGCTCTAAGTTTTGGGTTAAACACCGTCCCTCCTTTGGTCTGGGAATCTTGTAAAATGAAAACATGACAAAATCCAAATGCTGGTAAGCAGATAAGAGCACTGAGCTCATTATTCTGGTCTTTTCATTCCCCAGCAGTTACATTTTCCTCTATCGTTTGCTGTCTTTGTAGCGATAACTCACGTCGTTTTAGAGTTGCACAAAATGAGATTTTCAACAAAACACTTATTTCTCAATCTGAATTAAGCGTGTTTTAGGTAATATTTCCACATCCCCTCTTTTTCCTGGAGTTGAACCTCAGGTCAAGTTGTAGACTGCTCTTCTCTGACAACAATTGCCCCAATCAGAGTGGTTGCTTTACTTCTTAATGAGCTGATTTTTGTTCTGTTTCTTCCTCTGCCTTATCTTAAAATGCAGAAGATGGTAATTTACTTTAGTGCACAGCAAATCCCCTCCAGTAAGAAATACATTCTTCTGAAGCCAGAGTGGCCAATAGCAAATAAAGTTCAGTTCTTTGGGTGATGTCAAAACAATGCCTGATGGAAACAAAGGCAGCTGCTTTGATTTATATTGCCTTCCCCCAGCACTACAAGCCAGCACTCTGCTTGCCCTTTTCTCTGCAGTTGCACATTAAGCTGAATGCTTTAGAGATTTTCCCCAACAACTCCCAGATCTCTTTCCTAATCAGTATTCGGCACATCTTTCCCTCAGCAGATGCGCTGAGATTTCCCCCCCTTTGTTCCAGGATTCATTGTTCTCCATTAACTGCAGTTGCCATTTATTAGTCCAGATGCAGGAATGATCCAACGACCCCGTGTGAGTCGGGGTGTTCACACCCACCCACCCACCCGCCTGTGCTCCACGGGCCCTGGGATCATCACATATTTAAATGTATGCACCGAAACCAGGGGCTGCTTACGTGAGATTTATGATGTTCCCCAAATGTGCATATGATGGCAAAATGTGATTTTCAGCTCAAAGGGAGCCATCTTCAAAGATGGTTTTTGAAGATTTGCTCTTCCCCGGCTTTGAGAACACAAAAATCCACAGGAGGAGATCCTCAGCTGGTGAGAAATCTTAGGATTAATGCTGCTTGGGTTGATTTATGCCAGGTAAGGGTGTGATCAATTAAATCTGTGCTGTGGACTATATAATTTTTTAATGAAAATTTAAATGTAGTCATGTTAGGCCACAATATTAATTTTAGGGGGAAAAAGGAGACAAACAATTAAGTATGGAAACACTGGGAGAATCCATTCTGGAAACACAGACAAATTGGTAGGAAATGGAGTGTGTCATGCTTAAATATTCAAACTACTGATAATATAAACAGGTGGCAACCATATAATATAAAGTACATGAACTTGGAATTCTGTAGACACTTGGATGATAGGAAAATAGGATTTCACATCGTATTAGCCCACTGGTCCATGAAATCCTATATCCTTCTTTCAACACTGGCTAGTTAATTCCTCAGTGGAAGACAATCCCACCTTTCATAACGCCCCTCAGAAACACAAAATACCGCAAGACACAAGAAGCAGGAAAATAAAGTGCAAGACAGCCCTTGAAAAAATTTGGGAAAAGCCAAAAAATGAGAGCTCGTAGTTTAATTAAGAGCCAAGATTTACTGTGGTAGAGCCAAGCTCAGCTGGGTGTTGGGTGGCTGGAAGTGAGCGCTGCTTTCCCCCTCAGGTTATAACCCAGCTCCCCATCAACCCTGCCTCAAATTTATGATCCCAGTGCCCTTTGTAAATAAAGATGTTTCCACTTCATAAAGCCAAGGGTATTACTGGCAGTCACTCTTCCCTTTCTCCAAGGGGGGTGGTGAGGATGGCAACTCAGTGACCCTTCCTTTGTGACAGTCCCTCAAGCCAGAACCGGGAGTCACTGTCAGGGACAGGTTCAGATAAAATCTGACAGACAATGTCAAACCCAGCGAATATTTTCTTGGCTACCACTGAAATAACTCTGGGTTTAAATTAAAATAAATATTCTGGTTTATTCTGGCTGCGTCCTTGGAAGTCTCCACAACCAGCTGGACACTGGGGCTTGGAGCAACCTGGAATCCAGGTGAGAAGGTGACACCATGGGAAGGTGGAATGGGTGATCTTTAACTTCCCTTCCAACCCAACCCATTCTGGGATTCTGGAATGCATTGCCTTAAAGGTGTGTTCACATTGAGAACCAAGCCTGGAGCATCATCAGAGGACTTCAAAAGGAACTGTTCCTCCTTCAGCCTCCTGCATCGTGTCCCCACTCTGCCCCACACACAATATGGGGTTTGTACCCTCTTTGAGAGAAAGCAAACCCCTGCAGCAGCCAGGGGAAGCATCTCAAGAGCCAACACAAAATCATACCTTTGTACCTGATCTCAAACCACATAATTTTCCCACTAGATATGGGTATGGATCCTGTAACACACCATGGGCACTTCCTTCCTTTGTTCCCAAATGATTTTTTCTTTCCCCTAATACACACCAATAAAATGACAATTTTCATTGAAATGGTTTCAGAACTGTAAACTGTTCTAAAAGCTGAACTCAGGCAGGAGCTAATGATGCAGTGGATTTCCTAAGCCAGGTCTAAGCACACAAGAGTGATGGCAAAAAATATCCTGTCCGATACTTTTTTAATAGACTTTGGATAACAACAGTACACAGAAAAGCATCATTTAATATCTTAAATGATCCATCTTGTCATGCTATGGCTTCATCTCACATGATCTATTGCTTTACAGCATGCTATTATGTATACAGAAAAAACAGCTTGTAATAAATTACCACAGCTCTATTTACTCCTCAATATCTGCTTCCTTTCCCATTTAACCCATGCCAGTGTAAGCCCATTTCCAAAAATATGGATCCTTCTCCTAATCTTTGTGAGCCCTTTTTAAGCACAAATATTTATGATATCTCTCCTGGACAGCAAATATTCAGGGTATGACCACTAGACTCAAGTCTCACTGATAAACACCAGAATTATATAGAATTTTGATCCTTTTTTGAAGATGATGGGCAACTGAAATCCTACAGCTATGAGGAAAGGACCAAAATACCTTGGAGAAGCTGTCTTAATTCCCTCAGGTGTTTTGGAAACCTGCTTGATAATACTTGCCTTGAAACATCTGGTTGATAAAGAGCTCCAACCTGGATCCTCCTCGTGCTCTTGGTGCCATTCCTGCACCATGATGTTGCCAAGAGCAGCATCCAAGGATTTTCCAGGGTGGATATTTCTCCTTCCCATGGCCTGAAACTGCACAGTTTTGAACTGTCTTAATTCCCTCAGGTGTTTTGGAAACCTGCTTGATAATACTTGCCTTGAAACATCTGGTTGATAAAGAGCTCCAACCTGGATCCTCCTCGTGCTCTTGGTGCCATTCCTGCACCATGATGTTGCCAAGAGCAGCATCCAAGGATTTTCCAGGGTGGATATTTCTCCTTCCCATGGCCAGAAACTGCACAGTGAATCCTGGGAATCACAGCTGGGCAGAGTTCAAAGGAGATCTGGAGATGTTCTAAAAATGAAGATCCCACAGAAATGCCAGAATGGGGCGGGCACCAAACTCTTCCTCATTTGAGGACCACCAGTTCATGTGCAGATCCAGCACAGCTCCAGATCAAAGCTCTAATCTCCTGCATTTGTCAGTCTGGAATTCCTAAACAGCTTCTCCTCTCCCTTTATAAATGCCATCTTTTGATATGTGTTATCACATTTTTCCATTCCAGTTCCATTGAAACTGTAGAGCAGCATAACAAAACACGGAATTATTCCTGCTAGATTCAGCAACTGGAATTAAAGAGGGGTTTTTTCCTTTCTTCTTGAACATAATTGTAATATTTCATATTCCTTCTACAAAGAGCAGGATTTAATGGCTGTTATGGATTTTTCACCCCCTTAGAGAATTTCTGAAAAATTCAATTATTTTTGGGGACTGCTTGAGTTTCTATCTCCCAGTGATGATGAATTACCCATTGTAGCGGCCGACTTAAAAACAATACACAAAAATCAATTCTTTAACAAAAGGAAAGACACAGAGAACCTGGGACTGGCACACACTGCTTTGCCCTGAGTTTAAAAATGCACTAATTTCAAACATTTTGCCTTTTTTAACACTTTCTGTAGCAGCATCTGATTACATTGCAGCTTTTTTTGCTTTCCCATAGAGAGTGACTTTGCCAACAGGATGATTTGCCACCAAGAAATTGTAATTAACTTAATGAACTTTGTCTTTTAAACAGTTGGAGATTTGAGAGCTAAGAGTAATGATTATTCACAAGTAGCAGAGTTTGGTTTCAAACATACATATTCAGTGCCAGATACCAGCAATTTGCATCTCAACGTTTTCATGTTCAGACCTGCTGACTGTCTAAGGAATAATGTTATGCACCAAATAATAGCTTTAGAAATAACAATAAATAACATTGAAAATGGAATCTAAGTAATGCCTCTTGTAATGAAGAGTTTTAAAGCTCAAATCTGATGCTAAAAGAGCAACATTGCACTAGACCACAGCAAGAGTCCTTCTGTGGAGCCCTGAGATCCAGCTGGAAGCCAACTTTTCATTCTGTCCTTGTATCTACAGGCAAATTTTATCTCCTACTTTGGGCTGAGCGGCATAAATTGTCAAGAAAAAATATAGTTAGCCTGGAGCTATCAGTACAAATTGTTGGGATGCCAAGAGCTGGGGCTTTGAGAACCAGCTGATTTTCCTGCTCTAGAAGTATTTTACGTTAATCTCATGCTAAAGAAATCCAAAGAATTGCATTAGTAAAGTGTGACTGAGTTCAGTGCTGGGATTTCCCACTGTACACACTCAGCCTGGTCTCATCCTCACACCATCAGATTTTTGGGGTTGGGAGGTTTGGCCATAAATTTCTCTGCAACTTTGAAGAAAACTGTGACTTTTCACAGGGAGTAAGGGAAGTGTTAAGAAACACCTGCAATGCTCTCCCTCTCTGAGGAAGGCTCAGCATCTTCTCCAGGAGAGACCCAGCTCCTTGTCTCTAAAATTCATTACAGGGAAGTCTGGCTCTGAGCAGGACCCTCTACAATATCCCCAGTGGAAAAGGAAAGGTGTGAGTGTTTAGAAGTTGGTTTAGATGGGACATTAGGAATTTTTCCCTATTAGGGCAGTGAGGCCCTGGCACAGGGTGCCCACAGCAGCCCCTGGATCACTGGCAGTGCCCAAGGCCAGGTTGGACACTGGGGCTGGAGCAGCCTGGGACAGTGGGAGGTGTCCCTGCCTTCATGGGTGGCACTGGGTGATCTTTAAGATCTCTTCCAACACAAACCCTTAACTCAACCTATAATTTATCATCCATCTTCTTGAAGCAGTGACCAGTGTACATTTTCCCCATCAGCACAACCCTTTTAGGCAGACCTGTAATTTATCCTGCCCTAAAAAAAGCAGCAGATGAAATCCTCTCACCAGCCTAGCCCAAGGGCTTCCACACTGCTCGAGACAGGGACGACCCTCACATCTGCCTTGGGATCACCTGCATACCAAGGACAATAAAAAACTGGGGAAAAGTGAGTGATGCATCTCTGAGAAGCAAGGTGTTGAAATTCCATGGCCAGCTTGCCAATTTTAATGGGTGACCTCATCTCTGATGCTTTCAAAATATTGTTTCCTAAAAAAAGTCTCCTGACAAACACTCATGCTGGATATCTCTCTACCTTGCATGGCTTAGGTGAAGAGATTTGTCCAAAAAATGTGTGGGTTTTTTATTTTAGGGCATCACCATTTATCACTTTTCTGTTTGGAGGTGTTTCTTCTAAATATTGCCAAGTATTTCCAGTCTAGGAATATTGTTCCTGTTTTAAATGTCACTCCGTGGATCCCCTGCCACAGATACAATTACATTGCCTCTGAAAAGCAAGGAAGTAAAATCTCAAAGCTCTTACTCACTTGAGTAACCTCAGAGTCAAAGCAGGGGGATCCAGCTCCTCATTACCCATCCCTGAAAGGAATTTTGTGACAATGCTCCTGAGTATCTTCACTGAGGACCCTCCATGACCCTCTCCTGTTGGAGGGGCTTTACAAAACCTCCAAAAACCCCGCAGATGTGGGGTCCTGCTTCCCTTCCTGCAGAGAGGAACCAAAGTGATCACGCTGCTCTCCAGCCCTTTAAAAGAAATCTTCCCCCAGTGGTTTTCAGCCTGCTGAGTTACAAAAGGGAAATGCTGAGCAGTTCCTAAGGTAGGAACAAAAGTTTTCTCCCCGTAGCAGCTGCAGGGTTTGGATGCCACCATAAATTGTAGATTAAATTGTGGGCATGAAGGCATGAAATTCTGGTAATGCTATTAAGACATCATTTTTATGTAAGGGCTGTCTGAAATACAAAACCTTGCTAAAACACCTTCCTAGCATGGATGTGGCTCATCCCAGCTACAGTTCAGGTAGATTCAGCTGCCCAGATTAAGTTATACTAAAGAATAACTGACTTTACATTTTGCCAGTTAGAACATGCAGATTTCCATGTGTGGCACACCCAAACTCCAAATTCCTCAGCACTTCTGCCATTTGCAGAGTTAAATGTTATGTGAAGCCCTTCAAGAGCACAACTGCAGTGAGTGTTCCCACCTTTGGAGCAGTTTGACCTGCAGGAGCTGATGGTAAATCAAAACATAAATTGCTCACATGTAAAAATGTACATGGTAATAGTGAGGGAATTCTGCATTGATCCCTGTTTAATCAACAGCAGAGCTCACCTCCAGCACAGCAGGAACAAGGGAAAGGCGCTATTATGGGTAGGAAAGGCAAAGGAAAAAGAAACAGAGCTATAAACCAGCAAATATTCTCAATAAAAAGCCCCACCTGAATAAAAGCACCACCACAGATGCAGAAGTTTGTCTCAGCAGCAGAGAGAGTGAAGAGCTGATGGTCCCACAGGACATCCAGAGGTGCCAGCAGGTTCATTAAACCCAGACTTGGCTGGTGTGCAGCCAGCCCAGCTCCAAATCACCTGACATCCAAAGGCTTCATCTGGGCTCAGGCAACATCGTTTTTGTTGCAATCTTCACCCAAACAAACCCCTGACAATGAACAGAATTGTCATTTGTGAGCTGAAATGCAATCCTCTATCCCACTTTAAAACACAGGCAGGCACATTATTTGGGGGGAATAAAGACAAATCCTGTCACTGCAAAGTGCAAGCAGCTGACAGCATCTCCTGACAAGTTCCTTGGGGGCAGAAATCAGTTTATAGCAGCTGGGTGAGCACCCCCTGCTCTCCCTCACCTGCCTTGTCCAGCCAGTCCTGGGCTCATCCACCCTGCACATTTAAACTCTTTAATTTTGATTAAATTCCACATGCAAATGCCACAGCTCTGTTACTTTCTGTGAGGCTTTCTAAAAACCAGGACAGCTTTGATGATCAGTTCTGGGCTGGATTTGTTATTAAGTGCATGTGCTTCTTGCCTTTTCCTGAAGCAAAATCACATGAAAAATGCTCTGTACAGATATAATTTATGAGGGCAAGCACATGTAGGGACATTCAGAGACAGGCTCAGCCCCTCCACGTGCTGAAAGAGGAAAGATCAAGAGTTATTATGCTCAGGAGGTGGAGGACAATGTTGTCACCATTCAGCAACATCCCCTGCATTGCCAGGGGCAGGAACATTTCCATACAGCTGGAAACAGTAATTAATTAAGGTTACCTTTTAGGGAATTCCTTAAGGGATCCTCACTATCCCCTAACTTAGGCACTGCCTAAGCAGGGCCTTGCAAACAGAGCAGTTTTAAAGCAGTGAGGTAGAACAGCACCTCACCTACCCCAAAATAACAGAGATGAAAGAGAAGAAACTAAGGCACAGTGAGAAAAAATATTAAAATATTTTTCTTTTAGCACCATATTTGTGCTGTGTGTACCAGCATTTGCAATGTACACCAGCTTTATGGTGCTGCAAATGCCCCAGCATCTACCTGACTGTTGTCCTTGATGCTTGCACAAGGGAAGCAGAGCATAATTCAAATAAATAAAATAAATAAATAAATTCAAATAAATCTACCTGACTGTTGTCCTTGATGCTTGCACAAGGGAAGCAGAGCATAATTCTCGAAATAAAAGCAAAATAGACCTTGGTGAGCTCAGGGAATGCCCTGCAAACAGCATCCACCTGAGAGAGGCGATGGCTTGGGACACTCCATGTTTCATTCTGCAGCCCTCCACATTTCTTCTTTCTGTTTCTCACAGAGGCTTTGATGCCTTCCCCATTTCTCATTAAACTCCAAGTTGGCAAATATTTCACTCCAGTGTGTCCCAATTTCTTCCAGTTTTTGGAAATTTGGAATTTCCACAGGCTTTGTACACACAGCCAGCCTTGGGAAGTGCCTGCAGCCCCTCACAGTTTGTTGCAGCAATTTTGCACAGGCGTTGCTCACAGTGATGAACTGGAAATTCCATGTGTTCCTCATCAAAATCACACTTAATTGCAGCTAATTCCAGGGCTATCAGAGGAAGTGTTTGCACATTGCCTTATCACAGCCCCACTGGCAGCCACTTGCACTTAGTTTCCCATTTATTTCATATCCAGTTCAAAGCTGCCTGCCTTGGAATTCTCCAGGGACCATTTCCAGCCATCTTCACAGATCTGGTGCCCACGTTCAGTTCCATTGAAGTCCCTGGGAAAATTTCCATTGATTTTAATTGAACAGGTTGTTCAGCTTTTTTTTTTTCTTTCCCCCTCTGGCAACGAAACATTCCAACCACAAAACTCAAGACCGTGAAAGTGTGGGTCTCCTATTTTGTGGTGAAACTGAAAATCACCCTGGATTTTGTGAGATTTGCAAAGAGGAAACATTTGGTGTGGTTTCCTCCTGAAACACACACCAGTTGTGTAATGGGTCTGAGTGTGAAACTGCTGTGAATTATGCATTGAGGTTTGCTAGAACAGGACTTGGGAAAACGAAACTTATTCTGCATTTTATGTTACATTGTCAATTTTTTAAAGTTTGTCTGTTGCTTTTTTTTTTCCCCAGAAAAAAAACAAAATCATAATTTCCACATGATTACTAAAACAGTGGATCATACCATGATTTCAAACAGGATTTCAGGCAGGGCAGATTTATCTAGCCTATCTAGCCTATTACTGTTTCCATAGAATTATGGAATCACTAAGGTTGGAAAAGACCTCTGAGAGCATCAAGCCCAACCATTGAATGAATACATACCAGAAGATTTGAGCCCCTAGATCTGCTTTCTCTGCCAAACAGAGCTATTAAAGATGAAAAAGGGACATTGTCCATGATCCTCATCCTTTTTGAAGCAGTTGGGAAGAACAGGACGTGGAGGCAGCCAGAGAAGACCTGTTGGGTGACAGTCAGTGACAGATGCTCAGTGATTCCCAAATAATTGTGCTCCAATTCCAGGCATCTCCCAGGGCTGGCACTCCCCTCCTGGGATTTCTTCCCTCTTGGGCAGGAAGATCCCTTATCCTGGTCAAATTCTCTGACTATTTTTCTTGCAGCAGTAAAGGTCTGCTTCCCCCCCAGGTGCCTGTTCAGGAGCACTGGCCAACAGTGAGATGCCTCCCATGGTAAAGAAAGGAAATCTACAACAAAAGAAGTCCAGAAAGTTCAAGCCTAGCTCAGGTTTACTGGTTTCTGCTCTATTCTTTCGTGCTATTCATCTCCTCACAATGCAGGGCTACAGAATTCAAACACATTTTCTCCAGGCTTCTTTTGCTGTACAAAAAAAGGTCGATTCAATTAAAAAACCCCCAAAAATCAAACAAAAAAAACCCCCAAAAACAAACAAAAAAAACCCCAAAAAAACCCCAAATAACCACCAAAACCAAACCAAACCCCACCAAAAATCCAAAATAAACAAAAAACCCCATTACCAAGCAGAAAAACCCCAAACCTCCAAAATATCAAAATATTACATGCTCTCCCTCCAAAAATACCCCCAAACCACACCCAATCCACCAAATACAAGGTGAAAGCCAAACTGTCTTTTTTACACTCAAGTATCCTAACACAGAGGTTCCCCACACCAAAAGCCAAGTGAAACCAAATAATTACCTGGATTCATCAAAAAATGAAGTCCTGACAGCATCAAATTTCAAAATTGTTACCCCTGACAGAGCAAAAAGCAACCTCTCCTGCAGGCCTGGCCAGGGCAAATAGGCTTTGCTTAATGATTGGTATTCCCCTCCAGCCAACAGAGTGTTAATTGAATGGATTCCATTACCATAGGAATAGCAAAAACCAGATTAAAAACCAAGCCAGCTGTAAACTGAGCCAATGATTTTAATGGGAAGAAAATAAAGGCTGGCAATTGCGTGGTGGAGTGCATCAAAACGTTAATTGCTTGCAGTCACATCCTTCTGAACGAGTGGAGAGGGTGATGGAGATAAGGTCTGATAAAGCCCAGCAGAAGTTCCAGGCCTTGGTAATCCTGCAGTGGAAATGAAATATCTGCAGCAGTGTGGAATTAGTGTTGGAGTAAGTTCCAAACTAGCACGTTTTGCTTTTGGCTTTCCATCTGTGTAAATCTATGTATGATGTACATAGATTTTTATTCTATGTACTTGATTTATTCTTACCTTGATTTATTCTTACCTTGATTTTTAGGCAAGGTTCTTCAGTGCAGCCAAGCAGCCCCAACTGAGAACCAAACACGACTGGTACCACTGGTTTCTCCCCAAAACACAGTTCCCAGGACCAAAATTGTTGCAGATTACAGCAACACACCTCAAAACACATTCCCAGATGAGTAGCAGAATGATCCTTCCCAGGATCCACCCTGGATTCCTCTTAGAAAATCCATATTTTCTGTGATCCACAGAGGAGAGCATTTTAGACAACAGCCACCTGAGGCAGAAGAAACTGTGGAAAATCCAGCCTTAAATACAAATTCCAAGTCGTTCCAAAAATTCTCACCTTATGGTACCCAGACCATCCTATCCAGGTGTTTTGTAGAGGGCTGAGCACAACTTCAGCCTGATCCTGACCCTGTTTGTTTTAGGAGCTAGCTGTAGCATAAACGTCCTTCTCGCTGGCAATGTGAAACAGGACACTTATGGTACCCAGACCATCCTATCCAGGTGTTTTGTAGAGGGCTGAGCACAACTTCAGCCTGATCCTGACCCTGTTTGTTTTAGGAACTGGCTGTAGCATAAACGTCCTTCTCACTGGCAATGTGAAACAGGACACAGAAAGAGAATGATTAAAGAAAATCCTATTGCATTCCTGATGGAATCATGGCTTTTACAGCCTCCCTAAATGCTAAAAGATGGAGTATTGATTTTATTCAGGCAAATCCCAAAATTACAGGAGGCTCTCCAAGTACACAGAGCACCCTGATGAGATCTCTCAGCTCTCATTCCTTACTCATAACCACAGAACGTCCTCAAAACTGCCCTGACGGGAGCATGGAGGAGTGAACTAAAGCAGCACAGAATGTGAAAAAAAGAAAAACTAAACCTGAGGCATTACCATAGGTAGCTCTAGAAGGGGAAATGCAGGAAAGGAATCAGGCATTTGGTTAAAAACATCCCCACACTGAGGGAGGGGTGGGTTTAGAGCCAGCCATCAGCAAACACTGAATGATGCTGCTCTCTGACCCACAAAGGTCTCCCATTCCTGGGCAATTTTGGGTTCAATTTCATCTTTAGAATTGACTGAAATGCAGACAAATTGCTGTGGATCTGGCCTGGAGAGGGGAAAGATCCCTGTTCCCTTTGCCCCTCTGCCTGAGGAGGACCCGACACCCATCAGAGCAGCACCCCGGGTCAGGCTGGGGGGCACAAACCTGGTCAGCGGTGCTGGATCTGGATATCCTCACTCCCCACATCCCACTGCATGTCCTGAGCTCTGATTTATCCTCTCCCCCTGACTTTTACCCTTTCCCTGGCCTCAGGATCACACCTTTGCTGTGACAGCTCGAGCAGTGAGCGCCGCTTGCTCTGACCAAGATGCGAACAGACACTGCTACGGGAATAAAAGGATGTTGGGTGCTCCAGATCATCCCTCAGCTCTCAGGGTATGGATTCTGTGCTTCCCACAGCTTCAGGGGTCTCCTCCTGTCCCAGACCCAACTGCTGTGCTAGCTCCTCGAGTGCAAACCCAGGAGCTGAGCCTTGTTGAGCTGGCCCCAGAGAAAACCTGTTGCCCAGCCCAGCTCAGGTGGAGCCCAGATGGCATCAGCAGCTCCTGTGGGGCAGCTCCAGCAGCCAGCGAGCTGGGAATTTAGATGTCAAAGAGAAGACGAAAGACATCTATTTCTCCCTCTTAAAGATGTTTGTCCCTTCCCCGTTGCTTCAAGGACTCTATCCTTGCGTGCCCAGCAGCACATTCCTGGTGGAGCCTCAGCAGCTAATGGATTTCCCCTTGCTGAGCAGGGGGAAAACACAGGAAAACAACCCAAAGAAACAAAAGCTTATCCCATTAGCTACTTGTCAATTATCCTTGATGGGTGATTGTGCCAGTGGCCAGGGGGAGATGCTGGCAGGTGTAATTACTGGCTCCTTTTTGCAGGGTTATAACCTCTGACTTGCAAGGCCTGTCTTCAGGTATAGAAGAAAGAGAAATCACTGAATAAATTATGATGAGCATCTGCCCTGCATAAATAAGGAATATTTCAACTGAAACTGGATAATTTTAATTACAAAAGCATTTTACTCTCAGTCCTTCACCCCTCATGCTGGGTGATGTGAGAAAATATCCTCACAAAGAGTGGGCTCACGTTAAAAAATGCAGGCACCAGGACAGAATGTTACAAGGGAAAATATTTATGTGGAAAAACATTGCATGTCTGGTTGACAAGAATCTACTTGTGCTTATTACAAAAAGCTACAGTGCAGTTTAAAACTGACAATCCATTACTAGAAATCCATCTTTTGCTTAGGATGATAAAGCAAGATTGAATTATAGATTTCACAGCAGCAATTCTGACATTCTGCATTTCAGCTCACACCTTCTGCTTTCCCCAAGCTTTTTTAATCCGTTCATTTGAAATAAATGATCATGCTCAAAAAATTGCCTCAATCTGTGAACGTTTTCATTACAGGAAATGTAGCAACACAATCCCCAAAATTCCTCACAGACCTTGTTAAAAAAAAGCTTTCTCATTAAAACCTAATTTTTAGCATTTATTCAGCTTTTTATGCTTAATTTGATTTGTGAACAAGCACCTTCCCCGAGTATATGGCTGCTTTTCCTATTTAATTCAGATTCGCAGAGAGGGCTCAGATGTAGTTCCATGTTGGGCAGGATTCTGATTTCAGACCACTGCCGTTCATACATGAATATTTAGTCACACATGAAATCCATCTAATCCACGGATCACACTGCCAGTGAATAGGGCAAGTTTGTTATCCACTTTGTTCTTCCACTAAATTGAACCTCTCTGTCTTGTGTGAAGCCATTGAAAATTGACATTCCCGTTCAGTGTACCTTGCTCAGTGCTGTGCCCCAGAGCTCAGCAGCTGGAATATGGGACCAGCTCCCTCAAACTGGTGTTATCCCATCTCTGCTGGGGTCACTTTGGTAATTCAGTCACAAATAAATCACTTAAAGCAGCCAAACCCCATGTCCCTCCTCTTAAAGACCCATCCCCAGCGTGCCAAGAGATGTGTGTGTGGGAGAGGGAAAGACTACCCGACTCAGCCCCGAAATCTGAAAGAAGTTCGACATTCCAGCTCCACCAAATGCTAATGAGGCCGCGGGTTTTTGCCGAGCAGGAGGGAGGCAGCCAGGCTATTTGCAGCCACCGATGCGTTCCGCTGTTAATTGTCAGTGCCACCGAGGGCACCTCAAATGAACCACCCCCCTTCCCGGCACAGGCTCCCAGAGAGAACAAATTCATCTGCCAAAATCTTCTCCTAAGCCAGGCTCCTTCAGAAATTATTAGGGGAAAGGAGGAGAGAGGAAACTCAAGGATTTTAGTGGTTTTTTTCTCTGTCGCCCAAAGCTGCCGTCCTCCTGCTCTCACCTGTTCTCAGAGCTCCTGCCCAGGCTCTGTCCCCTTTCCAGCCCAGGGAAGAAGGGTCCTGTGGGAGTGAGAAGCTGTAGCTGCTCTATTATTCCTATGAACAACATATTTTTTACAGGATTTTACAGAAATATTCCATATCTCAGACTTCTGCCTCCCTCTTCCTCTTGTCTGCTCACACAGGGGCAGAGGTTGTGTGCCATCATTTCCACAAGTCTTGTTTTATGTGCTAGGAAACCCCTGTTTCAACCCTCTACAGAAATATTTAAGTACCACAATTCAAGGATTCATGAAGGATTTCAGCTCAACCAGCCCAAATAAAGTCCACAGTTTCATTTGCAGAGTGTAGAAATAAGTCCAGCCACATCCGTTTGCTGTGTGAGGCAATCACTCTCTCAGTGGATGCTCTGTGTGAGTGTAGGAGAACACCTGGCCCATCCCTTGGAAGCCCACACGACCATCTGCAGGATGCAATCAAATATTAAAAAGTAAAACAGCCCCCAGGGAAAAGCCATGCATCACCAGAAAGAGCCACAGACCTGCTTCAGGTTAAACCCCATGAAAATAAAACAGCGTTGGTGTCCCTGGGCATGGCAATTTCCTTCACTGCTTGCCTGTGAGGGTCCCTGCTTTGTCTTCAGAGCAGGGGGGTGGAAACAGATCCCAGAGGCAGCACAAACACGGTGTGCAGCCCTGGCCTGGGCAGGGATGCTGAGCTCAGCCTGGAGTGGGGCCGAGCAGGGAGCGGAGCTCAGGTGATGTGGAGCTGAGCTGCACCAGGGGGACAATGCCAATTCAGCCCACGTCCTCAGCTAGCGGCACACAGAGTTCATGCAGGCATGGAACAGAAGGCTGAGGCCTTGGGGATCCATAACAAATATTTATCCTGAGAACAAACGCCCAAACCCAAATCCAAACTGGTGCAATCTGGACGTGCAGAGTTTAGGAGCTTCAGCTGCAGAAACAGCCAGGACAGGAAGGGACACTTCAGCCAGGCTCAGTGGGGCTCAGGAACCCCATGGATCCACCACAAAACTGGCCAGGCTTGTCACACCTATTTCATCTTTATAACATTCCAAACCCCATCCCATTCAGCCTGTAGTTTGATCCGTTTTTTTTTTTTTTTTTTTTTTTTTTTTTTTTTTTTTTTTTTAGAGGATGTGGCTAAACTCCATCTCCCTGAAAATGGTAGAAATAAACATTTTCTTGGCCAAATTTTCTTTCTTTTCTAACTGGAGCCACACTCAGGATCTGCCTCATGGCTCCATTGTGAGCACACACACAAATATCCTCATCTCCTCTTTCAAAAGTATTGAAAAACACTCTTTAAAGGAAAAACCCATATGAATTATGATTTTTTTTTTTTTTGGCAGTTTTGATAACAGCTTGTTTGCTTTTAATCCCCATCCCTGGAAATGTCCAAGGCAAGGTTGCACAGAGCTTGGGATACTGGAAGGGGTCCCTGCCCATGGCAGAGGGGTTAGATGAAATTATCCTTTCTAATCCAAACCAATCAATGATTCAACACAGACCCAGAAATAATAATGAGAGATTGCAGCAATTTCACTACTGCTTTGACAAAAGTGCCATGTGCCTTACTGGGGAGAAAAACCCAAAAAAAAAAGTCACCTATCTCCATGTTCAATAGATTTCCAAACCTTTTGAAAATTGAAGTAGAATCTATTTTGCCCCAAAATGGAACTTTATCACAAAGGACCCAAACTCTGACTTAAAGTTTCCTTTTGTAAAAAGCCCACTACAGATTAGGGGAGGAAGGTTACATTTGTATTAAAAAGAGGGTTTTTAATAGGCAGCAAAATGAAATAAAGAGTAGACGCTAGTTTTACCTCCTGATCATTGAGGTGGAGTGAAAGATCTTATCCTGCTGCTGTAGATGGAGTTCGTTTAAATCCTAAGTAACCAGATATTTTTTCTAAAATTTCATTGGCCATTCTGTCCTACACCTTTGGGAGACACTTCCAGGCAGCAGCACTACCTTTAACATCAGTTTTTGATCTTCTCAATGAAGCATCACAATTACAAGCCCTAAACCCTGGCTTTTCATGCAGGCTGATTTAGCAGCCTCTGTTCTTTGAAAATCCCAAATTCCATTACCAAAGAGACCCTGCCAATGACATGATATTGCACAGCATGAAATCACTCCACACCTCATCTTCCAAGGGTCTGACACGACAAAAAGAATCACAAAATCTACACACTCATCATATCTTGAATTTTTTTCCAATTTCCAAGGCTAAACAAGACACGAGGCTGTTTTCTGAGCCCTGCATGCATCAGCATCATTCAGCACAGGGAACAATTTTCTGTTTGAAAGGAAACCACACTGGGATTCCAAATTAATATTAAAACCAACCCTCACACTCTTGACTCTTGCTGTCTCCCCAAAGAAACAGAGCTCTGAGCTGGGAAAGGAAAGGAGGTGTGTTCAGCAGATGCAGACATTCCCCTGAATATTGCTTTCAGAGAAATGGAATAACAACAAAGCCCTGAGGTATTATCTGCTTTCTACCTGAAAGAACAGGAGAGTGGCTCAATCTACATTGTCCTCACAATGTTTTCTTCTCATTTGCAGTGACACAAGACCATCACAACAGGACTCACAGGTGACACTGTCAGAGCTCCAGACCTGGCTCTACAGGTACCCCAGAGAGGGTACAGTTATTATTTCTCTAATAAAAAACAGAGAAGGAAAATTTAGTCATGGAAAAGCGAACCACAGAAAAAAAAGCAAAAGCAGATTTCACCTCCTTCAGCACACACAGCCAGGATGTTAAACTCAGTATCTGCACTTCAGCCCAACCAGAGCAGGGATTTCAGGAGGAAAAAAGGCCAGAATAACACCCAGTGGCTCCAGGGTGGTGTGGTCAGGTGTCTGTCCATGTGGCTTTGGTCCAGCTGTGTCCTTCCCTCTTGGATCACCCAGGAACTCCAGCCCTGGAGGAGCCAGCAACCCCAGGCTGAGTTTAGGAGAGGTTTATCCTTCCCAGACAGTGAAATGCAGCTCTCCACCATCACCAGAACACGCGACTCCAGCCCTGGAGGAGCCAGCAACCCCAGGCTGAGTTTAGGAGAGGTTTATCCTTCCCAGGCTGAGTTTAGGAGAGGTTTATCCTTCCCAGACAGTGAAATGCAGCTCTCCAGAATACGCAAGAAGCAGATTCTGTAGAGCAAGTTAAATCCAAGCCTGTTAAGTTTCAGAAGCAAATTTTTTACCAGAAAAAATGACCTCAAAACCAGCCTGAAAAGTGCCAGACCTTCATCTCTTCCTCATCACCACCTGCAGGAGCTCAGCTGATGTTGGGACAGCTCAGAATCAGCTGTGACACTTTCAGCAGCTGCTGACATGAAATGCAATTCCCTGAGACAGCCCTCAGAGCCAAACAACCACACTGCCAAGATTGCAAGGAAGGAAATTGCAGATCTCCAAGTGAAAATGAACTGATGGAAGGAAAGCTGAGGCAAATGGATCACAGGTTACTTATTTTCAATTCTTTGAGCCTGTTAACTCTGAACCAAAACTCATAACAGGATGTATTTTCATGGGAGGATGGCAATATCCACAGAAATTGTACTGGGAAATAGTTTTGAAAGTTTTTCTTAAATTTTATTTTGTATCATTGCAATCCACACCAAGATAAATAAACTGAGAGCGTAAATAATAAAAATAACCCACTAAAAATAAAATACTACAAGCAGTTTGTTGCTTGGTTACAACTTTATGGTGCGCACACCCATGGCTAGCAGTGACATTGTCTGATTCAGCTCTTGGGAGAATATCTAAATCCCAGTAATTCCCCAATAACTCCAGCCCACGCCGGCCTGCAATGAAGCCTTTTCAATATGGAAGCAGCCATGTGATGCATGCCAGGCTGGAGCCTTGAATCCCCAGTAAATACATCATTTTGCTGGGCTGATAAATAAACTGTGTCCCTCTCAGCCTGGAGGGGGGTGGTGGCAGTGAGGGCAGGGCCAAGGACACTCCCTGCCCCTCAGCCCTTCCCCAACAGCTGCATTTGTGATTTAAAACATCCCAGGTGCTTCCCTGGCACCTTTCTGTTGCAGAAGCACAAAGGAATAACTGGTATTTAATGAACAATAAGGTAAGAGAGGAGAAATTCCATCGGCAGGTTGCAGCTCCAGCCTTTAATCTTCATTAAGGATTCAAATACAAGCATCTAAGGCAAGATTCAAGTGGGATGATGAAATTCCTTTTGTTTAATGGATAACAATCAAGGAACACATAATCCCTTATCGCAGTGATTCTGCAACTCCTCTGTCCCTTTTATGTGCATTATACACCCTAATGGGTTTTACAGCAATTTAGGCCACGAGACAAAGCATCTGGCAAAGACTAATTTACAACAACGTTGCTCTAAGAGTAACAAATCCCACCCACAACACTGAAATATTGGGTGCTGCAGGCATTTCATCTCCCAGTCCTGTAAATACTCCTCAAAAAGAGAATTTCTAGACAACAAGGAAACCTCTCCAGCGCTGCTACATTCCCTTTTAATTGTTCTCTTTTTGAACAGCAGGCTGATTTCCTTTCACTCATTAATAAGATTATCTGCCATTAATAGAGATATTGCCCCTGCCCTTCCTCGATGTCCTTGCAGGATATCAATGCCACACAAAGGGGTCAGCCCCTTAAATGGGATTAATGGGATTTTCAATTGAGAGCGATTTCAAAGGTAAATAAATACCAGAAACAATACAGAAGAAGCCACTGAGAAGGTAAATACAAACAGCTTATAGATTTCAGGGAGGAAATGTAGAGGAAAATCATGATCTGTGTGTGTGTGCAGGCAAGGCAAGCGAGGAAATTATGAATTTATGGACAAATGGGATCAGTGCTCCCTTTTCCCCTTAATATGAGGCTGAGGTGTGTTTGTTTTAGGAGATCTCTGCTGATCAGAGCTCTGTTCTGTCAAGTAAAACTCTGCAAACGCAGGCACAAGCAGTGCCTCCCACCACAGCATTATTCAGATCCCCCTGAATTTCAAGGATGCCTTTCCAGTCTTTCCTGAACTATTTTCAGGAGCACTGTTAAGTTCTCCAGCACTACAAGTAGTTTAGAAACCTTGCTGCTACCTACACTCAGTCATTAATTCCACCTCAAGGCTCTCACTGCTCTTGGAAGCTTTTTGAACAAATCCTTGGTGGAGCAAAGCAGATCTTGTGGGAAGTGGAATAATTTTCTCTAAGAAAAGTGCTGTTGAGAGAAAATCCCCCAAAAACATGCAGCAGTTGAAATGGTTAATTGCCTGCTGAGACTATGACTCCTTTTTTTCCCCTGACAAGCATCTCACAGTAACTTTTGAAGGAGCTGATTATCCACATTTGGGTTCTCACAGGGAAAGGCAGAGACTCATTGGGTGAATTGTTAATATTCTCTTTGCACCTGCAGTCTCCTACTGACAGACAAATTTCCCGAGCACTTCACCATTCTCTGAGTCTTCTCTGTACTCCCTGAAATTTCTAAATTGCATAAATTGTGTGAATACCACCCTGCTCATAAATCCTGGGATGTGTGTGACCTTTTGGTCACTCACTTTCAAGGGAGTTATTTTTCCACTGATTATTAAACAGCAGTTTTCACCTCATTTTGTGACTATTCTGCAGTTCTTAACCAACTGTGCATTACTCACATTGATCTAAAAAGACCTGACAGGAAATAAAAATGAAAATTCAAAGCACTGTGTAAAGGCTACTAAATTTCCTGAGTGGATCCAGATGTTGTCCTTGTCTCTTGATTGAGAATCACCTAAATCTGAAGAGGCCAATCCAGAAGCAGGAATGCCAAATGAAAGGAAGAGCTCAGTATTTTCTGCATGGTTCAGGGATAGACAACAAGAAAAATGTGAATCCCACAGGTTCCATTTTATCCAAGCCTTATTTCACAAGGATGCTGTGATTTTCTCCTCTTGCACTGACCAAAACATCCCATTTTTTTTTTTTTTTTTTATTTTTTGCATTATCATTTTGCCCTGCTGAACAGAATTATCTGGGAGAAATCTCTGCAAAGAGAGATCACTCTATGGGAATTGTGTCTGTGATCGTACCAGAACTTCTCTCTCTGCCTTCCACCCTGTCTGCAAAGGATTTAGCAAGGTGAAGGTTGAACAAAATTATAATTTATATGTATATATATATACATAAATATGAATTAAATGGAAAAATATACAAATTTATATAAAAATAAATATAAATAATATATACATAATATAAATATATATAAACATAGAAACGTATATAAAAATATATTTTAATACATTATTTCTTATATTTAATTATAATTTTATATATAACTTTATATATAAATTATATATAAAATTATAATTAAATTATAAATTTTTTTGCCAGGAGAGCTGAGAACTGAAGTGGGGATTGCAGGGTTTGCCATGCCATCAGCAGGGAGCAGGAACTGGGCTCCTATTCCCTTTGATCCCCCTGGATCCAGCACCCAAACCACGACTCTGCTGGGCCAGACTTCATCACTGCATTATTTGCAGTGTGACTGCTGGCAGGAATTGCAGGGCTAATTCCAGTCAGAGTTTCATTTTTATTTCTTTAATGGCTGTGTGACCAAGCAGGCTCCCCCCTCTGTGCTCAATAGATTTATGTTGTGTGGAGCTACATCTGTTTCAGTGCCTTAAACTGCTCCAATCTGAGCACTATTGACATTTTCATTATGTGTGAGTTGACAGTACATGGCTGTATTAAGGGATTTCCAACCCTGGCAGGGAGGGGTGTGATCTCTCTTTGCAGAGATTTCTCCCAGATAATGCTTTTCAGCAAGGCAAAATGATAATGAAAAAAAAAAACAAAAACCCAGAAAAGAAAAGAAAATTTGGATGTTTTAGTCAGTGCAAGAGGAGAAAATCACAGCATCCTTGTGAAATAAGTGCTGGCTGGAGAGCAAGGTACGTGGCATTAATATATATCAGTATCTATATTCCAGAAGGAGAGAGCCAAAGACTATAATTAGCTCTGAAGCTAAAGTATGAGCAGCATAATAATAACTATTAGTCCAAAAAGGAATATAATGAATAAAAGCTCAATTCACAAAGGAACACAGTGTTAATATTGAAATTTGGACATGGGGAAATGGTAAGCTGTAAAAGAGGAGGATTTAATGACACTTTGTGTCTGGGCAATTTATTCAGGATAGATAAAAAAAAAGGAACAATTATCATTTACAAGAAAAAGGAGTGTTTTAAACATGTTTGGTCATCGTCTACCAAATCAATCATTGCCTTTGATGTGTCTCCAGTGTGCACGTGCACAACCTGTGCTGCACAAACACACACACCAAAAATATATATAAACACATTAAATCTGCCATTTTTCCACAACAGTTAAAAAATGAGTGCTGAAAAATGTTGGAACAGAGAAAAAACAAACTTCACAGGAGATCTCCCTGGTTGTTGTCCAGATTTGACCTTGAAGGCTCCTCACATGACTGTCAGTAAGTGCCTCCTCCTGTTATTGACCAATTATTTACACATTTCTATTCAAAACCTAAGGCTTGAGAAAAGGGGGAAAGAGAGGGAAGATAACGTGGCTTTTAAAGCTCCCTCTTGTTCTGCATGCAGACAAAGATAAGTTGGTTAAACAACACAAAATAAAGAAGACAAGGAGTGTTGCCTGTGTTGATATTCCCTCAGTGATCCTGGGTTTGTTTAGGAGAAGCCAAGATCAAAGTATGGCATGTCTCAGTCCAAGCCAAAAAGGTGCCAAGCCCAAAGGGTGTCAGATCATATTGTAATGTTAATGAAACAGTGAAAACAGTTTTCTATAAGGTTTGTAGTGATGCCTCAGGTTTAGTTTTTCTATTTTTCAGATTCTGTGCTGCTTTAGTGTGCAGGTCTGAGTTTCACATCAGGGCATGGTGAGCTCTCTGCACAGAGCAGGGAGACAAAACAATTCCTGCTCCAGCTGGGCACCAAGGACAAATGATCCAAATCTCAGCCCAAGAGCACAAACCCCGTGGGCTGGAGAGAGAAAAACAAGCAGGATGGGAGTGCAGGGGCTGAGCTGGAATTGGACACTGAACTGCAATGTGCACATGGAGCAGAGCTGATCCCAGGGAGAGACCCCGGGAGCGCTCGTGCATTTTGGGACCATTTGGGTTCATCTTGTATGCAGCCCTGGCTGGGCTCTTGTGCTGCCCAAGGTGGATCCATGGAGGAGATCCTTTGAATCAATCCCTGCTTTATTCTGTAGCTCTGCCCAGCCTCTGCTCCAGGGCAGCCTGCACAAGGCATCAGCTGCAAAATCAGTTGATCCTTTTTAAAATAACTAAACTTCTCCTGAGAATTCAATTCCTTCCTTCTGAGTGAAAGGGGAGAGATTCAGACAGAATTACTCCAACCCTGAGCTGACAAACCAGTCACATTCCTGTCCCGTGGCTCCATCACCTCTCCTTTGATTCTACCAGTGCCTCACTAAAGCATTTCTGGCACTGCACTAAAAGCTGCCATGCTCTTGACCTGACCCACGTGTCTGCTCTTCTTCCTCTACACTCTCCCTTCAAATTTTCCCATTCTTTCCTCCACTTCTGCATTAATATTTACACTAATTTCTCTGTCATGTAATGTGTAATTCTCTGTCATCTTGTCACCTGCACCTAAAATAATCTGCTGGTTTTCACTCCCAATTATGCTATCACACCAGACAAATCTCTCCTTATAAAACATGAAAAAATAAAATCATCTCTTTCATAAATGGATGCTCCTCACCAGTGATACCCATGAGCTTTTATGATTTACATAGCAGCTGGCAAGGAACTTTATAGATAATTTTTCTCTTGCATCTTACATGGAACATATATAATTAATACATTTTAAAATGGCTCAAACATAATCCATGTAGGAAGGTTGTAGAGTTGTAGCACCACAGAATGGTTTGAGTTGGAAGGGACCTTTAGGGTGATCCAATTCCACCCCATGGGCAGGGACACCTTCCATCATCCCAGGGTGTTCCAAGCCCTGGCCTTGGGCACTGCCAGGGATCCAGGGGCAGCCACAGCTGCTCTGGGCACCTGTGCCAGGGCTGCCCACCCTCACAGGAAAGAATTTCTTCCTAACATCTAATTTAAACCTCCAAGTTTTCACTTTCCTGCAAACCAAGAGTCTTGTATTTGCAGGGTGCCTGGACAAAGGAAGGGATGATGAATCTGACTCCATGTTCTCAGAAGGCTAATTTATTATTTTATGATGCTATATTATATTAAAGAATACTATACTTAACTATACTAAAGAATATAGAAAAGATACTTACAGAAGGCTAAAAAGATAATAATGAAACTCTTGACTCTTTCCAGAGTCTGACACAGCTTGGCACTGATTGGCCAATGAGTCAAAACAACTCACAGCAGAATCCAATGAAACAATCACCTGTGGGTAAACAATCTCCAAACACATTCCACATGAGCAAAACACAGGAGAAGCAAATGAGATAATTATTGTTTTCCTTTTTCTTGGAGGCTTCTCAGCTTCCCAGGAGAGAAACCCTGGGCGAAGGGATTTTTCTAGAGAATGTGAATATGGCACAAGAGAGCTTTTCTAAAGGTGCTGATGTCGTTTCCATCAGGTTGAAAACAAGTGTAAATTTCTACGTGTTCATTAAAATAAATCACTTTAAACCCGGAGTCAGATGAGTTTCAGACCCATCAAGGCTGTCTGACCCACGCTGACCCTACAAAAGCAATTTTGTGGAACCTGTACAAATGGAGAGAGTGGAATTACAGGGAACAAGGATCACCTGTTTTCTATACAACATTGTGCCAACGCTTCAATAACACAGAATGCAACAGCACTGACTGATCAAATCTGGTTTTATAGCAGAAAAGAGCCCAGAAACTTCAGATTTTCTCCCAAAGGTTTAGAGAATGTGAATATGGCACAAGAGAGCTTTTCTAAAGGTGCTGATGTCGTTTCCATCAGGTTGAAAACACGTGTAAATTTCTACGTGTTCATTAAAATAAATCACTTTAAACCCGGAGTCAGATGAGTTTCAGACCCATCAAGGCTGTCTGACCCACGCTGACCCTACAAAAGCAATTTTGTGGAACCTGTACAAATGGAGAGAGTGGAATTACAGGGAACAAGGATCACCTGTTTTCTATACAACATTGTGCCAACGCTTCAATAACACAGAATGCAACAGCACTGACTGATCAAATCTGGTTTTATAGCAGAAAAGAGCCCAGAAACTTCAGATTTTCTCCCAAAGGTTGTGTCAGTTGAGGATAAAACTTACACATATAACACAAAACAACAAAATTAATTTGGATTTACAGCATATTTGAAGAGGTTCTCTATAGTTCACACGACAGTGACGTGCAAGATTGACAAGGGGGACTAAAAGTGAGAGTAGCTGTGGACAAAGCAATTAACATCTCTGTTCTGTGCTATTGATCCAGCTGATCCCTCTGCTAACAAACCTCCAAAGCCAGCCCAGGGAACGTTTGATAATCATGCAAGATGAAACAGATAACAGCCAAATAATCAATTAAACAGAGCCTTGCAAGGCCTGCTTTGAGGATCAAGAAGGAGCAGGGAGATCAAATGAAGAAAAAAATTATAATTTACAGTCAGGGAAACGCTGTGAGATGTTTATTTGAAGTCCAAACTGATAACACAACCCCACAAAAAGGGGACTTCAGCATCCTGTGGGGATGAGAATGAGCCTCTCCTGCTGGAGAAAAACTTCTAGGGCAGGACTGGGTGTGACCCTCAGCCCCAGCACGGTCTGGGTTCAGTGGTCTGAGAAAAAAGAGAACTGAAAAAAGAGATTTTACAGGGCAGAAAATGGAACACAGCAACCCTTTGACTTGTGAAAGCTGCAGCAACTCATGATGGGGTAAAAGAAAGTTAAGGGGCCAGCTGAGGAGGAAAAGAGTGAAAGTATCCTTGTCTTACTTCATCTTGTAAACTCAGGAAAATCTGATGGAAGCCAGCTACAAAGAATATAAATCCTGGAAATAAATATTATTCTATTTCACTTCACATCTAGGTGTGTTGTGTGTTGGGGTAACCTGCTTTTTTTTCTAAATAGATGACATAATGGTCTTCCAGTACTTAGAATAATTAGAATAATGAGTCATTATAACATGTCAGTCAACATACACAAAAAAATCCCCTAAACAAAACTCACATAAAAAACACCCCAACACCAAAAAAACAACCAAAAGAAACCCCAAAACCAATGAAAAAAGCCCACAAAATCCAAAACCTCTGCCATCATTCCTGATGGCTGATCACATATTCCAAGTAATAAACACAAGCGTGAGATTTGATAAAGAACAGGAATGAAGACATTCAAATCTTTTTGCTGTTCTTCCTTTTTCTGCTTGATTCCCAAACATTTAAATCCTATTTTTTCATTCAGCTGGGACTTGCAATAGTCATTACCCCACAGGAAGTAATTCACCAGACAAAGCATTAAACAGAGCATTAAACTGCAGCCCCACTGGGTCTTTTTGGTCAATAATACTTAAAAATGTCAAATTACCACACTTGGGTACTTCAGGTAAGCTGTGAGCTGTCTTTAACCACAGAAATTTTTTTTAAAAAGAAATAACAGTAAAGGATTTATGGATGAAACTGATACATTCAGTATCATGCACACTATTATGCCCACAAAGGGTTAAAATACCCAGTCTGAAATGCTGCTGCTGCTTTATTTCTTCTTTACAAAATATTTAAATATTAACAGTGATTTGAATCTCTGCTACAAACTCCACAATGGCATAAAACAAAAGTAATTCTATTTATTTAATTACAGGGTCAGCGACTTCTTACAGAAAATCAAGTCCAAGGAGTAAAATATAAATTACTTTACTCGAGATATTTCAGTGATTTTTTTTTTTTTAATTATTGCCTTTTCCCCACCTTCCCTCAGGCAAATGTAACACCACCAGAAACCTTGTCCTGACAGGATTTCTGCCACCTCCCCAGCTGGCTCCTTGGAGAAACATCTGCTGTCCCAAAACAGGACTGGAAGGTTTGTGCAAGGCAAGGAATGGAAGCTGGGGAATGAGGGGGATGTGGAGCACAGGAAAAGTTATGTCACTGCATCACCCTGATGCTCAAAAGCCTGAAATCCTGCAAGAATTGGTGCAAAAATGGAATACAGAGATGAGCAAAGGCCAGGAATGCTTTAATGAGACAACATCCACCAGGTTTGGCAATCCACCCTTAGAGGGAAAAGTCTCCATCTATTTAGAGTTGATATTCCTGTTTGTAAATGCACTCAGTGAGGAGAAAAGGATTTGTAAGTTAAAAAATAGGGGAAAAAATAATATAAATTAGCCAGGAACATATTTATTCTGAAATTAGATGACAGCCTCTTCCCCATTATTGGGGAAAGGTTACAGAACAGAATCCCAAGAGGAGGAAAATTCTAATCAGTTTTCAAGTGGCACTTGAGCACCTGATGGAAGGTTTTCCATGGCATGGATATCTCCCAGAGCAGAGGACTGAACCCATGACCCAGCAGATCCCATTCACTCCTCACAATTTCTCCCCATTCATTTGAATGTACCACCAAAACCTGACCCTTCCTCGTGATTTTAACAACTTAGGTTCCATTTAATGCCCAAATTCATGGCTTGGGGAGCTTAATATCAATTTTAACATTTTAGAAAAACGTTTTGTTTTTTGAAAGCACCCAGATGAAACGTGGCACTGTGCTGCAGCTCCTGATTGCACACATACTGTTGTGGCCCTTGATGGGAATTTATTTAATGAGTGTCCCTGGAGGGATTAGCATGTCAATGTGTGGATATTGATTTCCTAATCCAGTCCATCAAAGCTGCTATGATCTGGTGACAGCACAAGAAGCAGGAGTTCAAGGTTCTTCACACAGCTCCCACAGTATGTTCTCAAGCCTCTTGATGTGAGAATTAGCTCACTCCTGAAGTCCAATTAATCTGATGAGACTGTCAACAAAGATGTCATTTCTCATCACATTTTTGGGGATGTGGACACCTGTCTAAACTAGCGGATGAGATCATCAGCTCATTAGCATTTTCCAGCAGATGGCAAAAAGCTGCATTTCGTATCATTTTTGGGCTGCTCCACGTTTTGTGGCCAGACCTCTGAGCTGTGGGACAGCAAAGTCAGCTTTTCCAATTTGAGTAGCTGGCAGGCACATATGGAACCACCAACAGGATCCTGGAATCAGGATTACAGCACAGACAGGAGGAGTTTGCAATCTCAATCCAGACATCTCAACAAATAAATCAATAAACTGGAGAAGAAAACCAATCAGAAATGGGGGAGGGAGATCAGCTAAACAAAAGCTTTTCCTGAGTAAATTCACATTTCATCCAGTATTCCTTCCCCTGGGATATTCCAATGTGGGACATTTCAGTTTTCTGCAGGGTCATGATGCCATCCTTTGAAAGTCTGACACCAAGAGCTCTGCCTGGTCCTGGTCCATGCCACACAGGGGTTCCTGGAGGAGCTGGGAGCTGCCTGTGCCACCAGCAGGAGCAGAACCACAGGGACAGTCCCTGAGCAGCTGCTGCTCCTCAGCTGGGGCCTCTGTTCCTGCTGCACTCACAGCAAAGCTATTTAACAAAACTGGAGCAAACACAGCTTCTAACAAGTTTCTAGATGAGCTAAATATGGCAAAAAAAAAAAAAAAGAATTTGTAAGTGCACAACCTAGTCAGGATTGCTGCAGGAATAGCCAGTGGTGGAGTTCTCTCAGCATCTAGAGAAACTGCTGAAAAAAAAAAAAAAAAGAACTTGTAAGTGCACAACCTAGTCAGGATTACTGCAGAAATAGCCAGTGGTGGAGTTCTCTCAGCATCTAGAGAAACTGCTGTCAAATAAAAGGAATATTTTTGAAGGCTTGATGAGGAGCCCCCCTTTTTTTCCTTAACCACACAACTCTCATTACACAGCCCCCACATTGCTTTGGCTGCTCAGACACGTCACAGCACAAATTGGCATCCTTCCTATTTTTGATATTGTCTAATTCCCTGGGTCATTAGTTATGTAATCATAATCATTTTTCTGCTGGGCTGATTGGTGCGATCCATCTCGTCTCCTTTTCTCATCTCACCTCTTTAGTAGTGCTGGAGCATGGATGGGAACATCCAAGTCCCTCAGGGCACCATCTGCTACTACCCTGAGCAGGGAGGGCTAAATGAATGACATACTGTACAGTACTTCCTACTCATTAGTTACTGATTCCTTGTGGTGCTGAGGCTTTTTCATTCATTCCATTACAGATTCGTTCACTAATTTGTTCATTTCTGTCCCCTTTGCTTTCTGCCCACGTCTAAAGGTTTCACAAAGTGGGGGGAAAAGCTGAAAGGGTGAGAAAGTGGTGATAATATGAGCATGGGAACAAAGGAGAGTGTAGGAGATCAGTGTTCAAACTACGAACAGGAACTAAAAACCATGAAAAATACTCCCAGGCATCACAAAGTAACAGGGATTGAATATAAAAGCGAATTTATCCAGGTCTGTGAGTCACCTGCCTGTGGGTAAACACTCCTATTCCACAGCCCCTTTAACAGAACAGATGAATCTTTTATATGTAAATAACACCAACTCCAAAAGCTCTCCCTCCTTTCCCAAAAGGATTAGAATCCAGGAAACAATTAGGAGATGCCTTCTGAAGCTGTGACTGAGGTGTGTGCACCTCCCATCCTGTACCTGCTCTGCTGCAGGAGGCACTGCCCCAGGATAGAGGAGCCCAATTTGCATTTCCCCCCATTTATGTTCATCTCCCTAAAACAGATTGCTTCTTTTATTGTTCTGTGTAGCACCGTAAATGTAGATGGCCTTTGAAAGCCAAATATCACTCTTGCTAAGTAATTGTCAATTAAATTCGGTATTAATTATTCTTAATAGCCCAATCTCATCTGCTGTTTTCCATGTGTCTCATTTTTGCACGGTTCTAATGTCAGAGCAGATGAGTTTCAGTTTGGTGGTTTGCTTAAAACCCCTATTTAATGAAACCAATGTATTGTTGGTTGTGTAAAGCTCTGGAATGAAACTGCCAGAACTCGTTACAAAATCTCCCAGCCACTGCAGGCACATCCAGCTCTTGTAAGTAAACATCAAATGATGACAGAAAATGCAATAACTTAATAATCAATCCAGGCTATAATTACATTGCCTGTCAAAGCCTTTGTTTTTTAATATAGGATTGGAAGACACGGCTTCCCATCCCCACTAAGACAGAAAAATGCAAAGAATTCCATTTCTATCTAAATTTCCACTCCCCACCATGGGACAACGTGCCTGGAAAGAAGAAGTGGTGCAGGGCTCCCTGAGGCTGTGTCCCATGTCCTTCCAGCACAGCAGGACCAAGGGCTGCCCAGGAACGGCTGGAGCAGCCAAACCTCCAGGAGATCATTCCATGGGCTGCTGGACAGTCCCTCTGTCCATGCCTGAGGGCAAGAGTCTCACCTGGCACCTCTGCTCTGCTGGGACCAGGCTGCAAACCCCTCTGAGAGCAGCCACAAACAAAGCCTCAGGTGTTCCCCCCTCCAGGTGGAACCTGGTGAAGCTCAGGTGTGGGGGTCCCAGCTGTGGATTTCTCTGGGTCTGGTCTGAAGGCACTTCAGACTGTAGTTCATGTTGGGACTCAGGTGTTTATTGTTTCTTATCAGTGAAACAGTCTCACTACTCTGAGTTCTGCAGCTTTTCATCAGAAAGCACAAAATGGCCAACAATCTCTTGGTACAAGGTCTTTTAAGACTAAACTATCCAATTAAGAACTGACACCTGGATTATTTTCCCTTTTAACCCAATAACTGATCCCAAAGAGCCCCAATGCAGACTTTTCTGCCCAATTACAAAATGCCATCCAACCCACAGAAGAAGAAGGAAGAAGAAGCATGAAGAAGAAACCCAGGAATATTCCCTGTGCCCTGGGTTTCCACACTCGGGGGCTGTTCCTAAGGGCTCAGATTCACCCTGGCCTGCAGGATGGATGTGCTGGCATGGCTCTCCAGCCTTGCTGACAATCCTCCTGCACAGGAGGCAGCTCTCAGCTCCCCCCAGCCCTGCCCGAGCAGTTCTGTGCTCACAAATAGCCGGTGCCTCATTAGGCAGGAGGCAGAAAGAGGTGGAAAGGGAAAAACAAAGGTGATACAGCTCACCTCTGCCCCCAGCCCTGACCAGCTGCTGCTGAGGGTTTGTGCTGGGACTGGGTTTGTTTCTGCTGCTCCTCTTGGTCTCCAAATGGCATTTTTAAAATTTTGTGGTTCAGACTTTGCCCTTGTTACAGCACAGAGGGACCTGGTGCACAAACAGGGGGTCAAAGATACCCCCAGTCAATCTGTCACTTCCTCAGCAGGATGAAAGGAGACATTAAGCAGTGCTAAGATCCATGAAATCCCAGGGAATAATGGCAGCTCCCTGAAACGGGGCTGTATTTTTCACATAACAGCCTTGCACCAAACAGCAAAACAGGACATAGGGTAAAATTCATAACAAACAAATTTAAAAGGATCCTCAGTTCAGACACTGTAAGAGGCATTCTTCAAATGCCTTTCAGCCATTCATTCCTCCTTATATCCATGTGAATGTTCCCCCTTGGCCTTTTGTTTTCATTTTAGCTTTCTAAGCCTCTGTGCCATTCCAGAAGCTGTTTCCCCCCTCTCCTGGTCCCTTCCCTCCCAGCCCTTCTCATTCTACCTCTACAAGACCCTTTCTCCTGTGTGATTTGGCATTCATGCTCTGCTCTTTCTAAATTCTGTTTTGCTTCTTAAACCTTTTTTATATTTCCCCCCCAGACTGATTCCCCTTTTCCATTAAGCCAGATTTTTTTAATTTTTTTTTTATCCCCCATCCCTTAAAAAGAGCATTTTATCCTGGCCAAACTCAGGCCTTGCCATGTTCTCATTTACAAATGTCACCGCAGCAGGGCTGGAATCCTGCTCGGGCTCTGGGAGCTGTGCTGGCACCGAACAAAGGCATCGCAGTGCCTCACACACCACGGCGTTGTTTTCCCTCATTCCTCCTCCAGGAACAGCCTGCAATGACATTTTAGCAAAAGTCACGCTCTTTTTACAGCTCCTCCCGCTGCTGACAGCAGGAATTCCCAGTCCTTTTAGGAGAAGCCATGAAAGACTGACCCTGAGCAGCAGAAAAGGAGACAGAGCCCCTCGTTCCTGTCTGGCTGCCTTGATTTCAGTCCACACCAAGATCTGAGATGTTTTTCCCCCCATCATCAAATACTTAATTGTAATTTGTAATCTTTAGCTCAGCACATTAACTCCAGCAGGGAGATCTCTGTGGGGACCCCAGAAGGGTCAGAGATAACCTTGACATCACCAGGACCCGAGTGCTAAGTGCTCATTTCTAGCATAAATTATATAAAATCTTACTAAGCAAAAGGGTAAGCAAAGAAATCCATTACTTAATTTAATTTAAACCCATTTTGAGGTCTCACTGCCAGAACACTCCCCAACCCCAGCCTCTCTCCTTGGTGCCCTCCAAACCTCCTGGCCAACCTCAGCAGCTTTGGACTCCCAAAATCGAGAGAATTCGTGGTGGCACTTCCTCTCTGGCTTATTTGTATTTACATTTCTATTTCTCCACTCAGAATAGAACAGGAAAATAGAAAATTAAGCCTGGTAGGTTAATAATTAAATCTGATTTAATTAGTGGGTGCTTTGAGAACCTGCTGCAGCCACTCACTGTTTGCTTTCCCTGCAGAGAGGAGCTCCAGGAGCACACTGGGCTGGTGAGGAGCAGCCCCTGATGTGACAGCCAGGGACAGCCCAGTGCCACTGCTGAGGGTCACCCGAGGCCACCACTGCCACACAAAGGGACACTGAGGAGTCTGGCAGTGCCATCAGGATGTCCTTGACTGAGCTGTGAGATCCTCCCAGCCCTGGCTCCGACAGGGGATTGAGGCAGCGGAAAAAGCTTCCCACTGGCACCTTGGTTACTCCATCAAAACAAACAATTCGCCCCAAAACCCCTAGAGAATGAACCTTGTCTCATCCCCAAAGGAATTCCAGCAGCACCTCTGGTTTGTGGGGGGAAAAGCCTCCCTTAGCCTCAGCAATTCCTCTGACTTTCCCTCCAAAGCCCAAAAAAGTGGCAGAATTTCAATGATTTGGGCTCAAGGAGGTTTTAAATCTCCTTTTAACCCAGCCCCTTCCTCTGGGCCAGGCTGCTCTGAGCCCATGCAATAACTGCACACCCAATTCCCTGAGCAGGGAAGGTTTTTGGAGCCAGGGAAAGCCCAGGTGGGGTTCTGCAACAATGGGAGCACCCCAAGCTCCCTCTGACCCTCCAAGCTGGCACTGCAGCCAGCAGCCCTATTCCATCTCATTTATTATTAAAGCAACACCAAAAATCAGAGCCTGTTTGGCTCAGCCTGCTGGTACCAACCTCTGCCATTCCTCTGAACCCCCTTAAAAATCCTTCCAAGGTGGGGATTAGCAGACAGAAAACAGCAAAATTAAGCAGGCAGGCAGTTTTTCCAAGCATGAATGCAGAAATCAGGGAGGAAGGAGGATTTTCTATCTCCAGCACAGGCAGGTTCTCCCTGGGGAAGAGCCAAACCTGCTGCCAGCTCTGCTCTGCAGATAAAA
Source organism: Pyrgilauda ruficollis (assembly GCF_017590135.1). NCBI lineage: Eukaryota > Metazoa > Chordata > Aves > Passeriformes > Passeridae > Pyrgilauda > Pyrgilauda ruficollis. The sequence goes on from NW_024508101.1 coordinate 2,745,473, forward strand.
GTGATTTCCAGTGGGAAGAAAAGAATCTTGTTTGGGGCTTCAGGTTTAAATTACTGTTTCTGGGCTAAAACCAATTAGCCCGTGGTTCTACTGAAGGGTTTCTTACTGCAAGGGGCCCCACCTAAGAAGAATATTAGGAAAATGTTGGAACACTCCCAAATTTATACCTGAGCAGCCAGAGAACAACTGGTTCAGTAGCAGTTGCAGGAGGTCTGATGTGGGATCCCCAGGGGGACAGGATGCATTTATCCCATTCCTGGTTTTATATGAATATAATAAAATATAAATTTTACATAAATATAGGCTTCCTTAAGGCTGGAAAAAGCCCTCTAAGACCACCAAGTTCAACCATTAACCTAGCACTGCCAAATCCACCACTAAACCATGATCCCAGGTGCCTTTTCTGAGCCCTTCCAGGGATTGATTCTACAGCTACATAACCCTGCTTTGTGTGCAGGGAAATAGGTAAAAAATATTTAGTACCCCCCTAAAACTAACAGCTAAATAAGTTCTTTGAAACATTTGAGACTTTTTCAAAAAGCCAAATTGGTCCCAGTTTAACTGACAGCATGGCCCATACAGGAACTGCGAGGCCGTGGATACAATAATTTCCAACTCCACACTCAAGTTAATGTTTTGATTGCTTTAGTTTGTACAATGGCACAACAGTCAACAGTGGTTAAATGACCATAATTAAATGCCCTACCTATCAAGGAGCTGAAATGATTTATCAGCCACAAGCCACTAAGTGCTTGATCACTTCACCAGATCATTAATCTGCCTTCCAGGAACGTGCCTGGCACGTCTGTAGTCAATTATATTAATTTTAAGTGACTGGAAGTCAGTATATATACACAAGATCAGATCAATATTGGACATAATTCAGTTTATATATTCCATCAGCTATTTAGTGGGGGTTTAAAAAGACAATTTTCTTTCTATTAAGGCAAATTAATAAATAATTTAGTGTGCATAAATAATGACCAGTGTGAAGGGGGAAATGCTTTCTATTGACAGCTGCCAAGCTCTGACATTTAGTGCTTTAAAATGGTGACACATAAGCTGGGTTTGGCTTAAATTCTGCTGTGCTTCCTGAACACATGGGGTTGGAATGATGCTGCCTTGCAGCAGTGCCTTTGCCTTCTTTTTTGGCTGGGGTTTCTGCCAGGGTGGCTACAAATGTCTACTGGAACATTTTTTTTGCTAAAAAATACAATCCTAAAAATACCCACATACACTTGGAGGATGTCAAAACCATCCTGAGTGTTAAGCACGTGGAAACACATCCTCAGAAACAGCAGCCTGCAACCTAAATTGAGAAACAAAATAAGTCTGAGTTCTCTTAGTTCCGATTTTCCTGTAAAAACTCCGTGTTTCACAGACCCTCTGGGACAACTTGAGCTTCCAAGAGGCTTTGTCTTGTCAGCTCAGAAAAATATTGCAGAAAGTTGGGCACACGGAGGCCCAGGGCTTCCAAATCTCTTTTATCCTTTCCGATCCCACATGCCTGGTGGCTCTGTAACAGCTCAGATGGTGAGAAGCAGGCAGATGTTCAGGAAGCTTTACTGGGAAAACCAGATCAGGGGGAATCAGAGCAAGTGGCTGAGCTGCTCTCCAGGACATCTCTAATGAGTTTTTCAATGTTGTGTGTTGGACAAGAAGCCCTCCTTCAGCCCAGGGTCTTTAATTTCCCATTTCAGAGGGCTGGAGTCCTCAGTTCACACTCTGGCCATGTAACAAGGTGATTTATCTTTATTTATCTCCACTCTTCTGCTGGGAATAGCAAAGAACTTCTCAGCTCACAGCCTTGGCCTGAGTCAGCCTGAGATTTCCCCTCATCACGTAGCTCAAAAATTCCTGCTCTGCTTCCAAGGGTTTCTTTTACAGCCCAGCCTGCCTGGAGCTCCCCAAGATCTCTCTTTCTGATGGGGAACATTTCTTCTTCCATGAGCTGAGCAGAGAACAGGAGCTGTTCTCCACAGATGAGCTGCTGGGCCACAGCCCCTTCCCTCCCTCTCCTCCTTCAACAGAGAATCACAGCCAAGAGCAAGCAGCCAGAATGAGACCATGAGGGGGTTTTTTGGGGCAAACTGCAGTGATTTGGTTCATCTTCCTGTTCCTGCTCCCAGGGAAGCACAGAGGTCTCGTTTCATCCCTGGAGGCAGTGCCTTGCACTCCTGCTTGGCTCACTCCTTTCTACTTGCAGAAAGGAAACTGGTACAAGTGAGCCAGACACCCCAACCTCATTAGAGAGCTCTGTAGCCTCTTAACAAACACAACTGCGCCACAAAGAGCATTTTTAAATAAGCCAGAAGGAAAACACAGGCACTAATAAAATAAATTGTGAATATCAGCGATACTTGGTTATGTTATTTGCATACAAATTCCAGCAATGTGTTATTTATGTATTTTTTAAATGCTCAGCTTCATGAAAATCCTCAACAGTCTTCAATGCCTGGGGAACACTGCCTTTTGACTCCTGGCAAAGAACAGAAATTAATTACCTGTTTAGTATTCTGGGTTTGCCTTAGCAAAATGAGCAGCCAGCTTTGCAGAGGGCCAAAATTCAAACAGAAACCTGATTCATGCACAAGAGATCAGCCCTAAAACTTGGATGGGGCCCATTCTGTCATCAGGGCTTCTGTCAGCCGGGGGGTGATCCCTGCACAATGCAGAGCAAACACCCTGGGGCAGCAGGGAGAGCTCCTTGCTGGGATGCTCTGGAACCTGCCCTACAGCTGATGCCTTCTTGGGCTGCCTAAAAACAGGGGCCAGACAGAATTAAGGGAATAAAAAGCTGTTCTATTTATTGAGGGGTCTTCAGGTATATTTAGGGCAGACAAAGCACCCCAAAAATGGACAGTGGGTCACGGGTTTTCACACTTTTATAAGTTTGGTCCATTTGCATATTGGGGGTTAATGTCCCAATTCCAGCTTCAGCTAATGAAGTCATTGACCCCAAGTTTGCTCCCCCAACTCACTTTTGTTCCCATCTCTGGCCCTGAGGCAGTGAGGTGTCCTTGATTGCCAGGCCTGGAGAGGAATTGTTGTGTCTGCCCAAACTGGGAAAGCAGCAGCTCCCACTGGGTGTGGAGTTTAGAGTTACACACTAAAGAACTGCAGAATTACAAATGTATGGAAAATAGAAAAGCTGAAATCCTAAGGCTAATTAAAGCACCCAGCTTCCCAAAACAGGTCCTGAGTGCTAAGGAGCAGCTGGCTGGGAGTTATGAGCTGTATGGAAACCACTGCTGTGGGACAGAGCAGGAAAATCCCAGCAGAAAACATCAGGGTGGAGATGTTATCACCCCAGATCCAGGGACTGTTCCTAGTTCTGTGTTACGCTCCCCCCATCCCATCCTAATTGTGGTTTTATAATTTTTGGTTTTTTGTAAATGCTGATTTCTTTATGGAGGGATTTCACTGCTGGATGTACAAGGCACAAGGAACCATTTGCAATATTTTCACATCCCAATTTTGCACTGTCTCTAGAAAACAGCCTGAGCCTCTGGTAGCCATGGAGACTTCCTGGCTGGAAGTTGCTCAACTTTGACTGGTTGTTCCCAACTTCCAGAGGGAAGCCAGACACACAAACTGTTCTGAAACTTCACCCCTTAGGCCTCGTGCCTTGCTCAAACAGCTGAGGAACAGAAAAGACATGAAAAACCCAGATAAACCCAAAGCTACACCTGGTTCCAGCCCTGCCATGGCAGGGACACCTCCCACTGCCCCAGGCTGTTCCAAACCCCAATGTCCAACCTGGCCTTGGGCACTTCCATTGTCCCTAAAGCAGAAATTGAAGGGAAAAAAGCCAAACCAAACACTAACAAAAAAAAAAAAAAAAAAAACCAACCCCATGAGAAATCAGCAGCAAATAAAAATACGGTTACATGAATTAGAAAATAGAGGTGAGTTGCTGAGGATAATTTGCTCATAGAATTTTGGCAGCTGGAAAAGGTGGAGTTAAAACACCAGATTAAAAGAGTTACTAAAACAAGTAACTGCAAATTGTGTTGGTTTCCATAAGTGCTTGTTCTGATTCTTGGTTCAATGTTGGAAATACTGGGGGATGAGCAATCAGGCAACTCAGAAAAAGCAGTAGAAAAGTGGGTTTGGAAACTCAAACAATCCTTTTACTTTCTACTTAAAAATCACTTTTAATGGAAATAAAATGTAAAGTACATAATATATTAGCAGCAGCATTTAATTACCCACCTTAATCAACTTGAATAATTAAATAATCCAGTTCCTATTTAAATGCAGCACTTTGTGTGCTGAAATACGTAACAGAATTAAAGAGAAAGGCTGTTTGAGTCTCAGAGCTGAAAAAATTAATTCTGAGCCCTACTTTAGTAGCTGCTGCGACTGCAATTCCAATGTATTGATTAATTAGATTTCTATGCAGTGAAATTACTGTGAATTTTCACATCATGCCAGAATGCAGGAAAAATGAGAAGCAATTGTCATCTTCATTTCCCTGATCTTTATTAGGAAATGCTGCTCAGAGCTAGTTCATTGCTGCTATCACTGGAATTTGTTGCTGGGGGATGTAAAACGAAATATAATGAGAGAATTATAGTAATTGCAAATATTCCTTTAAATTATCCACCATTACTCATTGGAAACTGCTCCAAAGCCTTGGAGCCTCCAGACCTGAAGCCAGGTTCCTACAGCCTGCAGAAGGTACCACAAATATATCAAAAATATCTGATTATTGAAGGCATTAAACATTCCCAGGTTGTATTTAACAGCAGGACAGCCAGGCTGCCAGCAGCAATTATTAAATCAATCTAACACTGTGTTTATCTGTTATTTTAAAGTCTTTTGGGTATCTACTTTTTGAATACCCTTGTTCACCTGGCAGGGACCTTCTCCAGCAGCTCCCACAGCTCTGCCCAAAGTTGCCAAATTGCAGCATCAGGCAATTGCTGGTGTAACAAGTGCTCAAGCTCTAATTAGATAACAGGAGTCAAATCTGGGCAAGATCCCTAGGAAAACTGAAGAAAATTTCATGGCTATGGAGTGTTATGGAATTTGTTTCCTATCTTGGTATTTTTAGCAGCTCCATCCCACATGGAAGAGATAGGCACAAATGCCTAAATAAGATTTTTCCATCAGGCATTTTCCCCAATCAGTGTTCTTGCCCTCCTTTATTGATTATTTGCTATAGCAGGCAGGAAATCCAGCTTTGGGCAACTGGAGAGAGTTGAGGGACTGATGAACTGCTGCATTCCATGAAAAAGGGAAATCTCCTTTAAGGAGATCATTTAAGGACATTAAACGTTTAATGAGGATTACAGACCATGGGTGAAATGAATGCTCCAAACTTTAAAGATTTTTCATGCCAAGCATGTGGGATCTGTGATATGGAGAGATCCCAAGGGGTGCAAGCCATCAAATTAGACTTTTTCTTTCCCCTCACAGTCTCACCTTCATCTTCTCACTAAACCTTTTCCCAGGCAAATCACACTTGTCTGACTCACTCTCCCTCACCCACCAACTGAGGTTTCTCCCCGTCACAAAGAGAAATCTCCCAAACAAACTACAGCAGGCCCTGCTGTGCAATGTTCCTCTGGCCAATTCAGATGTTTGCCTTTTATTTCCCATTATTTCCAGTTAAAAATCCCAGCAGAGCTCACTCCTGGAAATGTGGTTTGAAAAGGAAGAGCCTTTCCCTGCCAGCTCCCCACCTGATTTCTTTGCCTTTGTGTTTCACCACTTCTGTCCTTTGGTGCCTGTGTTTGATGTTGTGCTGTACAAAACCCACAAACCCAGCACACAAAAACTAACACAAAATGACTCAGCACTTGGAATCGCTCCTTTCCCTGACCTTTGGCTCCCTTCCTGAAGAAAATGACACATCCTCCATCAGTATGGAGTGAGCCCACGTGACTGAACCCATCACAGCTCTGGCATTTCCACCCTGCAACCACAGGGTTTGTGCTCTGAAGAGGACCCACTGTTCTCTGCACTCTTGTTGAGCAAGTTTTCTGGTTCATGACCTCTCAGTTCCAGCAATCTTTTGTATATTCATCCATCTGTGATGCTGCAGCTGTGCAGGAATCAAAGGTTTGTGGGTTTTAGGATGGCGCAAACTTGAGACCCCAAACAACACTGCAGATTTAACTCAGATCTAGAACAATTTAGATCACTTAAGGACATTAAGTGTTTTATGTCATTAACATGATTAAGTAGAAATAAACTTCCTGCTCCCCTTTCTTTCCTAAAAGGAGAAACCACATCTTTTTTGACTGCAGTTGATTTAAAAGCAACAGAAAAGGCACAGGAAGGAAAACAGTAACACTCATTTCTAAGGTCAGGGAAGAGTTGTTTTTGTACTTTCTGAATATTGTACAGAATATCTGTCTTTTTAGAATGCACTCCTCTGAGGGATGTAACACCTTTAAAACAGGCTTCTTATGATAACATTTAGATTCCATTTTGGTAGCAGCCAGATTTAACAAAAGGAGAAAATGTCCCTGTAAGAGAACACTGGGTTTGTGACTCCAGCTTTGCTTAAGGCAGAGCCTAAGGATCCTGAGCCAGGCTCAGAGGCAGGTGTAGAGATTTGCTGTGCCTGGCTTTCGGCTCAAACAGCCAAGAATTTCAGAACCTTTCATCTGCTGAGAACCTTGTGTTTCCTGGTGATAGCACAGAGGGAAGAACACTTGGAATTGCTCAGGAGTCCCTTTGGAGGAGGAGGGGGGCAGAGGATGCCAGGGCAGCTCTCACTGGGAAAGCCTCTGGTGAGCACAGAGGGGCTGCATTTAAACAAGAGAGCTTATGGCACATGGAGCCAGAGATAAGAGAAGCTCCAAATGCTTCAGTACCAATGCTGAGCTGGAAAAAGGATGTGGAGTGATGGGAAACCTCAAAGTGGACTTGCTTGGAGCCCTGCTCAGAGCTGGGAGCACAGCAGGGCTCAGGACATGGCTCTAACTCAGCCTGTGCTCCCAATAAATAATTCACCTGTAAAAAATACCTGTAAAGGCAATCTCAGTGAGATTAATTGATTAATCCAACAATTACAGCAGGGCTCAGGACATGGCTCTAACTCAGCCTGTGCTCCCAATAAATAATTCACCTGTAAAGGCAATCTCAACGAGATTAATTGATTAATCCAAACAATTGTTGATGAGTCCAGGCAAAGTCCTGCCCCAGGATTTACGGGAGCTGCCTCAGCTACAGTGTCCTACGGGATCCTCTCTCCTGTCCTTCAGAAACCTCTCCTGGACTTCCTGAGATGCTCCCAGAGCTGGAGGTGCCTGGAGAGCTCCACACTCACCACAAAAGATTACTGCAACAACTTACACACAGCTCCAGCCACACCACAAACACCAGACCTTGGTCCTGACAACTTTGTTCCCATCCCTTTCCTCTTGGCTGGACTCAGTGATCCTGGATAGATTTTCCAACACCAAGGATTCTGTGATTCCATGGTTCTTGGGTAGAAGGGAAAACACAGACCACCAGCACGTGGGTTTTGCACTTATTACCCAGAGTGGTTCATATTTAACTGTTTGTAATTGTATTGATACCTCAATGACTATATTTAGCTGTTTGTATTTGTATTTTTCCTTAAATACTTACATTTAACTCTTTGTATTTATTCCTAAAGTTTATATTTAACTGTATTTGTATTTTTCCTTAAATAGATACATTTAACTATTTGTATTTATTCATAAACATTTATATTTAACTGTATTTGCATTTTTCCTTATATACTTACATTTAACTATTTGTATTTATTCTTAAACATTTATATTTAACTGTTTGTATTTTCAGGGGCAGGGCTGGACCTTGACTGGTGTTTGGGATCAGCCCTCCCTAGCACAGAATACCAAAGTCAGGCTGCCTTTCCCACCTCATCCTTCCCCATTTCCAAACCTGAAAATCCTCTTTTCTACCAGATTTTTTATTTTTTTTCCTTCTCAGAGAATGTCCTGCTCAGAGCTGCTCCCTGCCCTGCTTAGATGAGCTGCAGGAACATTTGCAAGGCATCACCACGACTCCAGAGCATCCAGTCTCTGATCAGACACAAATAAATACCTGTTATTTGGAATTAAAACTTCCTTCCCTCCCCAAAGTGCCATATCACAGCACTATTTAAACACAACATTTATTTTACATTTCTGCTGAGAATTATTTATCAGCAACACATCCTGCTGTGACGCACGAGAAACCTTTGTGTGGAATCTCGTGTTGTCTTTTATTTTGAAGGAGGGAAAGGTGGAATTTGTCTGAGGTGGGCGGCAAAAGATGCTGAAATGCAATTGCTGAGTGCCCTCTTGTGATGCCAGCAGGAAACAGCTCCGCTGCCTCCCTGCCGGACACATTTTCTATAAAATCCCCATTTTTTCATAAATCTTATCTGTGTGCACTTAATTCCTGTGTTTACCAAGAATTTCCGTTTGTTTTATTTAGGAAAAGCTCGCTAGAGCCACTCTGGCAGCACAAATTGAGTGGAAAGCACAGCTTCCACCTAGTTTTATTGGACTTGGGAAATCAAAAATGCTGCATGTTACCTTTATCCTCCCTTGTTTCACCAGGCCTGTCCTTCCCCGGCTCAACAAGCAGATATTAATTTTTTCCTATTACTCTCTTATTGTTCATAGAGCATCCAGAGGTCCCCTTGCATTAAAAATAAAAAAGGAACCCCCCAACACAGTGTGAACAGAAAACAGGAGCAAAGCAGGTAAATTAAAATAACATCAAAACCAGGGTGAGAATGTGAAATATAAAGACGTTTTATAAAAGAACAACACACTGGATATTGTTTTTACAGGTGTGCCAATACTTCCCTACTTAAAATTGAAGGATTAATCCATTTATTTGGAGTTATCATCTCTTCTTAACAACACTGGGGATTTTTTGTTAAGAAGTTTTCCCCAACACTGAGGAATATTCCTGAGATTTCATTCTATTTTGGTAAATTTGTGTTTTTATACCATGCCAGGTTCCATGGCAAGGCTGGGGTTTGTTAGAGGGTTTGAAATGCAGAGACTGCAGAAGAATTTCAATCCACTTTTTACGTCAATGGTAATTCCCTTGTTTTCCTCAAAGACATAAACTTCATTGCGGTAATAAAGGTGCAGGAAAAAGGCAAAAAAAAAAATCTCCCAAATTCTTATTCCACTTTACTCACTGAAGTACCAAACTGTTTTCTACCCCTGAGATTTGCAGGGCTTGCTCAGCATCTGATTCACACAAAGCAAAGCAGGACAAAACTCCTCATTTCCAGTCCCAGGAGTGAGGAATATCCACTGCAAATGTTCCTTCTCCCTGCAAAGGACCAGATTTCCATCCCAAGGAGTGGCAGTGACAGCTCTGCACTGTCTGAGTCAGCAGAAAGTGACAAATCACCAGCAGGAGCTGATGGCAGCTCTGAACCATCGTTTTATTAGAGGAATTGCTTTTGTAAATTTAAAGAGTTTGCTTTGCTGATGACAAGGAGATGCTTGAATGACTGATTTTTTTAAATATTTATAAGCAGATATTTATAACCTCTGGCAGTTTGTCACTAACTTTTCCATGTATGAGAGAGTTGTAATGAACTTCATTACTGTGAATATTTGCTTTCCCTTTTTGCTGCTGCACTAACAAAAAAAAGGCTTTTAATAATAAATAGCATTTCCTAGAGTGAAAGGCATGGAAGTTATGTCAGTCTTTCAAGAGCCCTTCCCATCCCTGCTCAGCAGAAGTAGAATTTGGGTAGAAAGTTGTGTAGTGAAGAGAAATTTACATATTTTTCTTCTGACTTTTATTTGTTTCCTTTGAACTTGAAGATTCTTGATTATTATCCTGACTCTTCTTTAGGTTAATTTAAGTACTTTTGATGCCATCTGTACTGTCATTTATTGCTGCTTAATTCAGCTTGACCCTCAGCCTTCAACCAAACACTCACTGTACCAAAAGGAAAAACAAAAATGATCTAAAGTATCAGATTTCTGGTTATCTGACTGCTTTGCCATCTCTGCTGCTGCCCAAAGCTTCTCTAAATACCAACAACAGATTTTTGATCACAGTAAAGTGTTACAGCAAGAGGGAGAAAGTAACGGAGAATGAGATAAGGGCAGAATCAAATGAGAAAATTGGGAATAAATCCTTCCTGTGAGAGTTCTGAGGCCCTGGGAGAGGTGCCCAGAGCAGCTGGGGCTGCCCCTGGATCCCTGGCAGTGCCCAAAGCCAGGTTGGAGCAGCCTGGGACAGTGGAAGGTGTCCCTGCCATGGCAGGGGTGGCACTGGATGGTCCCTTCCAATCCAAACCATTCTGGCATTTGAGCATTAATAAACCAGGAACAGAAAAAAACAAACAAAGCCCAAACCCACCCAAAAAGCAATTAAAGATTTTGTGCTTCATAGTCACACCAGGCAGAATTGAATCCTCTCACTCAAAGCTTAAAGAGGCACAACTTGTTCCCTTATCCAATTCTATCTCTGTCCTAAATGCACCAAAACTCCCATAGAACTTTTACTGGAAATCAAGGTTTGCATGCCATTAGAAAGAATTTCTTCTGAGATTTGCTTTAAGGGAAACTTAGCTGGAGAATCCCCATCATATCTCAGCTATAACCAAACATATATCAGAGAAACTCAGAAAATATTAATAAAGTATTTAAAAGTTCATTGTTTTCTGGAAAGAACAGCACATCATCAAAAATGCTTTAGGAACCATTTCTACATCCACGGTGCAATGCTGAGTTGTGAGCAGGAAACTTTGCCAGCCCTCCTGTACAACCTGTTCAGTGGCTGAAGTTGTTCTGAAGTGTGTGATGGAGAAAAAATTGAAATTCAAGTAGTTTGGCAGTGTTGAAACAAATATAATTATTGAGCTGCACAGCAGTGGCAGCAGAGAAAATAAAAAGGTGCACAAACAGCCTTGTTCTAGACAAAATGCACCCTTAGCACCTGATTATGGAAAAGCTGCTGCTCTCAAGAGCTTTAAAATAACTCCACAGAAAAGACTTCACACCCCAGTAAAGGCCCATGCTCAGTTATAGAGATCTCCCAGCTTAGCAAAGATGTCAGCTCCCCTTTCCACCAGGGAATAAAACGTTCAGGGAAGTCTTAAAGACTGATCAGAATTTTGTACAGTTCTGGAATTCAAAGTGGTTTCAGTATCCAGGTTAGCTGAAGAATGAATAAAGAGACTCTGAGATGAACATAAAGCAAAACTCAATCAAATTTCACTTTCAAACATCTCTCCATCTAAACCAAGCCGTTAAAATATAGTACAAAATCAATTCTCTCAAGGAAAAAGCAGACACAAATTAGATTCTTTTACAACTCACAATAAAGACAGAAAGAGCAGCATTGCTTGGATCTACTCAGCAACTTGTGGAAAGCGCTGCAGGGAGGTAAAGGAACAAATCCTGGTCCTGGGAAAAATCCATATCCAAGTAACTTCAGCCAATGCCAGCAGGTGAAATCCACTCTTACCTGTTTCAGGAGCTGCAGCTGAAAGGACAAGGAGCTGTTCCTGACACAGGAGCAGGGATGCACAGCTCCCAAATTCCAGCCACAAGGGTGTGGAGGAGACAAAGCGCTCCCTTGGGATCATGGGAAAAAGGGAGAGGGCAATTTAAAATGTAAACCTGAGACAGGTGCTCTGAGTTTCTCCCCAAACAAAATCCCTCCCACTGTATCCTTAGAAAGGATAATTTGCTGTAATGGCTCGTTGGGAGCTTCAGCTGGAGCAGGAGGTGACTCCTGGTCCCATTCCCCTCCTCTGGCATTCCCAGGTGGCACAGCTGGGCAGGGACAGAGCTGTCACACCAGCTGGAAACCGTGGGGACTGAGGGGCCAAGGAAAAGGGATTCTGCATGCATTGGGACCCCCAGCTCCCGAGGAATTGGAATAAGCCCCTTTCCAAACTAGAAATGGGGTTTTTCCCCGTTTTATTCATTGATAACAGGCATCTGATGAGAGGACACTGGTCCCACTTTGTCCCAGCAGGGAAAGGAGGTGACAGCCCCAAGCCACAGCTGTGTCACAGCCCTTGCCCAATAAACTTTGCCCAGCAGTGGATTCTGTTCCTCTCCATGGGACTCATCCCAAAGGCTTATGATGTAATTCAGCAATTCCAGCTGAACCAAGGACCACAGGAATACAGACATTAAAGGGGATTTTAAAAACTGAATTGTGTCCCTTTTTTAAAAAAAAAAATCAGTTCTCACACTAAATTTTTCCTGAAAGTACCCTCAGTATTAAGTGAATATGTTTGTCTTATTTTCACACCTCTTGAGACCACAACCATTACAAACCAACCAGTTCTGGGTTTAAATAATACAGGAAACCAGATTTTTTTTTTCCAAGTTGCATAAATGTGAGTCATAAAAACCCCCACAAAGCATTGACAGCTTTACTGCAAAGCAAAATTTACATCCCACGGTCACAGGTCCGTGCATTGCCCATGCCTATTAAGAGAGCTCATCAAAAATACAGATATAAACCACACACACCTTACTTCTGTCTCAGAACGTTGCACCATTTTTATCTCCTCTCCATAAATAATGGAAGCATCAGCACATTTGTCGGGGCACAATAACAAATCCCATCCTCTTGGTAATTGTAAACACACTGGAGCTTGTTATTGACCTTGTGTAAAATACTGACACAGGAAAATAGGGGGGAAAAAGAGAAACAAAGTTTCCCCACCACCACCACCCCTGTTCCCTCCAAAGCTAAAATGCAGCTGAATTTATAGTGTGATGTGGGAGGAATGAACTGTCATCAAAAATGAGCCGCAAAATAAAGCATGGAGCAAATCTAAAATCCAATTTTAATAGAGTAAGGTGTATCCATCCACATAATGACAATTTACGTGCGTATTTCACTTGATTTAATCAGTCTTCATTTTAAATCTTAAAATACCAGTCACTGTAATGAAACAGAATTTATTACCTATCTGTACAAGCAGCACTGCTGATTTTCCTAAGTAATCCATTTAGCTACTTGTGGACATGTGAACAGCTAAATTCATTAGGCACTCAGCTCTCCCTGCCTGATTTGCCACCTCCTTTATGCCCCTTTGAAATGCCCGATGTTAATGCAGCACTGCCAGCGCAAAATAAATTATTCATCTGATTGAGCACTAGTGCCTTTCCTGCAATGTTCCTCGACTTGAATGAGTGTTGGGAAACACATTTTTCTCTGGCCATAACACAGCCATAACGTTTTGATGTGAAGGATCCTTTGCCACGTTATCACTTCTCGAGGCCCATCAAGGGTGGTGCTTTCTGTGCTCTGTTCCAATGAAATTATTCTCCCCACAAGATAAAAGGGCTTTATCAGACCCAGGGAAGGCTGGGGCGTGAAAGGCCCACAAAACTTTGTGTGCAGGAGTGTTTGGGGGGGATCTGGATCAAAACAGGAGACAAAAAGCCTTCCCTGGTGGAAGGTTTCTTCTTCCTGCTCATGACGTTCCAGAGGAATTTCCCAGGCCTTTTGTTCCTGCAAAGGCAAATCCATTCAGGAAAGATCTCTGTCAGAGCCTATTCATCCATTTTGGACATTGTTCTGTGGAGTCTGCTGTTTGAGATAAATAAATAAATAAATATTGGGTATCAGGAATACTGGGACAGCAGAACCAGTTCTTTCCTACCTTAATGATTCTATGATTCTCATACACACACCTGTTATTATATCTCCTTTTTCCAATGCAAAACCATGCAGTTTTAGTAAAAACTAGATATATGAACTTTTAAAAAGGACAATTCTTATCCAATCCAGAACATACTTTTTTTAAAAAAAATCAAGTTTTGTATGCAAAGCCTCATTACAGAATTGTCGTGAAGAAACTGGAACCTGGCAGTGCAAAATAAAACCAGAACATCCCCAAATAAGAACAAACACTCTTGAGGGGATTACCCTGCAGAAATGCTTGTGCCAAACTGCTTTTATAAAGATTATAACTCATTCACCTGCAGGTTTTTTTCTGTACAACTGCTTCTATCAAGAAGAGCATGAGGCTGCTTTCAGGTCTTGACATTGAATCGTGTAAGGCTGCAAAGAACTTAAAGGGAGAATTTTTTGTTTTACCAGATGATTCCTCTCCCTTTCTGTCCTGAAAATACCAGTGCTACTGATCTCATTCCACATCCCAGTACAGCCATAGGTGAAATGTTCAAATAATTCTATAAAAATCCTGTTTTCCAGCCAGAAAACAATTAGTAGTGATCGTATTACCTTTAATGCTGTTCTATTTCACAGACTGTTAGAAAGTGTGCTTATGTGCTCAGCATCTTGTAAAATTGCTAATAAGTGGTAATTAGAGTTATTAATACTTCCCTCCTAAGTGAGAAAGCAGATCCTTTTCATTAGACAAAGTAGTTTGTCAGAGACAATTGGGGCAATAACAAAACAATTTCCTGTTCTAGTCGGGCAATTCCCAAGGGTTTGTCTCCAGAGAATTCAGGGCTCTCTTTGACAAAGCAGCACCCACTGCCCAGATGATGCCAAACCTGCACAGCTCCAGGTATCAGGAGACTGGCTCCAGGATTTGGGTCACCTCACCCCAGTGCCTGTGTCCCCCTGCACTCCTCTTCTAGGGCAACAACAACATTTGCCTGGGCTAGGCATTTTTTATTGTTTATTTATACCGAATTATTTATTTATACTCCATGCTGAACTGACTGCAGTGTTTTGTATTCCCCAGGATTTCACTGGGAAGGGGATAAACCCAAAATTCCCCAGCATCAAAGGGGGTTTGAATGAAGACATTCACATTCCTTCTGATCAGCCATTGAGACACTGAGCTGGCTTTGAGTGATCATTAGTGAGCACTCTGAGCCAGAATGATGAATTTTTGATGTCCAGGTAGAGCAAACTGTACAAATAAAAACCCTCCTGGGGCAGAGGAATGGGTGTGAACACATCCCTGAGGCTGCAAACTCCCGAGCTGGAGCTAAATCAAGAAGAAATAAACATGAAAAACAAGATCTAATCACATATCCACAGGGGTTTTATTCCAAATTTCTATAACAGCCACTTGCCACTGTGGATGGGTGTTCCTAATATTCCTGAATCTCAGCCCCCAGCACAACCAAAATCCAATGTCAGTGACTATCACTGAAAAATTAAACACTAGAAAATTACTTTCATACATGGCTTTGCTCTGAAATAAAGGTGGCATTTTTAAGACATCTTAAAGGATCACTCAACAATGTTAATTTAAAAATAACAGCTTGGTTTTAACCAAATATAAACTGCATTTTATTAAATTTATTTCCAGCCTGGGCTGACTCATGAGACAGAGATGCAGAATTCCTTATAGGAAGCTAGGAAAAGTTTGGCAGCTCTGCCTTAAAATATTCTGGGGGTTTAATATTTCTTTTTATGCTGAAACTCTGAAGAAGCAAGCTTGGAATGTAGAGTTCATATTTCTTCAGAATGTACACTTCACCTTAAAATGAATTTCCATCGTGGAAACCCAGGATCACAAATGGGGACAGAGCTTTCAGCTGGAAAATGGAATGACGTGGTGGAACAGAAGGAAACCTGGAATTCTCCACACATCAAAACTCAGGGAACACAAGAAGAGAATAAATTCTACAAAGATTTTCACAGATGTGGTTTTAAATGTAAGGTTTTGAAATTTTCCAGATACCAGCTCCTGTTCAGATAACCAGCTCAAACGAAATAGTTCAGCTTTACTTTTATGCATCCATAAAATTCCTTGCTCGAGATGCTCAGTGGAGTATCAGACAGTAAACTGGGGAAAACAGAACCATAAAGCTGCAAGGTAAACATGCAGAGAATAACCAGGCTTTTTAAAGACACACATTAAAATGAAATTCTCTCTCCATTTTTATCTCTCTAATAAGTGGATTTATTTTCTGTACAGAACAAGGTGTAAAAACCATCCAAGATGTTCACAGTCTTTGGACACTAAAAGAAAATGCAGTGATTTGCCTCTCCAGTTTTGCTTAGGAAATGCTGATAAGTAGCTATTAACAGCCTATTAAATCAATTAAAAGCCTATTAAATCAATTTAATTGATTAACAACACTAAAAGTGAAGCCCACGGCTTTAGTAGGAAGGATTTGATGTCTTTATGTATGGCACTGCTGAAAATCTCCAGGAGAAATTCAAAGGCAGCTCTGGAGCTCCATTTAATTTTGGGACTCCTTCTCACTAATTGCTCAGCAGGAAGAGCAGTAATTACAGGAGCTGCAATATACTGGGTAAAAAAAAAAAAAAAGGCAATGCAAATTTGCCACACCAATAAAAAGGCTGAGAAAGTAATATTTTGTACAAATTAATTAGAACCAAGCATTAAACTATGTAGTAATTGCTCTGTGGCATAACTTTGCAACAACTACTGGAAATTAGTTAAGGTTTCCAATAACTACATATGAGAAACATAATTTTTATAGTTTTATTTTCATTAGTTTAAGTTTCTAGACAGTCACAAATCCAGCATAGCTTTCGTTTACATTAAACAAAGAGCAGAGAAAATTTCTAGGCCTTCCCAATGGAAAGCTTTTTCCAAGTATAACTCTCTGAGGTTTTCTTCTTTCCTTTTTCATGGCATTTCCACAATGAATTGCTTAAACTCTCCTTATTATTTACATACATTATTTGTAAATATCCCTCATATACAAAACTGGTGGGACATTAATCCAAATAACACTTTTGACCTTCTCACTGATATGCACATATAAGACAAAGATAAACTGGACTTATTGAATTGTAATTGACCCCAAAAGTAGCATAAATATTAAATATTCCAGAAAAAAAGATGGCAAGATTATGTCCTTTAAATGTATGAGTGATAAAACTGAGTGCTTCAAAAGAAATCTGGGTTTCAGCGGTGGCCTGAAGTGCAGATGCTCAGCAGAGCCTCTGAAACGTTTTCTGCCCCCTGAAGTTCCCATCTTGTGCACAGTTTAAGTAAATGAGATGCAGAACAGATGAGCAGCACAATTTTTCTCTTTTTTCCAGACAGATTTCCATCCTTTTTTTGTGGTCCCAGGTCATCCTTCCTTGGAAATTCAGGCTGAAAGAGCTGTGGCAGCTCTCAGTTTGAGACACCTGGTGTTACCAGAGACTCAGGCTGAGGCTGATGAGTCCATAAAACTGGATTTAGGCTTTAGTACTGAACCTAAATCATCCAAACAAGATGATATAACGTGCTGATCTCTGTGTTCAGTCCTACTAAAAAAAAAAAAAAAAAAAAAAAAAAAAAAAAATTTAAATTATTTTTAAATTAAATTTAAATGGTGGATTTATTTAAATATTTTACAGTTACCCAATTTATGGGCTGTTTTGTAATTTGAAAATAAAGTTATACCATTTAATTCAGTTTTAGTGCTGTCAAACCTGACCTATAACACTGATTGATTTCTATTTATTTCTAGGAACTCTGAGCCCAAGTCACACCTCCAGCAGTAGAGTCACTTTTCTCTTTCCAAACCCCATTGCATCTCCCAGCTCTGCCCTGAAGCTCAAAATGAGTAGTCTTGGTTTCATTTGTGCTTCAAGAATTATCTGATCCAAGTATGGAGCATCTTCACTTGCTGCTGTTGGGGAAAGTATTTTTATGACTTTATCAAACATTGATTTAAAATTAAACATCTCTATCAGAAAATACATTCAAGTATCAAAGATCACAAAATCATGGAATGGTTTGGGTTGGAAAGGACCTTAAATCCCATCCAGTGCCACCCCTGCCATGGCAGGGACACCTCCCACTGTCCCAGGCTGCTCCAACCTGGCTTTGGGCACTGCCAGTGATCCAGGGGCAGCCACAGCTGCTCTGGGCACCTGTGCCAGGGCCTCAGAACCCCCACAGGGAGGAATTTCCCCCAGTATCCCATGTGAACCTATTTCCTTTTAGTGTGAAGCCTTTGCTGTCCCTCCATCCCCTGTCAATTGTCTCTCCATGTTCCCTGTGGCTCCTTCATGCCCTGCAAGGCCTCCCTGGGCTCAGCCCAAAGCTTCTCTGTGCAGGTGAACAATGCCAGCTGTGCCAGCCTTTCCTGCCAGCAGAGCTGCTCCATCCCTCTAGTCCTGGATGTTCACGGAGTTTAAAATTCCAAGTGCTGAACCTTCCCAAAGGAGTCCAACCAATCAACCTTTCACAAATAACTGATTTTAGTCTTTCATTTTACTAAGACTGAAATCCTACTTCTCTTGGTTTTTCTAACTGTTTCATAATTAAATGCTAATTCCACAGCTTTTGGAGTTGACTTTTGACTCTGACATGAAATGTAAATTTTACAACCCCTACCAGCATGAGGCCAAATAGAAATGCATCAAAGACAGCTGAGAGGAGGAGGAGGTGTTGATCACAAGCCTGGCATTTTTAATGTTACACAGCTCCTTTTTCAGCAGAATTTTTATTTTCTAAAAATTTAGTGCTAAATCATAAAGCCTTTTCTTTCTTTTTTTTTTTTTTCTATTTTATTTTTTTTATAGCTGATACATAATGTATGACTCCACATAAATTTAGTCCAAGTCTGGCTTTGGACATTCACAGCCACCACAGCAGAATAAATTTATAACAGAGACTGACTTTAACAGCTTTCTTCTATGGGAGTTCAAAGCATTCTGTGTCTGTCTGCATTCTTCCTAAAGTTTGCAAGATCTGGAAGATTTTAAACCTTTCTTTTCTTGAAAACAACAAACAGGAAAATGTTGGCTCTTGTGTCAAATCCTTGGAGCTCTTCAAGATCTGCATTCATGGCGCTGATGCAGAATTATTTAAGGATATTTTCCATGACTGGAAATTATTTAAGGATATTTTCCAAAATAAACATGAACAGCAAGCACAGAATCAGCGAGATTGGAAGAGACCTTCAAGGCCATCAAGTCCAACAGCACAACCATAACCACCCCTAAACCTTGTCCCCAAGAGCCACATTCAGCAGCCTCTTGAACAATTGCAGAGATGGTGACTCCACCACCTCCCTGGGAAACTGATTCCAATATCTGA
The DNA here is from genome assembly GCF_017590135.1 of Pyrgilauda ruficollis. Classification (NCBI taxonomy): domain Eukaryota; kingdom Metazoa; phylum Chordata; class Aves; order Passeriformes; family Passeridae; genus Pyrgilauda; species Pyrgilauda ruficollis. Next base: position 2,764,410 of record NW_024508101.1, read on the forward strand.
CCAACCTTTCAGAGAAAAATCCTTTTCTAAAACTCAACCTGAACCTCCCCTGGCACAATTTGAGGCCATTTCCTCTCATCTTTTCTCTTGTGCCACAGCAGAAGTGACTGAACCCCAGCTCAACCATTTGCTTTGGAGGAAAAGAAAGGTTTGTGAGCTGCTTTTTTTAATCCTTTTTGAAGACATTAGAGTGGAGAAAGCCTTTATGGCAGCTTGAAGGTCAACCCACCTCAGCCAGCACGAGCATTTCCAAGGTGGCCAAGCTCTTCCTTCCTATCCTCTGCCAGTCATGTTGGGAGCTCATTTCCATGTTATTTTCTTCTTCCTTACGGATTAAGACATCACACAAAATCTCCAGCAGCACAAGAATCTGGAAAGATTCCCACATATCCCTGCAGGAAAAGCAGGGGCCCCACAAAAGCAGTAACAGGCTGATTTTGGCAGGTGGAACTTGCATCATTTATAAGGAATAACTCAATTTGCATCCCAACTGCTGAGCTGAGGTGACATTTGTTCTGCCAGGGTCCCAGCAAGTGGCAGCAGTGGTTATTTAACAGAGGGCAGGACCTCTTCAGAGTGAATCTATTAATAGACTGCACTGCCAGCTCTACTGCCACTCAAAGTCAATCAATTCCTTTAATGAATCCAGACCTGGAAAGGCAGAAGGCGATTATTTTTACTTTTAGATAATTTTAAAGACTTTATTTGGATGCAGGAGATGGATCAGAATCAGTTTTTCAAGTTAACTTTTCACATTAAATAAGTTAAACACACCAAAATTAAAAACTCTTCCTACAGGACCCAGACCAGGCCTAGAGAAAGGAGGTAACATCCTCCTGAGAAAATGGGTGGAGGATCAGTGCTGAGGAAACTGTGAGAGGATTTGTGAATTCAGGTCTCAGAAACACAGGGAGTTTAAAACCAGAGGGAAGAGTGTGGTTGTCCACTCCAGAGCCATGAGGGACACAAGGCCCTGAATTCCTGAATCCAAACCCAGCCTGAACCTTGCTCTACATTTCACCTCACTCCTATGTGCTACTCTGAATTTTGCTTCTCACCCCTTTTGTCTGATGCCTTGGATGCCTGGAAAACAAATATAGAAAATACCAATCTGATCAAAACGCAGCTAACTCGGATATTAGAGGAAACCCTCAGTTTTTGTGTGCTCTGTTACCACCACGATGAATGACAAAACCAGAATAATTCAATCACTCTCGGAGAAGTTTCCCTCAACACACCCCTCCATGTGTAAATGTATGGATGGGAGGATTTATTTTATATAAATCTCATCTCCTCTTTCTTGGTTTCTGTGTCAACAACCTGAAAATTTTTTCAGGGGTAAACATGGATCCTCTTATCAAACTTCCCTCTGGCTCACAGGAGTTGCTGTAAAACCTCTTCCACACATTCCTGGCCTTGGGGAAATGTCCTGGGACACTCCCAAGGGTAACAACAGCTTCAGTGGTTTCAGCAGGGAGAGGAGAGATCCAGAAAAGCCAGAAAAGCAGATATTCCATAGCAAAGGCCTATTTTATTACTAGATCGAGTGTGTTTTATTTCTAAAAATCAAATTTATGAAGCCTCTGTATTCTGGGTATCTCACTTTGTTGAGATGTGCAGCTATGGCAAAGTGTTTTGTTTCTATGATGCAGCTGGGAATTCACAGCAATACCTGCTCTTTGAAATATTCTGACATGGGAATCTCTCTGTTTCCTACTAAATTTAAACACCACCAGGACTTTCTTTCAGGCATATTTATTTCTCTGTTTCTTAATTTAGATAACGTGTCTGCCCTCCTCTTTGTCAAATTAGTTTCCAATTAAAGCAGCACTTCAGACTTCCCAAATGCAATCATATGCTAATAAAGCTAAACCCTTCTGCAGCACCAATTAGAGAAAGTGTTTCTCTTCCAAAAATAATTCTGTGTGTTCCTCAGTTCTTTCTGCAAAGCAATCCGATGAGAGTCACTGGAGTTTGAAGAGTACATTGAATATTGAGAGCAAAGCAAACCAGATGGCTGCATGGAAATTGTTGGAAAATATTGTAAAGAGACAGATTCGTTGGGAAGTTGGGCTCTGGTAAAACTCTGAAATCCACTTTTGCCTTAAAGACATCTGACAATCTTTCTCTTTGACTTCACAGTATGTCACTTCAGCAGGAAAACAGAAGCCATCAGACTGGAAAACAATTTTAAAAAATCCCTTTTTTATGAAAAATTATTAATCTTCCAAACTGAAGCTCCTGCAGGAAGAAAAAAAAAACATTTTCAGAAAGTTCTGCAAATCTGATTATTTCCTAAGTTGGTAAAATTACCAAAATATCTTCTTTTGGCATTTTCAAAATTAAAATAAGAAGATTTTCCATTTGAAAACAACCTTTCCCTTCAAAATTTGAGCTAATCAAGCAAATAACAGATCAAAGATAGCAGCAAAATAATTAAATGCTTCAAAACTATCAAAACTATTTTCGTCAATTAAAGCAAGAAAGTATCTCATCAGTCTGCAAAAGAAAAAAAAAGAATTAATAATTAATAATGGGCTTCTTTTCTGGTGTGGGCTTTGAGTTAGGGGGAATTATCAGAAAGATGATTTGACAATTTGCATGTGTTTAGCATGATTTGATGATCCAGTTCTGCTTGAAGGCTGCTCCAAACTGCACCTCAGAGTTTGTGCAAGGAGCCAGTCCAACTTTCAGGAATCGTGAGGTTTAAGATTTCCCTCCCGTGTTTTCCTTTCCAACATTCCACCATTCATTTTGGCAGCAAAGAGGAGGAGGAGAACCTCGATCTCAGCAGCTGGAATGCAGAGAAATGGAGAATCTGCCTTTCCTGGACATCAGGATGCTGCTGGTCCAGCCTCTGCCAGCAGCTGCAGACAGCCTCGGGGGCAGGAAACACAGAAAACAATTTAAAATGCCTTTAAACTGCCAGAGGGCAGAGATGGGTGGGATATTGGGAAGGAATTCTTCCCTGTGAGGTGGGGAGGAGCTGGGATGGAATTCCCAGAGCAGCTGGGGCTGCCCCTGGATCCCTGGCAGTGCCCAAGGCCAGGTTGGACACTGGGGCTGGAGCAGCCTGGGACAGGGGAAGGTGTCCCTGCCATGGCAGGGGTGACACTGGATGGGATTTAAGGCCTTTCCAGCCCAAAGCATTCCATGGTTTTATGAAGATCAGTGACTAGGTAAATGCAAGTTTGTGTTACACCTGCAGAGGTGAATCAGTGCAAGTTCCTCACCTGCAGGGGTGATTCACCAGGAAAAGCTGCTCCTCCTCCTCCTCCTCTTCCTCCAGTCCTCTGCTAAAGCAGGCAAGCTCAGCCCTGAATTCCTGCTGGAGCCCAGTAATGAAGCAGAGTCATTAATTACCCACCTAAGAATAACCTCACATGTGCCGACTGCACCGCACTTATCAAATCTTTCTTTAATTCAGCAGGGCAAGTCTTTCCTGAAAAATGTAATTAATAAAAACTTGATGAACTGGCTGGTTTTTTAACTCTCCCTCTTTGCCCTTCTGTGACTTTCCCTGCTGTGCTCTGCCATCACTCCAGCACAATTTACTGCAAACCAGGTTTCAAAACTCTTCCAGGGGGGAAGGAATGCAGGTAAGCACCAGCTGGGACTTCTCACAGCTGCCTGCAAGTTCACCTCTGCATCTCAACACCCAATTATCTGCTGAAAATACAGCTGCCTTGGGCACCTGCAGCACCAAACACAGCACTGAGAGCAGGAACATCACTCAGGAAAAGTCATCCAGTGCGTGGGGCACGGGGTAAAGCCAGCTGTCACTCCTGATGGGATGTGCACCAGCTGGAAAAACAGGAATTATGTTCCAAGGCTTGCAAAAGCAACATACATATGGGAGGATCTACAGAAACTCATGTTCTGACTCAAGGAAAGAGCACAGGGTAATCAGCTGAGATCCTGGATGACCCCACAGCATTTTGCAGGCTGGAGTCAGTGAGCTGCTGGCAGAACAGAGCTCTGGTTTGGGCTGTGTTTAATTTTAATACAGAGAGCTACACCCTGTTCAATATTCACAGATAAGTCTTTATGGTCATATCTATATTTTTCCTCTGATTTTACCTGTTTAAAAATTACTATTACTGCCACGTTTACTGTCCTGTAATAAGAAAATCAGGCTGCATTTCCAAAATTATTCAGGACACTGCCAGGTTTTGCAGAAGAAAATACATGAGAGTAAAGTGGTACTCTCAGAGATCCCAAATGATTAAGGAAAACTTGAAATAACTTTGAATTATACAAATAATTCTCTGTGGGAGAAATTTATCACAAATTCCGAACATCCAGCACCTTGCTCAGTGGAGCACTCCATTTGCTGTGTAAATTCTCACTTCCAGAAACCATTGCTGGTGCAGGAACAAAGTGAAAAACACATGAAAATTTTTACAAGAGCAGGTTCTTAACATGAGAGAAACTTCCCTTTCTTCTCTCCATTATTTTCTTCAGCAGAGAAATTGAAATCTCCTGGAAGTTTTCTACACCCCGTTTTGAAAATTAATTTAAGCAACTCGCCAAGAATGTGACTCGATTTTCCTCACCCATGACAAGAAGAATTCAAAAATGAACTTTCCTGGCTCTGAGTGGAATCAGGGCTGGGAGTGAACACAAGAGGGAGAACAAACCCCACATTTGCTGCACCACATCTCTGTAGTAGCTTGATGTAATCCAGGAATTCCAAAATAAAGATCAGGGTTCAGATGCTTTAAACCAAGATGCTCAGAGCCAAGCAGAGGAATTTCAGTTCTTTGCCTCCACTTCCTAAGGTATCCTGAAAATAGGAGGGGTTGATCCTTATCCTTCTCTCATAAACCTCAGCCAACTAAAAGAGGGAGAAGGAATTGTGCCTGAAATCCCAACATCCATTATTATTTAATAAAATGCATCAGTTGGAATAAACAGCAATAAATGTGTTGACCTCAAAGGTGAGGAAGGTTTAGTTGATATAAATGAAATTTTGCTCCCTTGTGTAACCTTTAACTTCCAGACCTTTAACCTTGTTGTGATCTTTCACCCTGTTTTAGGAAAATCCCCTCCCCATTTTAAAGAAAAAAGGAAATGAAAACTCAGTAAGTGAAGCCTTCAGTATTTTAGGCACCTGCAACTGAAATAAGGCACGGAAAAAATAAAAATAGCCTAATTTGACAATGGCAAAATGTGTGACATTACTTAAGCAGCTCATTATGTGAAGTTTCTGAGTTGTTCTCTGAGCTCAGCTGAAGTTTTTGCTGCCTTCCTGCCCTTGTTAAGTCTTTCTGGTAAAAACTAAAGAGCTGCCTGTCTAATCAGAGATTAATAAGGCTGTTCTCACCTTATTTGGGAGCTCTACACTGCAGCAGCATCAAGACAAAAAGGACTAAAGTTAAAAAACCACAGTTGAAAAAAAAGAAAAATCCGCAAAGTTTGTCGGCTTCCTTTGAGGAGTGATGACTTATTCCTTTCATTTGAGCTTTACACCTTCAATTCCACAGTAAAAATATCTCCACGTAGCAAACTTTAAAGCAAAGCATCACTGAACAAAGTTCAGAGCATGCTAAGGATTTTTACACTGCCCTAATGTCCTCAGATTTTGAATCAGCTCCTGTGTTTATCGGGAGTCATTAAGGGAAGGAACTGTGGCTGCAGAAATGAGTGGCAGCCAAAAATTCACTCCCTATCACCTCTTCATGTTTGAAAAGAGATGGGAGCTTCTCCCAAAGCCCAGCCTCAAAGCTGCCTTTGATGGATTCCTGCAGCTTTGGGCTCCTGGGGGGAAATCCTCAAAATCACAGCCCTGCTCCGTGACTTCTGCTGCACTCAGGGCTGCTTTGCCACTGATTTCCCAGAGTCAAGTACTGGAAAAGCATTTAAAGATAAATTTATTAGTGTTTTCTACAACCTGCTTTGCCCTAGAGCTGTTGTAAGAGTTTGGGAACAAGGCACTATGTGGCTAAAACCCTCCCAGGATCTTCCTTAACTGCTTTCCTTCCATTTGCAGAAATTCTCTTTATTGACAGCTCCCTGCCAGACTCTGTGGGACTCTGTGCCTCCCTCCACATCCCAGATTCACCATCCCCTGATGTCAAGAGCTGAGTTACCTTCCCCAAAACGCAGATCTCAGAGCTCTCAGCTGAAGGTGTCCTCTCCTGGAAAAAAAACAGATTGCCAGGATGCTGCAAGCACTGCAGCCTCTGCCACCCCAGCAAGGACCACTCCTCAACACTGAATCCTCTTCAGATGATCCTTTTTCCAGATTTTTACTCCCTGGGGACAAAAAAAAGGTAAAGTAATCATTATTCCAACACCATGCAGTGAGCCAGGACAGCCACACCACAGGAATGTACCTTAAATTTTAGCACTGTTGTCTCAGCTCCCATTCCCAAAATCCCAAATCTGTCACTGGGGTCTCCCACAAACAGATAATATCCAGAAATATCCCTATTACTACCTGCTCTTTGGGATGAGAGGCTCTCTGGAACAGCCAAAACAACAACTGACAGAGAAAAGATTTTACTGTGCCATTCAGGAGATGAGCATTGGCCAGGAAACCTGGCAAGCTAGAGGAGAAAATGAAAAAAAAAAACAATTTACAGTGTCATGTTTTTCTCTAAATAGCACCAAAACCAGCTCAGGAATATCCTGACAAGTGCAGGGAGAGCAGGAGTCAGGGCAGAAATGCTATTTTGGAAAGTATTTTAATCCAAGGACACTTTAAAAGTGCATTAAAACCACTTTAAAAAAAAAAAAAAAAAGAAAAAAAGAAAAAAAAAGAAAAGTGAGAGGCTTCATCTCAACTGTCCTGCAGCTGCTGCTTGTTGCCAAAGTCAGAATTATTTCATCCTCCTGTGGCTCTGGATCACCAAGTGCAGCCTGAAGGGGAATTTCACCCTGGGTCTCTCCCAGCCCAAATTCCAAATTCTGCCCCAGCTCCCTGAAGCCCTGAGCCAAGCCAGGGCTGCTCCAGCTCCTGCAAGGTCACAGCCTGGGCAGGCTGAATTTGGGGAAATGGAGAGCACCACAGAAATCCCATGGGACACCTCTCACTTTAAAAGGCTCCTAAGCCTCACTTTTCAGAACTGTGACCCTTGGAATTCCTCTTGCTGAAATAAATGTGGTATTTTAGACACCAGTGCTGAAAATTACTTAATATCCATCATTCTTTGTTAACCTTTACTAACTCTTTTTTTTCTTTAAACTAAATATTTCTGAATTTCAATGCTAACATTTATTACACATTTTGAAAAGGCTCAGTGCATTAGCAGAGGTCAAGCCTCACTTGTCTTCTGACTGAAATTCTTGAATAAAAGGGAGAGCACCTTCTTTTTTTATGAATAAATGAGGGGATTTCAATATAGATATAACAACATTAAATGGATTTGGCCCGAGTGCATTACAGCCATTAAATAAATCACTGTTTCACAGAGAAAAAGAGGAGAGTTTGAAAAGAAATCTAATTTCATACAACTTCATGACAGAACCAATTAATCAACCAAATACAATTTCAGACACTTGTTATAGAGCCCATAGAGGGGTAAGATACAGATCCATGAAATATTTCATCATTTTGGGAGAGGATGGAAAATGAATTTCCCAAAGGGAGATCATTAGCTTGGGAATGGTGAAGATCAGGGGTGTGACCAGAGCTGGCAGCAGAGGAGAGGAGCTCCTGCAGGTCCTTCCCAAAATCACCTTGGATTCAGTGCAAAGGGGAATGAGGAGAACCCCATAGAAATCTGATTTAACCAGGGAAATCAGGAATGGTCCTTGTGGAATGAGCCAATCTCATCCCAGCCCCACCACTCCCCAAGGAAACTCATCCTGTGCTTGTTTCCCTACTGAGGATGTCCTTGGGATCAGAAGAAACTTAAGAGGCCTAAAATAAAATTTGCATTTTAGCATTGCCTGAGTCAGGACTGGACAAATATTGTGTCTTTTTTTTTTCCCTCCAAACACTCAAATTAATATTTAATTCACAGTCATGGTATTACAGAAGTCACAACTCTATAATTTTGCTTCCCCTGCAATCCTTGCTCTTGTCTAGTTTATTTATACTTTTCCTTCTTGTTCAATAGCATCTTTTAAAAAGGGAGGAAGAGAAAAAAAGCCCTGCAATTAAAAGAAAAATGATAAAATAACCAATGTCTTTTCCCAGAAGCTGAGGAGGGTTTTTATTCTCAATGCCTACTTTGCCTCTGTAATTCCTCTCCAACGTTATCCACCCGAGAAAATTCCTCATCCAATTCCTTAATATTCCAATATCTACCTGACAAAATGGCAAATGACATTAAGTTCCTAAACAAGACAAATTATAAAAAACAAAACCAGAGGAGTTTATTCCTCACCAAATTCATCTTTTGTGTTCCATGAATATTTTCTTCGACCTTCTCTGCATCCTAAAAATATTGGTCTTGTACAGTACAATTTCCTGACAGGAAAAAATAAGAATTTTGGAAGTTAAGGCCAATTTTAAATACGAAGTCAAACGTTAGCTGTGCAAGGGGAAGTTTCTCCATTTGGCTGGGAAATCAGCTCCTATTTTGGCTCTCTGCCCCGTGCTGCTTTCTAAACACTGGCAGCTGGAGCATGAAGAAGAAAGACAGGGAAGATAAATAGGGTAGAAACTGCTTAAGGTCTTTGTAAAGTTTAATGAAAGATTTATCTCTGGAGGGTAATGTTCCTCTTTCTTCTCCTGAAACAAGACTTTGATAACCTCTCATTGTGCCTTTGATAAATTACAGCTTCCAGTCATAACTGAGGGAGTGGAAAATGTAAAAGGCCAAAGCAAGGTCTGGTTATTCAGCTCTGCCAGTGAGAAATATCCAGAAGAAATGGGGCAGAACCTGGAATAATTTTAATTACAGGGATAAGGATGAAGTGCTGCACAGTGATAACAAGGGAAGAGAAGGATTCCCCTGCATTTCTGAATGGAAGTCCTCATGTAATTAGTACTCATCAGTAATTAGAGCAGGCTGTTAATGACTGCTGGTGATGGAAGCAGCAGAGGCTGGGCAGGCTCATTTTGGTCATGAATGTGCTGAGAGCATCTGTGGAGTAACCCCAGTGCTCTGCTTCCTGCTCAGTGTCCCAGCTCCTGCTGCAGAACTTGATGCTCCAGGCACATAAATGTCAAGCCCTGGCTGAGAAAACCCCTGGTTCACAAAGCCATGCATGAGAGAGATGCTTTGGTACCTCAGCTTGTTCTTTTAATGCTCCGTATCCCAAAAATGATCCAACTGCAAGGAAAAAACCCCATATTTATAATTGAGAAAAGAGCCATGAAGAGAGACATTAATTCTATTAAACACTTACAAGCATCTTTGAATTACTTTTTAAAAAAAAAACCCAGAAGCCACAAGTTCACCATAGACATATAAAATATTTTTGGTTTTGTTTTCTATTTATCATAAGTAGAAAAACTACTGCAACACCTGGAGGCAACTAATCAGCAAACAGCAGGGCACTAAAAGCTTTTGGAGCTTCAGTCCAAATCATTATAAGGTGTAAGGATTCAGAATGGGCCAAGAAAACAGGATTTTATCTTTCCCCTCAATTTGTGGATAATCCAGGATATGCTCATTCAAACCTCTACAAATCCTACCCACTTACAGGAGGAAAAAGGAAACTTTTTCTAAGGAATATGATTATTAATTTTGTTCCCATTTATAAATAGCTCATTTTCTGAATGCTGCAAGGGTGTGAATTATTAAAGCTGTACACCCACAGCCTAATTCCTTTCCAGGACAATTTATCCCTCATTCAGTACTTCCCACCATTGGAGGCAATAAAAGCAATTTCAATTCCTCAAATTAAAGAGAACAGAAATTCTCCATGGGTCACTTATGGATATGTTCAAAGTGGAGAGCTCTTTATGAGGCACAGGGAGGCCTCTGGGATTCCACTAAATTGATCCCACATCACAAACACTTTAATTTAATGTACCTTTTGCTGCTCACTTTTAATGAAGTGATTATAAAAAGGGCATTTTACTTTATTAAGCATTAACCTTGCTGGCTTTTGGGTAAATCAGGAGATCAAAGAATTTGAAGGTCTCTAAATCCAAATGATTCATTTGAAGAAAGGACATGTGTGGCCATTATTAGTAACTATTATTATCATTATTAACTAAAATCTCATCAGTGCAAGAAGAAGGAAGGAATTTTGTCCTCCTAGAAAGACTTTAAAGGAAGCTCACAAACTTTGGTGTCTGGAGCTGTTTTACAAAAGGTTCTACCAAATATAATTCAGTGTTTTCTGTGGAATTTGGGTTCTGAAGATGGGACAGAGTCCACAACGTTTATGTCACAATCACACCAACATGGAACCAAAAGTGTATGACATTACAGAAATCACTGTAATTAAGAGAAATCATTATATTCACATATTTGGATAAATATATCTACTTTGGATATATCTGGGTAAAATACAAGCATAGTATTTTTAAAATGCATTTAAAATGTGCTAATTTAAATAGTACATGAGATGGATAATCAACAGTAGGAATCAGTAAAGGGAACAATAGATAGTGGGAATAAAAATCCAGTATATTGGCATCTGCACTAAGGGGAAACAAACCACTGGTCTTTGCCTTAGAATTCCTTGAATATTTAAAAAAAAAAAAAACCCAAAACCTAAAGACCTAAAGCCCAAATGATTTTTTTTTTTTTTTTTTTAAATTTGTGATTTCAGAAAGCTGAGGATCCATGCTCCTGGAGCATGGAGAAGAGCCTCCTCTGCCTCTGAATTCACACCTGCCAGACCATTTTTGTGGAGCTGGAAGGTTCACTGGAGCTGTGCTCAGGCAGCCCCTGAGCAGATTTTCCAGAGCCCTGGGAAGGGGTCACAGCAGCCTCGTGTCCTCAGGTGCCACAGCATGTCCCTGAAATCAGGAAAATCTGCAAGAACAACCTCCAGGAAAGTTCTCAGCTTTGTAAATAGCAAGATTCAGGCACTGACTGCCCATTCTGACTCTGGGCTGGTGTGAGGCAGAGAGAGAAAATTTACTGTGCAAATTTATTTATTGCAATGTTGGTTCCTCTCCCTGCTGATTGTGGTACCTGGAAAATGAGTTTGGACCTCTATCGCCATTGTTCACTTGATTTCACAAAAGGACTAATTAAAAATATCAAGTGCTGTGTGTTTAAAAGAAAGGTCAAAATCAGTGCAAAAAGCCCAAGCCTACAAAAAATAAAACAACTTGAAAACAAAAGCATCACATCCAAAAAACTCAACAAAAACTTAAAAAAACCCCTAATATTCTTTGCTGAGGGTAATTTGTCCAAAGGACCCCAATAGGAATTCTCTAAATGAGCCCATGAATTCTGTCCCAAAGCCAAAGCCAAGGATCTCCTGCCAGTTTGGAGCTGAGAGCCCGAGATCTGTCATTCTGTGGTGACTTCACCATTTCTTTGTCTGAATTCTCTTATCCATGAGAAGGTCACTGCCACTTTTGTTCTATGTCCCATCTCAGCCACCACTTGTTGATGAATGTCTATGAATGCAAATAATCCCTGCAAAATGCACAATGGAAAGTAAGATATGAATGTTAATGAATTCTGGACAAAGCTGCCATGTAATTAATGAGATTGATTTTTCTTTCCTGTGTGCTCAATTTTGTATTTAGCAAGAGTATCAGAAAACATTAATTTTGGAGAAACAAAAGAGGAAGCAAAGGGAAAATAGGAGAAGTGACAATCTCATTATTATTAGAAACAAATTTTGTTTTGACAAGGGAAAAAACTTCATCCCTCTCAGTATTAACCATAAATTAATGGTTGATGTTTCAAGCCAGAAATCATTTTGATTAAGTACAATACACAGCAAAAAAATTAACAAAATAATTATGGCCTTTTTATTCTATTATTAAGCAGTTAAAATTAGGTAGCCCTTAAAACATGCTGGCTTCTAACAAGTAGGGCAAAGGGAAAGAATTTTAAACTAAAAGAGGAGAGACTTCGGTTGGAAACTGGGAAGGACTTGTTCCCTATGAGGGTGGGGAGGGGCTGGGATGGAATTCCCAGAGAAGCTGTGGCTGCCCCTGGATCCCTGGGAGTGTCCAAGGCCAGGTTGGACTGATGCTTCAGGTTTTGGCTTTTCTGTGTTTCAGATTCTGTGCTGCTTTAGTGTGCAGGTCTGAGCTTCACATCAGGGGTGGTGAGCTCTGTGCACAGAGCAGGGAGACAAAACAATTCCTGCTCCAGCTGGGCACCAAGGACAAATGATCCAAATCTCAGCCCAAGAGCACAAACCCCGTGGGCTGGAGAGAGAAAAACAAGCAGGATGGGAGTGCAGGGGCTGAGCTGGAATTGGACACTGAACTGCAATGTGCACATGGAGCAGAGCTGATCCCAGGGAGAGACCCCGGGAGCGCTCGTGCATTTTGGGACCATTTGGGTTCATCCTGGGTGCAGCCCTGGCTGGGCTCTTGTGCTGCCCGAGGTGGATCCATGGAGGAGATCCTTGGAATCAATCCCTGCTTTATTCTGTAGCTCTGCCCAGCCTCTGCTCCAGGGCAGCCTGCACAAGGCACCAGGAGTTTGGGGCTTGGAGCTCCCTGGGACAGTGCAAGGTGGGGATGGGATGGGATTCAGGGTCCCTTCCAACTTGTTTTTATTTCCTTCACTCTCTTTCTTGTCATTACAGAAATCTGAGCAGCCATTTCAGCTCACACTGAACAGGTGGATATTTTGCTGTCTTTGAGATGCTGATCAATCTGATTTCTTTTTGCTCAATGCTCTTTAATTCAGCTGAAAGCAAGGCGTAGCCTCTCAGGGAGTGATTTTAGTACTGCAGAACCATTTGCATGCAAAAATAACAAATCTGCTGATTCAAATGTTGGCAAAAATTAAAGAGGGAGGGTTTTACACCAGCACTACTCCCTTTCTCATCTTCCTACTCCAGTGCAACTTTGGGCGAGTTTATTTTTCACAGAAAGGTTGTGATTGATGTGTAGGACAAAGCAACCAAAACCAGCTCCACCATCCTTATTAGTGTTATGAGAAGGAAAAACAGATTTTCATAGCACAGACTGCTTTTGGAGCACTTATTGATTTCTTTATTGCTTCTCTGGTCATTACTAAGTAATGATTCTTGGATAATGGGATTATGGAACCCACTGAACTTTGATAAGGTTCTTAAATATCTCCGACAGAATATTTATAACAAAAATCAAAGAAAATAAGCTGTCACCATGCAGAATATTACCCACAGAAGTGATGTAAAAAAGGACAAATATTTCTGCCTTCCCAGAGCTGGGGAGCACTCGAGCTTTAGCCAAAGTTAGTCCCAGCTCTGCTGTGGGAGAGTCCATAACATCCCACATTCTGTGGGAATTAACCAGGGAATTCCAGCCTTGGAAACTCATGGACAGCACCCAAGTGGATCCAGAAAAGGAGGGTCACATTTTTGAACCCCTAATGAAAATCTTGTTTCCTTATTTATTCTCTCTCCACATGTAGAGAAATGCTAAAAAAAAAAAGTTTAAGCAATCCTGAACATGCTCAAAAATACATTTGAATATTCTTTGAAGAGGAGTGGACTCTAAGAGGATAATTAGCTGTTAATGCTGATGTGAGGAGGAATAAAAAGGAGATGTTTTGGGCATGGCTACAAACCCAGAAGTGGGGCTGGGAATGATGGAGATCATCAGCAGCTCAGTACAACCCATGGAGCTCTCTGGAGCTGGGATCAGCTGAAGAGTGGAATGGAGAGGGGAGCAGGGGTGCAGCCAACAGCCACAAAAAGTGTGTGATCACAGAGCTCTCCCAGCACTGACCCACCAGGGTCAAAGTGGAAACATCCCCACTTGCAGCGTTCCATCCTTAAAACTCCCGATTTATTCATTGATTATTCAAATTCCCACTCAAGACTTGTGCTCCAAACGAGGGGCAATGAGGGAAAACGTCATTAGGAAGCATGGAAAGTACATTTCTGGTCTATTATAAATGTGAAATATTGAAAAGGAGATGTGATAAGCAGTTCCAGAGCAGTGATTTTCTTCATTAATGTTTGATTGGGAGGCAAGAAGTCCTGGCAGGACTGGGACATTGGTGCTCAAGGGAATGAAGTGACAAGCACAACTCTCCTTCTTCACACATATAACCCTCATCTGTAATTAAGAGAATTAAAATCTACATCAGCCATGAGTAGAAATCTTAAAATATTCTATTTTTTTTTTTTTTTTTGGAAGAGCAACAACTTTGGTAAAAGTTTGTAAGTCAGACTGCAACATTCCCAAGAATATTTACAATTCTCCTTTCTATAACTGCAGTGCCCAAACTCCAGGTTTACATCCCATTTCCAGTCCAGTGGTGCATGAATTATGCTCATTAATCTTCTATCTGAGAGCTTTATTACTGTTTGCTAGGTGGGAATTGACACCACAGAGGTGATATAAATTAGAGGAGAGCTCTGGTTAGAGCTGCAGCTTTCCTGGGTCTCCAACTGAGTCATATTTGACACCAAAACATCTCCAGAAATATCTGTGGTTATCTGCCTTTAATGGATTTATATTAAACCTTTAGTATTACATAAAATATTCCTGTCTGAAACGTGGGACAGTGTTTTCTCCCTGGAATCAACAAGTAAATAACATTCTATCCATATTTGTTAGCTAAATGATTACTCTAAATTGATATATTTGGGGAAATATCTGTGACTACTTCTTGGCTGAAGTCAGCACAAGATTCTACATTTGTGTTACAGTTATTTTACTCACAGGAGTGTTCTCAGAGGTGCACAGAGAAACCACAAACTCCTGTTTTTCCTTCAGCTTCACGGATTTAACACAAAGAATCACAAGTCTCTTAATGTGTAAGTGAAGAGCTACAAATTAATTATTTGTCCAAACTGACGAGTATTTCCACACGTACTCTGAAATACCTCTTACCCAGAAAGGGGTTTTGGCTACACAATTACAAAAATCAGGTTTCCCATAATTCTTAACATTATTGATCTCTGCCTGTTACATTAATCAAGAAAAAAACAACTATAATTGGGGTTTTTTTTTCTGAAGAAGGCTGAATCAAATCAACCCTAAAATGTTAACTAGTATCAGTGGTAGCAGATTTACAGACACCCCTTCTCTGGATGTAAATGCTTAGAAATTCAGTGATTTATTTTTACAACCTCCCCTGCTTTTCTGGAATAGTACCAGTTATTCCATCATGAAGAACAGGTTAGCTTTCCTGCTTCCTACTTGTTCATCTAATTCCAAAACACAAGCCTGGAATGAATTCATTATATGAATTTTCCTCTCCAGACTTTTTTCCTGTCATGTATTTTTTCAGTGATCATTATAATTCATCTGAACATGACATTTAACTGAAATCTGCTTGTATTGGGAGAGTGATTTATATTCATCCTGAAAAAAAAAAAACAAAAAAAAACAAACCTTTAAAATATTGAGACAGTGGTTAAAAAACCCTGATTAACTGCAAGGAAGGGTCTATTCCTTGGGCAAATTTATGGGGTAGGGAAGGCAACGTGATCTTTACCCATTTCACACCATTGCAGTACCAGTTTCTAATATGCTGGAAGCCTCAGGAATTTTATTCTTCAATAAATCTTTGGGTTTTTGAGAGATTTTGTCCCAAATTCCAATCAGGGGGTTTGATGGCTGGTGGGGGACTCTGCCTGGCTGAAGGGATCACAGCAAAGGCTGGTGATGAGCCTGCTCCTCCTTCCAAGTGCTCCCCCTTGACAAATGGGAGCTGCACTCATTTATTCAAGGAAAAGGCAGAAATGGGCGATAACATCAAGAGAAATATTGTTTCAGTAAGTACAGAAGAAGATCAGTTTTTTCAAGGAATGTGTCTAACAGGAAGAAATACCATTCTCTGCTGGCAACCTTCCCCTTGCAGCTCTCAAGGACAAAATCCAGGCAATTCATCTGCAGATTTCAGTCATTAATCAAGAGAGACACGATTGTGGAGATGTAGTCTAGACACTGACAATCTCCTTTGGTTCACACAGTGATGAAACAGTAGATCTCAAAATGTGTGAGCTGAAAGCTTCAAAAATAGAGTGAGACTGAACCAAGCATTTGGTGTTTCAAGGCAGAGACTCTTTATGTTCCCTCTCCTGGAAATATGTGCACTCTGCTTCCCTGGATTTACCCTCAGCTCCCAAGCAGGGCTGGCTGTTTTCCCCACACCACCAGCCATAAAAACTTCAATTTTGGTGTATGATGGCCTATAAAACACAGAGGAATTTGTCATCCATTTAGATCCCAAACGTTTGTTTTCTCTCTGCTGTGCAGAACACCGTCCCCAGTTTGAACTGATTGATCTGTCCCATTAAGAGGGAGAAAAACTGAGATTTTCTCGATTGCTGATTTCACAGACAGTGAAAAACGCCAACATTTCACAGTATCAGCAAAATATTAACCTGATGATGATGGGAGCCCTGTCATTTAGCATGGTTAAGGCACGGATAGCTCAGCCACCCTCTGTGGAAATACTGAGCCCACCTCTATGAGTCCATATATAACCTGCACAAGCAGCCCCTAGCCCAGCACTGTGTTATAAATTATGAATGAGCAGTTCTGGCCACCTAAAAGCCCTGTGAAATGGGAGCTCCCTGACAGCTGAGCAGGTTATCACCACTCCACAGGGCTTTACAGCTGATATAAAACATGTTCTGCCAAACCACATCCAGCTCAAGACAAAAGAGCTCTGGGAGCTTTCAGCGGTGCAAAGGGGAGTGCAGAGCACTGCAGGGAGCTGGGAATGGCTTGGGGAACCTGTCCTGGAGCCCAGCCCACCCTGCAGGGCTGCTGCTGCTCACTGGGGCACAAATACAGCAAATATTTGTATATCCAGGGCTTCAGACATAAAGATTCTCTAGGAACGTTTCTGACCCGTGGGAAAATTATGTTTGACATGTTCTAAAGAACATCAAGAATTAATAGGGTGGGGGGAGAAAATTAAATCAGAGATAAAATTTATGTCATCCTTCTCCATTTGTATCAGCTAAAATATTCATGTACAAGCATCAATACATAAATCAATATACAAAATGATCCCTCCTCGATAGGCTCTTTAGAATTAGCCTTGGGACAGGGCTCCAGCAGAGAAGGAGGAGAGGAAGGGATTCTGGAAGAAAGGATGAGCAGAGGAAAGCCCAGACAGCCACCCCAGCTGAGGTGAAGGGTGACAGCCACAGATTCCCATCAGGACTTGATTGCATCAAAATTTAAATTAAGGCCAGAAAACCCTCAGCACTGATGCTGTAAAAAAGCAGATCATCACCAGCTTTTTGCTTTTCACAAACTAAACATGTCCCTCAGTAACAGAGACGAGCCCATGACAGATTGCAAACTATAATCTTCATGTTTTTAAGATAAATTTAGTTATTTAGATATAATTGTGTGATGCCAGAGATATTTTCTCATTGCTTTACATCTGCTTTTGCAAGTGACAGTAGGTTTCAAACTAGAACTCTTTATGAAATGTGATGCTAAAGATGTTACTTGAATATGCAATCACAATGCTCTTAATTTGTTTTTGGACTGCAACATTTCACACATTTCAAAGCAAGCTCTAGTTATATCTGTTAACCAGAAAACTCCTTCTGACACAGTAGATTTCCCTGAAGAATTATGATCAGTGGAAAATGAATTTAGCACAGACAATTACAAAATAAGAATTCATCTTGTCAAATCACGTTGAGACTAAAAAACACCAACAACTACATAAAACTAAAAAAAAAAACAAGCTTCAAAAGTTACAATCAAATGGGGCCTTCTGAATCCACTTAATTTTAAATAAACCATCTTCTACAGATATTTATTGTCTTCAGCTCCCATGTGACAAGTGGTGAGAAAATCTCTAACAGAAGAAGAAATACAACAGCCATCAAAACTAATTTTATCAACAGGAATCAACAACTTGAATTTTATTCTTTCATGTAAACCAGAATTAGGCTACTTCTTGAATGACCAGGAGCATAAAAAATACCTGAAGGTAAAATATACACAGCCATAACTACTTGTTAGTTATTTTACCAGATTTTTTTAAAGCAAATTCCAAGGATTAGTAGCTTTTTTGACTTAGGATGTCATCAGTGACTCAAAATATTATGGCCCATAACTCCAGCAAGGAAATTCTCATGAGAATTTTCAGAGCAGACTCATAAAGCTGATTTGGTCTCTAACCAAGATATTACAGCAAATTTCTTTAAACAGAAAACTAGTGTTTTTAAATAACACTAGCTATTTTATTAAAATAAAAGGAATATTATATAATAATGTATAATATTATTATATAATAAAACATAGAATATAGATTATTACATATTATTCATATTATATAATTCTATTATAATAACTGTTATATTTTCTCTAAAGCTCAAAAGGAAGCTCTTGAGAATAATGCTCATTATGATGAGAGAATTTCTGGCCAACTTTAGGTCAAGCTCTAGGATTCGATCAAGCACAATATTTGGTTTTTAATCAGGTCCTTTTCAGCAGATTCCAATTATTATTTTGATTTCCCAATAAAGGAAGATGTTAACACACCGACCCAGTCCCACAGCACTTCTCTTCCCATCCTTAAGTAACTTTCTGGGTTTTTTTTCTTCCTTGAAAAAATTAATTTCTATTTGCTAAACCCAAAACCAATCCAACACTTAAACAGGAAACATCTTTGAACCAAAAATCCTATTGGTACTTCTTACTGTCATTACAACATGAGATTTGAAATAAAAACATTTCTTTGTTTCCACTTAAGTCTGAGTTGAAGCAACACTTTAAAGATCAGAAATGTTTTACTCACATTTTGCTGAAATGTGAGGAAAAATCTTCAAATTTCAGGCCAAGAAGAACAAAGTTAAACCTCTCAGTAGAAATTGATTGATATTTGAACTTGCCAATGAAACTTCAACAGGATCACAAATATTAGAAATTTTGTGATGAAAATTTTTATAAAGTTTGTTACAATAACAAATTGAGCTGGCTGAATGTTCTGGTGAGTGGAACAACATGCATCAGTATTCTGGATCAAAAGTTATGCACCAAAAATTCATTTTTGAAGCTGAGATTACCCTTTCAATAGTTGAAACTGTGGCTTAACTCTGAGCAGTTTTCCCAGCAGCCACCACAGAGAGCTCTGTACCCATTCCCCCAGCAAGGGGAACCTAAGAGAATCCCCAAAAGTTTCAAGCCTGAGCATCCCAACATCAAATATTTGTTGCTTTAATGCATTTTATTCACATTTCATTTTATTACATCTTTAGAGCCTGATCAAAGTTCAATAAAGTAATGAACAAGTGGTGCAGAGCATCCAATTTCTGCTCTTCAAAATTATTGCAAGGTAACCAAAGTTACCACAATGCTCCAGAATTGTTTCTAACTCTGAGTTATTCAACAGGATAGAATAAAACAGCAGCTCTTTATCCCAAAAAACACCAGCAGGAGGGGAGCTCCTGCCAATCCAACACTGGAATACAGATATTTACCAGCAAAGGCCATTCATCTGCTGCTGGTCCTGACATGATTAAAAAGAAATTTGCAGTGCAGAAATTAATTACTGCCAAAAGCTCCAGAGGCACGAAGTGCAGCCCCCTCCCATCCCTGCAATAATAAATGGATAATGTGGATAATAAAGATCCTAAAGCAGCAATCTAACAGCTGGTCAGGGGAACAAATTTTACGGGAGAGAGAGAGGTAGGATGTGATCACCGCTTCCAAAGCCATAAACCAATGGATCATGGAGCCATAAATGCAACATAAACAAGGCACCTGTAGAACTCCTGTAGAAAATTCTTATTCCCAGTCTTAGAGCTGGGCTGGAGTTGGTGAACTGAGTAAAAATGTCTTTTTCCACAGGGTTCTGTGTCACCTGACAGGTGCTTTGTCACAACAATCCCATTACATGCACACTGCAATTACAGCTATTTTCTCTAGTTTTCAAAATTACATTAATTTCTTCTCATAAAGAGGAAACACATCCTGGAGGCCTTGTAAATAAAATGTCTTTCTTCTAAATAAATAACTAACTGGAATCTTGCCTAGATGCATCTGGAATGAAGTATAACCTTGTTCAGAGTCTGCTTAAAAATACAGAGAGTGATACATAGATAATGTACCACTTTTACATTTTTTAGTGGTTAAAAAAAAAAGGCTAATTTAGTGTTGCTGTGTTAGAAAGAAACCAATTTTACACCAGCCATCGCAAAAATTTCATCCGTTGCTCATTTACTGCTGATGTAAAAATTTACAGCAGTGATTCCATATTAACAGAGAGCTGCAAAGACATCACAGGGGCTGGGCCATCCATGCTTTAAATCCCATTTTCAACTGAAAAATACCTCCGTTTTTAAATCTGTCAGTGTTCTTCCTTTGGGGAGAGAAAGGGTCTTAATCCATGTTCTGAATGTTCCTAAATCAAAATGGAATCACTACAGTAATTTCATAAATTCAAGCATTTATACACAGAAATACTTCAAATAACTGGTAAAGAAATATTGGTGTGTTTAGCATGATTGTATTTATGCTAGAGTAAAAGTCCTATTCTGTAAGAAAGAATAAAAATGAATGTTGGATCATTGTCAGAGAAAAGCATTTTAGCTCTTCCAAGGTTTTTCTTGATAATCTTGACAACCTTCAATTGAATGCTATGGGTACGAATTTTAAATAAAAACCTCTCCAGAACAGGTATGGATTGGGTTTTGAAAATTCTAGGAACAATTATTCTGACAACTTCCAAAATATTTGTAATTTTTACATTATAAATTTGACAAACTCAGTGCTCCTATTAAAAATTCCCTTTCTTTCTGGGTGAAACACTTCATTGAAGCATCCCTGACCAGGTTTACACCCAATCTGCTGACAGTCGCTCCCAAGTATTTGAAATTTCCTTTCAAAAAAGCCCTAACCACCACATCAAAAGGAACTGATTAATACCTGGGAGAACAATTGCCATCATTTCTCACACAATGCAGACATTTCAAAGTAGGTTATTTTGTTTTTTTCTTTCAGAATTTGCCCAGTGCTCAGTTCCAGGAAGCCCAAAGGAGTTGGGTTTGTTCCATTATTAAAAGCCAACAGCACTTTGGGCCAGGTGAGGAGAAAACCTTCCAGGAGGATTTGTGGGGTGAGGAACCACAGCACAAATGACAGGAGAAGAGTTGGATCCCCTGGAATAGCTGGAATACAGCTCCACCTCTCAATAAGAGAAATTCAAATACTTTGAAGGTGAACAGTTTCCCCTTCAGAGACTCAGAGCCTCAAACTGAAAAATGTGGTGGGGAAAAAACCCAGCAGGGCTTTAATGGACAAGATCAGGAGCTGATGTTTTATTGGGGTTTTGCCTTAAAACAACTTTTAAGGACAGACATTTAAAATACTTGGTAAGGCTTGCAAATGGGCAGGAATTTAAAGTGTTTTCTCCATTTCCATCCTGTTTCCATCACAGATCCCACTCCTTTTACACATCAGCTGGGCAAATTTGCAACCAGCAAAAATCAACATCAGGCTATTGAGTGGAAAGAAAAAGTGAGGATTTACAGGAGCTGCACACCCAGCACTTAACTCCTCAAAATAATTTCATTTTCTTCCTTATCATTCTTTCTTTCTCCATTTGGTATAGTTTTCCGTTCTCCTATTACCTGGTGTGAACTTCAAAGGTATCCATAAGAGCATCATTTCCACTGCTAGCTGTATTATTCCTCTCTGGCCTAAAAGAACATTTCTGTGGCTGTCCCAGTTTTCCTGAAGTCCTTGCTGGAGCATTCTGAGAAAGAGAGCAACAAACTCCCTATTCTTCAAAACTCCAGGGAAGTTGCACATTAAAAAATTATATGTGTTAATCAATAAAGTGTGAAAGGCCTGATGGAACAGACTGCCTTTTTCTGGGACAGTAATTTTGCTCCATGAATTATTTATCAAGACCCACGGAGCAGAAGCAAAAAAAAGTGGAAAGCACAGAGCTTACCTTATCACTCATCATCCTGCAAACAGCCACAACAAAATCATCATCATTTGCTACATGCTGGGACATCAAAGAACAATGGAATACCCTGGCATGTAAAAATGGATTTTAATATATTAAAGAAATTAGTCCCTGGTGAGTTTCTGTGTTTCTTTCCTCGGAGAGCCAATACCATTTTTGCTGACAAAAATGAGAGTTTGCTCTGAGCTCTCCTTGAGAAGTTGGGAGTGAGATGGGAAAGGTTGAGTCTGCAGATGATTTCAGGCTTGTGGTAGGCAAAGAAAGGTGAGCTGGACAATGACTTCCCAAAAGTAGTGCAGCAAATGGCCACAGTTTTAAGCTTATTATTTATAAATTATAGAAACTGTTTGAGGAAACAAAATTAAACAGTTTATCAGGATTTGGACTTGGCTTATATTTTTTGGTAATAATTTTATTTTTTTTTGTGCTAGGGAGGAAAGCTGAAAACACAACATAGACTGCACATTGTTAATACACATCCCTCATTTTTCTGGCATCTCTAGTACAAATTACAACCTGGCAAACTGAGACACATCTGAAGTCCTTGGGTTGATTAAATTTTTCTATCTCTGTTGCCTGTGTTGGTTTTCCATTTCAGTCACCTCTTTCTGCTGGCAAGGACACAGCTTTAAATGGAATTAAAATTCCTCCTCCTAAATTAAAATGCAGCATTCCAAAGTGGATTGGAACAACTGCCATGGAAAACTCCTCTGCAGCTCATCCTGCAAGCTCATCAGTCAGCTCTGAGAGGAGGCTGACGTCTCACCTCACCTTTCTTGGGCATTTCTGCCACTCAGGAATTGTTTGCAGGAGAATCCCAGGTGTCGTTCCAACAGGTCAGCCCAGGACCCAGGAAAATTCCTGCCAAAATGCCCCTCCTGCTGCTGCCTTCCTGCCACAAGATCCCTCCTGGAAAGCGGCTGAGGAAGTTGCTAAAGGTTCTCATGAAGAACTGACGTGCATGAGAACAAAATTTGGCTTGTGACAGCTCAATGTCACAGCCCATGAACGTGCCATCAATGTTTCCTGAACACCAAACCTGAAAAAAAAAGGATCTCCTGAGAAAAACACTTCCAAAGGGGGAGCAATTCTTCAATCCCTGTTGAACTTTCAGAAATAAGCATAACATTAGAAAAAACCACTGGAAAACGTGGCTGCATCCCTGAAAAACATGGGCTCGTTCATCTTCAGCAGCAAACTGATCATCTGCCCTTCATCTGCCAAGCTCTAAAAGCCCAACTGTCCATTTAATGCGATGAACCCAATAACTTTTAGCTGTACCAAGATAAAACTGTGGGGAAAAGCTTCAAGTGCTGCTTCAAGGATTTTTAGTGCCTATATCCACCAGTTATTTTAACATTCCCTTTTATTTTCTTACCTTCTGCTGGGTCATCCCCCTTTTTTTCCCATATTTGTTTCAGTATTTTTGCATTTATTCTTTGTTTCTAAACAGATATTTAATATTTAGAGTTGTGGAAAATGTCCCTACACCTGTTAAAACCTGAGCTGCAGTACTTTTATTCCACATTGATCCTT
The DNA here is from genome assembly GCF_017590135.1 of Pyrgilauda ruficollis. Classification (NCBI taxonomy): domain Eukaryota; kingdom Metazoa; phylum Chordata; class Aves; order Passeriformes; family Passeridae; genus Pyrgilauda; species Pyrgilauda ruficollis. The sequence goes on from NW_024508101.1 coordinate 2,787,887, forward strand.
GTAGATCCCTTCTAACCATTTTAAGAATCTACTGTCAATAGGAGCACAAAATTACACATTAATATGTTTTTAATCAATGCTGTAACATTTGTTTTTCCTTCCCCATCATCAACAGAACTTTGTTAGTGTTGTGCCCTGCCTGGTGTTTTGATTTCCACCCAATATTTTTCACCAAGGATTGTGAACCATTTATTCCTAAAAAATGAGCAACATTTCCCACTGGGCACTGACAAAATGCACAGAGACATATTTTAATTGCCTATGAATATTCAAACCCTCGTTATTGTTCCTAGTTTATAATTATCATATTCCCCTGACAGAAACATGAAGCATACAATAAAAAACACAATCCATTAAAAATGTTGACATTCATGTTCAACAGTTTTCTGGGATTTTTTTTTTCTTTTTTTATTAACTAGTAGGCTCTTTATCCTGGCTATTAAAATCATTCCTGGAAGGCACTTTGTTCCAAATTTAGCACAGAGAATTCCTCCTGTAAAAAGAGTTACAATAGTCTGGATAAGCATTAACAGAGTTGTCTGATACAGCATCCCTTAAAATTTATGCAATATCATAAAATGACGTGCAATTCTCTGGAAATTCACTTTTCAGGAGAAGAGATTCTCCTCTAGCCCAGATTCCTGCATTTACAGCTCATTGTCCCACCAGAGTCCAGCTCCTAAAATCTAAAATAATTTAGAAATTAGCTGTATTTAAGGTCTCATGCAGCTGAGGAAATGACTGTCACAGCTGCCCTAAAAATGGAGCTTCAACCAGAGCTTTAATTGTTTAAGTTGTCAGTTTTGGCCAATTTTGGGGTTGTCATCTGTACCTGAAGAAGCTCATTCCTCCGGGAATTCTTTGCACAGGCTGCAGTGGAGAAAACAGCCATTTGTTCTGTGGTGGATTTGGAAAATGAGGCTCAAACCTTGTCATCAAGAACATCACCCAGGATGCATGGGATGTCTGGAATCTCAGCACAGCCAGGCAGGAGGATTTGCAGTCTGTACTTTGGGCTGTATTCTCATAGCTCAGGCAGCTGAAAGCAGGGAGGAGCATGGATAGTCAACAAAATTTGGAAAACTAATTAATGGCACAGAAATCAACTTATAGCTGCTTCTAAATCAATGGAAGCTTCAAACCCCAGAAGAATGGTTTGGGTTGGAAGGGACCTTAAAGGACATCTCACTCCAACACCTCGTGCCATGGGCAGGGACATTTCCACTGGATCACTTATTCAGAACCCTTCTGCAGCAACACAAAATGCAAAATAATTGCAGCACAATGAGAAATACAGCTGAAGGTGCATCAAAACATAGAGCTTTAGTAGCAAATATTATTGGGGACAGACTGTGACAATCACTCAATAAAAGGAGTTCATTCTGCCACATGAGAAAAAGAATAAACTGTGCCTGAAATTCCCCAGCAAAACTTGGAATTTCCATGTGCACAGTAAGGAAGGATAATGAGTGGAAGTGGTATTTCCATTGCACTGAAAATGAGCTGTTCCAAACTGAAATTAAGTTGACTATTTGGAAACACTGGATGTGGTTATAGCAATATTTCCAGGATCCAAATTAGGCTGTACAAGTTCAGGCAGCTTTCCCTGCAGTGTAGGTTTAGACAGAAATCAGACTGTGGCCATTATTTCCAGTCCAATAAGGTGAATCAAATCATGCCAGAATACTAAACTGTCTAATGAAAAAGGATGCAGAGTCAGACAATGATCCATATTTAGCACTGATAAAGCAGAAGATGGTACCAGTGAAGCATGAATTAACACCTGAGGCATTTTATTTCACTGAAAATTGAAAATTAGAATCTTGCTATTGTTAAAAACAGATGGCAGAGCAAGAGAAAAATAGAAATCCAAGGCAGCAAATATGGCAAAAGGAACAAGAAAGCACCTGCATTTCAAACAGAACTAAAATACTAATTTATTATGTCATTTCTGCTGAGTTCTACTGAAGGAGAGCAAGGCAGGCTGCCTCATATTTCTTGAAGGAAAGCAAAGAGAACTCAGAGTTTTCCCTAAACAGGGGAAACCTATGAAAAGATCACACCCGGGGGACTTTTGGGTGCTAATTCCTGGAATTCTGTGTCTGTGGTGCCACAAAAACAAGGAAAGGAACCATAAATGTCAGTAGTGCAGCTCAGCTGTGCCCAGCAGAAAGGATCCCCACATTCCTGTCCCGAGATGAACAGTGATCAAGGGCTGATCAATCAGTGCAATGATTTTAAAAGCTCAGAAAACTTGAATTAGAGCTGCTGAAGTGAATCCTATAGGATTTATATGAATAATTTCTTACCCACTACTGATCTCATAAATTTTTTGACAATAATGTTTTCATGCTACTTTGCTACTGCTTAGCTTTTCAAACAGTACACACTGAGTAAATTATTCACTGCTTTTCCAGCAGCTAGTGAATGATTTTGGTTTGGAATAATTGTTTGCATATATTGGCCTGCTCTGTTCTGCTTGAAGGTTCTGTGCCTGCCTGTGACCCCCATGGGACACTTCAGGGGGACTCCCTGTGACAATGACTCCACGTTTATGTAATTAATACAGATAATTATCTGCCTTGGAGCACAGTGATGTCACCATTTTCTTTAAAACAGATTAATGATGGCTTTTCTCTGATAGTGCAGAAATGCAACCAAACTGCTAATGAACAAAAAAATGAAAACAAAACCAAAGTAAATCCCCAAAAACCTCTGATGTGTCACCCTCTGAACAAAGCTCTGGCATCAGCAGCAGCGTGGCTGAATCATTTCCTGATGAGGCAAAGGCATCAAGGGATGGGTGAGTGGGACACTTGAATTGTTCTTCTGTCACTTCCAAGAACAAAAATCTATAGAAGAACTTTATACCCCCCTGCCTAATGTGTATATTAATATACAGAAGTAATTTATTCAGCACAAAAAGGAAGAGCCACAGGACTTCCTAAAAAATTCATTACTTCTATTTGTTACATATAGCAGGTGCCAAGCTACATAACACTGATGCACACCAAGGCTGGCAGGCTGCCCGTTCATAAATTATCTGAATTCTGTCTTTTAGCACATCTGGAGCATTTACCATTCACCCTGGAAGTTGCACTTTCATCCCCAAATCACATGAGTGTGTTTATGAGGAGTTCCAAACACGCTCAGTGAGACTCAGGTACTGCAGCACAGGATTTACAAACCTGAAAGAAGAAAATCAACCCAAAAAAAGGGGACTGCACGTTTAGAAGATCACCAAGTGAGTTTTATACTCTCTGTTAGCACAACATTACTTATTGATGCCACTCTAATGTGTATCAATAAACAGAATTAGGTCTGCTGCCACAGCTGGGGGATAGGGAGGGTGACAGTGTCCCTGGATATTTGTCCTTTCAAAGAAGGATGGAAGCAGCAGTTCTTGGAACGTGCTAAAAACCATTTACCTGGTTTTTAACTGCTCTGGAGCAGCTGTGTAGGTGACACCCAGACCTGTCTCTCCTGCCACGTCATAAACAAAGCAATACCAAGCCACAACCACCCAGCCCTCAGCTACCAGTGACTTCACACTGCATTGAAAATAAAAGTTTAAAAAAACAGATAAAACTGAAGCAGTGTCATCCCAGTATCAATGGGAATTCAGTGCTCCAGTGGCTTTTTTTTCCTTTTGGACCCTTATTTTTTTAAAGGCCTACAGTGACAGGGGCTACTGTGGTTTTCCATACAGCACCCTGGCCACAGCATGGGAACTCATTGGGATGTGTTAAAAAAATACCCAATTCTTCAGAGGAATACAGGAATGTTAACCATGGGAGATGAAATGACAGGGGATCTTCTGGCTCCACACAGGAAAAAAAGTCAAAGGGAATAAGGGCATAAATGTTGGTAGATTTGAGCACATCCTTTATTTCACGAAGTCTGCAGTTTTCCTAAACTCTGACTGTCACATTCCAGCTGCCCAGGCTGGATGGGGCCTGGGCCCACCTGGTCCAGGGGAAGGTGTCCCTGCCCATGGCAGGGTGGGATGGGATGATGCTGAAGGTCCTTCCCAACCCAAACCTCTCTGGGATTCCATGATTCCATCCCTTGTTCTGTCATTATTGCAGACACCACAACCTTCCCAGACATTTCCAGCCCTTTTCCCATCTTCCCCCTCTGGAATCAGGAAAATTTTCAGGACAGTCAGAATGTTCTGTCTATTCACTACCCTGTTCCCTGGGCCCTCAAGTGCTAGGGAATATTAACAATAAATTGCAGATAACAATCAGGTAAATTATAGAAACACGGCACTGTATTTATGACTCTAATTATGAAAACATGAAGTTGTATTTATTACTCTAATTATATTGTTTCCATGACTTAAGTGGCCATTAGAATTCAACATTATTTTGTACTTATGGGAGCAAACTGCTGATATTTGTCAAACAACATGAGGATGAGCTCATGAAATGGCCTAAATTATCATCCTGAGCTTGGAATTAGCTTTGTTCACTGTGCTCACCCTGCTCCAGATGTTTCTGTGTGCAGATATTTTTGTTTGCTTATTGCATGAGTGCACATCCTAATTGTTTTACTGCCACTTTAATACACACTGTATTGTTCAGTGGATTTGTTTCTTATATCATCTGTGTTTTCCTCCATTTCAATTATTTTGCTAACCTTGCATAACCAGTCCAGAGATCAGAGACCTGATATTCCATCCAGGACAAATCACTCAAAACAAAACAATCTGAGAAGGAGAAAAAGAGTCCAAGAGCTGCAAATCATGTTTGTCATGAAACTTCCAGTGTTCAGCACATTATTTTGTTTAGCTTTTCTGAAGTAAATATCTTTGCAAAAGATAATGAATGTGTTTCTCATTATTCATATAAAAAAAAAAAACACCCGATTTTCTTTGCCAAGAGAAATGAATGTTGATCTCTGCTGCAGGACTGAAGAGGGAGCCCTCGCCCAGGAATGGCTTCAAAATGTCCCTGAGAATGAAGATGTCCCTAGGAAGGATTTTTATCTGTTAACATCAGCTGTGATATTGAGAGGCAATGACACACTTAATGGTGCTGTGCTTCTAATGGACACAGGACTGGCAGTCACTGACTCGGTGCCTGAACTTCTGTTTAGAGATCACTGCTGAAGTCACATTTAAACAGATCAGAACACAAATTTATGGCAGGATTGCTTTGAGCTCTGCAGGTCTGCTCAGCACAGACAATGGTCAGTGCAGTCGTGCAGATCCTGAAGTTTAAGTTTAGGAAGCACTTTGATTACAGGCAAATTTAAAACACTCAAGGAATACAACACCCTGAGCATTTCCCAAGCAACACCAAGCCCCAGCAGGGTTGTTTTTTGCTCTTCAGCCCTGCCCTGGTAACTCTGTCTCTGTTTTGGTGACTCCAGCAGCTGTGACATCTGTGAAGTGTTTTCCTTGTGCCCATCAGCATCAGGGTTGTCCAAGAGGGGATTTCACACACTCAGGGGCAGAGGCAGTAACAGCAAACCCTGCTGCTACCCCTGCTCAGGGCTGCACCTGAGTGTGATGCCCAGGAGAGCTCCGTGCCAAAAACTCACAGCCAAAGCCAAGAGCAGCCTGGCAAGAGCATCTAGTCTGTGCTTCATTCTTTGCTCCAGGGAAACTCCTCCTCTTCCAGAATCTGGGCATCTCTGAACTTCTGCACTGGATGGGAGCACTCTGCTTGGGCCAGCACAGCATGGAACATCCCCAGGAAAACCTGGAATCTTGCAGCAGGAGCGAGGAGGAACAAAGAATTGCCTCCCATCCTCACATTCAAAATTATTCCAGAGCAAATCACATGATGCCTTAGGATTTAGCTTTTATGTTTTTCAGCTCCTGCACTGCTTTAGTGTAGAACTCTAAACTCCACAGCCTGTCTGCTCTCTTCTCCCAGTTTGGGCAGATAAAATAATTTCTCTCTAGGTCTGGACCCCCAGGACACCTGATTGTATCAGGCCCTGAAATTATAAACAAAAGTGGATTGGGGAGGAGCAAACTGGGGGTGAATGACTTCATTACCTGCAGCTGTAATTGGAGGATTAACCCCTGACATGTAAATGGACCAAACTTATAATTGTCTGAAAAACTCATGACCATTGTCCAGCTTGGGTGTAGCCTTGGAGGCTTGGACTGGCCAAGGTGTGTCTATTGAAGGCTGCAATAAATACTCATTTTATTCTCTTAACCTTGTCCAGCCTCTGCTTCAGGTAGCCACTCCAAGGCATCAAGATCTCTGTCTCCTCCTAAATTCCATATTCCAGGCAAAACCAACTCATTTCCTTTGCCAGCTCAGTACCTGATCTTCCCATCAGGACTGCCCTCAGATCTCTCACATCCACAACACTGAGCAGACATTGGCTGTCAGGATTTTTTAAACAGCTCATAAGAAACCTTTTATCTAAATTGTGGTGTTTGTCCCTTGCCCTGTTTCAGAAATATGGTATAAAACAAGTAAGGATTGTGCTTGCCTCATGTACAAGCTGCAGCAGGAGATACCACAGTAGGAAGCAATTACCTTTGGATTCTAATTAAAGCATAAGAAATTATCAATTGAAAGGGGTGGGGTTACAAATTGTAATAAAAATTTTTGAACCCAATTAATTTCTATTCACAGTGATGCAGCTAATTTTCTCTATGACATATTAAATTTATAAATGCCAAATTCATCACAGAATTAGATGAGAGATACCATAAAATTTGCAGCTAAGTATGTAACCACTGACACCACCACCCTTCCCTGAAAAACCTCTGAACTGATGGTTTAAGACGTAAAACTCCAAAAGTATTTTCTGACCACCAGAGGGAGATCAGATTGTTCCACAAATATTCTGAAACTACAGAGAGTGATTTGGGGAAACTAATTAAATAGAAAAGCTAATTAAAAAATAAATATTCAAAAAAATAATCAGAGTGAAGAGATGCCCCCTCCTTAGATCAGGAAATTATATTTCAGAAGGAAAAAAGAAATAGAAGAATCAGATAAAAAATACTACACTTTGAATTCTGAAGCTGTGATTAGGACGTTCCCTACTGATTTAAGGGAGGATCCCTTTGTGTATAAACCATGTATTTCAGATAAATTTGTTGCAGGTTCACATTGTGGTCTGATCCTATCTGCTGCTTATCATCCCAGGCCTTATCTGCAGCTGGGATAAACACAGAGGTTTCCATAGATTTACATTTTGCTCCTTGGTGCTGCTGGATTGATCCTTGGGGGGTCCCCGCAGCCTTTAATGTGCTTTATTCCCGGGGGAGTCCCAGCAGGGTCTGAGCACTCTCTGAGCACCAGATTCCAGCTGTTCTCACCCTGCAGCCCAGCCATGGGGAGGGGGAAACAGGGGACATGAAACAGCTGAGAACTGTGCTGGGGAGGAGTCAATTCCTTTACAAAAATAGCAAACCTTCACGGAATCACAGAGTCACTGGGTTGGAAGAGACCTTCGAGATCATCGAGTCCAACCCAGCCCCAGCACCTCAGCTAAACCCTGGCACCCAGTGCCACATCCAGGCTTTGTTAAACACACCCAGGGATGGTGACTGCACCACCTCCCCGGGCAGAACAATCCAGAGCTTTATCACCCTTGCTGTGATAAATCTTTTTCCTGATATCCAACCTGTATTGCCCTTGGCACAGCTGGAGGCTGTGTGCTGTGGCTGTGTCAGTCCCTGCAGACAGAGCCCAGCCCAGCTGAGCACAGGCACCTTTCAGAGCTGTGCAGAGTGATGGGGCACCCCTGAGTCTCCTTTTCTCCAGGTGAGCACCCCCAGCTCCCTCAGTGCTTCCTCTCAGGGTTTGTGCTCCCAGCCCCATTACCCAACTGTCACATTCACATTCTCTGGAAAAATCCCTTTGCCCAGGATTTTTGTCTTGGGAAGCTGAGAAGCCTCAGAGAAAAAGGAAAACGATATTATCTCATTTGCTTCTCCTGTGTTTTGCTCCTTTGGCATGTGTTTGGAGATTGTTTCTTTGGTTTCATGTGAATTGTTTTGACTCATTGGCCAATTGGGGCCAAGCTGTATCAAGGCTCTGGAAAGAGTCACAAGTTTTCATTGTTACCTTTTTAGCCTTTTGTAAGTATCCTTTCTGTATTCTTTAGTATAGTTTAGTATAGTATTCTCTAACACAATACAGTATCATAAAATAATAAATTAGCCTTCTGAGAACATGGAATCAGATTCATCATTCCTCCCTGCCACGAGGATCCTCACACATACAATACCCAACATTATTTTCTTCTCAGAAGAACACAGGAACAGAGTTCTGTGAGCAAATGGTGCCTTGAAGAGGCAGTAACCCAGCTGATCCAAACCAAACCCAATTAAAATCTCCAGCCCCCAGCACACCATCATGTATTATGTACAGGTCATGGATTTCGTGGAAAAGCTATTCCAGAAATGGTTTTGAATGTTTAGGAACCATCACCAGTATGAACAACTCAATACACACTGCTTAATAGGCTGCATTAATAAAAGATAATTCCTCTGTACACAGAAAAATCAAGACTTCTGAAAATTTATATTAAAGAAACTAGAGTTAAGGTATGGGAATTTCATGGAGTATCTCAACAGGAGAAGTTTTCTGACTTAATATCTACTCTTTCCTTTTTATTTATTTATTTTTAGTTGCACATAACTTTTTTTTTTATCTCCCTCTCCAAGTGTTAATCATCTCCAGGATACCAAATAAATATCCACTGGCTCCTGAATAAGAAAATTATTTCATCTTCTACCACTTTTTTGTAGTTTTCAGGTCAGTGTCAGAGTGGAAATAAAGAAATAACTCATTTGTTATACTGAGAAGGTGCATTTTACAGTCACAAAAGGCAGAGAGAATCCTGTAATTCAAAATGAAATTTCAGATGTTATTTATTCCCCCAGAAACTAATCCTAAACAATATTTTTTTCTCATTAAGCAGCCTCATGATACCTTTTTCAGTACAGGTCCACATGACAGTTGCTTTTAAACCCAATGATTATATTTTGAAATTATTACGTATTACTATAACCTCTTTTATTCAAGGCAGAGAAAAAATTAAGAACATTTATTTTCTCTGTTTCACTTTTCTCCTGGCAAGCATCTGGAGGAATGTTTTCCTTTATCATTAAAATGTCAGGCCTGGGAGCTTCCTGTTTGGTTTTGGACTGCAAACATTTCACAGCCCATCTCTGACATCTGGGCCACTCTCAGCTCTGCAAATATTGACCCCAACTGGATTTTCTCAGAAGAAATGGTGGTGGAGACCATAAAATGCTCATGAAACCATTGTCAGCCTTCAAAAGAAAAAATTTCTGTGTCCTGAGTTTAACCTCCTCTGCCAGAGAGGGAAATGGGGTTAGAAAATCAAACTGTGGTAGAATTGCTAACCTTGCTCTTGTCCCTACAGCACAGAGAGTGAATGTGGCACAGAATAACCCATGGCCTCAGCCCCTGCCAGGATCAGGGCCCAAAGGGCTCATTCCTGATGTGGATTGCTCCCTTTTAGGCACAAAAGCCATGAAATGTTAACCCTGGAATAGAACTCACAACTCTGTGGGTGCTCAGAGTTGGGGGCTGTAAAACTTCAAATTTCCTCTTCGACAGGGAAAGAAGGAAACCCAAAAAAATGATGGATTATAGGTGGCTGGAGCTTTCCAGAGATGGGAAATGACATCCAGGGGCTGGAACAGGTCCAGAGAAGGGAACAGAGCTGGGAAGGGACTGAAGGAGCTGGGAAGGGGCTCAGCCTGGAGAAAAGGAGCTCAGGACCTTGTGGCCCTGCACAGCTCCTGACAGCAGGGTGGAGCAAGGTCAGGGGCTCTGCTTCCTGAACAGGGACAGGAGGAGAGGGAATGGCCTCAGGCTGGGCCAGGGGAGGCTCAGGGTGGACACCAGCAGGAATTTCCCCATGGAAAGGTTGGCCAGGAATTGGAACTGGCCAGGGAGGTCTGGAGAGCCCATCCCTGGAGGTGGCACTCAGTGCTCTGGGCTGGGGACAGCTTGGACTCGGTGATCCTGGTGGCCTTTTCCAGCCAACGCCACTCCAAAGTCACAGAAGACATCCCTAACACCTGCAAGCATTCCTTGTCTCCAGCTGCACACACATCCCATAATGTCCCTGCCCATCTGTACTGAATGCTGTCACACTCACAGAAAACACAGGTTTCCTCAGCCCCGAAGTCTGTTCTTAATGGAAATTGTTAAGAACAGGTTTTGGTGAGCAATTCCTAACAAATTATTAGTTTCAGCCCTAAATGGCTCCGTTTCAGCTTTCTGATGGTAGCCTTGCTTTCAGATCTGAGGCAAAACATGTTCTGCTGCACTATCAACACACGTGTGAAGGGAATTTGCATAGCAGTAGGTCAAAGTCCTGCCTCGTTGTGCGAGACCCGAGTTGTGCCTGTGACAGTGGGATGGGAACTGCTGCTCTTACTGCCCTGACACTGCAGCCAACCACAAAAAAAATATATAAAAATCAATGCGAGCAATGACTCATTTCTGAATTGCCTGTTTGGTTCAGAAATCACTGATTACTGCTTCTACAACAAGGTATTATGGACTATTAGCAAGAATGTTTCTGACAGGTTTACAAGGCTTCAAGAGAGCTGATAGCACATGGTGTTACTGCTCTGTGCAGAGCTCCCCATTTTTCATTTTCCCCTCGTATTCCAGGACTATTTGAATTATGCCTCCTTCCACTGCTGACATGTTTTGAAGACATTAAAGGCAGCTGCAAGGAGCAGAAGGGAGGCTGGATTTGCACTGCTCCAAACCCTTATCAGGCTGATCTCAGAGGTCGAACTCAGATGTTTCTCATCCCTCCAGGTAACTCACACCCAGCTGTGCCTGCAGGAGAACTTTGGTGAGTGAATAAACAGCAGCTGCCATCGCACAGTGACATGGGAAAGGTGTCAAGGTGCTGCTTCTCGGAGTTTAAAGTACACCCGAGTTTAAGGCAGACCTGAAAATGTTTGTGCCAGGAGCATTTGAGGAAATTGCAGCTAATTACAGATTACAATAGGTAGATAAATGGGAATGAGATGCTAAACTGAGCTGCCTTGGCAGTTTTTCCCATTTCCATGGAAAGCTGGATCACTCCTGACACAAAATAACCTGCAGAGTGGAAACAAATCAGGAAGAGAGGAAGAAAAAGCATGGACCACACTTGGGTTGGCATCCCCTGGACCTGCTCTGTGCAGTTACATGAATTCTGTCTGAAAATTTATTTCACCAAGCTGAAAACTCACAAAAAAAAAAACCACAAACTGATGAATCACCTGCTTTTCAAACACAAAGATTGCTAAGATGTCTTATCTTGCTATAAGAATGGAAACATCTGGCCATCACGTGCTCATATTTAAATTTCTGCTGATAAAGACATGTTGAGTGCATGGTTGTTACCAACTCTCATTTTAGGACATTGTTGGACAAGTTTTCTGTTAACAGGTGATGGAGTATCAACTAAAGACTAAAACCAGATATTTATTTTTCCAGAGAAACCGCATTTTAGCAAAAATTATCTTCCAGCTAAATCAAACTGCATATTTACAGGTTGAGTTTTCTAAGTCCAGCATCACCCAAGAACAGAAGCTGAAATGATTCACTACATCCAAAATACAGGAATTATTTATTTCTGAAGTGTTTTTAAACTCGAAGATTTCATACATTAAACCAAAAATAAACACGTAGGCCTACATTTTTGTTACATCCACACAAAGTTTTCTTGTTCTAATTTCTGTCATTCTTAGGGGAGAGAACAGAGCTGATATTTTAGAGGGAGAGGGGAGGCCTGCATTTCTCAATGAACCATTTAGGGCAGGGTAATATTCAAGCACCCTTTGGAGACAGAAGATCACAGCAGCAATAAACAGATTCTGCCTGCTCCCCCCAGAAGAAACCATTTGGCCAAAACCACAGCCACACAGCCATCAAGGCCCTTAATTACTATTTCCAGAAGTTTATTATGCTTGACTGGATTTGGCAAAAAAGTTTTCAATCAAGCACAGAAGGACTGTGAAGAAAATCATCCAGGGAGAGCCCTCCATGCCAAATTCCAACCCAGAGCAGATTTTTATAGCTAAGTAGGCCTAACTTACAAATAAATCTATTAAAGGCAGGATTTATATTGGAAACACTGACAAGCTCATCAAGCATCCCTGAGCTGGTGGCCACAGCTGTTAGGAGGTGATGACGTTAATTTAGGGAGAGGATATTGCTTCAAATCTAAAGTGTGATGGATGGGGGCTCTCTAATGCAGCAGCTCCTCGTGGTGCCAGGGCTGGGCAGAAATACAGCTGCTGGTAAATGCATTTATAGGGGGGTTGCTGGCTATAAGATCCAATTTCAGCTAATCAAAGGTAATAAAATAGTAATAGTGCTGTTCCACTATAGAGCATGACAGAAGCAGCTACTGCTCATCTATTAAATACTGGAGCTGAGAGCTTCAGGCCCCAACTACTTTAATATCCATTAGGGAGAAGCCTGGTGTTTCCAGCCTGCTCTCTCTTCTCCTCCTGCAGGAGAGCAACTTCTTTAAGTTCCCCAACTTTTAGCATCCCACTGTACAATTAAAACCACATTAAGCATTGGTTTCCTTCTCACTGAGCATTTCTCTGACTGTAGAGTCCACAAGGAGGGCTGGAATTTGGGGTCAGTTTAAAAGTCAAGAAGTTTTTTACACTCAAACCTTAACCCAAGGTAGTTCTTATGTCCCAGAGACCAATATCTGCAGCAAAAATTAAAGGTAGCTGCTGGGATGTGAACAAGACACCAGCAGCCTGCCACGCAGTGTCCTTATTATTATTGGGAAAACCAATAAAAATTGGGAAAACCACACAAAAAAAATCAGGGCATTGCTTCACTGTGACCCCTGGAACACAGAGGGAGCCTGAGCACCTCTCAGGGCAGTCACTGCCAGGGGACCTGGCTGACTTGGGCCACGCTTCTCTTCCTTGGCTTCTAACAATAAATAACCTCATTATTTAAATGCTGCAAACGTGCCTGAACCACAGGTCAATAACTTCTTAAATCCATAAAGGTGCCAAAGATTTTATTCACAGGCAGTGCAAAACAGCTCAAATACTAACATGATCTAAAGGTCACTTGGCAGCCTGACCTGAGATTAAACTAAAGCTCAGGATGCTCTGGTTTGGAGCTAGTAAAGAGAAACTCATCCAGCTGTCAGTATTTCATGTAAATGGAAATATTTCCTAGGCCAGAAATGCCATTATCTGAGGCCAACCAGCTGAGAAAGCAGCCAGAGCTGCCTTTCATCCCCATCCAGCAGATTTGAAGATTTCTCTTTAACACAACTGCCCCTCAGAAAAACAAGTGTGTGGAGACTATGACTAAGTGTCCCTTCTGATATGATTGAAAACCAAATTTGGTTAAACTCTTCCATATTATTATCTATCCTCATTAAAATCTCTCAGAAAATTTTCACTCAGCCATTTATGAAGTGCTTTTTTTTTTTTTCTCTTCCACATTAATATGCACATATTTCCTTCCATCCATTTAAGAAGGTGATAAACAAGCTGTGCTTCTCACTGATGAAGAACTGAACAGTGGTTGGAAACATTAATTATTTGAAATTCATAAATCACTGTGAGCATAACTCCTTCTCCCCTTCCAGCCCCTCACCCTCACCTCTGCTGTCACTCAGGAGGCAGCAACCAGCCAGGAGTGTCCTAAGTGGCACTTTGAGCCCATTTCCTTAGTCCACAGGAGTTGGGAGAGAGAATTTATCATCAAAATAGATTTTCTCACTGCCTACAAGGATTTTAAACCTGAAGATCGAGGACTTCATGTAGTAGAAGTTTCAATTCCTTTTTCAATTTGAAAATTTGAACACAAAGGTGTTCTCAAAGTATGTAAAGTTGTAAATTCTATTGCATTTGTTTAAAAAAATTAGGATCTTCATATTTATGTCCCTGTACAATGAGGAATGAGAAGAGGACAAGGAATTGTGCATCTCTTTATCAGAAAAATACTTATACCAGTGATACCACATTGGGTGGACAATAACATTTTAAGTCTGTAGCCCTCAGTCCACGTGCATTGTCTAGAATACAAATTACCAAGAATATTCCCAGGATCAACATGCCCAACTCAGGTCCTCATCTTTTCCTCCTTTCCATCTCACACCAATTTAACTTAGTGGCTGAATTTTCCATGGCATAAACCCTGACAATATCAACACACCCACAGATGTGGCAGCAAAACCATTCTCTGATCCTACATCAAGAAAAGTTTGACCAGAAAAACCTTAACCTAAGCCACAAGAGCCATGAGCCTGTTCCTTTGGCTTCATGAACTCCTGGAGCTTTTGCCAGACAAAGAAACATTTTCCAGGTTCCTGGAATTTGCCATGGAATCCTGGAATGGTCTGGGCTGGAAGGCACCTTAAAGCTCATCCAGTGCCATGGCAGGGACATTTTGCACTGTCCCAGGCTGCTCCAAGCCCCATCCAAGCTGGCCTTGGGCACTGCCAGGGATCCAGGGGCAGCCACAGCTGCTCTGGGAAACTCATCAAGTGCCTCACTACCCCATTAGCAAAGAATTTCTTCCCAATATCCAATTTAGCTCTCCCCTCCTTTGTCCTCTCACTCTGTGCCCTTGTGCAAAGTCAGTGTTTTACCTCAGTCCATATAAATGAGTTCAGCTTCTCTTGACCTTTCACTTAAAAAAAAGCATCACGCTCACAGTGAACACAATTAAAGCCAACTGATATTCCCAATTCCCTTTGGAAATGGCCACTGGCAGCACAGGGCTGCTCTGGAGAGACCTTGATCCACAACCTCTGACACAGGACTAATCATTTCACCCCCTGACAGAGCCACGGTTTGGCTTTGACAAAAACAAATGGTCAAAAGACAAATTTTATATAAAACAGATCTGAAATGCAACAGTTGCAGCTGATGAGGATAAAACCCTTTAGAGTGGTTTATGTGTGCACATTCCTTTCAGCACATTGATGAAAAAGCTTTCAGATCTGTTCCTAAAGCAGATCTGGATTCATAGCAGCAATTAAAACTGGGCTACAGCAAGGCTGAATAACAAAACTTAACACATTTGGTCTCTTAATACCTATTTCTATCCCACCTTCTTCCCCAATTCACTCATCATTCTAAATCAGGGAAAAATTAATTTATTTCCCATAAAGACAAGCAGAGTGGCTCAGTCCATGCAGCTTTGGGGAAGGCTGTATCAAAGTCATGCATTTGTTTCCACAAATCTTTACACAACTTCAGTTTTCCAATTATTACTGTCTCCATGAGTGGGTATGGTACCAGCAATAACCTAAATAAGGATCATTATTATAAAGAAGCCAAATGAACACCTCACATCATCCTAACAACACACAAAAACCCCAGTATCAAAAGAGCAACAAAATTAATTTCATTTAGTGTAAACTAAAGTTTAAACATTATTCAGGCTGCATATATTTTGACTGATACCTGTAAAATTAGAATAAATATTCAGCATAATATATTTTAAAAAACAATTTCCATAGAACTTATGCAGAAATTATTCTGCATTTTCTGAATTTTCTCAAACCTACAAAATAAAATCCCCAAAACCACACCAGCACCCAAACCCTCAGAAGCCCAGCTAAGACAATATTTTTCTTGCCTGTTCTTTATTTATTCTGGCCAAACCACTAGGTGCTGTCAGTGCTTTCCACACTGTTACTGCAGCAGGAGTTTAACCCCAAGAGCAGCATCAACCTTAACCCCTGGGAGACAGGGAAGACATGAAACAGGTGCAGATAAGTCAAGAAAACATTTGTAAAACGCACAGAGCCCTTTGGGTGTGAGTCCATGAAAATACTCACCACTCCCACTCAAGCAGAGTGGCTCTTGGGTACCCAGCAGTCCTTCAAGAGATTCAGATTTGCTTTATTGGGGCCCCAGGGCACTAAAAGGGTTTAAGTGCCCTGGGCAGGCTCCCCTGGCTCCTCCCAAGCCCCATTTCAGGTGAGAGTGCTCAGCCTTGCCCTGAGCCACACCTGGGCACCCACCTGTGCACCCACCTGTGCCTGGTCCTGTTGCTGATGCTGTCCCCAGCCCTGGGCTCTGCTGTCCCAGCTGGACCTTCACAGAATTCACACAATTCTTCCCTTTGTCCCTGCCTGGTCACCAGGGGGTGTGGCTGACCCTGCTTCTCATCACTGGGCCTGTTCTTGACTCGAATCCTTGCTGAGCTGCCCCATCACTTTGAGTTTTGGCTTTTGCTTGCCCCAGGAAAGTCCTTTATGAGCCACGGGGCTGCTGTCCTGCCACGGTGCCTGCTCCTGCAGGAGCAGCCAGCCCTCCCAGCTCCCTGACACCTCTGCTATAAATTTTCATTTGCTTTCAAGCTGCCAGAAATCAGAACAAACAGAAACCTTGGATGAGCTGTACAAAAATCCCTGTCTAGATGCACATCTCCTCCCCAGCCCTCCATCCCCACGGCACTCTGATATATGGCTCTGGCAGCCTCCTTTGCTGTATCACCATGTACCAGTAAATGAATTCTCTGCTGGTCCTCTGTCAATGTTTCCTAATGAGAGCTTTGTTTGAGTTTCTCTTTTCAAGTATGTGCAGAATAATGGATAGACCACAGTGAAATATGTCCCTCGTGCTCTTTGATGGAAATCATAAACTCTGACTGCAGAGCTCCAGTGATTTACAGCCCTTCCAAAATGCAAAGCAGAATTTATTCTGTGCTAGCCTGCTGCAGCTCTCATTTGTTTTTACCTTTAAAATGCAATGTATGGATTCATACACCTTTTATATCAATGAAATATATATATGTAAGCATTTCACCTGGCCGTGCAATTATGCAAAAGGCAATGTTAATCATTTATCAGTGGCATTCACACCAGCTTAAAGAAAGCTCTACTTCCTTAAGTAGGAGAATTAATAATTTTGGATGTGAGGAGCATTGGTTTTAAGTCTTTAAAAGGATTTATTTCTTACAACATAATGAAAGCCTGTTCATCTAAAGTAATCATGGGCGAAAGCTAAGCTTCATGAATAAAGTTTGTATTTTTTGACAAACATCTAATGAACATACATAAATTAGATTCTCCAAGTTCCTGAGTAGGAGCATGATTTGCTGTCGAGTAGAAGAACTGTAGGAGGATTCATATTATTACAACTGGACACTCAAGAACATAAAATAATCAACAGAACCTTTAGCAAATGAAAACTCATGGGTTTTTCAATACTGTCAGCCTGCCCAAACTTCCCAGGTTCACATTTCATATAAAAATTAGTTCTGTGATAGATCTGATTATGTTATTTGTCTTGCAAACTAACCAGGACAGGTGTCTGTAAAAGAAAACCATTAAAAATCAAGCCTCAAAATGTATCCTTACCATAATTTATGTTATTTATCTTTCTCTACCAAGCCCACTCTATGGAATTTACAGTCAGATGAAGGCACTTCTCATCCCTAAATATTTTTTAGTCTAATTGAACATGAAGAGGAAGGGAGCTGAAGAATTAAGAAGGGAAGGTAAAGAAGGCAAAAAGAAAACTGAAGCAGGAAGATGTAAGCTACCCAAATAAAACATTTGAATATATTGGCCCAGCTCTGGAAATTCAGGACAGTGTTATGATTTTGGTAGGCTCCTACTCATCAAAAACTGATGTGCAGGTGTTAGCAGAACAGAGTCTGGTATTAACATTTGAGTAGCTGACACAAACAGGAATTATTTAAGTCCTGAATGCATTCCCTAAGGAGAAGTTTCACCCAGGATCTGACAGAAATAATACTGAGGAACACCTTCCATGAATCCATATAACATTAACCAACTGCTTTTCAGGCTTAAAGAACAGTCAGGCAACAATAAAATCTGAGTGCACAGCAGAATGGGCTCACCTGCAATGCCATGCTTGACTTTAAATCCACTTTTTGCACAGGTGTGCAGTGCAAAGCCACACTTAATGCTGGGACTGTGTGTGTGAACATGCTATTGTGCAAGGAAAAAGAAATCAAGTATGAAAGCAATGGAAATTAAAGAAAGGAAATGAAATTAAGTTCTGTTCCTAACTTCTTGAGTCTCAGTTTGTTCCTGCATTTGATGAAGTGTATCTGTGTTTATTTACCTAAAGCCCCAATAATGAGGCTTTGAGACATCCAGTGTCCTAAGTTTATTAGTGCATGCAGAAAAGAGTAATCTTATCTAATTCATCACATTTTTTTTCATTATTGTAGTGAAAGGGAAATTTGGACAGTTGTGTTTTAACCCAAGAATTGCTGGAAGCCAACATCAAATATCCAATGCCATTGGAAGGATGGAAAACCTCAGGAACCCATTTGTATTCAAACACAAAAACATCCCTCCCAAAGCCCACTTCCTCTCCAGAGATGTTTATTAATGTAGAAAAGAGAGCTCAGTGAGTTATCCTTTACTCCAGAGCCATCTTCCTCCCTATCCAAGCCCTTCCAAGGGGATCTGCTGGGCAGTTCATCACATCCCTGTGCTGGTTACTCTGCTCTGCTCCCAGCAGATCCGAACACGAGGTTTTCCTGAAAGCCACGGCTGTCAAAACCTGCACGAAACACCCTGAGTTTTGCTTCCTTCCTGACAACTTTTATTGCATTTCAAAGTTTACATCTCCCAGCGTTCATCAGCCTGGTTTTCCTCCTGACAACATGTCACACAGCGCTTTGTCTTCGTGCCTGCATCACCCACTGACCTGCTTGGGCTGTGGTGATTTATCCTCTTCACACAAATAAGAAATAAGGTGTGGAAAACAGAGATTTCTGCTTAAAATTCAGTGAGTCCTTAGGAGCAGAGCTACTCTGCTTGCTTGCTCTACTTTTTATTAATAAAATAAACATTTTCTGTGTTCATGCTAATTTATACACAGCTCTCCCAAAGTGATACGCCAGGACTTCTAAAATATTAAACACTGAAAATATTCAGAGCAAATTTCATCTTCTGCATGGTATTTTTGACTGTGGAACAGCAGACTGTGATATGAAGTGACTTATGACTCAGATAAAAGTCCTTTATTTGTAGCTCTTGGTTTTCTCCAACAGAAACAAATCATTTATGACTATTAACAAAGGGCGGATAATACAGTCAATCAGATTGAGCCTTCAGGCTTCTGAAAACTGTTTAGGTTTACATCTGCTTTTGTTGATTTGTTGAGAAACCATAGGAGCTGGGGGAAAAAAAAAACCAAAAAACAAACCAAAAACTATCCCAGCACTGAAAATAAGATCCCATTTGGGTTATCATTTTAGTAGATTAATGTTGCTTGTGGCATTTCTGTCTCTTCTACATTTTATAGATTATGAAATCTTGTTTCTTATGGCAACCACAGCTGATGATGTTGAATCATTATTCACACTTCAGTGCAATCCAATGGGGGTTTTTAGCTGGGTTTTTAAATGGGTTTTAATTTACTTGATTTCATGCAGAACAACAGCTCAGCCAGCACGGGGTAAATTTTGAAGGTGGTGAGTGGGAGGTACAGTGCAAGCACAAATCCTGTTATTTGTTAATAGGATTTGTCTGCATCCCTGTGTTTATGGTTTAGGAAATGCAGGGCTGGGCCTCATTTGCAGAATAATCCCATTGGCAACAGCAGCAGCTCCAAACAGACCTGGGTGTTCCTGCTCCTCACGTGGCCTGGGATGGACAATCCCTGCTTTATTCTGTAGCTCTGCCCAGCCTCTGCTCCAGGGCAGCCTGCACAAGGCATCAGGAACAGCTCTGAGCAGGACACAACCTTGGGATTAAACTTCCAAGGAACTACCAGGGACTCCCATTCCTTGGTTTACTCTGGTGCCCCTAGTCACTCTGCTCTTTATCAGTGAATTCCTCAGCTTTAGAGGCAAAGGGGATGGCTAAAAAACTGCCCTTAAAGGGCGATTTTCCAATTATTCCAACCATCCTCTTATTCGTCTGGGAAGGTGTGACAAAATGTGAAGGGCTCCACTGAAACAAAAGAGTTTTCCACAATCTATCACCTAAATAAGTGCCAAAGAAGACACCACAAATCATACATAGAGCACATCCCCAAAAGGAGCTTTTGTCCCACTGGTGGAACTTCCACTGACCATTGTGGCTCAGTTAATTATTTTATTTTGCCATTTTCAACCCCCTCCCTCTTATAGATCCTGAGCAAGGAAATAGTTATTTTCCAGGGGCACTCCCCTCAAAAGCACACAGATGATGCTTCAGCTCCTTCCTTGCACTCCTACCTCTATAATAAGGAAATTAGGCAAAACTTTTGTTGGAGGAGGAACAAACGTCCCACAGGTGATATTCATATGGGCAGAGAAAATGGGGTGTAAATCACAAGAGGAAAAGAAAATTTAAAAGCAATTTAATAACAAAAAAAACCCCAAACCCCTAAAACCAAACCACTACCTCTGAAATTTTCATGACTTGATGCACACAGGGTATGTGTTCATGGGAAGGGCCTTGTGTGCAAATAGCAATGAATTTTTTCTTTCAACAGTGGGATATTATTTCTAGTGGGAGCACCATCATCCTTAAATCACATTGACAGCCAGGTTCTTTAAATCAAATCCCAGTGCTGTGGTCTGGGAGTGGGAATTGTGCAATAATTGGCATTTTTGGTTCGCTCTGAATTCTTCAGATTCAGACCTTTTGTCTGTCTTTCCTGTCCTTGCATATAATTAAATATTATAGAAAAAGAACAAGTCCATTCCTCCTCAGGGTCATAGAAAAAGGTGACTTTATATTAAACTGAGATTCACAGGTTTAAATAGTTTCTAGTATTTTTTCTCCTGCCTGGTGTGACACTGAGGTTTTTTTCTAATTAAAAGAAAAAATTGTATCTTTACAGTGTTTAATTCCAATTCTTTTCCCATCTGGCTTCAGTCTTGAAAGAGGAAATCATGTCAGACCTTGGTGCCGTACCTCCAAAGAAAGAAAAAAAATCATATTTAAATCAAGTTAATGACTCACTCTTCCCATTTTGTGCATTTTCTTCCATTACACTTGGTCCATTGGTTCATCCATTTTTAAAAGGTTTAATTTCCTGTTGGATCATTGACTGAATTTGTAACAGGTTCTCCTTGCATTGTGAGCTCATGAGGCAAGCAGCATTCTGTTTGCAAGCACACAGGAGTGTGTGCACTAAAGGCAGGAGCTTTTCTTACTGAAGACCTGCTGGTAAATCATTTCCACACATGAATAAAATGAAATAATTATGACTTTGGATGTGAAGTTATATCAAGGCCTTTCATAACACCTCTGCTTCCTCCTCCCATGTACTTCCCCTGTGGTACCACAGAGTTCCCAGCCGAGGTGGGTGTGCAGAAAATAAAGCTAATTTCAGATTAAAGTGCTGGAAGTGTTTCTGGTGGCTGTTCAGAGCCCCTGCCACCTGCTGCTCTGAAGTGACAGATTCGAGATGCCACCACAGTGTGAGCTGGGCCTTCAAGGGGAATTGGTGCCGATTTCTCCCTCCCGTTCTCTGTTGTCACAGAACTCCTCTCCACCTCAAGCTCATCATGCATTTCAGAGATGATGGCATGCCTGAGCTTTTGGTGTTTGAAACATGGAATAACCTGAGCTGGAAAGGACCCACAACGATCATCAATCCAGCCCCTGGCCCTGCCCAGACACCCCAACAATCCCACCCTGGGCATCCCTGGGAGGGTTTTCCAAACTCTCCTGGAGCTCTGGCAGCCTCGGGGCTGTGCCCATTCCCTGGGGAGCCTGGGCAGTGCCCAGCTCCCTCTGCAGATGAACCTTTCCCTAAAATCCAACCCAAACCTGCCCTCCTGGCACAGCTCCAGCCATTCCCTGTCCTTGGCACCAGGGACAACAGTTCAGTCTCTGCCCCTCTGCCTCCCCTCACAGACTGCAATGGCTTCAGAACTCCAAATATTCTGGGGGGCAAGGTCTGATTTTCAAGGCCACAGAAATAAGGTTATGAGACATTTTTTGTGATGCCAAGAGCTAGCAGAATATCAAGTAGGCCAGAAAACAACGTGCCAGGTGAAGAAGGCAATGAGGAATTGCTCTAGACCACAGATACCATCTGAATGATGAGCCTTATTTATGGGAAATAAAGCCAGAGCTGCTGCTGCTGCTGAGGATATGTCAGGACTCACCAACTGCATTTTAAAAGGAAAAAAAAACAACTCTAAGGCACAGGACGGGATAGTGCTGCTGCTGCTGCTGAGGATATGTCAGGACTCACCAACTGCATTTTAAAAGGAAAAAAAAACAACTCTAAGGCACAGGATGGGATAGTTGGGGTGTCCTGTGCAGGGCCAGGAGCTGGAATTGAAGATCCTTGGGGATCCCTTCCAGCTCAGGATATTCCATGATTCTATTCCATGGAGCAGTTGAGGGAAAGTTCCATTTTTAAATGCACATTCCTGGTTCACTACCCTTGAGAGCCATTGGGAGCTGCCAGCAGGCTCCTTTGATGAGAGAAATCTCAGAGAAGAGTTTTCACAAAAGCTGTAAGGATTGCACAGGCTCATGCCCTGAGAAAGGTGGGGAAGTTAATCCAACTTGCTGATTTTTCATCTTGTCAAAGTTTTCTGTTTATGTTTGTAGCAATTTTGCGAACAACCTATGTCTAAAATCATAGAAAAGGCAAATTTATCTCTCAACAGAAACTTGAGTAACGCAACCCAATACGTGGGGTTTATACAGATTAAAATATCTACATTGTTTTGGCAACTCACAGGCTATTCTTGACCAAGGTAACTCTGGATTAGGATTTTGGAAAAGGAGATTTTGGGTTTCCACAGCACTCAGGTGTGCCAGGCATCAGTGCTGTTTTTCTTTCTCACCCTGTGTAGAATTTCTTTTGGGTTTCACCTACATCAGCCATACTATCCCTTAAATTGTTATTTAATATATGCAACTATAATGAATATCTTGATAAAAATCTGGGGTTTTACCCATCTGTGGCCAGTGCCTGAGCAAGGTTCTCCCCCAGCTGATGGAGCAGGAGATGGAGCAGATCTGCAGTGAGAACCACCCTTATTTTAAGGACAAACTGAATCATAAAAATGACAATAATTATTAATAATTCACGTAGGAAAAGGGAGAGGAAGAGGCAGATTTTATTGTTGGATCACTGCCTCTATCCTAGGAGGATTTAAAATGATGAAGGCAGCCAGGCTGTATTTCTTCCCTCAATGGCTAAAATCACAAGGAGAAGGACTGCAAATATTGAGGAAGATTCATAGTTATGCTCATATTTGCATAATATTCTTCATACTCTCATTCCTGGGCTCTCTTGAAACCTGAATTGTTTTTCATGGCACTTGGGAAAGGAAAGGGAATACATTATAAACACTTTTACAAATATTTTTTTAATTTAACACTGAGTCAAATATTCATCCTTTTAGTTGAACATTGACTGCAAAAGGGTGATAAAGATATTTGTTTAAAGTCTAATATTCCTACAGTGTGAGAACCTTGACTCCATGCTCTTTATTAGGTGACTTTGAACAAAACACTGAGCAACTGCAGAAAAAAGATACTCAGAGCAGAACTCAGGGAAAATGTAGAACAAATTTTGAAAACAGGCTTTAAAAATATAAACACATATTTAACACTGAGGAGAAAAAAAGAATGACAGTCATGCCCTGTATTAGTCACAAATCCTTAAAGCTACTGAAAATTATGGGCACAAAAGACAAAAATATGTGACTGTGACTCATATATTTGAAAAATTAAAGTAAACAGATTAATATTTTCTTGCACTCTCCATATTTTAAGGACTTTGAGAATTTAACATAACACTTTAATGCCAAAGTCCAGCTAAAAATACCATTTTCATGTAAATCTCCTTCTTCTCTAAATTTGTAAGTTATCTGCTCAATTTCATGGGTGATGTTTGGTTTCCAAAGAGCTGGAACAACTTTCACACTGAGTCTTCCTTCTCGCCTTTAAAATATTATTTTAGAATCTGAATATTTTAAAAAGAAACTTTTGCCACCAGCAGGTTCTTTTATCACATTACGAACACAAAAGCTGATTTTTAAGAAAAACTTGAGTTGTTCTTTTGCACCCTACGTAGGATTTCTTTTGGGTTTCCCTTACATCAGCCATACTTTCCCTGAAATTATAATTTAATATATGCAACTGTAATGAGTATCTTCATAAAAATCCGGGGTTTTACCCAACTTCAGCCAGGGAAAAGTGGTAACTTTCCTGGGCTTTAAAGAAATGCTACATTTCTCTGCTGTCATGATGAACACTGTGAATTTTGTTGTTTCATGCAGCTTAAATCAGCCCTTTTCCTCCTTTGAAGTTTCAAGGCAGGAGTTGTGATGTTGGAAAAGTTGGTTAAATTTGCAATGTAGGTGCACTGCAATCAAAGGAATTTATCCATTCGTCTGCTATGCTCCAAGGAAGCTTCCCAGTAGAGCGGGAGCTCTTCCAAGGACAGCCAGGACCAACCACCACATCCTTGAGACCCGAGAAATGTGGGAATAACAGTCAGACACCAACAGTTTCACCCCCCCTTCTCCATCAATGTTCCATTAACAGGACATGCTGGCTAGGAGAAATTCCCTCACTGAAAGAGTGGTCAGGAATTGGAACAGACTGACCAGGAAATGGTGGAATCTCCATCCCTGGAAGTGTCAAAGAAGGTGTGGAAGTGGCACCTGGGGACAAGGTTTAGTGGTGGAGTCAGAGTTCCCTTCCAGGACTTTTCCCTTTCCTGGGCTGATGGTGCAGCCTCATTCATTCAGCTTGTTCTGTTCTTTCCCTCAGGTGTTGCTGCTGTTCAGGATTTCCACAAAATTCCCCTCACGCTGATATGTAATAGCTGAGAAGTGCAGGTTCCTACAGGTGGTGAAATTCCCTTTTATTCTGGAGCTTTATAAGCTCAGTGCATTAAGTCCTACTACAGCCACAATTGGAAGACTTTAAATGGATTTAAGACAAGGGATCTTTCTTGCACTTCTTCTTTACAAAGGCTTGGATTTAACCTTTAGGTGGCTACTGAACTGAACCCATTCTATCCTGATTTTCAGAACTCAGAGAGTTCCTAAGGTAGGAGGTTTGTAGACAGAGCAGATGGTGCTGTCCTTTCCTTCAAGGACAGGGAAAAAAAATAAAGCTGCAGTCAGATCTGGACTCCTGAAGTGAAATGGAGATTGTGGAACCTCCCTGTCCCAGGGCAGAGCTGCTCCCTGAGGAGCTGCTGGGAATGCTCTGGGCTCTGAGGATAATGAAGGATGATCCTGCAGGGAAAAACCTCACAGAATTTTAAAGAAAAAGAATTATTAAAGCAGAAGTGCAGACAAGTGCAAAAGATATTTCAGGGAGGAGTTGAAAAGCCGTGTTGATTGGAAGATTTGGACATTTAAGTTGGATATTAGAAAGGAATTGTTCTCTGTGAAGAATTCCCTGGTGCCCAGAGCAGCAGTGCCAAGGCCAGGTTGGACACTGGGGCTGGAGCAGCCTGGGACAGTGGCAGGGGTGGCACTGGATGGGATTTAAGGTCCCTCCCAACCCAAACCATTTTGGGCTTCCATGATTTTACAAAAATTGCTGAGCAAAAAATTGTTTTCATCTGAAAGTAAGAGAGAGGTTTTCCTGAGCTCCATGCATGAATCAGGATTTGTGAACTATGCTTTTTTTTTTGTTTGGTTTTTTTTTTGTTTTTTTTTTTTGTCTACTTCCCTCAATGCTGCAGTAAAGTGCCAGTTATGTTTGTGGTTTCTGGAACACGGAGACCAAGCCTTCTTTCAGTCAATATTTTTCTAAACTTCTCTCCAGTTTTGGCACAAAGGATTGCATTAAAACCCAACAAGACTTCATAAATTTGGTCCCAGTTCTATTATATGAAATAAGGATTACAGAACTGGTAATTTTCCATTATCCAGAACTCATGCTGATGGATATTTAGGAGAATGGAGATTTTCATGCATAACTCACCCTGAGTTAATATATCTTGAGGCAGTTTTAAGCCCCTGATGATTCACTGTGCACACCTGGCTCATTGATTTGTCCTTACTGTGCCCCCATGAAGCTCATACATCACTGGGGAAAAAATACAGAGCTCCACATTCAGCAAAAGAGGGAAAAAATATGGATTTCCAAACCTGGAAGCACATATGAAATTTTTGTTTGAAAACCAAAGTCCTGTAAATATAACTAAGCACTCAATAAATAAATGAGATTTTTTTTTTTTCCAGATACGAGATTGTGCAAAAACTTTTGCAATTACCCAGCTGCAACAATTCCTGTCAAGCTAAATGGAGATCAACCAGAATCAATCAGGGTTTTATGAGAAATTAGATGTAAACTCAGCCTCCCATTATCTGCCTGAATTTGAAACATTTCATGTGGAATTTGAGCTTTGCAAGAACAGAAAGAGTAAAAATGGTAGGAATAGTCCAGTTTCTGTTTATCATTCCTGAAAAGACAAGGGGCACTTGAACAGGTTCCAGTTCTTGGTTATTGAATCACAAAACACCAATAATTGCATTGAAATTGAGCTTTAAAACTTAATCCAGAGTTTACATAAACCAAAAATCAATACAGACAATTAACTAAGTAAATTAAAATAAACTTGTAAATATTTGTCAGATTTTCCAGGTGAAGTTCAAAAACAGAGGGGTTTTTTTTCTTGTAGAAAGAAATATATTCTGGAATGTCTCATTAATTAAATATTAAGCTTTAAATGAAGAAATTAAAATTTTGCTGTTAATTTCAGTGAGTGCAGGAGACAATTCCAATGCTGGAAAAGTGAACCAATGAAGCTGAAGGTAGTAAGAAAAACAAAGAAAAATAGAGTGAGGGCTGCAATTCCTCCTATAAATTCTGCACATGCTCATGGCTTGGGAAACTTTTAAGCAGTACAAAGGATGCTGATGTTGAATGAGCTGTTAAATATGAAAGGAAGAAGAATTTCTGCTTTTATGAGGTCAGAGAAAGAGCTTCTTTTTTTTTTTTTCCTTGAGTCTTTTTGAAATCATAGCAAAAGGAAAAACCTTCAGAAGTATTAGTGCTTTTGGAAGCAAAATTTATTTAGTCCTGCATAATTTAGCCTAAATTAAATTTTTCTCAAGATCAATTAATCCTGGAGAGAAAGCAGACAAGAGAAAGGCAGTTTACTGAAAATTGATACCTCAACTTTTTTCCTCCATCTCCGCCTTTGGGTTGGTTGTTTGGGTTTTTCTCCACTCAGTTGGGGTTGAAGGTGGGTTTTGTTTGAGTTTTTTTTCTGCAGCGCAAAACTTTTGCCTGTGAAATTTAATTTAAAAACAAAACTCTAGTTAAGTACTCTCTATTGAAAAACAAAACCTATGATTAAATATTTATTTTCTTCAAACCATGCTAAGAACCCTACCCTTCAGCTCTGTGGCAAATTTCTATTGGCATTAAATGTTTTAAGGGTTGAGCTGCTCACCAGAAACCAGACGATTCCTCAGCACCAGTTTACCCATGGATATTTTGGAAGTTTCCACTTCCAGCATTTCTTTTGCTTTCACCAGTGGAACCTCTTCCTTAGATGATGTGGAGAAGCTCCAGGTGCCAAAGCACCTTGGGGTGACCTGCAGAAGGTTTACTCCCCCCTTTCCCTCACAGGTGTGGAGTTGGAATTTCCTCAGAGGAAAGAGTCCCAGGATGATGTTTTTACCAAAATTTCCTTGCTGGAAGGAGGAGGGAACAGAGCCAGTGTCTTGGTTTGGGAAACCAGGTGTGTGCTAAGGAAGGCAGGAGTCTGCCTTGGAATGGAAAGTGCAAAGCCCCTCCCTCTGAATTATTATAATTTTGAAATTAAGGGGATCTCAGGCAAAGGTATGGGAATAACAGTTCTTTACTAGGAAAATTAAAAATACAAATGCAATAGTACAAAAAACAGGAGAAAGCTGCTCCTCTGGGAATGCAGTGGGCAAAGGCTGCTGTGCTGTTCCAGGCTCAGATTGTATCCAGGTAGGAATGCTTGGCTCCTGCCCTGGGCGGAGCATCTCCCATGGGATGCTGGAATTTGATCAGCCATGCAGGGACACTCCCTGGCCATGGACAGCAGAGATCTCCTGGAGGGAGGGTTGGCTGTGGGAGAGATAAAGAAAACTGCCCCATGAACAGAGATAACTGCCCACCTCTGACAGATGGCAACAGAACACACACCCAGCCACATTTTACAACCTAAGACAGCCAGGCAAGGCCCTCAGGCACAAAAAGCTTCTTGATTCTCCATCTTCCCAACAGCTCCCGAGTCTGAGCCTCTTCCACACCAGTTTTCACCTTCCCTCTTTACTGAATTTCAGGGCAGCAGCTGAGCCCTGTTTATTTTAGGGATAACCTCATCTGCTGTTTGGCTTGGGGGAAGGAAAAGGAGTGCTGGCTGATGACTTCCTCCTGACACCTCCAGCTGAGACTGACATTTGTTTTCCAGCTGTTATTGGCTTCTAATTATGCCTGGATATTCAGAGGATCAGCTAATTTGCTCTGCAATTTTTGGAGGCAATTTTTAATTCCCTCCGCTCCGTTCGGAAATCGATGCTAATTTCATGGAATTATTAAATATTCAAACAGGATGGGACTAAGCCTGTTGGGATGCCCTGGAGATTCAGCTCAGGTGTGTCTGTAGCACTGCTCTGGCTCAGAAATCCAGACTTCCCAATCCTGCAGGTGGCACAAGCAAGAAAAATGAGGAGCTTTTGCTTCTTTCGTGTTGTCCCATTCAGTGCAGTGAACCAGTGGCTCCTTTCTGCTGTTGGGCAAGGGCAGAGAAATAAGGAGCAGGAAATAAGGGCAGGAAATAGACACTAGAACTGGAGTGTGTGGAGAAACTGAGGCTCTTCTGAATCAATGAAATCATGGAAAACTCCAATGTCAGCACCATGGAAGGAATGAACACAATGCTCCCATTTTTGATTCGGTTTTCTTTCCATTCTGTGCCAAGACCTTAAAACAGAGCCAAAATCTTACCCTTAAAATTCCAGATTCAGTGGTGTATCAGGGATGATTTCACAGGAACAGGGGAAAAGGATGAAGTGATTTTGCACTGCTTACTGAGAACACTTCCAGTGTTGTTTCCAATAAACACATTCCCAAGTATCCCACAGAGGTATCCCTGTATAGAAATATTCCAGTTATAGATTGGAGTTGTTATTGCACCAGCAAGAATCCTGCAGCATTTCAAGCTGTTTGTAACATTTAGCCTTCTACATATTCCAATATAATTTCTGTGTATTGTGAAGCTGTTCCTTTTTAAACATCCAGGCAAGTTTGAAATAATCGAGGCTGTTTAACAGAGGGCAGGTAAGACCTGTGCACATTAACTGAGGTGCCATCAACTGCTTTGCAACTTTATTTTTATAGAAAAACTAAAATCTATCCATATATTTGTGTCATTTACATGAATCCCTTCATTTTCTTTACAGTGTCAGTCCACTCTCTTCTCTCTCACTCTCTTGTTTAAAGGGTGAAATCTTTTGTAGTTTGCAATGAAAGAATTTTCTCCTGACCATCCCAATCTTAGTGAGACCCTACAGTGAAAAATCAGTCAAAATGGATGGTTCACTGCTAAGGAAAAAAATTAAATACCTTTTTGACATCCATAAATTTAATCCAAATGACTGCAGTGGCACTCTGAATAAAACACCCCAATTATTTACTCTTCTTTCCCCACCCCTTCCCTAATGAGCTGCCTTAATTAGGTTCTCTGGCTTCATATAAAGATTTCCCCTTCTTTATTCACATTTGGTGAAATACCATTGATGTTTGGAGCAGGAATACTGAATGTAAGGAGTACAGAATACAATACCAGAACATTAAAATGAGCACTGGTTCCAGCTGAGCATCCCAGCTCCCTCTTCAAACCTGAGTGTTATCCAAGAATTATTTTCCAGAGGCAAATATCAGCTCTGGTTTTGTTGGTGAGGACCTTCCTTTGCACTGCACAAATATTTGGGGTTTTCCTGGTTTCTTCTCTGGTTCACTTCAGTCAGAGCTTTGAAAGCACCAGAAACTTATAAAGAAAAACATATTAATTGTCCCCAAACAGAAAGAAACAATTAAAAACCTCAGTTTTCCATGAGTGAAAACACCAACCTGCTAAAAACTTTTGTAAAATGTTTTTTTTGAGGAGCTGGGGCAATAAAGGAGTTTCTGTCTCTGTTGTCCTAAGCTCTGTCACTGCTGTTCAGATTTGAATACATAAAAAATGGTTAATTTTAGCAGATTGTTCATGACTTTTAAAGCAGGTTGTGCCAGCAATAAAGTACATCACTGTTTTGACCTCCTCTCAAGAAAGCAAAAATCCCTGAAAATTTTTTCTTATTCCCACTCAGCAGATGATGAAGACAGAGTGGAAGTAGCTTGCCCTGAGTCAAGTCCCTAAAGCCTGAATGATCTGTTGGGGATTTAGAGAAAATGGAATAGGTTTAAGAGAGAATTTGCTGGATTAGAGTGGAAAAAAAAAATATAAAAAACCCCCAAAACTCCAATAACAACAACCAGACAACCCAAATCAACCAAGCTGTTTAATTATCCCATTTCTCTCTTGTTGCTTCAGTAAGAAATAGGTTTAAGGGTCTCTAGATTTTGGACCTGTCACTTTTAAGCCCACCAAGCTCCCATCAAGAGTAAAGAAATATTTTCCTTTTTTTTTTTCTCATCAGCACCAGCTCAACAGAGGCTCAGTATCACAGGACCAATAGGTAAAAACACTCAAAAATCTGATTTTATTCCCTCCAGTCAACTTTCCTCTCTGGCAAGGCTTGGATGCACAGAGTCAGCCAGCAGGTGTGATTAAAGTAATAGGATAATTAAAAAGAGCTACATGTGGGCATAAAAATTGGGGGTTTTTTTCAGGCTGCTTTGACTCAGTAGCAAACAACTGCTGCACATCTTCTGCTGCTGCTTTCATGACAGAATTATTTTTGTTTGCCTCAGTTGTCTTTTATTTTAAAGGGGATCTTCATCATGGAAGAAGTAAGTTTATTGTCACAGACACCAGGAGGAAGCAGAGCTCTGTCCCACATCCCTGTGGCACGTGGAGGATGTGCCAATCTTTGAGCCCAGGAGAGAAGCCAAGCCTGGATGATCCCAGAAGCCATTCCCAGTTGTCTTTAAGCCCAGTAGAATAAAACTTGACCTGTTGGACAGTATTTCAGTGCTAGAAATGGGAGGGGAAAAGTGATTAAGCCTCCAGAATAAATTTGTTGAAAAATAGTTTCAACTTATACCATTTTTAGAAAAAAAAGACATTAAGGGAAATGCTGATAATGAGATATTTTTTAATTATTTATTCTGGACTAACTCATATTACCCCTGCCCTAATGAGATAGCAATATTTTAACTATAGCAATATCATTAAATGGTATCTTATCTCAAAATCTGATTCCTAAGTGTCTTTAATAGGCATAAATCTTATCCTTAGATCCAATATGACATCTATACAAGACATTTACTGTATAATATTTTCTTTCCCTTGATATGATTTTTTGTTGGTATATTAATATAATTTTGGATGTGATTTTGCCTTATTCCAAAGGCTGTTTGTGCCTAGATGGTTTATTGTCCCTGAGTAGTGGCAGAATTTATTTCAACATGAACATTTTAAAAGTAAAGAGATCTAATTTTAATAATGGATGCATTAAACCCTCCCATTCTCCAAACGCTTCCTAAGCATGGGGAGAGTTCTCAAATATCCCAAAATGAAGTAACTCCTCAGCTAATTTCATTTACAAAGATTGAAAAGGGCGGGCACAGGCTCCAGGATGTTCCTGCAATAAATTGAATTACGCAGTTTCTTTTTCACTGTTATTACAGATCCTGACTGAAAAATTACCCAGTGTGTTCATACAGAAAAAAAATCCCATGTCAGAGCACTGGACACCACCATAAAATGTCCCTTTTATTGACAGGGCCTGCAATCTGTCACATCCAAAGGACACTTGAAATAAAAACTATGGGATTATTGAAGATTCAAGCCACTGGTAACAACATAATTTGTGTAAAAGCCACTATGTCTCCAGCAGACTTTATGGAAAATCCAAATTGTGGCGTTTTTTGAGGTTAACATCTTTTTAGAAAGAAACAGTGAAAGTTGCCTTTCTTCCTCTACCAAATTGTAATGATATTTTGCAAATTTATGACCTAAAACCTGTAGTGGAAATATGAAAATAACCACATTTATTTTGCCATTGAAAGTCAGGAAAGGAAAGGACCAGTGCAAACAGCAATTGCAGGAGAATGAGACCCAATGCTGCACAAAATGAAAGAAAAAAAATTGGGGATGGAGCAATAAAACTACAGATAAATGTGTGTACCCAAAATGAACTTAATGTTCTCTTTCCTGTTCTGATTTCCCTCCCACTCCCCCAGACAAAAATAGTTCTGTTCCCAAAGTCAGTTCATTGAGGTAATTAGGTTATTTACAAAGAAAGGTCATTAAAATTATGTCCACTATTTTCTACTGACAGAAAAGAACCACTAAATATAAATATCTCTCATTGTTTCAGGGGCTTTGAATTTTTCTGCTTAATGCCCAGAAACTATTTATTGTTAAATATTTCTGTATTATTACCAGTGATGTCAATGATGGTGCATGTAAAGCATATTTTAGTAGTTACATTACATTGTCTCAAATTTGTGGGCAAGATACATCCCAAATATTCAAGTACATTCCCAAATAAGCAGAAGCTGGGAGCAGCATTCAAGCAGAAATACTGACTTAATTCCAGTGCTCCTCTCTCCAAAAGTCAATCCAAATGTCTTGTATAGATATCATATTGGATCTAAGGATAAGATTTATACCTATTTAAACACACTAAGGAATCAGATTTTGAGATAAAATATTGTTTAATAATATTACTAGAATTAAAATATTGCTATCTCATTAGGGCAGGGGTAATATGAGCTAGTCTAGAATAAATAATTTAAAAATATTTCATTATCAGCATTTCCTTTAATGTTTTTGGGTTTTTTTTTTCTAAAAATGGTATAATTTGAAGCTATTTTTCCTCCTAGATTTGGTGTGCAGGTTGAAAAACCTAAATTTCCCAACGAGAGGGCATCACATGCCTGAGCTGGGTTTGGAGAGCACTCAGGGCTGGAGGAGATCCTCTCCCAGCCCCAGAGAGCTCCGTGCCAAAAACTCACAGCCAAAGCCACGAGCAGCCTGGCAAGAGCATCTAGTCTGTGCTTCATTCTTTGCTCCAGGGAAACTCCTCCTCTTCCAGAATCTGGGCATCTCTGAACTTCTGCACTGGATGGGAGCACTCTGCTTGGGCCAGCACAGCATGGAACATCCCCAGGAAAACCTGGAATCTTGCAGCAGGAGCGAGGAGGAACAAAGAATTGCCTCCCATCCTCACATTCAAAATTATTCCAGAGCAAATCACATGATGCCTTAGGATTTAGCTTTTATGTTTTTCAGCTCCTGCACTGCTTTAGTGTAGAACTCTAAACTCCACAGCTGTCAGCTCTGTTCTCCCAGTTTGGGCAGACACAACAATTCCTCTCCAGGCCTGAAACTCAAGGACACCTCACTGCCTCAGGCCACAAGAGATGGAAACAAAATTGAATTTGGGGTGGTAAACTGGGGGTGAATGACTTAATTACCTAAAGCTGTAATTGAAGAATTAATCCCTGACATGTAAATGGACCAAACTCGTAATTGTCTGAAAAACTCATGACCATTGTCCAGCTTGGGAGGCTTTGGACTGCCCAAGGTGTGCCTATTGAAGGCCTGCAATAAATACTAATTTTATTCTCTCAATCTTTTCCAGCCTGTGTTTTAGGTAGCCCTCCAAGGCATCACAGAAACAAGCTGGGAGCTCTCTGCGGGGCTGCTGAGCATCCTGTACATAATTACCCCTGCCCAGAGAAGCCTGGCAGCCTCTGGGATGGCAAACAGGGGGTGGGAAGGATGCAGGAGCAGCTGGGAGGGCTGTGCAGCTCCCCAGGGCTGGCTTCTGGGTCAGCACACACCCAGGGCTGTGAGCAGCACCAGCAGTGATCCCTCCTGCAAACTCTGCAAAACAACATCAGGGAAGCAAACTGTGCCCTTGTGTGGGGTGGGAAAGAGCAGGGCTGTTCCTTATCTACCAAGGGCAGATTTAATTATATTCTGCAAAGCAGACTTGGGGAAAAATGATACCAAAACCGCTCAGATTTTGCCTGGGAACTTTATTATTTGCTCTTTTATTTGACTTAAGTTGTTGTAAATCAGACCAAAGGAAAGTGAGTAATTACTTTTGCCTTATCCAGTGTATTTCTCTATTACCAACACTTTTGACAGATGGCCCTGTTATACCCAAAGATAGAAAGGAAAGCATAATATGCAGTAGATATCCCAGTAAATATAATAAGGCATCACTTTCAGGATCTCCAACCATTCTTCCAAAACAAAAAACAAAGATTCCTTTATTGATAAAGACTTCTTTTTTTTTTTTAAAAAAAAAAAAAAGGTGTCTGTTGGTATTGTTTGTTTCCTCTCTCTCCCACTTTTCAAACAGTCACTGCAGATCTCTGTTTTTGAGGTGAATTGCCACAAATTTAGGGCTTAGCACCTTTCCCCTTTTTTCCTCCTGATAAGTAGGAACTCAGCAACTGAATTCCCCAGGAGTTTGGTTTTACCAAATTCCAAAAAAGTAGAGATTACTCTCCAGTGTGGATCCCTTGATGGTGAAAAGGGATCTGAGTTCATCACTAACAGCAGGGAGCCTGATCTTAGCAGGATAAATCTTAGTCCAAGCAAGTGGAATAGGCTTTATCTCAGCACAGGAGAGCCTGGAGCCTGGCCAGGTCCTGGACAAGAACCTGGTGAGAAACACCAGAGAATGATGGACCTTCCAGCCTGCCATGCCAAAATATTTCATTTTTGGAGGGTGTCAGGAGAACTCTGCTGCCAAGGCTTCACCTTCCCACAGACACTGGTGGTGCCTCTTGCAGCACTGCCACACCAAGAGAAATTTGCCACAAATCCAGCCAGTTCTCCTTCAGAAGCTGTGTTGCAAAGACAAAGAACACAACCAACTCTGGGCTGCAAAGACAGCCCCCAGATAAGTGTGGCTTGAGTGTATTTTATTTTGAGAACACAGGTGAAAAAGTAAGAGTTCAGAACACATCTCCTATCCTTCAAACGACGGGGAATTAAAATACCAAAAGTAAGATATGAATGCAAGTGCCATTATTTGTTAATTGGTATCAAGTGTTGAATGTGAGATAGAGCAGCAGAGGGACATTGCCAACCCCACTGCCTAAAACAGCTAAACACAAAGGATAAAACAAATGCCCTCTTCTAGGCAGGTAGGATCTGACAGGAGGACATAACTTAGAAACATAATTACAGTCACAGTGATGTGATCAGAAAAGAGAGGAGAGATTTAGATTCTTCACTGTGGCTGTAATCCCTGTGCTTAGTGCAGCTTTCCATGCTCAGCTGAATCTGACACAAAAGTGATGAGAAATCTCTACCAAAACCCCTGCAGATCTCTGTTCATTACCATACAGAGCTCTGACATCTTGCAACATGAATGGAATCACAGAAAAATAGGGATTAAAAACTCAATGCCAGCCCAACTCCAGGTTATGATCTTTGCCAGCACAAACCCAGTGGAAGCTACATGGATATATCCACCTGGAATGACAGGAAACAACCTAAAATCAGGCCAGTCTACCTGCAGCCTCAATGGCTGTTCTGATCCCATTATACTACTAATATTTGAAGGAAATAAAGGATGCAATGGTGGTTTTGATTCCCTTAATTCAAGTGCTGGGGACCCTGCTCCAGCAGGGAGTAGATGTCCCTCCAGGGATATTCCCTGCCTCTTTACCCAAAACCTGCTGAGGTCTGAGAGGAAATTCTGTTTGCCCCAGCCAACACTTCCTTTTTCACCTCCTTTATTTCTTTTCTTACCCCTTAATTGACTATTAAAAATCCCCAGACACTTCCAATGTGCTTTCATTTCTTTCTGCCTTCAACTCAACTTTTAGCATGACCATTGCAGTATCTCCTTGGAGATTATCCCGTTCCAAACCCCCTGCAAGGACACCAAGGGCTGACATTTTCCTTGTATTTCAGACGTAGCCATAAGTTCTGCTGAAGAATTAACCTGGTGCTACTTAAATAAAAACCCATCTCAGCCTTAGAATATTCTTTGTCAGAAAGGACAGGGAAAAAACCCTTTAAAGCCCAGCCCATCCAAAGCAGCACATTTGCAACGTTCATGACCTCCTTATTCCATTTGCCCCAGTTCAATTCTTGGTTTAGCTGCAAGAAGGTGGATGGAAACTTTATCTGCCTGCTAGAACAGCCTCTTCCCAACTGCATTAGCTCTTTAACTAACACATAATCAGAAATTAAGTTCTCACTGCCAGCTGTAGAAATGCAGCTCAGGGAAAAGTGGGAAGTTTTAATTTCCCAGTGCCCCCATTATGCTGCAGCTGTAACAGCCCCGTGGTTTTGTCAAGATCTACAATTTTCTTGTACTTTTTCACATTTGATTCCAGGATGCTGTCACAGCAGTGCATCCTGGAAGAGAATTTAGAGAAAACCATTGCAAGAAATCCTCAATTTTATGGGCCCCTACTCTAAAATCTTTGCAGAGAAGATTGCAGAAAAGAAAAAAAAAAGTATTTATATGTATGTGGGCTTCTCTTTATGCTAATATCATGTATTACTCTGCATTACAAAAAAGAAAGAGTGTGTTGCATTTATACTCAAAAGAGTTCCAATAAACATAAAAAATATGGGTGTTTAAAATGACAGCAATTTTTAAAATCTGTAATTTAGAAGGGCAACTTCATAATTTTCATATCTGCAGGAAAAGCTGTTTGAGCAGTTTTAAAAGCTCACTGTAACTGCAATTGTAAACATGGAGCTGAAAAGCATAAAGATGAGTTGCTCATTTACATTTTTATCTGTGTTGTCTTAGAGCCATTAATTGTGGAAATGAAACAGAGAAATATGTATTAAACCCCAGGCTACTAGAAATTAATATACACAGAGAATAGAAATATCTGGAAGTTAGGGATGACCTCCATGTTTCAGAGAAAGATTAATCAAAGCCCGAGCTATGGTTTCCAATTTACTGCAGAACAACAGCTCCTATTTCATAACAACTCCAGGAACACCATGCCAGCTTTAGCAGCACTTAGACGATGTGGGTAACAACTAAAGCCAAGGCTCAGGGTTCTGGAGCATGAATTGCTGCACAGGAAAGCCAGGAGTGTGTTTGTTTAATTGCAGTGTGCTTTAATGAGAGGGCTGAGCTCAGATCTCCCCACCCCAGCCCCGCTGCCATCCATATTCATTTTCAGCCCATTTGGGACAGCCTTGAGCTGATGACAATTGTCACAGCCACACCAGAGCAATGAGGCCCGTGCAAAGTGACACCATCCAGGAGGGGCTCTTGGCTGGTGGGAGCAGGAGCCTGGCTCAGATCAGTCCCCTGGTGTTGCATTCACATTCTCTGGAAAATCCCAGGGCACCCCACAAATACAATCCCCTGGCTCCAGCCCACGAGGGCAAGGCAGAGCCCCAGGAGCCACAGCAAGCCCTGCCGGGCTGCAGGACAGGGACAGAGCAGCTGGACAGTGCCCAGCAGAAAGGGAGCTGGGGCACTGATGGACAGCAGGCTGGACATGAGCCAGCAATGTGCCCAGGTGGCCAGGAAGGCCAATGACCCCTGGCCTGGGTCAGGAATGGTGTGGCCAGCAGGAGCAGGGCAGGGATTCTTCCCCTGAGCTCGGCACTGCTGAGGTCACACCTTGAGTGCTGTGCACAGCTCTGGGCCCCCAGTTTGGGAAGGACATGGAGGGGCTGGAGCGTGTCCAGAGAAGGGCACAAGGCTGGTGAGGGGTCTGGAACACAAGAGCTGTGAGGAGAGTCTGGGGATGCTCCCCTGGAGAAAAGGAGGCTCAGGGGTTCCCTCATCACTCTCAAGCACCTTTCAGGTAGCTCCAGTCAGGTGGGGCTGGTCTCTTCTCCCAGGCAACCACTGAGAGAATGAGAGGACACAGCCTTAAGCTGTCTGGGGAAGTTTAGGTTAGACATCAGAAAAAGACCCTTCACTGGAAGAATGATTGGGCCCTGGAGTGGCTGCCTGGGGAGGTGTTGCAGTCACCATCCCTGGGTGTGTTTGACCAAGTCTGGATGTGGTACAGGGTGCCAGGGTTTAGTTGTGGTGTCAGGGCTGGGTTGGACTTGATGATCTTGAAGGTCTCTTCCAAACTTGTGATAAAAAACCAAACCAAACAAAACCCAAGAGGACACAGCCTTAAGCTGTGCCAGGGGAAGCTTACGTTAGAAATTAGGAAAAAATTCTTCACAGAATGAGTGATTGGGCAGTGGAATGGGCTGCCCAGGGAGAGGGTGGAGTCACCATCCCTGGAGGGTTTAACAAAGCCTGGACCTGGCACTCAGTGCCAGGGTTTAGTTGAGGTGTTAGGTCATGGGTTGGACTCAATGATCTCAAAGGTCTTTTCCAGCCTGGTTCATTCTGTGATTCTGAGCTGTCTCAGGGCATCTCAGAGCAGAATTTGCCTCCTGGTTGTGTGTACCCCTGGAAGGAACGTGGGAACTGTCGATGCAGTCAGCTGAAACTCTGAGACTCAGTGAATCAGCCAGTGAACTCTCCCAGCCACACAGAGCTGCCCTCCCCGAGGAGCGTAATTTTAATTTAATGTTCTTATGTTAATACCTAGGAAATGTCATGGCATTTAAGCTGCAGGACTGCATTGTAACCAACTTCTTTATCAAATTTAAGGCTCCCTCTGGCCAGCCAGGGGATGGGGCTCAGATGGGGCAAGCAGGAGGCAAAGAGAGCCAGATGCTTTTGACAATAAAAGCAAAGGCTGCTTTTCTGTGCTGACATGGGAATGCTGGGCTGCAGCTTGACTGTTACCAGCAGCCAAATTGGAAAAAATATTGATTGGGGGAAAAAAGAATACAACACACAGAACACCTATCTAAATGAATGTGATGCAGTCTTGTGTAAATCAATACCCAGTCTTCTCAGCTGAGGAGCGAGGAGATCTTTCAGCATGCCTGACATTTTCCCCATCATTTATGAGTCGAAAAATGCTTCCCAAATTCCCATGGAACAGCCCAACAACTGCTGAAGTGCAGAAGTTGGAGCACAGGGATCTGTAAGCAAATAGAGCTGCTCATTTGAGCATCCTCATCACTTGCTAACTCCACTGAGGCCTCATCAACCATTCTTTTATATTAGTCATGCAATTATTGTTATTATTATTATTCTTGGGTAGCAGGTGCGTCCTGATTTTACTTTTCAGGACACAGGAAAAGTTTCCATTGCAGCAAATTTACACTCATTAAGAAGCAGAGAAGAAAGGGCAAAATAATCTCCTTTTTGCTGCTTGAGAAAAGAGGCAAACTGAGGGAATTAAGAAACTTGCCTGGTAAATCCATTTCCAGCAATTTCTCTGTCCTTCTCCTGGTTGCATCTCTTTGCTGCAGTCTCAAATCTGACCCCAGAAAATGCTGTAGATGTGAAGGCACAAAGTCAAAGAAATATCCAGAATCCAAGTGAGAGATCAGTTTTCTCTACAAATTTAATTGATACACTTTGAAAATAGAGGGCTGCACCTCCTTTTTTGCTTCTGATAAGGATTGGAGACACATGAATAACCAAGATCTAACTGCCCTCAATTTTCAGTAAGATCAGTCTCTTACATTCCTCTTACACCTGGTTCAAAATTTTCCCTTCAATCTCCATTTCCATCTCCACCCTCTCTAAAAATATTGATTCTCAGCTTCTTGCTGATAATTCCAAACTTCTTGCATGTTTAAAATCACTTGCAGTGACCTGTTACACATCAAACTTAACTTTCAGAATGATCAGAAATTGTGGCTTTGCTTAGAAATATAAATTCTAATAAAAACAAAGTTGCAGTGACACATTGTAAGTGTTGAAAAGAAGTATTTTGTTCACAATTCATCACCTGCCCAGCTGTAATTCCCCATGTATTCTTTTTATATAAGGACTCAGGTTTCCAAATCACCTTGATTGATGTGAAAGAATTGCACTGATATGTTATTGTATAAAGAAATATCAGGGAATTTTCTCACTCCATGTGCAAGTTAACATCCATTGCTCACTCAGGGGTCTGGCTGGAAACAGAGAAAAATATCTTAAAAGCATCAGTTTTCTACCTAAAAATCCTAATTTAATTTACACTATTTCACACAGGCATTGAACAAAGTGAGGAAGACAACAGCTCTGTGAGGATATTCAGGATCACCCTTTCCACAGGAAAATCTGCTGGGAAGGGAGGATCAGAGCCCTCCGAGGGATCCCACTGATGCCTTTGGGGCTACCTAAAAACAGAGGCCAGGCAGAATTAAGGGAATAAAAAGCTGTTCTATTTATTGAAGGGCCTTCAGGTACATTTAGGGCAGACAAAGCCCCCCAGGGGCTGCACCCAAAAATGGATGATGGGTCAGGGTGTCTCCCTGTTCTTCTAAGTTCTTCTAGGCCTTCTGATGTTTATATTTTTGTAATGGAGTTCTCACACACTTTTTCATGTAAATAATGATTGTTTTGCATTCCTTTCTGAAGGAGGAGAAAATTGATGGACTGTTGGTTTGACCAGTGTCATTGGAGAGGTGGCAATTTCATCCTCCAATCCACTGGCACTTTTGAAAGTCTATAAATATTGGAGTGCAAAAATAAACTTCCCTTCTTCTTACCTTGAAGGTTTCAGAGTGCATGACGTTCATCTCGTGTCCTATTGCAACATCAGGGTTTTCACACTTTGATAAGTTTGGTCCATTTGCATATTGGGGTTAATGTCCCAATTCCAGCTTCAGCTAATGAAGTCATTGACCCCAAGTTTGCTCCCCCAACTCACTTTTGTTCCCATCTCTGGGCCTGAGGCAGTGAGGTGTCCTTGATTGCCAGGCCTGGAGAGGAATTGTTGTGTCTGCCCAAACTCGGAAAGCAGCAGCTCCCACTGGGTGTGGAGTTTAGAGTTACACACTAAAGAACTGCAGGGTTACAAATAGATGGAAAATAGAAAAGCTGAAGTCCTAAGGCATCACCATGCAGCCACTGCTCCTTTCCTGCAGAACACTTCTCATTCTGGGCATGCACATTCCCAGCACAGCAGCTATTTACAGCTGGAACACCTGTGTGATACCGCCGAGGAAACGAGTAATAAGCATATTAATGACACCACTATTAACCAATTAATTAGTTCCTGCTGTCTGCACTGGAATACTCCTGCTTTCCCTGTCTAAAGGGCAAAATAGTTCTGTCCACACAGGCCAATAACCCAGCTCACCTTGCTGCCAGGGAAAGGCAGCAAACATTGCTCTCTGCTTTCCATCAGGAGTTTGGGTTTATCTGGCAGTGTTTTTAGATTTTTTTTTCCTCATGGAACTCCAAAAGGAAAGCATTGTTCTGATTCTGAGTGTCTGAGCCTGCCTTCCATGCAAACACAGCCCCTTCCCACATCCCTCTTTCTCCATGAGCTCTCCAGGCAGCAACATTAGGAGAGAGCCTTCAGAAACAAACTGTCAGCTCTGGGATCCCACATTAGCAACATCATTAGCCAATTCACTGTTGGATAAAAGCCTTCTCATCTTAAACACTCCTACTTATATTGAACTTCACCCACCCATGTTAGTCATTTAATTTTAATGTTTCATTTCACCCAATGTATTTTTGTTTTTTTACTTTATAATTTTAATCTCAGGCTCATTTTCCTTTTAGTACAAAAGCTGTCTTTAACCTTGTTGTACTTCAGCTCTTCAGCTCAATACAATGGTTAATGTCATTTTCTACTGAGATTTAGAAACAGGAAAAAAATGCAGTGTTGGTGAGGACTGTATTGAATAGCTAACTTCTCATTATGCCACATAAACTCCATCATAACAGAGAACAGAGATCACCTTTGAGCTAATAAATGAATGAAAAGAAGGATCTAAAGCTGGACTCTTGCTCACATTACAAAGATTACATTTACTGCTTGTTTCACCTTAGGCTCTCAGCTCATGTTTGCCAAGACTTAGATATGATAATCCCTGTGAGAAGACAGAGGGGAAAAGAACTTAAATAACATTTATTCTTTAGAACATTTAAGAGCAGTGTTCAGAAATGCCAATTTCCTGATCAGTTGGATGCTACTCTAACCCAAGCCCAGATGGAGGGGCTGGAATTTCACTCTCATTCCCTGGGATTCATCTGTGAAGCTGCAGTTCTTCCCCTTTTCTCTCTCCTAGCTCAGCTCAGACCTGTGCTCATCTCCTCCTCCTGCTGCAGCAGCAGAATTTCCAACCAAAAATCCTCGGGCAAGGACACAGGTGGAGGTGTGTGCTGTGCCATCAGAGTGCCTGGGCAAATATTGATTGTTAATTTTTATTATCCAGATTGGCATGAGCAAACTGTGCCCAGCCCAGAGCCAGCATCCTACTGTGCCAGGCTCTGGAAGCACACAGTGGGATAAAAGTTCCTTCCCAGGAATCTGCTATTCCCTCCTGGTTCTGGTGGAATTTTCTGCACAAAACACCACAGTTAATCTTGTGTTCCTTCAGCAGTAACTTGCCCTCACTGTGCTTTTGGCAATTTGGGAGAACAGCTCTGCTTAGGTTTGTAATTCCTACAGCTCCTTTTCAACA
Source organism: Pyrgilauda ruficollis (assembly GCF_017590135.1). Classification (NCBI taxonomy): domain Eukaryota; kingdom Metazoa; phylum Chordata; class Aves; order Passeriformes; family Passeridae; genus Pyrgilauda; species Pyrgilauda ruficollis. Next base: position 2,830,419 of record NW_024508101.1, read on the forward strand.
GGAACTGGGGCTACAGAACAATTACAGCAGCTGAAGAAAGAAGATTTCCAAGACCCTGTTCTTTCATTCTTCTCTTTCAGTGACCTCCAAAATCTAAAGGAGAAGGTAAAGATCCAGGAGCAAGGAGAAAGTGACCTTTCCTCTAAGGCAGACAATAAACAGCAAAGGGTATTGTTAGCACAGGCGTTTAACCACACGTCTCATTAACTTTAATGGGAACCTCGCCTAAATATCCCAACATCACTCCCAAGCTATACCCTCCAGTGGGATGTCTGGGGGAAAAAATGCCCAGAGAACATCTGAAAAATAAAAAAAAATTTTAAAAAATAAAAAAAAGAAGACAAGAAATACCAAAGAAGAACGCAGATACAAAAGTACCCATGTGGGTAGGAATACATGAAGATATTTGTGTGCTCCCTGTGAAAAGAGGAATAGTCTCCCAGCCAGACAGGAAGGGGCTTTGGAGTATTCAACAGAAGGAGAACATAACTAGAAAAAAGTATCCAAGGAGCAGTTCCATTAGCAGCAGCAGGGATAGCTATGGGAAAGCATAAGGGGAATCCATAGGGAAAATCAATCTACAAACCCCAGTGTGACAGTTTTATGTTTCCCCATTATTTAATATAATAGAGAGATGTAGGCATTAAAGCATTCAGGTTAAAGTATTCATGAATAATAAAATCATATTCATTTTATCTGGTCACATTCTATTCAAAATTATTTTATTACCTTCCAAAGGGTAACTCTGGCAAGGTTTTTGAACATGTTAAGATAATTTAAAAGTAACTGCTTAAGTTGTTTAAACCTCAAATGGCTCCTTGCATTTCTGTCTTTCTGAAAGCTGAGAATGAAGAGGGAAGAGAAGAAAAATAAAACGTGCATCTAGAACAGAAGGGGACAGGCTGTACACAACAGGGCTGGAGAAATGAATTTGCTTACAGAGAATTTCCCACGTAAACATCGAAACATTTTGTTCAAAATGAGCTTTGAAACTAAAAATGGCACCGAGCACGGGGCTGCTCCTTCACACACACAGAATTATCACAGCTGGTCCTACTGATAAAAGTGAGCATTAAGATCCCTGCTGATGAAGGCATTTAGCAGTACAGAACTGAAGTTTTCTGGTTCTGTCTGAGCCTCTGGAGGGAAGCAGGATGCTGGTGGCACTGTCCTGTCACCTGAGCCCGTTCACAGAGTGACCAGTGCATATTAATTCACAGAGTTCACAGAGTGACTAGCACATATTAATTCACAGAGTTCACAGAGTGACTAGCACATATTAATTCACAGAGTTCACAGTTGTCCCCTCCCCAAGTGCCCCAGGCCCCCTTCCTCACCCCACTGTGCTGCCGGGGGAGCTCCCTTCCCCTCTCAGGGCTGTGGTTTGCGAACAGGGTGATAAAGGACGTGGTTCTGCTGCTGCTGAGCACAGAGCCAGAGGTGTTTTCTGGGTTTTGTGCTGCCACGGTGGCCAGGGCACTGAGGGGGAAATGGGGAGGGGACACAGCCAGGACAGCTGGTCCCACATGGCCAAAAGGACATTCCAGACCAGGAGCCCCTGCTCAGCGTGTGGAGCAGGAGGAAGAAGAGGGGAGGACACTTGCAGTTATGGCTTTTGCCTTCCCAAATAACCTTGGCCTTTTGAGCCCTGTAAATCAAAATATGAATCCAAGATATTTTTATTTTTGGCATTTCATGAGCTTTATTCTTCTGTGAGCTTCAAGCCTGGCTCAGAGGAGCTTTGGGCACGTGCTGAGACACACGAATAACCCAAAGGCTTCGAGCTGTTTGGTTCCTCCCTTGCACCCAGGGATTTGGCAATTCCCTGCAGCCAGGCAAAGGAAACTGCAAATCATTAACTAAATAATCTTTGCCCATGACAAAGACATTAATCAAAATGTCTGTATTCATGTTCCAGAGGGGCATTTAAACCATCATCCAGTCATTCACTCCGGTACAACCCAATGTCACTTCCACTGAACAGCATTCAGAATTCCTTCCTAAAGTATGACAGTGTCTAAACTAATTTTAGTTTCATGGAACAGCTTCCATTTCAAAAACATGCAGTATTTATGGGATTGAGCAGAAGAAAAAAAAAAATCAGTTGTGAAATTCAGTTTTGTGTCAGGGAAACAGAAGGAAATATTCAGCATTTGAGCTCATGCAGCCTCACCACCTGGACAAAGCTTTTTTAATAAAAAGCAGCCAATCTTTTTGCAAACCCCACAGTTAAATTCCCAGGTGCCCCAGTACCCCTCACTCTCATTTCTCACCAATTCTACTACCTCAGTCCTAAATCCTTCAAGAGCAAATTTTCAGCAGTGCACAAAATGTGAATTCAGCAGGCAAAAATTCCCCAAAAGCAATCCCCATCAAGCCCACAGCACCGTGCATTTATTTCTCCTCACAACAAACTGTTTTTGTCAGGAGCTAAACAAAACACAAGACAATAAATCCAGAAATCCTGTTATATTACACAAATTATTCCATAATTGGAAACAAGGCTGTTTTACCTCTCCAGTGAGAGCAAGAAACAAATGCTTAAAAATAACCTTCCAGGAAAGATTTGATTCCTTGATTATTTTGCTTTTTAATAGGAAACTATGGAGAAACAAATGGAGTTGATGCTCACATTAAATCCCTGCTAGAAAGTGAATTTTTTCCCTCTGAGGGTGGGCAGGCCCTGGCACAGAGCAGCTGGGGCTGCCCCTGGATCCCTGGCAGTGCCCAAGGCCAGGCTGGACACTGGGGCTGGAGCACCTGGGACAGTGGGAGGTGTCCCTGGTTGGAGCTGGATAATTTTTAATGCCCCCTCCAGCCCATTCTGGAATTCTCTAATAATTATGGTGCAGACCATGCCTTTCTGTTGGAAAATACAATCATGAGTAACTGAAGATACAGTAAAAAACCTTGGAATATATTGGAATTTATGTCATAAATTATGGAATCGTGCTAGTTTTTACTGGCAGTCCTATGGGCTTTGATGAAGTATTTTATCATCTCAAACAGAGAAGGTGAAATGAGTGACAGCAAAACATCTTAACCCAGGAATTCAGCCAACAGGAAAAGGCTTCCTGAAGGAAAAAGCCACATTTCCACATCTAACACAGGGCTGCTCTAAGTAAACCCTCATCATTAAGTCAGATTTCTGATGTATTTGTCCAATTTCACTGTGTTTGCAATAACACAATGACACCCACACAGCTTCTGTTCTGGTCTCCAAATCCAAAATTCAGCCCAAAAAATCCTCGAGAGGACCAGGCTGATTATTTGGCTGGAAAAGGTGGAATCTCCACGCTGAGGGCTGGGAAAGGTCTGTTCTTTTTGAAACATCTGAGTTATTGTCTCAGAGATTCAGAGGGCTGTGGGCAGTTGGGGTGGGTGGGCTTTTAGCAGGAGAGCTCATGCACCGAGAAATACAGCTTTAGGGAAGAAAATCATGAAGTATTTGGCAGGTAGGTCACGTCTGAGTAATAGTCACTTGACAAAAAACCCACAAGAGTTTGACTCTGATTTTCTTAATTTAGAATATTTCCAGAACTCCTAGTGCAGAGTTTGAAAAGGTGTTAGAAACTCAAAAATGAATGACACAATTGGAGTTTTGCAAAGAAAATATTTTAAGTTGAAAAAAAAAAAGGAAAAAAAAAAGAAAAAACAACACCAAACTCTTCACTGTGGGAAGAAAACCAATAAATCATTTCTGCATTCAACTCTAATTTCTCTGTCAACTTCTCTTTGATTATACACCCAGGAGCTTGATGAGAACTAAACTACAGGCTCCCTCATCTGCAGTGTGCAGCAATTCCCTGCTAGAGATGCTCATTATGGCCACAGGCACCAGGCCAGTGGAATAGGGCTGCTAGATAGTTATTGCTAGGTTTTAAGCATAAAAAACCAAACATTAAAATTTTTGCAAAGAAAATATTTTAAGTTAAAAAAAAAAAAAAAAAGAAAAAAAAAAGAAAAAACAACACCAAACTCTTCACTGTGGGAAGAAAACCAATAAATCATTTCTGCATTCAACTCTAATTTCTCTGTCAACTTCTCTTTGATTATACACCCAGGAGCTTGATGAGAACTAAACTACAGGCTCCCTCATCTGCAGTGTGCAGCAATTCCCTGCTAGAGATGCTCATTATGGCCACAGGCACCAGGCCAGTGGAATAGGGCTGCTAGATAGTTATTGCTAGGTTTTAAGCATAAAAAACCAAACATTAAAAAGCACAGTAATCACAGCCACCTCAGCTCTCCCATAATAGCTCCAGAAAAAAAGAGGGTTGGCTGGGTGAGGGCAGCCTGGCTGGGCAAGTGTGCCAAAATCCCAAATCCCAAGCACAGCCAGGTGCTGTCATGGTGGGGAATTGAGAAAAGGGTGTAAAGAGACTCCACTGTTCTTTACAACAGCCTCTCTACCCCTGAATCCCCAGCAAATTCTCTCCTGGAATGTATTTCCTACTGGGCTATCCTGTATTTTATTTATTAAGCTTAGCAACAAACAGGGGTGGGGGAAAAAATATAGATTACATAAGGCCCAGTAAAGAGATAAAGCAAACACTGCTCCTGCAGCAGAGCCCACTGCAGGGCTGGCTGAGGGAGCCAACATTTTATCTGGTTTAGAAAGGAGGTTTTACCTTGATGGATGTTTCTGTTACATATAGACATTCTTAAATTAAAATGAAGCTAAGCCAAAAATATTTATCAAAGGTCATAGACTTCTTATTACCTGTGTAATAGTGTTGCCATCACTTTGGCTCACAGCTCAGTGAAATTCTACTCATTGGGCTGAACAAGGTTGTGCCAGGTAATGTTCCCATAAAACTAAAGGACAGTTCTTGCCCTAAACAATTTACCTGTACAATAGCATATATTGCCTCTGCTACTGCCTCTCTATTTTTGCTTGTCCTAACACAATGGGAACACACTGATGTTACTGCAGAAAAAAAAACTGGGATCTCATCTATTGGCTCTTAAATCCTTGTCTCCCCATCTCCTTGGCTTCCATGGGAAAGTTGCAGTGCTTCCCTTCCAGCTTCCTTCCCTCCCAGCTCCACTCCTCACACAGAGGATTGGGAAAAATGAAGGTGGGTTTGTGTTAGGACAAGGGTGTTCTACTTCAGTTATTTATTGCAGTAATCACCCCATGGAACTGTGCTTCCCTCAAATTGCACATATAAATTACCAGCTATTACTCCCCCTCGCAAAGGTTAACGCAACCTCCTGTTTTACAGGTAGAGTGAAATTTAGAGGTTAAAACATGCTTATGAGTAGATTTTTCCTCCCTGCTTCACCAGCGACAAGGTAAGGGGCGAGGAAGGCAAGGCATCACCCTGAGAGCAGCTGATCTGCTAAGTGCAATTACAGAGGAGTTCTGTGAAGCATTCTGCAGTGCTGTACATGAGCTCTGAGATCTGGCTTCCCTCTGCTATTCATTTCTCAATTTTCAGCTTCAAAGATCTTGGACATTCTCCTCCAGGCTCATCTACAAGCAGGAATCCAAGGTCTAATCACGTTGGATGATTTGCTCAGACGCAGGATTTGTTGCAGCAGTCTCGAGACAAACCAGCAGAAGGGGAAAAAAAAAGGCAGGAAGTTCATGCAATATTAGAGCTGCTTTTATTTTCCCCAAACGCTGTGACAATCCTATTGTCCTTCAGAGACGTGAGCAAATTTACCTTGTGGAATTTGAGCAGGATTATTATGGGTTTTGTACTTGATAATCTGCTTTTTTTATAGAGTCTTTTGTGCGAGGCTGTGTTGGCTGTGGTTCCATTGTTGGAGACACAAGAGCCCTGCTGATTGCTGACAAACAGCACCTCTGGAATGAGGCCACACTCCCACCAGAGATGCAGGAAGAGCAGCACAGGAGATGCCACCTGGTGCAGTCAGCCCCAGGTAGAAAGAGGGGACAAGGAAAACTGCTGTCAAATGCTGTATGAGAAGGGCAAAAGCCTTTTAGTGATGAGAGTGGTGTAAAGTCACCACCTAGGTATTCAAATGTCTCTAGAACCTGGGGACTGCTGGTGCAAAAACAGGAGCAGTAAGTACTGACACTCACATTGCTTCCTATACCTCATTTAAGATACAAGTAGAAAAAAAAAAAATAAATAATCCAGAGCCCATGAATACAGGGTTCCTCCGCAGCACAGAATCATTCAGGCTGGAAAGTTCCCTCAGCAGCATACCCCAAGGAGCCTCTGGCTTCTTCCCAACATGCTGGTGGTGGGAATTCCTGCCAGGGAGTTCAGCATAGTCTGGAGCTCTTCCCCCAGAGCCACCCCACAGGACCTGAGCAGGGCAGGGTCAGGGGCACCAAACCAACCTGTGGTGACAAAGCAGCTCCAAGGTGCAGCTGGAGAAGCCAATCCAGCTGAATCAGGGTCACAGCCAAGGCAGGGACCACCTCTCTCTCAGCAGAGTTAAATCAGATTGAGACCCCAGGGCTGAGCTTAAATATAGACCCCAGTGGCAGACCCAGATGAGGCTGGTCAGGTCCTTCAGGGGCTCCTGGGCAGACCCAGATGAGGCTGGTCAGGTCCTTCAGGGGCTCCTGGGCAGACCCCCCACGCTCTTATTCCCTCTTCCCACTCAATGATCAACATTAAAAACCACCCAGAAAGGACACACCAGTGAGATACAGAGGTGTTTTTTAATCCAGAAAAGCTGTGGGGCTGAACCCTCAGCTGCTGCACATCATTTGGAGTGGAATCAGTTAACAGCAGAGGAGGATTTAGCACCTGATTTTGTTCTAATAACCTATCACATTGACCAGTCCTTTTGTTAATCTGAGCATTTAAATGAGTTCTTATTAGAAAAAAGTAACTAGAGCTGCAAAAAAGGAACAAGGTAAGGCAAGGACAAATACATAATTATCTTGAATATGAAAAAAAATGGTGCAGCAGAAGTTCATGTTCCTTTGTGTGGAACACAGCCCAGTTAATGTACAATTTAGATGCAATAGTTTTCTCTGGCTGGGAAATCAGTTTGATTTTTTTTTTTTTCCCTCAGCTTATGCTTTTAACATTTTCCCAAAGAACAGAATGATGATGGAACTGAACTGCTGCAGCAGGCTGGACAAATTCATTAATGTCATTAGCCAAATAATGATCCCAAACGTGTGTGGCAGCACAGGCAGCAGCACCACACTTCCAGGGAGGCTTCCAGCATTCCACCTCCTCCTTAATGGGAACACACAGCTTTGTCATCCCTGCTGCAAGAAATACAAGGTCTTAAAAAAGCTATATTTGCCACGTTCCTGCACGTGCTCCGCTCGTAATTTCAGGTATCCAGGCTTGATCTGGCAATCAGGCAGCTCCCAGTGCCCTCCAGGAGAAGCTGGGAAAAGGGACAATCTGCTGGGGTTAATTACTGGCCTTTGTTTAAGAAATTTGCCATGGAGATGGGCAAGTCAGGTGTTTATTCTCTTACTAATGAGACACCCTGAGCCAGACCCACGGAGACAAGGCTCTGTGTCACTCGTGCCAGCCCAAACCATTCCATGATTCCCTGGATCTCCCATGTCTGATGCACAGAGAGCTCCAACATGTGTTTCTGCCTTCCCCCTCTCATGGCCAAAGCCTCTCCTTGCCAGTGCTGGAGCCCTGAAGCTGCCAGATGGGGGTTTCTGTGGAAATGGGTGTGGAATTTGGATGGGAAATGCTGTCTGGGTCTCAAATCGAATGTTGGTTGCCCACCAACATCCTGCAATCTGGGATACCTTTGGAAAGATGGGAAAAGCTGAACTGGACCATGAGAGTGCAAAGGGAAATGGTGAAGGGTGCCAGAGTATCAGGAAACAATTTTGGGCAACACTGCTGCCCTTGGGGCATGAGTTGTTCATCAGGTTGGACCCATCCAAAATCCTCCTTTTAGACCCAATTTTTCTCACCTAAACTGCTGAGTGCTTGCAGTAACCCTCCCTTCCTTTTCGGTTTAGCTTTGTGAGTGGTTAAATCCTGCTGGAGCCAGGTCCTGCTCCACTGAAATTGAAACAAAACAGTAAAAATGGATTTTCTGCAGGATCTCTTTGCTCCCTCTGTGTGCCGCTCCCTGCCCCAGCCCTGATGTTGTCCATCTAATTCATCCTGAGACCTTTCTACCAACTTCGTTGGCTTTTTGCTTTGTTTCAGATCTCTTTTTCAGTTTTCCAGCACAGCCAGGTCTATTTTCAGCCAGCACTATGGTAAAACACATTATTTATTTATTACAAAATATAATTTCTATAATTTATTATAGAAATTATTATATAATTAAATTAATGGTGGAGAATTCCAATGGAGGAGATGTTGGGAGAGTCCAGCAAAGCAACCTAAAACTGCCCACAACCCTTCAGGCCAGACCATGAAATGAGACTTGCAGGGCAATGGATAACACCAAAATATTGAGTATATAAATAATAATAATGACTAAACTTTGGTTTTTAGAGCTTTCATCACAAGTTCTGCTGATGCATTGTGAAAGTTTATAAAGCTCAATGGGAAATTTTAATAAGGGGTAATAACCACACTCTTCATCCACTAAAAGTACCTGATCCTGACCTATTTTATAATAGGGTTATTCAAAATAACTCCACTGACATCACAACCCACTGGGGCAACAAAAAATAGAACCAGTCCCTTGGCATTCATAAAATAACCTGCCTGGGGTACACAAAAGAAACATGAGGGGAAACCTGAATAAATATCCTCTTAATTAAAAAAAATGCTGGAGCAAGGATTTTTTTCCCCCTTTTTCTAATTTGGAAGCTTTGATAACACACAAAAAGTTTGATAACTGAAAGATCTGGAGCAGCTAAAATTCAGCCATAGATTGAAGATGCAGTGATAATCTACATGTTTGATTGCAGCATTTGTGGCCTAAATGCAGAAATAATGGTGACAATACAAAGCCCTGATTTCTCTTGTGGAAATTCGTGTTCCTGTAGGCTGGAGGAATTGGGGGATGTTAAAAACACCCCCAAACTGGGCACGGCTGTCAGCAGCAGAAAGCAGGGTTTGCTGTCTCAGCCAGATGAATTATTCAAGGATAGAGGGAAAGAATGCAGGAATGAAGGATGGGGTGTGGGGCATGGCTCAGAGGTGTCACGGGTTTGGGGTGTCCCCATCCCAGCAGGGCTGGAGTCAGCAGCTGTACAGCTGAGCTCTGCAACGGGGCTGAGGGAGACTGGGATGGGCTGGGATCCGTGGGCTGGGATCCATGGGATGGGCTGGGATCCGTGGGCTGGGATCCATGGGATGGGCTGGGATCCATGGGCTGGGCTGGGATCCATGGGCTGGGATCCGTGGGATGGGATCCATGGGATGGGCTGGGATGGAATCCATGGGATGGGATCCATGGGATGGGATGGGATGGGATGGGATCCATGGGCTGGGATCCATGGGATAGGATGGGTGGGATGGGATCCATGGGCTGGGATCCATGGGATGAGCTGGGATCCATGGGATCCATGGGATGGGATGGAATCCATGGGATAGGATGGGATCCATGGGATGGGGTGGGATGGGATGAGATCCATGTGAGGGGGTGGAATCTATGGGATAGGATGGGATCCATGGAATGGGGTAAAATGGGATGGATTCCATGGAATGGGGTGGGATCCATGGGATGGGATGGGATGGGATGGGATGGCTTCCAAGCTCTGAATAGCTTGTCCTGGCTTTGGGTGCCATCTCATCTATTCCTCACAGAGTTAAGGCTTCCTCTTCTCAAGCACACAGGCTCTGCTCTCTCCAGGTGCACTAGGGTCCTGAGGGGAAAAAACCCTGTTTTCTCTGTCCTCTGAAAAATAATTGGGCACAGCACAGGAAATAAAACTGCTGTCTCATGGCAAGGTGTCTGCATTCTTTGGGTGGGTGAAAACAGAGCTGAATGAGGCCTGCAGGCTACCAGGGCATTGACAACACAAAGCCATAAAAGGTTGGGAATCTTCTCTCTGAATTCACTTTATCCTTGTGTTTACAAGGTGATGGGAGCAGACAGAGATCTAATCCTGCTGATGAGAAATCCTAAATTAAAGCTGAGATTAAAGGCACAACTGACAGAGATACACTGAGCCAGGTTTGGCTAAAACACACAAAAATGGGGGGCGAGGGCTTTGCATGTCTGGGACAGCCTGTGCTGGCTGTGGTTCTCGTCTGTTCCATGTGTACAAAGACAGACCTTGAAGGACTGAAATGAGGGGAATCATTCGCTTGAAAATCAGTTTTCTATGGAGAATTGAGTCTGGGGTTGTTGTTTTATTGCCTCTCAGGAGGCAAGTCCTTTTAGAAAGTGTTTTTCTATTGTCTTTCCCCCTCAGAGGTAGCACTGTTACTGTGGGAAGTGACTGACACCTCTTTTCCATCAAGCCTTTCTTCCTTCTTGAGCTGTTGAAGTGCTTTTGTCAACAAACATGAATAGATCAGCCACTGCTTTCTCTTAAAAAGCAAAACAAAAGTTCACTTCAGGCGCATAAGAAAGGAGAGGAAAAAAATCCCCACTTTTTAAAAAAATAAAATCTCATTTTTGTATTCCTATTTTAATTACCTTAACTGTTCTTTCATGTACTAATCTTCAGACTTTTTTTTTTCATTTGTGAGCTCCACTTCATTTGTTAAGGTTTTTAAATCCTCAGTTGTTTGTTTCATGTTGTTTTCTTTTGGGCTGTTTTTCTAAAAAGATATTCTTCTCATAAATTCCCTGCTCTGGCTACAGCACTTACACGAGAAGAAAAGCATGATCTCACTTTTCATGCTTATAACAAAAAATTCCATCAGCTGATCCAAAAATAAACTATAAAAAAAAAAAAAGACCCCACATTTTGTGCCATGTTTCAGCAAGTTCTGATGTCCAGGCAGGATCTAATAAGGGTTTAAACTGAGGGTTGAAGTTGTAGGAGGTGGAAAAAATGAATTACCCGTCTACAAGGATTTACCTCTGCTCTCTCCTCTGACAGGAATTTGCTTAAAATTCCCCTCTTGCAGCTGTGCCTGTGAGGATCCCGCTCCCTGACCTCTCTGTTACTTTTTATTCACCTTTCTCCTCTTGATGCCCTCAGCCTTTTCAGCCCCTCCTCTCTGGTGATCTCAGGGCTGTGGGGTCTCTGCTCTCCTCTTCCCCCTCCATTCCTGCCCACATCATGCAGATGTGGTGGATGGGTTCCCAAAAAGCTCTGTGGGCAGATCTGGGGTAAAGCTGCAAAGTGTCCTTGTCAGCTCTGATGCCTCAGGATTTCAGCTTTTCTATTTTCTGTCTATTTGTAATCCTGTAAATTCTTTAGTGTGTAACTCTAAACTCCACACCCAGTGGGAGCTGCTGCTTTCCATCAGCTCCTGCCTGAGATTGTGGTGGGTTTTTAATTGGGAATAATTCCCCGAGTCTCCATAAGGAGATAGGGAAGGACTGTTCATGGGGAAACTCTGGCTGCTCTTTGGTTCCCAATCCAAAGCTCTGGTTGGTGTTTCACAGATGAGTGTGAGTGAAGTGTTTTGGGATAACCACACCTCTATTCCTCCCTCACTGCAGACATCCTTCCCTTCCTGGAATGTTGTGAGTTTTCTCCTCTTGGTGAGGAGTGCCAACAACTCCTTCCAAACCCGTGGGACCCTGTGGTTCCCAGTTTGTGTGTCCTTCCATCCGGGAGTGCTCTGCTTTGCAAAGCCAGCTGCAGAGCTCACTGCACATTCCTTGTTTTCTCCAGATCCCTTTGGCTTTGGGCCTGTGGTCATCAACAGTTGTGGGTCCAAAGGAGGGAAAGGAGAGGATTTCCTTTATGTTAAGTACCTACACAGACTTTTGCTTAATACAAATGGGTGTTTACAGTATTATTTAATGGATTTATTTAATAGATTTATTTATGGATATTTTTAACATTAAAAAAATAAATTAAAATTGCACAAATTGAAGATTATTCCATTTTGCACCTCTTTTGAATCATGCTGCTCTGTCCCTTCTCAGCCAAAGTGAAACACAAACTATTCGTGTGCAACTAGGAGAACCTACAGAACAAGGTTTCCCCATAAAACCTGGTTTCTTTCAAATAAAGGCAAATATCAAAATGTTTGCTGTTCTGATTTACAGCTGGGAAGTCGAAGTTATATGAAGAATGTTGAGTTTCTCTGGTGTAAAGGGAGTGCAAACCAAATCAGAAACACTTTCCTCCACTGTTTTTCTGTGGTTTAGTGTCTGTACTGGGGACAGAGCCCCCAGAAAACTCTAGCAGAAGATAACAGGTATTTTCCTCTGACTGAGCTGGAATGGGGTGGGTTTAATGTGTGCCAAATCCTGATGTCCTTACTCGGGCAAAACTGCCCAAACCTGCATTAATAATGGCAGGATGATGTGATAAAAGCATAAAAATAAAATCCTTTCAGTAAGAAAGTGTAAACCACCTCCAGCCTAGCCCAGAAGGGTGTTTTGGCTCCAGAGCTGATGGGTTTTGCCCCTGGGGATGCTCTGATCCAAAGGGTTCTGCTGGCAGGGGAGCAGGGCATGGGAAGGGAGTGTTGGAATGGCAGGAGAAGAATGGATCCTCCTTCCTTGACCATCTCTGCTCTCATCCAGGGCAAATTAAACAGCAGGAAAATGCATGGAATCAAAACTTTCTTTCCAATAAACACTTTCAGAAGTGTATCTGAGGAGGTGATTTAGGAGCACAATGACACAGAAGTGTGTAATGAATCTGGACCTGTGCTGCTGCATTTGTATGGACTTTGCAGCAATAAAGTAGGTTAAAAGACAAATTAATTGTGTGCTTCCTCTCCAAGAGAAAGAGACCAATGGTAGTTTCTATGGCAACTACTTGCAATTCATCCTATTAACTTTCTTATTGCAGGAACAATCAATAATGATACAGATCGCTTTAGGATAAAATATACATGAAGACTTTAAAAAAAATATATTGTTTGCTCTACTTTCAAATCAAATCTGATATGCTCTTGAAAAAGCAAAGACAATGTTAGAGAGAAGCACAACGTGGATTTGCCAGGAGGGAAAAAACCAGGTGAGTCAATTTGTACCAAAATCCATCTTAGCAACTCGAGCGAACTGCTCAGATTAATTATTTTCTGAAATGTTTTGACATTTGTGTTCACTCTGATTGTGAAGGTTATACCTTATTTAAAGGTGTAATTCTGTGTGCTGATATCTCTGCTCAAACCAGTCGAGTGCATTCACAGTCCCTCAAAGCACTGGTAACTACTCCAAAAGGCTTTTGGAAGTGCAGAGCTCTCAGGGAGCAGCGTGACTGATGCTTCACCCTCTCAAAGAGCTGCCACAGAGCTCCACTGCACTTCACTTCTCAGATGTGGAACAGCAAGAGGGATCCAGGCAGATCACTCCTGTGGCCCAGGCAGCAATGACAGCCAGGCTCAGCCTCCCTGCTGATGGGTTTGGTCTGCAGGATGCTGTAGAATTCTCAGTTTTCCCCCATTTGATTTTTACGGTTGCCAGGAGGTATCAATATCCTGAGGTTTGCATCCCCTCCATGGCATATCCTGACACTCCACTGGCTTTAGGAGCACTCAGCCACCAGCAGAAAGCTCCTGAATCTGATTTAGCAACAAATACAAATATCATTAATGAGCTTCAAACTTTACCTTGATTTAAAGAAAGTGCTGGTGAGAAGGGAATGGAGCTTCTGTGCTTACCAAAAAATGAAAATGAAAACAAAAACAAAACAAACCCAAACCCTGAGTGCTTTTGGCTGTTTTTGCATAAAAGAACAATAAAATAACCAATATGAGAATCAGTCTGTAAGTTTGGGGGTTTTATAGAAAAAGAATGAACAGCAATTCCCAGAGGATGCATTTAAAAGCTCTGCAAACTCTCTACTTTGAGACTTGGATTTTCCTGCCTTTTTTGACTTTTCCTCTACTTTTAGCTTCTGAGAATCTTAAAGGAAAAACTGTCACAGTGTATTTGTGAAGCACTCAGGGAAACAGGAAGGCTCTTCGTCTCTACTTTGAGACCCTTTTCCTGCCTTTTTTTGACTTTTCCTCTACTTCTAGCTTCTGAGAATCTTAAAGGAAAAACTGTCACAGTGTATTTGTGAAGCACTCAGGGAAACAGGAAGGCTCTTCCAACACCAACAAGGCTGTGCACACTCAGAGATTTCATCCAAGCACTTCAGCTCTGTGATGCAAACAGTCAAGGCGTTGTGAATCAAAACAGTCTCATCATAAATTGGATTTGGGGTATGAGACCAATAAGTGAGGGTGCCCAGGGATTGCTGTGTTGTTAGAGAACCCTGTTCAGTGTCTCTGGCGATGGCTCTGTGGGGATCTGGGTGCAGGAAATGCTCGGAGCTGGAGAACAGAGCCAGCAGGGGCTGCAGAAGAAAATAAGAGCTGGGAAGAAAAGCCAGAGCAATAGGATGCCATCAGCTGAGGTTCCTGCTGCCTCAGCTGCCACTGCCCACGCTCCTGGGTGAGGGTTTGACTGAGTGACATGAAAGGAAAGAGAGGAGCCCGAGCAGTCACTTGGAAAATAGCGGAACACGCTTCGATGTTTGCTGCAAATGGCATTCCTCCCGTGGAGAGGAGCTTGCTCCTGAGCTCCATCCATCCCAGGGGCAGCCCAGCAGTCAGTAAACTTGCTCTAATTGAGATCACAAACATAAAGAGTCTCCCTGAAAATCCAACGTGTGGACATTTCCTCTGGCAGGAGCTGCTGTCTGCACTTGCCGTGGTGTGACCTGGAGCAGCTCCAGTCAGGGTGTGTGCACCTGGGTGAGAAAGGTGGGAGCCAGAGCTGGAGCCCATTTGTGTGGGTTTCTCATGATAAAACACCCAGATGTGCTGAAGGATGGAGGGGTGAAGCCAGGCTTAAACCCCAAAACTAAAACAGCAAGGGGAAAATAAAATGCCCTCTTGCCTCCTGTTTGAGATTTGCATTTCAGAATTCATTCCCTCTTGAATTATTGTGCTCTCGCTCTATAAATTTGATGACCTCTGACCAGAAGAAATTAAGTTCAATGATTTTCTGGTTTGTTTGAATATGAACCTCCCAGGGAACTGAATGTCATGTAAGGCTGCAATTTTTGGCATGCTAACGTACACCTGCAGGTGGCTCTTCAAATGATCATATTTTAAACTATTTCTGAAAAGCATTATGTATCCAGCAAATTGCATAGCAGGTAAAAAGTCTTGTGATGAAGGTCATGCCTTGGCTGTAATTTATTCAATAGGAATATTTATTTTGCTTTTTGATCAATAGTAGTTGTACCAATCCCTCTATTATCTTTAATTCATGTCACCATTTTTTTCCAGTTAAAAACATGAAGAATTGATTAAAAAAAAAACCAAATTGAATATCCATTTGGTTTAAGCTGTGTGATGTCAGTGAAAATTCAGCTCACATTCAGTAGATGTCGAGTTACACCCACACTTTGTGATATTATCTCAGCTTTATGCATCTTCTATTTTCTGTTTTATCTGAAGGTTTGCTGCCCTTCCTGCTGCTCCCACAGAAAATTCCACGGCCACTCCAGCACCTGGGATGCTCCCAGTCTCCTCTGTACTTCCTTGAAGCTCCTTCTGTGTTTAAATAATGTCAGCTTCAATTGTGCTTGAGATGGAGGTAGAGGAAAACTGAGGGATTGACTCTCTGCTCTCATGGTTAATGCACTCCGGTTTGGGATGAGGGGAGGTGTCAAGTTCAATTCTCTGCTTCAAATAAGGGGGATGGATTTGAACTTAAATCTCCTCTATTCCCATGATTAACCCTGGGCAGCTGAAGGATGGCTTTATTTCTCCCTTTTCCCTTCTGGTTCTGCTCTGGTCAGGAGAACACTCAGATCTGCTCTCAGGAAAGGCTGGGGATGTTTGGCCTGCAGAAGAGAAGGCTCCAGGGAGGATTTATTGCAGCCTTTCAGGACCTGCAGGGGATAGAGAGGACTTTTGACAAGGGATGGAGCATATGAAGTGGGGGAAGCTGCTTTAGGAACTCAGGAAGGAATTCCTCCCTGTGAGGGTTCTGAGGCCCTGGCACAGGGTGCCCAGAGCAGCTGGGGCTGCCCCTGGATCCCTGGCAGTGCCCAAGGCCAGGTTGGACACTGGGGTTGGAGCAGCCTGGGACAGTGGGAGGTGTCCCTGCCATGGCAGGGGTGGCACTGGGTGGGATTTAGGGTCCCTCCCAATCAGAACTGTTCTGTTATTCTGGGATTCCACGTTTTTTTATGAATGGTGTAAGGTCCCCTGCAACCAGGGGCCAAAGGCAACACCTCCCAAAAAGCAGGAGTGGAGCTGTGGTTTATGGCCCGGGATCTCCTCCTGCAGGTGCAGATGGTGCCAGAGGCAGCAGGCTGGCCCTGTGTGAGCTCTGCATCCCTCTCAGGGCGTGGTGGATCCCAGAACCCCCCCAGGAGCTGCTTCCAGAGGAGGGGCAGCAGAGCAGAGCCAGAGCCTGTTTTGTGGCTCTCAGCCAAGAGCTTTGAGCTGAGTTCCTGCACTGTATTGTGGGGTCCCTCGTGGCAGGGCAGAATGATGAATCTGACTCCATGTCCTCAGAAGGCTAATTTATTATTTTATGATACTGTATTATATTAAACAATACTATACTAAACTATACTAAAGAATACAGAAAGGATACAGACAGAAGGCTAAAAAAATAATAATGAAAACTCGTGACTCTCTCCAGGGTCTGACACAGCCTGGCCCCAGCTGGCCATGGAGTCAAAACAACTCACAGCAGAATCCAATGAAGCAATCACCTGTGGGTAAACAATCTCCAAACGCATTCCAAAGCAGCAAAACACAGGAGAAGCAAATGAGATAAGAATTGTTTTCCTTTTTCTTGGAGGCTTCTCAGCTTCCCAGGAGAAAAATCCTGGGTGAAGGAATTTTTCAGGAAATGTGAATGCTACATTCCTGCCATGGGAATTATTTCAATCCCTGTTTCATCTCAGACTGTCTCCGTGGAAGTGCTGGATGTGGAGCCTGTCAGAAATTTCAAAGGAACATGACATTAAGGGTCTGGGAATGTTTTCTCTTCCCTGATGGAGCCAGGAGCAGGTCTCCACTGGCATCACTCCTGAGCCTCCAGCCTGCTGCCACTGCAATAAATCTCTTTTTTCAGAGGGTGAAACTCTCTGGAAAGGTCAGAGTGTCCCTCACTTGTCTGTGAGAGCAGCCAGCATCCATGGGGAGAGAGAATGCCACGAATTCTGCAGGTGGTGGAGCTTCAGTGCTCAAGCACCATCCAAAATCTCTTCCAAAAACATGTGACCTTAATGGGCTATGAGTGAAAATTCTGCAGGTGGTGGAGCTCAATGCTCAAGCACCACCCAAAATCTCTTCCAAAAACATGTGACCTTAATGGGCTATGAGTGATTTCCAAAGGCAGCTTGACTGCTTTCCAGATAAAATATTGTGACTAGAGAAAGAAAAGAAAACATACAAGGGTTAAAATGGTGGGGTAAGTAAATAGTGTTTGATAAGATAATGATCTGAGACCAGCTGTTGCTGAAAAAATGTTTATTATTATAAATCATCAGAGGCCTCATAAAATATAGACTTGCCAGAACAATACCAAACAAAACTGCTTCTGTAATAATAATTAAATATGCAAAATTCACAGCTCCCTAGAGAATTCAATTTTTTCAGGGATAGGCCCAAATCTGTTTCACTTTCATGAAACCTACATGTAGACAGAAGTTCTGAAAATCCTATGTCCTTGCTAAGATTTATTTAATCATTTAAATCATTATTTGTATTGAGACAACGAGGATATAATTATAAGATTACTCTGGTTGTAACATAGCAATGGTAGAAAATTCCAGATAAATTCTCATATTTTTCTTCTTTTTACTTGGGGAAAAAAAAAAAATGGAATTATGAGAAATGCTGGACATGCCAAGCTGCTCTAACAGGTGCTGGGGTAAACCTTAAATTTCTTTCCATGATTTATTTCTAGCAGCTAATACACACCAATATTGCTGGAATTCAGCCCAAATTTGAAAGGACACAGAAGGAACAATGCTGGTGAGGAAGCTGGGAAAGGAGAGAAGTTGGGGAATATTTTCCATGTGGAATGTGTGTTCTCACAGCCCAGAGGAGCTGAGCTGTGTTCTCCCAGAGCCATAACCAGACGGTATCAGCTCTCCTGGTGTGAGATCCTGTAAGAAAATGAGGCATAAACAGGCCTTGCAAAGTTAAGCAATATCAATTTATCCCCCCGAGGCAAAATAAGTTAAAAATAACTCGGGGTTTGTGAGAATGGAGAGAAGCTAATGAATTGTTTTTAAACCCAAACCAGACCAAACAATCCCTTCAGAAGGTGACAACAGCCGAGCACGCTGGGGCAGGTGGGGAGATCACAAACACTTGAACCTTCCCAGAGCAGCCTCCTGAGCCTTCCCACCAAAAACCCATTTATTGCCAGGAGAGCTGCAGCACTTCCCTTTGGCAACTCCCAATTGCTCTGAGGGAAATGGAGCTGCTTTGACCCCACTCTTTTAAAGCTGAGCTGAATGTGATGCCTTCAGTTTTAGCTTTTGTATTTTTTAGATTCTGTACTGCATTGGGTGGCCAGGCTCTTGTCCTGCCCATGGTGTATCCCTTTAACAAATACCTTTTAATAAATCTTAAGGCCCTTTTAAGGCCTTTTAGTAAACCCCTACTTTATTCCTTCACCTCTGCCCAGCCTCTGTTCCAGGCAGCCTCTCAAGGCATCAAATGAAACAGGAAATCCTCACGGGCCCTGTCTGGAGGGGACAGGGTTGGGTGGAGCCACAGCCAGGCTCTTGTCCTGCCCATGGTGCCCTTTAACAAATACCTTTTAATAAATCTTAAGGCCCTTTTAAGGCCTTTTAGTAAACCCCTACTTTATTCCTTCACCTCTGCCCAGCCTCTGTTCCAGGCAGCCTCTCAAGGCATCAAATGAAACAGGAAATCCTCACGGGCCCTGTCTGGAGGGGACAGGGTGAGCAGCACACGGTGCTGGCAGCTCAGGGTGGCAATGTTCACACCTTACAAACATCATTTGTATTCACATTCTCTCCCTTCTCTTCCCAGGAAATCTTTCCTGAGGCCCTGCCCAGACCCCTGAGCACTGCCAACACTCCCTGCCACTGCAGTGTCACTCCCCAAGGGATGCTTTTCCATTTTGCCTGGAAGTTCCAGCAGCTTTTGGTGCCTCTCCCTGCTGCTCTGGGTCTTCACTGTGTGGAAAACACTGGCTGCTGTCGAGCTGCAGGGTCAAATAATTCCCCTTGATTCACAGAATTCACGGAATTCACAGAAAATAATTCTCCTTGATTTGGTGACAGGATCTTTGAGTGGCTCAGGGTTCCTCTGGGCAGGTAGTGAGTGGCTTTAGGAAGGACCTGGAGATAGCACAGATTCACAAAATGACATTGTAATCACGCCTTGAGCAATTTGCTAATTGCATTCAACAGCACTTACAGGGAAAACAGGAGCTGTCAGGGTTTTGCAGAGACAAGAAGAAAATTGGTTTGGGGGCATTACTGATTATTACAAATACTGAGGTGTCACATTATCCAGAAAAGGCACAGTGGAAAATCCTAGCAAAAGTCATATTTGCAATTTTCTTTCCAACTTTTTTTGGAGTAAATTTGATCACAAGTTTATACCTTTTTTTTTCCTTCCATGCAGTAGGTTTTTTTCTATATTTAAGTATGTATAATGGATCTGCTAAAAACCATCAGAGACCATTAAGCCAGAGAAGCATGAAATCAAGTAGAAATTATTATTTTAATTCTATGCACTTGTGCATAACGGTGTGAACATGGTGCCAAATAAACATTCATCAGAACTCCAGCTAGTACTCAAGGCAGTAACCTGATTTTCAGTTTGGAAGCAGGGAATACACTCCTGCACACATTTCAGGAGAGATTTAGATGCAAAGCCCAGCTTGTGTATATTCTGACAGCAAAGGAAAATGTCAATTACTCAAAAGGCATTTTATTATTAAAAAATCTCTTCAAATGGCAGCACTGGGCCTTGACAAGGATCCATCTGTGAACTTTGCCAGTCATGTGTGGATACAGAAACATCAGCTGAGAGTTCATTAACTTTGCACGATGCTGCTTCATCGTGAGCAGGTTTAGGGTCTGCATCTCCCAGGTAATTCCTAAAGGAATTTCCTGCTTGCCTGGGTGTAATTTGTTGCAGGGATCTCTGGTGTGTTCCAGGCACAGGAAAATAAATGGGATTTGTTCTGCCTGGCATTGATCCTGTAGGTGTGTCAAAGGTACACTACAAGGTGGTTTGAATGTTTATTTAGCTGGTGATAGACAACTGGACAAAGTGGAGGATTCTGCCAATGTAAATAGATCAAAACTTGATATTTTGTTTTGGAGACAAAATCATATGAGAGCTGGATGTCATCCTCCTAGAAAGTATAATGTTTCTCCTCTGCACCAACACCAATTCTAGACTTCAACTTGCTGTATCTGCATGTTATAGGAGAGTTTGGTGAAAAATTTTGGGTTTTGTGACTTACCATTCTCTGATTCTTCTGCTAACTCAGATGCCATGCTTAGGGCTCAGGCACAGAACCTTGTGCCATCTGCCTTCCAGCAGTGCTGCTGTGCAGGCTCCACGCTGAAAATATGCTCAGGAAACCTTTTTATGTGCTCAAGGCTGAGCCACATGAAAATAACCTCATTTGCCAGAACCTGGAGAAGACACAGGTAGTGGCTGCAGGTCAGCTCTGCCTTCTTATTTCTGTGTGCTCATCTTGAGAAAGGGGCTTGTTTCACGTCTCCACACTTCTGAGTGGAAACAAAAAATAAAAAAGGTTGCTCACAACTTGGATTAATTTGAAGGGCTCATAAATATGGATGTTTGTAGCAGTGATCATATGATGGGGAAGGAGCAAAATGCACTTGACTCTATAATCATGTAAAGACTTGAGGTCTTGTATTCAATCGTAGTGAGAAAGGGAAACCTGTTCAATCCTCCCCTCATTCCTTCACCATAAATCTGTTCTCTTAACTTGCCAGTACCAAAAAACCTCCTACCAATACTCCTGAACTCGTGCTGAACAAGAAGTGAGGGGGTTCTTCCTTTCCCCTTCACAAGGACCCAGGAAGAGCAGCTTACTTATAGCATGAAGTGATTTTCAAGCTACAGCAATTTCTTCACCAACAGCTGTCTCAATTATCCTAAAAATGCTCAGATGTGATCTGGAAAATGAGTCTTTGCCTGCAAACAGAAGTTTGCTGTACACTGAGCTAAGAATAGGTGAACTTGTCTGGATGCTTCCTTAGGCCTGTCACATCGTGTTTGCCAGACACATTCATGAGCAGCAATCCTCACAGCGAAAATGGAATATATTAATCACAAGCAGTCTTTTTTAAGTGCTGCTGCCTTGTCTCCCTGGCCCACCCTGCCACTCCTGCTTCCCTTTTTGGAGCAGCTTCCACGGAAACGTGAATTTCCTTGTGAAAATTCCTGGGCTGTAAACGGAGCTGATTTAGCACTTTGGTGGCTGAGGCTGAAGTGCTGATGGGGCAGGACGTGCCAGGCTGTGACTGCTCCCTGCTCTGTCCAGGCAACAGAGGAATTCCCTTGGAAGGTTTCAGGAGATGATTCCCAGTCCTGTCGGGTTCAGGGCTGCTACTGCCACATTTATATTCAATTTATTCATTTCACAGAGAGAGTTTTTTTAATTTTTTTTACAGGGAGGGAAGTATGGTGCTTCTAGAAAGATAAGTAGAATAATGCTCTGTTACAAGCTAATTTATTAATTTCTTATCTGTTACAGTGTTTGAGAGCTATCAGAGCTCAGGGAGAAGAAAAGGGACCCATCTTTTTGGATAGGGATTGAAACCCAGGGGAAAAGGGGCATTCCCCAAGGGTCTTCATGAAACCTGCTGAGGAGAGTCTAATCTGGGTTCCCTGAAGCCCAAAGTGGCACTTGAGGCACACAGAAATCTTCCTTCACTTGTCTCACTGCATTTTAAAAGGGCTCAGAGGGTGATTCCTGGGGCTGTCAGCAACCCAAGCTGCTAACAAACCCCACAGAAAAAAGGTGGGAGAAGAGTAGGGCACAAAGCTCATCTTCATGGAGTAGGAAACGCCTAGCAGGAGCAACTGAAAAGGAGAAAGTTCCCCTAAGTATTCTGTGACTCTCAAGTGTGATCTTCATGAGCATCCACAAAGAGCAGCAGCTGCTCTACAGCCTTTCCTTCCTTCCCAGACAAATAATCTGATTTAGCAGATGACACGTTATAATTGAAAGTTGAATATTACAGCACCTCTTCTCCTTTGTTTCCAGGTTGGTTTAATGGTCTGGTTTAGCCCTCAGACTGGAGCTGCACTGGGCCATTCCCCTTGGGTGAGAAGTGGAGAAAAACTCCTGTAGTTCCAGTGTAAAATGCAAAGTAAAGCAGCTCAGCCCTCATGCTGCCCTGCAGCACGGAAATAAGTGGCCGTGAGGAAAGGATGAAGCAACATTTCCCTGTTTCCCCCACTTTTCTGGCTTCTTGATGTTGTCTGTGCTGCCCTTTGCTCTGCCATGTCTTTCCCTGGCTCTGGGAAGGAGGAGGAGTCCCTGGAATACTAAAGAGCTGCAGGCAGCTAATGAATAACAAAATGGAGAGCACAGCTTCCCAGACTCTGTGGTTTCAGAAAAAGCCTTGCAGGAGTTCAGGGCACCTGAAATCCCCAAAATTTCCATGTGGGGAGAGAGGCATCTCTCATCTCCTGAGTGAGAAGGGGCTGTGAGCTCAGGAGAGTCTCCTGGTGGGGTTAGAGTGGTGACATCTCCTAGAATGACATCTTTCAGCCCTGCTCTTGCACTTCTAAGGCCACTTGAGTCTTTTAGGACAGTTCCAGCCTTGGTCTTGCAACCTGTATGGTTGAGTTTCCTGACCCTGAACTCTGCTCTCTAAAATACTGAAAAACAATAGTATAAATTATAGTATAAATGTACCCTACATTGTTGTCTTTATGGGGAGTTTGCTGATCTGTTTGGCTGATTGCCATCAATGAAATGTGCTTCAGAGCAGTGAACCTGCAAAATTCACCCCTTGAACTCATAGTCTAAGTCAAATACAAGCCGTACAAGAGAGGATCAGACATGTGATTGTCATCAGAAACACCAGCTGGGAAATTGAACAGGGATTAGGAGTAGGATCTTTAAAAATGCTGCATCATTTGAAGCATAATAAGGAGGAATTATGTCAAAAGCTTATTCGGAACAAGGTAGGGAAAGAAATGTGCAATAATGCCTTTTATTAATTTCTGGTAAGACTCTGTATTTGTTTTTAGCACCATTCTCCTAAATAACAGGTGATGTCACTGTCACTGCTGTGTTGAACTCTTTCTGCTCCTCAGACAAGGCTGGACACTGCAGGTGCTCTCTGAGACCCCCCTGTCCCTGCTCATGGGCTGTGCTGGGCAGGAGACCAGCCCCCTTGGCTCACCAGAGACAGCTTTTAGCAAAATGAGAGTTTGGCTGCTCTGCTCTGAAATCACAGAGATTTCAAAAGAACCAGTGCTCGAGCCAGAGAGGAGAATTTCTGTAGACAAACCTGAAATACAGAAGAAAGCAGCTGTGGGGAATAATTTAATTCCTTTTACACGGAGTAGACATCTCCTGTGGCTTTGGTTGAACACTCCCATGTAAACCACCTGCAGGTCAGTCCTCACAAACTCCACACGTGCAGCAGGAGCAGAGCCCCTGCATCCTTGCTGGAAGTAGAGAAGAGGAATATTCTGCAATTGTTTAAGTCTCTTCACAGGGAGCTCTTCCCTTGGAGCACAGTCCTTAGCCTCTGGCATACCCTGGGATCAGACCCTTAGCCTGCACACTAAGATTTTTTATAAAATCACAGAATTATGGACTGGTTTGGGTGGAAGGGACCTCCAAGCTCACCTCATTCCCTCCTGTCCTTGCTCATGCCCACTGCACCCCCTGGCATGGGCAAGGACAGCTTCCCCCAGCCCAGGCTGCTCAGGTTTAATCCCTCAGGTACAGAGCTCTGGGCTGGTCACAAGCCAGCAATGCAGCCAATCATTCTGTGCTTTAATTCTTCCAGGAATATCAGCACAGTTTGGGAAAAGAACTGAATGAATGAGTGTTGGCATGCCTGGAACCTGTTATCTCCCCAGCATGGTTTCCTGTCCCTTACAGAAGATGGCAGAGACAGGAGGAAAAGCAAAGGAATTGAGAATTTCAAAGTCTTTTGATTAATTTGGAGCTTTCCATTCATTTTCCAACAACAGGAACAGCCTCCAGTTCCTCCTGGGTTGCCATGGATTAGGAATGCTTTAGTGCTGGTTCCCTAATCCTGGTGCTTATTAACACTCAGCTTGGGGAGGTAAAGGGAGGAGATTTTTGGGATGTTTGCAGGAGTTCAGACCTTCTGGGCTGCCTGTAAACGTCATTTTAGCCCTAATGTAACAGAGACATCAAAGTGAGGTATTGATTAAACTGCTCGAGCAGGCAGGCTGGAAAACTCAGTTTGGAGGCAGAGTATTTTTCCCAGCAAACAAGCAGCCTCTGACAGCTCCTGCCTCTGCCATGGGGCTGGTGACATTCCCAACCTCTGCTGCAGGAATCTCCTGGGCTGGTGACATTCCCAACCTCTGCTGCAGGAATCTCCTGGGCTGCAGCAGCAGGAGAGCTGTGGCTGCTGGCCCTGCTCAGAGCTACCACCTTAATTACACCCAGTGTCTGAGGGGTTTTGGATGTTAAAGGGTTATTTCTTTTTCCTTTCTGCTGCCTCTTTTCTCTGTTCCACACCGCTGGCACCAGCTCTGCTCCACTTCCAATGCCTTTCCCCATGATAATTCAGATTGCAATCTCTTTTTCAGGTTACTTTTGTTGTGACCTCTGTATTTCCTGAATATCTGACGCTATTTTTGTTGGTGTGTTGGAAAGAATAAAGCAATAGAGAAAACAACAGAGAATGATGTCAAAATGACATTTATTTATTGGGCTTCTTCAGCCCCTTGTGCTTTTTGCAGAGCAAACCAAAATTATTCCCACTTGATGCTTTTTCCCCATCCCAGTTTTTCTATTTGACTTTCCTTTCTGTGACCTTGGAATTACTCAGCAGGCAATGCTTAGAACAGTAGCCAGAGCAACAAAAACCTCTTCTGCCTAACAGCCTATTGGAAGAGAGCTAAAATTGCTGCAAAATCACATTGTGGATTTCAAGTATTTACTTGGGTTTAACCATTCTTATAATTGTTCATGTTATGTGAAAATGCAGGCGGGAGCTGAGAGGTTCTGAAGTTTTCCTTTAAAAATATGGAGTCTCCAGTTTATTAGAATTTTGGAATGGTTTGGGTTGGAAGGGATTTTAAGCCCATCCCATTCCACCCCTGCCATGGCAGGGACACCTTCCACTGTCCCAGGCTGCTCCAGCCCCAGTCTCCATCCTGGCCTTGGGCACTGCCAGGGATCCAGGGGCAGCCACAGCTGCTCTGGGCACCTGTGCCAGGGCTGCCCACCCTCACAGGGAAGAATTTCTTCCTAATATCCCATCTAAAAAGAACTTCTTTCATCTTGAGGCCATTCCCTGTGTCCTGTCCCTCCATCCCTTGTCCCCAGTCCCTCTCCAGCTCTCCTGGAGCCCCTTCAGGCACTGGAAGGGGCTCTGAGCTTTCCCTGGAGCCTTCTCCTCTCCAGGTGAACATTCCCAGCTTTCCCAGTCTAATTTTTGTCTCTCTTGAACCAAAGCTACTCCAGGAGGAGCAGCTGCTGAGGAGTTGGGCTCTGCTGATGCCTTGTGCAGGCTGCCCTGGAGCAGAGGCTGGGCAGAGCTACAGAATAAAGCAGGGATTGATTCAAAGGATCTCCTCCATGGATCCACCTTGGGCAGCACAAGAGCCCAGCCAGGGCTGCACCCAAGATGAACCCAAATGGTCCCAAAATGCACGAGCGCTCACGGGGTCTCTCCCTGGGATCAGCTCTGCTCCATGTGCACATTGCAGTTCAGTGTCCAATTCCAGCTCAGCCCCTGCACTCCCATCCTGCTTGTTTTTCTCTCTGCAGCCCACGGGGTTTGTGCTTCTGATCTGAGATTTGGATCATTTGTCCTTGGTGCCCAGCTGGAGCAGGAACTCTTTTGTCTCCCTGCTCTGTGCACAGAGCTCACCATCCCCAGACCCACACACTAAAGCAGCACAGAATGTGAAAAATAGAAAAGCTGAACCTGAGGCATCACTGAAGGAACAAATTCCAGTGTGGTTCTTTGCTGCAGTGCTCAGCTCAGCAGGATTTGCCTTCACCAGGGCTTTTTGAATGATAAAATCTAAAGCCATCTGAGTAGATAAGAGGGGTGATTGATTGCTGCGTTATTGCTAATAATACTTTAGGTTAAATTGCACTTTTTTTTTTTTAATCTGCCCTATGTCCTTCTATGCTCCTTTTAATAAATTTTAAATCCATGTTTAGATTTCATGGAGAATTTTAAATTGGTTCAGAAGTACAATTTATTGGACAAAATTGAATCTATGGTGATTTTTCAGGTATAACATAACACACTAAAAATTTTTTAATGTTATAACAGAGCTGTGCTGCAAAAAAAACTTATTTAGAACATAAAAAAGCAGCACAATCTCTGTGAATATTGGCTACATTAATACTAATTTAATTAGTTCATTAGTAATATCAGCATATTTCTGCCTTTACTTTTTCCCTACTAGTATTACAAATGCTGCATCCTTATCTTACCCAGTTTTTTTAATTTAATATGGATTTATTCCTAAGCATTCCTTCCATGGTAACTGATAACTAATTTCAAATTCTGCCCAAAAGAGGCACATAAACAGACATTAAAACCCACAGCTAACATTGTGAGGTGGCAGTGAAAATTTTATGTTGGAGACATAAATTCAGCCTAATTTTATTGCAATTCTTCAGGAATCCTTTTTTCTAAACATTGCATCAATTTCCAAATCCATTTGTTATCCATTATATCAGGGTATAATGAAACCATTTAATACACTATAGCCTGTCATATATACTTCTCTTGGTGTTTCATTTTAATTTAGCTTACTTAGGAGACACTTAACTGATTGTCATTCTTAAATTTAATAGGCAAAATCTATCTTTATCTTGTTCTTTTCTGTAGATTAATATTAATCTTATTCCGTGATAAGTTTCTGCCATTAAGACAAAAAGGATTTCTTGAAAAAAAAACCAACTCTTGGCTGGCAGAGTTATCTAGACCACGTGCTAGGGATGAAAATATAATAAATTCTCCAGCTTTGTGGAATGGTGCAGCTTGGGAGAAGACAAAATGAGATGGTCAAAATTAGCCCAAAAAATGGGGATATCCAGACCACCCTAAGGCTGAGTTAGAATAATAACTGATAGAAAATAAAATACACTAAGATAATAAATGGGAGAAATTGTGGATGTCCCATGCCTGGAAGAATTGTGAGAGTCCAAGAAAAGAGAAGAGGGTCAGAAAATCCTGGAATTGTTATCCAGCTTCGTGTTTAGGAGCCTTTGCAAATACAGGGGTTGAGCCCCAGTGCATCCCCAATATCTGGGAGAGCTTTGGCCAAGGAAAAGGGAAAATGTCCCAGCTGTGGCCTTGCCCTGTCCTCCCCCACCTCTTCACCGTGGAAGAACCACCCAGAGCTGCACTTTGATGGTGCCAACTACTCCAAGGTATTTTTTAAAACTTCAGGAAAGTCCAGTGAAGATTTGTGCGGAGTGACTTTGTCCAGACCCTGGTTGGCAAGGCTCTGGGTGGGGGCTGAGCTGGAGCCCTTGGTGCCACTTCAGGGAGGTTTGGGAACCCCAGAGAGGGATCCAGGGATCAGTGGAATGTCCCCAGGCCTTGTCACAGCCACAGGGTGTCTTCACCTTGACATGAGGCATGGAGAACAAACATTTGGGTTTCTCTCAGCCCTGCCACGTGTCCTTTCCTTTCTTGTCTTATTTCTGTTTCCTTTTCTCTTCCTCTTTGCCTTCTCTTCAGCAAAACCCTGGTTTAATCATCCAAAACATCTCTGCCACACTGCTGTGAGCCTGTGACCAAGGAGAGCTCAAAGCAAAGCCCAACCAGCCCAGTGCTCCCCAAAACTGCCAAATTTTGCAGCGCCTGATAAGAGTGAGCTGCGCTTCAGCTCCTCCAGCTGCCTTTGTGAATTTTGAAGTGAGTTTGGGAGCAGTGGGGAAGTGCCAGGAGGCTGGGAAAAGCAAATGTTTTCCCAGTATTTAAAAGAGTGAGATGGGATGACCCTGGTAATTACAGGTTTGTCAGATTGATACTGGGCCTGGAATGGCTGCTGGAGAATTTGATTAATAAAGGATTAACGGTAGAAACCTAATTAATGCCAATCAATGTGGGCTTAGGGAAAGACAATCTTGTCAAAATTGCTTTTTTTTTTCTGAATGAGATTACAAATTTTGTTGATAACCATGGTAATGTCCTGTAACAGCCTCCTATAAAACATCTGACTTGGTACTGCATGACTGATTAAAAACCAGAGAGATACAAAACAAACTGATCACATTAACGGGGCCAAAACTGGCTGACAGGGCTCAAAATAACTCCAAGTGACCTTTACCAGCCATGTAACTCTTTTGATGATGGACTCCATGAATTTCTCATTGTTATTGTGGCTGTTTTATTTACGATTTCAAAGGAAAAAAACCACCCTGATTTATTGTGGCTGTAAATCCTTTAGCCTTTTCTGCAAGCTGATGCCAGGCCTTGCAGGAAGAGTGGGTTGTGAGCATTCTAACTTCATTTTGGCCAGTGGAAGCTCCATAAATAGAAATACGTGGCCCTTAAAATGGAAAAAATTTGGACCATCAGTCAAGAAATCATCCAAGTTTCAATCCCTCCCTGTGAACATGGAGCACAAGTAGCAGAAGAGCATTTTTCTAGTTTAGCAGTGGTGAGGAGCTGAAATCATTCCAGAAATATTGTCAGTGCTTAGAGTTTAGGTGATTAAATATTGGGCAGTGGGCTGTGGCTGGTTCTCTGTCAAACTCAGGCTCCAAGTTTTCCAAGTTTTCCTGGATAATCTTCTCCACTTCCCTAAGGAATTAACTCAGAAATAATTAATGTGGACCTGCACTGGGCAGAGCACTGGAAATGCCCTGCAGCCTTTCCAGCTGGCTGGAATCAGGCTGCAGGAGAAAACCCACCCCAATTAGAGAGCCCAGATTTGTGTTGTGTCGTGTTTGTGGCTGCCAGGGGGGCTTTGGGATGCTGGGGTTGCATTTCCTGTGTTTGTATTTACTGTTCCCATCTGCAGCCTTGAGGTCTTGGACCTTCAAGATTTAGGGTCAGTGGCAAACAGAGCCAGAGCCTCTGAGCCATCTTCTCCTTTCCTCCAAAAGATTAATTATTAGCCTGCATCAAAAAAAAAATGAAAATAAAAAAAAGGAAAAAAGGGAAGGAAAAAAAGCACCAAATGCAGAGTTGTCTTTATAAATATCTCCTGAGCCTGAGATAAAAGGGATAAGGCTGGTGGGACACCTGAGGTGTAGCCCAATTAACCAATACTTTTATGATCAGCTGTTCTAATACAACATTTCTTCAGTATTTTAATAAACCATAGCCATATGTTTGAGGTGGTTATTGCAAGGAGATTAAAACTGAAGTCCTTAAAACCCCCAACAATCTTTTCCTTTTTATTAGACAGTATTGTGTTCTAATAATGTTAAAACCTTTTAATTCAGTGAAATAAATTTACTCAGAAATTAATACAAGAGAACTGTCATTTATCCTTTACCTGCAAGAGAGGAAATTAAAATTGACTTTCCAGAGGATCTTACAGTAATGCTGGAGCCATTTTCAAACTTCAGTCAAGAATATTACAGAGGCAGTTTAAGTTTCTCTCAAGGATTCAAATCTCAGATTATATTGAATTATTACATAGTAAAATATAAATAAATGGAAGTAGTGGTTGAAAATCTGGCCTTTTTTCTAGTAAATAGGAGGAGTGAGGGGAATGTGTGGGATGCACCAAGAAAAGCCTGGAGCTCACAGAGGTGTTTGAACTGTATTTTTTTTGCAGAAATTCAATATCTGCTGACTTTCCTTCAACAATATCCTGTCTCATGGCCATGTGACACTCAGCTCTCGAGCACATGGACCTCAAGGTTCTCAATACAAGAACTGATTCCAAAATAATTTATATTTCGTTTAAGAGTTTGATGGAACCAAGTAGAAAAGCTCTAGCAGTGAGAAATTATAAAGGAAATGAAAGTTTGACCATTACACAATGACTTTTAAAACACTGTTACCTCCCCTGGGGGTGGCTGATATTGAAGGAAGCGAATTTAAAAGAATGTGGTTCAAGTGATAAAATCCACATACCAAACTGCAAATTATTGCCCTGTTTTTATTATTCACATTATGATTCCCCAAACACCATTTTTTCCTGGTGCTTTAATTATTTTCTCCACCAAGTCTTCCAAAGGTTCATTTGAGGCTTGTGAACCTAAGAAACTTTTTTAATAAAAGAAAGATAATCAGTGAGCAAGATTGTTTTGCAGGGCTGATTCTCTCAGGTATTTCCAGCACCAGTGATAAACCCTACACGTCCATCTGCAGAAAATGTGAGTTTAGCCTGAGTCCAGGATAAGCACTAAACCTACCTGGAATTGGCTGTAAAACCTGACAGTTGATTCCAACAGGTCGAACTCTCCTTTCTAAACATCCTGTGTGTGAGAAACCACAAACCTTCCAAGGGAATTAGATTTGGGAAGAAATTCCTCCCTCTGAGGGAACCTGGCACAGGTGCCCAGAGCAGCTGTGGCTGCCCCTGGATCCCTGGCAGTGCCCGAGGCCAGGCTGGACACTGGGGCTGGAGCACCTGGGGCAGTGGGAGGTGTCCCTGCCATGGGAGGGCTGGCACTGGATGGGATTTAGAGTTCTTTCCAACCAAAACCATTCTGTGATTGTGATGGGACACCAGCACTGCTTCCTCAGAACTTCTGATGCCTAGGTTTTGGGTTTTCTGTTTTTCAGATTCTGTGCTGCTTTAGTGTGCAGTTCTGAGCCATGTGCTGCAGGTGAGAGCGTGGCCACCCTCCCTCCCTGGGAACTCCTTGGGATTGGGATGGAGCAGAGCCCATGGTTCTGGTTCCAGTGGAGGTGCTGGGGCTGAAATGAATTCCAATAGGGGACAGGCACAGGCATCGAGGGGAGTATTGGCTTCATGGTGTGCTAATTAAAAAATATTCCCCTATTGTACCTTACCCCACTCCTATAACCAATTTACTCTGCAGCACTGATTAACATACTAATAGCCTTCCCTCCAGCTCACAGATAGAACTCCAGTTGAGAATATCCATTAAATCTGAAGTTACGCAACCTGTGAGGTGCAGTAAGAGAAGGAAAACTTGTTAAAGGCTTCCTTTGGTATGAGTTTACTTTGCTACCACTTTCTGCTTTCCAGCTTTAGTTTTCAGTGCTCACCTAACAGCAATTCCCAGGTGTGGAGTGCTCAATTCAATACCTAAAGACAAAGGCATCTTTCATCATGCACTTCCTTCCTAGATTAACTCTTAAATTTGACTTCTCTGTCTCTTTATCTGATTCCCCTTTTCTCTCCTTCTGTTGATTTGAAGCCTTTCCCTTCCCTTTTCTCTGTTATCTTTACTTTTCCTCTTTTCCCAAGGTGTGGAAGTGTCTGTGCCATTCTTCATCACTTGCACACCCCTGCTCCTCTGCTTCAGAAGGACTCAACCCTGGAAGTGTTCTCAATGAGGAATAAACTTCAAAAAGAGCAGGGCTGTGTAAAATTTTACTATCAGTGCTGCTGCCCAGGAAATCCCTCTTTTCTTTTCCACATTAAAAAGTATCCCATTCACAAGACATAAATTCCATTTCAAAGAAAATAAAAAAAAAAAAAACAAACATTAACACAACTTTGACATAACTTGACTCCAAACAATAAATATTTTGATACAAATGTTCTCCAATAACATTCAAGCTACAGTTTTTGTGGATCCTGTTTTCATTCTCTATGGCTCATCTGGGATGTCGGTAGCACCAGCATTTCACTCAAGGAAATTCTCAGGGAATTCTTCTTGTAGGAACAGGTCTCAGAAAAGCAGCTGTTTTACAAGAGCTGTTTTGGAGTTTGGAGATGCCCTTTTTAAGGAACCTGAAACACTCAACATGTCCATCTCTATAGCAGGTTAAACCATGGTGCCTTTGGCAAAATTCCCCCAAGGCTCCAGACATCACCAAGGCCTTGGCAAACTCAAATGGAAGAGCAAAAGTTGTAACATAAAAATGTATCTCGAGGGAGCATCACAGTCAGACAACATTTCCTTCCTTCAGTCAGAAGATAAAGGGAATCTCGATGTAAAAATATGAATGCAAAGAGATATTTTGGTTAAATGGGTTTCAATTGTTCTAACTGATGGGAAGGTTGCAGCTTCCTCTGACAAGGACAGCAGAGACATGTCAGACTGAGGCAGAAATGTTGGCAGGGACTGTCTAATAACCAGCTCCCTGATGTGATGGCAATATCCTTTTACTTGTAGTGAATAAGTGTCAAAACACCTGCTTGCTGAATAACATAAATTGCATGGAGTTATAAAATTCAAAATAGACTCAAGTTTGAAAACCTCTTTTTTTCTGCCAAGGTCCCAAGCTCTTCTAATCCCTTCCTCTTGACACAGCAGAGCTTTGAGAAACCTCTGTGGCTCTGCCTTTTGCTGTGGGGGCTAATATAGAAATAATCTACCTGTAATTAAAAAAGATAGATATCTTCCAGCTCTAAGATTACAGCTCATTACTTCCCTTAGTCTCATGTGAAAACCCTCTCATCTATCTTGTCAAAAAATGTAATCCAGGAGCCTTTCCTCTTTCAGAAGCACAAAGGCTTTGCAGAAGGACACTTGATGGGAAGAAGAGTTTGTGTTTGTGAGAGAGGGAGAGAAGGTTCTGCCTTCCCTGAAGGTGTCACTCCTTGAGCACCTGGCCCAGGATGACACCAACCACCTGGGGCTGGTTCCAAGGAAATCTGACTGAGGTCGCTTTGTCACCAGCTCAGCCCATACTGCTCTGCAGAACGTGGTAACAAATATGGTTTATCATGATTTTACTGCAAGGAAAAGTAGGAGCTGAGGAGAATTCAGGGTTATGTGTCCAAAGAGGGGCTGTGTCCTTTGCTGTGCTTGGTTGGAAGAAGAATCTCCTCATCACCACGAGGAGACGAGGACAGGGAGGGTTTTTCTCCGTGGCAAACACAGCAGCTCGTGCTGGGCAGAGTGGCAGTGCCACTTGGCCAGGACAGCCTGGGAGAGCTCCCAGTGTCCCAGTGTCACTCCTTGAGCACCTGGCCCAGGATGACACCAACCACCTGGGGCTGGTTCCAAGGAAATCTGACTGAGGTCGCTTTGTCACCAGCTCAGCCCATACTGCTCTGCAGAACGTGGTAACAAATATGGTTTATCATGATTTTACTGCAAGGAAAAGTAGGAGCTGAGGAGAATTCAGGGTTATGTGTCCAAAGAGGGGCTGTGTCCTTTGTCCTTTGCTGTGCTTGGTGGGAAGAAGAATCTCCTCATCACCACGAGGAGACGAGGACAGGGAGGGTTTTTCTCCATGGCAAACACAGCAGCTCGTGCTGGGTGTGCTGTGACTGCAGAGTGGCAGTGTCACCCGGCCAGGACAGCCTGGGAGAGCTCCCAATGTGCCCTCTGTGTTCTGGGGAACGATGGGGAGGGACCCAAACTGCTTTGGTGCCTCAGGAAATTGCAGCTGGTGGCAATTGCTCCCAAGGAACTCAGGCAGGTTGCTCTGAAATGCCCCCAGTTGCCTCCTGCTTCCCAACAGGAGAAAAAAACCTCTCCCTAATGGATTATTGAGAAGTTTGGAGCAATCTGGTCTAGCACAAGTTGTCCTTGCCCATGGCAAGAGATGATCTTTAAGGTCTTTTTAAGCCCAAGCCATTCCATGGCTCTTTGATAAATTTAAAACAGGAGATTCCAAACCAGAGCTGGGTAATGAACGTTCCAGCACATGCTGTGCTTTACAAACTGTGGTTTCCAAACCAAACACCACAAATCACTTGACACATCTTCCTCCATTGTGCACAGATCCATTCAAAAGAAAAAAAATAATCAACACACATGAAATCATAGATAGAAAATGGATCTTAAGGGAAAATACATCTTGGTCTGGTTCTCATGAAAAACTTAATTTAGTGGCAGTCTGCTGCAAGCAATCACAGAGAGTTGTTGGAGGGCAGGGCACCTTGACAGCCAAGGACTGGAATCAAATCCTCAAAATGGTGCTGATAAAGAAAAGACTTTTTTTTTAAAAAAGACTCAGGCCTCAGCTGATCAGTTGATGAGAAAGATGTGTCCCTGGGGAGTGGATACAAGAATCTGCTACTAAAATATAGCAGAAGAGAGTAAAAAAACTAAAACAACTTGTCTATTCTTTCATGTGTTGAGGCAACTGTTAAGTTTTATGAGGTTATCTGGTAAAACTGCTCTGCTCCTCCTCTGTGCCAGTCTCCAGCTCGCCCTCACTGTGCTCCACTGACAAATCAGCATCACTGGAGCTCATCTGGAGCATCTTCAGCAAAGCAGAATGCATGGGAAAATAAAACAAGTTGTGCTCAGGGAAGAACAGCTGCACATGAGATGCTCAGGAATTATATTCCTGTTAAGGTTTTGTGTGAGCTGGGGCAAAAGGTCACACTGGAATGTGTGAAGCAAACCCAGTGAAAAGTCTCCTGGGCAGCTGGTGCTCCAACATGAACAGCTTAACACACATAAAAAGCTGTGTGCTCCTTAAACTGCTCCTAATCTTTAACTCTGGGCTGAAATAGAGTCTGGGTGATCAAGTCCTAAGCTCCTACCCTCTAATGGGGAGAGCAGGGAAGGGGTTAAAATGCAGATCCTGCTTTTGGGGAGGCTGTGTGGAGACAAGGTCCCTTTTAACCTCTGCTCTCAGCAGTGTCTGCTCTCCACTCAGCAGAACTTAGGGATGTGATGGAGAAGGAATTAGAAAAAAATGAAGGACTTTGAAGGGAAGCAGGTCTGTTAACAGGTTCTGTTTATCAGTAATGAAAAGGGATAAAGTGACCAGAAACTGAGAGCTGAGCTGAACTAAGGAGGGCAAATGGATTCCTACAAAAATCCTGGAGAGTCTCCTTGAAATATTTTATATTAAATTGGCCTTAAGGTGAAGGAGGGTAGATTAGATTGGATGTGA
Source organism: Pyrgilauda ruficollis (assembly GCF_017590135.1). Taxonomy (NCBI): domain Eukaryota; kingdom Metazoa; phylum Chordata; class Aves; order Passeriformes; family Passeridae; genus Pyrgilauda; species Pyrgilauda ruficollis. Next base: position 2,865,523 of record NW_024508101.1, read on the forward strand.
GAAAGAAATTCTTGGTTGTGGCTGCCCCTGGATCCCTGGCAGTGCCCAAGGCCAGGTTGGACACTGGGGCTGGAGCACCTGGGACAGTGGGAGGTGTCCCTGCCATGGCAGGGGTGGCACTGAGTGGGATTTAAGGCCCCTTCCAACCCAAACCACTCTGGGACTGTAAGAGCACTTCACTTACATAAGTGTTGATTAATAATCCTGTAAAGAAATGTAATAAAAAAATTAAAGCTTTTCAATCTCCTGAATTTGTAGTCCAGTTTTTAATTTTGAACATCTTATTTCCCACCCAACTCTAGCTGATCTAAAATGTTTTAATTCAGTAAAGAGCTTTCCAGCAGTGTCAACTTTCAGTCTAGAATGAAAAGGTCCAAGACATGAGTTTGAAATGCAGCCAGAGGCTTCCTCATTTGTTCTCATGCCAAGTTAAACATATTTTAGGGGGGAAAAATGCTCAAATGTTGTTTTCAAAACTATTTTATCATTTATACTTCAAAAAGGTTCAATTGCATGTCCATTATTGTAGTAGGTAATATGCCATTTTATTCTTGAGAAGTTGACATTCATCATATGGTACTTTTTTCCAATAATCAAAATAATTGAATGTATTTATTTGCTGTTTAATAAGGATTTTTTTGGTTTTTTTTAGAAATTATCGTAAAAAATAGCACTGCTCCTTCCTACCAAGTAAAGCATTTTATGTGCCAAAGTATTTATGATTTGTGCTGTAATTAGAGAAATTTTGATTTGAAGAAGATAAGCAGTCAGGTGTCTAAGGAGAGGAGCAGCTCTTATCAGTGTTCTATATTTTCAATTGTTATCAATATCTTGTTTTCAAATAGAGGGGGAAGCACAAGACCCCAGCAAGGAAACTGCACTGAATGGTTGCAGAAGTGTGTGAGGTTCTGAGGTTTGTTGGTAGTGACAAAAAAGTGAATTTTTTTGACGATTCAGAGGTTTTTGTGGGCTTTTATCCACAGATCCTTCCAGACTCATCCAAAATCACTGAGGAAGGTCAGTGATGATGGCTGGAGCCTCCTCTCCTCCCAGTTCGTGTCTGGAAATTACCAATACTGCCTTTTTTTGGGGAGGAAAACAAGGAGTTGTGAAGTAATGACCCAAAACAATGTAGGAAGAACCTTCACAGCTGCACCAAACCCTTGGACAAAGTTTGAGATCTGTGGGACTTCCTGGGCAGAAGCCCCCAGGATTCTTCCCAAGCAGTTGGTGAATTTGGGATGTGGATGGAAATGAAACCAAGTCTTGAGGAGTTCTGAGCAAACCCCACTCCACCTCTGTCTTTTCCAGCAGGAATTTGACAATTACTGCTCAGATGGGAAGAATGGCAATGGCTAAATAAAAGCCTGGGTGTTTTTTGAGGATTTCCTTGGGAAGGAACTATTTCCTTCATTGTTTTTGAAATGGTTTTTTTTGCTTTTAAGGGGGAAAGGGAATAAGTTCTCTGGGCAACTGGTGTGGATGTGGCTTGTTTCTGTCATTTTGCACTTTTAGAAGGAGTGAAGTGTTTCTAAAATTTATGGAAGTGAGAGGAAGTGATTATTTCAGTAGTGGACTGAGTGCACACCTGACCTAAAAAGAAAAGATTTCTGTCACTATAACCACACTGAGCTGAAGCATTGAAGGGAAATATTCCATATCCACTCTCCTGCTGATTATTTTTTCAGTTTATAGATTAAAAAGACTTTTTTTTTGGGTCTTTAATGACCCCTGAGGTGAGCTAGCATAGGTATGTAGCACTCCTAGCAGGATATTAGGTATGAAAGACAAAATTCCACCAACTGAAAAATGTCAAAATTCTTTCAACAACATCTGACACCAATGTGATTGAAACCATCCTCTGTATTAGAGCAGGAGGCTTTATTTTTCAGGATGCAGTTAATGTTTCAATTATTTTTTTTTGGTTTTGTGCAGGCATGAAAGGGAAGCTTGTATTCTCTATGTAAGATTGACTTAATTTCATTTTTCTCTTGTGTCTGTTTCCCCGGGATTTGGCTGCTTTCATATTTCACTGTATGATTCTGAGGAGAACAAAGGCTGTAAACTGCATATGGAAGGAGTGATAAAAAACAAGCATGATGTTTGCAGGGAATAATCCCTGCTGAATAATCACTGCACACCTTTGATTGGAAAGGCAGCCTCTGCTGGGGGGAAATGTGTGGAAAGCTCTGTAAGGTAGCATGGAGGGATGGGGTTATGTGTGACATTTCAGGCTTTTTTCCCACTTAAATACGTTTAAATGTAAGATTATATCACTGCACCTGAAAATATATATTTACAGATAAAAATATATGTTTGCATAAAGAATAAAGTTGATGATTGTTGATTATTTGTGACCAGACTGTGGATGGGTGAAAAAACTCCTTCTGCTCCTCCCATTCCTCTCTCCTTTCACTCTCCTCTTCCTCCCATTCTTTACTCAGTTATATTCTGAATAATTAACAAGAATAATTAACCCCTCTGTGCTTTTTAAAGGAGATATTTTCAGGGTTTTTCTTTGATTCTTTTCTTTGGTGCAGCTGCCAAAATTCAAGGGGAGAAAAAGGTCATTTTACCACTGGCAGTTGGGGAGTTTAACCCAAACCAGGCACCCCTTCAGGAAGAAAATAAGGATTTTTATTTGGTTTTCTTGGTTTTTTGTGTTGGTTTTTTTTTTTTTTTTTTTTTAATTCATTAATCTTCTCTCCCACTGCAAAAGCGCTGAATACAAATTTGGTTTATTGGCCATTTCACAGCTGTTGATTAAAATAGTTCATAACAAAACTGCAAATGGGCTTATTTGGAGGAGATTCACTCACAAGAACAGTCCAGTTTTCTCCCAAGTCAAATCCTGAAAACACACAGGGAATTCAATGGCACAGTGGATAATTGAAATAATACATAAGCCAAATTCTTTCCAATGTAAAGACAGAGGAAGGGTGCAAAGGAAGAGAGTGGATAAAAGGTTAATTAAAAGCCAAGTTGTGTCTCATAAAACATCAGGCACAGAAGAAAAGCAACAAAAAACCAACAGGATAGAACAAAAGATGATATATCTATAATATATTATAATATTATATATATTATAATATAATATAATAAAATTATAATTATATATTATATGATTATATTCTATAATAATAAAATAATAAAATGTAATTATATTATATAATAATATAATAATAATATTATAATATATAGTAGTATATTATTATATATAGTATATTGTTATATATAGTCTATTATTATATTGCAATGTTATATATTATAATATAATATATACGAATATACAATATTATTATATATAATATTATATTTTATATTATATATTAAGATATTTTTTAAATTATAAAAAGAAAAGTAGGAAAATAAAGGAATTTTTCTGTAGATATTAATATGAGCAATCATGTTTCAAACGCACATGGAAGAACAAATAAAGCAGAAAGCCAGGCCTCCAGGAGACAGCCAAACAAATTTATTGACTGAGGAAGCAGCCCTTGATAAATAATTAAAGAAATTATTTGCTTCATTGTTCTCTGGGGAGCTCAGGGGACAGCTGCTGGCGGCTGCTATTCATCCTCAGGGTGCTGAAGGCAGCAGGCACAGCTCCTCGCTCTGTTCCTGTGCCCGTGCCAGGACAGAGGGCTCTTCCCAGATTTCCACCCGTGCCACTGGAATGTGCACCTTTTCTGAGTGCTGCAGTGCCATGGAGTTGGACAAGTCAGTTGAAAATCCTATCTTGGAGGAAAAAAAAATTCTCCTTTCTTCGTTTGTGGGAGCTAACAAGCAGAAACATGAAAAATAAAATCCTCGAGGGCTGCAGCAGCTGGTGGGTTTTATCTGAATTAATAGCTTGAGGTGAATGTGAGGATGCTTCATAGCCCTTCTTGACCTGCTGACTTTGAATTAAACTGCATTTTGCTGTCACTGTGATTTAACTTTCTGTTGGTTGCCTTATGATTTAAGAATACACCTGAAAATAGAGCTTGTAAGAGGAACTTGGGTTTCAGCTGAGTTGCTTAATATGTTGATAGCAAGGTCTACTCTCTCCTGACTTCTCTTCTTTTGGGGAGTCCTTGTTAAAAGCCATTCCATTATATTCTAGTCTAAAAAGCCTTTGAAAGGCCAGGAAATAATAATGTACTGCTTGCAGAACTGGGGGCAGGAGATGGATTGAATTTGCTGTGTAAATGCACAGCCTCATTAGCTCCAAAAGAGAAACAGGGAGGGAGATTTTCCCTGCCAGAGGATATCTGGGGTCGTGAGGCAGGGATGCCTTAGAACATATCAAAATTGAAGCACATCAGCTGTTCTTGGGCAGAAATATCAGATTTTTCCTGAAAAGAAACCTCATTGTCTGCCCCCCAGCCTGCAGAAAGACATGGAGCTGGCACGGGAGGAAGAGAGAAGTGTAAAGAAAGGATAAAGAACGTTCTGCCCTTGTTTGAAAATGTTTGGCTCTTGCTGTTCCACCTGCTCTAAAATCCCATTGCATTTTTCCTGATGGGAAAAATGACGGTGTTAGATCAGAGAGCCAAGCTCAGCCATGCTAAAACATTAAAAGGGAGGACAGAGAATGGTTTGTCTCTGCTGGTGTGCCCGTGCTCGTGCAGAGCAGCGTGCAGGAATCCAGGATGGACACCACAAGCAGCTCTCCCTCGGGAGGGTGAAGCTGCTGAGAGGTGGAGCACAGCACTGAGCTGAGCCAGGTGTGTGGGATCGTCTTCAGCAGGGGAAAATAAATTGGTTCTGGCCCTTTCCCTGTGTTTTCCACTTCATGTGCCTGCTGTTTATGTTCCAGCTAGCAACAGGACATGCACTGGGCTGGGGCTGTGCAGCAAAATATCATCAAAATATCCTCACCTGTGGGCAAACACATCAGATATTCCTCCAAGTTCCCAGTTTTGGCTCTCCAGAGTCTGCACTTGGTGTTAAATCTTCTGGCCTGTGTCCCTGTCACCATCCCAGGTGGGAAGGTGGTGACCCAGGGCTGGGAGGGACAAGCAGCAAGGGGAGCTGGCACAGCCCAAATATTGGGAGAGGTTTGACTGGTGACACCCTTTGCACTCTGCAATCCACTGGGGTAGGGCACTAATTGTCCTGGAAATACAACACATGGAGTAAAAGAGCCTTCCTGGGGATGCTGGAACACCAGTGACACTGGAAACACCCCAAAAATCACCCTGAAGACCAGCTGGAACAAAAGCTGGTTTGCTTTTCAGTGTTTGCTGGCATTTCTTTAGGAGGGGAAAGAAAGATAAATCCAGCTTCTCTGGAAATGCCCTTGGTTTCAGGAGCTGAAGATGCCAGGGCTGAGTTGAGAGTCAAGCCCTGGATGTTTGGCCTGAGGCAAACAAGACAGAACAGGAAAAATCTCCACCAGGGGCATACCAAAAGAATGGCTCGAGATGATAAAGAAATGAAAAATATCAGGGATTTTTACCTTTTTTCAAGCAAAAAAACCCCCTGTAATGGGAGTCTCTGAACCCTTGCAGATGTTGCCAGGAGCACCCTGAGGTCCACCCCACGTCCACATCTCACTTCACATCAAGGGAACAGGAGCCTGATGATCCCTGAGCAGCTTTTCTCCTTCTCAGTGACTTCTCACCAGTTAAAACTCCCTCCTCCCAATGTTCCATTTCATTTTCTTCTCTCTCCGGTCTAATCTAACTCAATACTTACTATTTAATTTCAACAAGTCTGTGTAATGTTTCCTTTAAAAATCGTGGCTTTGTTCCACAGCGCTTCATTACAAGATCTGAGTTGCTCAGTCCCTTCCTTTTGTCTCTTTTCCTTGTTTTATCCTCCTCTTGCCTCTCCTGTATTGACACTGGACAATAACAAATATGCAGAGCATACAAAATAAAAACACTTTTCCCATTTGTGCCTCACCCAAATCAAGGCAGCTTTTCACTTCTGCTCCTGCAGTGTCCAGGTGTCACCTGGAAAACCAAAAGTAGAAAAAACTGCACAACAACATTTGGGGTATTTTTTTTTCAACTGTTGAGCTGTGGGTCTAAAAACCTGTAAATATCTGTTCTGAAACTCACAATTCACCATTCTGGCTTTGCTGTACAACTGCTGAGAGTCAGAGAGGAGGATTTTAATTTTTTTTTTTTTTCCCCACTGTTGATAATCAGGAGAATTTTCCACTTTGTCACTGAGGTGTTCAGCCACTCAGCAATGAGCTCAGGAGGGGCAGAGCTCTGCAGCCAGATAGATGAGATGAAAACGTTGCCATCATTGCACTGTATTAAACAAGCTCTATGATTACACTTGCTACAGTTCCCCTCTGGATTTAATGGAAACTTTATATTGATGGAATGCCTGATTAATAGGGATTTATAACAGAAGCTCTGTTAATGTGGAAAGCATATAAATCTCATATATCTGTATCTATTGCCTGTCTTTACAAGATTATTTTCACTTGGTTCAGGCTTTAACTCCAGTAAGAAACAACTCTTGTGAACAAAAATCCAATGGCTGTACCAAGAATGCAGCAGGGAAATTTGCAACTTGTGTTTTTCAAAAGCTCTCGAGTTTAAATGAATGAAAAAAACCCAAACCAGTGTTTATCCCCAGCTTTGGAGGTGTCAGATTTAGCAGCTTCAGGAGGAGGTTTTGGTGATGAAGGGCTCTCTTGCAGCCCCTTGGCTCACCCTGAGTCTCTCCAGCCAGCTGAGGGTGTGACACAGGGTAAGTTGTTCAAATCCTCAAATCTTTTCCCCCCTCAACAGCTTTTCCTCTTGTAGAGTCATCAGTGGATTTATGCTGGCATAAAACAGCTCTGAGAGGGCAGAAATTCAGGTGGGATTTTGTCTTGACTCCTCCAGTTTTGCATCTCCCCGGCTCCTCCTGGCTTTGGGATGGATTTGGGATCAGCCTGGATGGCTCCTGCTCCTCTGGAGAGCCCTCCAAGCCCTCAGTGCCCAGCAAGGCACAGCTGTGTGCTGCCATCACTGCTTAACTTGGGATATTTGGGTGTTAGAAACTTCTGATTTAATGCTCATGCCAACCAGAAGTACTTGTATATGGAAAGTAAATTCACCAGCCAGTGCACTGGAGTTATTTCATTTTCCAGCCCTTTCTCTCTTCTAGATCTTAGGTTCAATCTGATTTTATAAAACTTGCTGGAGCTTCCCTGCCTTGTGCCAGAATCTAATCTGGGCCAGATCCACACACCTGTGAAAACAGGGCTGATGGAAAGGAAAAAAAAATCAAACTCAAATTAATAAAGTTTTCAATTTTCAATTAATTACATATTTTATTGATAGGAACAGAAGGAATCCACATTCCTGCAAAGGCTTTTTGGTCTGGCATATTGGGGTATTGATCAGTGTTGCTGAGAGGAGTAGTTGCCTTTGGGGGAGATTGGCTGAATAAAGATTTCAGTGCTGGGCTCTCCAGCACTTAAAATGTTCCATTACTCAAGATCATGGAGTATGAAGATTCTTGCAGAGGATGTGTTTTGCACTGAAATGTAATTGAAACATATATCCTGGGCAAGAGATGCCTCGGAGTACACTGAAATAAATACATTATAGGAGACAGAGTTGCTATTGAGATAGGTAAATGCCTTGCCTATTAAAACATGACATATTAAATCAGGTACATCACTGGTAAGCCAGAGTTCCAGGCAGTGCTTGGCCATAAATTTCTTTCTAAAAGACAATTTTGCCTTGCAAAATTCAAAGCTGAAACCTTGTTTGCTTCAGACAAAACATTTGGGGCAGAATAAGACAGCCTTGTCAGAGTGGAGTCCTAAATTAATGGATTTCCTGATTAGGGTTTGGTTCAATGTCCCTTCTTTAGTCAGACTGGTTTGCATGTGAAGCACATAAACAGTTGCAGTATAAGAGAAAAAAAGGTGTGACATGGAAAAGAAAGAAAGGAGGAAATGAATTCTTGGCCATGAGCTGAGTTTTATTCATGAAAATATCTATAAATTGTATTTTAGCATTTAGGATTCTTTGAAACCTCCATTTCTTCTCCTTTTCTTTTCCTGCAGATGTGTGCATAGCAGGAAACAAATGTAGGACAATTATTCCAAATATAAAATGCTTTTGCAATTAGTACAGGCACCAAAGGAGAAAAAGGTGCTATTTTAAAAATTCAGCTCTCATCTTTATCTAAATGCTGATGTCTTAAATTCTTCCAGCACAAATCTGCAGTCAATTTTTTTGCTGTAGTTTTGGAAAGTCTATCCAAGTGTCTAAATTAATACCCATTATTTCTTTCAAGTGCTACTTAAGTGAGGTTGAGAGCAGTCTGAGGCAAACACTTGAGGAATCTGGGTGTCTCTCTGTCACTCAAAGTTAATGTGTTTGCAAAGAGATGGAGCAGCTCGCTGATTTATTCACAAATATATCCCCACAATCCACTTTTCCCCTTTTCTTTTTCTATTACCAGGCAGTGGTGCAGTGCAATATTTGGTGTGGCAAGAGAAGGAAATGTTCTGTCCACGTTGTCTTCCCCAGGGTTTGGGTTTTTTTGTCACCCAACCACGAGGCAGAGCTGATAATGGGAACCACACCACAGAATTCCCTGACCTGGAGATAAATCCTTCATAGATCAACCCTCAAAATACCCCAGACTGGGGCAGAAATAGCAGAATATTCAACTTCCACCTTTATTTCATTGGTCTCACCCATTAAAAAAATTTTTTTAAAGTTTTTTTTTCCTTTGCAGAGCACATTGAAGTGCAGCCACTGATATTCCAAGCCTGTTGATTTTTCTCTGTGCTGCTGGGGAGGTGCTGTTTGTCTTTCCAGCTGGTTTTTCCCCCTACTCTTTGGCTTGGGAACACAAATGCTGTCTGGGCTGGATGAGCAGGGCAGCTGGAGTGCTGATCCCTGCCCAGCTGGCTGTGGCTCTGCCACCACCACCCCAATTCCTGCTCTGTGCCCTGCAGGTGACCCCTCCTGCTCTGGGGCTGCTCTTGCCTCTCTGACACCACACACAAGAATGGCTCACTTCATTCTAAGATTTTATTTGAAGAGCCATTGTTTCTTTGTCTTGAACAACAGCAAATCCACCGTAAATCCTGGGTCAAATGATGGAGAGAATTGTTTTTAGACTCCAGGAAAGCCATTTTCTTCTCTACTGCTAATTGGGATAAAATGGGATAAAACCAGTTCTTGATCTCTCCTGAACATTTTCAGCATAGGAATAAGTTTCTACTTATATTTGAGCACTCCAAAACTGATTTCTAAACTAGGGAACAGACATGAGAATAATAAATTCCAGATTCCCAGATCACTACAATCATTGTCTGGAGACAAAGTGCAGCACTTTGCTGCGTCTGCCCTCACGACCAGCGAGCTACAACCTCTGGATTTGTGGGCAGAACAGGGGCTGTTTGATCCCATGTTCCATGTTTGGCTTCTCCCAGCTGTCTGCTGGAGTGCTGCATGGCAAGCCAGGTGCCAGTGGTTACGGAGGGAAATTCCTGGTGCCTGAAGGAGGAGCATGGATCAGAAAAGCAGCGCTGGGGTTGTGGCTGAGGGTCCCCACACCCGGAGCTCTGCAGGTGGGACACACAGGATGGTGAATTTGGGGTGCTGTGACAGAGGAGCCCTTCAGCCACCTGCCCTGCTTTTGGACAGCCCTTTGCCTGCTTTACCTGTGGAGGAAGGTCGGGAGGCAGCAGGGATGAACTGGGTTAAGATGCAGAACACGGGGATCAAGGGCTGCAGACCCCACCTGAGCAACCTCAGAGCTGCAGCTGATAAAGAACGTGAGGCAACACAGTCCTTTTATATTTTGCCTTCCTTTTCACACAAGAAAGCCACAATGAGCCATTAAATAATATCCATACCCAGGGTGGATTTGCTATTGGGGTACCTTATCACAGCTCCACAATAAATATTAGTTCTGTGGCAGGGGGAGCTCCTGGTGCTCCTGCAGGCTCCCATTCCTCACTCCTGGCTCTATTTCAGTGATGAACGAGGAACTTGTGGTGGTAAACAAGTCTTTGATCGAGCAGAAAGAAAAGATATTAAAAAGATTTTTGCTGAAGTGAGGCTAACTCAAGTTTGAAATGAACATTCCAGCTATTAAAATGACTTATTTTTGGAATTAAATGGACTTTCTGCTCTGTGGTACCCTTGAATCAGAAGCAGTTGGCTTGAAGGAAGTACAATCACAGAGTATGGTGGGTGAATTACTGAGGAAAGCTGTTCAACCCTCATTATCCGAGGTGACAGACAATGATTGTAGTGATCTGAGAATCGGGAATTTAGTATTCTCATGTCTGTTCCTTAGTTTAGAAATCAGTTTTGGAGTGTTCAAACATAAGCAGCAATTCATTCCTATGCTGAAAATATTCAGGAGAGATTAAGAACTGGTTTTATTCCATTTTATCCCAGTTGACAGTAGAGAAGAAAATGGTGGTCTAAGAGAAATTACAGAAGCCTTATCCTGGGAAGGAGAATGGGAGAAAACTAGGAGAGGAAAATAGAGAAGAAACAGTAATAAATAGGCCAATGGCATGAGGGAAAAAAAAAAAATCCCAAAAAACCAAAAAAACCTGGGTTTAATTATTTTAAGTTTTACTTCTTCTTATGCCCAAAAAGTCTTAGATATTTTGTTGCTAAACACAGCTTTTTATTCCATCACCCATAGTGAAGGAGAACTCTTCTATCTTTACTTTGTAAAGAGGATGAAGGAAAACTCTCCAGCTCCTGCTGGCTGAAAATTAATGACAGTTGTAGCATTATTTCACTGAAAGCAGGGTCAAAGTTTATAATCATTTTTGTTGCTTTTATAGTTAATAAATATCCTGGGTTTAATTATTTTAAATTTTACTTCTTCTTATGCCCAAAAAGTCTTAGATATTTTGTTGCTAAACACAGCTTTTTATTCCATCACCCATAGTGAAGGGGAACTCTTCTATCTTTACTTTGTAAAGAGGATGAAGGAAAACTCTCCAGCTCCTGCTGGCTGAAAATTAATGACAGTTGTAGCATTATTTCACTGAAAGCAGGGTCAAAGTTTATAATCATTTTTGTTGCTTTTATAGTTAATAAATATTATTTAATGCTGCAGTAGTGTGCAGGAAGATCCCTAAAATAAGATAGGAAAGGTAATAATGTCCTAAGTAGTTGGAAGAACAAGAAACAGGAGAGACAAGAAACTCAAGGAAGGTTTTGACCATAATGAAGCTAAGTGGGGACAAAAGACCCCACAACTAAGACAGCTTTTGCTAGCCTGTTCCTGCCAGTGCTTGACACCTCAGAGATGTAATTCAGAAAGAGCCAGGATGAAATCTGGAGGGGCTGGGATTGCAGGAGCGAGACTGAGCAATGTGCTGCCTGTCTGCTTCTGGCTCCTCGCTCAACACTCACTGTCTGCTCTTGCTTGCACATGGAATATTTTCTTTCCCAAGGCTTGCTGGCAGCATTACACATGCACCTCGTGTCACTGGGCTGCCTCTGCTTTGCTTTTCCTCCTCCTGCATCATCTCTCATATTCTGGGGAAGATTATTTTGAGGTCCAAATCACAGGGCAGAAATCAGCTCCTGTTCCCTCCGGTCAGCGTTAGTGCCATCCTCGAGCACGAGCACACATTCCTTGTTCAAGCTTGGCTTTTTTGCTTCTAGAAACTGGTGGAAATACCTGAGGGAGGTAAAGCAGCTCTGTAATAATCAAGGCTGCTCAGAGACACATGGAAGCCAGTGCTTCCTTCTGGGATCTGTCTCTGCTGCTCCCAACGTCCCCAGACACAAACATCGCTTCCCACCGCTGCATTTTTGTTATTCTGCGGGCATCTGCTCAGGTGCCACATGCAGAGGGGATGCACTGATAGGTTAGAACTCATTTTCAGAGCCAAAGACCTGCTTTTAGTCCCATATCTGCACAATCTGTGTGCACATGCCTGTGCAGTGCATATTTAAATCCGCTCTAAAGTCCACAGCCAGGAGGACAGGCTGTCAACAGTTGAACTAATCGAAGGCTCAGCTTTCACTAAAATTCCTCTGAAGTTTGGGTCACCTTCATTTCACATCAGTTCTTCCCTAACCTGAATATAGCTCTGCTTAATTACAAGTCGGGGCTGTTTGAAGTAGTTGGGAAATTATTTATGCCTGATAGCTGGGATTTCCTAAGAAGCCTGAGAAAGTTGGGCATTAAAATCTAATCAAACTTTAATGGAAACCAGGTACTTCAACACAATGGATAGTTCAAGCTTACAGAAAATCCTCCAGACTACAAACGAGGCTAACAGCTCCAAAATGTGTGCAGGGAGAGCTCTGGCTCCTGCTGCAGATGCCATTGGAAAGATTGAGGTTGTTTTCCAAAATACACAGTGGAGGAAAACAAGCATATAAACATAATAATGGCAGCCTATGAAAAATATAGCCAGGGAAATTTCTTTTCACTTTATTCCCAGCAAATGGGGAGAGTGTCAGTAGCATTTCCCTCAACCCTCTAAGACTGAATTTTGCAGGGCTTTTTTTTTTTTTTATTTTTTTATTTTCCAAAATTTACTGTTCTTTGATCCTAAAGGAATCCTTAATCAAGCAAAAATGACGCCTGGATTTACAGTTTCTTCCCTTCCCCCCAGCTTCCCCTTCTTCCTTTTTTTGGATAAGGCCAAGTTTATTCTGAGATACCTTAGGAAAAAAAACCCATGTCTGATATTGGGTTTTTTTGGGGGGGTTTCATCCATTTTCTGAGAGTGTTAAGGAGGTACTGGCAGATTTTCTGGCATCCACAGGCAAGACCTGTATAAAAATGACCCAAAATGGAAATGCTGGTGTTGATGGCAATCATTTTTAATGGAACAACTAAGGTCAGTGAATAACTCAGCAGAATGGCTGTAATGTTTTATTACTCTCACTGTCAGGTATAATCTTAATTTCAAATGTGAAAGAACATATAGCAGTTAATGGAAAGGGTCTAATTCTTGCTCCATTAGTTTTACCTCACTGAGTTAACAGAAATCAGCTGATAATTTACCTTGGGATTCAGAGGGAGATAGTCCCAATCTATTTTAATAGAAACGAGGGGAGAACCAGGCTGAAAGTCTGGGGGGTTAAAGTAAATTGTTTCTATAACTATTATATACATTTTCATTAATTGTGCTTGGAAGCAGAGCCTGTGTGATAAAATCTTCCCAGGGAGCCTTCCTTACCTGTTCATCTTCTCAGGGTTTGAAAAATTGTCCCCTTCTATTTCCAAACAATGAGCAGTAGTTCAATGTCACAGACAAATGTGGGCTGCAATATTTAGACATAAATTATAACATCCTGGACTCCTAAATGGGGAGGAACAGGCAGAGTGTTTCCAATTCATTGCAGGTATGATCTGAGTGCATCCATGCTGAATTCCTGATGAGTCCATTCCCCTTCCAGCATCCATGGGTTTACAAGAGGCTGGATTAAGAATTCAGATAAATTCTGTCTAAATCTTTGAACAGGTATTTTTGAACCCACTCAGGAAGAGAGGGTTGAGGCTTTGGAGGAACATACTCTGAAAGCAAGGAGAACTGGAGGTACCCAATCTCCCCCTGGTGTAAATCTGTCAGGCTGCACGTGGTTATTGGGGCTTGTGCAGCTCAAGACCCTGCATTTGGGTTTGAAATATGAAGGACTAGAGCATGGTGGGGTTGCAGGGCTCAGGCTCAGAGCAGCCTGACCCCGTGGCATCTCTGCTGAGCCACAGCAGGCCACAGTCCTGTGAACTTCAGAGAACCACCCAAAAAAGTCTTCAAAACCACTGGAGTGGCCAAGGAGTCAGTAAATTGGGCACAAGGAGCTGGGATTCAGCTGCTCCTGCCCTGGATTCACTGCCATCTCAGTGCCCTCCTTGCACCTCCACCACTGTCTCCTCTGCTCTGATGAGCCTCAGCTCACACTTCTCAGATCTCTCTTTCCTTGGTTGTCTTTTTTTAATTAACAGTTCATTTTTATTTGCCCCCTGAGGCTGGGAGAGTCTTCTTTTCTGTACACACCAAACACTGGTGCTCTGTTCCCTCCCTTCCTGGAGCACACACTCCAAGGCTGCACTTCTGAATGGAGCACAGGACTGAGAGAAGAAAAAATCATGAGGAAAATACAGAAAATGAAGAGATGCCTTTGGGAAGATCTTGCAGGTACACACCTTTGTTATCAGTTTTTCCCCTCCAATGTTGCTGACTGTAACTAACTTGGCTCCACTAATTGTTCGCCCAAAGAACATTTTGTTTTTTGGTGTTTTTAAGGACAGTACAACCTGTGTAGACTTTGTAACAGCTGAACCCAAATCTACCATCTCATCAGAAAACTTGGAATTACAGATGTCCATGGCAGAGTCCTTAAATGCCTCCCTCCAGTTTCACTCCAGAGGTGGATCTGTAAACGCTGCACTCAGCTGGCACAGTACAAACACACCACATCCCCAAATGATGGTTATTTCCACAGTCCCCCACAAACAGCCTGCAAACACTTACAAAATACTTTCAACTTCAGATCTATGACGACTCCCTCTGGTTTGTAAAATTAAGCACGGGCATAAACGCTCCCAACATCAGAGCCTTAATTTGTGTTCCTTGGAACTGGCAAGGGGCCCATTTGCTGCAGAGCTCTAATTCCACCAGACAGGCTCTGTGCTCAGAGAAACACATTTTAAAAATGGAGTGTCTGTATTAACAAGCACTTCCATGAGCAATGAAACTAATGAAGCTTTGCTTTCTTATGGCTTTGTCTCTCGGTGTTGGATTCTCTGGTGCCCACTAAAGTGAATTCCAGCCCAAGTTTCTCACACAAAGGAGGAGTTCATAACATCCCCTTCCTGGAGAGGAGGAAAGGGACAGGACAAATGAAGGTATTACTTTTCTTCCCCCCTGTTTTCGATACAAAAGCAGGAATGTGTTCCTAATGCAAACTTTAGGTTTCTATTCTTGTAGAGCTTGGAGAGATCCCTTAGTTTTGAGATGGTTACACAATCCCTGAAAATTGGTAAGAATTGGTCATGGAGCTCAAAAGCTGCATGAGGGAGGACAGGACAGGAAGAGGGGGTGGATTGAGTAGGTTTTGGGGGTTTTAGGAAAACAGGATTATATTTTTAAAATTCTTGTTCAATTTCATGGTGTATTAGGATGATAAAGCAGATGTGAAGAAAAGAGCAATTCCCATTACAGCATCAGGAGCTGACACTTCTCTCCTAAGACAGGTGTAGGTAAAGTGTGTAATTAACAACCTCCACTTCATACACTACATAAATATTCTTTGGCACATGAAAATCTAAACTTTGCTGCCTGTTTTGTGAATAGCCTGGACTTCCTCAGGCCCCTTCCCTGCTTAGTTTTATGGGGAGAGTTGTAAAATATGACAAGCCATAATTCCAGAAGGCATTTCTGAGGCAGAATGCACCCATCAGTTGAGATTTCTGTTTCAAAAATGTTCAGCAGTGAGTCAGGACTGTTTGAGTTTGAAAAATGCTATTAGGCATATTCAATATTAACATCTCTGGCTCCAGCAAGAAACCTCCCATTGATAAATAGACACTTCATTTGAACTTGGCACAACCTTCAGTCAGCTTTGCATAACTGGGATGATATTACAGATTGGAACAGAGGAGAATACATTAAAGATGGACCAGGTGACATCAATTCAGCAACTTGCTAATTTCAACATGAAATATTTCCCCATGAATATGGGAGTGTGTTTGCTTGAAGGATAAGGACATGTTATGTTTGAAGAAGCAATGGAAATGTAACCAAAAGCCTCCTAGAAAAAATATTTAGAGCTTGTTTCTCCCCTCTCTGTAATATATATTAATGATACATTTCAAAATCTTCCACCATTTCTTAGCTGCTTCTTTGCTTTTAAAGATGTCCCAGAAAAGTCCTCTCCTTGTACAATTTAATATATATATTAGGTATTTTACTGGTATAAATCAATTAGGGCTTAACCCAAAGGCCAAAGAAATCTTCCAGGATGTACTTTAAAATTTATATGATTTTTAATATGCATATTTAATGCTAGTGCAAAAGCATCTGAGAGAAACTAATAGGAATTAATAGCTTAGATATAATTTCAAACCCCAGGACTGAGGTGCTCTCTTAGATCAGATTCTTAAAACTAAGCTGTAATTTTATATCAAGCCCAAGGCTGGTGGCTGCAGTGTTCTGCACCAGTGTTCATTCTGTATCATGAAAGCATCAGTCTCAGCTCAGCAATTTTTCCTTCTTCTTTTGTGGAAAAGGCTCATATCTGCATCAGACCTGTCCCTTTATTATTGAGATATTACCCATTTGAAAAACGAGATTCCTATCAAGGCACAGAATATGGAAAAAGCAAGGGGGAAGGGGAGGAATGCACGTGCCAGCCAGGAGATGCAGAGAGGAGAGGTTACAGGAGGTGATGTTATCTATTAGAAGAACAAAGCAGGAGTGATATCCCTGAAAAGGCTGATAGAAAATCAATTCCATAACATGCCATTAGTCTGTTCATATCAGACAACTTAAGCCTGGAATCTTTGCTGTGCACATAATGCAATATTCAACATTTGGAGTGTGCCTTATGCAGAAAGTAAATCAAATTACTTTTTTGCTTTTTCTTCCCATTTTTTTCCCCCGTTACCTCCCAAGGAGAGCAGCTGTGAGAATTTGGTATTTTTGAGCCCACATATTCCATGCTCTAAACAAACAAGGAAGCAGCAAAGGGAGGATTTCATGGCAGAAAGATCTGTTGATCCATCAGCAGATATTCAAATAAAGCTGGGAGTAGACTTTCTCCCGATTTGGGGGATTGTAAATCTCTGAGCATTAGTGAAGAAATTTTTCTGGGTGGAAGAAATAAATCCTTCCAGCTCTCCATAAACCATGCAAAGGAGGCTTCTACCACTGCACGCTTGCTGTTAAATTTACAGTTTTAACAGGGCTAAATATAATCTATGGCTGATGGTGGCTCTAACCACAGAATAAGTCAGTGCTTGGAGCAGGCAGGCAGGCCATGAGCACATGGAAATGGGATCCTGCAGCCCTTGTGTGCTGAGGGGACAGGTATTGTATTTGCAGGGACCTTCGTGGCAGGAAGGAATGATGAATCTGACTCCATGTTCTCAGAAGGCTAATTTATTATTTTATGATACTGTATTATATTAGAGAATACTACACTATACTATACTAAAGAATACAGAAAGGATACAGACAGAAGGCTAAAAAGATAATAATGAAACTCGTGACTCTCTCCAGAGTCTGACACAGCTTGGCCATGATTGGCCAATGAGTCAAAACAACTCACAGCAGAATCCAATGAAACAATCACCTCTGGGTAAACAATCTCCAACCACATTCCAAAGGAGCAAAACACAGAAGAAGCAGATGAGACAAGAATTGTTTTCCTTTTCTCTGAGGCTTCTCAGCTTCCCAGGAGAAAAATCCTGGGTGAAGGGATTTTTCCAGAGAATGTGAATGCTACAGTCAGGGATGGAGAAGAGGGGCCCAAATCCCATCACAGAGTAAAAACTGCAGAACAAAGCGAGCCCAGAGCCCCCAAAGCAGCAGCAGCAGGGAAGTCCAGGTTGGAATCAGACTGCCTGTGATCCATGAGGTCCCACCAGCCCATGGAAAGCCCTGGCTCCTTCCTGATGGACTTCCCAGGCAGCACATTTTAACAGAACCCGGCACGCCCTGATTCCGTCTCTCACCACCCTCTCCTTGCCCTGAGCTTTGCAGAACTTTCACTTTTCCAACCATCCCCCCATCTTTCTGGGAAGGCAGAAAGATTCTTTCCCTCAGGATAAGCAGTGGCTCTCACAACCCCAGCAAGCAGCAGCTGCTTGCAAAAATAGTGACAAAATCTTGACAAGTGGCCACCAAAAGGGATGAAAGGTGAAGCATCTCCTCTAGTTCAGAGGCTAACCCTCGATGCATCCCACATATGCAGATTTCCCAAAAGTTTAATGTACGCAGCAGCTCTGTGTGACCCTTTCAAATGCTTCTGAATGGATGGAAAGCTTGGGTTTTCCTTGTGGTAAGCAAATTCTACGGATTTCCCAGGAGAGCAGCAAATTCTTCTTAAACATATCTTGCTGAGTCTCTGGAAAAAAGAAGTGAGTGGTTTAAGCTGCTCCTGTTTTAGCTGGAATTGTAAGTTCTTCATCCAGCAGTTCCATCAAGGGATAGAGCTTCACCTCCAAATTTCTTCTTGGGGGAAGGGAAAAGTAATTATGTCTTAATGGATGAAAGGAATATTTTTTTCATATGTATTATAAGTTCATGGAGTTCTCTGACAGGAGCAGGGATGGAGTGCAAGGTCTGCCACAATTCCAAGGGGAGTCCATCAGGGTCTGTTTTTATTAAGTTTAACACCAACTATATTTCTTATGGAGTTATTTTCCTCTCCAAGGATAATTTGTCAGAATCAGACAGGCTATTCATTTCTGCTCGCTTGTAAATGCCTGGTATGTGCTCCAGCACCAGCACCCTCTTCTGAGGTACAGGGGGCTCATTAAAGCACCCAAAAGTCTCATTAATTACTAAATAATATTCAGCTTGGTTTTTTCCCCCATATTAATATTTAGAAATAAAATTATTTTCCCCCTATTTACTTGCCAGAGTGCATTTTAGTGGTCAGTCATGCACCTTGTGCATCTCCATTCCCTAATTCTGAATTACTGAATTACAATATTAGGCACTATATGGTCATCATAGGAACTTCCATAGGAACATCTTCTGGATCTTCAGTGATGCTCTGAGATCCCAATTTCTGTCTCTGGATGCGTTCTACTTCCCAAGGGGTTTAGGCAACATATTCTGAGGTTTTCAAATGCTCCCTGCCCTCCTAACAGGAATTAATTTGCTCTTTAATTAAACAGATAAATAACCCACACATCTACTGCTGCAATATTTTTCCTCTCAGAGTTGTGGCTGTCAGGCTTCTGTCAGCATCTCATGTTTAAAAACAGAATTTTCTCTGCTGAAGGGAGACCACTGTGTTCTTCTTTAAACAGATTCCCACCAGCTTAAGTTAGCCCAGACTGTCTGAACAAATCAATTGGTCCTTACTTGGATGTAACTCATGAGGTGAAATGAATAGGGAACAACATCACTGAATGGCAGACTTTTAAAAGACTTTATCATTCAACATTAGCTGGTTTTACTGTTAGTCCAAGGATAGGAGAATAATTATTTACAAAAGCAAAGCTTAAAAAGTTTCTTTTCCTCAGAATTCACTGAAAACTTCATTTCTGTAATTCAGCAGACAATACAGAGCAACTTTTTCCAAAGCTCAAATCCTGCAAAAATCCTTTCCTAGATTTCCTAGAAAGGTCCTGTCCTAAATTTACACAACCAGTGGTTTTCACAAGGAATGAAATCCTTATTTCCATCCAAAGGAAAAATTCCCTTCACTGTTTTTGGGACTAACATTGATCCCAACCCACAAAGGGATGGTAAATGTGTGTGCACATCTTACTGAGCTCAGCCTAAACCAACACCTGCAGATACTGCTCATAAGTCTAAAACCCTCATCTAAATCAGATTTTTTAAGACCAAGGTGGTTGCTGATTGGACTATGTCTAATTAACCTAAGTTTAAATGTATGGGGTCAAACAAATTTTTATCCAAGACTAACTTTTCATTTTCCACTCTTTCAATCCAAACAGCTCCACAGTCAGCACTTGCCCACTGGAAATAGGGAACAAAATTTCTAGAGAAAGTTTTGATAGTAAAACATAATTTAAAATCCTGTAACAATATCCTTCAAAGATATTGCTGAGCACAGGGGTGTGAGGCAGCCTGGCAGCCAGGAGGTTAATCTGGTTTGTAGACACAGTCATGTGCTGGGATGGCAGGAATAAAGCTGATTAGAGAACATTAATTGGCTCCTATCTTAATGAGGAGGGAGATTTGCCATGGAGTGGAGTGTCCTTTGAATGCTGCCCTGAATTTATGACTCAACCCTGCCTATAAATGCTACAAAACCAAACTGTCAGAACTGAAGTTTGATTTGAGGGCTCCGTTCCCTTTGTTTGCCTACAAAGCTCTGGGTAAACTGTAGCACCGAGGAAATAAATAATGAATTCTGGCAATTAATAATTCATCCTCTTGCTTGATCTCACTATTTCACATCCAGTGACCTACCTGGCCTCCTCGAAGACTACAAAGATTCGCCGCCAGCAAATGTCTTTTAATGGTTGCTTTTACCTCTTGTTTACCAGGATTGTTGACCCCCTTCACATCCCATAATGTAATTTTAATGGTGACTTTGTAATCAAGGAGTGTGTCTTGGAGGGAGCTGCAGCTGAGGCTCAGAGCAGCTCCCAAAGCAGCTGTGCCTGGCTTCCCTTGGATCCAGCAGGATTTAATGTTGGGAACACTGAGCATCCCCAGTCTGCTCATTCCAGTGAGACTCACACCAAATCAGAAATATTCCCCAAAACCTGTCCCAAAAGTGGCCTAGAGGAGGGGATGTTCTGCTGCTGGGGCAGAGCAGATCTGGGTGACAACCACCTGCTCTGGATCTGCCCATGGAGTCTGGCTGGGGCTCACGCCCCAGACACCAGGGAATCATGGAATATTTTACGTTGGAAAAACCCTTGAAGATCACTGAGCCCAACCTCAGCACTGCCCCTGTCCCCAGGTGCCACATCCACACCTCTGTTAACCCCCTGCAGGGATGGGGACTCCACCACTACCCTGGGCAGCTGTGCCAGGGCTGGACAAACATTTCCATGAAGAAACTTTTCCTAAAATGCAATTTAAATCTCTCCTGGCACAGGAGATTGACTTCATGATGCTTTTTTTTTTTTTTTTTTTTGAGGCTGGCTGGGGGCAGATGATGCTTCATGTCACCATCTCTTAAAAAATTAAGTGTCAGCCTACACATCAGGGTTTGTGCCATTCACAAAATGACAGGAGTAGGAATAATAGTCTCAACTGTAAATTTAATTGTACCAACAGTTACTCTCAGGAGAGGCAATGTTATCTACAGAGTAATTTCAGGAAGAAAGTTGATAAATTGTGAAGTTTTGAACAGGAAACCCTTATGTCTGTGTTCTTTTAAAGAGAGTTTAAAAAATTATCTCCAAAGTTAGAGCACAGCAGCAATAAACTATTCTGAAATTAAGTGATAGTCACTAAGAAATCTGGAGTAAACACTACCCAGAAAGAAATTGATTCAGTCTTTGAAAGGAAATTACAGTTATGAATTCATTTTTGTTGATAAAAAACTATTTTGCTTGACAGCTTGCTGAGGTCCTTATAAACACACAGTTCAGGGAAAAAATATGAGGAAAGAAATCCTGTACACAGTAGAAAACTTTCTTTGGAAAGGATGAGTTTATTCACAAATATATGTGCATGTATGCATTGCTCTTGTGACCCCTATGCAGCCATGTGTTTCCATTTCTGATTATTTATACACAAATATTCTGAATTTCTGCAGTCGGCAACAATCCCCTGCAAATGTGAGAACCTCTGGATCTGAGCAACTTTTAGTGCTACTGATTGGATTTCTTTGGTGAGAGAAAATGAGAAATCAGGAGAAGGAGCAACTTCTAGAGCTTTCCAGCTCAGCCTGCTCAAACCTGATTTTAAAAGCGCTGGTTTTCCTCTCGGGAGGAAAGCTGCAGGAGATCCTGCAGTTCTCAGGGAGCACAGTCTGCCTTTGGAGATCTGCTCTGCTCCTTCAGCAGTGGATCTGCACACTGGGACAAGCAGTGGGAACGCTGCGTGCACCATCTCAGCAATTTAATTACCACCAAATTACTCATTTAATCAGGACATCAGCTTGAAACAGAAAAAGAAAATAAATTCTGTGTTTTCCCCTTCCTCCCCACACCTCAAGGATCCACTGATGAACGCAGGAGGTGCTGAGGTGATAATAGTTGTTAGTTCATGCTGTGCAAAAGCTTCATTAAGCTTGTGCTGAGCTCTGTTGGTAAATCCCTCCCTGCCATCCATCAGCAGATAGCTCGAATTTGCTCCAGATATTGATCAGCCTGTTCTGCTGAGAGCTGAGCTCCTCAAAATCCCATCTATTCCTCCTCACCACACCCCAGCAAGGGAGAAAGGTGCTTTTTCTACCCTTCCAGAGGCCAGCCAGCTCCTGAATCTCAACTATTTACTGAGTAACACTGGAGATGCAAGGAAAGCTGATTTCTAAAGTCACACAGGAAGTTTTGGACAGAGCAGGGAAAGAAACAAAATCTTCCTGGTCCCAGCCCTGCATCCTAAGCAGTGACCTGTTCTCCCCCTGCCTCACAAGGACAGAGTTTTAGCAGGAACACAAAGCAATCCTTTTTTTTTTTTTTTTTTTTTTTTTTGGTTGAGTGTCAGGGTCATAAATCACTGAAGCATTTGGGAATGAAGCAGTAACCAGAACAAAATCCCACTCTGTATTTTTGATAACTTTATGGCCAGAGCAGCTGAGCTGCAACTCAGCCACAGAGCGAATTCCCCTTGACTCGCTCCAGGTGCTCTCCTTGCCTCCCCATTCCCAAGGAAAAGCTTCTTCCCTTTCCCTCTAATCCTGCAGTTGGCCAAGTGATCTGTGCAGCCACTCCGGGGATCCTGGATCAGCCTCTCCTCGTTGGGAGCAGAGCAGATGGAGCAGGGAACACCCCATGCCCTGAGCAGGGCTCGTGGTTTTCCCTAAAAAACTCTGCCCAGCCAAGGCAGGCATGGGAGTAAACCCAGCTCTCGCAGGTGGGAATGGATAAACAAGGTGCAAAGCAAAAAAAAAAATTTGAGTACTGGTTTTCTGCTTGAATTTGTTGCTTAAATTGCTTTATCAGGTGAACTAAAGCATAAAGGAGAGAAAAGAAAAATAGAACAGGGAAAACATTATTTGTTTTTCCTCGCTCTTTCTCACCAAAGTGAAGAATTCAGCTGCATGCCATGCTTTGGAGGGATGAATTTCACAGTCCTGCTCCAGGAATAATAAAACCCTTCTTTCCTCTCTACACTCTTGTGTCTCTACTTAAGCAATAATTCAGTAGTTGCTTATGCAGAATAAAGAAAAACAAATGTTCAAATTCTCTCCCTGTTGGAAAACAATGAAACCCAATCTCATCTCTGAGAAGATTGTTCCAATCCCATCACCTGTGTGTTCCAATCCCATCACCTGTGTGTCCCAATCCCATCATCTGTGTGTTCCAATCCCATCATCTGTGTCCCCAGCACTCCCTGCTCTGGTCCTATGGAGCAGGACAGCAATAAAAGCCAAGTGCTCTGCTTGTGCAAGACCTGCTCTCTTTAAAGTTTGATTTCCAGCCTCAGTTCATGTTGTAGCTTATTACTAACGTGGTTATGGCTGTTTCTTCCTTTTATTTAATCTGTTTCTGGTCCCTGCAGTAGAATTTCAGCATTGTTTGCAATGAGGAAATAAAGCTTTGATCCAATCATAATCTCCTGTACAAATTTCCAGGGCAGGGATGTGCACCCCAGCTCGGCTCTCCTGTGAGCTATCAGAGGTTAAACATCAACATCTGCTTTAATTGACAAGATTAATCCTCTGCTTCAATCTTATGTTGTGTTTTATTTAAAAAAAAAAAAAGTAAAATTATCCAGATTTCCATGCTATGCAAAAATCCTCTTGCAGAAAGTAGATTGTATTTCTATTTTCCCAACCACAGTGACTATAGTGGTATGAACCACTAGCAGCTCCATCAGATCATTTTTCCCTGATAACCCAGGTGTTTATGATAAGCACAGGGGTTTTGCTGGAATAACAATGTAAGTACAGTGATGGATAAAACCAAAACATTATCACCCACTTAGGAAATTCTCTGGAAAACCTTTGTTGTAGGGATGGGACAATCAGGATATTACACATGTCACACCATGAGGTCCTTCAGGATGGGAGCATTTGTTCTGGTACAAGGCAAATAACAAAGGGATTGGATTGGGAATTCAAGGCTCATTGCCCTCATCTGCCTGGGATTTAATTCAGTGCAGATCCTGTATTTATTTCAAAAGAATATTTTAGGAGTTGATCTTTTCAGGGAAAATAATTTTAGGAGTACTTCTCTTTATCCAAACCCAGGAAGCTTTCCCTAGGAGTCAGAGATGGCTAAGGGTCAATATTACTTGGCCATACAAAGGAGAAACAACTGCTCCATGTGGAAAAATCTTCACTATCAGACTTTAGGAACATGGGTGAGACATGGATATTCTCCACACGGTGGTCACCTGGACGGCAGCTGCCATCCCCAGCCTTCTACTCTTCTCCCTTCCTTTACATGGTACATTAAATACTTGCTGCACTATATTTGGCACTTTTTACAGATTTCCCCATAGATCTTCAGGTTCAGCATTTCCATTGGCTGGATGTTGACTGTAAACACATTAATCATCCTGCAGCGTCCCAGATCCAATTGCAGGATATTCACTATTCTGTAGAGTTAATGCTTCTTCAGATGCAAAAGTGAAAACATGTAAGAACATTTAACTTTGATTAATTAAACTGTATTAATTTAACAGATGGTGTGCTGTGACACCCACCAGGCTGAGGTTTAGATTTGTGATACTTTAAAGAGGGATCACTGCCTCTGTTTTGGTATAAATTTTGAATCTCTGCACAGCCAACAGATGCTCAACTCGGGGTTTTTTTCCTCCCCCATTTTGTTTTGCCTTCAATTCATGGCTGGCATGTCCAGGGACTTGCAGGGGGTTGACACTGCTGCCTGATGAATCTGAGTCCTTGGTAAGGAGCCCTCTCTCATTGTGTGCAAACAAATCCTCATCTTTAAGTAGCAAAGCAGAAGAATTTAGTGGTGAATCCCCTTTCTCCTAGTGAAGTGTTAATTAGTGGAGTGAACCCTGCTGTACGTTGGTTATTTTAAGAGGAACCGTCCAAGAGTTCAAATATTTCTTATGAAAAAAAATGAATTTAGAAAGCAAGATTTCAACTTTACAATCCTTCCAGAGGGACTGTCATAACAAATTTTTCATTCTTGTCTTGATCCACACCTATGCTCATGCTGAAGCCCTGTGGTAGAAATCATATCTTACACTTATATATTTATGATTTTCTCCTCCAGAAACAGCCAGTGTTGGATTTCTCCAGGGTGCATTGATGCACTAATATCCTGTATTTCCAATACAGGACCTGTGCAACACAACCAAAAATTAGCAGATTTTATTTATTTGAGTCTCTCTACCCTGCTTTTCCCACTGCTGTAACATCATGTAGTAACTGCCTGCAGTTACAGCTTTTGGGACTCTGCTTGAGCAGCCTGAAACTTCCTGAGCACTCCTGATCTCCAGGAAGCAGAGTTTGCTCTTTATTATCATTTCTGATTGCAATGACTTCCACAGAGTAGATATCTCTGGTGAGTTTACTTTTTCTTCCACTTCCTGTTCCATCAGAGGTTTCCAGAGGATTTTTAGTATTTTTGTTTTGGCACAGGATCAGGGCTGAGTTGGGAGCAGGAGTATTGGGTTCCCCTGTGGGGCACTCACATTCTTCCACCACAGATTTTCTGCTTATCAAGAAAAGATCTCTCCAAAGCTGGCAGTTTGTGGATGCCCCATCCCTGGAAACACTCAGGGTCAGGTTGGAAGGGGCTCTGAGCAACCTGGGCTGCTTGAACCTGTCCCTCCGTGGCAGAGGGGTTGGATAGATGGTTTTTAAAGGTCCCTTCCAGCTCAAACCATCCTGTGATCTATATCCTGAGCATTTTGGGGGATTCAAGGCTTATCAGATGGACAGGTTTCTTACCTCTTCTTACCTTTGAATAACAGATTTATTCACTAACTGTGTGAATGTGATAGAAAAACAAAGCAATGAAGTAATGGCCTCACTGGGAGGGAGGGAGGGAGAGAAGGGAGGGATAAAGTCACACATGTGCTTAAACCCATGGATTTGCAGGGAAGAATGATGTTGGACTGGTGCCTTTTCTTTGGCTCTAGAATTGAGAGCCGGACACAGTTAAGGGATAAAGGGTTTTTTTACTTTGGTATTTAATAAGGGATTTTATGATGCAACATTTCACCAAGGTGGAACACAGTGAAATGTACACACATGGTAGATAGGGTATACCATTTTATAGACTTTGCAAATTAGTGTATTTAACAAAGATTCTCCAATGAGACGCTTGAATGAACAGTGTGATATCTTTCCACCCCAAACTATTTCCTTTTAGATGGGTTTAATCTTGGTTTACAGGATATGTTTTGGGGGGACTTTGGTTTTTCAAGACAGTGTGTAAAGCTTTGTGTCTTTCAGCTGTGAGGCCTTTAGGATGTTTGGTCCTGTGGCCTAACAGAACACCAGGAATTATGCTGAAGTATCAGACTTAAGGAATGACAAGTATGCATGCTAAGGGTACTGAGAAGAGGTATATAAAAGAAAAGAAGAAAAGAAAAGGAAAAAAATCATCATGGTATCAGTGCAAAGCAGAAATGCATCAGGGCCCCTCCTGAGCTGGTGCTCCTGAACGTGTAACACTCTGGGCTTTCTCTACCTGGCCTGTGGCACCTTCCTGCAGCCCCTGCTGTCACCTGCCTGTCCCTGCCTTGTCCCTCTGCCTCCTGCTCCTCCCCTGTGCCCAGGGTTTGTGGTGACAGCTTGTGAACATCCTCAGCTCGTGGGGGAACATCTGCCTCCCCCTGTCCCCCGTTCTGTGTCAGGCTCCGGGCTGCTTCCCCTGCTTCTCCAGCCTCTTAACACCCCGTGGCACTGCTCAGTGCCTCTTGTGACAGATGAGCTAGGAGCAGTGCTGGCTTCTTTCAAGATTTATGAGATTTAGCTTGCTTTGCGCACTTCACAGAATCTACAAATGACATCTAAACATAAACCCCCTGATTTGTGAGCTGGGCTGTGCAATGTTCTACACATGCTTATTTTAATTTTTTTTTTTTATTTAGGAGAACCCTTCCCTTCTTGAAACTGCTCTTCCAGGGTTGCAGGGATGCTGTTGCAGGCAGGAAATCTGCTGGAATTTCCACCAACCCTGGCCCCAAGAGCTGCTTAGTAACTCCCAGTGGTTTCCCAGGCACAGCCTCCATGTACCAACCTCAAAGCCCAGAAGAGCCAAGCTCAAAAGCAGCTCTGAGCTTGCACATCCCCTCTGCTCCTGACGTGCCATGAGGCAGGAAATCTCACTGCTGAACTTCAGACAAAAATTAGGAATGTATTTATCCAGCAGAGAGGGTGTTTACTTGGTTTAGTTCATGCTGATTTGGAAGGCAGTTTGTGGAGTTAAAGCGTTGCCCTTATAAATTGGATTTACAGTGGGACAATGGGAATTGAATACATTAACATAGGTTAAATTCCTGGAAGAAGATAGGGGAAAAAACCCTAATTTTTCACATTAGAATCTAGTGATTTATTAAATGACAGATTTCAACCTGTCCAGACTTTCTTTCATACTTAAACCCCCTGAAGGAAGAAGGGAAAAACCCCAGTGTGGCAACACTGCTGGGAACAAGGGAAGAGCTGCAGTGAGGGAAGGCAGAAGAGAAACTGGACAGAGCTTAGCTTGTGTCAGAACTGGAATTAGCACCTGAGGCTGTGAGAGCTGATATCTCTTCAGGATTACTTTAAATCAGGATTAGTTTGCTGAACTGATTAAGAAACTGCTGCATAATGAAAATTCAGTTATGTACTTAGAGACTTGAAATTTTAGACAGGTGAGGAAACCTCGCTGGTGAAGGCAGTCAGGCAGACCACAACAAAAATGACTTCTTTTTCAGTGCATTTTTGTCTAAATAAAGACACAAAACAGGAGCTAATCATTCAGACAACTCTATCGGAAAAGCCTGGAAATTGTGTCACTTCCTAACTAAACTCCTCCCATGCAGACAGTTAAATCCCTCTGTGTCAGTGCCAAAATGTGACAGCACCAGGCTGCTGTTCCTACCTTCAAATGCAGCCCTTGCAGGATGCCAGGGATGCTGGGGAGCACTGCAAGGAGGAGAAACACAACTGCAAGACAAAATGCAGCTCTTTGCCTGTGCTATCTTGCATTATATACTTGTTTGAGGTTTAAAAAGTGTGTTTGAATCACATCAGTGTGTTTCTATTTCTACAAGGAGACCTCTAAGGATTTTTTTTTTACTTTTGTTTTTGGTAGGAGTCAAATCAGCAATTCAGTTGGTGTTTGTGCCAAAAGTGACTGTTCACCACCAAGTGATGCAGGGCAACCTTAGTCTGGAGTGTGGACTCTTGGTGCACTCAGTTATTGTTTGCTGGGGTTTTGGTTTTGTTTCTGTGGGTTCTGATCACCAACAGCACATTGAATGCTTCAGTCTCTGCTGTGGCTGCGGCTGCACAGACTGTGAGCTTCCATCCCTGGAAGTGCCAGCACAGCCTGAGCAGCGCTCTCAGCACAGCCATCCTCTTGTCCCTGCTACTCACATGCCATGGCTGTGTAAGCCCATAAAACTCCCAAACCACACATAAAACCCTCTCGGTTGCCTGGAGCCCCAGCCAAGGCCCAGTCTGGGTAATTGCATTCTGTCTATTTGAAATTCCTGTGTCAGGTTTCAGTTTGGTGTTGATTGGACTCTTCCTCCCTTCCTTCACTCCACCATCTGCAGCTTTCCAGGCAGGAGCTGCAGTTTGTATTCCAGGTAGCTGTGTTCCAGTCTGTGGGGCAGGGGCTGGATGAGGGATGGCCAGGCTGTTCCAGAGCCATGGGCAGTTCAAGTGGCTCCTTGACTGCCTCACCAGCAGCTGCTCCTCTTCCTCAGCCAGGGATGTCACCTCTGCCTTCGCACGGTGACAGAGCTCTGCCAATTCCACCCCAGGAAATGGCTGCGATTTGTTTATTTTTGTTCTTGGCATCAAATCCCTTGAAAAACACAGCCTGGAAGGAACCTTGTGCATTGAGCTAAACTTGGTCCCCTGCCACCTTGGCAGGCACAGCTTATGAAATACTGCTGCCCCATGCCAGGCTGCACTGATCCCAGCACTGCCAGGAAAAGCTGTTCACTGTTTCAGAGGTGCACGCTGACCCTGGAGGGCTGAGCTGCTGGTCACATTGCTTGCTGCTGGACTGTCTCCACCCCTGCAGTTTAATATTCCAGGAGAATTCTCCTCACAGGAATGTGAACTTTGCTGCAGAGCTGAAAGGTCCCAGACAGCCCTGAGGAAAGGTCCCTGAATGCAGCTGGGCAGGGGAAAAGAAAAGATATATTCTTCCCTTTCATCCTGAACTTTCCATGAGGCAGTCAAGCCAAAGCCGAAGCTTTCCACCAGCTCCAGATAATTCATGGCATGAAGGAGGAAAGTGAGATATCAGATCTATTTCTTGCTGAATATATTGCTGATGAGCAGTGGCTGAAAAGCTCCGATGCACAATTACAGGGACGGAGTCCTGGAGCCAACTTTAATTAAAGTTCTTTTGACATTACAGTAAATCCTTAGTAATGGTGTCTTATTATTCCAGCTTCCTTTGACTGGCATGCCTGCAATGCCCACTGGGAATGGGAAAAACCCTCCCTGGAAACCCTCTTGTCTACTCTGCTTCTCTGTAATTAGCCTGAGCCAACAATGCCTACAAGAGCCCCTCGATGGATGCCCAACTCTGCTCAGAGTCCTTTATAAACTGGAGATAATTACCCACAAATAAATACAGCTCCACCTCACCCTGCTGAGCCCATGGGTCCATCTGGGCACCTGAGAGCTGTGCCCATGGCTGTGTCCATCAGGAGAAACGTGGGCACTCTCCTGGGTGAGCTGCCCTCACCAGAGGGGTTCTCCTCGAGCTGCAAAGAGAAACAGCCGTGTATCCTTTGATTAAAGCCAGAGATTTCCAGTACAATTTATAAAGGTGTAACCCATCCTCTCTAAGTCTCACTTATGCTTAAAATCTGCTGGAAATCTGTGTTAGTGGACATTGCCCAGCACCACCAAGGCTGTAGTGCTTAAAGTTCCTGGTGTGTGCAATTTCCTGGGGTTGAAGCTGCTTTATGGGATTTTTTTCCTGTGTTAACCAAGGAGAGAAACCCACAAATCTCATTTACCCAGCTAAGAAATGTAGAAATGCAGTCCAAAAAGAGCGTCCCAAATATAAAGAATCACAGCCATGCCAGTTCCAGTGTTCTCTTCTCTATGATATCTATTACCTTGCAATGAATCTTAAATATTAACGGTATAAACACTGAAGATTTGCAATATCTCCAAAAGCAAGATACCCAGTGACATTCAGGTGTTGCTCTCCCAGGCCACATATTTATTTCTCACTTTTACAGCATTTGTAAAAATAAGCAAGTAAATATATAAGAAAAAAACAACCACACCTAAAGAAAAAATAAAATGTGGAGAATTCAAAAGCATAAAGGGAGGAAGGAATAGGAAGCAGCTCAAAGCTGCATTTGGATAGGAACAAAAATGGCTAAAATATCTAAATTACACCAGATATTTCTGGCCAGCCCTAACCTGATGATCATGAACAGCTGCACTGATAGGCAAGAACAAATGCACTTGGAGAAACTTCACTTTCATTGGCTTATTTTGGTGGCTAAATGATGAATCTGATAAGAAGATTCATCCCTTACTTAAAACTTTGCATTTTTTTAAATTAAAGTATGGCATCATCTTCACACAGGAGCTCTTGTCCTCCCCTCTCCTTTTTTTATGAAGCTGCTCCTGAAATTATTGTGTCTTTTACCATCAGAGTGGAGGCAATAAAATATGTCATTGAGGTGACTCAATGGTCAACAGGTCCTAACAGAAGCTCTTTTGCTCCACAAAAACCTTAATTACTGAGGAAATGTTCTTTTCACATACAAAAAAAAAATTAAAATTCTTTATTTTATGAAGAGGAGGAGCAGAGGATCAGAAATCCCTTGATGTTGTCAGAGCTCAATCCCACTGAATAGACCCTACAGACTTCTCTAATTATTCACAAAACATTTGGAGCAGATGTCCACAAAATAAATTATCTGCTGCCTGCCAAAAACTACTTCTGGCAGGCAGCACACCAGGTAAATAAGATGAGAGGTTGGGAACATGAATAAAACATGAATGCAACAGCTTAGGGCGTTTTGTTCCTCGTAAATTCAGCAGCACCAGTTGAACCCAGGGAGGTGCAGAAGGCAGGGGAGGGGCACCATATGAGAAGGGGTTGGAGGAAAAGCTCTTAACAAGCATTTTCTTGTGTTAGTGGCAGTATCCCTGTGCCAAGGCACAAAAAGCACTTCAGGGCAGCACTCTGCAGCATCTACAGAGAATTTGGACTTCCAGCAGCAGCCTGAGCCCTGAAAGTCCCATGGGCCACTACCTTGGATTCTTATATTTAGCAAAAGTTGCTAAACTGTGCTATTGGCAAGGACATCCTTATCTAATTTAGGCTTAGTTTGATAATCCAATTAAAAATATTTACTTTCTTGCCCTTCCTACTAGGAATGTGCTTGATGTTTCCTAATGAAGGCAGGATGCTCTGCACCATTAAAATCGGGGGGAAATTACCTCTACAACATGGCTGAACATTGCAATGAGTAAATCTGCAAATAGAAATGCTATTCAGGAGGTTAAATTTAGGTTTTAAACCACTCAGCCTCATGTTGGCTCATCTAGTTCTGAGATCACCTTTTGAGTGTGGCATCATTTCAGGCAGGTTTATATAGAACCAGACCAAAGAAAATATCAATTATTTGAGAGGAAGGGACTTCCCAAAGATTTTGCATTGAAAAGTTAAAGTTTTCTGCTCTGTATTCTTTCATTGACTAATAAAAAATTTATAGTGCCTTAGCAAGAGGTATTGTCCTTCATCCCTATCAAAATTTTACTGTGCTGCACAAAATTTGCTGCTTTGTTTTTCAAAGAGAAAGACTCCATAAAGTGATGCTGGTAAATCTAAACACCAAGAAAATATGAATTAATCATTTTGCCTTATGGAAATGGTTGCCACATGAGAGAGAGAGAGAGAGAGAGAGAGAGAGAGAGAGAGGAAAAGATGGGAGGACAGCGTAATTTGAAAATTGTGATTAAAAGAAATGTATGGGCAGGTAGGTAACCCCATAAATAATGGACCAGATTTATTCACAGTGGGTTCATTAAAAGCAGTGATAAATTAGTGCCAAGCAGAATTCTGCTTCTTTGCAGTGGTTGTGACCTATTCAGTGGAACCATTGTAGTTACTAATTCATACAGGATTATACATAATTGGGATGCCCAATTATTACAGCTGAGTTTCAGAAATGACAATGTTCCCTTTCCTTCAGGGATCTGTAATTTATTCCATTACCTTGAACCTGTGTTACGCAATCTGCCAAAATAAAATTTGCAAATGTTCTGCTAAATCCTGCTATCTTTGGTTCATACTCTATATGTGAGGGAAACATGTTGAGAGGATTAAAAATATGGGAAAGAATTACCATTTTAATACATTTGACTTGTCCACCAAGAGACAACAGAAGGTTTTCAGCCTCAGTAAATCCACTTTAATATATGTAAAGAGTTCATAAAAAATCATTCTATCCCATTGTCGTCATGAAAGCTATAGCTGATCTGTGCTAGAAAGGCCAGAATTAGTTTACCAAAGAAATCTGCAGGTTTATTTTGTTTTGCAGGGACAGCTTCCCTTACCACATTTTATTCCACTCAAATACTTCCTAACCATATTAATTCAGGTGAAATCTTTTATATAAACTGCCAGCAGAAGTATCAACCCTTTCAAAAGTGTGGCTGATGCCACGTTTTTTTGCACTTTGAAATCTCCAGCATAGAATTTGGCTAATGGCTCTGCTTTCCACGTGTTGTCTCGAGAAGCTGCTGAGATATTAAGATAATAAATGTTTGAAGAAAAGGATCTGTTCACACAGAATCAATAAAGCATTGCCAGGAGAAATCTGAAGCTCTCAGAAGGAGGTTTCCTAGAAAAAAAAGGTTTTCCAGCAAAGAATGGCTTGTACACATTTGATCCTTTCTGATTGTTGCTGTCTCATTGCTTTTGTTCCTGTGGCACTCAAGCCTGCCTGCTTCCAAGTAGGAATTCCCCTCAGGAAGATCCTGCAGCAGCAGAAAGTGGAGAAATGACTTGCTGGGATGTCCAATCTGTGCTACAGAGGTTGGATGAGAGAGAGGTGTGTGAGCAGCACCTCAGCAATGCAAAATGATGGGAGAAGAGCTGGGAAAGGGTTGGGGTCTGGAGACCTTTGGGTGTGATGAAGAATTTTGTGGGGAGATGTGAGAGCTCTGGGGTTTTACAGCTTGCTTACAGGGATAATAATTGATGATGATGATGATGATGATGATGATGACGACGATGATTTGGTCAGCTTGCTGGAACTCAGAGGAGAAAGTGCTTTTTCTTACAGCTTTTGTGCCTGGACAACGCTCTTGGGAACACGGTGTGGTCCTTGGTGTGTCCTCTGCAGATCCTGGACTTCACTGAGCTTCTGGGTCCCTTCCCACCCAGGATATTCTGTGATTTCTGTGGTTTGCTCTCAGTGGAACAGTGCAGACATTATTTTGTGGGTGTTCAGATGATGTGAACTACAGAATGTGCATGAAAGTACATTTATACCTTTCTCCAGGGTTTGAGGGTGGATATCAATATCTGCAAGATGTGACAGCATTATCTTCTGTTGCTACAGTGAACAATTCATCACCAGCCTCTAAAAAAGGGGATGAATTGGATTCTTTCCCAGTCACTCCTGCAGAGTTTTTCCTGTGGGGTCAGCAAGCCTTTGGGCACACATGTGACACAATAAGTGCCGCTGCTGTCACCCTGCCTGCCTCCCCACAAAGCCAAAATCCTGGGATTGTCAGCCCAGCCCATGGACAGGGTCTGTACTGCTGCTCATTCTGTGGATATGAACGGAGGGGCTGCTTCTCTGGCTGCCTCTGAATTCAGTTTACAAGGCAGTGAATTGGAACAAAGCCAGAGACATCCCTGAATGTCAGAAATGGGATCTTTGAAGTGATTCTGGATGCACAGCCAGCCAGGCAAGTTCGGTCCCTCTTCAAAATCATGATGCAAGTATTGTAATGCAGATTACATCGATTTGCTACCAGTGGCTGGCAGCTCGCAGGAGTCCTTTCAAGATTCTCCACAGCACCCATGGAATAAAGAGCTCTCTGCACGAAAAGGAAGCTGTATTTTCATGCAGATGACAGCTTGAAAAAATAGTATCAATGTTATCATATATGTAAGGAAAAATTCAATTTTGTGTAGTGGATTTTATGGCTGTGTCAGGGTTCAGCTAACAGCACAAAGAGAACTTACATTTGGCACTCGAGGACGTGGTTTAATGGTGGTGCTGGGTTGATGGTTGGACTTGATGACCTTAAAGGTCTTTTCCAACCTGGATGACTCTCTGATTTTATGATTTAAGCACATAAGAAATGCTGCTGGCTGGAACACCTGCTGAAGTGCTTGTTGATTATTTGTTTTGTAATTAATGTATTGCAGAGAGGCAGCAGAAATGCTGACTTGCAATATCCCCACAGCAAGTTTGCTGTGGATCTGAGCTCTCCTTGGGCAGGACTGGTGTGCAGGTGTTTGATGAATGGGAGTAGACAAGATTCTACAATAAATACCTGAAATACCAAAGCCATGACTACTGAAGCATAAAAGGAGTGCTGCACCAGGCCATAATTCAAAGCAGCATTCCATTTACAAATGGAATAAGAGTAATAGAAAAGATTAACTTTCATAGGGAATTACACTTTGGGTGTGTGGAAGTGCCTGTTTTTATGAAGTGCAGTTTCTTACAGGCTTTATGTTGCTGCATCCAAGTTACCAGAATGATTTGAGGCTGCAGCTCCTTTCAGTGATGTTCTGTCACTGTGTATCAGTGCTCCCAAGGACTGCTTCCCACTGGGACCAGGTTTTTGCAAAGATTTCTGTGTGTATTTAAAGCCTAACCATAATCCAAGCACTGGAAACTGCAGTGTGTGCTCATTTTTTTTTATTTGCATATAAAGGCACCTGCAAGCCTTTGGGATTACACCTGAACACTGGCTACAGCTGGATGCACAGATTTGCAGACTGGAAGAATGTTCTGCAAAATCTGCTTCTGTATGGAGGAGCTGGAAGTGTTTTAGATTTGTCCAATGCCATAAAATATGCCCTGGCCTCTCCAGCTCCTCATTATCTAAGGACAAAGGGATGCAATGTGCAATCATGGCAGGGACACCTTCCACTGTCCCAGGCTGCTCCAAACCCTGTCCAACCTGGCCTTGGATACTTCCAGGGATCCAGGGGCAGCCACGGATGCTCTGGGCACCCTGTGCCAGGGCCTGCCCACCCTCACAGGGAGGAATTTCTTCTAATATCCAATCTAAACCCTCCCACCCTCAGCTTAAGGCCATTTCTACCTGTCCTGTCACTTCAAGCCTTTGTGAAATGTCCCTTTGCAGCCTGGACAAGAGTCCCTGGACAATACCAGTCCTGCAGTCCTCATTGTTTGCTTCCTTCGTGATGAAACCTCCCAGCCTAATAACCTATTTAAAACAAACAAACCAAACACACAAAAAGGAACCTGAACCCAAAACACAGGCAGTATAAAAATCTCATTGCTCAAATGATGTTCATCCAAAAATAAAATCAAAAATCAAATGTGATTATGCAGGGGAAAGGAAGAAAGCTAAATCATTGCTCTTCTTCTTCCTTCCTCTTCAGGAACTTCTGCTCCATGTCTGAGTTCCGCAGAGCTGTTTAAAACACCTGTCCTATAAAAGTTGCTGTCACATCTCTAATTTTAGATGTGATAGATCACATCTCACAGCTTTAATTTTCCTGTGTGAGCTCGAGGCCTATCAAAGCTGGAGAGAGGCACGGTGAGAAATCTCCCTTGCAGATCCCTGCGCAGAGGGCCCGGGCCATAATTGCTGCCTGGATTTCAGCTGCCCCTCGGTGCCATTATCCACAGGACAGCTTTATTGCATTCCCAGCTCTGATCACGAGCTGTCAGCGGTGCCCAGGAGCAGGAGTGGCATCCCCGAGCTGAGGAGGGAGCGGCTGTCACGGGGAGACACGGCTCAAACGCCACCGAGGCTGCAATGGCAGCCAGGCCGCGGCGCGCGGGGTATACAATAGTATACAATACTAAAGAATACAGAAAGGATACAGACAGAAGGCTAAAAGATAATAATGAAAACTCATAACTCTTTCCAGAGCCTTGACCATGACTGGCCAATGAGTCAAAACAATTCACATGAAACCAGTGAAACAATCACCTGCTGGATAAACAATCTCCAAACACATTCCAAAGCAGGAAAACACAGGAGAAGCAAATCAGATAATTATTGTTTTCCTTTTTCTCTGAGGCTTCTCAGCTTCCCAGGAGAACAATCCTGGGCAAAGGGATTTTTCCAGAAAATATGACTGTGACAGGGAATGTCACACACAGAACTGCTGCTGCCACCAGCAATGCCTTGGCATTTTAGGTTTTGTATTTTTTTTTCAAATCCTGTACTGCTTTGGTGTATAACTCCGAACTCCTTATAAAGTGTTAGTTACTGTCTTCACATGTTGGTCAGACACAACGATGCTGCTGTGTGCTGAGCTCTTGCATGACTTAAAACCCAAACTGGAAGCCCTTAACATGATGGACCACCTCTAAAAATTCTAATTGAGCTGCACACTGTAATAGATTGGGGGAAATGAGGTAAAACGTTATCACTAATCTTCGTGCTAACTGCATTAAATCTCAGGGTATATTTATAAAGGCAAGGGAGGATATTAGCAAAAAGATTTATCCAACAGTGAAGGGTTTTTTCCCCATTAACCAACTTCTAAGTTTCAAAGTTCTTGCAGTTTAATTGGAGATAGTGGAATTTAGGAGAAATAATTATAAACATGACTACACAGGCAATATGCTGCTATTAAGCACAAAATACAACAACTGTTTGTTTGGGGCTAGTAATTGAACCAACACAATGGGAGAAAATTCTAATAAAATTAACTTTCATTGGAAAATGGGAAAACGATAATAAGGAAATTTTGAACAAACTGTCAAAGGCTTAATCTGACTGCCATTGAGAGGAGCATAAATAAATGGAGCAAGAACAGAGAGACAACTAAAACCAAGTGGCCTTATAGAAGGTTAGGGGTTGTTTTTCTCAAGGAAAAGAGAGAATTTAATGTCTGAAGTCAAAGTTAGACTCAATCAATACATTCAGGGCTCTTGAGAAATTTTGAAAATAGTTTCCTACTTGTAGTGATTTAGGGCAGTCAGGCATATAAAAAGATTGAATTGGTTGTGAGAAATCAATGACCTCCCCCCAACATCCCCCCTCCAAGATTCCCACTGAAATGAAAACTTGCCAATTACAATGGGAGTTTTGATAAGGCCAGCAGGAGAGGGATGTTCCAGACTTGAAGAAATAGCATTTGAAATGTAATATCTGTTATTTTTTGTGCCATTAGGGTTTGAGACAGAAGCCTGCTGAACATCTTAGCTCAAAACCCCAGCCTCCATCTCCTGTGGCAGATTAGGGATGGTGATGCAAAGAAAATAAGCAGAGTTTACACCTGCATGGGATAATGATTCTCCATCTTCCAGGGATGTCTGCAGACATTTGCTTCCCCACCCAGCAGGTACCTGAGCTGCTTCTTCCTTGCAGCCTTTGGAACCCTCTGTCAGAGCTTCCTTTGGGTAAAATGCGACGAAAAACCCCTCACTAGGTAAAATAACAGACAATGGATGATTTCCCTTCACTATTTAACACCAGGATCACTGGTTTCTTATTCTTTCACCACCATGGTCTGTCTTGTGCCATGCCAAGCACACAGGTATTGGTGGGGCCCTGCCACCACCAGTTAATGGGCAGATCCACTGCTGTGGGGAGCTGGTGCTGGCTCTACAGTTCCTGGGGCTTTTAACTCCTCCCCTGGGATGAATTTCCTGAAGGTGTGCATTGGGTGTGCTCCTGTGGGGACATTTTCCAGTTTATTTTCACCTGAGAGGGACCAGCTGGTGCAATGTGAGAGCTGGCCACGATGGGAAGTGATGGATGGGATGGGGGATTCCATTTGGTGAGTGCAGAAGGGAGGTCCTGGCTTACAGAGCCAGGTGCAAACATGAAATGCAGGTCACCATAACACCACACTGCCCTTTCCCAACTCTCTCCCCCTTTTCCATACCTTCTCCTTTCCAATTTAGACATTTCAGTTGGGGCAGCATCCTTCCTTGACTTGCTGCTATGGCCACTTGCCAAAATATCTCTCCGAGGGCTCTGAAGAGCAACCAAGCTCTTGGAGATGAACTTGTCAAACCTCCACATAAGCACAGGTAGAGAGGATCCCAAAAATCCCTGATTGCCATGGCTTCCTGCAAGCACCCAGTCGTTCCTCCTAAAAGCCAAGCCCATTCCCTCTTCTCTTGCCTTCCAAGAGCAGTGTTTGAGGGAAAGGCCAAGCAGCTGTGCTTACAGGGTCTCACAGAGATCCCTAAAAGCTGATAATCAGCTTTGACAGTCATGTCATAATTGTTAACAATGGTACTGGAGACACGCCAACAACCTCACACTCTGCTGCTGCGGCTTCTCTGGCTCAGAGGAATTGCTCCACAAGTGCAAGTCTGCAAACCAAATTTGACATCAAGGGATGTTTCACTGAGAGGAAATGTAGAGCACTGGGTTGTGTTGCTGCCAGATTACACAGCAGACTCACAGGGCAAAGTAGTGAAAGAGAAGAGGCTGCAGTGGCACCACATTAATATTTGGTATTTCTGCTCTCTGTGCACTCACACTTATTATGTTGTTAAGGCCTTTAGGAGCCAGATGGAGAGCCTGGCAGGCAGGTTTGGCAGAGGGTGTTGGGCATGCTCTGCTGGGACAGCCAGCAGTGATGGATTCATGTTGGCTGGTGTACCTCACCCCACGGAAGGCTCTGCTCTTCTCTGCTCCTGATACACCATGCCGAGAAAAGTTTCCAAAAGTGTGATTTGGAGCTCCTTGTGCTCCTTCCTGCACAGCCATCTGTCCTGGTTAACATGCACCCAATAATGTACCTGCCAGAATAAATCACAGCAAATGATACTCTTCCATGTGGGTGTCATGAATTTCAGAGCTCAAGGTTCTGGGATTGTTTCAGGCCGATGGAGGGGACCAGCTCCTTGTGAAATTTGTTGACCCTCAGACAGCTATAACTCTTAGCAACCTTCACTGTGAAAGGAATCAAAATACAAATCAACACCATAAAAAGTGACACATGAGAACGCTGTCCTTTCTGCCTGTGTTTGTAATTCCTTCTCAATGGCTCCATTAGAACTCGTATCAGCAAACCCATGCAGATCCCTGCACGAGCTGTTAATGATTATAGACTGTTGTTTACCTTATCAGGGAAGCTGTCAATAGGCCTAGTTAATGAATTTTTTTTTTCTTGTCATGGGCATTTTATTTAACAGTTTATTAACTCCAAATCCAATTCACTAGAGGTCTTGGCAAAATTCTAGAAGATATATTATACACATGCTCAGGCTTTCTTCTCTATTTAGACAATTTCTGGTACAGAATTATTACATCAATTTCCCAGCACTGCAAATACAACTCTGACCACTCCAATTATCTGCCTGCTCCACAATACAGCAGCTGTAACTTCGAGCCATCATAAAGAAGTTTATTAATTTAGCTCCAACTGAGTGCCAACCATTTCACTGCAGTGCAACAGAAAGTGATCTGCCCATGGAAGAAACCTTGTCCTGTTCCTCTCTTGGCTTTTCTAAAAGGACTTTACAAAATTTGCAAGGATGAACAGTCGCTCCAGTGCAGAATCTGCATGGAAGCTTCCCTAAATCCCTGCAAGAACAAAGGAGTATTTCAGGTGAGAAGCTGCTATTTTTTAAGCCTCAGAAGTCAGGTTTGCTGGGGATGCAGCAGCACTGAGGCTCTTTTTCCCCTCATTTTGAAGGACTGGAGTTTTTTTGTTTATACTTCTTGGTGTGTGCTCTTTCCCCTTGAGTCAGCTTTTGCTGGTAACTCTGAATATAAACCTCCAAATTCACTCCTAACCATATTCTTTTCAAGAATGCTCACAAACTTAATATCCTGAGCATTGGATACACCTGACCTTCAGGCAAAATTGGGTTGAATTTCAACTGACCACTGTGCTCTGGGGCTGTACAGTCACCTGGGATGTCCAACAGCCTGGCAGGAAGGAGCAGAGCTGCAGCAAAAAGAGATGTTTAGAACAGATAAAGCTGGACTGTAATGGACAGTCTATCATGGAGAGCATCTGCAGAGCACCTGGGGATCACAGAGCTGGCCCAGGTCTGAGGAGAGGAAAGGGAAAGGGAAAGGGAAAGGGAAAGGGAAAGGGAAAGGATAAAAAGCTCCTCAACCGGATCAAATGAAGTACCCACCCAGGAAAGCAAAGGGTTGTCAGCCAGGCTGTAACACCTGGTCGTGTGTAACCTCCAGCATGATCCTCACTCTGCATCCTTCACATGTTAGGAAAAGTCCCAGGGATTTCTTCAGCCAGCCGAGATTGGTCTGGGATGCAAAGGGATTGTTTTGCCTGCTCTCTATGTTTGGAATAGATTCTGTAGCTCCCAAGGTACTGGAGCAAAACAAAATTCCCTGAGCTCATGGCAAGTCCAGGTGCTGCAGCAAACCCACTGAGCAGGTTTTGCAGGTGAGGTTTTGCTGTCTGTTTGAAAATGTTAGTTGTCATGGGCATTATGGTACAATTCCAGCCATCTCCTGTCAGCTTGAATTGCTGTTGGTCAAATACCTGTAACCCCAAACTCAGAGCCTGTCACTGAGTTACAGAAAACAGCTGCCAAAACTGGCAGCTTAAATACCATCACTCCATCAGCTGGGCACCAGCCGAGGGGAAATGCCAAGGAAACGCTCCTGCAGGGCCAGGCAGGAACAGCACAGCCAGGACAGAGCTTTGGGGATCTCTGGGGCTCCTGAACACATCCCAGTCAGGGTGCAGAGCCCAGGACAGGGAACTGGGACTGACTGGGAGCAGGTTTGGTTTCCGTGACTGCTTTGAGAAGTCACGCACGAACCCCTGGCAGTCAGTGGAACACAGGACCAAAATCTCTGATTAGATTTTCTGCTGAGTAGGGGGAGGACCAAAAACAAAGGCAATTCCTGTGTAGTGCTCCCAAAAGAGCCAGAAGTGCCCTGCGGAGCCAGGCTGCTGCCCAGGGTGAAGGGCACACTCCATTTCTCAGGAATATCGAACATGTTTGGCAGTCAGGTCTTTTTCTGAGCTAAGAGTGAACTGTTGCACTTCATGGATGGTTGCTAGTGCAGATGTCTGGGGTTATGAAAGAGCAAAGACAGATTCCTGATCTTTAGGCACGGCAAAATGGAGAACGGAGGAAAAGAGAGCTTCTCTCAAGTGTAATAAGGAACAAATGTGAAGCAACTATTTGAAAATTGCTTCAAAGCTACTTAAGTCAATGAGAGGTTTGATTTCCCACTCATTCCAGTAAGCTTTTAATCAGGCCAATAAAGGGGAGACAGAAACAGACTGGTGGAAATTAGAGAGGTGTAATCAAAACACGTGTATCCATTTGGAAATGGGACATAAAATGGACTTTTCCCTTTACACCATGTTTAATGCTCATGCTTCTGAAGATATTTATTTAGAAAACCAATCAGATTCTCGTTGGCAGTGAACATAATAATCTAATAAGTTTTGCAGACTTATATGGAATGGTAGCTATAAAAGACACCACCTATAAATTAAGGTTCAAAAGGTGAGACAGAAACAGAATATTAAATAACAACACCTTTCCCTAAGTTGAGTTAACTGTTCCAGCAAAATTTATTGCCAATCTGGCTACAACATCTGCAGGACTAAAGGAATTGTTAGAGAAAAATGAAACTTGTCTTCCTGCCAAAGTTTGGAGAGGCTTAAACAGAAATTAATATCCATAAGAGATCCTGGAACATTTTTGAAAAATTATCTGCCTGGCAAATCCTGCTGCTTTTCAGAGAAATAAAAGCATTTTAAAAGGCATCTTTCACAGTGCAGCACAAACTTGCTCCACAGAAATGATGGTGCTTTGATACAACTGCTTTCAAATGCTGTCCCTGTGGTAAGGTAAATTTATGCTAATCACTCTTATTTCTGTCAAAACAAATCGGATGCATTCTCTACAGAAACATACACCAGGCCCTTGTATCCTCCCAGAACGTGGCACATATTGGTGCTGAAGGTAAGGGATGTGGATGATAATGCAGAGGCACATCCACATGAGCAGGTTCAAGGTGACACTTGAGGACAGTGCTCTCCTCTGGGTCATAAATCCTCTCTCTGGTTTGTATTCTGGAGAAGAGCTACCAGAGCAGCTGAGATGCGCTGCAAAGGCCTAAAAACTCATCAACACTCACCCATTTTTGCCTATAAAATATCCAGCTGCTTATAGTTAAACATGCTAATGGCTCTTCCTTTCAAATTCTGGAATTCTCCATTTCCTTTTAATTACTAGATTGTAAGAGATAAATGGCACCAAGAATTCAGTCACTTGATGAGACGCTGCTTCTCTTTTATCACTGAAATCTGATGCCTACAGCCTCTACTATTTGTGATAACACACCATGGAAAAGAAGATAATCTATACTGTTACATTTTTAAATCTGAATTCTCTCTCCTCTCAGGGCACCTCTCAGAGAACTGGGCTCTTTGGGCTGTTCCTCATTAGCAGGAGGCACATGTTGGATTACCAAGCAACACTGCACATCACTGAGGGAGATGCCCAAATTCCTGCCTTGGGGTGCAATGCCAGCACTGCCTGCACTGTTGGAAAACCTGGGTTTAAAATGGCAAGGCCCAGAGAAGAACATCAGTTGCAAACTGAGATCCCAGTATTGGGCAAGGGTAAGGGGCTGAAATGCTGAATTCATGACCTAAAAAAGAAATTTTCATTAAGCAGTAGTTGGTGGAGGACCAGAAACCAGGATTAAATCAACTGATGGATGGCAAAAGACACAGCATTTGGACAGCATGGACTTCAACACACGGAGCACTCTTCACTCCTGCTCAATCAAACTGGGAGAAATTCTTGCACAGCATTTGAGGATCGCCAGGACTGTGAACAATGATTCCTGTTCGTAATGCTTTGGTTGTTATGACACCTTCTGGCTGTGGATTTCAGCTAATTACAGTAATTACTTTATCCACAGCATCTTGAGCTCTGGTAAAGGCACCACCATCCCATTATCCATAAGCATTTCTGCACAGGGCAAGTTCGAGTCCCCTGTGCCCACAAGGACCGACATGTTTGGATTTTTCTTGCCAATAGAGCATCAGGGATAGATCCAAGGTGCTTCTTGATTCTGGGATTTCAAACTTGCACGGTCCTCATCTGTGCATAAGTCCCTCATGCATATTTGATTGCTGCCTTGGGTGGCAATATCCCTGCCTTTAATGTATGTGCACATTGTGCAGTTGCTGTGGGAACTGTAACTTTGAGGTTTCACAATTTAAAAAAACAAAATAGAAAGAATGTATTTATAGCCTTTATTTATTTGGCTTATGAATCAACATGTTAATATTGATGCAATGGAAGAAGAAAGGAAAACAAACTTCTAAACAGAAAGCGCAACATCAAACACTGATCTGTTTGTTTCCCACTTCTGCAAAGTTCCCATAACAGCAAAATCACAGCAGAAAGGGAAAGAATTATAAACCAAGGGCCAGACTAAAGAGAAGAAAGCAAGCTGCAGAGAGGTGAGCAGCTGAATTAAGCTCTTAGAGATCAAGTTTTACCAGTCACAGGTGACACTGTGCCCAAAGATGCTGTGACACATCCCCAGGTGTTCTCCCGGGAGCCTCGAAGCTCAGCCTGCTCCAGCTGCTCAGGTAATCAC
This sequence comes from Pyrgilauda ruficollis, assembly GCF_017590135.1. Taxonomy (NCBI): domain Eukaryota; kingdom Metazoa; phylum Chordata; class Aves; order Passeriformes; family Passeridae; genus Pyrgilauda; species Pyrgilauda ruficollis. The sequence goes on from NW_024508101.1 coordinate 2,909,181, forward strand.
AGCACTGCTTTCCACAGTCATCCCTGAGGTCTGGCTGGGCACAGAACGTGGATCTAGGTTTGCTTGTAGGTTTGGGCTTATCTGAGCTGCCTTGAGGGGTTTGTCACAGCAGCAGCCACAGCCCAGCACTGCCCTCACTGACCGTGGGACTGGGACTGGAGCTGGTCCAGCCGCAGCCTCACCACAGGGCGAGCTCAAATCACAGGAGTGCTATGCAGGGATAGAAAAGTCCCCTCTCAGGTGGCTCTGTGGGGTGATCCTGTTCTCTCAGAGTCTGTGGTGAAGTCAGAAAAGCAAAGCACCATGATTAATTTATTACACCAGGGAATTTCAGGGAAGGATCCAGCTAGATCCCTCTCTCCCTCTCAGGGCCAAGCCACTTTAGCACTTCCCTCTCAGATGTCCTTTACCTGCATTCCCACCACAGGAGTTACAGCCACAGAAAATGCCTGATTTCAACAAAATGGGAAGGAAGGGAAAATCTTTCCACTCTCACTTCACAGAGGGCTGGGATTGTGCCAGAGACAAGGAGCTGGGCAGAGGAATGGGCCAGCAGCTCTGGTGTGTGGATAAAGTGGAATGAATGTCCATGAGATCCTGATTGAACCACATGTAACCAAGAGCCATCAAGCCCTGGGCACTCTGGCTAATTGCTGTGACCAATTAATAAGTTGGAGTCCACTTAGTGAAGCCAAAACTTCCCCATGCAGCTCTTTGCAGAAGCAAGAAATGAACTTGTCTGCAACACTGCCTGAAGGTGGAGAGTGGTTACCAGGCTCAGGGATGGAGATGATCATGGCAAAATAATTGGTTTTCTTCTCTGAGATACTCTTGGGATACATAAAAAAAAAAAAAAAAATTTGCCTTCCACTGGTTCACCAAAGACACACAGTAGATTCCTAACTTAGAATATTAAGGGAATTTTTTTTTTTGTCCAGAAAAAGGTTCTGCCATAAAGCTAAACATGTTTGAAACACAAAGCAGTTCAAAGCAACAGTGGTACCTGAGACACTAATATTTACTCCTACTGTGACAGCTCAGCACAGAGAAATTGGCAGAAAGAATTGTGCTGTAAGCACGAGTCCATCCTCTGCTTTCTGTGTGATTACAGCTCATTTGGGCAGTGTCGTTTTCTCCGGCAATGAAGCCCTTAATAGCAGCCTGAGATTTCTGAAGGCTGACCCCGTGCTATTTGTACCCACCTCATCTCCAGATACAGGTCCTTATGAATAAAGCCACTTAGAGGGGACATGATAACTTAATTCTGTGATTAATGATTTGGATTCTGCTGGTAAACAAACTCTTTCCACTGCAGAGGGACAATGCTGGAGCCAAAGAAAGGGGCAAGAGTACACTGGCCCTTTCATCTGCTGACTATTAAGTTTTCTGGGATGTAATTATTTTTTTTCTTCTCTGATCCGTGTGCTCTGGTATCCATTTAATCTGCAGACTGTAACTACATTTTACAGAAGGTGAAAAATGAGGGATCTGATGTGTTCCTACAGGCTGGATAAAAGTGTGGAGCTGGCTCCCAGCGCGGGGCTGCTCCCCACAGCTCGTTCAGATATGAACATTATTGCCACTGTGCTGAATGGCTTCCACTTTATTGCATAAATCTGTCAATTAGGATTGCAATTAGCATCCCTGACTAATCCTGCCCATGCTGGGAAGTTGCAGCACGTGAGTTCCTCTCCAAAGGGGATGGTTTTGTTTCTTCATTATTCCATTTTAATGCCAGCTGACAACTGCAGCAGTGGGGGATAGGACAGAAAATCGAGTTTTCTTTTAAATGGGAGGTGAAGGGTTGATTAGAAGAGTTTCAGCACAGGTTGGGGTCTTGCTCGTCCTGTATCACATGAAATTCTATATTCAAATTCACATTATGCATCAAACCCTACAGATTTCCTTTAAAATGAATGCTCCAGATTTTCTTTAAAATGAATGCTCCAAAGTTGCTCTGAACTTCCTGAAAGACTTTGTCCCACAGCTTTGTTCTCATGGTCTCTGATAGCACAGCTCTTGAAAGTCTCATAATAATGAAGTTATTCTTAACTGTGTAAACACACTCTTCCTCACCATCATATTCTTCTATGGCAAAGCCGTTTTATACTCTCTTAACAGTGCAAACAGATTTTTTATTTTAAAAATAATACTTGTAAGCATTTAATGTGCTAAGATTTAATGATGAAAATAATCCAGTCTTCATTTGTGACTAAAACATAATTCAAAAAACCCCATGGAACAACAAAAAGTCCATTTGAGCACTGTGTTTTGGTACAACATCTGGAAACAAGGGATTTCTTTCTCTTTCTTCATGACTTTCTTTATGCCAGTAGAGGGCACAACTGTTTAAATCACATTTATTTCACACACAGTGGGACATAATAGAGGCAATTTAAAAATTCATGGGAAAAAAACCCCCATATATTTCCAATAATGAAAATTTTGTGGCATTTTCCTATATTATCCAGGAACTGCTAATAGCAAAAAGAATGTTATTTAAATGATTTTGCATTCCACAACTGCAAGAGTGTTTGAGTGTTTTTGTCGAGTTCACTATCAGAAAGCAAATTTTTGGGCAATGGGATTAAGGGAACAAAAGATAATGAGATGGAATTGCATGAATAGAATAAAACCAGTATTAATTTAAACCCAAACCCCATTAATTTGCTGCTTTTAAATAACAGGAGTTGGAATGTTTGTGACTTTTTAATCAAATTTTACATAAAACTTGGTAAACTTTCTGTACAAATCACCTCTGCAATGGGAAACAAAATCTTGGGGTAATTTTTCATTGTATTATTCCACCTGACATCCATGTAAAGGGAATTAGAGAGGCTTGGGATAAACCATGGGCTTGAAAATGACAAAACAGCAGTTCTACTTTTCATGCATAGCTTAGGATCCTTTCATCCCAGAGTTTATTTCTGGAAAGGCTTTGAAAAATCCTCAAGTCAATAGATTAATAGCTTACCTGGAATTGCAAGGAAAAATTAATTAACAGAAAGAGCATCCAGTGGGACAAAGTTTAATAAAACACAGAAAAAAACCAGTAACTTGTTTTCTTCCACTTTCTGGCCAACATCTCTAAATTTTTGGAGCCAGCTCTGAGCAGGGTTTCAGTGAGTAGAAAACCTGATATTGGATTGATTCTAATGCTGAAATTAGAGATGTTATCTTCCAGCCAGCCAGCACTCTGCTGTCAAGGAAAGTTTGACAGAATTATTGAAGAACGTGGAAAATTGCCAGCCACGGATGGAATTGGTGTTTGGGAGAGGGGCACAAGAAGAATCAACAGCAGGGACTGGGAAAATAATATATTATCAACTTGAATTCTCTTAGAACCTTCCTTTTATTTTAACATTCTCCAAGTATTTTAAAGTCTGCTTTCAATGTGTTAAGGTTCACTAGTGCTCTACTCTGAGCTGCAGGAACATTCTGGCTAGAGGTCACCGACTTGCTGTTTTCCTTATTTTTCCTGCTCAAAGACATTTGCACAGGGTCATTTGTATTCGTTACTAATGCAGAGTTCTCCCATCAGGGTATTTATAGATCTCAAAATTATTAATATTTGATTTAGGGAAGTATTCTTAACCTGGACAGGCATTAAGGCGTGTGTTTTCATGGAGACAAATGTAAATAGTGGCTGAAATACTTCACCAAAGCCAAGCTCCTGGGGCCCTTTCTTTGCCTTATTTATCTCTCAGGTAGGCTGGTTTTCATTTTGTTCCTTTCCAGGTCACTGTTATTTATGCTCCTTGTTTTATCTGGCTGCATCTGATCCTGCTGGCAAAGGATTAAATGCATTTACCTTCTCTTTCCCTCAGACATGTTTGGGATGCCTGAGCTAACTCATGAATGAAACTGCATAATGGTGAAGCCTGAACCTACTTTATTATATTAACATTTAAAGTGTCAGATTATTTTAAAGTTCTACAGAATTGCTCCTTGGCTGCATGGAAGGTGCTGTGGAAGAAATGGCTGAAGGGATGAAGACAGCTCCTGGTGTTTGGCTGCCATGAATTCCCCAGCTAGGAGGGAAAGCTTTGGAAAAAACTAAAATCCTGCATCACACTTGCAAGCAAATATTGTCCCATTACAGAAATCACTTTAAAAATATGAGTTAAGCTCTTTGGAGTAGAATGAAAAATCCCTGTGAGGCCAAGAAGAGAAGGAGGAGGAGCTGCTGTTTCCTCCTCTCCTCACAGTGCCAGTGATCACATTTCAGAGCACTTTTCAGGAGTATTTCTTTGCTGGTCAAGTATTTCCTAACCACATTTCGCTGGCAATGCCTTCCTGTGCTTTGGTTTCTGTCTTCACCACCTGAACAGCAAATTCAGAGTCATTTTTTGGATTCATTTATCCTCTGTGGGTTCCCCTCCTCAAAAGTCAGTTTGAGCCCAGGAGAGGAGTAATTTCTCCTCCAGAACCTCCTGCCCTGTTGAGAGCTCCTCAGCACTCTAAACAAAATATCTCATTTCTTTAATAAACTAAGCTGAGATTTTGGTGGAATTAAAACCTCTCATTAATAAAATGTTCCATATTTAGCAAACTTGAATAGTACATCAGGCAATTTGTTGCAACAAAGGATGGCAGGGGTGGTGGGAATACAATTTTGTCTTTAATTGGATTTGATTAGGAAATTTACACAGCCCATCACTCAGCTTCCAGGACAGCCATAAAATGTCTTTGCCTTCCACTGAACTGCTGGCCAGGCCTCCAGGCATCAGCCTGGTTCCTGCTGAACACTTCAGCTCAAGGTTGCCAGTTAATGGGTAATGATAAGAACTGATCCCTTGCATTTTAATGGGTTTGACAAAATCAGGCAGAAGTACAGCAAAAAATGACTTGAAATACAGGGGAGTGATGGTATTTTAATGTCTGGTAGCTGCAGATGTTCAAATTACTGTAATGCTATTAAAACAGTAGCTATTAATACACAAATATTTCAACAACACACAAAAGCAGAGTCAAAAAAACCAAGTCTGAAATAATGACAAAACTAAAATTGCCTGTTTATTGGAATTAGCCTTCAATCACTTCTTTCCAATGGGCAAGAGGCTGCACATCTGACAGCACCACTCTCATTGCTCTCCCTCCCAGAGTTCATAGATTGCTTTTATGCCTCCATCTACCTATATGTGAAATCATTTCCCCATTTTAATTTTCTTTCTCTGTGATTTCAAGATATTGTATATCAGTTTGCACTTGCTGGGCACTTAACCTTCCTGTTATCATTTTCTTTCTGTGAGATGCTCTCCAGCACAATTGCACATAATCCACTTTCTTTGATGGCTTTTGGAATAGTCACTGTGGCCTGCTGCAGGTCCTGCCTGCATAAAGGACATTTCCATCCACAGAACACCACTGGGGTTATTACAGAGGTGTAAACCCTGAAATGCAGATTCTGTCAGGGCAAAGTGAGGCTTCCAGTGCTGCTCTTTAATCCAGCCACAGAATTAATTTCCTTCATACAGCCAGAGCCACTCATTAAGCCTCCCCTTCTGGCCCTTCCCTCCTGCTGCTCCCAACACCAGTTGCACTCTCCATTTATTAGCACGAGCAGCAGCTCATGGAGGCAATGAAATGGGAATTTTAAGATGCTTGGTGATTTAATCAATTGGGTTCGATGCCAAAAGAAGTGTTACCATTGAATTCAGGAAAATTGGACCAGAGCTGTGCCGGCTGCTTCTGAGAACAGAATTATTTTAAGGTAACACCTCCCAAGTCTGTGGGGAGCAGGATTATCCAAAATCCACCTGGCCATGGGCACGAGGAGCACGGCTGATGTTGGGGTCAGTGTTGGTGACCATGGACCAGGCAAGGGAGTGAATTCAGCACCACCACACCAAGGAAGCTCCCCTGGGCTTGTGATACAGATGAAAAAAACCAAACAAACCAATGCCCAGTTGTTACAGCTGACCTCAATGTTGAAATAAATGCACAATCCCTTAACTGTGCCTGCAGATCAAGGCCTCAGATTAGTTGGTATCAGTGTCAGCTTAAGGAGAGAAGTGTCACTTAAAAATTAGGAAGATTAAATTGACATTAAGCAGTTTTCTGTAAATAAGAATCCCATAAATATTACTGGAAAGAGTCGATTTTCTACTCATTTAACTGCATCCAAAGGATCCTATATTGTGACCATATATTTTTGCCATTGACACAATTATGCCTGAAAGTGTGATGGGAAAAGGTGAGCTACTCTAACCTTTATGCCTAGAAGGACTGAAAACTAAATTTTCAAAAGGTTTTAAATTTATTTTTAATATTCTACTTTCTAGGCTGTTTCGGTTAATTGAAACTGATGGTGATTGTCAGTGGTAAGGTCAGACTAATGGTCTTTCACTGAGCCCCATTGGCAAAATCCCACTTTGGTAATGTCCTAGAGATGTTTTACAAACCAAGTTCTGCTTAAGCTTGAGGAGAGTAACTTGATATTTCTGCCAGTGGTACGAGAAACTCTTCAAAAACTAAAGCAGCTGGGAGAAAAACACTGATTTATTCTTTTTTTTTGTTTGTTTTTCTGGAAGAATTTATGGTGTATCTGAGTCTCCTTGTTAATGGTGGCTAAATTCCCATCTCAAATTTGAAAAAACAAGGTTTGTCAAAGCAGGACACAAAAGTTATGTGGGCAATCCATGTGGTGAAAACATGAACATGGAAAAACTGCTGGGAAAAGGACACAGCAACTAAAGCAGAGAACAGAGAGAGGGTGTAGTTAATAGGAACAAGAGCTCAATTGATATTTTAAGTCTACAGCTGCCATGAGGATGGACAGGGTTAAGCCAGGTCTTCAAAACAAATTATTAATTGGGAAGTTTAAATATGATCTTCATGTACCTGCTTACACCTGTGCAGGGTGTTTTTTCCCACTTTGATTCTTAGGAAGCTTTAATTAGACAACACTGGAGTCAAAGCATTGCTGTTCTTCACATTTAATTTCAGAGAGCTGTTGACAGTGATGTCTGAATGACAAGTGGAAATGGAAAAAAAAAATCATTAGCTGGAAGGAGCATGAGACTGATAATTCATTTGTTATTATTGAAGGTGAATATTGCAGTGGGTTCAGAAGCCCCAGATGGCAGAAGGGCAGCACAGGCTCAGGGGCTGTGTGAAAACATTCCAGGTAACCTCAGAGAATTCACTGCCTGCAAATTGCTTCCCTTCAGTAAGTATATGGTGATGCTGCACCTTTGCTGTGTGTTCTGAAATGAATACAGGAAAAGCACTTACAAACCCACTATTTCTGCATGCCTGGGTTGCTGGAAAATAAGTGAGGGGAAGAGTAGGTTTTGTCCTTTTTAACTTGTCATCCTAGAGTCATCTCTTCAACCTCACAATCTCATAAAGTGCCTTTTTGACAAACTTAAAATAAAAGTATATTTTATGTGGCCGAACTTGATACCTATGATAGGAATTTGAAGACCTTGACTTAACTGAAATTGAAAGAATATATTAGTTGGCCAAAGGAGTCCAAAGATGGGGCTGGGCTGGAGGTGACAAAGGACACCAGGCAAGGCAAGATGCAGGATGCATTTTTAAAATTTGAACAGCCTCTGTGGTTGGTCAAGCATAAAAATACAGGCTATCCTTCTCACGCTGGCCTTCCCAGCTAAAGTTGCTATTTCCATGTGCTATTTCCATGTTCAGAGCCACAGGTCCCCGACCTTGTCAGCTCTCATAAGACTGGGGTGTTGTGAGTACGTGAGCAGCACAGCTCTGAGGGAGCCAAATCTGCATTTGGGGTTTGCTCCTGCCCCGTGCTCAGCCACTGCCCCACACAGGAGTTCACAGCCCTACCTGAGCTACAGCTTGCTGGGGAACTAAGGCTTGACCCCAGTCCTAGCTAAGGCTTAGTGCAATAATAGCCTGAAGTTAGTATTATCTTCCAGGCAAAAGCCCAAAGTGGAGTTTCAGAGATGTGATGGAGTTATCAGATTGTGCTACACCAGCCCAAACAGGCTGGGAGCACCCTCCTGCTCCATGCCAGGGCTGAGCTGGACCTCGCTGCTAAAAACCTCTGTGCTCAGCTCATGGTAGCTCATTAAATCCCTGTAATTCTATCATCTCTATGAGTCCTATTAGATCACACTCTGCCAATTAAAAATGCATCTTGTTTTCCTGAGATAATTTATTTTTTGACATCCCTTCCTCAGACCAGTGGCACATTTCATTACAGAAGTGGCTGCACTTCTGTGCTGGATATTTCTTAATTATAAACCTGCACATGCATGGAAAAGTAAGGACATCTCTTCAGGTCAGGGTTCCTGCACCAAGTCTGGGTCAACAGATGCTGTGTCAAGTCTCTACTTTCCCCAGAGGAGATGTCATTGTTTCTCAGCCAGCACATTTCAATAATTCATGACACAACTGGACAGGAAGGGAAACGGAGGTGGCACTGACTTAAATCTTACTTGCTGAAGAAGCAAATTGTTTTCCTCACATCTTTCCTCCTTATGCCATGAGAGCAGAGCTTCACCACCCTGTCCAGAATTCCTCTGTGTACAAAACAACAGCCATTAAGTCCCTTCTCCCTTCTGGGAAGATCCCAGCACAGGGAGGAGCTGGAGCTGCTGCAGAGAGCCCAGAGGAGGCTCCAGGGGGATCAGGGGATGGAGCAGCTCTGCTGGCAGGAAAGGCTGGCACAGCTGGCATTGTTCACCTGCACAGGAGAAGCTTTGGGCTGAGCTCAGGGTGGCCTTGCAGGGCCTGAAGGAGCCACAGGGAACATGGAGAGACAATTGACAAGGGATGGAGGGACAGGACACAGGGAATGGCTTCACACTGCCAGAGTGGGTTTAGATGGGATATTGGGAATAAATCCCTCCATGTGAGGGTTCTGAGGCCCTGGCACAGGTGCCCAGAGCAGCTGTGGCTGTCCCTGGATCCCTGGCAGTGCCCAAGGCCAGGTTGGACACTGGGGCTGGAGCACCTGGGACAGTGGGAGGTGTCCCTGCCATGGCAGGGGTGGCACTGGGTGGGATTTAAGGTCCCTTTCCACCCAAACCATTCTGTGGTGCTATGATTGACTCTCCTACATCAACACTTCACTGCGGCTCTGACACAAAGTAATGTCTGGCAAAATTTGAGTTAAACTGAGGCACAGGGAGCTAATGCACACTTTATTATAACACACACTTCACTGTGCTTCGGGATGCTGAAAGCTAATACAGGTTTCAGGAAATTTAGTACTACCTGCTAAGAAAAAAAAAGAAAAAAAAAAAAAAAAGGGACTCAAAGGAATTCTGCTCAGCCTTAATTACACCACACAGCTCTAATGCTGCGATCAGCTGGAGCCAGATCCAATAAAAGCTCCATCCGGCTCTCGCACAGCGCCCTACGTGAACCTGACTCTTTCCCTGGGCTTGCAGCCCAGAAACGAGATGCAGTTTTTATTTAAGCCATAATGCCTCAACTTTCCCCGGCAGCGCATCCTCCCTGAGCGGGTGGGTCCAGCGGGGCTCCCGAGGGAACCGCGGCCGCCGCCAGCGGAGCATCCCCGGCGCCGGCGGGCCCGGCCGTGTCCGGAGGGGCTGGGCCGGGCTGGGCTGGGCTGTACCGAGCTGGGCTGTCGGCCCCGGGGCGGTGAGGAGCCGTGAGGAGCGGTGGGCGGGAGATCGCGCCGGGCCCGCCCCGCCGCCGGGAGCGCGGCCAGCGCCGCCGCTCCAGAAGAGGCGCCGGGAGCCGCGGGAGCCGCAGGATTACGGTGCTGGCTCCGGGGGAAGGACAGCGCTGCGGCGGCTGGAACGGCTCGGCTGCAGGTGGGCAACTTCGGGGAACAAAGTTGGGGAGCGCAGAGCAACCCCGCATCCCTCGGGGGGGATGGAGCGGGGGAGCGGCACCGGGGACACGGACACCGCTCCGGGCGGGTGCTCGGAGGATGCAGCGCCAGGCACGGGCGCTCGGTACGTGCCGCTGCCCGCCTGGGTGATCCTGGCAGGTGCATTTGCGAGGCTCCTCGCCCACCTGCAGGGAGCTGCTGACTCCCCCAGCCCGCCTGTCCCGGGGGCCAGGGCTCCGCCAGGTGCCCGTGCTCCCCGGGGCTGGGGATGCGCTCCGGGTCCGAGCGTGCGGCTGCCGGCGGTCTGAGCGTTTGCACGGGGTTTGGGCTTTTTTCCCCTGTAAAATTGTTCTGAGTCTGGAGTTGCTCAAGTTCTAAGGCTGAGCGGCTCTGGTTTTGATTTTAATTAAATGCTAATTGTCTCTATTGCGAGAAGGCGCGCACAGAGCTCGCCCCCCGCTCTGGTGGCGGCGGGGCTCTGCCGTGTTGGTCTCTAACATCCCCCGCACCACGCCAGTGAAGGCTCGTTCAAAAGCTTATTCCTTTCCCTCTCGAATGAGAATTTCTCTCTTTCTGCACGTCCCTCGCGGCCGTTCGGGTTCGAATGAGTCGTGGGCACGGCGGAACTTTGCCGTCAGGCGGGCAGAGCAGAGCGAGCCGGCCCCAAGTTTCAGCCGTGGCTCGGCACAGCCGCTGCCTCCGCTCCCCGCAGAGCCCCTGCAGCGCCCGCCGGCTCTGCTGCTCCTTCTCTGAGCGCTGATCTGCCTTCTCCGGCAACTTCATGGCTAGTACCAGGCTGGCTGCGAGCTGCTGGTGTCCCCAGCATCGTGTTGTGTCACCTTGTTGCCAGTCCAGCGTGGTGCCTGCTGTGTTTAACCCAAATCCAAGCAGCATTTTGTCGGATGCGCCGGAGGGAGATCAGCCCGTTCCTGATGGGGAATGATCCAGCGATAGCCTTGGGTGGGAACGGGTTAGTTAGGGTTATCTTATTGGTGCCACTGGCACGCACACAGAATCAATGCTGATTTTTATTTGTCGTGTTTTACACGGGGGGAAGAATGTCAGTATTTCTGTTGAGTGCAAAAATCAAAACCAAGAGCTCATGAAGGACAAGAAACTCTCCAAAGTATTGACTGCTGTATTTTGCAAGAGAAACTTGAACTCCAGCTTAAGCTGCATGCCAGGCTTGTTCAGTGATTTATTTTTGAAATGTATGTGGGAAATTATGAACAAAACTAAAATCAGGAATGGAAATACTGAACTTGTAAGTGCTGAAAGTGTGTTAGTACCCATGTGAAATTGTTCCAGAAAGTTGTTTATCATGCAGGAGACTTCCCATAGTAATCTGGCAAATTCACTTGAGGGGAATTACTGGTGAAGGTGCTTAACTCTTGCCAAAACGCTGCTGACTTGGTGTTGGGGCTGCAGCTAGAGGTGCTGTGAGCTCTGTCCTGCCACGCTGGCTCTTTCCAGGGCTCCCAAAGATCCGTGCTACTTCTGCTTCTGTCTCTCGCTCCCCAGCAGGGGATGGGTGGAAGCACTGCTGGAAGCTGTGCTGTTTTCTGGAATAAAGCAGTGGGAGGTGCTGCTTGGCGCACAGGATCTGTGACAGGCTGCCAGTGGCTGTGGGGTTTTTCCACAGTGGGTTTGGTGGATGTCACCTCCATGGATAGAACAGGTAGGGGATGTCTAGCTGATCTGCAGCTTGGTTTTTTCTGTCTTAAGGAAGTTAAACTACTGGATTTTGGGGGGTTTGGAGTTGCTATGGGGTGGTGGCAAGCTCTGATGGTGACTCCTGTGGCTCTGTCACTCACTCAGCTCCAGTGTTGGTCACCTAAGTTGGGGTCTTGTCCAGAAATCTGAGCATGCACCCAGCTGGCTGCACACCCTGCAAGCCCTTGAGCTGGATGTGAAATATGGACCTACCTAAATTTGTTCTTTAAATTCCTAAAGATCACGTCACCGTGGCTAAGGAGCAGTGCCATATTTTCCTGTCACTTTTCTATAATGCTTCTGAAGTTTCCACCCACAAATGCTTCCAACCACTTGTGCAGGGGCGGTGGTTTTGGTTGTTTGTTTTTTTTTCTGAGCTAGCTTTGCTGTCTTTGATGTTGTTTATGTTTATGTTCTTGTGGGAGTTTTCCCATTGCAATACCACAAGAACATCTTAATGTTGTTGTGATACAGCAACAGGAGGTTTCTCCAAATAGATTCAATCTTTTTACTGTTCTTCCTGGAAGAGGCTGAGTCTTACAAGTGATATAATCCAGTGGTTTTCTATGTATGGAAGTGATCATCAGGATTTACTTTGATACCAGAAGACACAGATTAACTGCAGTCTGCAAACAAGATTTTTTTGTGTGTATTCACAGTGGTGTGAGGAATTCACCAAGCCTGCAGGGACAGGGAAATGGTCAGTGATGAGGAATGACTGGGGCTGGAGGTGAGCATCCCTCCTGACTTTGGATGACTTGAGAAATAATTATAAGACTGGTCTTGGTTTACTAGAATATCAAGGAAAAAGGGAAGTTTGTTCATTTGTAAAGTAATTTTTAATCCTCCTTGGTGCTCAGCTTGGAGCCAGGTCTGTCTTGTTCTGCTGTCAGATCCATAATCTGCCAGTTCATGCTGGGAAACCAGGGAACAGTGGATTAGAGTCCCCTGGGATGCACTGAAGTTGAACACTACTGGAGATAGAAGTGATGAGAAATGACTTTTTCAAGGGACCTGTGTGATGCAAGCCTTGCTTTAAGCTCCTGTTGTGCATGGGTGATGTCAAGATGGGTTAAATGGCAGGATACTCTGAAATTAACTTTTGTTTGGAGAAGCTTAGGAACCTGATGTTTTGGTTCTTCAAAGCTGAATGTGCCACAGGAACAGGCTCTGGAAATGGACTTGCCTTGGTGCTCTGCTGCTGCTGTCTTTAAAATATATCTGCAGTGACAGCAGTTCTTGTTCCAGGTATTTTTGGTTGGTTGGTTGGTTTTGCAGCTCTACAGCTGAAGTTTCCCTCTCTCAGCCAAACCAGGGAGAGTTCAGTCAGTGATTAGCCCATTGAAAAACAACTGGAATGCAGAAAAATGAAATTGGAAGAGCTGTAGTTCCCTCCTGTGCCTACATCTCCACCTTTGATTTAGTGAAGCTGTTTAGAATTGTAGCCCAAACTTTTCAGTGGAGATTTGATAGTCCACATTTTGTAGGACGTGGTGTAGGAAAATGAATTGCAGGAAAAAATTAAATAATTATCAGTGATACGTTGTGATGTGCCTGGTTAACCAGGCAAGGATTAGGTAAAGGCTGCAGGTTTGCATCAGCTGAGAAGTGCTTTCCTGATTCAGAGCTCAAAAAGCCACACAGTTCTCTGGTCCACTGAGACAGATGAAAACCAGATCAGAGCTGATGGCCTTTTAAACAGAAATGTACCCAGGAGAGCACTGCTGGGGTAACAAGAGTGGGAAGGGGGGGAAAAAAAACCTTTGAGCTTTGACTACAGTCAACTGAAATTTATTGTATATTGATTTATTTTTTTTTTAGTGTGCTGTCTAATACAAAGAAAAGACTTCATACAGAATGAGGGGAAGTGGCAGGAGTTCAAAAATCTTATAGATTCTCAGTCTTCTTGATTCAGTGAAGGTGGTGGGCAGCTGGTGAAATAATGGAGTTAGGTGGTATTTTATTAGTGTAAAGTTAAAATCTGCATGTTGAAATTTGGTCAGTTGAAATGCAGGTCATAGTGTTTATAGCATTGGCTTTATTTTTCAAGAGTAGTTAGTTTTATACCCCTAAAGTTTCACTTTCTGAGTGTAATAAAGTATAATAATATTATTTAAAATAAGTAATAACTTTCATTTGGCATAGCAGATGTAGGAATTTTTCCTAAATGATAACATCCAGGTATTTTTCTCTTGAAAAAATTATCTGTTAATTATTTTAAAGAATAATTAATTGACTGGCAAAGGCGTTGTGCTTCCACCTACGGGAGGCAGCAGTGGGAGCTGCTGAAGTTGTGCTCAGCCCTGGACAATCCCACCTGCATCTCATTCTCTTCTGGAGAAACCCATTTAATGGGAACAGCCAGGATTTGAAACCTGGACATGTATTTTAGTGTTTTCTTAATCCTGGTTACACACAGGAGGAATTTTATCTGTGTTTGACTGAATCATGAAATGCTTAAAATCTGGGCTGCAGAGCTGCCAGGCTGGGGGCTCCCAGAAAATGAGCTGTGGGCTGTGAAAGGAGTGAGTGGTGATAGGAAGAGAAAAGAAGGGTGCCCAGACTTGTCTGGGGGGGTTCTTTTTGTCAGGCAGCTCTTGGTTGCTGGCAAATACAAATAATGCATTTCTGAGCTGCGTTTGAGGGGGAAGCACTGCCTGTGATGGCAAGGGGTGAGCAGGAAAGTTCTGAAAAAAGTCTTTTTGCAGGGGAAATCTGACTTAAAGACAGTGCCACCAACCTCCCTGAGACCCTGGGGACCCTTGTGCTCCCTGATATTCTGTAGTTCCAGGATGGAGCAGGGCTCCTGCAGGCCCTCACCAGGTGTGTGAGCAGCTGTCTCTGCTTTCCTGAGCCCAGCTTATTCACAGAACGAGTCCAGAACTGCTAAACTGGTTCAGCTGTTCCAGATTCGTCCCTCCACACTGGGTTTAAATGAAGTGAACAAAATAAAGCTGATTTTAACCCTAGTAAGTCTCTAGTGTAGTGCACAAAGGAAGCTGTGGAGTGCAGAGCTGTTCTGGCTGAGTGAGGGGTGATGGACACAGCACTGCAGGAGGCACCAGGTAAGGGCAGGTCTCCTACCATTCCTGCAGATCTGTTCCTACAGAGCTATTCCTATATCCTTTTCCCTTGGTTTTGAGATGCATGGTTGAGGAAAGACCCATGTGTACATTCAATTTTAACAGAGAAGTGAGAAATCGTGAATTTTACTGTAGCTTTGAAAAAGTGGTTTGAGCCTTGTTGAAGCATTATGGTTAAATCCAGATTCCTTTTCCACCAACATTACAAGTGGTAATGAGCTACCCTGGTATTAACTATTCTAAAAACTCTCGCTATTCCTGGTTTTTGTCCCTGACTCTCTGAAAAAAATAAAAAAATCCTACTGCTTTTCTAGCGCTGCTGAAATCACAGTGCCATGTTCCTGATGTGGGAAGCATATTTCACTTCAATAGGCCTTGACAATTCTGAAGAGTATTACTGCTCAACATGTTCAGGCCTTTTGTGAAATGTAAAATATAATAAATTACAGCTGTTTGTAGCTGTAAACCTCTCATTGGAGTAAACTAGGGGGGGAAATCAACTGGTTTTCCACAGTCTGGCTTAATGTGAAGCATGTCCAGCATCCCTTTTGCTTGTGCTGAGGTCAGGACAGTAATTTCCAGTGTGCTGCAGTACTTGACTACATAAGGAGCAATTCCTGTCTAATCCAATCCAGGGTGGATCAGTAAATGATAAATTCTGTTTAGCTTGCAAGCATACAGATTTTCATAGTTCATTTGCAGAAGGATCACGCATCTCTGCATTTGAAGACATTCCATTTGTTGAAGTTGGCATCTCTTAGCATTCCTGGTGAAATGTGCAAGATGAAAAACACTGTTCTAATGACGTATTACTGTGGAGTATTTTACAGGGAGAAACCAGCAAATTCAGCTGGTATGATTGTTGCAGAAACCTCTGTTTATTCCCCTGGATATTGCAAAATATTTTGATTTTATCCTGCCTTCTTAAAGCTGGGTGCAGTCACCTGGATGTGTCTGTCCCACCCGTCCATCTGTCCTGCTGCTTGAGGAGAGTTGGATTGTAAACCCATGAAAACAGGGTTTGTTTTTGCCAGACTGGTGGGAATACTTGATTTTTGTGAGATGCTGGAGCAGGTAATATCCCTTGTTGTGGTCCTGGGTGGTGCAGTTTTCACATCAAAGGCTCATGACTAAAATATTAGCGTTTCTATGATGACTTTTTCTGTGTTTAATAGGAAATCTTTGGTGCTTGCTGCTGCGAGTGGGGTGCAGCTTGTTGTGTGGGCAAAGCAGAGTGGGAGGAGAGCTCTCTGCAGCACCCTGGGTAATTTAACATCTCAGCCCAGTGTGTTGGTGTAGCTTGTAAATGACAATAAAAAGAAAAGGCTGTATATGCATGTTTGCTCTGCCAGGGTAATTTATAAAGCAGGGTGTAATTGGGAACATTTCTGCCAGGTCACTGCTTGACCACCAGCACCTCTTTACCTCTGAAGTTTGTGTGCTCAAGCACAGGCTGCAGGACAATTAAATAATAAATGACCTTTTTTTCACTTTTTAAAAACAAATGTTCTAAAGAAGGAGGATGAAGAACCATTAGCATGTCCCCTGACATAGATGATTTCATTTCCACTGTTAGGATCAGCAGAAGACCCCAGGTTTCTATGGTTTGCAGTCCTCCAAGTGCATCACTTGAGCATTTAAGAGCATGTTTTCAGCAGTGTGCACCTCCTTGGGATAAAGATTTATTGATGCTGCAGAGCTGTTGTGTTTGTGTGAGAGTCAGTGGTGTATGAAAAGCACCTGTTTGCACACTGAGCTTTCCACCCCACAGAAAATGTTTTGTTTTTTTAGACTCAAGATCTCATCATTGATCCTAAGAGAAGATGTACCTTCATTTACCTGCCCTAATGTCTTCCTGCTAAAGGTGGTAGAAGTTGGCTGGCTAAATTCATGCCGAAAACTTGAGTTTTGTGTGTTGGAGTGGAATTCCAGTTTACCTGGACCTGTGTTAGCCCAGGGCTGAATTCACAGCCCGCAGGAGCTGTGTGCCATCCCTGCCTGCCTGCAGGGGAAATGCACTGAAATGGGTTTTTATCCTTCTGGGCAAGATGAGGAGCAGCAGCTTCTCATGTGTAACCCTTTGCCATTCTTGGGCATTGACTTCTTTTCTACTCTTGACTAAGCAAGAGTTAGCTTTCCTTCTAGAATGAGCTAAATTAATGTAAACCAGAGTTATTTTCCTCTTCGCCTCATTTTTGAGGGGCTGCATTCTCACACAACACTATTCCTCTCATTGATTGTCACATCTTTCCTGGTCTAAAAATTCTGTTGAAATTATAGTGGAGAAAGCAGTGAAGCCTTACAGAGAACTGTTTGTAGAATCAAATGCAGCTCTTGGAGTGGTTGCATACATGTGGTAGTTTTCCTTTTAGTTGTGGAGCTTAATCTGGTTATAGATCTTTCAGTTTTTCAATTTCTCACTGTAATTTTTGTAGCTATTTGATTCTGAATCTCACATTGACTATTTTTGCTATTGTATTGCTAAAGAAAATAAAAATTGCTATGGCCCTGGTGAAGAGCAGTGTTTTTGATGCTTTAAAAGCTGTAGTTTATAGTCTCTGAGCATCTCTTTTCCTCAATAAGCTTAAAATGCAAACAGAAGAGGTGTTACATCTAACAGTGCTGTTCTTCTGCTACTGTTAAATGAAGGATAAGTCAAGTTTCATGCCCTCTGCTCCTGGAATAAGAGACTGTGGATTTTGCTTGGCACTTTTTTCTGCAGCAGGTTCTTCCCTGCCACAGAGCTGTGCTTCACACACTGAAATCCCAAGTTTAGAAAGTTCCAGTCTTTCATCAGGTGCACTTGGAGACTGGAAAATTACTCTGCAGATCTGTCCTCCTGCAAAACAGGTAAAATAAGCTGGACCTTGATGAGGAAAGGCCCCTGGCTGCAGAGGGGAGTGGTGCCAGCCCCTGGGGTGTTTGCTGGGTGACACCCCTGGAAGTGGCGGTGGTGGCACTTGGTGCTTTCCAGAAGGCACTGAGGTGAAAGAAAGGACTTCTCCAAGCTTTCTTCAGCACCTGCCAAGGAGGACTGGAGTGTCTCTCTCCTGTTTGTTACTCCTTCAGTTCCCAGCTTGGATGGAACTTCATCAGCCTGTTTTAAGTCCTTAGGGCTTTGACCTCGTCCCTGTCCTGTCCCATAAATGGCCTTGCTGAGGCCCATTGTGGGTTGATAGGTTTATTTCCAGATGAAGAGTCTGAACAGCCCTCAGTAGTTGTGTTTGGTGACTGGAATGGCTGCAGAGGTTAAACTCCTTTCTGAAGCTCTTCTACTTTCAGAAGTACCACCATAAAGCAGCTTCTCATAGTCGGGCTCCACTTAGAAATGTGAAATAATCTCTGGCTCAGAAGATGGGCTCACTGTGCCATTCCCCAAGTCATGCAAGGGAAACATCAAGGAAAGCAAACATGGAACTCATCTCCTTACTAAACCATACCTAACTTTTCCTGGACAGATTTTTTTTTTTTTTTTTTTGAGGGGACTTGGTTTTTTTTCTTCTTTCCTTGCTCAAAGGGCAGGATGACTCCTGAGATGTCTGTCCCAAGTGTAACTTATCCTGAGCACTGTTTGCCATCACTTGCTGGATGTGCTCCAGAGTTAAGAAAGTTGCATAAGCTCCTTATCTGGAGCTAAGCAGCTTAAGGAAGTTGCAAAGCTCCACCACCACGTGCTTCTCCTGTGGAGCTGTTTTAACACAGTCCTCTCTTCCCCCAGCATCTGAACATCCTGATGGTGCAGATTTTGATAACCTGCTCAGTTATCTCCTCCTGAAAGAACGAAAAGCTCCCAGACCTTTGTGCAGCTGTGGATACAGAATGAAAACATAA
Source organism: Pyrgilauda ruficollis (assembly GCF_017590135.1). Lineage (NCBI taxonomy): Eukaryota > Metazoa > Chordata > Aves > Passeriformes > Passeridae > Pyrgilauda > Pyrgilauda ruficollis. The sequence continues at coordinate 2,927,592 of NW_024508101.1, forward strand.
CAGTAAAATGTGTGAAACAGATAGAAAACTGTGCTGTGGTTTGGGATTAAATCTGGAATTTTCTCCAGTCTGTTCTCCTTCTGAGATGGGCTCTTGATTACTTCATGCAGAATAGGCATCAGTTCTGATCTGGGTCATTGAATCCCTTTAATTCCTTACCTGGTACCTGCTGCCTTTTTGAGAACCTTGGGCATTGTCACAGTAGGTGTTTCCAGCCTGAAAAATTGTATGCCTCAAACTTGTAAATCCCTAATGACATAGACATAATTACTTCTAGTGTCCAAGGATGTTCTCTGTCCAGCAGAAAATAGTCCAGAGTGACTTTTTTAAGAGAACTGGGCTTGGAATTTTTATTTGGAGCATATAACAACACCCTGAACATAAAAATGATTTTTTTTTCTCTGCAGTCAACCTAGCAAAACAAGCAGAAGGAAAAAAAAGTCTCCTGTGTCCTGATGCTCCTTTACAATATTGTAAAAAGGGCCATCTTCTGCCAGCCCTTGGCTCCCTGCAGCAGGGAGAGAGGAATCAGCAGTTCCTCTGTATTTTCAGGAAAATTTTGAAGTGCATTATTCCCCAGAATAAGTGCTGCAGACAGTTAAGTGCCTGTAATTCTAATGCAAATTTCTTTTAATTCTAGATTGGTAAAGATCCACATTTTTCTTTTCCAAAAGGCTCAGCAGCTTGTCCAATAAGCCTAATTAAAGATGGTAATGGACATTCCGTTCTCAGATTGATTTATTCCTATGCAAAGTGATTTGAACTGGTTAAATGGCACCTGTGCAAAGGGGTTGAGATACAAGCAGGGATGGCAGCAGAGAGCTGATGTGGTTTTCTTATTGCCACAAAAGAAATGTTAATGTTGCACTGATGGAAAACCCATTTACTCTTTCCTTTTGTAAAGTTTAACTCACAATGAACTTACAGAGAATCCCAGAGTGGATTTGGGTTGGAAGGGACCTTAAAGGCCATTGCACTCCCATCCATGGGACATCTTCCACTGTCCCAGGCTGCTCCAAGCCCCGTCCAGCCTGGTCTTGGACACTTCCAGAGATCCAGGGGCATCCACAGCTGCTCTGGGCACGCTGTGCCTCTCTCCAGGTGCAGGAAACTGCAGTTATGGGCACACTTGTTATTTGTTATTTATCTGGTTCCTTGCAAACCCTCCTGAGGGATGCATTGTTCCACGAGTTTTCTTTGCATTATGTGGAGGATTTATAAAAAAAAAATGCAGCCTTTTGTTTCACTGGGATATGTTTTATGTGCCTGAGACTTTCTTGACTAAAATGGTTTGGTACTTCTAGAAACAAAATCCCAGCAAGGCTGTATCATCAATGGGCAAAGCTCTATGATTGTGTTCTTCTTCTCCATAAGTCAAATATATGGAGATCCAATTAATATTATAGGAAAGTGAAAGAAGTCTTGAAAGTCTCCTTTAATATTAGGCTTTGAAAAATCCTGCTTCTCTGATTCATTGTGGTCAGGTGAATTTAATGGTCTGCTTAGTCAAAAAAGAAAAAAATAAAAAAAGAAGAAAAAAAGCTAAAGGCTCCAAGAGCCTTTGTAGAATTAAAATTCTTTTTTTCTGAGTTAAAACACACATTGCAGGCACAGCTTCAAGTACTCTTGTGCAGGATTTTTTTGTTGATGAGTTTATACTTTGTTCTTGTGTTAATGGTACCAGTGCAAGCCAGGCACAGTGTGTTCTTCAAGGCTCTGATTTTTACCTTCACTCCTGTACAGTGAAGGATGCAGAGGTGTCCCAGATATTTCAGCAGCTGCAGCCTCTTTCAGGCCATGTGAAAAAAGATGTGACTCCTCAAATTCCATATTCAGCTTAGAGTAACTTCTCCCTGTGAGGAAGATGAGAACCCATCCAATATATGTGACACGCACAAATATCCATTCTTCAGAGAGGATCTTTCCTCCTGATGATGGTAAAAATGAAATGCAGAAGATCTGGAGTTCTCTGGGAAGACATCTGGAAGGAGTTCAGGGATGCTGCTCCTAGATCTGAGAGGTTTGGGGAGAAGTATTGGGTAGGACTGTGTTTTAGCACAGAAAAATTCAGATTTAGTAGTGGATTGAATTTATGTTGCACATCTCTAGTCTCTGTTTCTAAGGGACCTCTGGTGTCTTCTGGCCTCTTCCTTTGCTGGCTCAAAACACAGGGCTGCTGTTAAACCACATAAACAGTTTCCACTCTGTGCTTTAAATCAAGGTGCTGGTGGATCTTGCTAAAGGGAATAAAGCAGCTTTGTGTGCCTGTAGCCCAGTGCACAAGGGCTGAGCTCTCTGGTTCAGTGGGTTTATTGGTTTTTAAAGAATTATGAATTTAGTTTGAGGTCATTTCTGGAAAAGCACTTTCTCTTGGTCTGTAGTACACGATTAATGGCGAGAGCAACGCCAAGTGCATTAAGACATGAAGTGAACCTTGGAGATCTGAAAGAAAAACAGCATCTCCTCAGGCCTGGGGCTTGCTGCTGCTTTCCTGTTAGACATGGTGCAAAAGAATTGTTGCTTTCTGAGGGAAAGTGATATTTGGGAAGTGGAGCTTTTTGGTTAGTAAAGCTCCCAGTGTAACTTTTCTGGAGTTGTACCTCAAACTCACTTCGGTGCCGTAATTAACCTCACAACAGTATCAACATCATCATTGTGAAATAAAGCTCCTAAACCTCAGAATTTAAATTTGTGCTTGTTTCTCCATCCCCCTGCATGGGCTCTCTCTGCGTCACCCTTGTGCAGATTTGTTTTCCTGCCAGGGCAGAATGCCAGGGCATTTTGTATCTTGGTACTTTCAGTACTTTACAAACCAATTAACCTCTCTCCCCATCTTCCTTTCCTTCCTTGTTTTTCAGACCTTTGTCAGACAGAGATTTTCTAATTTGAATTTAGTTCCTAAGTCAAGAAATTGATTTTTTCAGCTCTTTAGATGCTCTTAGGTTCATCACTACTGAACCTTATCTTGCTGTAGCTCTCTGCTCCTTCCAGTTTTGTTTGGGTTTTTGGAGTTTTTTTTTTAAACCAAAGCTGTCAAACTTGCCCAGCAAAGCCAGTGGAGTCTTTATCACACCTAACCTTGTACTGATATTTAAAGAGATCTTGTTAAGTAGTTTAAATACTTGGTTGTTTGGGGTTTTTTTTCTCCCTGAAAGTGAGGCCTCATTACATGGGAAGGCTAAAAGAGGTGTTCCACAGTTGTTTGGCTAAAAATGCTGGTTTTCTTTGCTGTTTTTGGTGGATCAGCCACATTTGCATGCATTAATCTTGGGATGGGCTGTAACATTCATCTTTTAGTGTCAGTAGAAGAAAACTTACTGGAATTTAACCTCTAATTTCTGCTTTTTCCAAATCATGGTCTTATGCTGAGACTTATTTTCCTGAAGAAACAAGGAACGATTATACCCAGATAATAACTGTAATGTCTAGATTGTACAAAACTGAGATGAACTTTCCCTTCCTTTCCATCTCAGGATACTGGCCTCCTCCAGCAGTGAATTAATGAAGCACGTGTATCTAAACTAATGCTGGAGTGAAGTGGATTAATGAAGGGGAGCAGGGATGTGGGCAGCAAAACACAGAGAAAGTGAGGAGTGGAGGAGGTGGTGAAGTGTTCATTAAAATGAAAATAATAATTGAAAAAAACATATTCTGTGTTATTAATAATAACCATAAAATGGTTTGATTCTCTTGCTCTCCTGTCATGTGCACTCCAATCAGCCGCACTCATCCCCTGAACATCTCTAGTGGGATTCTCATGGTTTTGTTCTGCCTCCTGGTTGGGTGTTTCTTCTCTTACAATCTCACTTTTTGATAAATATCTCTGCTGCTGGTTTGAAATTTGGCTGAAATGCAGTATTCAATTCTCAGGCAATGTATCATAGTTTCCTTTGTTAAAAAGAAAAGCAACTTTTTCACAAAAATATTTGAGCATTTTATTCCTATTCATAAGAGAGGAAGCTCTCAGACTGAAGAACTTTTCAAGTGAAACTTCATAGACATCAATGCAGATTAAGCTGCCTTGGTCTCAAGAAGTAGAAGGGGGAAAAAAATGTGCAGAAATGGGTTCAGCTCTAACCATTCAGCTGTGACTTTGAGCTTTTCTCTCCTTTCACATCAGTGCTCTATGCTGCAGGGGATTATTTTCCTGCATGTGACTTGGAGGGAGATAATCACAGACAGGATAGATTAAGGGTACCTGTGGCCATATCTCCCAAAGCTCAGTTCCTTCCTGAAATTGGTGAATATTTCTATCAAGCTCCTCCATTCCCACTCTCTCTCTCTGTGTGTGTGTATATATATTTGAAAAGAAAAAGCTGGAAAAGCTGTATATAAATGTAAATTTCACATTTTTATTCCTCTTGTTTGCTTCCCTGCTTGAAGCATCTATCCCATTTTTCTCTCTGACTTTATTACTTCTTGGGAATGAATTGTTCTTTTCTGATTAAACACAGACAAAACATCTCCTTACCTGTTGCATGTTGGGCTGTAAACAGATGTGGTGCTGGAGCATCAATTTTATGTCAGCTTTGGTTTGGGGAGTTTCACTGATGTTGGTCAGAAAGAAACAAATGTGTAATAGTAATAAAATATCAAATTCACACCATGTGTAGGATCCATTTAGAGGAAATCATCTGCCTTTGTGTCATGTAGTACATTTATTTGTTTGAGTTTTTGATGGATTAGACTCCCTAATGTTAAAAACCCAAAATAAAACCAGCCCAGTCATCAGACATCATCTGCAGGGCAATGGAAAAAGGCTGTCCTGTCTTGCTCTGAGTAAATTGGCCAGAAAAGTCTGCATTAAAATTCATCATTTAAGAGTTTAAAATCTGCTGTCTTGGAGGCATTTTCCATTTAAAAGCAAAGTTGAGGCCAAAGTTTTTGTGGGAAGTCCCAATTCATGGTGGCATTTGGGTGGGAGAGGTGCAGCTTCTCATCTTCACATCTGTTAGGAATTCTTTTTAATTTCTATTGAGAAAAAGAAGTGACTGTACTGCTTTTTCTGGAAAATTCCTGCCTAATGCAGTGCACAGGTCACGTTTTGAGGTTGGATTGGCTGTTTTAAAGATGTGGTGCTGTATGGGGGGATCTCTTCCTGTATTGTGTTGATCATATGACAGAAATGCCATTTAAATGGAATAAATTTTCTTGGCACTTTAGCATTAATGAGGCTTGGGAAGAGGAAAGAGAGGGTGAGAAGGAAGAGGTTTTTCTGCTATTCTCTCTTCAGTACACATTAAACTGATACATACATATATATATATATCTGTAAATACATGTGTGTATGTGTAGGTAGCTACACATTTTGCTGTTTACCTTAAAAGGTCTCTGGAGTTTTTCTGTCCCAAAGTGTCTGGCTGTTTAATTTGTCAGCTCTAAAGGATTCAGCACAGAATGATTTCCTCACGTGTTGCAGTCTAAGTTGTCAGTGTAAGGGAAGTTCAGTGGGTTGGAAATGTTGTTTCTGCCTGCTCTGATGGAGTTTGAGCCTCTCCTGTTGTGAGAGGGACCAGGCAGGCTGGAGTGCTCATTTTGATGAGGATTTTTGGCACTAAGAGCAGCAATAGGGAGCTCTGAAAATCAATGTAACTTCTTAGGAGAAGTTAAACACTGCCCTGCTGATGTCAGTTTTGGTACATTTGGATGTTGAGAGTATCTTTGTGTTGAGTTTTACCTTCTTTTAAGTTGCAGAGTAATATTGTCAGCAGTTTTTAAGTGGAGTGTCAGTGTTGCTGTTTTGTGGTGTTTAATGGGCTGTCTATGGTTGGTTTTCATTGTCTCATTTTTAATTTGTTTTCAGTCTTTTTGTTGGGAGGGAGTTGAGGACAGGCTTTAGGTTTGTGTCACATTTTTTGTTCTGTTTATTCAGGTGCTTGCTGGCCTGTTGTCACTTTGCTCCCTGGATGCCTCAGTTCGGGATCTGCTTGAATTTTATTTCCTGGCATTTGCTCAGGTGTGGGATCTTGTCCTATCCTGTGATTTTGAGTAGAGATATGAGGGAGAACAGCTCATTCTGTTAAAAAACACGTTTGAGGAAGACTGTTTTACCATGGGATGTAGCATCATTGGAAATTCAGCAGCCTGTAAATTTTTGATGAGGAGGGAACTGTTGACAAATTGCTACAGGTGACCCTTGGAGCCAGGGCAGCCAGCATGCATCAGCATTCCTGGGGATCCGTGTGGGATGAGGGTGTTAATTCCAGCTGGACACCAGAGAGGCACAGAGCAACGTTGTTCTGGCCGAGGATTATCAAAGTGGAATTATGTATGCAGGGGAAAGTGATGAGTTTTTATTGGGGCAGCCGTGCAGGATGAAAGAGGCTTTTGAAGCTGTGATTTGTAGTGGATGGCACCGAAGGTGCTTGCAGAGAAATGCTGATTTTTGTGCCTCACCAGGGACATCTCTGAGTGTGCTGGTAAAGGTTCTGGACTCGGGAATGAGGGATGGGTCATGAAAGTGCCCTGGGCTGGTCCCAGCAGGAAAGGGGGGATCCTGATCCTGCCCCTCCCAGGTCCTGTGAGGGTGGGCAACCCTGGCTGCCCCTGGATCCCTGGCAGTGCCCAAGGCCAGGTTGGACACTGGGGCTGGAGCAGCCTGGGATGGTGGAAGGTGTCCCTGCCATGGCAGGAGGTGAAATGTGACCTTTAATGTCCCTTTCTACCCAAACCATTCTGATTCCAATGGTCACCCCTCTTTTCAGGGACTAAGAACTGACCCAGCAGCAGAATCTCCTCCACCCCATGGCTCCCTGTGCTCCTGGCAGCCCTGGAGAGTTTGGAACACAAATGCAGACATGGGAGTCATTCATCTTATGGAAATAAAAATCAAGTCTCACCCTTTCCCCCCACTGCAGCTGCACAAGCCAGAGTTCACCCAACTTCATATGTGATTTTTTTTTAAAAAATTCCAACAGCTCTGATTTATTTATCATAATTCTCCAGCCCTGCATTGTTTTGAAGTGATTTGTGACATGCTGTCATGTGGGTTCACAGAATTCCTGACCTCTGGAAATACCTGCCTTGGGATGCCTGGTTGAAGGTGTTGACCCATAATGTTGTTAAAAGGGGGTCTGGAATTGGTATGTCACAGGGGAAAGCCTCAGGCATAAAAATTACAACAACAGGGGTCTGAAAATCGCAGAGGAAATACTTGATTTTTGTCAGGTCACTCTTCTGGGGAAAAAAAAAAAGAATTTTTCAAGTTGATTATTGATTTAAAATACTGTTCTAAGAAAGGAAGAATTAATGGGCAGAGCATGGGTCGTGTCATCAAGGGTGCATTGCAATTTTAACATTTTTGTGTTCATCAGCATGGGTTTAAATGCACAAGTTTGTGCTGTCACTGGTTGGGAAGGCATTTAATAATCACTGAAGTATAGAGATGTATCTGTACAGAGTAATAAATGGAAATATTTAAAGTAGCAGCTGAAGTTGGCTTTTGGCACTGCGTGGTGAATATGATTATCTGGTTTTCAATTTTATTAACACTTGTGCAGAATCTCAAACTTTTTTTTGTGCTAAATATGCAAAATTCTGGGTTGCCACAGGTAAAGAATTCTTCCTGCAGGTATTTGGTTTTTAGCACTCTTCTTTCCTGTGTGTTTGGGAAGTACAATTTTGGTGCTGAAGGAAGGTTTTGGTTGGAGCCTGGGAGTGAGTTTGGTGTTAAACACAAAATCTGTGTGCGGATGAGATAAAGCAGATTTCCACAGCAGTTGAGTGTGTGGATATCTCACTAAGTAATGCAGAAAAGGGCAATATAATTCTGATTTAATTAAATAGCTGCATGAAAAATTAATCTGCTCTAGCAGTGTAACACCTTCAGTGCACCAAAACTAAAAATAGTTTCCAGGACCTACACGTGGCATGAGATTTGGGTCACTCTGGTGGGAATTGGTCTTCAGTGTTTGCTGGGTTTTGAGTTGCTGTTGCTTCAGACTTACTAAATTTAAATTGTATCTCATAACTGATAAAATGGCAAGAGTTTAAAGGGAGTCTGGTGAACGTTTCCCAGAAAACTTTGGGAAGAAAGCAGAGCTGGTTCTTTGGTGAAGTGTTCCCATGGATGTGCCAGGATTGATGGAGCTGAGCTGTCTCCACAGGTGCTGAAGAGTAAAAAACCTCTGGCAGGATGTGAGGGGGCTGATGGTCTTAGAGCAGGATTCCCGAGGAGTTTAAGATAAATACCACTCCTTAATTATTTTCTTTTTGCTACTGCGCTGCTTTTGCTGAGGTGGAATAGCTCCTGTGGTAAAGGCTGAGCTGAGCTGAAGGTGTTTTAGTGGTCACAGCTCTGGGGTGGCAGAACTGCAGCAGGGAGCTCAGCAAACCCTGCTGGTGTGTGCAGGGGCTGGGCTCTCGTGAGGAACCAGAGAGAAAAAGCAGAAATGTTCTGTGGCACTCGCTGCGGGCAGAGTGGCCGTGCAGTCACTGCAAATGTTCCTTGCTGCGCTGGGAGCAGCAGGGACTGGAATGGGTTCCAGGGCCAGGGAGGGTGTTCGGCAGCAGAGACACCTCTGTGAGCCGAGTTCCAGGAGGTTTGGATCAAGTGCAGAGGATGGACGGGCTGGGCAGGCCGGGGACCGTGCCTCAGAGTCCATAAATGCAGCCAGACAGGAGAAGCTGTAATAAAACTCTCCACAGAACAGTTGCCGCTTCTTCCATATTAAGCTGTTGTAAATTAATTTTGTATAAATTGATGCTTTTAACTAGGCCTCTGCTAATGGCACACTGGAGAGAGCTTTAATCCTGCTCAGTGCTCGGGAAATGGAGAAGTTTCTCTGGAAGTTCCTGGCTGGTTTTTGTGCTTGCAGTTTGGTCAGGAGGGTTTGGCTGCTGCCAGTGTCCCTGCAGGGACAGGAGGCTGAGGAAGAGCCAGGGGCAGCTCACAGGGGCCACCAGGCCAGCAGCTTCCTAATGAGTGCTGCTGCCCTGGAACAGGCATCTAATGAGACCCCAGAGGAGCTGGAGCAATCCCATTTTTCCTTGGAGCACCATTTTAAACTCATCTCAGGAGCAGGGCACAGCATTGCTCAGCAGGTTTTGGTGTACTCTGTGCTTTGCCTTGCTGCTGAGGCTTTTAACTGGTCAGTCCTTTTTTTATTTGCAGCCTTGCAGGTGTAGTGGGTGCGTTTGTGTTTCTTTCAGAAGTGTGCTGCCCCTGCTGCCTCTGTGCTGGCCAGTATTGCCTCTGTGTTTTGTTTTCCAAAGCCTCTCCAATCTCTCACATGAGTTTACTCTGATATCTTACTCTCCAGCCTGGTGGATGGTATCAAATTGAATTAACTCTTTCCTTCAACTGACAAAAATCCCCCTGAATTCTTAAACTGGCACTATCTCTGCTTCAGTGCAACAAATGACAGGTTCCAGTTTGATTTTAGTAAATAATTAGTGGCCAGCTGTGGCATTGCACAGTCTAACCTTGCCTGGATATTTGCAGATAACCTTTAGCACTTTGGAGTTGGGTTCACCTCCACACAGATCCAAGTGAACTGGCTGTGTTAGTATTGAAGCAGAATCTGGGGATTCCTGGGTATTAGAGAAAGATTGGATGGATAAATCAGGTCCACATGGGACATACCACAGGGGTTTAATTCTCTTTCATTGGAGTTTTCAAAATCCTGTGACTGTAGCGTTTTTCTAATTATTTTTTAGTTGACCATGGAGAGGTAAGTGCGGCATTGCCATGCAAAACTGGAATATTTCCATCATGGCACTGGTGCCTTCGGGCTTGGACAGGGACAGTGGGAGGCAGAGGTTTGACTCAGTGGTGAGGAAATTCCCAGCTCAGCTGTTTCCTGATGGAAACCTGGTGGATTGGGTCACTTCTCACAACTGCTGATTTCATCCTGAGGGTAGTTGGAAATGGATAGCACTCCCCTCCCTGAAAAATAAATAAAATGAGCTGCTTGAGCTCATTGTGGAGCATTCAGCACCTCATCTTTCTATGCTGTGCTGTGGAGATTACTTCAGCATTAACTGGAGGGTAAATATCCTACTTTATTCAGATGAGTCCCTGGCACAGGGTGCCCAGAGCAGCTGTGGCTGCCCCTGGATCCCTGGAATGCCCAAGGCCAGGTTGGACATTGGGGCTTGGAGCAGCCTGGGACAGTGGGAGGTGTCCCTGCCATGGGCAGGGTGGGAGTGAAATGATCTTTAAGATGCTTTCCAACCCAAATAATTCCATGATTTTATGAGATTTTAATAATTCCCTGCCTTAGCAAAGGTCTGCTGACCTCTAGTGTCAGGACATCACTTGATTTTCTGTGCTGGGCTTTGTGATCAATACAGAAAAATAAGTTCTGGGTCTCCACAGCTCTCCTGAGCTCCAGGAAATTCTGATTAAATTAGACTCGATGACTCTACAGATTCCTTCTGCTCAAACTCCAAGTTTAAAATGAACTTGCCAGCCAGCCCTGACAAGTTCCAGTTCTGTATATATAGAAATAAAAATTCCACCTTTAGGGAACTACTTCTTTTTATGTTTGACTCTGTATAGTAAAAATTAAGGTCACTGAATAAAATTACTGACTCTTGAACCTTTCCAAAACTTTTTATTTCTTTCAGATGTTCATGTGTATCGCTTGCTATATTATATGATCTGAAAGTTCAGAGGTCTGGAGGGTTAATTTTATAGGAAACAAAATGAAGCTGAATTTTTTTATATATGTGTGCTCCCATCCTACTTAATTTTTTTAGCTGGTAGTTTGGGTTGTTTTTTTCTGGAAAACCAGTTGTTTCCATCAAGAAAATGGTTGGAGCAACTCATGAAAATTGACTTTTCTCTGAAAGTTGAAGAAATTCATAAGAAAGAAATGTAATTTCTGTTAATTTTTCCTGATGTTTTTCTCACCACTTCACAGCTTTGCTTTTTTACTGCCTTGAAATAACTTTGGCTTCTGAAAACAGAGCACTACCTAATAATAGGAAGCTCTCTGATTTAAAAATAAAGTTCCATTTCCTTTTGCATATTCTGTGGCTATTACTTTGTTTCTTTACAGTCTTTTCCAGCCACATCAGGTGCTGTTTGTCTTTATTCTTCCTGGCCTTTACATACAAAGTGCTGAATTTTGGGGGAGCCAGTTTTTTAAGTCTTATTTCCAAAACCCCCCAGATGTTGTGGCTCTGCCCCTTTGCTTCTGTAAAGGGAGACATGAAATGACTCTTAAGAGTAATTTTATAATAATTGACACTTTATTAATATTAATATTTTAATATTAATATTTTGCAAATTAAATTTTAATATTGATATTTTGCAAATTAAATTTTAATGTAATATTAAAATGGGACGTTTTGATCACAAAATCCAGAGGCAAGGGGCTGGGACCTGAGAAACAGCTGGGGCTGTGGAGGAGCTGTGAAGGTGACAGGGATGCTCAGCGTTGTCCTTGGATTTTGGATCCCTGCATTAGCAGTGGATTTCTTTGATGCAGGCTATTTCTGTCTCAGAAAAAAATTGGAATATGTATATTACAAAAAGCCAACTCACTGCAGCCTTCCTAATACAATATTTGGGGATTTTACCATCTTCATCTTTAGATCATCGGGGTAAGAAAGAAAAGGTTACAGTGAGGCTGAGCTGCTGTGATGTTCAGAATTTTTTTTTTTTTTTTGTTTTTTTTTGGTTTTTTTTTTTTTTTGTTTGGAGCAATGTCCAAGGCAGCAGCTTTCTCCAGTACCAGGCATTGACCAGGGCTCTACAAAGAGCCTGATCCCACTGCCTTGGCCAGGGGCAGCTCTGCCTGCCCTCTGCACATAAAAACTTCTTTGGGCTCCTTTTCTTTAGAGGAAAGCGATGAGCTGGGGAGGAACTTCAATAAATTCATACTTTGGGTGTACATCTGGGCTTGCATCTTTGTAAAGAACAGATATTATTGAGCACAAGGATGCATTTATCTGGCTTAGAGCTGGAAATCTCAGCACTCCTAAGTGTGCTGCTTTTAAAATGAAGCAGTGGTATTCAGGATTAGATCCTAGATTAGCGAAACCTCACAGAACACAGGCAAAATGAAGTGTTTAAAGTCATTTAAGTCTTACAGTGTTGGCTGGTACCTACTATTTTCTCTTTAGATATTAAAATTTATTAAAATATAATGCAGCCAGAGGTTGAAATGTATTTTTATGATTTTATACCCACATACAAAGCTTTCAATTTTTAATTTTTTTTTTTCAGCTTCTACCAAGGCAGTTTTTTTCTGGCCTGAAATGGATCTATCACGTTCTGCTTTGCCCAGAGCACTTAGAGAACAAAACCAAATCAATTTAGCTTCCCCATATTTTTCTTTTTTTTCCTTGCAAGACTGCAAGAAAGCTGACACACAAGAGTGACCTACTTTAATATTGATGCTCACCTCCTCCCCTCTCCCCTGCCTGCCCTTCTGCTCTGGGCAGCTGTGGAATTCCTGGGTTCCAGGGGCTGGGATGGTGATGAATGTCACCCATGGATAACATTCCCTTGGCAAGGCTTTGTGGGTGCCCCTTGGAAACACAGGGTGAGGAATGGCCAACTGCAAGCCTACAGCTTCAACAAGAAGCTTTTTATGTTCTTTGGTTTCTTTTTTGTTGTTTCAGTTTGCCCCTTTTTTGTGGGGTTTTCTTTTGATTCTGTTAGTTTGGGACTTTTTTTTTTTTTTGTGGTTTTGCTTTACTAAGGAAAGGAAAAAAAAAGCAAAAACCAAACAGAAGAGGAGAAAAGTAAAAAAGTAAAGCCTTGAGGTGCAGATCTCCCACAGAACAAGTTTCTTTGTGACCTCACTTTTTATTTGGCTCAAGTTTGGACAATGCTCTGAGGCACAGGGTGTGTCCTGTGCAGGGCTAGAGTTGGATTTAGGATCTTTGTGGGTCCCTTCCAACCCAGGATGTTCAGAACTAACCTGTTGCCAAAGCACTGTTCTGAGGTTTTTACCGTGCAAGATGAACAGAGTTTATTGTACTCCCACCGCTCCTTTTGGAAACCAATAATATTTTAGTTGTTTATCACCAACATTTTTCAATATGAGATCTGTGAGAACCTGGGTGAAGCTCCTAAAATTGTACCCAGGGAGTGCCCTGGGGTGGGATATTCCCATTTGAGGTGCCTGGGAATTGCTGCATCCCTGCTGTGAGCCTTCCTCTGTGCCAGCTTTGCTGGGGATTCAGTACTTGATATTTGATAGAGATGTGAGGGCTTGGATTTGCTGATTTTCTGGTTTAGAAGCACGTGGGAAAAATGAGAAACCAAGAACTTCAACACTGGATGGATGGAGGATGCCACTGCCAGCTCTGTGTGGATCCCAGGAGCCAGGGATGGCAGGATGAGGAAAAAATACTGTCCTTGTGGCAAAGGGTGATGTGTTTTGGAGGAAAGTAAATTCTCATAGCTGATCACAGGCTGGGGATGTATCAGAGAGGACCCTCTGTTTGAATTTTTTCTGGGGAGCTTAGAAATTCAAACACTTGTTCTACAGCAGTATTAAACCCTTAATTCTAATTTAAAAAAAAAAAAAAAAAAAAAAAAGGTAGTTCACATGCAGACATCAAGTTCAGAAAGCTCAGATGTGGCTCCCTGGAGTTAGCGGTTGTTTGCTTGACCTTAATATGGCCATGAAGGAATCTGTAGGCTAATTCCAGAAGGAATAATTTAGTCTGGGCTGTGTCCTGCCTGGCTCCCCTTCCTCTGAAGAAAGAGGATGCTATGGAAGTGACATGCAGAAAATAAAAAGGCCAGAGTTGTCCTGCAATTAAACAAAAATTACTGTAAAGCTTCTTTAGGAAAAAAACCCAAGTGAAATAATGTCATAGCCAGGTTGGTAAGGCTGGGCACAGGGTTTATCATCTGGCCAGTGACAGAGGTAGAAATTGCAGTAAAATTGGCTCATTGCACCTGGTGCAGAAGTCCAAAGATGAATTAAAAACTAAAAAAGCCACTAGTGACACATCACACTCCAGTGCATCGCAAAAAGGATGGGTTGGACATGGCTTTAATTAAATCAGTCACAGGTTTGTGTTGTTGCCAGCATGGCTGGCACAGGGCAAGTGCAGCACAAGCTGCTGCTCCCAGATGTGTTCAGCTGCTGAACTGTGTGTGGTTGCACCTCATCTACTCCCTTCCTTTAAATCCACTGTATTTCACAAATTAATCAGTGCTGGAGCTTGGTGGGAACTGCAGAATCAACTTTGCTATCAGCTCTGCTCCTGCTGGAGAATAAAACTTCCAGCACCTCATGTACATGAAAAAATGTGAAATATGGATGCACCCTTGTGTTGGGGGATTAAGTCCTGGGAAAAAAGGAACATTAAAGGATATGCCAACTTGGTATTTATCTAAAAGTGTGTTATCAAGGAAGCCAGTTCCTAAGGACCATCAAGGCATTGAGTTTTATGTCTGTTCTTTTAACAGGTTAAACCTTGCCACCTGAAAGACTCAAACACACAGTTCCTGTGAGACAGCCAGAATTACTGAATTCAGGAGGCTGAAGATGCTGCTGCTGCTGTGGGAGCAGCTGTTCCTGGTGTCATTTGTTGGCTGCCTTGCAGGTAACAATAATCTCTAACTTGTCTTGTAGAACTGTGCATGAGTTCCCAGATTCAAGGTTTCAGCTGCGCTTGAGGAGGAGAACTCAGAGGCTTTGAAATGCACAAGTTATGTAGAGTTAAAAACCAAACAAACATGTTAAATAATGCAAAATATGAAAAGTGAGTGAATGAAAAGAGCCTTTGCTACGTGGGGCTGTGCTTTCCAAGCAAGCAGAAGATACTGGAATGCATTAAGGGTGCTGTTGGTAGCTGTGCTGATTGAAGAGCTGCAATGTGTGTTTGTCTTTAACTCCAGATTCTTGCTGAGGCTGATTGCTGCAGTTTTTCTCAAAACTCTGCTTTGGAAAGGGGTTTATTCCTGAGGAGTAGCCCTGGGTTGTTGCTGAGCTGCCGAATTGGTGCAGAGATTTGCTTTTCTTGCTGTGCCAGACAGCTCTGGGAGTTTGGAGCTGGTGCTGCTGCTGAGTCTCCTCTGTGCTGCCGCCCCAGCCCTGCAGAGTCATTTTCCCTTCCCTTGTGGAGCTCAGTGCTCACTCCCAGCAGCACAAGGCTCGCCCTGGTGATCTCCCTGCTCAGCTTCTCCTGCTCCCCAAGGGTGTGAGGGGAGAGGAGCAGCTCCTCTCCTGCCCTGGTGAGTTCTGTGCCCCTGGCTTTGCCAAGCCTGCCAAGAGCAGGGCAGTGCCCAGATGCCCGCTGTGCATCCTCTTGAGGATGGCCAGCACAGCTCTGGGGAGCAGGGCAGTGCCTGGAGCATGGAGCATGAAAATGGAGTGCTTTATCTCCAAGCTCTGATGTGGATAGATGAGTTTGCTTTCCAAGAACTCCAGGGGGAATGGAGGGAAACGCTGTGGCTGCCCCAGGCAGTGTGCCCTGGCTGGGATCTCCTCCTGTGCCAGCCTCTCCTTCCATCCCCTTCCTCCCATGAGCAGTGCCTGTGTCCTGGCTGTGCTCAGAGGGTTGGAGTCCTGGGCACAGCTCCAGGGTAGATGGATTCAGCTTCTCATGGAGGCTCAGAAGGCCAGGATTGGGTTTTGGCTTAGTCAGGAGTTTTAAAGAAAGGGAAGTGATGTTGTTAAACCAGTGTCCATCCTCCCAGCCCTTTCTCTGCACCTATTTCAGTCATTCCCTGCAGCTGGGTACTTGCCAAGTGTCAGTTTGGTGGCCATGGGGAGTTGGTAGATTGGAGAACCAGCAAGAAGTCCAGTGAAAAGCTTATTTTCGTTTCCAAAAGCCAGCTGGCATGCTTGGGAGCCTGGAGCACCCATCAAGGATGTACATCCCAGATTTAATGTTGGATTGCTGTCGCTGAGGAGGTTGTGTGGAGTCTCTGTCAGCACTTGCAGAGACAGGAGTTGAGCCAGATGCAATTTGAGGAATTTCTGATTTCCAGCTGCCTGACCCATCTCCCTCAAAACTCTGCAGAAGGGCTCAATCCTGACATAAAAACCTCTTATTTGGGCATGTGTTCCATGGTAACATGACTTGTTTGCTTCAACTGTATGAATCTCTTCAGTGGACCTTTGGAGCAGCAGGCTGCTAAAATCCACTTGGGAATCCTGGAGCTGAATTGATTTCAAAACAGGTTTTAGTAAGAGCAGGCTGTAAATGTGGACGCAAGCTAACAGTTTGGAGAATTTTATTTTAACCTCTTATTAAGACAGATCAGCAGGTATTCTGCCTGCCCATAGAAAACCATTTTTCTTTTGCTTTGCCTATAAGCAAAAAGACAGTTCTTGAAAGAGCTGTGTGCAGTTCAGTGTTGTGAAATAACATCACAGCTGCAGAAAAGGAGATGATGCTGATCTTGGCTTATGAACCCTGACATTGTCTGTCTTTGCAGATAATGTGTTTCAAACCATGCCCCTTATTGCAGTGTCCTATATTGAATTGCTTTTCCTTTATCTGTTGTGAATCTTCATAGTTCATCAAAGAGGAGAATGTGAGAGGATCTAATTAAAAAAAACAGTGGCCCTTGGGTTTTTGTTTATTGAAGTGTGATTATATCTGTATGACTAATGATCCCATGGTCTTTTTGTCCATTTACCTTGGGGAGCAAAAAGGTGATTACTGAGTATTAAATATATATATATGTGGGGTTTCCAAATGTCTGCCTTATTAGGAGAGGAATTTCAAAACACACACTTTAGCATTTTTATCTTTAAATTACTCTGAAGACCAACTTCAAAGATAAACACGAGTAAAACATGCAGAACAACATCAACAATGAAAGTGCCAGACTAAGCTGTGGTGAAGTCATGAATTAATTCCAGGTGTAACTTCCTGCAACTTCTGATTCTTGTAGAGCCTTCACCCCTCCTGAACGTGCGATTGTCCTTGGTCTTTGGGGAACTGGGGTAGAATTCCTGTCTGGAATGTGTGAGGAGGAATTTGATGAGCAGTTCGATGAAATGGTGAACCCCCATCTCATGAGTGTGTAAAAACTCCCCTGCAGTTTGTGAGGCAGCAGCGTTTTCTGAGCACTCTTGTGCATTTTGGCTTCACTTTCCTGCTCCTGGAGAGCAGGACAAGGCACCAGGGGCAGTGTCTGGGCTGCTCCAGCCCTGCAGGGCACAGGCTCTGCTTTCTTCACTGCCTCACAGAGCTCTGCTCTTCTCCTCTCTCCTCCCCAGATAGGGATGTTCCTAAAGCTCCTCCTGAGGTTTAACAGGAAAAACAGCTTCTGAAGGGTGCTTGAAGGGGAAGGAAAGCTGTGAATAAAGAGAGAGTTCAAAGAAACGAAACAAGGAGGACTCTGTGTGTAAATACATAAAAATTTTCTCCTTCAGGAGATGAAGGGGCACATTGCAAACATCGTGTCCAGGGTGAGACCTGCAGACGCCACTTGGGTTAACTTTCTGTCCTAAAATTCTGACTCCTTGCCATCACAAACTGTGTATCCTAACACTGGCTTTGCTGCACTTTATTTAAATAGAGAAAACAAAAAAAATAATTATTATATTTTTTCTTCCAACCATTGCAAGCCTTGGCAAAAAAAACCCAAATAATACCACAAACAAAAAACCCAGCCAATGCACTGCTGTAATATATAGAAATTATTTGGACACTGAAGCCTGGCTCCTGTTCTGTCACTTTATACTAAAATTTGCCAATAGGGAGATTTTTCTTCTAATTCCTTATTCAGCAGTCCATTTGAGTTTAAAACTAGATCATATTCTATGTATTTCTTTATGTCAATTCAGGTGTTTTTATTGCCTTCATTTTCATTTTTTCATTTTGTTTTCTCAGTTTAATACAGAAATAAACTGTTAAGCCCTCAGGCACAGCAATGTCATGTATCAGATTCACAGTTCTCTTTTTGAGTATCAAGTTTAGGAGACTTATGAAATTGGAAAGCATGATTCTTTATTTTCCAAAGAGCAGGAAAGCAAACATTCTGTGTTTTTACTGCTCTGATGTTGGGATTAGATCATGCCACAAGGAGAGCAGAAATATCCCCTTCAGATTTAGTCTTTGGTGGGGAGTTTCTTTATGGGTAAAAGTCCATTTGTAAGGAAAAAAAAATAAATAACATCATTTAGTACTCTTGTTCAAATTCAGTTTTCATTAAGAGTTACAGCCTTCAGACAGAGCCAGCCTGGCTTTTGATGCATAATGCTTTTGCATATTAATAGTAATCTCCTTTTTGTGCATTTTACATATCCAGCCATCATGTTCAAGTGCAGCTATGCCAGTTGAGACTGTCAGAATTGTTTAGCTGGGATGGCTTGTGCAGCACTACCAGCATTCACTGCACTGCCAGAAAGTTTGGCTTCAGTTACTTACAAAATGAGAAACTGGTCTTGAGAGTTCTGCTTTTTTCTGAAGTGTTTGGGGAGCAAAAAGGTGATTAGTGAGCATTTTATATATTTTTTTTCCAAAATGTCTGCCTTGTTCAAAATTTCAAAACACATACTTTAGCATTATTATTTTTAAATTACTGTGAAGAGCAACTTCGAAGATAAAAATGAGTAAAACGTGGAGAGCAACACGAACAGCAAAAGTGCCAAACTAAGCTGTGTTACAGTCATGAATTAATTCCAGGTGTAACTTCTGGCAGTTTTGATTCTTGCAGGGCCTTCACCTCTTGCTGTGGCCCAGGGTAAATCTCACCTTCCTCTGCAGCTCCTTTTTTCCTCCTGTAGCAGCCTTGGGCACTCCTGGGTGAGGTGACCACATTTAATCCATTCACTTGGAATTAGGTGAGGTGAAAAAAGAGTCTCCTTCACGAGGATCTGTGTTTTCTGGTCAGCTAAATGTAAACTTGGAGCTGGATCTAAATTTTAAGTCCAAAGCCCATGAAAAAACCTTTGTTGACATCCCAGCCTTTCTCCAAGCTGATGGATTTCCAGGAGTCTGGGTTTCCATGGTGGGTGTGCTGTTACCAGTTATAATATTGAATTCCACAAGCGCAGAAAATGCTGTTATATTTAAATTCTTTTTGAAGAGAGACCTTTAATAGCTTTTGGTCTCTGCTTTGTCTTTCAAGCTGAAGAAAGCCTCCTCTAGAAAAGGAGCTCCCTCGTGCTGCAGACACTGTCTAACCTTAATGCTAAATCCTCACCTTCAGACAATTAATGCCTCATTTTAAGGAGACAAATGCTGCCTTTATCTTCATTAATTAAGCTCATTGCAGATTTGATGACATTTGAATGGAGAAATTTTGGCTAGTGGCAATTCTGATTTTCACATAAATTGCCAGGAAGGAATTTTCAAGTGGTTTGTCTTGCAATAAAATTCTGTTATTGCAAATATTACTGTGCATGAAGGCTGTACATTTGTACTTCTACAGTTCTGCCTGCTGCAGTTTGAAGTGCAGTACAATAGAGCAAATAATTCCAGTATATTTCATGTAAAAGGTTATGAAGCTTGGGCACATTGACTAGTAATCCCTACTGGAATACTTACTCAAATCCACAAATAAATATCGATTTACTAGCAATTGTGGTAAATCCCAGTGCTTTAGGACTCCTGTTTGCTGAATTCTTTTGGTAGCTAGATCATTGCCTGGTATTTTGTTTATGGCTACTTATTTGCTGTGTGACTTCAGCCTTTTTTGCCCAGACACCTTGGAAAAAGTGACTCTTGAAGATTCCCAGCTTGCTTGCCTTGTGACAAGGACAGCACAGGAGCCTCTCCATGGGTGTTTTTAGGTTTTTAGTGTGGAATAACACAGAGTTTCAGAAGAAGTGAGGTCCTGAAAGTTGTTGGAAGACTCTTTGCTTCCATGCATTCCAGCCCTTTACTTTGGAAGCTCAGGATGCTGTGGAGTTAAAAAAGTCAGATTAAAGAGGCTGTGAGTGACAGTTGAAAAACAGGGGAGGTACACTGGGTTGAAATCTAAAGCTGAATAATTTTGCAGATGTTCAGCAAAAACAGCAGAACTGAGAATAATTCAGTTTGTTTTTAAAAAAGCTCTTCAGTAGAAACTGTTCTGATTTTTCTTGTTGTTCTTAATGATGATGTTCAAAATGAATGCTTTAGGGTTTTAATTTTTTGTGATTTTAAATATGTGGCTGCCAGTGCCTTGGACAAAAGCTTTATTTGTGCCATAATTAACCTCTCAGTTTTTTGTGTAATAACAAATGTGTTAATAGTAGCCTTTAGCTCCTCCAATACAGGATGTACATATCAGCAGTGAGATTTCAGGGATCAGTATTTATCAGGGATTAAAACACAATTTACACACTGTTTTTTCAGTAACAAAATAACCCAACATTGTAGACTATAAAGCTTAACCTCAACCATATTTGCTAAACGTGTTTGAAAACCTAAGCGAATAAAAGCTCATTTATATTCCTGTCTGATTAGCACAATCAGAACTTATTGATGCTAAAACGAGCCAAATTTCCATAACTATAAACAGAATATTAAAATACAGTTGACTAGCAGAGCATGATGCTTTTCCCCTCCTTGGATGGAACGTGGAGTTATGACTTCTTGGTGATTTTTTAGGGGTCTTTCAAGAAAATGAAAGGCATTTCAAAGCCAGGCCTTGGGGCATGGAAGCAGAACCTTTTCCAGGCAGGTGGAAAAGGTGATGTGTAGGTAAATATGTTTGTGCTTGGCTGTCCTTAATTTCTGCATAGTTGGGGGTCAGATGTTCAGGAGCATTTGAATGTAGAAAGCACTTTTTTTGAAGCAGCCACTACAAGTATTTGTAGTATTCTACTCAGTAGATGGGGTCAGAAAACCTTAGTGAAGAGGGGGAGATGTGGAGTGACTTTGTGCAGTGCTGTAAATTAAGGAATTCAATCCTGGAGCCAGCTGGGTGTTTCCCTGTGGTGTAAAATGAGAATGGCAGAATGGTTTGGGTTGGAAGAGACCTTAAAGATGATCCAGTTCCACCTCCTTTCACAGGCAGGGACACAGAAACATGGAATAATAGCACAATAAAGGAGTTTTGGGGAGACCTGGGCTTGGTTGTGATGGCTGTGAGCTTGTGCAGGTGACTCAGGTTTCCATTTCATTGCCAGGAAAAAGCCCAGTGACACTTTTGGAAGTTTTTGTGTGGTCCCAAGGGTCTGGATGAAGAGTCCCAAAGCTGAGACTTGTCACGTTATCCTAAATACACATCAGGGTTGGTTCCCCTCTCTGAGGTGTCATTTTGTTAAAAAGTACCATGTGAGGAATGAGCATGGCTTTTATTCAGCAGACATAGCAGAGTGTACCAGGATCCTGTTGGAAATAATCAGAAAATTTTGCATCTCCAGTGGTGCCGCTCCACCCTCACAGACTGTGAGCTGCAAAATCACACCTTGCACCTGCTTTGCAAAATAATTCGGGGCAACTCGAGGTGCTCTGCATGCAGCAAGGAGCAAGGGACTGCACAGAGAAGTGTGGCATTCCCTTGCCTTTGGCAGTTGTTGTGCAAGGAGAACTTGAAAATTATTTACACCTGAATTAAAAATAGCTTCGTTTGCATAGACAAGGGTAATTAGTGTGTATTTTATCCTCCTGCAGCTATTTATAACTCTGAGAGCAGTAAAGAAAATCCTCAGGTAGTTTGGTGTTTGATTCAGTTAAGGATTCTCCTGTAGCTCAGGGGTGGCACATAAAGATCCCACTGTTGGTAAACACCTGAGTGGCAAATTTTGACACTGGAGATGATGGGCATAGCTTGGGAGAGATAAGGTGCAAATAAGAGTTCCTCTTCCAAAGCTCTGCTGCATGTCCAGGAATAGTTTTTAGCTTGATTATTCCAGATTATTTCCAGGCTTTATGTTGCCACAGATCATCCCCTGGTAGAGACTTTATGAATTGGGTATTGTAAGGTTTCATCTCATTTCTCATTTTTAAAGTTTGCTGTGCAGGGAGATCACATGGCCCTGGATTTATTGAGTCAGGGCAGCTCTGGGGGTGTGGAATGGAAGAAAGACATTTTCCCTACGCTCTTCAAAATGAGAAGAGACATTTATCCTGTATCAACAACTTGAAAATAGGACAGATTCATTCCTTGCCACGATGTTTTGTGCTGGCTGGGAGATGATTCCAGCAAGCACTGATAAGAGACTGTTTTCAGAGATAAACTACTGACAGTAATGGTGCCTTGGCTTTTTGGGGAGAGGGGGTGTGTGACAGTTCTTTCTGCCTTCAGAGTTCAGAAGAATTGCCTTTGATTGCAGCTGTGGAAAAACCCTAAATCTGAATTTGCTTGCTAGCCTCTGTAAAACTTTATTGTAGACCACAGGCTGTAGTTAAAAGTGAGACAACTACATGGCTGAATCTATTTTTTATACATAATTTATATATAAACTCTGAAGATTCATCTCCAGTTTCACATCCACATCCATAGCATTTCTGCAGAGGGGACATACTTCAGCTTTTGCAAGAGTTTGCCTAGTGAGTGACATAAGTGAGCAACATATTGGGAAATATTACTTCTAATTAATTTTTTAAAGTTTTTTGAATCTTAACGTGAAATATTGTGTTCTGTAAAGAGATCCTGACGAGAAGATGAAATTACATAAAAGCATAGAGGAAATGAGGGAGAAAAAGCAGTTGTTTCAGATCATAACCTTGTTGGTTGGGGTGACACTTTCAATTCCATCTGAGTTCTCTCCAGTTCTCATCCTTTTCATGTTGGATTAAGTAACAGTTTTTGTCTTCTTATTCCCATAGCAACCTTATCTCTCTTTATTTTTTTGATGTAAATCTGCTTTTCTCTTACTATCTTTCAAAGTATGTGCATGAATAGCTTGTGAAGGAGAGGAGTGTGGCAAGGAGAGAGCAGAGACTTTCTGGCTTAGAAAATAAGGGAAAGAATATTTTGGAGCAAAAAATAAGAGAGCTTAAAAACCACTTTTTTCCTCCCAAAGCTATTTATTACATCATTTTCCATACAGATTTCCATAAAGGCTAAAGCTTTAGTGCTGTTTATGATGTTGTGTGTTAACTCCTCCAGTTTAGGCCAGCCCACGTGCTCAGCCAGAAATACAGATTTAATGCTCTGTTTTAGCATTATGCTTTCTATAATTTGGGACAAGTGCTACTCTGAGCAGAGGTAAATCTTGCCTTGCCGTGATTTTGCTCCACGTGGAATCTCTTAGGAGAAGGTTGAGTTTTGGGCAGGAGCCCTGGGAGAATCCTGGTGCTTGAACCCTCAGAGTGCCAGGGACCAGGCTGCAGGTCACAGCACCAACCCTGTCCATGCAAAAGGCTGCACATCCTCAGCCAGGCATGGCTTCAGGCATTAAATGAAGTTGGAAAATGCAGCTGTTGCTTTGTCTCCCTACATCTTTTTCTCCTATTAAATAATTCCCTTAATTGAACTTGCTTAACACAAGATGTGTCTGAAGTGCAAGGGAGACAGTGGACACCAATGTGATTTTAGATTTTTTGACTTCATGCCTAAGTTCTGAGATCTTTTTTAACAGGAGCCTTTTGAAATGCTGGCTTCATTTCTGTAAAAAATATTTATAAGTAACAAAAAAACCCTGGCATTTCCTGCACAGCTCCCCTCGCCTGGTAAAGCTTTAAGTCAAAAATACTTTAATTCTTTTGTGTGTGTGCTTTGTTTCTTTGTTTAAGAGAAGTAGTGACGTTGCTTAGGATTGTTTGCATTGCAGGACTGTTCTTAAAATTCTGAAATATGGGTTATTTGGGAAAACACAGCAAGTATTCACTAAAAAAATCAAAGCAAGTCCTTGCTAAGGAAAGTATTTCACCTCTTGATTTGTGTGTCAGATTTACCCTAATGGAGTCTTGTTAGCCCATTTAACATGCTCCTGTTAATATTAAGATAATACTTAAAAATGTTTACATTACATTAATACCCCATTAAGGGCCTGATCTAAAGCCCATTGAAGTTAATAGGAATGTTCAGTAGGAACTGAATGCTTTGATCTCTCAACTGTAGCTTTTGCAAGTTAGAAGAAAATCAAACATGAAAATTGTTCCAGTCAACAGAAACACGACTGTGCTGTGTCCTACCCCACCCTTCATGGCTCATAAAGCTATTGGATTTGGATCCTCCTCAAACTGAAATAAAGATTTAAAATATCAATTTGGAACGTGTTTGACAGCACCAAGCTGATATTAAAAAAAGGGTGTTGCTAAAAGGCTTTGGATGAGGAGCAGAAATAAGGGAAGGCTTGGCTGGGTGGCTGAGAGAATTTGACTTCATCATTTAGTAGATGTAGGGTTTGTTTTTCTGGCTTTTCTTTTGAGATGTGGAGTGCCCTGGCGTGGTTTTAGACAACATTACATTATTTGAAGAACACCTGCAAGAAGATAGAGCAGATGTCCTTTTCTTTTGAGGTCACTTGGAAGATGTGCAGAGGGGGATTTAGGGATGTGGTTTAGTGGGACTTGGCAGTGCTGGGGAATGGTTGGACTCGAGGATCTTGGAGATCTTTCCCAGCCTAAATGATGCTGTCATTCCATAACAAGCACAGTATCTTGTGATGTACAGAATTTCTCTGGCATTCAGTGAATTTATAAGAAATACACAGCAAAGTTTGAATTAACCCCTGGCTGCAGCCCAATAAATGTGGACAGATTGCAAATAACAATTTCAGTGCCTTCACTGGGTATCACCTTACTTTAAAGATACTCTTTCAGAGCTGCAGTTTGCTGCCAGCCTGTGTATTTTGGTTTCTGATGTTCATTGCAAAGCAAAGCAGGCATCTTAAAACTGAAGCTGTGGAAGTTAGAGAGCTGCTCCTATTACACTGCACTGCTTGTGTCTCTGTTCTGGTATTGATTATATATTTATGTCTTGTTTCTCATCCAGTGTGGCACTGAGTAGTTACAGAGAGCACAGGCTGGGGCTTGTGGGGAGTCTCATTTAATAACCAAGGAAATTCTCTGTACTTATGAGAAGAGATGCAGTACCTGATTTTATTTTCCTGTTATTGCTTCTCTCAGCCCTGTGCGGCGAGACATCTTCTCTCTATTTTTTATGGAACTGTATTTTTTCAGCCCATGACTTTTTATTCAGTTGTTAAGGATATATTTCTGAGGATTACATCACCCTGCAAGGAGCAGTGTGGCTTAGGCTGGGGATCAGCTGCACATGGAGCATCTGCCACAGAGCAATTCTGCTCAGATACCAGCAAAAAGATTTGAGGTCCCCCTGTCTTTTGGGGGTTTTTGCCTTACTTACATGTCTCAATCTATTAAACTCTCCTCAGCAGCACTGGGATTGTATTTGTTTCACTAAATGGAGTAGCAGAACTCAGCTATTTCTCAGGAGTTGTGTTTTTTTCCACTGCTGCAGCCTCTGTTGTTGAATGGTCTGATGCTGAATTTATTAATCTATGCTGTTGCTTGCTCAGGTGTAATCCCTTGTTCAGCCACATTTATTCATCCACTGAAGGATGTGCACATTGGTCCATCATGGCATATTAAAGGTTTGCCTCCTCCTGCCACAGCTGTCATCTCTTTGACCCCTCAGTAAACTAACAGTCTTCCACATAATTTTGCTTTCATTCAAGTGTAATGCCATTACTGTGGAGGCAGACAGAATGCAATTCTCTAAAGATCTTGTCTCATTCCCTTCTCTTCCAGGGAGGTTAATGTGCTCAGATGATCCCTGCCTTTTCTTTTTGCTCTCTTGCTGCAAGAAGAGCAAAAAAACAGTGCTCCTGGATAATCTGTTTGGACTGGCTTTTGGGGGATGGAGCAGGCTGGGAAGACGAACTCACCAGCTGGGTAGAAGCTCTCTTCACCACTTGTCTTTCAAATGCCTTCATTTGTTTTCTTAGCGCTTTTTATTTCCACGGCTTTTTACAAAAATGTTGTACAGATGTTTTTCTGAAATGGAAGTAACTGAGTCAAAACCTCTTTACCCAAAACAAGCTAAGCCAGGTTTAAATATTAATGATGTGTGGGAATCACTTCAGTCTGAAGTTGAAGCAGTGTTTTGTCCACAGCCATTTGTCACTTACAAGTGGTGCCATTGCAGAAAACCCTCAGCCTGCAGGGAGTATCTGCAGTGGCAATGCTGTTCCTGGGGTTAGTGATCCTGATTTTGGGAATGAGAGCTGGGAGAGGATGGCCAGGAAGGAGCCAGCCCCAGCAGGAATCCTGAGTGCAGGTTCCCTGGATGAACTTACTGTCATTGTCACATCTAATAACTTGGAATGGCATTGATTGCCTCTACTGTACACACTGCTATTTTATCCACTAATTAAGTTAAAAAAATCAAATGAGCCAGTGATTTGTTGGGTGTATGGGCTGGTTCTGCACTGCCACAGCCTCTCATCTGCTGGCTGAACTCTTGTGTGTGATTTGCCAGAGCTTCCCTGGGTATCAAATGAGTGTGATATGATGCTTCTGATTTTTAATAATCCGATCTTAACAGTGGTATTTTGCATTTCCTTATCTGTTGTTAGCACTCCTTTGCATTCAGCTGGTTTTGAACCTCTGATTTCTTACTACATCTGTCTTCCTTATTTTATTTGAGATTCTTTTCAGAAGAATTTTTATGCTGCTTTGGTTAGCAAAATGTAGAATTTTTCTCCTTAGTATTTCATAACTTCACCACTTAATAACACATGCTGCTCTAACTTACTCTTTCATCTTTTTGTGTATCTCTTTCTTGCTTCCATTTAAAAGTAACTTTAGCACCTCTTTTAGCCAATTGCATCTTTTCCATCCCTTATTCTTCTGTCTTTCCTGATGAGGATTCAGTGGAATTACTGTCTTCTTCAAGAAACCTTATTGCCTCATAATAAATCCTTCTTTAGTGGAGGGAGAAAAAAATTAAAAAATAAACTTGTCTTGCGATTGCAGGTCTGAGCTTTGTGTCTAAAGTTGTGGGACCTGAACATCCTTCCAGCCTGTGGTATTTACTGACTCTGTGGCAGGCTGGAGTTGGTTTGTGTCATCCCAGGGTCTGGAGAGGCTGGCAAAGGGCTGCTGTGCTCCCAGCTGAGAGCCTGGCTCGTGGGCACAGCGAGCTCCTCGTGTGCCCCACGCCCCGGGGCCACTGATCTGTCTCTGTACAAGGTGACCCTGCAGGTCAAGGCACTGACTTCTGGCCACAAAACTTTGTGTAATGAACTTAATTTATTCCAAGTCATGCTTGCAAGGGTCTCCTGCTGCAGACACTGCAGATCCCAGTTCAGTCTGAGCCAGGCCAGATGCAGTTTTGTCATCTATTTACCCCTTTGTTTAATTGTGTAACGATTATCCTGCAGAAAGCAAAACCTGGGATTTGTTATCTGCGTGGGGATTACACTGATTGCGTTTTCAAAGTGCCTCTGTTACATCTGGGTCAGAGCAATGATTAATATTGAAAGAGAGCTTTTGTAACCAGGCTGAAGCTCTAGCACATGTCCTGAAAAGGCTGCTGTGATTTTTACAGAGGCTTTGAGGGGCACCAGTGGATGTGTGGCAGAGCAGGGGGAATTTGGGCTTGGTGACAAGCAGGTGGAGTTTGTCACCCTGGTTGGGCTGATCAGCCTGGGCTTGTGTGGCAGGGGCAGTGGGATGAAAGGTGGTGCTTACAGTGCTGAGACTGGAGGAAATAAGCTGTTCAGAGGGTGTTAGTGTCTCCCTGTGGTGAGAGGTCAGGAGGAGCTGTGAGAGGTCTGTGCTGCTCTCAAGGTATCACAACAGGGTTTTACTGCCTGACCCCGGTGTTAGCCCTTCCCCACTTGGCAGTAACTGACCTGGGGTTGTCATTCTGGCTTGGGTTAGTCTGGCTGCAGCTTTTGGGTCTGTCCTGCCTCAGAAATGCCACCAGTGCTTTGACCTTGTGGTGGGAGCATCCTGCAAAGAGCCGCTCTGGGCATCTCCTGGAGCTGCTCCCAAATCCGTTCACCTCACACCACGGAGCCTGTGCTGCCTGCTGGGAGCTGCTGATGGCAAGTACAAATGTGAGAAAGTTGTTTACACAGCTCCACATCAGTGGGACAGCAGCCACGGGTCCAGCTGTGCGTGCTGGAGCAGCTACAAGTGGCCACTGCTCCTCTGGTCCCCCCAAACATCCCACCAGGAGCCAGAGCTCAGAGCCTGGGTGCACAATAACCTCACACCTTCCACTGAGCACTCAGGCTCTTGAAAACTAATTAAACACACTCAGCAGCACTTCAGAGGTTTCCAGGTAAAGCAGGGAAGTGGCTGCTTTAATAGCAGGAAGCCCTGGTGTGAGCCATCAGCCATCCTGCTGGAATCTCACTGATGGGGCTGTGGCTTTGTTCCTCTGCCAGTGTTTGTGGTCTCAGGCAACCTTAATTCTGGGATTTTCTGCCTCCAAATAATTGAGTTTGCAGCCTCAGTGTGTTCTTTTAATTTTATTAGGGACTAGAGAGCAATAAGTTTGCACAATAGTGAATTAGGTTATGCAGTGGTTTTCTTCTGCTTTTCATTAAATAATTAAGAGCTCGTGCACAGGTTGGAGATGTGACTTCGCTGGGAAACTTCATCATTTGGCTTTCATCTTCAGCACTGGAGAAATGATTTTGCCTCATGGACTCTTCCATGGTCTGTCTCCTGGAGATAAAGTTCTGATTTTCATTTTTGCATTTTTTTGTGAACCTGGCAAATAAGGATTGTTTTAAACATCTCCACTGTCCGCATCACAGTAACGTGGGATTTCTTTCAATTTTTCTGCCTTATCTGCCACAGAAAATACCTGTTTTCCTTGTCAGCTGCAAATGACATCAGGGTAAGAAATGCCTTTCCCTGCATTCCTGTTCCCTGAAGTCTGTGAGGAAATAACTCCAGACTGTCTGCTTTAGCCACTTTTTGTTACTGTGAAGGAAGTGAACAGAATCTCTTCTGCTTTGCTTTGATGTGCTCCTGAACATCCATTAAGCTACAACTGCAGTGTTGCTGTACAGTGCTGGGATAGAAATAGATCATTTTTCTTATCTCTGCTGTCCTTCTGAGCCTGTTAATGTAGTCTAATCCCAGGGAGCAAGCCCGGAGATTTACAGTCAGAAATGGTTGCAGCAATTTTGCAGAACCTGTTTTCTGCTGTGGTGACACCTTGGTGCTCGCTCAGCTCCTGCTGGGGTTGGAGAGGAGTCCAGGGAAGAGCACGTTCCATCCCTGACTCAGAAATGGTGGGTTTGAACTTCACAGCAGCAATTAATGTCAGTCCCAAGTGCTGTGTTCAGGGTGCTGGGTCTGAGGTGCTTTATTTGTCAAACGTGGAAATTCGCCCACCTCTTCCTTCAAGTTATGATGTGAAAAGTTAATAAGTGAAATAACTGTTCTTCCTCTGCATGAGCCAGGCAAATGTGCTCTGAAAACACATTACTTTTATTTCTGCCTCTTTTTCATCTTCAGTAATAGAACTAAAAGTTTAAATTTCTCCTAAATTCCTCTGTAAATATTATTTTTGTTACGGTATGAATCAATCCTTGCACCTTATCCTCTCTACAGCTTACTTCAAGTGGGTTATTGAATTCAGTTTTGTAGAAATAGTCACCGTCTTCAGGTTCCCTTGTATTTCTTTTATTAAAGAGTTGAGGCATAGCATACCTGAGGTTGAGAACCAGTAAAGAGGAGGATTACTAAAATAAACACAAAAAATAAAAGTCCATTAGTGTTTAACATGTCCAGTTAAAAATACTGAACAGCAGCTGGACCTGGAAATAAAACCCAGCTGATTTTGGAGCAGAAAATGGCACAGGTGGTTCTGGCAGGGTGAGTAATGGGTTAAGGTTGGATGTCTTATTCTTGGCTTATTATTTCACTGTTGTGAAATAATTATTATTCCACTGTTATGTATTAATATTAATAACATATAAATATATTATACAATAATTTACTAGATCACATATATTACATATCTTACATAATATATTGATTTTTATATAGTGTAAATTAAATAATATTATTCTACTGTTGGTGGATAGAGAGATGATGTGTTTCCCTGCACATACAGCAAAATATTTCATATTATTTTGCACATTTGGATGAGAACCCAGCTGTCTGGAATGGCTGTGAACATTGGATTTTTCTGCTGACTCAAGTTGGTGGTTTGGAGTGTGGAGAGCAGCCGGGGTGGGACATCTGTGGGCAGGACACTTCTCCATCTGCTGTGTCTGTTCTTTGTCACTGTCACATCTGTGCTGCCCACGTGTCGGAGCTGGGATCTGTGCCAGGCACTCCACACCTTGTGAAGGAGGAGATGACAGATCCTGGTTATCCAGGAATCCTTTCTGCTGATGTTTTTTGCAATGCTTGGGGCAGAATCTGTGCATTTCTCTGTGTGGAAGGTGCCATCCCAGGAAACATGTAGGGCTGAAGTCATTGGCAGGAAAAAAAAATACATCCCACTGTCATCAGCATGTTCCCAGTGCTTTAAAACTGAGCTGTTGTAGGATGGTTTTCATTGATTTATTTATTGAGGAAAGGCTTTTTGGGAACATTGCTGCATATTTAATAAATAAACAAACCTTCAGATAATTACAGCTAGCTCTGGCAGGGCTTTAGCCATCTGTTTAACTATTAAAATGTGAATAGCCTGGTGTTCTTCAGCACTAAACCTGCTTTGTGCTTACCAGGGCTGGTGCTCAGTAGACTGCCAGGATGTTCTCAGGGCTTGTTTTGGGGAAGTGTTAGAGGGAAAAAAGAAATCTGTGTTGCATCTGAGAAGTCGACTGTAGGATAATTTCCTTGAGCAAACATCCTTGCCTCCTGAGATATTCCTCAAATTGCTTGAATTGCTTTGTTCAGTGCTCTGTTTGCCTGGAGTTGAGTGGTAATTCCCAGATAATACGAATTTATGAAAGGCATATTTTTGGAAAAGCCTATTGGAGAATATTTTTCTTTCAAAACATGCATTTCCCTAGTAACGCTGTTAGGGCTTGGTTTGGTTTTTTTCCCAGTTCTTTCAGTGCATTTTTGCCAGTGCAAAACATGTTTTAAAAAATACTCCCTGTTTATCAGATGTTGACTCAACTATTATGGTATTAATATTCTCTCACTGCTTTTTTTTTTTTTAAATCTCTGCTGTCTCTGGTCCTTCAGTTTCACAGAGCCCACAAATCACCTCATCCCTTTCTTTCCCCTCATTATTACAAACTCTTCTTCCTCTTCCCATGCTGGCATCTCCTGCTCACCACACTCTGATACATCCGTGCCAATTTAATTTTTAGCTTTTCCTGTTTATATGATACAGACTTTTGAATTATTCTCCTTTAATTGGTGTAAGAGCATTTAAATGCCTCCTGTTTCATATTCTCCTGCACCTCAAGTTGATTCAAGGGAAGGGGAAGAGTTTCAAAGATTTGTGGGGTTTTTTGCTGCTGTTGGCTGGTTGTTCACTGCACCTGGCTCCAGCAGCCTGTTCATCCCAGCAGGACTCACTTGTGAGATATTCAGCATTTCATGGGATGGAAACAACCTGTTCTGCCCTGAGGTCTGCTGCATTTTATTGGCAATATTTCAGTGGATTTCTGTATTTCCAACTCAGTGGATTTCTGTGGTGTTCTGTGGACACTCAGATTCTGTGATGTGAGTAGAGATGGGGACAATATTTCAAACTCAGAAGTCGTCTGGGTGGCATTTTGGGTGTAAAATGAGCCTTGAAGGGTGGGAGGTTGTTCAGCTTGCTCTGTCGTGGAGCTTTCAGGGTGTAAAATGCAAGTTGAGCCACGTGGCATGGAAGAAAGGGATTTTGTTGCTGTGGAATTCTGTGATTTCCCTGTAGCACCATCCTGACCAAGTGAAACCCTGGAGATGCTTCCCCAGCAGCCTCCTCAAGTGACAAATCACCCCCACCCTGCCTGCTTTGTGTGATGTTCACTCCTGCACTGTTGGTATTTCTGTCCTCTCTCTCTCTGCCCAGCAGAAATGACTACAGAGATAATTTTTGGTCTCATCCCTCACTCCTTAGCTCAGTGTGATTCTGCCAGGCTCCATCCAGGCCCTGGGAAGGCAGCAGAAGGTTTTTCACTGGCTCACGTGCAGTCCTGGTGTGCTGTTTCTCTGTTGGGATTAACATGCTGCATGTCCCAAATATCCTGGTGGAAATTAATTATGCAAAATGCACATTTAATTTTGGGTGTCTGTCTAAAGAAATACCAAGGTCGTGATCACAGAACTGCCTGGGTATAGCAAATTTTGGGGTTTAGGGGAGTGGGGAAGAAGGTTTGTTCATGCACACAGGTGAGTTTTAGGGGATGGTGGTGTGAAGGTTGCTGGGTTTTGTTGTTGCTTGTGTTTGTTTTTTCTTTTTAAAGGAACAAATTGGTGTTACTCTGTTTTCTCCAGCAGTTCTCATTACCAACATAGCTATTACAACGTGCTGAGGCTGTTATTTGCCCGCAAGAGCTGAGAGAGTGGAATTTCCGTTCTTTTTAATAATGTGACTTTTACCAGGGCGAGTGGGCTGCGAATTAGTGCTTCATTATGGGCTGACATCAAACAGAGTCCCCACTTCAGAATTACCCACTCAAGAAAACAGCTTAGATTTGGTTGTCTGACTCATTTAGGCACTTGAACATCCTACCAATAGAGAATTACACCTAAAGTATATTTAACAAGTTCTGCTGCTTTGAATAACAGTGGGTCTGATGCAGCAATACAATACGTATTTTCATGGCTATTAAGGGACAATTATGTTTGTAGTGCTTGAATCCTTGTTCTGCAGTTTTCAAAACGTGGTAGAATTGCTAATAAACATGTTGACAATAAAGAGCAATTGATGTAAGTGTGATCAAGGGTGTTGCTGGATTTGCAGTTGGAAACCTGAATTTAAAAAAAAAAAAAAAAAAGAAGAAACAGTTGGACAATTGAATCCTGCTCCTCTCACAGTCAATGTGTTCTGTGTATTACTTAAAAAAATAAACAGGATTTGGTGTGAGTTCTAGCAGTGCCTGCAAATCTTACAAAGCTCCTGTGTACAGAGCTGGTGTCTGGGGGTGAAATATCACACAGGTTTCTTGATAAAGCACCACATAACTCAGCATTGCCACTCGCCAGCAGCTCTGTGTGTGGAGCAGCTTTGTCATCAGGAATGCTCTGAATTTTTCATAGCACCATGTTCTGTGTCTCTCCAGAGCATGGCTGTGCTGTTGGATGTGATCTTGACCTGTCCTTTGTCAATTACACGAGATCACAGAACAGAAACCTCTGGGAGCTGCTCGCAGTGAATGTGGTCAGCAGGCTCTGAGATGGGTTCTGATTTATTCTTTTATTAAAATGTCACTGTTCTCAGTCTCATTTAGCTTACAGAGATGCTCCAGGTCGTGTTTTCCCCTCCTGAATCCACAAATTTTTATTTTATCTTCTAACTGTCCTGAGTATCACAGGAGTGTTCCAATGCTGCTGTTACAGGTTTGATACTCACATCGCTGTCACTCCACATTTTGGAATCTGTCTCAGCCACTTGCAGTCTCAGTGCTTGAGACTGAAAATTTGGCTTGTTGAACAAAAGGAGGGAACCCACTGGAGTGTGCAGTTTCCACATCCTTTTTGTATGGGTAGGAACGCCTTCTGTTGCTCTCACTTTGGGCAGAATCAAAGACTTTTCAACAAAGCTGAATTGTGGTTTTTCCTCCATTTTATTGCAATGGTGTGTATATTTCAGTTGATACAACTTTATGGACTTGGTACTAAAGCAATGAGGCAAATACATATTAGCAGGGGAAGGGAGAAGAAAATGCTGTTTCAGGAGACAGAAAGCCTCAGTTGCTAATTTTAAACTTCCTTCTATATGGCAAACTATAAACAGGCAATAAAAGCATTTAATTTGCAAATTACAGTTCTAGCTTGGTTTTTATGTTGGATTTTCTTCTGTTGTAGTCAGGATTTTTGTAATATTTTTACCAAAATATTTTCAGTGGCAGGCTTCGAGCCTTTGCCTGGTAGGGTTAAGTAATTGTTAGTTTTGTCCATGAATAGTTGCTTTTCAGATGAAAGGAGATGAGAATTGAGGTGTAGTAAATGCAAGGAAGAAGTGAAAAGATTAAGGCAAGAGAAACTAATGAAAGCACTTCAGTTTGGTGACCAGTTTGAGAGAGTTTTAAAGCTCTGCTGATTAATAAACCAGTCTTTAGTCCAGCAGATAAAATGCAGAAATACTTTGTGTGTTTCTGGCCTTTTCTTTCACTGATCAGTGGGATATTGGCATCCCATGGGTGCTGAAAAGGGAATCCTGTTCTGAGTCACCACTCCTCAGAACCATCTTCTGTCCTGATCTCTGGTCTTTGTTTGCAGTTATATTTTATCTATTGAGACATTCCAGCAGGATGAGAGCCTCTGATTTCACAGGGATACAGTTCAATCTGTAAAAGTAAACAAGCTTTGCCATTATTAGTCCACCTTTTAAGGGATTTTATTTACCCTGAGGACTTCATGTCCCTTCCCAATGAGTTCATGTAATAATAAGTTTTGTTAGAAGACACAGCTCTCCTCCCTGGTGTTATTGTGCTTGGGATAGTGGCTGTATTAAAAATCAAACAAAAACCTAACAAAGAAGCTCAAGGATAAACAATCACTCTTGATACACTTCCAAACAATGAATTTGACCTTCAGTCCTCTGAATCTGCTGCAGGAGCACCTGAAAATCAGACCAGCTTCGTGTTCAGGAGCAGCCAGAGCTCTCCAAGGTCAGAGGTTGGGACTTCACTGTGTAATGCTAATAAAGAGCCCTGCTCCTGTTTTGCATGCTGATTTTTCATTATCAAAGCCATGCCAGACAAGAGAATACAGAAGTTTGTAGAGAAATTAAGTGCTGTTATTTTGGCAGGTGTGTGATGAGTCTGGTGGTTGAGCTGCTCTGGAAGGTGGGATGGGGAACTTCCTGCTAATTTGTGGGAAATTATTCTTTTATTGTAGCATGGCTCAT
Source organism: Pyrgilauda ruficollis (assembly GCF_017590135.1). Lineage (NCBI taxonomy): Eukaryota > Metazoa > Chordata > Aves > Passeriformes > Passeridae > Pyrgilauda > Pyrgilauda ruficollis. The sequence continues at coordinate 2,962,360 of NW_024508101.1, forward strand.
ATTCTCCATTTTTGGATGGATATGCATTGCTGCTTGTTTCCCCAAAAACTGTTCTTGTGTGACAACAGGCTTCACCTGTAATCGGTGATTAACAATTCCAATTTTTACAGGATTGCAGCAGCTCAAACAGGGCTGTGGTGGGTCCTCCTTGGGTACCTCTGGGCTGATTGCCTTCCCAGTCCTCCAGCATGTCCCACATCCCTTCCCAAGGTGCTCCCACCCAATCCCATCCTGCCCATAGGATTTGTTGGACAACACAAAGACAAGGAAGGTTCTGAAGATCTGTAGTTGCAATAAATGAGCACGTGGGCTTAAAAACCCATTTCAGTTATGGAAATTGTATTATTTAAGATTAATGACTTTTGATGGTTGTGATGTAAGAGGGCAAATTGTGGTCTAAATGAATTTTTTTTATGTAAAATATTAATTCTTTGGGTGTGATTCATCCTGGAATAGAACAGTGTGTGTTCTCTGAGGTGCTGTCAGCTCCTGGTTTTTCCTTGCATGGCTCTGAGGAATGGTGTTGGGGCAGCTGATGAATGTACAATGTTATGGCAGAAAGAGCAAGGTGCTGGAAAGGCCTGAAACAATCATTTAAGGCTGTGCTGTTTTGATCCCTGAGTGAAATCACTTCGGCTGGGGTTTTATGTGACTTTTCCATCATGTCCAGCAAAAGGATCTGAGTTTATTCTGAGGATACCTGCATGGGAATTCACTTGGAAAGCTGAAAACAGCCTAAGAAACATTCCTATGAGCTTGATGTACACTAACAAAGGACTGTACAACGCTCTCTTACTGCAGCATTTTTTAAAGGAAGCATTGAAATTCTGATCGCTCTTATTCAGTGTTCTCGCTGTAACAGCTGTTGCTTTGCAGTAATAAAAAATGCTATATTTTGGGGAAATAGCTGCTGTTGGTCAACTCACTGCTCCTATTAGGCTTGGTTATAAAGGCAGCCTTATTTAAAGACTGTGTTAGTTTAGTATCCTATGCAAGGTTATAAACATTTTTTTTTAAATGTCTTTTGTTAGGGAAAAATACATGGCTTACTTATGGAGAAGCCTTTCTAAGTGTAGGACTTGGATCTTGGCTTATATTACATGTTGTATTTTGCTTAGTTTAAGGGTATAATGAGGCCAAACTTTTTTGGGTCTTGACTCACCAGTTAGAAAACCAATATAAATTTATGATAAAATTTTTTCATTTATGGAAACTGAAGTTTTTGCTTCCCCCCAGGAAGTGCTGGACAATGCTGTGTGTGATTTTTGGGGTGTCCCGTGCAAGGCCAGGAGATGGACTCAGTGATCCTTGTGGATCCCTTCCACCTCAGGGTGCCCTGTGATCCTTTGAGAGTTTAAAATCATCCCAGCGACCTGAGGCCAGTCAGAGCAGAGCGCTGGGTCAGCGCACCGAGCTGCAGGGCTCTGGCTTAGTGATGCTCCAGGGGATTCTCCTGCAGGAATGTGCTCCAGGAGGTTCCTTACTCATGGGAAAGATCCATGTCTGTCTTCTGAATAGCTGTTATTAATGTTATTTTACATTGGACATGGGAGCTTGATGCTGTGTTCATCCTAGCCTTGACCTCCAAGGAAACAGTGGCTTAAGGACCTATTTTTAAGTCATTGGCTCCTTTTTGGTTATCAAAGTCAGGGTATCAGAAGCCAGTCATAAGAACAGAATTAGCCACAGGATCTGTTGAATTATCTCACTGCAGATTAGGTCCCTTCAGCCCTAATTCTGTCATCCCCCCTCGTGCCAGGCAGCCTTTTCTTCTGCATGGGCTGCGCTGAGTCTGCCGGGTTCAGCTGCAGGAGACGGGAGGTCAGGATTTGAGAGTGTCAGGGTTTCAGAATTCCAGGATTTCAGAGCGTCAGGGTTCCAGGGTGTCCCTGTCCTGTCTGTTGGTGTTGCTGATGCCCTGCTGGCTGCTGTTCCCCTGCAGATGTGGAGAGCTCCAGGATGAAGATGAGGAGCGCGGTGTCGGTGCGCGAGGGCCAGGGCGTCGTGCTGCTCTGCGGGACCCCGCCGCGGGCTGGAGGTAAGGGGGACCCTCGGGGTGATGGGGCTGGGCAGCATCCCTGGAAATGCTAAAAATCAGAATTGTAACAAAATATGAGTCCTGAGTAAAAGCAGAGAGAAAGAAACCAAAAACAAAGGAGAGGGGAGGGAAGTGTTTAGGAGGATTTACTTTTATCTCAAAATGCCTTTCTCATTCGTAGTAATTTCTGTGCACTTAAGATGTCTGATTTTTATGGGATTTCCTGTAATTAATGGAGTATCTTCTAGAGTTGCATTCTGCCCAATTTCACAATTGCTGAGCCTCAGTGAGTCCAGTTCTCCCTGTGAGCAGAGAATTGCAGGTTGTCTTGAACAGTACTGGTGTCTGCCTCTGTTCCTGCAATCAAGACATTCTGTGGTGGGATGGAATGATGCTGTGTAATTTAAACCACTGCTGCACTGAGGGGTGAGAAAAGTGGATATATGGATTCTTGGTGGACCAAAAGTTGCAAGTACATTTCTTCCCTCATTCTGCATCTTCAGTCTTTGACTAATTGCTATTGAGCCTGAAGTAATACCCGAAGGAACTGGGTTTATTGTTTTTAATTGATACGGAGTGTCCTTATTGAAGGGCTGTGATGTTAAACATTAGATCTGATTGCAAAGACAAGGTAATAAAAGCTAGACATTATATTCAATAATATAGGTGTTGTGGCCTCATAAATTTGGCAGAGTCCAAGCAGACACAGCCATAAAGTGGCAATTTTACAACTGTCTGAGCTTGCAGAATTTTTTCCCCTCTAAACTGATACGTAGTCTTAAATCATCTTTATAGCCTTGCAACAGCTTTGTCTTTCAGCAGCTGAGGAAATGGGTCATTCTTCCAGCTATCTGTAAGAATTAGAATGATTAAATTTTCCTTCTAGATGCAGCCCAAGGCCTGAACTGCCCCAGCTGTTCCTACAGCTGTGTCCTGTGTGTGGGTTTACACCCAGAGGTGATGGCCAAGCTGAGGCAGCACTGGTTTAAGGTTTAAGTTTGAGGTGTGGAGCAGGAGGTGATGCCAGACGTGCTCATGGTGCTGGGAACAGTGGTTGGAAGAGGTGAGAATTCCTCCTGCAGTCAGCAGATGGGAGATGATTGACACCCCCACACTAATTGTGGCATTCATGCAAAAACAGAGCTGAGCTCCCAGAATTACCAAATGGGACTGAGAACTGGTACCAGAAATACTTCAAAGCCTTGAATCTGTCTGAGAGTTGGAGGATTAACTGTTGAAGTTTCCAGGAGACGTGGAGCAAGGTAGAAAAAGCCCCTCTCCTTTCATCACTGAAATAAAGCTGTAGCAGGGTGACACAAAACACGCAGGGTGGGATACAGGGCAGCAAGTCTGGGATAAAACATCCAGCCAGGAAGCAGAAGTGGTTTGTTAGGAAGAGCAGGGATGGTTTAGGACCAGCTGACCTGGCCTGAGGGATGTTCAGCCCTTTCCAGATCAGTGATCTGACTCTTCTTTTTTTTTTTTTTTTTTTTTTTTTTTCCACTTGGAGTCTGTATTTATTGTGCTAAGCTGTCAAATAATTCCAGACAATACCAATTCTAAAAACGTGCTCCACCAGCTTGTTTCCTCTCCCCCTGTAGCCCCCAAAATACTCTGCTTTTGTTTTCTGGTGTGTTCTGCAGTTTCTAAGATCTTGCTAACTTAATTGCACTTATTTCTTGCATTCTCTGTAAAGAGTTTGCAAGAAGAGACTTGATTAAATAGTGATTATTCCTCCATGTACAGCATCCCAGTTACAATAGAAACCAATGCTCATCCCCAAAGAAATGCCAGCTCATAGTATGGAAAAAGAAAATTGCTTCCCTTCTGCAATTTATCATATTTTTTTCCTTGCTTATCTTAGACACAGATATTTACATAAATCATATGAATGTCCCTTTTCAATGGGGAGCAAATTATTCCTGCAGTGAGCAGTGGCTTTGTCCTTTTGAGTGTGCAGTTCCAGCTCCTCTGGGCTGTGGGCATCCAGCATTAAACCAACAATGAAACTCCATTTACAAATCACAAACCACTCCAATACTTTCTTTAGAGTTACCACATTTCCCCTTTCTGGAAATGAAATAAAGTTCCCTTTTTTAGCGGTCTTGTTAGGGATTTAATGAGTGGAAGATTTGGTCAATGACTGGATTTGAGTGTGAAGACATTTTTCCCCAAATATTTTTCTGATCCAGGCTGGTTTTATGTTAAACCTAGGTTGTCTCATAATTGAGCAGTGATGTTTGGATAATTAAGATGGTCATCTGTCATCGTTCTGCATGGCCATACTTCTGGATCTTTGAATTCTGTTGCAGGGAACCTGTTAAAATGTGATCCAGGCTGGTTTTATGTTAAATACCCTAGGTTGTCTCATAATTGAGCAGTGATGTTTGGATAATTAAGATGGTCATCTGTCATCGTTCTGCATGGCCATACTTCTGGATCTTTGAATTCTGTTGCAGGGAACCTGTTAAAATACCACTTTTTTACCACCAAAAATCAGTAAATCATCTCACCTGCATACTCAAAAGGTAAAATAACATCAAAAATGGATTTATGTAGCTCTGCTGCTACTTTTCCAGTTGTTACAACCTTTAAATTTCACTGAAATTTCTACAGCTATTTTGACTTTTTACTGTGTTACTGTGATGTCTTTAATGGTTTTAAAGGGCTGTCGATCAACAAACATCTCCATATCCCAAACTCAGTGTTGGGCACAGTTAATGTGCAGCTGGTTAAAAAACATTCATGTGATGCTAATTTTTGCCCATTCTGCCAAGAATGGGAAAAGCTAGACATATGGAGATCTAAAAATGATTTTTCTCTGCTACTGATTTTGTTCCAGAATTGGTATCTAACGAGTGACAAAGCCCTCAGTAAAGCAAATCTGAGTTCCTGTAGGGTTTTACCTCCTGTTACCACTGTACTGTGTTGTGGTTATTGTGTAGCTCGTCTTCAGTTGTTATTTCTGTTCCTATGTATTGTGATTTATATTTGTTGAGTACAGTCAGTTTTCCTCAGCTGACATTGATTTTGGATTTATGAGGTGTTTCTGCTCTTCAAGAGAGGAGCAGGCAATGAGGCATGGTCCTTTTGTGTTGTCGGGGGTGGTTTAAAACTGCTTTACACACAGAGAAAAAGATGATTTTTAATGGTAGAAGTGAAGATTTGCTTGATGGTTACTTGAACATTCCAACAAATTTTAGTTTGCCTGGAAAAACACGACATTAGTTTTAGATTGGTGTTCTTCCTGCTGCATTATTCCCATGGGAATGTGACCATAACCCAGGAGAACTTAAGTAAATAACAAGAATTTTGTGGAGCTGATGAGCTGTTACTTGGAAATTGCAAGGAAATTCTGCTTTATTCCTAATTAGCCTTGTGTGCTCTGTGTTCCTGTTTCATGCAGTATGAATACATGGATAAAGCAGCAAGGATTTGTCCTCCCTCTTCATATAACTCCCTGATAAATGTAAGTTTAATCCATAAATGAGGCAGGATTTGAAGGGCAGGGATCAATTCAGCTCACAGCATATTGTGTCAGAGTTGTGACATGCTGATAGGAAATAATATTAGATCATGGGAAAAATAGATCCCAATTTATTGCTCAGTGTTTGATGTGACAAATCCTTCACTGAATAATGTCATGTCTGTTCCAAATGAGTGTTTAGACTTGCAGATTTTTGCTCGTGTCTCTTGTATTGCCATTTGGAGACCTGCAAGTTCCAGCAGGGCTCTGCTTCATGAATAACATGGCATGGAAAGAGTCTCAGATGCCAGAAATATTTGGATGCTCTGATTGCTTCTCTTCTGCCGCTCTTGAATAGCAGCGTGCTGCTTTTTCGGGGAAATGGAAGTTGAATTAATTGTACATATTTAGCTTTGGAAATATTTTATACCTTTAAAGCAAAGCGAAGTTAAACAGGTGCAACTCCAGAATAGGAATTCTGTCCTGCTGTACAGCAGTGTTTTGGTTTGGGAGAGACATTAAAGATCTGATTCCACCCTGTGGGCAGGGACACCTCCCACTGTCCCAGGTTCTTCCAAGCCCCAGTGTCCAGCCTGGCCTTGGACAATTCCAGGGATCCAGGGGCAGCCCCAGCTGCTCTGGGCACCTGTGCCAGGGCCTGCCCACCCTCCCAGGGAGGAATTCCTTCCCAATATCCCATCTAAACCTGCCTTTTCCCATCCTGGTTTTGCACCTTTGCTTCCTGCTGTCGTTGCAGGCTGTGGATGACACACGTCTGGGCATCAGCAATAAATCACACGTGCAGAGCTTCTTGCACAAAAAGTACTTTAAGGAGAGTGGTACCTTGAATATTGTAAGAGCACTGGCCTTAGAAATGGCTCCGTAGTGTTCCTGTGCTGTTTCAATCTGCCAAGGAGAAATGGCATTTTTATTTAAAAACATATTTTTCAATAGTCCTGCTGGTGTCATCATCATCATCTGCACAAATTTCAGCTGACAGTTTGAAATCAAATGGTACCTGAGAGACACTTATGTTTGTCCATGTGAGGGGAAATAATACATGTTCTCAGCTGGATCTTCCAGTGGTTTCTGTCTGCCAGAGCATTGTTTTCACCCCCAGTACCAAACCAGTGCTGCAGACACACTCTGCTGTACACTTGGTCAAATGCAGTCATTCTGAAGCACTTTTTTCTTTTGATAAACCTGTTTTCCAGGCTGAGGTAATCCAGGCTGAAATTAGTACATATTATTTATAAATGATAAACTAATTAATATATCTTTTTATAGATTGACTAGTCTCATAAATATTATAATTATTTTATATATATTTATATATTTGTGCACCATCTTCAGTTGCTTTATAGTGCATGTTTTTAAGCTGACAGAGAGGTGGATAAATGACCTTAGAAGCTTTCAGCAGTTTCTTACCCCAAAATCTTACAGAACTCTTGAACTCTGTATTCCATTGTGGGGTATCTCTTGGAAAAATGCAGGGATGGAAAGAAAAATGGAGAAGTCGATTAGGAAGAACCAAATTGCAAGAAAAAAATTCAGGTTGAACCTTTTCACTTACCCAGTCCCAGGTATCTCAGTTATGCCTTGGGGGGAAAAGGAGAAAACTGGAGACAGTAACTGCATTTGGCTCTCCACCTAGTTTATTTTTATCCCTAAATTGTGACTGTGGGGTATTTCTCCTCCAGCTCTTTATTATCTTCTCTACTAAAATATTTGGGTTTTTCTTTGCAAACAGGATAATTGTTTAGAAGGAGGCAGGAGGGAGGTGGCTGCAGTCCCAGCACTCAGAGCAAGAGTGCTGAAAGGAATTTTTGTTTTTCACAAGGGTTTTATCAAGTACCTTCTCCTAAAAGAGTGCAAGAGTACCAAATGAAAGTGTCACTAAGTACTGCTTCCATGTATAAATATTGGTGCTTCACTTTGAAAATTGACTCCTGGGTTATTTCCATTAGTTTCCCTTGGTTTATGTCCCTAATATTTAACATTCACAAGAAATCAGATTTATTTTAGCTCAGCAATAAACTAAACTATCGCCTTTTTTATCTTCAAAATTATTACAGGCAGGAAGCAATTTTAAAATACTTCCAGCTATTGAAAAAGCACAACAGAGTTCTGTAAAATGCTCTCAGCAATTAAATGTAAAGTTCTAGGGAGGTGATTAAAAGAACAGTTTGTCACTTGGAATGGATGTGGCTAATGGGGATGTATTTACATATTGCTTCCTAAAGCACTTTCCAACTTCTCTGCCTGCTTCCAGAGAGTGGGAGCAGCGTGCTCAGAGCCGGGGCTCTTGGAATGACCCAGCCAGTCTGGAGCAATTAGTGCAGAAATGTGATGAGGAGGAACCAATCCGTCTCCTGCGCAGCTCCAGGGGAAGCAAAATGTGGATTTTTATTCGGCCCTGGATGCCCAGTGCAGCAGAGCTGTGCTGTCAGGCTCTCAGTGACATCTGGGCTGCCTGGGAGCACCCAGGGGTGTTTCACTGCCAGCTCAGGAGCAGTTTGGGATGGAAAATCATGTTCAGGCTCCTGGCTAATTGTCCCTGGCCAGCAGGGCCACGTGCTGAGCCCCTCTCCAGGGAATCTGTGGTATTTTCGGGGTTCCCCAGACGGAGGAGGAAATGAGAATCTGACACTGTGTTCTTAGAAGGCTAATTTATTATTCTGTTCTATTCAGAACGCTATACTAAACTATACTAAAGAATAGAAACTATACTAAAGAATAGAGAAAGAACACAGAAAGAAGGCTACCAAGAATGATAATGAAAACTCGTGACTCCTTCCAGAGTCCTGACACAGCCTGACCATGATTGGCCATGAAGTTAAAACAATTCAGTGAAACCAATCAAACAATCACCTGTTGGTAAACAATCTCCAACCACATTCCAAAGCAGCAAAACACAGGAGAAGGAAATGAGATAAGAATTGTTTTCCTTTTTCTCTGAGGCTTCTCAGCTTCCCAGGAGAGAAATCCTGGCAAAGGGATTTTTCAGAAAATGTGATGGTGACAGGAATCTTTGGGGTGGCACTGACCAGGAGGGGGTTGGTGTTAATGAAGAAATCAGCTGCCAGTCTGCAACATCTGTTTCCCAGGGTTGAGCTGGGAAATGTTGGTGTTTTAATTACAGTGGTCAGCATTGCTTGTGATGCTGCTTGGGATGATTTAGAGTTATTATTATCCAGGAATTATTTCGTGGCTTTAGGCACCTCCATTGGCTGTGTGACATCCCTGTGGCAGCTGAGCAGAGGTGACAGATCATTGTGTGCAGTCACCTCTTGGCCACTCCTGTGGCTGTGCTCTAGGTTCTGGGACAGCAGAAAAAAAATACAACTCAGTGTTTTTGAAGAATTACATCTGTTTTTGCATCAAACTAAAGCTCATTCCAAAATCAAAATAACAAGTGGACTCTTACCCTGTTTCATTTAAAAATGAAAATCAGGTTTTAGCCTGAAGTAGGAGCCTTGCAGCTTCAGCTGAAACATTTCAATATTCTCATTTAATGAGTAGATTGGAATTGCAAGATACCGTGTGTGTTTGTGTCTCACTGCTCTCATTGTTCTGGGCTGTTCCATACACACAAGTTGCATGCCTGATTACCTGCACAGCAGGCTGAAAATTGATCTGGTATATTTTAGCTATAAAATAATTCACCTTTTATGCCAAAACAATTAATGTTGTACATTAGTTTCAAATCAGAGTGTTGCCATTGTACTTTGGAATAAAATTAATTTCTGGGGATGCGTTTTTCACTTTTTGTAGCTGGACTTGCATTCCCATCACGCAGTTTACATTTGGTATGAACAAAGATTCAGCCAGAAGAGTTCTTCTGCAGAGTTCAGGTGAAATCCCAGTGGCTGGGAAAACACTGCACCTATTTTAAGCAGATCTCACTGTCTCACGTCACTCCTGCAGGCCACGGGTCAAGCCCTGCTGCAGAGGTTTTGTAATTGTCATTATTTTTATATAGAGAACATGAACAAAAAGTAAATAGCCAGCTCAGGAGCAGTTTGGGATGGAAAATCATGTTCAGGCTCCTGGCTAATTGTCCCTGGCCAGCAGGGCCACGTGCTGAGCCCCTCTCCAGGGAATCTGTGGTATTTTCGGGGTTCCCCAGATGGAGGAGGAAATGAGAATCTGACACTGTGTTCTTAGAAGGCTAATTTATTATTCTGTTCTATTCAGAACGCTATACTAAACTATACTAAAGAATAGAAACTATACTAAAGAATAGAGAAAGAACACAGAAAGAAGGCTACCAAGAATGATAATGAAAACTCGTGACTCCTTCCAGAGTCCTGACACAGCCTGACCTGTTTTTCCCAGCTGCACGCACCTAGGATAGTTTTTAATTTCTAGCATTGAATATGTGCAGAAGTATACCCCAATCCCTTGAAATGATGTACAGTTTATCTCAAATAATATTCTAAACTGGTTTTTCCATTGCCAAGATGCTGCCATTTCTGAGAGAGGCACCTTGTGACATTTTAAGCTCCAGTTTACACATACGTTATGGGAGCACACAAACACCTTGTCCCACGCCTCCGGGGCAGAAGGGTTTTATTTGGAAAGCAACCTTTAACGTTTGCCAGAAGAAATGAGGGAGATGAGGTGAAATCCCAGTGGCTGGGAAAACACTGCACCTATTTTAAGCAGATCTCACTGTCTCACGTCACTCCTGCAGGCCACGGGTCAAGCCCTGCTGCAGAGGTTTTGTAATTGTCATTATTTTTATATAGAGAACATGAACAAAAAGTAAATACCAGCCCCGTTTGTTCTCTGAAGTGTGACTGCAGCTAAAGACTTTTTCATTATCAGTGATGGAACTGAATGCCAGCAGCCCGGGCTCCCCTTGGAAATGCATCTGAGCCTTGGTTTGGTTTGTTTTTCCCAGCTGCACGCACCTAGGATAGTTTTTAATTTCTAGCATTGAATATGTGCAGAAGTATACCCCAATCCCTTGAAATGATGTACAGTTTATCTCAAATAATATTCTAAACTGGTTTTTCCATTGCCAAGATGCTGCCATTTCTGAGAGAGGCACCTTGTGACATTTTAAGCTCCAGTTTACACATACGTTATGGGAGCACACAAACACCTTGTCCCACGCCTCCGGGGCAGAAGGGTTTTATTTGGAAAGCAACCTTTAACGTTTGCCAGAAGAAATGAGGGAGATGTTAACTTGGTTTATGGCACAGGGAGGGCAACACCAAGAGCAGCTGGTGGTGGGGCTGGCCCAGGGGAGGATGGGGTGCTCAAGGTGCTGAACTAAGTGCAGGAAAATTGGCCCAAGGGAGAAGGATTAAGGAGAAGCTTGAAGTAATTGATGTAAAATAAAACCAGTTATTCCCCTGGGAGCACTGACATTCCAGTATCCCAGTCCCACAGCAGTGTAATCCAAGGATTTGCCTGCAGGGAGGTGAGGACAGTTTGCCCCCCAGAGCATCCTCTGGGACCTTAATGCACTTTTACCTCATTAATTAATTTCCTGCTTTTAGGTAATTTGTCTGCACTCTCCCAGAGGTTCCTGTGCAGACAGCCAGGGCTGCAGCAGTGGTGATAAATGGACATTTTGGTGGGTGATTGTCCCACAAAAGCCAGCCTGAATGCTCAGTGTGAGCTCTCAGAGCTCCTCCCTCCTGAGGGATGCTCATCCCCAAACTGCTCCCTTTCCTGCCATTTGGTCACACTTGGAGCTGAAATTGGTCCAAATGATGAACTAATTGGTTTCTGCCTTAATTAGGGAGTCTGTTATTATCCTCTCAAAATCAGTGTTACTTTTCCATCACTTCTAACCTAAGGTAGATCATTCAAAATAGCTGTTTGCTGCAGATTTCCATGCTTTTAATTGCAGTTTCTGTCATTGCTAAATTCTGTCTGATTACTTTCTTGAAAACAGTTTTCCAGGAGCCACGTGCCATCCTGTGGGATAGGCAGACAGCCACTGGGAGACACAAAATTCCAGGATATTTCAGCTTCTCCTTGTGTCTCTGCTGCAGAATATTGTAAAATCAGAGCTGGAGAAGTGCATTAAATAATTGGGATTTGGGCATCAATAGTTGACATGAAACCTGTTTATGTTTTGGTGATTGGTTTTCTCTGTTTGTTTGGTTTTTTTGGATCTGGGGGGTTATTTTTTAACCTTGAAGTATTACTCCATGCTCCCCAAAATCAAGAATTTTCATTTCTTACCATCTTTATTTCTGGAAACACCCACCTGGCTAATTCATATCCAGTCATTCTGGAACATTTTAAATCTGGTTCAGAAGAACATTGTTCACATCACTTACTTGTGGCTGTTTTAGAAGTCTCATTTAGGTGTGAATTATGGGGCTGGCAGGTAGGTATTAAGCAGGTATAAAGACGTGATGGCCCAGAAGGAGCAAAAGCTGACATTAATTATGCAAAAAGTGAATAAAATGAACTTTGTGAATTGTCCTTCTCCTTTGGATCTGTGGTCTGTGTGCCTTTTATCCCCCCCTAAACTTCTGCTTTTCCATCTTCCTGAATTTAATTACAGATTGGGATTTCCAGCACTGCTGTTGTCACTTAAATTCTGTTCACAAGAAGTAAAATCACCCTGGTTCTGTAAATGATCTCCCAGTGAAGTGTTTCAGTCCCACTTAGAAGAAATGTGTCATTTCTTTAAATTCTATAGTTATAAAATACTTTTAAGCTTAATTTGAAGCCATATTTTCAAAAGGACGTGCATAAACTTAAGCCTTGACTTTTAACATAGTTAAAACCAATAAATGTGTGGGGTTTACCCCATTATGTTCAGTAATTTGGGTTTTTTTAAGGTTCATAAATAGCAGGAAATGACCCTGGTAAACCCCAAAGGCCATGGTGATTTAATTGTTGAATTTCATAAAGAATTCAGGTTTAAAAATGACAGGTAATTTTATAAGCATTTTTTTTAATTGAGCACTTAGGTGCACAAAAGGGCTGGAACAGTGGGAACATGCTGAGTGTGTTGGAAACTGCACAGTAAATAATAATCAAATAATGCAAAATAAAGAGAAGCCGCCAACCAAGACGCAGTAAACAAATAAAAATTGAGTAATAACTGTAATTTCCAATACCTTATCCATGTATGGTCGCCAAATAAGGAAAAAATGCATTGGAAAGCAAAGGCTTAGAACTCAGAGGAAGCCCAGGAGAGACATATTACTTCCATTTATAACAGAAAATCAACTGAAAACTTGTAATTGACAGAAAGGGAGTGAGTTTGTGTCCCTGGAGGTGCCCTAAGATCAGCAACAGGCAAATGGTGTAAACATAATAAATCACACCACAAGTTGTTTAATATGATTTTTTTTTTATTTTGGAAAATAAGAGTGCATTTTTGTAAAGGACAATAAATATAAAATGAGGTGGTGGGGCACAGGGATAGAAATCCCCCAGCCTTTTTTAAGGGAGTCAGTGAAAATAAGTGTTGGATGGGGAATTAGGTTTCCAGGAGTGTTTATTCATGGGTTGAAGGACCCAATTAAACTGGAATCCACTTTGCATGGCTGCCATAATCCCAGTGACAGATTTCAGTGGGTTCACTCTTGATTTACTTAACCCAATATCCTAGCAATGAAATGAAGCTGCTTCTTTTCCTGCTGCGTTTCCATCTTCTTTCTTTTTATTTTCTCCTTTTTTAAAGCATGAAATAATATTTTGAGCAAGGAAACACAGGTGGTTCAATAAATACCAGAAGCATTAAAGCTTGGTGTCACCCACGGCTGCCTTGTGGGTGTCTGAGTTTGGTGTGGAGGTGAAAATTGGGTTTTTTTGGTCCCTAACTTGGTGTGCAGCCCCTCCCTCAGCCCTGAGATCACTGTGCCCACCCAGCTCTTCTGCAGAAATAGTTCTTCTCTATTTTCTGCCTTTCCCATTTAGAAACACCCCGAATTCCTTGCTCCCTCAGACCATGTAGTCCCCTTCAAACTCCTCAGCTGTGCTCTCTTTTTTCTTTATTTTTGAAATAATTTAATGCTTCCCACTGCACTAATTCCCCCATTGTTTCCTGACAAATCCTTGCTGCCTTCCTTTCCATAAATGAATTGCACCTCTGACTTCTGGAGGAAGGGATTGTGGTGAAAACCATTGGTGCTCCTGGGGAGATGCTGCAGGTCCACAGGGGAGATGGTCTTGCAGGTCTTTTCCTCCTTATGGTTCTGATTTTGGCAAAAAATATTTCTGATACTCATTCATTTGCTTATTTATTTATCCTATTTATTTATTTTTTATTTGTTTTCATTTATTTCTAATATTTCTAACTATGACAGGAGTTTAACTCCTGAGCCTGTTAATGGTTGGCACAGGCCACTGCTGCAAAATTATCATAATGAAAGAGGTTTAAATATTGATAGAAGAAAATTAAATGCAGGTTAATGATCAGCCGTTTCATTTGATGCCTTTTTTTTTGCATTAGGCAGCCTATAAATATCTTAATAATTTCATTTATTGAGTGTTCTTTTCACCTGCAGAGTCTTACCTTGTGTCGAATTGTCCTGTTGGCTTTGGCAGCCTGGGGAGGGGTGGAGGGTTCAGGATGTGTCACCTTTTCATTTCATGCTGCACCCAAATTTGTGCACCCTCAAATTAAACCTGTGCAGGAAGGGCTGATCTCCATTTGGTGGGGGCAGTGCCAGTGCTGCAGACACTGCCCCACAAGAGAGGTCAATCAAGCTGTAATCATTGCTAATTAGCACTTCCAGAAGCTGTAATCTTTGTATAAGTGCCACGTGGGTGAAAAAAATTACTCCTTGCCTAGAACACCATTAAAAATTTATTTTCCTTTGATCCTGCAGGAAATGAATGAGACAAACACGTGGCCTGGCACAGGAAGGGGCTTTTGCCAAATAAAATTGGCCACACGAGGCTCAGAGGATGCTCAGGAAACAAAACAAATTCAGTGGATTTTTTTGCCAAATCTCTTGGTTTCTCTTTCGAGCTGTGGGTTTGTTTTTTTCCCTTTCAAATAATCATAATGAATAGTAGTGAGTGCTACTTTGCCGCATCACACAGAAACGCTTTTAATGGAGTTTTTATGGATTTTTGTATGAAAAAAAATAGTTTTGCTGTGTGATGAGCCCTACTGGGAATTTAGGCTGCTTCTGACATCCTTATCACGTGGATACTGCTGTCCTGTTTCTACCTGCTAATCATCTGGCTGAGGAGTTAAGTAGCTACTGAATGAATAATCTTCCCATTTTAGCAAAGTTTGCTCTCATTTTTTCTGCCTGCTCCTATTTCCGTGCATGTTAAATTTAAAAAAAAAAAAAAATAGAAAAGGAGATTTAAACAAACCTGCTAATATTCTGGATTTCTTTTGCCTTTTTTTTTCCTTATGCTGGAGGATATGGTGAAGAAAAAATGGGGGGTTTTGCTAGTGTCTGGTACTTTTTAAACTGTATGTTTCTTAGTCACTGGCTCTGTTTGTCACACAGTAAAGTACTGTAAATAATGCAGTGTATTGTATTTGCAGGGATCCCTGTAGCAGGAAGGAATGATGAATCTGACTCCATGTTCTCAGAAGGCTAATTTATTATTTTATGATACTATATTATCTTAAAGAATACTATACTAAACTATACTAAAGAATACAGATAGAAGGCTAAAAAGATAATAATGAAACTCGTGACTCTCTCCAGAGTCTGACATAGCTTGGCACTGTGATTGGCCATTGAGTCAAAACAATTCACAGCAGAATCCAATGAAACAATCACCTGTGGGTAAACAATCTCCAACCACATTCCACATGAGCAAAACACAGGAGAAGCAAATGGGATAAGAATTGTTTTCCTTTTCTCTGAGGCTTCTCAGCTTCCCAAAAGAAAAACCCTGGGTGAAGGGTTTTTCCAGATAATGTGAATGCCACAGCAGTGCTGTCAAAGACGTCTCATGTGTTGTCCTGTCGTTGTTGCCTTTGTCGTGAAGGGATGTTGTGAAGGGAATCCCTTGTGGGGATAAGATTGATTTGTTGCTCAGATGAACGTCAGGCCCAGTGGCTGTGAGGTTTTGGAGGAGCAAGAACTCGGCCGTAGCTCAGATTAGTCGCAAGTTCTTTGTTACGAGGCAGCACAGAACTTTCTAAACCAATGGACAGTTGCCACAGGGTTTATTTTGCTTTTCTAACCTATCACTTTTACTTACTTCTGCTGCACTGTGGATGCTTTTATCCAATGGGCTATTATCACATGTACACACATGTGCTTCTATTATAACTTCTAAACTCTTCATTTATTCCATTCAACCCCACATTTAGATTATAAACCCTTCACCATTTTGTCAATACCATTTCTCACTTAAGGCATATTCTCACCTACATCTGTAGAAACATAAGTTTATTATTTTCCTGCTTAATGTCTGTGTATTGTGTTTTTACATCAGTCCAAGCTTCTCTCAAGGCTGCAGATCAAATCCTTCAGTGTCTGTGGAAGTTTCTGTTTTTCCAATTCCCACAGTCAAACTTTCTTAAATGTCTGTGTACTGTGTTTTTACATCAGTCCAAGCTTCTCTCAGGGCTGCAGATCAAATCCTTCAGTGTCTGTGGAAGTTTCTGTTTTTCCAATTCCCACAGTCAAACTTTCTTATAAGATAAACTTTGTTGCATCCTATCTCTGTCTCTGATCTCACTGTGCTTCCCTTTATAAGCAGATTGTCAGAGAAATAATCTTGAATTGCAAGAGAGAGAAAGAAAACCCTTGGAAAATCACCTTCAAAATTTGACCTTCTCAATTGTCTGGCACAGGTGTGATGGGGGAATACGAGCCCAAAATAGAAGTTCAGTTCCCTGAGACGCTGGCAGCAGCCAAAGGCTCCACTGTGAAGCTGGAGTGCTTTGCACTGGGAAAGTAAGTGTTCCTCTTCCCTGGAAGCTGAAGCACCTTTGGGTTCTACCTGCACAAGGGTCTGTGGGGTTCTGGTGTTTCCCTGATTTTGGTCATCACAGCTCCTGCCTTGAAATGAGAGGGCAAAGACTCTTGGAGTGTATTTTGATTTTGTTTAGAATTAAGATGTGTATGTTGGCAGCACAGGAATTTACATTTCATTTCAAATTAACTCCAGGGTGGTTTTGCATATGACCTTTGAGCTAAGTCTCTTTTCTTTGTTCAAGGAAATGATGCTGAAGTCTGTGAGAATGTTGTTTGAATTTTCCTCTTAAATGTACTTGATGCTTTCATAATATTGTTCTTTCTTTATAGCTAAAATAAAGATTGAAATGCAGTTCTCCTCTGAATGATGCTTCACTCACAGCTGATACCTTTTCTCTTTCGCAGATGATCTGAGGATGCATTTGTGTTTCTGTAAATGTGGGGTTTGTTTGCAGGCAGTTTGTCAGGTGCCCATATCAGATTGATAACTTGATCACACACTGTTGCTTTGGCTCCCTGCAGAGGGGAGGGAAAGTTTGCAAATCAGAGAATTAAAGGCTGCTGGAGGATGGCAGTTCCAAAAGACTTGCCTGGATTCTTCCTCCATGGAAGAAGCCACTGGTAAATCTCACCCATCCTCTGGGGAGGCCAGTGCTGATTTACGAGAAATGTTGCAATTATTGGGCGTTCACAGAGTTACTCCTGACAAATTTGGGACCACAAATGCAGCGTAGGAATCAGCAGGGAATGCAAATCAGGTGCCTGAGTGTCTGACCATCTGTCATGTACAGTGTGGTTACTGCTTTTAACACAGCCTGGAAGTCACTGCTGAATTTAGTTTGCTTTAAGTATCTCATTATGACAATCAAGGGCTTTAAGCAAAACTGTTTAAAATCTCATTACTCTCTCTTTAGCCCTGTGCCTCAGATTAACTGGAGAAGAACTGACGGGCTGCCATTTCCAAGTAAAATAAAGCTGAGGAAATCCAATGGCATGATTGAAATCCCTAATTTCCAGCAGGAGGATGCAGGGCTCTATGAATGCATTACTGAAAACTCCAGGGGCAAGAACATTGCAAGAGGACGTCTCACTTACTATGGTAGGAGACCTCTGTTCTGTCTCTCCCACTTTTCTTTACTCATGAAACTCAAACTGCTCTGGGGTACTCTGGGATTTCCACTTTTTGCAGTTCCATTTGGGCATTTGGGCTTAAAAATCCGTGGTATTTAAGTCCTTCCAGAAAACGAGAACTTCTGCAGCAATTTCTTGGTAAGGTCTCTAAGAAATGGCTTAAAAGCTCACAAGGATTGCTGAGAGTAAAGCAGAGTGTGCTTGTGCTTGGATTTTTCGCTGGTGGAAAGACTTTTTTTTTTTTTTTTTTTTTTTTTTAGAACATTTCTTCTTGGTCCATTGGTGAAACCTTCAATTTTCAGTCAATTGGATTTATTTGGGGGATCATTTAGACCTCCCATTTATGGGAAGTACAAATTTTGTCTTGCTTTGTGAAAAGATTACTGATGGATATTCTCAATCCTGTGCTTTCAAAACAGCCAATTTTATTTTAAAATGAGTAAATAAATGGGAGGATATAATCCAGTATAGGAAATGAAATAATATGAAATTTTATAGCTGGGAAAAAAGCAGTCTCTTGTGCATTTGAGGCTATAGAGTGAAATGAGTATCAGCAAAGCACACTGGTGGTGGTGTTAAAGCGAGAGTGATTTGCAACAAAGTGGTAATTGACAATTTTTGTTAAAGCCAGATCTCAGCAAATATAATTTTCTTTACTTCAATGGCAATTTAAACAGTGATTCTGACTCTGCCTTGGAATGTTTCCCTCATGGAGGAATATTTGAGCAAGGAGATGGGTTTTGAGTTGGGTAAAGGCACGGAGCACAGCTCCTCTGCAGCTGGGAGCAAGTTCTTTACTGCCTCTCCATGGGGAGCTGCTGCCTGGTAAAACACACAGATTTTGGTCCTTGAAGATTTTAGTTTAAGGCACAATAGATTTTATAAGGAGGAAGGAAAATTCTTCTCCTTGCCAACTTCCAAATTAATCTTTACACTGAGTGAAGGCCCCTTTGTTGGAAGTTTTCAGAGTCAGGTTGGACAGGGGACTTGAAGCAACACAAATTTCCCAGGCACTGATTGTAATTATGACTTTTTGAGAAATCCTATGATTGACATAGGGCAATAAATCCAAGCTGCTTCACCTGCCAGTGTCCTCTGCTATGACAAACTTGGCACTGTGAGTTTTATTTTTAAATAAAATTTACAAGTTTTTATTAAGTGACCTTAATAAAAGGTCACTTTTGTGTGAAAGTTCCAGAGTTGGGTTTTGTACATCATTTTGGCTCAACATTCCTGTGGCAGTGTCAAATGGGGGCAGTTGTGAGACACGTCGCAGTAAATTAGAAATTAGAGTAGTTAAAAAATAGATAGAGAAATTAGATATAAAATAGAGTGGATTTGTTCATCAGTCCCTGTAATTCCAGGTTCATCAGTCCCTGTAATTCCAGGTTCATCAGTCCCTGTAATTCCAGCAGTGGCCATTCCTAGGGTTCCTGCCCTGCTGCCCAAATTCTTCTTTGCTCATTAAAATGCCCCAGAGCTGAAATAAAGGATGCTGCTAATGAACAAAAGCAGCCCAGCTGCAGGAATCATTGTGAATGTTTTCAGTGCAAATCTAGACAGGGATTTGAACCCTCAGATGGAGTTCCTACTCCAGTAGGAATGGCTGCCCATGTCAGGAGTCACCCCTGGTATGGATGTTTATCTTGAGAAGAGTAATGAGAGCTGTAATGGCAGTAATGGCA
The DNA here is from genome assembly GCF_017590135.1 of Pyrgilauda ruficollis. NCBI lineage: Eukaryota > Metazoa > Chordata > Aves > Passeriformes > Passeridae > Pyrgilauda > Pyrgilauda ruficollis. The sequence goes on from NW_024508101.1 coordinate 2,981,560, forward strand.
CTCCAACTGTTTCATTTCATTTGTTCTGCTTCGTGGAACCCATTCTGCAGAATTAAATAGATTTAAGTAATCTTTCTTATTTTGGTGCTTGCTTTGTTGTTGCAGTTAGAATTCCAACAAGCCTGGATTTGGGATAAGAGCATTTATAACTTCTTTTGATAATTTGAAGTTTTATAACTGAAGATAATATCTTCTGATAGATTGCCACCTTGTCTGGTGCCAAAGCCCAGAAATCTGTCTGGTGAAGAAATCTAACCACATCCCACTCAGCCTTCCAATAAAATATCAATATTTAAGGAAGTTGTTCTAAAAGCAGATGAGGATTTGGGGGAAACTAATGTAATAAACTGGAGACATAGAATAAAAAATCACCCATCTGCCAGAAAGTACCAATGCTGTCAAAAATCCACAAATCTGCTGTTTTTAGGGAATGGTGGCTGCTGTTAGAACACTTTACTGGTAGAAGTTTAAGGCATGTCTGCTTATCAAACATAGAAAAACATAAACATCACAAAAGTACAAATGTCTTTTTATTTCAATAGTGACAACATCCATTTTCTTCTGGACAGAACAAAGCACATTTCTGCCTGACCCCAAAAAAAAAAAAAAAACAGTATGAGAAGGATTGGGGTTAATGTTTTGCAAGTTGTCATGGTGAAATAATATGAAAAAGAAATCTATAGGCAGAAAAAATATTGATAAAAATCGTTGATGTGCCTGAAAAATAGGTTTTCCTTTCTTTGCAAACTTTAAGGATTCTTTGTAAATGTAACATAAAGCTGGTCCTAAACCAAAGCTTGAAACATTCATTGCTCTGGTACAAAGTGAAACACTTCTATTCTGATTTGTTTTATGAGCTGAAACTGCAAAGTTTAAAATCTGAAAATCAGGTTTTCCAGTTCATAAATAGTTTGGTTAAAAGCCTTCCTTTTTCATCCAGTAATGAATTATTGGATGAATTATTATGAGCCTTGAAGCCACAAAGCCCTGAACACAGGCTCAACTTTTCTCCTGTCCATAGTCAGTTTCCCAAGAATTCCTATAAATCTGTCACATCTGTGACTCCTGAAAGAAATTAAATGAGTCTGTTTCATTATAGTTATGGTGTGTTTTAAATACAGCTCTTAACCCATAGTTGGCATTGATAATTAAAATAGATATTCTAAACCATATATTCTGGGTTCATGGCAATACTCACAGACTATTAATCTTCCTTTTCTCTCCTGAAGGATTTTATCAAGAAAAGCCTGACATCAAATGTTCCGTTTTTTTGTCCTTTTTATAGTTCCAACATTTGTTAAATGCCAGTTTTCTACTCAGGAGAGTTCAGATTTTGCTAAAAATAGGAGAAGATTTTCCAACTTCGATTGAATGTAGAACCTGAAGATTTAAATAATTTGCTTTCCCTTTATTAGCGTGTTCGTTTGTCATCGCTTTTAGTTTCCCACAAAGAGATAACAGAAAAAAAAGAATCCACAGAGGTGTTTCATGGCAGAGAAAAATGAGAGGAGATGAAACAATTGCATTTTTTTGTTTTAGGAGCAATTAAACGTGAAGCACGGTAAAGACATGTAAAGCAATTAATTTAAAGTATAATTGAAGGAAGTATATTCTTAATTAGCCCATGCTGATATACCAGAAGTCCTGCTTGGCAGTACCAAGGTAAATGTTTGACAAAGAAAACATTTGTTTTTTTTCTGGAGAAAGAAATTCTGCTGCTTTTCTCCTTTTGCTTTGCAGTGCTGGTCTGTGATAACAAAGACAAAATCCCCCAGGAATCAGTAGGATCTGCCTCACTTTTTTAGTGTGTTAAGAAATACTGGTATATTTTGGGGTTTTTTTTTAATATTCTATCAGTAAAACTAAACTGAAACTACTGTTTGTGTATGTGGAAGAATATCTCTGTTTAAAGGTTCTATCTGATAGTCTTGTGCTTGGCATGTCTTCAGAACATCAACAGCAAAGTTACAAATGACTGAATAATACCAATGAGTTGCTGAGTTTGATCACTTAGAGTTTAATTGTTAATGCTGTCTAATAATATAATTTTCTTGCTGCCCAGACAAATAGTTTTTCTTCTTTTACATACTAAAGCTTTGCCCAGTGATTTGGAATTACCTGTTGCTTGAGGGCATTCTTATTTTCCAGTGGGAACCAGAAAATGGACATTTTCAGAGATGTGTCAGCTGCTTCTCCAGTCCCAGCTGGCTCAGCAGAACAAAAGTGATTTGTGCTTGAAGTCCTTGGAGTTTTGAGATGAAATGAGGATTCATCAGTGGGAGTGTCAGAGCCTGTCTTTGAGGCAGGAAAACTGCAGGTTACAGTTTGGGGGTGGGTTTTTCCCCATTTGATCACAACTTCCCCTCTTGTGCTCTGCGAGTTTCTTTCTGCTCTGATTTTCTTGCCCAGCTGCTGAGCTGCACAGAGGTGTTTCAGAGATTTCCAGCCCAGCTTTCATGGTGAAATGTCAAAGTGCAAGAGTAAAAAGGAAACGTCTTGTGTGAATCTTTGTTCTGGAGGAGCTCCCCAGGGCTTTGGCTCCCAGCAGAACACAGAACTCCCTGCAGGAGTCATGGCCCTGAAATTCTGCCTTCCCTTCACTCCCTTCCCCTGGCCTGTAGAATTAAAAACAGATTTTTGTTGGATTCTCTCACTCTGAAGGAAATAATACATAAAAATACGTGTTTTGATGCACTGTGCGTGGTTAGCCCACAAATAATTCACAAATCCCAGCACAGCCTCTGGTAAGTGTCACTTCTTCAGCCAAAAGCATCCCTGCAGTTGGTCTTCCTTCACATCAACCCCCAGGACATGACAAAGGATTTTGTGAAATCTGAAAAAAATGGTTCTTCTTTCCCTCTTGGCCTACGGAAGGCCTGGAGTGTAATGAAGCAACAGTTGTTTCCTGCAGGCTTAACTGGCTGGGAGAGCAGGGTCATCATAACCAGCAGAAAAGATGAGAGAGGCCTCTCACTGGGATGCTTTTTATGAAGTTACACACTTGTTCTCTCCTTGCCTCTGGGACCGTGAGCACTGCAAGGAATATTTTAGGCTGAAACAACTGGAGCAAAATCCAGGCTGGTGCTTTTCCAAGTGACTGGCCATGGAGCTGACGGCTAACCTGCTTTAGAAAATCACTTACCTACAAGCATTTCGTCCTGGGGGAGCTCCAGATGAATCTTTCATGAAGATTGCACAGCAAGTTCCCAAGAATTCTTGATATTATCCCAAAATACAGATTCCTGTCACAGCCTCCAACCCTGCACTGTGAACTCCTTTAAAATTAACTTCCAACCTCTCGGCTTACAGGACAATATCTTTTTTTTTTTTTTTTTTTTTAAATCTCAGCAAGGATGTGCTGCCTGCTTATTCCTTGCTTTAGGAAGAAGTGACTCCTTTTTCTCTCCTCAGGAAGATCCAGGTTTCACAATTACTCTGCAGTAGTTCCAGGAGAAAATGAGGCTTTGTTACCAAGTCTTCCTTCAGGAGCACGGTTGTGGCAGTGGTGGTGGGATCAGATCTTCTGGGCTAAAATCTGCCTGGCAGTGACTAAACCTTGAAGGGAATAAAGCTGTTTATTCAGAGTCCTTCAGGTGTCCTCAGGCACAGCTCAGCAGAAAGGGGCAGCGCTGGGCTTGGCAAGTCCTGCTCCTGTTTTGGGAGGGTGTCAGAGCACCAGAGCAGTATCAGAGCTGCTTTCTGATTTTCAGACTTGCTTTCTGCACATGAAGCACCTTTATCCTGGCCAGGACTCAGAGTATTCCCAGCTGGAATTGCCCCTGTTAAGCTGCCTTTTCAATTTTGAGCTGGTTGATGGAATTGTTCTCTTTCAAAGACAGATTGAAAATGGTGTTTTTCTTCCTGCTCAACTCCTCTGTAAGGAATTGGAAGAGAAAAAGAGCCTTCCTCCAAGAAATCACTGAAGTCTCCATCAGCACTCTCTTGTGCACGGACAAGCAGCAGGAATTCCTCACCCTGTGCCTTGGGAAGCTGTTCTGTGCATTTCTGCTTTATTGTCTTGTGTGGGAACTTGGGAAACCCTCCTGTGGAGACTGCCTGACGCATCCTGAAACAAGATTAGACAGACAAAGATTTTTTAATTGGTAGAATGGAATCCAAGATCTTTAGACTTGAAAACAGATTATATTTAACCTACTTCCAAGTGGAGATGGGCAGCAGGTGTTAAATATTCCACATGTATGGATCCATCAGTAATTCAGGCACTGCTGAATGTTGCATGAATATTTAGGTGTGCAAAGTGCTCTTTACATGGAGCCCTGAGCTTTCATTCCCTTGACACACGTGGGGCAAATTCTCCCAGTGACAATGTGGGATGAAGCAAGGGCTGGCTTGAACTCCAGTGTTGTAACATGGACTTTGGAGATTTAACCTCACCTAATACCAGTGAAATTGTACATCCATGTGACACAAAGGTCATCCTGTGTTTTGCAGCTGACCTTGATAAAGAGGGCGAAAAAAATGAATGATCCCCAAATCTGTGAAAGGTGTTTATCCTCATAGGGATGTGGAAAAAAAGTAACATTCAGAGGGTGTCAGCAGATATTGGTTGAATTCCAATATTTATTAGTAGTTAAAACTTCAGTGAATGCATTTTAGGAAGTTCTTATGTAAGGAGTTAACCCTAAATATGGATATATAAATCATAACTAGATTAATAATCATTATCATAAAAGCCTGGTGCTGTGCATGGTCGTGTTGAGGTCTTTTCACTGCATTGCAGAGCCTGGGATTGAGAGGAAATTTCCATGCTAGGAAAGAAGGAATCTTTTAAAATTAAATTAGTGCCAGCCCTGATCCAGGCCTGGCTTGGCTGGTGCTGTGGCATGGAAAGGTTCAGCTCTCAGCTGTGCCCACCTCCCTCATGCCCGTGGGCAAATCATTAATTTCCCTGGCCTGAGTTAATTGCTGCTGAACTCCATTGTAGTGGGAGGTTCAATGGGAATTAACCTGACCTTCTGTCCTTCCTAAACTCATGCAGTAAATAATGTTTTCCTACATCACCAGGGGCTTGTTTTCTCCCTGCTGTTTCCATATGAGGGTGGTAGGAGATTTTCCTGAATTATTGACTTAAGATAAGCAAAATTCTTTGCCCATAGCTGAGAGTTTGCAGCCAAGTTTCACCCTGTTCTTTCATCTGTTTTTTCTGTACACACTGTCCAGAATTTGTCTTTTCTTGGAGAAATAGCATAGGCTGAGATCATAAACTTTCTAGTAAATTAAATAAATTCAAAGAAATTTCACAAATTACCTATAAGACAGTGTTGAACTGATGTGTGAAACAGCACTGGAGGAATAAAAATAAATTACTGTTGTCTTTCATGCATTGATGTGTATATGCCAAGTGAGCTTTCTCCTTCCTGTGAAAGCTGTAATGGATGTTTTAAATATCTTTACAGTTTTAACGGTATTTTGGGTAATTTTGAAGGATGTCTGGTATTGCTGCTTCAAATTTTGGCTTAAAAAAACAGTGATTTTTATGGACTTTATTCTACTGGTTTGCATTACCCAAATTCTGTGCCAAGACTTCTGCTTTCAAAAACAATCTCATATATCCATGTTTTCATGCAGTTAAGTGCTGCCTTGCATTAGAAAGCAATTTAAATGGTATTTAGCACTAAGGCTGACATACCATTATTTTTTTTTTAAGACTTAAAGGATTCTCTTCAGCATTAATTTGCTGATTTAGCCACATCACTTATTTAATTTCAGTCTTGCCATTAATGTCTTTTCTCTTACATTTGCCTCGATTGCAAAGTGATGTTGTTTAATCATTAGTGATTTTAATATTGGTTTCACTAGCCCAGCTTTAGTGATCTGTACTCTCCGTTTTCTTCGGGTTTAGTGCTCATAATAAAAACATGTAAGAGGAATAATAAGTGATTTGTTTCATCAGGGGGCTTGGAGCAGAAGCAGTGGGAAGCTCTGTTGGTACAGACGAGTCTGTGCAGAAAATGGATGAGTTCTGTGCCCATTAACCCTCTGATTGCCATCAGGAGCAGTAACTTGTGGGGGTCTTTGTTGTGTGCTTTCCCTGCAGCAAAGCCCCACTGGATCCAGAGCATAAAGGATGTGGAAGTTGCTGTGGAGGACACTTTGTACTGGGACTGCAGAGCGAGTGGGAAGCCCAAACCATCCTACAGGTGGCTGAAGAATGGAGAGCAGCTGGCAATAGAGGTAACATTCTGTTGGGAAGAAGTGGTGCTGTGTAAAATTAACAATATCCATGCAAATAAGAGAATCCAGAGTTCCCTGGTATTAATCAATAGAAGTTTTGATACAGGGTTTGTATTTTTTGAGAGCATCTTGATGAAGCCTCAACAGCAGCAAAGACAAATTATGTTGTACAGAAATATTCCAGCTAAAAGCAGATTCAAAAACAACAGAACCACAGAAATAAAAGTGTAAGGAATAACTGGAAAAGGGAGTTTAATAATGTTTTCAATAAAGAACTATAAATAAGGGATGGAGAGCTTGAATTATTTTACTGTATTTGCAGCCGACGTTTCATTAAAAGTAGTAAGAAAATATTTTCCAACTTCTTGACAAAACTCCTGAAGATCCAAGAGTTTACCACTACTTGTTGCAAAGAATGGAATACAAACAGCAGCATAACACAGATATTTGCTTTAATGCAGTTGTCATAGGAAATTAAATGAAATTAATGCATTTGGTAACAAGGAAGAGAGGTTGACGTTAGAAGGGGAGAGGTCAGAAATGCAGAACAGGATCTGATACCCCTTATTTATGGATTTCAAGTCTCACTGCTCTGTTGGAAAGCAGCCCTGTTCAGGTTATCAGGAATTTGAACTCCAGGCACTTCTGCCCTTGGCCAGTGCCTTGTGCTCAGCACAAGTGAATTCACTGGATGGTTCTGAGAAATGAGCAGAACACTGGAAAGCGTTTCTTAGATCCATGCTGGCTAAAAGGAGTGGTGGTGTTTTGTGGACGGGTTAAATGAGGGAGCACAAAATCTCCTCTGGGTGATTTAAGAGCATTGTTGCTGTGTCATCCAGAGTCACTGAGGCAATGGGCTTTTTTTACCTCAGGAGGTACAAAAATACCTTGGAATCATTCAGTCTCCTGTTTCTCCAGTTTGGAGCGTTGCTGTCCAGCCTTTTGGCTGTGACTTCCCCTGGAAAGAGTGAGGGAGCTCTGTGGGAGCCAGCACTGGCAGGCTCCAGAGGAGTTCTGTGTGCAGTGGTCCGGTGTCCTCTGCTCCTTGATGCAGTAATCCCTCCTGCTGGGTCTCCTTCACAAATATGTTCCACTCAGCTCTCTCCTTCTCCATGGACAAATCTTCCTTTAGAGCAGCAGCTTGGGATGCTACAGAGGAGATCAAGACGTGGACACTCAGCCTTCTCCCCTTTGGGGTTGTTGTCTGTGTGTCTGGATGAGCCCCTTGCGCTCAGGAGCTGTCAGGGAAGGAGCTGAGCTGTCCTGGGGTCTCCCTGTGCCTGGGTCAGATCCAAAAGCAGCCCTTAGAAAACACTCCTGGGCAGGCAGTTTGGGGTTTTGTGCATTCCTGTGTCTGATTTCCCCCAGAGGCTGTCCCCCAAAGCTGCTGCTCCTTTGGTTTTGTCTTTCTCACCGGTTCCTTTTGTCACCAGTTCTGCCTCTCAGACCAGACACTTCGTGCTGTAATTGAGCTTTCCAAAATAAGCAAGGTGAGGAGTCCCAGATACTTGAGTAGCTGTGCTGGCTCCAAGCCCTTCAGTTTGTGTCTTTGCTTTAATGGCTGCTGGAATTCTCTCTGCAGTGTTACAGAGAGCTCATTAGCAAGTGGCACATGTGAAATCTCTTAAACTGTGTGAAATGCCAGGGCCATCTGCACAGTTTGGATACTCTGGTCTGTCTGAGGGGGCTGGTAGGATTCTGTCAGAAATAAAAGGGCGTTTGAGATTGCCAGTCCTCAGTGCAAGTGGGAAAACTTGAAGAATTACTTCATACACTGCATCAATCTCCATATCTGATCACCATTGCTCTACCATGCTGCAGTCCTGTCACTTCTTTTAGAACTGTTCTCATGATTGTGCTTTTGCATTTACCCTATCCATTGTATTTATGCTGTCCTATTTCTGTTCCTTACTTATTTTAAAATTTTCACAGGAAATATATCATCAATAAAGATATTTTTCTTAATATTCAGGGAAGGATCCAAATTGAAAATGGTGCACTTACAATATCAAATCTAAATCTGACAGATTCTGGCAGATACCAGTGCATAGCTGAAAATAAACATGGTGTCATCTCTTCGAGTGCAGAGCTCAGGGTTGTAGGTAAGATGTTCCTTTTTTCACTAAAACACAAACCTCATTATCCCTCTCCACACCCCCTCAGATTGCACCTCAGATTTAACTCACTCAGCTGCTGTCACTGAAATAAAACATTTTTGTCAACCTGATGTCTTTATCTGCGGAGCTGAGGAGTTGAGTCATCTGCTGCCAGAGGATTTTCAGGCCAATCATCCATTTAAAACAGAACAGGATAAATTATTCACAGGGGAAGAGCAGGGATGGGGGGTTTGGGATTAAACCCCTGGCGTGCTGTGGAGGTGCTGCTGGCTCCATCAGCTGCTCTCACTCCTGTGGGGGGCTCAGGGACACCCTGGGCTTAAAAACCTCTGTGTGCAGCCATCAGGAGCCAGGGACAGGCAGTGACACTGAGCCACCCCCGGGCTGGAGTCGTCACAGCTGTTTGTTAGAGGGAGCACAGCTGGGGACTGACTGACCTGTGCCATTTCTGCCTCCAGCACAGTCCGCACTGAGCTGTAGCTGTGCTTTGGGGACACAGGTTGTTCCCTTCGTGGTGTGGATGAGCACACCAGGCTCCTCAAACACTGAATTCCCTTTCCAAGTTCAGTGTTGCACAGGGAGAGGCCACGAGCCTTCTCCAAACTTAACTCATGAAAACCTCACCCAGAAGGAGCTGCACTGGCATTTCCTGACATCTGACACTCCGTGGCACATGGAACTGGGAACATTCCAGTTCCCTGAGGTTCAGGGAGACTCCTGGTGTGATGTTCATTAGATTCATTAGGTAAATCTGCTTCCTTCAGCAGAGCATTCACCTGGGCAGGTGCTGAACATGAAACTGGGTTCATTCAGCTTTGGTGGCTGTGATCTTCTGTGCTTGCCTTGTTGGCAAGCTGAGACCTTTGGTAGCAGAATGAGGTACAGGAAAGGAGGACAAAATGCCTAATTGCCCAATAGAAGATCTGTCTGAACTAATTAATGGTGTTAATTACGTTTGGAATGTGAGAAGTGCTCCTGTAAGTGCTAACTAGTAGTATCATTAATGTCATTAAAAGTGCTTTATTTCACTGCTACTACCCCTTCTGTTTTAGCTTCTGCTCCAGATTTTTCCAAGAGTCCAATGAAGAAACTGATCCAGGTTCAGATAGGCAGCACAGTTGATTTTGAGTGCAAACCCAAAGCTTTCCCTAAGGCCAAATGTTCCTGGAAGAAGGGAGGTGAGAAGCTACAGGAAAATGAAAGGTATCACGTTACATTGGTTTATTTGTTTTAATCTTACAAGAAGCTTTTGTGTGTCCTTTTATGCAGTAGTGTCAGCTGTGGATCCAAACACTTGTCAAGTCTCTCTGAAGTCTGGCTGGCCTGGGGTTTTTTGCTTGTTTTTTTGTTGTGCTGGTATGAGAGCACTGAGAGGCCAAGTGTGCTGCTTTCTCTAAGGTCAAGGGTCAGATTTTGTTTTCAGTTTAATGTAGAGTTGGGCCTGATTTAGAGAGAGCCAGGTACTGATAGAAAACTGGGAATGCAGAGCCTGTACAAAAATACTAAAAGGCTTCAACAAAATGCTCTGAAAATGTTGGCAAAGGGGCAGATGAGATGTGTTACAGCCATGGGGATGATACAGCTGGGAAAAGAGAGAAAAGTTAATTTGGAGGTCAAGAGTAGCAGATGAAAACATGAAAAGGCAAGGAAAATGCACTTCCAGGTTCTTTCCAAGCAGCCATGATCCTACCAAGGATAACAGATGCCATCATTGTTCATGTTTATTTGTGAGGGTTAGGGTGATCGTGGATGTGTTTTGGGATTGTAATTCTCAGAGGGGAGTTTGGAATTCACCCACAGCCCCAGCTATTGATTTCCAGCAACATATAAATGGTTTTTTTCCAGCAATACCCATTAAAGCATTATTGAATTAGTCATAAACTGAAGCTGCACAGGTGTGCTGGTTAAACTGTATAAAAAGACAACACAGGGCTCTCCCATCTTGTATTTGCAGGGTCCCCTGAGGAAGGAAGGAATGATAGATCTGACCACATGTCCTCAGATGGCTAATTTATTATTTTATGATACTATACTATATTAAAGAATACTATACTAAAGAATACAGAAAGGATACAGACAGAATGCTAAAAAGATAATAATGAAAACTCATGACTCTTTCCAGAGTCCTGACACAGCTTGGCACTGATTGGCCAAAGAATGAAAACAACTCACAGCAGAATCCAATGAAACAATCTCCAACCACATTCCAAAGGAGCAAAACACAGGAGAAGCAAATGAAATAAGAATTGTTTCCCTTTTTCTTGGAGGCTTCTCTGCTTCCCAGGAGAAAAATCCTGGGCAAAGAGATTTTTCAGAAAATGTGAATGCAACACTCCCACATGGGCATTGCTGACTTCCCAGCCTTTCTGTTCTCCATTTCAGTATTTGCACAGGCTGGGAGTTGCAGGGAGGGAGCTGGGGCAGCACAGGAGCTCCTTGGAGGGCAGGTGTGGCTGAGATGGTTACAGGTGAGATTTGGCACGGGCGCAGTCAGTGTGGCACTTCAGGCACTCCAGCTGCAGCATTCAGTGCTCAGGGCAGGCTGTACACGCTCAGAGGAGCCAGAATTGTTTTTTGGGAGCTCAGTCTGGGCCAGGTCAGCCCTTCTGCCTGAGCTGGGCACGGGCTGCAGTGCCAGCAGCAGCTCTGGAAGGTCACAGTGTGAGCTGGGAGCAGTGGGGGCACTCGCTGTCCTGTTCCTCTGGTGTCACACTGTGCTTGGCAGGATAATTCATGGACAGAGAGGGTCCAGAAGGCCAGGCATGACACTGAGGAAAGCAAACGTGAGGGTCTGAAGGAGGATTGCCATGGCACTGTGATGTGATTTAAGGAGTGTGTCCCTGCTCCTCTAGGACTGGGTGTTGATTTGTGGAAAGCTTAGCCTGGCATCAGGAACCTGCTTCTAAAACTAGACAAAATTCTTCTGGTCCTACTCCTGTAAAACACCTCCTTCTGCTTTTCTTCTGCAGTTTTTAAACACAGAAGTTGCTCCCAGATAGATAAAACTTGGAGAGATTTCAGTGGAGAGCTTTATTTGTGCCCTCTTTGTGCCACCTTTATTTGTGCCATTTATTTTGTGGCTGGAGCTGTCTCCTTGTACCCAGAAGCTTTGGGCACTGCCATCTTTGCCCTGGCTCTTTGTTCACAGGGGCCTCAAGAGTTTTCATGAGTTCTGGTGTTAAGTGTTGTCAAATGTGACCATTTGGCAGAAGTTGGGGCATCTGTTGCTGCAGAGCTGGATGTGGTGCCACAGCCTCACTGGCTGCCTGCCTGCAAGCAAGCCAGCACAATCCCTTTCAAAATAGCACTACTTCTAGCCTTTAATTAAACAATATTAACGTGTTAAATTAAACAGTGACCTCTAAAATTTATGTGAAACTTGTTGCCTTTTGATGGATCTCAGTTTTATTTTTATGACTGCTTTTGTGAAGTGTGTGCAAAAACCACACAGCGCCTGATTTTGTATGTTCAGGAAAATTCCCAGCTTTTTTCCCCATTCTATTTCCATAAAAAGTAGAATGGTATCAGTTTCAGTTGGTGTGATAGTACCAGGCTGAAGAAATCAACACTCAGTTTGCAGAAATGAATTGAATGTGATGCTGCCTGCTTTAGGTTTATGAACATAAATTACAGCTGTTACTTCTGCCAAGTGCAGGTAATTCCAAAATATGACCCAGAGCGTGTATTTTTGACAACATACTGTAAATGGCTTCCAGAGGAAGCACAATAACAAGGCAGTAATCCTGAATTAATCTAAATGAAATAAACTTGCCTTTGGAGAAGAGCAGAGTGAGGCTCTTTGCAGAAAACCCTGGAGTTCATTACTGTCTGCTGTGAATAATTGCAATTTGTGAATTTCATGCAGTTGTACAAATTCCTGCAATTCAGGAAAGGGTTTCGAATTAGCAGTACATTTTTCAGCCCTGAACTCCATTTCCAGTGGAGAAGTCTGATGGGGGGAGGGTTTCCTCTTCTTTAATTGCAGCAAGCAGGAGGAATGAGATCCTGCCACAAGGGAGGTCCAGCATGGGCAACACCTGGGAGAGGTGGGGAGGCAAAAGGAGCTGAATTTCAATTACAATTGCAGCAGCATGGCTAAGAAAACTTCAGAAACATGTCTTAAGAAAACTCCTATTTGAATAATAAAGCACAAATACTTGGATTTCATGTCATCAGAGAACTTGGGTTTCACTGAGGTACTGACCACAATGCTTTAGTAAAGCCTGAGAGAGTTTCATTTTGATGGCGCTGTTGCTCGTGTTCTTAATTTATTTTTAAATGGTGCTGCTTTTTCCGTATGTAGAAGACTGGGATAATGACTCAGTAAATTTTAATTAAATGAGCTGAATATAGTGTGTCTTGTGGAGGGGAGAAAATATAATTCAAAATGGATTCATGAGCTGTGGGCTGAGAAATCGCTCAGCATTGAAGAAAGCAATCTTGTTTCTTGTTAATTTTGCGAAGTACGTGATTTTTTTTCCCCTAGAATATCTTTAATAAAGAGAGCTAAATATTAAAGAGCAGTGGAGTGCAGAAAGCAGTGAAAGCATAGGATAACATGCAGAAGGGAAGACAGAAAATGGGAATTAAATTCATCGGGTGTCTGAGACACCTCCACCTCTGGATGGATGAATTTTTGTTGTCTTTTTATCCTCCAGAAAAGGAGGATTAGATGTTTAACCAAGGTTAAATGCTCCTGATACTGGTTTAACTCACTAAAACCAGAATAAATACTAAAATAGCTGTTGTCCAGACATAACCCCTTCCAAGATTTCCTTAATGTTTTATGTATGTACATGACTTTTAATTTTCAGTTTGTGCTTGACAGTCACTGCCTGTGGGCTGTAGTGGGTCTCAACTCCTGGCTCAAATACCTGACTGGAAAAGGTTTAAAAACCAGGATTTGTAAAAATGCAGAGCAGCATTTAAAAATAATTCACCTTTAAACAAACTCACCTTTATTCCTAGATATTTCTGCATTTACCAAGACTAGAGAAAGGTGAGAAGATGCTGCAAAAACTTCACAAAAAGACTTCCCAGTGGAATTCCCCTAGGAAAACTCCAGTTTTAGCAGCTTTCATTGTGGGCAAGTGATGGCAAATTAAAGGGGGAAAGAAATAATTCCAGATAAAAAATTGCACTGTACTTAGAAGTATTAGTTAATGGTTTTAGCTTCCTTGCAATTTGAATTCAATATTTTTATTCATTTTGTGTTACAGTTTGAAATGCTGTGATGTGAAAAGTAATGCATTTACTTACCAGTACTTGCATAGGATTTTATTTTGCTGACTTGCCTGTTAATTAATCTGCTTTAATTTAGTTGGAATTTGATTGATACATTAAAAGACATCTTTGACCCACTTTTCCACCCTTCCTTTGCACTGAGGTGTTATGAACTGGAAAGGAATGTGTTTGTGTTTATTACCATATCAATAAGGATCTAAAATAGTTGGGTTTTTTTTTTTTTTCTGAATAATCTGAGAAATGAAACAGGCAGTGATTCCTGAGTTTGATGGTGTTTGATAGTTCAGAAATGAACCATTGCCTTGGGAAGATGAACAGGTTTGCAGTCGTCAACAGCTGCATTAATGACACCAGGTTTCAGTGGAGGCACACTGTCTTCTCTCTCTAAATACCAATATATAAAGAGGTATAATTTTTAAATAGGTGTATAAAGAGGTATAATCTCTCTCAAATTGGGAACCCCAAAGTCCTGAAGTTGTTTAATCCTTCTCCCCATCCTGCTGACCTCAGTGTCAGAGTGTGAGGGTGAGTTAAGGGGGTTTTGTTTGGCTGTAGAGAAAAAGAATCTCCCCAGACATCCATTTCCCCTAATTTTGCTCAGGAATTAGTGAGAGATGATGAGTTCGTCAGTGATGCTGTGATCTGATGACCAAACAGGTCCTAAATCCATCTCCAGCTGGAATTGAGGTGGATTTAGGACCATCACTCCCCCCATGGTCCCTTTTGAGGGGCTGAAGGTTTTGTGCCATTTGCCAGGGTACCAGCAGGGTGCAGCTTATGGAAAATGGAATTTCCATGGAAAATTGCTGGCTTTAAGCAAAAAGTTTTGGGGAAACACCTGTAGATACAGGAATGCCAAAGGCTGGATTGTTATTAGTGTGTGTCACAGGTCTGGGTCTCTCCCTGGCAGCGTTCCAGCACTGTGTGTGAATATTGAATAATTCCAATTAAACTGAAAGCTGTGGTTTGTCTCCTGTTTCAGCAGGAGGGGCAGAGCTGGTTTTGGGGTTGGGGTTTCCACAGGCTCTGAGCTGCATTTACTGTTTTGTAATTGGAAAAAGTGGAACATTGCTCTTTTTCTAATTTACCAGGAAAGATTTTATTTCAGCTATATTATTTTTCTCTTAATTATTTTTTTCCATGTATTGTTTGCTTTTTGTTTTTAATTCTAGAAAAAAAAAATCTTAATTATATGAGGGTTTTAATAAGCTTTCTGTTTAATTATTTTAGGCAAGCTGGGCTTGCAGGTAGCTCAGAGCACTCTAAAAGTGATTCATTTTAATTAAACAATAGACATTTTCAGGTTTATTCCCTGATCCTGCTTTTTCCTTTGTTTGATCTTAGGCTTTGTCAACACTTGGGGTTTCTTTAGTTTTGTGTTTTTTCTGTTGGAAATTGCATCAAAGCAGATGAAGCCTGAGCTAGAAAGTGCAACAGCACTTGCTTGTAACCATAATTGATATATTTTAACACCTTTTTTTGATGTCATTCTAATTACCTATAAAATGTATTACTCATGTCTTTAACACATTTAAAATACCTATAAACCATATGGCACGGTTTAATTAATTTTAAATGTTCCATCTAACATGAAGTGCAGCCAAATATGACTGAGGAGTTTTCCAAAACAAGTTAATGAACCCCAGGGAAGTCACTGGTGAGGCACATCCTCCCTTGAAAAAACACCTCAAATGCCACCACACCGGCTGAGGTACCTCGGGATGCTTTGTGGTTATAAATGGATTAAACTGCCTATTTATAGCTCTCTTTCTCACCCCAGTAAGATGCTTTTGTCTGTTGTTCTAACAGGGTGACTTGTTATCTCTTGTAATTTGCATCTGCTAATTTCATTATTGCACCACCTCTGCCCAGGGGAAGAGTAGCTCAGCTACAGCTCTGAGAGCTGAAACACCCTTTTTAGGGAAATACCAAATGCAATTTGAACTAATTAAGGGAAAAGCGTTGAAAAGCGGTGTATATTTCTGGGTTGTAATTCCAAAAACTCTGTTTTCCTTGTACAGAATAGTGCAGCTGTGGCAGAGGGCACACTGCTGCTTTCAGGGGGTGGAAAAGCCTCCAGGAGGCTTTGAGGATGAGGAGGATTTGCTGCTGGGGGAGTGGGGCAGTGGAATTCCAGAGCCCTGGAGTTCTCCCACTGCTGGGATTTGCCTTTAGGGAATGTGGGTTTGGAGTTAAGAGTGCAGGAGAAGATCACTGAACCCTTGCATGAAGAAATTTCCCCCAAAATCCAGTCTCAGCCTCCCTGGGCATTCCTTGTCACCTGGGAGGAGACTGAGCCACCCCTCACTGCAGCCTGGTGGAGAGCTGATCCTAACACAGCTGAATTTAGCCACAGAACTCAGCTGGGATGAGTGACAGGGATTTACTGGCACCATTTTACCTCCAGAGTGTTGAAAATAAAAGGAGCAGCAGAGGTGTGGGATGAACTCACTCCTTTTGTACTGAGTGGAGCAGCAGGTGGAACTGAGCAGGCAGAGCCCCCCCAGCTCTTCCGAGGGAGGGAAGGTGGCAGGGTCAAGTTTGGTGACATTTTGTGCCTTTTCAGCTGGCACTTCCCCTAAAAGGGAGCAGGACTCAGCTAATGCAGGCAGAGCTTTGCCTGGAGAGGGTTTGTTTGCTGCTCTGTTCATTCTGCAGCTCAGTTCCCAGATTTCCAAATCACCACCCAGCCAAGGTGCTGTGCTGCAGTTTGGTGCCTCTCAGATGGGTTGATGGGCTGTGAGAGAAAAGCTCTGAAGCTCTTTTGACTTGGGCATATCAGGAAAATGGGTAATTTTTCAAATTGGTTAATACTGTGGACATTTTTTTATATATTCGGTTATTTTGCTGCTGCAGGTTGTCTTAGGGTAGAAGTCCCTGAAGCTGTGAATAGAACAGATGGGAGGACAAGAAATAGGGAAAAAGGGAGTCAAATCAGCCTTACCTGTGCTTCAGCAGTGCTGCTGTCTGGGATGTCACCTCTGCTGTGGGGACATTCCTGTTCCTCTGTCCCTCTGTGGGTTTTCTGCAGTCCACATCTTCTCTAAGCACTTTCCTGCTTTTCCATGCTCTCACTGTGTGGGGTGAAGGGAATTTTCTGTCCTGCAAGTCCTTCCACAAAGGAAGTTCATGAACAACCCAGTGGAGTTGTCATGGTAATCACAGTGATTTCGAAGTTGCTGTGCAAGACTGCTTGAGGTAAACAACAAAAGAGCTGAAAATTATTCCAGTTTCAATTGGTGCAGCTAAAAAAGATGGAGCTCACTTGGGATTTCTCTCTTTCACACCCATACATGTGCCCACATCTCTTAAAAAATTGGTTCTGCTGGTTTGGTTCACAGCGGTATGTCCCAAGTAATACGTGGTTGGGTTCCAATTTCTTGTGGATGGTCACAACATTTTCAAACCCCAGGCTGGTAATTGCCCAGGTTTCAGCTGGCATGGAGCTCATTTTCTTCCTAATTGTTGACAGAGTTTAATATGTCTGAGATAACAGTAAATCATGAAAGCATTTTGTCTACAAATGCTGCGACTTTGAAAATCTCCTCGTAATTTTTCAGGATCAGTCTGCTGAAGGATGGAGGACTGAGGATAGCCAACGTGACCAAGGGGGATGCTGGCAGCTACACCTGCCTGGCCACAAACCAGTTTGGAACAGCCAGGGGCTCCACCAGCCTGATAGTTACAGGTGGGTGAGCTGGGACACAGGGGCTGCAGCTGGAATTGCAGCCTCAGGAGCCTGCAGTGGTGTGGCAGAATGTAAAGGCTATGAGAAGTTATTTTTTTAATGTATAAAGATAAAAGGATAGCTGTTACACTCTTTTATTAGTGTAAAAGACACTGAGGGATTTTTTCTGTCTTTGACAAAGATATTTCTCACATGTGAGGGAGTTCTGAACACTTCCTCCCTCCTCTCACTGCTCTAAACACTAAATAGTGCAATTATGCTTTTAAGTTCGTGGGGGTTTTTAATTTGTTATGAAAAAAACATGTCAATCAAAAAAAAATCTTTGAGGTAATTTTGTATTCCAGTCGAAAATCTTTTGCCCAAAAGAGGTTTAAATGCTGTTTGCTTATGGAAAAAAATGTGGTGGAAACTCCAGCAGCAGGGAAGCATTCAGGGACTCCATGGGCAGTAGAACACAGTCTTTGAAAAGTAAATTTTATACAGAATTGTTGTTCAGAGGGATCCTTCCTCCAAGTCATCCATTCCTGGCTGCTGGTTGAGATACAGGATGAAAAGAGCCAAGAGTTTGTGAAGTTTATCTGAAAAATGTCTTCTCTCATAATGTTCTTTTTCAAAGATTTTAATATCTGAAACATTTCTCAAACTCAGAATTATCTAATATCCCACTGCATTACATATCCTATAAATCTTATAGGTCCAAACAGAATTATTTTGTTCAGTGAATTAACAGCTTTGTGTTTTCAGCCTGTGCTCCTAAATGATTCATATCCCTTTATATACAAATAATAAAATTATATGCAGAGAATTCCTAGAATTAAATTTTATTGTTAACAGTATTTACAGTAGCTGAAATTTCTCTCCGTTAATCTGATTCTGGGATAACAAACAGCTGTTCTTAATGACACTATTTATGTTCTGTGTGATGTATGGACCCAAATATCCAGTGTGCTCCTCCTTAAGTGTATTTCCTGCTGTTTCTGGGGTTTATTAGGTTCTTCCCTTACTCCCACCGTTTCACCTCCCCAGTGCCTGCTGCTGCTTCAAAACCCAGTGGGGTTGCTGGGAGCCTCCCATGGCAATTCCTGCCTGTGGATTCAGCTTGGTGCAGTGGATTGGCTGCACCCAGCAGGCTCAAATCCACCTTTGAAGCAGCTCCTGCTGGGAAATGCCAGGACACAAAGCTCCAGGCAGCATTCCCAGTCCAGCTGTACCTCTGGAAGTGGCTGTCACCCTGTTCTTCTAAGTTCTTCTAAGACTTCTGATGTTTACATTTTTGGAATGGAGTTTCTCGCTCACTTTTATGTAAATACTTATTGTTTTGTTTCCTTTCTGGAGGAGGAGAAATCTGATGGACTGTTGGTTTCTCCAGTGTCATTGGAGAGGTGGCACTTTCATCCTCCAATCTGCTGTCACTTTTGAAAGTCTATAAATGTTGGAGTCAGAAAATAAACTTCCCTTCTTCTTACCTTGGAGTTCCAGCATGTGTGTTATTTTATTTCGTGTCTTACTGCAGCAAGTGGCTGTCACTGATCCCAGCTGAGGAATGGGGGGATATCAGTGGCAGGCAAAGCTCAGCAGAGCAGAAAAATCCAATAACCAATGTCTGTGCTCCCTGCAGAGCCCACCAGGATCACCTTGGCACCTTCCAACATGGATGTCACCGTGGGGGAGAGCGTGGTGCTGCCCTGCCAGGTGCAGCACGATCCCCTGCTGGACATCAGCTTCACCTGGTACTTCAACGGGAGCCTCACGGACTTCCAGAGGGATGCCTCCCACTTGGAGAAGGTTGGAGGGGTGAGCTGAACTCTTGTCTTCTCTTCTCTTCTCTTCTCTTCTCTTCTCTCTTCTCTCTTCTCTTCCCTTCCCTTCCCTTCCCCAAAAAACTCCCAAAAGAATTGTCTTTTCCTCCACAAAGAAACTGAGTCCCATCTGCTTTACTGCAACACAGGGGAGCTTCCTGCTGCTTCCCCACTCCCTTGAGACTCTTCCCAACCCCCCACAAATAACTGAAATGCAGAGTTAACATTTTGCTGAGGTTTATTTCAAGTAAATCTGCTCTGTTTGAAGCCCCCCTCCCCTTTGGTGAGATGTCTCAAGTTGAGTTTGCTGGAATTCGTGTAGGGTGTGATTTGCTTGCGTTCGCTGCTGGTGTTGGGCATTCCCTGAATATCCACTTCCAATCAAGGAGATGGATTTTAGATTGCTTTTGACTCAACTTTTAATTTATTGTAAGCAATCAGCAGTGAATTGTCCTGCAAACAACTTCCATCTGTGCTTTCACAGAAGACCAGGCACACACATGGAAGGGAATCAGGCAGAATTGGCTTCAGCTTGTGTTGAGTAAAGAATTGAGACATTGTAATGCTGAAACAAAGGAAAATAATCAAATGTTTTGAAAGGTTCATGTTTTTTCCAAGACTAAAATAAACCTCAAAGTCATGGCTTTGCCTTTCTCCCAAACTGCTGTTTGCCAATGGATCAGTGGCCAAAGTAGCTGAAAATACCCACAAATTAGGGTTCTGTCCTTGAAGAAAATGCTGCTTGTCCAGAAAAAAATTGTAATTTAAAAATTAAAATCTGACTGAGGGGTTTTTCACCTGGAAAATTCAGCTGGAACTGAGTTAAGGCAGTAATTGAGCTGACACAAAGAGGAGATTTTTGTTATTATTTTTAAGGGACACTGTTTAGCAAAGGTTTAATATCAAGTTCTCTGTTCAGTGGTGTAGAAAACAAACAGTGCACAAGGAGCCCTAACAGCATAGGAAGTTACAGTTTCATTCAGGTTTTATTTCTTTTCCCATGATCCAGGAAATAGCCACATGCTGTGATCTGAGAGAGAGAGCAGTGAGGAAAAAAGACTAAAGATTAAATACTCAGTGAATAGCAAAGAGTAGAACTTGGGCTTGTAAAATGAGAAATTCAGCCTAGAATGTGCAACCTTTAAATGAAAGTGCTCACAATAACCTGGAGAATGGACTGAATTCATCTTTGTTTTTTACACATTTGAGCGCCTTGAAAACCTGTCATGACTTGACTTACAAGTTCCAGATAAAACCTCTATGAATTCTGTCTAGAAATCAAACTGGTAATGGCCACAGAAAACACATTTTTCTCTTTTTAGGGCTTTGAGACAAATGGTCACAGGGCACTGAGGTTACTAGGGGTTCCAGGCAGGAGATGTCTTCCCAGTGTGAGTTCCCCATGTTGGAGCTCATTTCTCCCAAAAAAGAGACATCACCCCATCTTTTTTGGTAAGATGCTCCTGGACAACCAGCCTGGAGCTGCTGATGGGCAGGAATTTGCTGTCCTGCAGTGCAGCTTTTGAGCAACCTCACATTTTTGGTGGATTTCTTTTCTTTCCCTTTTCCCTTTTCAAAGAGCACACTAAACATCGAGGGAGGAGCGCTTGCATTAATGAAGGTTCTGTGTTCCCCAGAGCGCGTCAGGGGATTTAATGATCAGGAACATCCAGCTGAAGCACAGCGGGAAGTACGTGTGCATGGTGAAGACAGAGGTGGACAGCGTGGCCTCTGCTGCCGACCTCATCGTGCGAGGTACGCCCCAGCCCAGCCCCAGCATCGTCTTTCCCACCTTTTTTTTTTTAAATTACAGGCTACAGAAGTGACTGATGGTAGAGGTCACGGAACCAATGCATGGTTTGAATGGCGTGATGAATGGCTGTGAGATGAGTTATGTCATTCTGACCTGCAGCTAGGGAGAATTACAGCTCAGGTTTTGGGTGAAGCCTGATTTTTTTCCCGGAGAAATGAGGAGCTGGAGGTTGTAATAGTGACTTCACATCTTTTTTCACTGCCAGTCCTTCAGGTCACTGCCAAGAGGGAACTCACTGGCAGCCCTGAGGCAGCTGGAGTTGCTGCCTCTGCAGACTGAAGGGTTGGGGACTCCAGAATCCTTCCTGTGAAATGGGCAATTCTGCCAGAGCCCAGGAGAGGCTTTCTCCTAGGGTTTCAAGCCTATAATGCAGGATTATTCCTTTTCATTCTGAGTTGGCATTCTCACAGTTGAGCCAGAACTGTGGCTCTCTTTGCTGATGTTACAGCTACATTTACTGCAAGGTACAAGCTTTGATCTAAAAAAGCACATTATGTGATCAGCACTTGCTCAATATATTTTAAAATATTTCAGGTAGTTTCTCATTGTTAATGCACTGTTACTCATTTCAACCCCCTTTGCTGGTGCAGGTGAGACAAAACCCAGCATTTTGGCCAGGAAATGCCCAGAATGAGGATTTCCAGAAGGCAGCAGGAAGTTTGACTGAATTGCTGCTTGGGGTGCTGGTCAGATGTGCTGAAAATTTGTTCCAGTGACTTGTACAGTAAAGAAGTTGTAGGTAAAACATTTCCAGACTACAGAGATTAAAGAGGACATTTAGGACTAAAGGAGAAGACATTGGAAAGCCAGAGGGATGTGCTGAACAAAGGTTCTTGGTAAAAAAGCCAAAACCCACTCATCAGTTCTGCCCTTGAGAGCATTTCAGGTTGAAATTACCAGAGTTAATGAGTGTAAAACCATAATTACGAGTGTTCTGATTCCAGTCTGAATTGTTTGCCTCCTCCCTGAGGAAGGAAATAAACGGGAAGCCATCCTGCTGGAAGTGATTCCCAGGGCTTCACCAAACTCTGCCTGGTTTCCCACCCCATTCCAGGCTCTCCTGGGCCCCCTGAGCACGTGAGGGTGGACGAGGTCACGGACACCACGGCCCAGATCTCCTGGCAGGAGGGCACGGACAACCACAGCCCCGTGACCACCTACACCATCCAGGCCAGGACTCCCTTCTCCGTGGGCTGGCAGCGAGCCACCACAGGTCAGCACAATTCCCAGCCCAGGCTCTGTGGGAATGGCTCTGGCACCCTGTTCCTGAGCTCCTTTTTCCCTTTTCTCTTGCACAGTTCCGGAGGTGATCGACGGGAAAACCTTCACAAGCACAGTAGTGGATTTAAATCCTTGGGTTGAATATGAATTTCGTGTAGTTGCCAGTAACAAAATAGGAGGTGGAGAGCCTAGTTTGCCCTCAGAAAAAGTAAGAACTGAAGAGGCAGGTTAGTGGGTCCTTCTATTTGTTTTTAATTCAAGAATCTTGAATGTTAACAAAGAAAAGGAGCGTTCATATCTTTACCTTCTTGGCTCTTTGCAAACAAGCTTGGAATTGCCGTTGGATATAAAATCCTGTAACAAGTTTGTTCATATTTTTCCATTTAGCTGTGGGACAGTTTGTGTTGCATTACTGAACACCACAGAAGCATAACATCTAAATCCATTAAAACTGCATTTACTGTGGCAAAATCTGCCAGTTCAGGCAGTGCTGCAGAGTCTGAAGGTATTACTGGATGGAAAGAGGTTCATTTTGACAGGGATTTTTCATTCCTGGTGTTTGATCAGTGAAACCCTTCCATGTAGCAAGCATGTGGCTCAGAAGAGCCCATCAATTACAACCCCAGTTCACTTGGAATGAGGCTGTTTCCCAGTTTATCTTCATAACATCCCTGGAAGTGTTCAAGGATGTGGAATTCGGAGCAATGTGGTCCACTGGAAGGTGTCCTGGAACAAGATGATCTTTGGGGTCTCTTCCAACCCAGGAAGAGTTAACTCTAGGAAAATTAAGGTTGTCTCCAGTTTTGGAATTTCCTAAACACAGCAGCAGTGGTTAATGAATAATTAAGTAATCTGTGAGCTGCTGAGGTTCTCCAGGTGCTCAGAGGAGCCCCAGCCTGGCCCAGGGGAGGATCAGTGTGGGTCAGGGCTGGGGCTCCCAGTACTGCCCCTCCAACCCCAAACCATTCCCCCTGGTTGCAAAAGGAGTATGAACATGGGTTAAACTCAGAGCATGAGGGAGATGTGGTGTGTTCTCCTGTCTCTGCTCTGTGCTGACATCTCTGCATTTCCTTCCCACAGTTCCTGAAATTCCCCCCTCTGAGGTCAGTGGGGGAGGAGGCAGCAGGTCTGAGCTGGTCATAACGTGGGATGTAAGTTTGCTGGGGAGAAGTTCTCATCACAGAACTTCCTCCTTTCTTTTCTTTCTGCTCTCTCTGAATTTCCCTGGCTGCAGCAGCTTCTCCTCTGGGACGTGCACGTGCTCTGGGCCCTGTGTGCTGTGAGCCCTGCACACTGGCCTTTGTTCTTTAACTCTCATGTGTCCCTGGGCTGGGTGCAAATCCCCAGGGAATTCAGCTTGGCTGGGATTGCTTCTGTTCTCAAGCAAATGTTGATGCTAAAAAGGAGGCAAGAGGACAGGGCAAGAGGGTTAAGCCAAAGAATTGGGCTTTGCAGTGCAGATTTGCAGTTCTTGCTTTCCCACCATTAAATCTGGATGCACATGCTAACCATTTTCTATTTATATTATGTATCTTTTTTTAATGATTTAAGGAACTTTTAATATTCTGTTGCTAGCATTGACTACTCTGTGCGGTTATCTAATCATAATGACATCAGAAGAAGGTTTCAGCCACTCTGTGATGGTATTGGATTCTCTAACAGCTGACCAAGCAATCATTCATTTTTTATGAATTGTGGATTGATGAAAGAAAAGCTGTATTTGCTGAAGAGCATCTTGAAGCAGAATACTTAGTGAAAACCAGAGATTATACCTGAAAGTTTATTACTAGTCAAAAGTGACTGTGACGAAGGGGAGAGAATGATGCTTCTGACTCCATCTTATTAGAAGGCTAATTAATTAATTTATTATACTATATTGCATACATGTAGACTGAATCTGCCATGCACTCACTGTGCACACAACTGCACGGAACTCCACTCATCCCCTGATTCTCTCATGACTGTCTCGTGACAATCCTTGCACACACACACACATTCTTGGCCCTGAAAGGCCAAGGGAACAAAACATCCTCACTCTGGGTAAACAATCTCCATATTGCACTCTACTTTGGCACAACACAGGCACAGCAAATGATGAGAATTGTGTTTTCTTTCTCTGATGTTCAGAGAATGTGAAACCCAGAAACATTCTTGGGACGAATTGTGCCTTGCCTTTTCTCTGTGAAGAGAAATGCGGCAACAAAAATTGTTCTCTTCTTGAAATGCAGACCTTAAAAGAGATTGTAGGGAGCACATTTTGCTGTTCTGTACCAGAGTTAATTGGCTGGGGGCTTGATGCTGAGTGCAGTGCCAGCACCTGCATCATGCCCTGAGTTTCTCCTGCCCAGCCTCCCCAGTTGTTGTTCTGTCCCAGCCCGTCCCTGAGGAGCTGCAGAACGGGGAAGGATTCGGCTACGTGGTGGCCTTCCGCCCCTCGGGCACCACGACGTGGATCCAGACGGTGGTGACCTCCCCTGACACCCCCAGATACGTCTTCAGGAACGAGAGCATCCTGCCCTTCTCGCCCTACGAGGTCAAAGTCGGCGTCTACAACAACAAGGGCGAGGGGCCCTTCAGCGCCGTGGCCACGGTGTTCTCAGCTGAGGAAGGTACAGCCCTGGGTGCCCCACACCCCTCAGGCCTGTTCTGCTGCCTGGAACACACTTAAAGGAATAAAGCAGGGATTTATTCAAAGGCCTTCACAGGATTCACCTTGGGCCAAATACAAAAGCTAAAACTTCAGGCATCAGTTCCAGCAGCAGCTCGGGGCAGTGAGGTGGGTTGGGATGAGGATTTATTTATTTATTCCCAGGTTTATTCCCAGTCACCTCTCTCATGTTGATTTCCCAACACAGAGCCCAGCACGGCCCCCTCAGGAGTGTCTGCCACCAGCCTGTCCTCCTCAGCCATCCAGGTGTCCTGGACAGCCATTCCCTGGAAGATGAGCAATGGGAGGCTGCTGGGCTATGAGGTGAGTCTGTGGAAATAAAAAATATTTCAATGAATCAACCCTATTTATTAAATAAAATCCACTCCTCTTCATAAAGGGCCATGGGCCAGAAGGGTCGTGCAGGCTGCAGCACAGCCACACAGATTCACCCCAGGTCTTGCTTTTCCTGCCCCACCTACGGCCAGAAGAAGAATAATTTTTTCTGTCTTTGTTAAAAAATCCCACAGAGTGAAGTTGTGTTTGGCTTCTTGTGCTGATAGATAGTCACGTGTCTGACAAAACTCCAAGCTAACATTTTTTCAGAATTCCATTTACTTTCAAAGAAACTTCTTTATAAGGTACATTTTTCTGAGGTTAACTTGTCTCCTTCTTAATGAAGTAATGGTTTTCCTCTTGTCATTCTTTAGTTCAAGCAAGATCTAATATTTCAATTGTCTTTTTCCTGCAGTCACACTGTAAAGAGCAGCAAGCGTGAGAAGCAGATGAATAAGAGTTTTGGGGGTTTTTTTGCACAGTAAACATATTTCTGAACCTTTAATGTATTTCTACCTTTTTCAGCTGAAGGGGAAAAAAAAAATGCACTTAAAAAGAGTCGAGTACAGCGCTGTGGGTGAACAGCCCATTCCATGCAAGATTTAAATGGCTTTGGTTTTTATCTCCTAGGTTAGGTACTGGAATAAAGGCCAAAAAGAAGAATCTTCCAACAGAGTAAAAGCAGCAGGGAACGCAACATCAATAAAAATCACGGGGTTGAGGAGCAACTTGGCTTATTACACAGCTGTGCGTGCCTACAACAGCGCTGGGGCAGGGCCCTTCAGTGCCACCGTCAATGCCACCACCAAAAAGCCACGTGAGTACCTCAGCTCGGGGTGGGCAGAGGCACAGACGGTGTGGCAGCACGTGAAGGGGAAAGGAGAGCAGTGGAATTCCTGGGAATCACAGTGTGGGGGACCTGAATTTCCATGCAGTCACGTTGGTCAAGCACGGAGCTTCCGCGTTCTTCTTCAGCAGGGTGGGTGAAGGCCAGAGCAGCCCAAGGAAGATCTGTAATTTCTGCTCTGAACCTCTGTTATGCTGCTAATGACTGGAAGAAATTGAAAAGAAAAATCTCAGTTATTTAGGAGGGGAAAAAAAAAGACTTGTTGAATTTTTCAGTGTTCTATAACATATTTATAAGTTCTCTAGGGCATGGGTTTTGAAATGCAATGAACCTCCTGGAGTTCATGCAAAGCAATCCTTCATGTCCACTGTTTCCCCTTCAACAAATTGCACGAGAGGCCACTCTGCTGCTGCAAAGGCAAAATTAAGCTGGAGAACAGATTGTCAAAGGCTGCACTAATTTTTCTACAAGTGGAAATATTTTTAGTGTGCTCCTCCATTGTAATACAGCTCAGAATCAGGGTCATCAGTCTTGAAGTGTTTCTGTCAGAGGCACAAGAACAGACAATTAAATCTGTCTGAAGGGTCAAATTCCCTGCAATAGTCATTAACATCCCCCGAGCAGACAGAGTTGTAGCATTAATATTATGAAATAAGCTAGTTTATCAGAAATTATTCTATGCAAAAATGAGTGTCAGTCTGTCACTGAGGACTAAACCAACTCAGAATTGCCAGAGTTTAAATATATTATATGCACAATTACCATGAACTGGCTGGTCTGAAGTGACTCACTGCCTGCAGCCTGGACAGGACATGGGAAAAGGAATTTTTTTTCTAATTAATCATCTTTGTGGCTGCTCAATAGAGGTGATGCCAGGCTGGTCAGCTCAGGGATTTTTTCAGTCCTTTTTTAATGTGCCCCGTGGTTCTGGGGTGTGTGACAGAACTGGACAAGCCCCTGATCTCACTGGTGTGAGCAGGATCTGGGTCAGGCCCTTGGGCAAGACGCTGCTGTTTGGAATAATTAAAAAGGAAAATTAATTGCATTATGCCCATGGATCTTTCTGGTGAATGAGGAGAGCAAAGCCATGTAATGTCAGTCTGAAGATTTTGATAAATTAGTTGAATTGCTGAGAGAAATAATTCTCCGTGCTACTGCAGTAAAAACTGATTTTTCACTTTTCATTCAAATTTTTAATCAATCCCAGTTTGTAATTTAATTTGAGTATTTGTGATTGGTGTGGTTTTCACTGAGAAGGGCTTGCATTCCTCCACAGGACCTGCCAGGTACATCTCAGAAACTCTCTGCCATATCAAGGAATACAAATAGTTCAGTTCTGTTGGCAGTGTATTTCAAAACTGAAAGTGAGCCTTTGACAATTAAAATATCTTTGCTTTAAAATTTGAAATATGCATGTTTACAGCCCAGAATAACAAGTGGAGGTTTAAAACACTGCTATGTAAAATGCCAAGTGGGTGGGGAAGACTTGCCTAAGTTGTGACAATTATTTCATATTTCGAGAGCCTTAAAATAAAACCCAGTGTTCTGTCCATCAGCTCTTAATTGTGAGAAATGCTCCTGCCTGATTTCAGCCTTCTGAGCAGCTCAGAATTCCCTGCAGCTCCTTGGACATGTCCTGACGTGACTTGATGGATCAGGACCTGCCACAAGTGAAGTTCTGAACTCTGGTGATTGCTGGGGATTTTGGTGTCTGCAGCAAATGGAGCTTCTGAATCCCTCAGACAGAGGCTTGCAGTTTTTATAGATAATTACTCTTCATTTTTTTTCCACGTGTCATCTTAATATTTTGTTGTGGATTTCAAGGATGACTCATTTCCTTTGAAATTCAGCTGTAATATCTCAGTGTGAAAACGATTCATACATGCTGTACCACTTCATTCTCAGGAGTGAAACAATCTCCTCTTACATTTACAAGGATGTTATTATTAGAACATCAGGTTAAACCTTCCTCAGTACACAGAACAAGACAAATAGTAAAA
This sequence comes from Pyrgilauda ruficollis, assembly GCF_017590135.1. Lineage (NCBI taxonomy): Eukaryota > Metazoa > Chordata > Aves > Passeriformes > Passeridae > Pyrgilauda > Pyrgilauda ruficollis. The sequence continues at coordinate 3,009,467 of NW_024508101.1, forward strand.
GAAAATAGCTGTGGGTGGTTGGTTGACTTTGGAATAATTCTTTTAAGTCTCAGGGGGTTTTTTTCTGGTTTTTTGAGTGTAATCAGGTGGGTTTGGATCTGACTGCTTATGGAAAGAAGGCAGAGAGCTTCCTGTGTGAGAGAATTGAAAAGAGGAGGGGGAATAAAAAGAGAAAAAACCCCATAAGCACATGGATATAAGTGTTCAAAACTACTGCCAGTGCTTAAAGCTGGAGCCTCCAGTCTCAAAGCACAGCTCAGCCCACCTCAGCAGCAGTTGCCTCCACTAGGTGACAGCAACAGTAAATTGTTTTCCTTAACACATTTAGAAAAGATTTTAATCATTGATTTGTGTCACTGCAGGACCTATTTTCTGGGAAACCAACCTGAGGTATTTGAGGAGGTTTGTACTTCCCTGAAAGCTTGGCAGCTCCAAGGTACATGAAAGGGGCAGAGCCCAAAGCATGCAGCTGCTTTGCAAATAACAGCCTTGGGTTGCTAATGAACCAAAAATGCCAGCAGATTTCCGTGGCCAAAGCCATTTTTGGCACAGGCTCAGTTCAGAACCACAGCTCGAGTTGGAAGAGCCAACAGACAAAAAAAAAAAACCTGCAAATATTTTCCATAACATCTTAAATCAATATCGTGGGCAAATTTGAATATTCACTGAGACTAAATTTATCTAAATATCTATTGTGAAGAATTTTCTTGGCACTGTACTAAACCTAGAAATTGTCTGATACCATCATTAGAGTTTGTTCTAATTAATCACCCGTGTCCTAGGGTACATGCTTTTGTCTGGCTGTATTGAATGAAGGACCAGCAACAGATATTTCCGCTTCAGAAACAACATTTATGTGCCATTCTGGCTTTTTCCTTCCTTCTCTTTTTGGAATTTAGCTTCTGAACCACAACGTGCACAGAGAGGAGCCTGCACTGGAGCTGGCTTTGCATCCCAAATGCAGTGACAGCCAATTACCTGAGCTGCTGAATCAATCACCAATGCCAATTAAATTAAAGTCGTGCTTTTGTTGTGTGTTTGAAGCACCCAGCCAGCCTCCAGGAAACGTGGTGTGGAATGTGACAGACTCCAGGGTTGTGCTGAGCTGGGAGGAGGTCAGAGCCATGGACAACGAGTCCGAGGTCACGGGCTACAAGGTCAGTGGGGACAGAGCTGGGGACAACCCAGGGCTGGTATTTCCTTGTCTGTTTGCATGGTCAGAGCATGCACAATCCCACCCCTAAACCATTTCACTGGGGTCTCCTTTTTAGGGATTTTAAATGGTGTTTTGACAGTGTCTCACCATTAATGTCCCTGAATCCCCTTTCCTCCCCATGCTGGCATTGCTCAGCTCCTGGGATCCCACCCACACCTGGATCTGAGAGCATTTAAACATGTACCACATCCATAACTCTTATTTTAAATGTGTAACACTTACCCAAATGGATAAAACTTTGAAAGAAACCAAAAGCATTTAGCCTGATGGACGTAGCTTCCATTGCTGGCCAGGTGTATTTATTATATTTATTATATATTATCACATATATTAAACTGATATTTTTAAACCTTTCTCCTCTTACCTGCTGTGGGCCATGCTCATTTCCCTGACAGAAATTACCCAGTTGCACTTGCTCTACATCTGACCAGCACACAAATGTAGAAGTGTTTAAAAATGTCATGTAAAGTATGTGTAAAAGAACAGCTGAGGATGCTCCTGCTAAGCTCTGTACAGCTGTATCCCACATGATATAATCCTGAATAAAAGGTTTAGGCTGAAGATCTGATCACCCATCAAGTTGTATTGGCAAGAAGTACATGTTTACAGCTTGTTCCAGTGTCCCGTTATTTCTGATTATTGTAATAAAAATAATACAGAATACGTGTTAGCATCCGTTGTGCCGTTTGAAATCAAATCTGGAATAAAAGGCAAAAAAAGTTGGAAAATTAATGAAAATGAAAAATGAATGAAAAACATTCCAAAAAAACGTTTTGAGTCAGTGTTCAAAAGAGAACACTGACGTTCCCTTCTTCCCTTAAATACAACTCCGCCCTGGAACACTAACCAAAAACCCCATCCTTTCCTCATGCCGCCACTGTGAGGGCTGGAGCGCGCTTGGCGGGGCAGGGCGTGCTGAGGCTGTGCTGTGTCGCAGGTGCTGTACAGGAGCGGCGGCCAGAGCGCGGCGGAGGTGCTGACCACGGCCGGCACCACGGCCGAGCTCTGGCTGCGGCTCAAGGACGATTATTTCATCGAGGTCAGAGCCACCACGGAGGGGGGAGATGGCAGCAGCAGCGAGCAGATCCTCATCCCCAGGCTGGCCAGTAGGTTGAACCACTTCCCTTGGTCCCAGCTTGTCTGTGCTTCCTTTGGTGATGGGAGGGGGGAAAACCTAAAATTAATGTTTAGATGTGTGTGGTGATAAGGTAATAAAAGGAAAGCAATTAAAATCTTCATGCCCTTATGGCATGGCAAACTCCATTCTGCTGAACTGGTGAATTGCCATGTAAATTGGTATTGAAAATGTTACCTTTTTTTTAAAACTATTACCTTGAAAGCAGACTCACAGAATTATTAAGGTTGGAAAAGACTTCCAAGATCATTGAGTCCAAACTTTGACCAAACACCATCTTGTCAGCTAAACCAGAGCACCAAAACCATCTCTGTAATTTTTAAATATTTCTCGTATTTTTATACAGAAAATCTCTAGTGCTTGTAAGAAAAAAATTACAGTAATTTTTGCTTGGCATCCAGGAAGAGTAATAATGTGGCACAGCAGATACTTATGCTTTCATTTAATCCTGAATTCATTTTTTTCCTTTGTCACAGGTATGGATGCAAGAGGTTCTGGCCCATCAGTCTTGAGTATCTTCAGTGTCTCCAGCTTCTTAGCAACAATATTTTCCTTGACCCTTAATTCTGTGTTGTGGTGATAACATTTGCATTTGCTGGGGGAAAAAAAAAAATGGGTTACTAAAGTGCTTTTTTAAAAAAAACTGCAGTGGTTAATGCATGGTTTTTTTCTTCTATCCTGACGTGTTTTTAAATTCTTTATATTTCACTGTAAGTTGAAGTAAAAAATACCATGTAAAGTTTAGCAAATCCTTTAAAAGAAAAAAAAATTGGTTACTAAAGTGCTTTTTTTAAAAAAACTGCAGTGGTTAATGCATGGTTTTTTTCTTCTATCCTGACGTGTTTTTAAATTCTTTATATTTCACTGTAAGTTGAAGTAAAAAATACCATGTAAAGTTTAGCAAATCCTTTAAAAAGGAATCTAAAATGCCTTAATACTTGAACCAAAGGAGTTTACATGTTACATACTTCAGATGCAGTGTTAAGAGAGGGTGAGGGATGGCACTGTGAGGTCAGGGCGAGGAGGGCGAGTGAGAAACAACATTTTTGCAGCAGCCCTGAATTGTTGTGCGTCTGTTCTGCATTGCTAAAATAACATTTGACGTGGAAAAGATGAAATCAGAGCTGTGGCTGTTACCAGCTGGAGGGTAACACGACCACCAAGGCAGTGCCATCACCCAGGAGTTGGGATCGCTTTCCTGCTGCCCTTTGTGGGAGTTGCTCTAAATCCCAAAAGAAATCTCCTTCAAAAGAAGGAAATCCCAAAAGAAATCTTCAAATAAATCCCATCTGGAGCAGGGCAAAGGCAGGGCCTCCACTGCTGCTCCTGAGAAATGATCTCCCAGCTGCTGTGATTTGAGGATGTTTTTGTGCACCTTCTCAGTAAATTCTGAAATTCATGTCCTCATCTCCCCACCTTGCCTTTCCTAACCAGGTTCTCTGTTCATAACCAAACTCTCCCACGCTGAGGGCGATGTGCTTGCCCTCCTGCCAGTGCTGCAGGAGCTGAGGTGCCCAGCTGGCAGCCCCGGCGAGCTGCAGGGGCACCATGGCCTTGAGGGACAGACACCCCTTCCCTCCCTCCCTTGTGACCTGGTGCTCCCAGACATGCACCCCAAATTCTCCTGCTCATTTCTCTGCCACACTGCACTGCAAACACCCTGAATTCAGACTTGCAGCCAGACCTCTCCTTCCTGATGCTCTGGAACCAGTTCTGAACTGTTCCACCTGCTCTGGCTCTCAGCTGCACCCCGCTACTGTCACATGAGCCTGGGAAGTTCATGGCAATATTAGGATATTAAAAAAATGATACAACAACACTTCAGACTTGCTATTGAAGAGAAATCTGTGCTTTCTTTCATGGCAGTAAATTAAAGATACATTCAGCCTGGTCCATTTGACTTCTGGAGTTGTGGCATCAGTCAAATCAGCCTTTCAGACACCTTTTAGAGAGGTCACAGCATCCCTGCTCCAGCACGTGTTCACATGACATAAATCATTTCCTCTTAAAGACTGGGGTTTTAAATTTCACAATACTGTTACAACACACAGACATACAAAGGGAGAACCAGGATTAATAAAACTATGGTAGCACTGTAGAAAAAATACCTTGATATGCACTCAGCTGGCAGATGAGCTCCAGATGAGACAAAGTGCTGCTGAGGAAAGCAGGAGCTGTATATACTGTACATAGAGAGCTATAAATGAGTTTAAAATTAGTTGCTTTTCCATGTGGCTGACCAGTGTTGTTTTCAGACACTTGCAAACAGGGGGGTGGGTGGGACATGGAAACCCAGGTGTTCCTAGTGAGTAAATAGTTCTATTTCATGCAACAAAAGGTGACTCTTTCTCTTGTTTCAGAAAATTCTAGTCCAGGTTCCTGTACTGCCCATTTTTCATGCACTTACATTGTATTATTACTTGATTTCTAGTTCTATATCTCCATGAGATATGTACCCAGTACCTTGTTTCATATTGAAAAGGTTGAAATTTATCCTTGAACTTCCAGTTGTGTGTGTATCCTATGGTTATCTGTATGCATTCTTTTCTATTGCTCTAATAAAATATTTATTACATAGAGGGATAATAGAGTATCTCAAAGTGTTATTGCTTGTTCCTATTACATATTTGCACACGGGGGTTTAATAAATCTAAAAATGGTTGTGCTCAAGTTTCTGAGCTCCACCTCTGCCTGCAGGTTTGCAGCAGGAGGGGCAAAAATCCACCTCTACTTCCCATCTATCCAATCAGGCTGTTTCCTCTTCCCTATAATGTAAAAAAAACCCCACTGTAATTATACTGAAGAAGAGTCAGTTTTTTATAATAATGTATTCAGTGTGTCACTATTTAGCATTAAATTTCAGCTCCTGTTTGCTGCTGCAGTTGCCTGTTCCTTACACACTGCAGCTTCCCATAAAACCTGAGATTTTCCAGCACTAAAAACCTTTTTCTTGGGAACACAGGCACAGCACAGCTATTTACTTTAAGCTTTTAAAGTGTGGGTTCTACCTGCATAACAGGGAGCTGATCCAGATGCTGCAGTAAGGGTTAATAATGATCCCAACAAATCACAAGTGTGTACTTACACACAATAGTGGAGTAGTTTTTCTGGAGTAAATCAGGATTTTCCTGTCAGATGGTTGTAGGTGGACACTCCTGCCTTGCTCTGCCTCCCCCAGTGTCCAGAGTAATCTTCCTTTAAACTGATCTCTCTGTCTTCCTCCTGTCATGTAAATGCAGCTCAGGGTTATTTGCATTAATAAAAGTGTCTTGGTTCTCCAGTGAGTTGATAAAAAACAGGCTGGCATTGGGAAGGTGCAGGAGGAGAAGGTGGAGAGGCAGTAAGGGATAATCCTACCTCTTGCAGGCATTTCCAGAGCAGCTCCTGTGACCATCCCACATTAGCAACTCAGTCCTGCGGTGAAAAAAAATAATAAAAGGAAGAAAAATACTAATGAAAAATGTGACTAAAATTATACAAGAACTGCAGGTGGTGGGGAAGGTGGTTCTGCCATTCCAGTGGACTTGGGCTTCCCCGAATAACCAGCACTTTGTCACATCTAATATTTGAAATCTCATAAGAATGGTAGGCTTCAGTCACAGTTTTAAAAATTGCATCCTTTTCAATTCCCCATCCAACATCAGAGCTGTATTCTAAAGCCTGGATTTCTCAGAGGTACTTGGAGAAAGAATTTTTTTAAAAGCCAACTTTTCCTTTGAACAATTTACTGTGGGATATGTTACAAACATGCAGGATCCTCTATGAATACAAAATGAGTTAAGAACTAATATCACTTCAGGCCAAAGAAATATTGGAGATCTCTATTTTCTACTTAATTTGCCTTTCAGTGGTGGCAGGCAGATGTGGGCAGTGCCTGTCAGGTTATATCTGTTATGTCTTAATAACAGACAATAAAGCAAGCTGTCCAGCATGAGGGAGTGCATTCATCTGACAGCTCTGTCTGAAATAAATAACAATGGAAAATTGTGAAAATAAAATGAGTTTGTAAACAGGCCCTGGCTCTCTTAGGGGAAACAACCGCCTCGATTGTTTTATGCTAATGCTGTGAACTGCAAATCAATAAAAAGGGATGTGTTCAGCTCAGACAGACCTGAGTGCACCTTCTGCAGCTTGATCAGGGCTGATGGATGGAGAGAGGCACTTGGAACCTGGGAGCTGCCAGGGATGGGGGATGTGGAGCCTTCAGCAGCTCTGGGAGCAGCCTGGTCCTCTGGGAAAAGGGATTTCCTGACAATCCCACAGCTCACAGCTTGGGGCTCTGAGGAGGAGGGAGCAGCCCAGGAAAGAGGACAGAGTGTCTCATTTTCCAGGCTGAACTCACAGAATCACAGAATCACTGGTTGGAAGAGATCGAGCCCAGCCCAGCTGAGCAGAGGCACCTTTCAGGTGAGGTGTTGGGGCTGGCTTGGATCGATGATCCTGAAGGTCTCTTCCAGCCTGGTCATTCTGTGAACTCCTACTCAGCAGCCCCAGCAAGCTCTGTTGCAGTTATAAAAGCCTTACCTTTGGCTTGGAAGTGTTTCCAGAGGTGGCTGAGGGTGGGACACCCCACTGGCACCGCTGGGCATCCCCTCCAGGACAGTCCTGTGCCAGCTCTGCCACTCTCTCCTGCTGGCAGGTGGTGCCAGAGCCAGGGGACTGTCCCCAGGAGATGCCCTCAGAGGGCACCAGTGTGTCTGTGCACGAGTGCTTGCCACAAACACAGCCCACTGTCCCTCTCAAATAACCCTGCACCAATCTGGGCCCATTTCCCTGTTTTTGTGCCAGTGGCTGTGGGTGCCAGTCCTCTGTCCTGGCTCTCAGATGCATCCCAGAGCTGCCCCCAGAAGTTTGGTGTTTCAATAAACACTCTCACCTTTCCTTTGGCTGCTCTTGCAGAGCTGCCAGGTTGCAGTGTCTGCTGTGCCCTCGTTGGAATTCATACCCTGCTCTTCGCTTGCTTTGGGTTTGAACTCTGTTTTCAGACTTCACAGTTTGTGCATCAGAGTGTTTTAGTATTAGAATTTCACAGGACCTTCATGTGCATCCTTCCTTTGCTTTTTCCATCCTTAAGGGTCAAGAAAACCTGATAAACTCAACTTGGAATTAAATTTCTTTTCTTGAACTCCTCACTGATCTTTTTGAGGTCAAAAAGTGTCTTTGAAACTCTTTTTTTTTTTTTTTTTTTTTTTTTCAAATGCACAAATAAAGAAGACAAGCCTGTAACCCCATGCAGCATTACTGAGACACTTTCTTCCCAATGTACCCAAGATTATTTTCTTACCCTTTAAGAGCATAATTAGTCCTGTGAGGCCTGGACCATGCCTGCTCTTTGTGCTGTGCTCTCCATTCCTTCCCAGTGATTAAATCCCTTGGGGGGAGAGCATCAAGGCACTGGCAGAGGCTGAAAAAGGAAGAATCAAAAGCATCCCGTTGGAGCCTGTGAAAGGATGCAACTTCGGGATGTTCATTGCCTCAGCCTGGGGCAATTTAAACTCAAAACAGCTCCTAGGACAGTGGGACAGCCAAAAATGTCCATCAGGAAAGAGAAACTTCTGGGTGAGCCCAACTCCTTGCTGCCTGCTCAGCCCTGATCCTCCCAAATCCTGCACTCCTCTGGTGCAGAACTGCAGGAGAGGGACAGGGATCTGCTCCATCATGAGCCAGGGGTGCAGGACTGGACTGTCCCAGCACACAGGGAGGGTTGGCATCCCCTGGGGCAAAGGTGGGACCTGAACCCAGCTGCCAAAGCACGTGGCCATGGATGGAAATGCACAATAAAAGTGATGCCTTTGCACAAAAGCCATGGGCTGTCACTACAGGACATGAAACAACATGATGTGGACTTGCTGCTCTTCCCAAGGTAAAAAAGAGACCTTTTATTTTCTGACTCTAACATTTATAGATTTCCAAAAATGGCAGTGGATTGGAGGGTGAAAGTGCCACCTCTCCAATGACACTGGACAAACCAACAGTCTATTAAAATTCTCCTCCTCCATGAAAAAAATGTAAAACAATAAGTTATTTACATCAAGCGTGTGAGAAAGCTCGTTACAAAAATATAAACACCAGAAGACTTAGAAAAACTTAAAAAATCAGAGCAACAATGGGCAGCTCCAGAGGGGCTCCCTGCTCCCACAGCATCCTCCTGCTCAGGGACACGGGGCCTTGGGAGCCTCCTGATGCTGCAAAGGGAGGATGGGACTTCCAGGAGAGCTGCAGGTGGGTTTTGTTTGCTGGGACTGTTCCCCTGAGCCTGGAGCACCCAAAGGCTCTCCCTGAGCCAATTCCTTCACAAGGTGGGATCTGGAAAGGTGTCCATTGGGATTGCTGTCCCTGGGGGATCTCTCTTTTGTGCTGCAGCACAAGCAATGGTCTCTCACATCAGGTAAAAGCACAAAAAAGTGTCAGAGAAAACAGGGGAAAGGCCTGCCTATCCTGCCCCTGATGATAGAAAGAATAAATCATTTTTTCAGCACCTGTAAAGGAGTCTGAAGAGGACATGTGTTTAACAAGAATTTCCCTCATTAGCAATCCAAGGAGGGCCACGCTTAAGGCAGACAAATAATTTAATTTTTGTCACACTTCCTAACATTGCCACCAAACTGAGGCATTTACAGTCACCCTTGTCACAACACTAATTATCTATTTGAATAGCAGAGCTCTCTGCTGATTGAATGAGTTCTGCAGTGAGAGCAGATCATTTCAGCAGCAGCATCTGATCATCATTGCTCTTTGGATATAGGATGTAAATAGACTATAACGACAAAAAATATGGCTTTGGTACCTTTTCAGCAGCTTCAGACGAGATGGGGGAGCTTCTGCAGCAGCCAAAAGCATCAGTTCATGGTCTGGAAAACAATGTCCTGGGGGTTTGTGTTGCCTTGGAAACGTGAAAAATAAAGCACCATTAATTACCTATTTTGAAGCAAGCAGTGTATCCAGGGCTGAGGGCTGATCCCAGGCTAATGAATCCCTCACCCCAATTTCTGCAGCCTTGGGCTGATCAATCAGCCCTGCTGATCCAGGGCAGGGCTGAGGCACAGCAAAGCTCTGCCAAGTTTTCCTGCTGGCTGTGATTCCAGAGTGGCACCAGGAGCTCCCAGGGCAGTGGTTCCTCTTGCCTTCACATCCACGACCTCAATAACAACTTCAGCTGGTTGGTTTTTATAATAAATGTACTTTTTCTTCAAGGAGGCACTGGCAGGCCTGATAAACATCCAGGAAAACACATGTGCAAGCCCTATATAAATCCAATATATGCATACATATATATATGTGTGTGTATATATATAGATATATACGTATATAGATATAGATATAAATATATAATTATATATATTTATTGTAGTTATTTATTCTCTATTGTGTATTTATTGTATTTATTTATTTTCTATTTATTTACTTATTCATTATTAATTATTCTAATTTTAATTTTTATGTTATATTATATTATATATTATTATATATTACATATTATATATTATGAGTAATAGATATTATATTATGTATTTTTAAAATTTTGTTTATATGTATTTTCTCTAGATAAAAACCATTCTGGTAGTCCTGGCTACTGGCACAGAACCAGGAGTTCAGCCAGACCTTCTGCTGTCATTCTACCCAAAATACTGCCAAAATCTTTACTGTTACATCTTCTCTATAATAACTTTTAAGTGGAATTAATAATTTTTATCTACAGACTGGACGTGCTGTTTATTCTCCCTCTAGCACTGGTGCTTTGGTGCTAATTTTATAATTATGAAACATAACTCTATATGATAACTCTGTGAAATAACTCTAATAATAAATAAATCAGTGAAACTGGAATCTGCCTCTTCTTGTAGGAGGTTGAAGTTGTCATAAAAGTTTCTTTTGGGAATGCTCCACCCCCCTGGCAGCACAGCCCAAAGCAATCAGTGAAAACTTTAGGCACAAAAAGCATGGGAGGATAAAAATAACGCCAGAAATTCTGAGATCTTGCCTGCAGGACAAGTCTGGGGCACAGCCACCTCCCTGGAAAAGCCACTTTCATCTTGTATCACACTAAGCAAATGCTATTTTTATATTGGTCCCAGCTATTTTAAGGGAAAAAAAATTGCTTAAAAAGGACACTGGAAGACAACCCTTTCCTTTGGTGAGCATCCACTCCTAAATGAGCTGTTTACAGCATAATTTGCAGTTTTCTTTTCTCTCTCCAGTTTTCCTCAGGACTAATGCCAGTGGCAATCTCGCTGAATCTCCTGACTCTTTCTCGAGGTTAAACTGGCTACAAGAGAACCAGATCAAAGGGAAAGAAAAACTTTGTTTGGGAAGCACAAAAATATTTACATAACACAAGATAATCCAGAACTCCTCAATTCTACCATGCAGACATGCTTGTAAAAGCAGGTTTTAAAACTGGCCATTTTTAGTTCAGCTGGGGAGGAGAAAAGGGATTTTATAGCTCATGTATATGAGCTAAGAGGAGGGAGACAAGGCTGGAAATCAGCTTGTGATGCAGCTAATTGAAAAGATCCAGAGCTTCCAGGGTTTCCTGCCTGGAGCAGAAGAATCTCTTGGAGCCATTTTGATGTACAAGAGGAAAAGAGAATAAAGTTTCCCACCACAGACAACTGACTGGAAATGGCAGCCAGAAACAACTGGATGGGACAGGCAGAGCTTGGGAAGCAAGACAAGAGCTTTGTTTCAACCTCCTCTGAGCTCCTCAGCTGCAACCATCAATTTTGGCAGCAGACTATTAATAGACTGCTAATAGACTATTAATATCTCATGAGAGATAACACAGATTGAACTGGGGTTGGCCACTGCAGTAAAAAATTAGAGACTTTTTTTTCACAAGATATTTCTCAAGAATTCACCTCTTTCTGGCCAGCTCTGGTAAACTCAAAGTGGAGAGTTCAAAAGATTTGTTGATATTTATTCTACTGAGTTCATCAGAGAGGAGAGTTTCTGGCCAGCTCTGGTAAACTCAGACAAAGTGGGGAGTTCAAAAGATTTGTTGATATTTATTCTACTGAGTTCATCAGAGAGGAGAGCCTCTCTGATGTGCTGGAGCCAAACCAAACCATCAATGTTTTGATATCAAACACCCACTTGTGCCTGCCCTGGGAGGAGCAGAGCTGTCCCTTCTGCACTTAATTAGCTGTCCTGTGGGAAGAAAGGAGAAAGGGCTTGCTTTAAATGAGAGCCACTTGGGGAAGGCTTTGCTCAGAAGATGAGAGCTCTGTGATGTTCTGGAGCTGTTGGGGCAGAGCCCATCTGGGCTGGGTGAGCGCTGCCAGGGCTCAGGAGCGCTCCACGGTGCTTGCTCGGATGGAAAAGGTGACTGAGGGCTCAGAGTGCTGCCATGTGAGCATGAACACCGTGAGAAAAAGCCCCCCTGAGAGCCAGGCATTGCTTCCAGCACCTCCTTTTCCTTGAGGAAGTCACTCCTGCTCTTGGAGTCCGAGAGGAGATTCTGCAGCCTGGGGCCACTTCCCTGATTAACTGGAGTTTGTGCTAGAAAGTGTGGGATGGGGTCAGGCCCCTCCTCAGGGGCTTCTAACCAAATATCTCTTGATTTTGTTGAAGCCTCATGGGTCAGAATTCTCCCTCACACCTGGGGAGCATGAACACCCAGCTGCATATTTGGGATGAAAGCCCAGATTTCAGAGACCATGGTTTGATTTCTAGGCCTGCATCATCTGCTCATGGGCTCCCTTACATACAGCCACAACTTCAAGACTGAATTGCTGAAAATCAGATATAAATCCCATTTTTTACCCCATTCCTATGAAGTTTCAATGAACTTCCAATATTCCACGTACTCTTTTCTCCAGTCCCAGCCCAGCTGAGGTGCAGCCACGTGAGTCCTGCCATTCCCAAAGCAGCTCCTGACTCCCTGCTCCTACTGGGGCAGCACAGGGCTGGGACCAGCTCCTAAGGAGAGCAATTGCTGATGGAATTCATGATGTCTCCTGTGGCCAAAATAACCAGACAAGCTTATAAATTTAAGCAGACACTATGAGGGACAATATGCTTAAAATGTTGGATTATATGGTAGTGGCATAGAATGGGAAAAAAATTGAAATTAGAAGAGAATAAAAAGAGAAACAAAGAAATATTGAACATTTTGTCTATTTCATCTGTCCATAATGCCTCATGTGTTGCTTTAAGGATTCAAGAGAGGTTCAAGGGAGATATTTGAAGTGCCAAGAAAATATTATTTGTTGGTGAGCCCCACCTGCCCAGCAGCTCCTGTACATGGGCTTGAAGGGCATTTTTCAGTGGTGATAAGGAAAGAAAGCATTTGAACAGAGAACCACAGAATCATTTAGGGTAGAAAAGACTTTTAAGATCATCAAGTCCAACCATTAACCCAGCACTGCCAAGGTCACCACTAAACCACGTCCCCAGGCACCACATCTATGCCTCTGTTAAATCCCTCCAGGGTTGGTGACCCCACCACAGCCCTGGGCAGTCTGTTCCAGGGCTTAACAACCCTTTCAGGGAAGAAATTCTTCGTAATATCCAATCTAAACCTCCCCTGGCACAACTTGAGGCCATTTTCCCTCTCTTATGGCTTGTTACCTGGGACAAGAGATATCTATTTCCCACTTTGTGTAGAACACTGAATTTTGTGAGCATGGGAACTCGGACACAGAGATGCTCAGATGATCAAAGGGCACTGGAGCTTCACTGCTCCAGAGAGAAAACCTTCCCCTGCACACCTATGGCAGGACAGGACTCCCAGCTCATGAATTCAGGACTTCTTCACTTAAATATGAGGACAAATACATAAAACACACACCCAGAAACCTGAGGGAGTGAGGGGCTGGCTTCTCAACACACCAGCAGCAGAGATGCTGCTGATTGCCAGGCTGCAGATGGACACTGCATTTAGAAATTAAACTGTAAGTCATTGGCTGTTGGGGTTTTTTTACAGCATCAGTCAGGTTTTGTGTCTGTGGGAAACTTTTCCTCAGAGAGGCTCTTTTCACAGACACAGCAGGGATGGAGGTAACAGCATGAAATGAGAGAGCTTGAAAAGCAGCGGCGTGCTGCAGGAAGCCCAGCATTTGCATGTTAAGCTACATCTATTCCCTGAACGCTCAGGCACATGAAAGCAAGCCTGGATTTTGGTTAGCAGCAGATCTGCTCGCCGCAGCCTGAATTTAAAGGTCAGGGATGTTTAGAGCTGGGGTTTTTTTGCACTTAGCTGGAGCAGAGTTCCACGGGAGGAGACGCCGTGCCGGGACAGCAGGGCACGGTCCTGTCTGCAGCACAGTGCCTTGACATCAGCCCCTGCCTCCCAGTGCCAGTGGCCCTGATTCACTGGGATGTTGTAGGAGAGACATTTCTCTGATACCAGTGACCTTAACAAGAGCTTTTCAGCGCTTGTCAGGCTCTGACAGCTGAATCCTTTTAGGCACGTAAATGCCGCGTGAGTGGAAAGCAGCCGAATGAAACCTTTTTCCCCAAAAACACAGCCCTGAGGGAAGTATGAGACATTCAAACTCAATTCAAACCTGTCTCATCTTCAGAAATTAAGCTGATTTTGGACCAGGCTGAAGCTTTCCTACCTGACATGGCAATTCTGCTCTTTGGCTTCTCCCCACGTGGCTGGAGGGGCTGGCACCAGGGCTGCGGGCATGGATGTTCAGCTCTGCCTCCCGCTGCTCCTCATCCTCCTGTGACACCCCGATGAACTGCCAGGCATGGCAGGGCTGTCATCCACACCCCCGAGCTCCCCAGGACACTGTTTCCTGCCTTGCTTTGGCATCCAGGAGCGGGAGATAAAGAATAAAATGATGACCCTTGTCATCGCCTTCCAAACGAGCCACTCTGATGTGGCTGCGTGTTTGAACAGTCAGGGCAGGGGCAGACACACATGCTGGATTTACTGAGATAAATGTTGGTCTCAGCTGTTGAATTCCTGGTGCTGATGAAGGCTGCAGAAAAATTGTGTGTATGCAGAGTGGATAAGAGATGAGGGCTTGCTGTTTCCTGCCAAGAGATAAAGGACTGGAGTGACTGCTGCTTTGTTTGGGTTTGTGATTAGATTGGCATGGCTCGTGTCTTAGAATAGGTGAGCAATTAAACAGCAATACTAGCCATGATCCTTGGATTCACCTGAAATGCACTGGGAGCTGGTGGGGAAGGGCCCCTGGAGGGACTGATCTGACCCCAGGCAGCAGTGCACACCCTCCAGAGGGTTTTTATTTCAGCTCTTCTGGACTGGTCATTTATCTGATGCTGGTGAAGTGGCACATGGCTCCATCTCCTCTGGAGAGGGGACACCACTTCTGAAGCCAAAAGGGAGGGAGAGATGGGCACAGACCATGGAATGACACCCCAGCACTGAGAGTGGAGGCAAAACCCCCTCAGATTTCCCAGCACAGCTGCACTCAGTGGAATTTAAAAGGCCCCTTCCAAGTCCCCTCACCTTCCCCTCTGGGTAGAGACATGATTTCCCACGGAACTGAAGGGAAGGCCAGCCCCAACAGCATCACTTGAAAGGTGAGCTTGCCTTTCTCAGAAGCCCTGGAGGTCCCTGCTCAGCGCTTCCCTGGCGAGCTCGGCTCCGACAGCCGCGGCTCCCGGTGCCACCCGTGCCACACCTGGGGGACAGGGACAGGCAGCTGGCATCACCGAGCCACCAGGCTGGCTCAGCAAGGCAGAACAGCCACATGGGGCTCTGCCAGACTCAGCTTCTGGCCTCGCAGGTCCCTTGCATGAATGCATTTGTGCTTTGCTCTGCTGCCTCCACAAGCACTGCTGGTGCTGAGAGCATCACTTATCCCAGTGAGGGACATGACAGAAATTGCTGGGAACAATTTTTAGCTAGTTGCTGTATCCAAATAAGTCCCTTGTCTTATTTTTGGAGTAAATTTTTTGCCTGTAAACCTCCCACCCAAGGGCAGCACCTTCCATTACTGCAGTCCCTGGGGCATCCCTGCGGGACAATCAATATTGGACATTGTGAAATCTCGGGGATTTTCTCTGCCACCAGCCCCAAAGCACCTTGAGAAATTCCATTTGTCTGCTTCCCAGAGTGTCACTGCAGCAGGTATGAATGTGTACCTCTGTCACATAGTCTGGACAGGCCCTGCTGAAGAGGGAGGAAGGGGAAAGGAGGTTTTCCTTTTCTCTCTCTGCCTTCACACCTGCCTGTGGCATCTGATGCTAATTGCATTCACCTCTTACCTGAGCCTTTTATCTTTTCCTTTTCTGGGACTCCAATCCTACCAAGGACAGCTGAAATCCCCAGAACTCTTCTCCTCCTCAGCTCTGTCCTGTCTGTCCTGTAAGTTACCCAAATTTTACTGCTGCATTCAGGGTTCAGAGCAGAAGTTACATAAAGCTGCAGCACCTCTGCAAAGGAGAACTGATCCCTCAGAGGGGATGAGATCAGTTGTAGCTCTCAATGACCAACTGAAATGGGCTTTTACCAAAAGTTTCAAAATGCAGAAAATAAGTTTGACGTACCTATGAATGAAAATATTGCTGGTTACATTTAAATGCATTATCCCATGAAAAATGTGGTCATACTCCATTTAAACATGTGACTATCTCAGGATTTAGTGCATCTGCTGAAAATTTTCATCACAAAGATAAAAAACATTTAAAGGCTTTGAATGAGAGCTGCTCACCTGTAGCACCCTCATTGCTCAGATTGCTCAGATCTCAGGCACCAACAGCTCCACATCCTCCAACACCTGAACATGGAGTCAGGGAAGGTTTCCTTTGGGAAGAGTTGAGAGAAACAACAATCACAGGTATGGTTGAGTTAGGAACTCTAATGTCTGCTTGATTTTGGGCACATCTGTAATTCATGTTTAGAATTCAATTATTTACATAATTGACAGAAATGTAAAAGCAAATAATAAAACAGAGTGAAAATATTTGTGGTTTCTTATGGCAGTGAAACACAACTTCAAAACAGCTTTAAAAATGAAGGCCAACATTATTTTGATTTAGATTTAGATTATTTAGATTATTTAGATTTAGATTATTTAGATTTAGAGCTTTAGAGCTCTGTCTAATAGACAAGCAGGACCAGAGTCTGAACTGGGAATTCTTCTCCTGACACCACATTGCCTTTGGGTGTGGAAGCCAGAAAATGTATCTGACTTCTTTCCCAAAATCTGCCACAGGCAACAGAGATCCCAGCCCACACAAAGGGCCCCTCAACGACCATCCACCTGATCCTTTTCTTACAGATATAGGGAGCAGGGCAAACAAAAGACAGAACTGGAGGCTGATGTGTGCTCTGTTTCATGATTCAGTGTTACCTCAGTCCTCCCACCACGCCTGCTCTGGTGAATGGAGGAGCACGTGGGGCTGAAAATTACCAAGCAGGTGTTTAAAAGATATCTGTAAGCAGTTCTGCTATAGTCTAATTAGTGCTCTAATACACATTACAGTGCACAGTCATCATTATTTCCTCTTCATTAGCTGCTGAAATATAACACATCTTTAAAAAAAAAAAAAAACTAACCCATTTTCCTTTTTTTTTTAATTTAAAAAAACCCAAGAGCCTGTTTCTGCCATTACCATAACAAAGGCAATAGGAATATGATTAATGCACCCATCCAAGCTATGTGCACTGTACATTAAAGGCACCATCTCAGCCTAACGTGAGCTCCCTCACTCTAAGACATTTGCACTTGCACCAAAGGAAATGTTTGGAAAGGAAACAACAGAAGAATGAATCTTTTCTCCTAAAAATGAAGAATCTTATTCTTTGCAAAGAGGGAGGCCACACACCCAGCAGAATGCACCCAAATTGTTCAAGGCATGGTCTGAGAGGGACAGGAGATCTCTGTCCTGTGGTAAGGGCAGTCAGTGCCAGCTCTGCACAGTTTGGGATATTTTGGTGGTGATGGCTCTCTCTGCCCCAGCAGGCAGCTGCAGGATGCAGAAATTGCTGAAATGTGGCCATTGCCCCCAGCTCCTCAGAGCTGCAGGACTGCAGGGTCCTGGCCAGTCCCACACATCCCAACCCCAGCCCCAGCAACACGGACACAGGGAGCTGCTCTGCCCAAAGTCCTCAGGAACTCCTCCTGCCTTTGGGCATTCCTCATACAGACCCCACTGGGATCACCTGTGCCAAGGAAAAGGTTTTCTCCAAGCCTGTGGGCCAGGTTTCTTTAGTGGTGCAGCAGATTTGGTTGTTCCAGTCAGACAGCTGGGGTACAGCACACTCCCTGCAGAGCCTTTGGGATAATCTGGGGGATTGGGTGGGAGATCCTTTCTTCCATGCCTGTGCACACTGGACACCCTCACAAGTCACCACAGCATCCCTAAGACGAGATATCCCTTTTCCACCTCCAAATTTAATTCTCCATCAAAAGCTGGAAGTCAGGATGAACTCAGCAGAGGGCACAGCAGCTGAGGAAGGAACATTTTTCTGCCTGCTTGGCCTCTGACAGCAACCCTTTAATTACAGCAAGTTTTCAGCAAATCCCTGATCGTTCCCAATCCCTCAAACTCAACTTGAAGCTTCTCAGCAGCTCCACTCTTCACCTTCTGTGACAGAGCAATGACAGATGTTCCCAAACTGATCCCTTATGAAACATAACACCACGTCTATAATGAGCCTTTACTGCAACAACAGATTTTACTCTTCCTCTAGAGATCTACAGAAATCTGGCCAATTTTAGACTAATTCAAGCTCTGGGGAGCAAGAAAACCCCAAAGTTGGTGCTGATGATGAAGCTGGTGAAGCAGCAGAGACTCAGAGCTGTGGGGCTGTGCCCTCTGAGCTGCTCTGCTCCCAGCAGCCAGGCAGGTGGGGATTTACACCTTGAGATAAAAGGAGCGAATTCACACCCAGCTGAGGCTCAGGGGTGTCTCACCTGTGCCTTGGAGCTACAGAGCCTGGTCCCTATCAAAACTTCAATCAGCTGGAAAAGCCCTAGGATTTTCCAGGGATATTTCTGGCCCTGGGCTTGCAAAAGCCCCCAAAACAAAAACCAACACCCCAAGTGATGGATGCCAGGGCAGGGAAAGTTTTGTGTGCCTTCACTTTAAAGACAGGGGAGCAGCAGCAAATAGGTTAAACAATTTAGCCCAGGTTGTTCAATAAGTGCTTTGCAGAGCCTGGGTTGGGATCTGGAGATCTTGTCTCCTGTTATCGACTTGATTTAACATTGCTGGAAACACCTTAATTATTTTGTTTTGTTGTTCCAAAGAGCTGAGCATAGGAAATAGTCTAAAGCCCTGTACAATGCTGAAAAGAAGGCTTGATGAGATTTTGTTTCTTTTGCTGAGAATACAAAGAGCAAAAGGCTGAAAGTAGATGGGCCACTGAGTTCTCATGGTTTGGTTTTACAGGTTGTTTTTCCTTATTTTCATTATTAATCAAAGCCACTCTGAAGTTTCCTAAGGAAAAGGGTAATGGTGTCAAGAAAATTTAGCATGTGCTCGAGATGAATTCAATGCAGCTCTATTACCTGTAGGTCAGCTTGTTT
The DNA here is from genome assembly GCF_017590135.1 of Pyrgilauda ruficollis. NCBI lineage: Eukaryota > Metazoa > Chordata > Aves > Passeriformes > Passeridae > Pyrgilauda > Pyrgilauda ruficollis. The sequence goes on from NW_024508101.1 coordinate 3,028,272, forward strand.
TTTCTTTTAGAGACAAGTTTACATCTCAGCTTAGGGAAACTATTGAACCAGGCACAACAGGAGCTCCGTGCTGCTCCTGGAGCCCCGTTACAGGAGCTGGGAAGAACAGGAGTTTGATAATGTTTTAATGCAGCAAGGACATAGCATTTGATTTATATATTGATCACTCTGTACACAATTAGGGGAGTAAGTGCAAGTCTACAGCTGGTGCAGCTCCTTGCTCTTGTTTTTGGAGTGAATAAAACTGACTGAAGCTGAAGTGAGGGGAAGCAATCATGTTCCCTGACCTCAGCAGTGACACCCAGCAGCAGTCATGAAGCACAAAGGCTTTTTAAAACCATGAAGAAGCTCAGTCCCTTGGAGTTATGCTGACTTCTCTCTTATCTGTGATTGAAAATTATTTTAAATAGATGCTTAAAAAAACCCCCTTATTTTAAAATATTTTTTAATTGAGGTTAACTTCCAGCTTTTAAAAGCCAGAGGAAGAGGACTACTTGCTGAATTTCAGTTCCAGGCACTTTTATATTTGACAGGTAAAAATTGCAAAAAAATATTTCATGCATTTAAAGGCTTTTCTTCCTCATGTCCAGATATTTATATTGTATTCTAATTGCTGATTACTCAACAGACAGAGGTAAATGTCTTTCACCCCAGAGACTTTTGAAGATGTTATTTTGACACGTCCACGCAGACCAACACCCACTCAGCACATCAGGATGTAACTGCAAAATCAATTAATTCAACAGCTATTTCTGCAGCCTGAAGTGTAATTACCCATGAAATGTTGATGGGTTTCAGGATAGCAGAAATTCATCATTTATGCTTAACCTGGCTTGTTTTCCCCTCCCTCCATCCCAGAAGCAGTGCTTGGATGTTCAGGGAGAAGTGATGGATGCAGCTGAGTTGGGTCTCACCCACTCTGGACCAATTCAGGCCATTTTACCCCTCAGCAAGGTGAGGTGGAGCAGGGGCAGCTCTTCCAAACCCCAACAGAACCAACACGCAGCTCCCCCCCAGTGAAACTCCTCGGCAAAGCCTCCTCCTTGCTCCTCTCCCCCCTCTCCTCGGCTTCTCCTCCCGCTGCTGGAGGCTGTTGCTGTGGATGAGGAGTTCCTGCCTGCCCTGCAGGTCTGCAGGAGCCCTCTCCTGCCTCGATGAACACATGCTTGCCCAGCAGCAGCTCCACCACTGCCACATCCCACCTGCAGCACTTCAAGGGCACGCCGTGGGGTGAGGCTTTCAAAAGTCCTCCACACCCCCTGCACGGAGCTGCAGCAAGGAGTTGGCTCCAGTTATGGATGCTGGATATTAACAACAACTCTAAACACAATAATTAATTCATTTATCTCCAACTTACAGTAGCCTTTGTGTAGAAAAGTGTTTTGCGGTTGAATAATTTTAATTTTTTTTAGCTCTATGTAAAACAGGCATCATCAGTATAATCCTTAGAATCTAATAATGATTCCATCAGTGTAAAATCATTATCCTTGGGCAAGAAGGAAACCAATTCAATTATGATGTTGGTTGAAAAATCGAGGGTGAAAAGTTGTAGTACATATTAAACTTGAGGCTGGAAAAGTTGTAGTACATATTAAAATGGTTACTACAAAATTTGTGCATCCAGGCTAACAAATGCTAATATGTTCTTTTGTTACCTTCTAATTTATATGATTCATGTAAGCCCGCAGCAAGAGAAACTTGTTTTAAAATTCATCTACATTAAAAAATAGCAATGCAATGAATTGTAAAGTTATTAGCATTCATGTCTAGTTGTGTTATTAAGCTGTACACATCAAATCGGGTACTACAAGTACAGAAATGTCATAATGAAGTAGAACAGCATTTAATCAGAAGAATTTCTAAAGGTCATCAGAGCATCATATAAATTCATCCATGCATGACAGCACTATGAAATAAATAACTGCAAGAACACTGTAAGAATAAACTTCATTCTGGGAGCTTTGTTTCCAATAGTAGAAGAATTAGCTGAATTTCATGCTGAGAGAACAGCTAACAAAAAATACTGAATTCTGGAGCTTTAATTAATGAAAGACTAATAAGAGGCAGATAAGGAGTTTTCCACAAGGGAGCTAACGAGGTGTGCTCCCTGATATTTTCCTACCACAGCTGATCTCAGGCGTCTCCCTACAACTCAGAGCAAAGTGCTCAGCTCTGTTTTTTCTTCCTCATTAGCCAGATGAGCCCTAAATGATTCCCTTTAAATAACCGACGATTTGTTAACATTTTTGCACTCATAACAACACTTTTAGTGCTCTAGGATGTGTACCATAGGCCTGACAGCTGGCAGCTCCAAGCACTGGAGCTACTTTGATGTCTCATGGCAGGCAGTGACTGGGATGCTCCAGCACGGTCAGAGCAGATGCTGTGCTAGCCCAGGGCCAGGCCCAGCTACCTGAAATCATGTTGAGGTGCACCTTGATCTGCACAAAACCTAATTGATTTCACTGGGTACCTTCCCAGAGCAAAGCTGAGCTCTCAGGAATGAAAGGCACGGGGCTGTGGCTGGGAAGGTGCGCTCCCACAGCCCGGGAGGGGATTCCGTGCAGGGCACACGAGAGTGATGAGCCAGGAGAAATCACTAATTCATCAAAGGCCCTGCATGGATCACTGGCTCTCACCTCATCAGGTGGCCTGGCAGAAAAAGGAGCCCTGAGTTTCCAGCTGCTCCCCAGCCCTGGGGTGACAGGAGGGACGTGTGGGATGAGGAGCTTCCCTTCTTGGAGTGGCCACTGCTGGGCAGGAGCCCTGCACAGGGCACCCCATCCTGTATTCTCTTTGAACAGGATCCCTGGTACATTTTAAAGATGAGGATTGGGGGTTTTGTAATTTTAGTTCTGTGTTAGGATTCAAGCCAACCCTGTTGCTCCTGCTGCAGTAGTTGTGCTGCCAGGAGAGAAAGCAGATAAAACACTTTTCTACCTCCATGGATTTCAGCTGGACAAAGCCCCAAGCACTTAGCAGCCCTTAAAATGGATGTCTGAGCTTTCTCAGCCTAATTGCAAGTGGGAATTTCTCACAAAGCAGCCACTCCTCTCCTGCTGGTCCTCTGAGCTCCTGAGCGTGCCTGAATCTGTGTTGGCCCTTCCCCTCTGACAGGAGCACTACAGCCATGGAGGACTCCCAGAATTTGGCACTGGAGCAGGGAAAAAAATACAGATACTATGTATTTGTACAGTGACAAACCAGCTGGATTATCTGTGTGATTTTGTGCAGCGCCAAGAGGAAAAAAGAACATGCTTTTGTACGTGTCAGACTAATTTGGAGAATCTGCCACTGTCCCTGCAGAGAAATGCTTGTTTGCTCCTCAAATCACACAGAATGAGCTTGTTCAGCACTCCCTCCTCTCCTCTCCTCCCCAGTGCCTGTGCTGGTGTCCTCAGCACAGGGCACTGGTGACTGAACCTGCAGCCTCAGATTTGAATTCCCTTCACCAGAGCAGTTCCTTCTCTGGGGACCAAATCTCAGACACTGGGTCATAACCTGCTAAGGCAGGGCATGCCTCACTGGCACACACACAGAGTGTGTGGCTCACATTACCCCTTTCCAGTTCCTCATTTCATATGCCCCATCAAGAGAATAATTTATTTTATTTTTTCTTTTTTTTTTTTTATTCTAGCAAATTACTGCAAAAAGCAACAGACAACTCCAGAGGATGAGCACAGGCCCATGCATCATTTTCATATCTTTTTTTTAATTAATTAATGTCTGTGCTGAATGAAAGTATTTATAACCACACTCAGGTTTCTCAAGAAATCATCCTAGCAGCATGTTTACTGAATCAGCAGGAAAAACGAATAAACAAAATGAAATCAGAAGAGAAAAGCAGTATCTAAATGAAAGCCAGAGGAGCTGAAAAGAACCATGAGATTATAATCTTAAATTAAAACTGCAGCGAGGGCAATATAAAAGATATTCTAATCACTACATCCAATTAAATGAAGTAAATCACTAAAGCATGTTAAGTGCCTTAACTATTATAATAATTAAGAATCAAACAGAAATCAGGCATCTCTGAAAGACTGATGATGCACATTAGTGCACAGGGAATGCTGGTTCCCATTTGGACGCAGAGGCAGAGCAGAAAACATTTCCTGGTGCCTCAGGTGGGGGTCCAGGAGAGAAAGCAGATAAAACACTTTTCTACCTCCATGAAGGTAGAAAAAAGATTAGATAGATAGATCGATAGATAGATGGATGGATGTAGATAAAGGTAGATAAAACACTTTTCTACCTCCATGAAGGTAGAAAAAAGATTAGATAGATAGATCGATAGATAGATGGATGGATGTAGATAAAGGTAGATAAAACACTTTTCTACCTCCTCCCAGTGGGAGAAGGGGTGTCCCAGAGCATCCCTGAGGTGAAGAGATCCTGCACAGGGTCCAGCCCTCCTGCTCAGGAGACAAGCCAACAGGAATCTGACGAGAACTTCCACAAAAATGAAGGTAGAAAAAAGATTAGATAGATAGATCGATAGATAGATGGATGGATGTAGATAAAGGTAGATAAAACACTTTTCTACCTCCTCCCAGTGGGAGAAGAGGTGTCCCAGAGCGTCCCTGAGGTGAAGAGATCCTGCACAGGGTGCAGTCCTCCTCCCTCAGGAGACAAGCCAACAGGAATCTGATGAGAACTTCCACAAAACCATTCTGCTGAGGCTCCAGGCTGTGGGCAAGCAGAGCTCTGTACATTTTAGTGTCTCACTGTTGGCAAAGCTGAACCAGAACCAGAGAACCTTAGGCTGGTTTGGGCTGGGAAGGAACTTCAATGCCATTGAGTGCAACCCCTGTGCCACGGGCAGGGACAGCTCCAGCCAGACCAGGCTGTGCTGTCCAACCTCATCTTCCACATTTCCAGGGATGGGGCATCCAACACCATCCTGGGAAACTGCTCCGGTGCCTCACAATGGTAAAACAATTCTTCCTTAAACCTAGTTTAAATCTACCCTCTTTTCATTTAAAACCATTAACCTTGCGCCCTGTTGTCTGCTCCCTGTGGCTCAGGGATGGCATCACCAAACCCTCCCACAAAAATGTGGATTATTGTCCAAATCCACCCAGCACATCCTCAACACAGGGATAAAATCCAGCACAGGCAAGAACCCGAGGATCATGTACAGCTCCTCATTAAATTACAGACAGTGATGCTCCTATCTTAAATCCGTCTGAGGCCGTGCATGGGTGATAGATATTTTAATTAGCAAAATTAGCAACCAAGAAGTACAATTTAGACACAAGATTTATCTGCAAGTGGTAATTCCCCAACTTTTCTGCAGTAGCTGGGGCTAAGCCTATTGAATACAAAATGGAAACAGTGAACACATACAAACCTCACTGATGACTTCCCTACTTCCAGAGAGATCTTATATTATTTTTTTTTTTCCAATTCAGATCATTCCTGCTTAAACAAGAGACATTTTAACTAAATCACACACAGCTGGGAATTCCCAGCCTTCAGAAAGACATGCTTAATATTGCAGGATAGCTGAAATCAGGTGAACTCTAAAATTAGAGTCAAAAGTGAGCTGTCTAGACAAAATGTACTCATATTTAGGGAGAAGAGCTAAAGACAGAATCCAGGGGGGAAAACTGGTCCTGCTGGAGTTCTCTGCTGCACGAAGAGGCCCTGAAGGGCAGCAGGAGCTGTTCAGGAAATGCAGTGAGCACACCTAGGAGGGATCATTTGCACTGTGTTTTATCATTTTTTCCTAATAATCTGGAGAGTTAATTCAGCCCCTTTGCCCTGCCCTTCAGGGAGGAGGAACAGTATTTGAAGGATCAAGACATGTTGAATTTTATGAGTAGTTTTTTAAGAAGTTCTCCCTCTGCTTTCATTTTGCTCTCTCGAAAGATGGTAGACGAAAAACTCACTGAGAAAATACCAAACTGAACAACTGAAACATCGATTTTTTTTTTCCCCACATTCTTCTTCATATTTGTTTTCTTTGTAAGAAAAACACATTGAAGAGCTCAGTGTGGGATTTCATGTCTATCTCAGGGAAGAAATCCCTCCCACACACATTGTATGGGAGGGAAGGGAACCCAGGAGCAGCGGAGGGCTGCTCATTCCAGTGTATTGCTGGCAAGGAAATAACAACTGCACACTGAGCACAACAATCCATGCTAAAACTGTAAAATATCCACAGTATATCTTGGTCTGTTTGAGAAAGAAAAGGGAAACCTGTTAGGGAGGGTTCCAGGTTGTTCCGGCAGCAGGGAAGGGTTTGGAGAGGAATATGAGCAACCTGCAAGGACCAGGGCACCACTTAGCCAGGACCAAAAGTTTAATTAACAAGGACTAAAAGTTTAATTAACAAGCACCAAAAATTTAATTAACAAGGTGTAACACTCCCAACTCTGCAATTCCATTTGCAATATCACTTTCAAGAAGCTCGTTTTCCCCCAGTCCAGCTCATAATCACTTTTGTCCCTTCAACCACATAACTATTAACATTCCATAGTGTTGGACCAAGTGCAGGTTATTTCATTGGCAAAACTGATCCTTGAATCCTTCCTATGCTGCCCTCCCAAAGCATAACCTGCTCCATGCTGAGGCATCCTGGCAGCCTTCAGCTCTCTCAGAAACCAGAGGATTCCCCCCAAAATGCTGGCACTGCCCCTCACCACCCCCAAAAGACCCAAAAGCCATCACTCCCAGACCAGATTCTTGGTCTCTGCACAAATACCAGGAGGAAGATGCTGTCCAAGAGCACACCTTGCACTGAAGGCAGGAGAATCCAGCCCTGGGCTGCCCCCAGATGTGTGGTGGGAAGGGGTTTAAAACCAGGGAGCAGCAGGCTCCTTTCCAGGGCAGATGGAATACTGACACCTCATCAAACATGTGCTCTGAGCTGGAGCTTCCAGACCAGCCTAGAGCCCCACTGAGAGGATTTACAGGATGATGCTGCTTTGTAAAAACTGCAAGTTAAAGACAAAAAGCAACAACAAAAAAGTGCCAGCATTAATCCAAAAAGGCTTAGCAGAGGAATCCCCTTCAAAACAGATACCCACAATCCAATTCAGACTCTCTCAGTTTCAACACAAAAAATTGCAAACTACAATGGAGAAGAAAATCCCGGGGCCCAGGAGACAGCCTTGGCCTCCAGTGCTTGTGCCACACCACGAGTGAGCCTCCACTCCTTGGGTTTTAGGGTTATTATTCTGCAACTGGGTGTTCTCCCCAGTTAGCTGCTGCTCCCCCAGCTGGGCAGAGCGATGCTCCAGGCCCTGCTGTGCTCCCAGACCCCCTGACCACTGTGGCAGGTGGGTCCAGCCTCCCACAGGCCCCCTCCCCACCCGCCTCCTGCATTATCTGGATCATGTAAGCCCTCAAATTCTCATCCCCAAGGATTTCTCCAGCCTCCCAGGCCTTTCAAACACTTCCTCTCTCAAGAGCCTCCACTTATCTGTGAGAATATTTTACCTTTCACCACATACAGCTTAGATTTCTCTACCTTTGAACTTCAGCCTGCTTTATTTTATCTTTTAATATATCTCGGTGTCTTTTACAGTTCCTGGTTATATTATTATGCATTTGAGCAGGTCTCCCCTAAGGAATGACCTTATCTATGGGTATTAAAGCCTGACAGCTTTCAGCTGTTCTTTTACTGCTGGATTTGTTCTTTGGGCTGGGGAAGGGGAAGGGCAGGTTCAGTGCAGAACCAGTAAATATCTGCTGAGATTTAACCCCTTGCACAGGCTCTGACTACAAAGCCTTGGAAAATTTCTCTTTTCTTTCCCTAAATTAGCCCAAGAAATAAAAACTTCCATCTCCAGCAATATTTTGGAAGCCTGGCATTTCAGAAATGAGGATTGCTTGCCCAAAAGCAGAGCAGGCAGATTTGGTCATGTGAGATTACTGCCCCAGGTCAGACACACCAACCAACATTTCAAATACAGATGCCAACAGCAATAAGGCAGTACCCAGCCCCTAAATATGCTTCCATTTAAATACAAAATGTTATTTTACATTTAGTATTTGAACTCATCAAAAATATATCCCTGTTAATGGGATTCTGGGCACCCTCATTGCGTATTCTGCTTTTTAAGCCCCGTAAATTGCGATCCTGAACGCTGCTTGGTGACAGAGAGTTCTTTAGGGTTCCTGTGTACAGCACTGCTCTTCCCATTAAATTTCCAATAAAGCATTTCCATTTTTATATCTGAAACCCCAGAAACAGCACTGGAGGAACCCAGCGTTTAACTCTTAAATTTAATACAAACTATTTCTCTTGGCATGAAAGCATTTTAAAATTACTCCAGTGCAGATTGTGCTTCACTCTTGTACTTGGTGAGCTTAATATGTCCATGGCAACTGATGAATATTCCTGCTGCTCCCGCTATAAATAACAAACCTATTTGGCAAAGTCTGAGATGTAAATATTAAATCCAGCACAAAGGCAATTTTCTGTCCCTTCTTTTGCTCCCTTCTGAGTTAGGAGCAGGTTATTTCCAAGCAGATCACAATATTGCAGAAACCACCCATTTTGACTGACACTGCTTTCAACACCAATCACACTTTTGGGGCTGGGGTGATGCTGTGGAAGGCCAGGCTGGCTGCAGCAGCATTCCCAGAACTTTTGGGATCCCAGTGATGCTGTGTAAGGCCAGGCTGGCTGCAGCAGCATTCCCAGGACCAGGAGTCCTCCCCAGTCCCAGCACAGAGGTGGCACAATCAGAGCACAGCTTTTGGAGAGCCACCAGAATTTGTGGCTTTGTTTTTGGAAACTTCAAGGCAGTCTCACCTGCAGGAGCATATGGGCAGCTGGGTCACTATTTTTCATGTGCAAATCAGGCTTGAGGGCATGCAGAAGGAGCCAGTGCCCTTCCCAACAGATGGTGGCATGGAGTGAGAGGCTGTGTGGAAATGCAGCCTTGGGGCAGTGCCAGGGGCTGCACACACACCCAGGAGAGCCGAGCTCGGCCACAGCACTGCTGGGTTTGGGAAGTCACATCCTGTTCAATCTGCACAGATTCCTGCTCCTCCTGGCCACAGTCCCACCCTGTGAGGAGCCAGGCTGGCATGGAGCACTGCAGGAGCAGGGCATGGTGGCAGCGTGCCACGGCTCCTCCTGGCCAGCCTGGTGCCAGCAGAGCTGTCCCCTCCCCTGCTCGGCTGTGGCCAAGGCTGGCTGGGTGATAATTGTGATGCCTCAGGATTTCAGCTTTGATATTTTTCATGTATTTGTAGCCCTGCGGTTCTTTAGTGTGTAACTCTAAACTCCACACACAGTGGGAGCTGCTGCTTTCCCAGTTTGGGCAGACACAACAATTCCTCTCCAGGCCTGGCAATCAAGGACACCTCACTGCCTCAGGCCCCAGAGATGGGAGCAAAAGTGAGTTGGGGGAGCAAACTTGGGGTCAATGACTTCATTAGCTGAAGCTGTAATTGGCAGATTAACCCCAATATGCAAATGGGCCAAACTTATCAAAGTCTGAAAACCCATGACCCATCATCCATTTTTGGGTGCAGCCCCTGGGGCTGCCCTAAATGTACCTGAAGGCCCTTCAATAAATAGAACAACTTTTTATTCCCTTAATTCTGCCAGAGATGGGCACTGAGGTGGATTCAGCTCATCTGAATCCTTCAAAAGCAATTGATGCCTTTTTGGGCTACCTAAAAACAGAGGCCAGGCATGAGCTGTAACCACAGCAAAAGCCATGTTCTCATCCCTGACCCTGCTTTCCCTGATGCCGTGCTGATTTTTGCCTTTTTTGTTTTTCTATATTCTCTGTATTCTTCACACATATATTTGTAGCTCTGTAGTCTATTATTGTAATTTCAGTATTTTCCTGGGCAGAAAGACAGAACACATTCCAGGACCTCTACAGAATCTTGGTTCTCCTTAGAAACCAAGGTTGAACACAGCTCTTACAGACTGATTTTTCCTAAACAAAGTTTAGTCCCCATTTGAAGGGGGAGGATCTAGAAGGTACTGGATGGAACTAGGGGTGAATTCACCAGGTGTGCTTCTAACTGGGGGCTCTTGTCAGATATGGTAATTTGCAAAATCTGTAAGACTTTTATACACATTACCCAGCCTGTGCATCTTTGGGCTTTTCCACCTGACCAGTTGTGCACCTAAGGATCTTTATATAAAGGTAACCCCTTTTTTTCACCCCAACTCTGTCTGGTTCATGATTCTAGGACCAGAGAAAAAGGCATCAACCCCGCCAATCCACTCTCCACTGCCCTTAAAATGGGGTCAGTGTGTTCACCTTCCTGCCACTGCACCAAGACACCACCACTTCCCTGGCACCCTGCAGCCCCTCAGCTCTGCCCCACAAAGCCCTTCCAGATACAGCTGGTACTACAATGGGAAGGATTAAATTGCTTGAGAATACTTATTCAAAGCCATTTTGAAACATCCTTTGGCACAGCATCAGAAAAAATCAGGATTGAAGCTGCTTAGACTTAGAAGGAAACCAGCAGCTCCAGCACAGCCCTCTCCTCCACCCAGGAATTTGGGTTTAGTCAGATTACCCAAATCAGGCTGAGGGGTGCAGCTGTGGGTAAACTAGTTAAATAAATGGGGAGAAATAAATGGGGATGTTGGAGAATTGCTGCTCAGAGCAGTGCTGAACCCCCTGGCAGCGAGGGCTCCAATCCTTGGTCACAAACACATCAATTCCAGCAAAGACCCCATAGATTGTGCCATCAATATCAGCCTGACAGCTGCCACGCAGCTCCTGCAGCAATGTCACCACTCCAGAGCCTGCCACGGAAATATGGGGTTGCATTCTGCAGCTCTCAGCTTTAAAGCCTTGATTACAGCTGAGGAAACTCCTCAGCTACAGAAATAAAGAGCTCAGAACCAGTGCCAAAACCACGCTTGTAGCACAATTTAGGGACATCATTCTCAAGCAACTTAACTAATTCCTAACATCATAATAACAAGTAATGCAACTGTAAAAGAAAAAGCAACTGTGGATTTCTGGCTGTAGGTAAAGTAAGATTTACTGCCAGAATTGCTGGGAACTCCACTGGACCCGTCCATAACCTGGATTCAGTGGATTAATAAAATAAAAAGGGTACTTTTTACACAAATTAGATGGACAGGGAAAATAGCAACTTTTTTTATAGCAATGCCTCTGTAAACTGCACCAGTGGAATGGATGGGATAGGTCAGGAATTCAGATTCTGTTCTGCCTGACTGAGGGTTGCAAGGTCTGGGATATGCTTGGACAGCTGGCCCTGGGAAATCAAATACAACTGCAGATATTGGGATGGAGAAGAGGTGAAAGCTTTCATCCTATGAAAGGGAACAGCAGCTAAAGCCCATCAGGAAAAATACATGCATGAAAAACATGTGATTTGCACATTTGGTTGGTAGTCTCCCTACATAGCATAAACAAGGATAAAAAAAAGTTAATAATTCATCCACATTTAATACCAACTTAATCTCTGACAGGATCTTTTACTAGAATAATTTATTTTCATTTGAGGTCTGCATGTAGGAACCTATTGACTACCAAAATCTGAAAAAATCTCTTCTTCAGCTTCTTCTGCAAGGTAATCCCTTGCAGTAATGGAGCATTCTGAGAAAAATAAAACTCTGGGCTGAAATTTCCCTCAGGAAAATCTGCAGCAGGGCTGCTCTCACCAACGGGGGCTGTGCTGAAGGAGAGGAAACACTGAACAATAAATGGAATATTTCCGTATTCCAGACTCTCTGCCACTGAGTGTGGAAGACTGGAGGTGTTCTGCAGCACAGCCAAAGAAAACATGAGATCTGCTCACTCATTTAATGACAATTACAGGTAATTAATTTAAGAGAACTCTTCCCCTGCACCCAGCAGGCAGCTACAGGCTCAAGGTGAGGATGAGCTTCCTAAATTCTGCTGCACTCAACAAAGCTGCAGCACTTAAATCCTCCTCTGAATTTTGCCCTGGGCCATCTTAAATGCATAAACAGATGCAGAATGAGCCTTTCCACTGCGGAAACACCTCTCAAGAGCACACCCACCTTCCAAACAGCTTTGCATTTTGTTTACTGACTTTTACTGTCCCTGGTTCCCAAGTGCCTGCTTTGGAAATCTCCGCTGCTTCTCCTGCTGTTGCTAATTTCACCTGTTTGGGCTATTTTAAGTTTCTTTCTGCCAGCAAGAGTCTTTGAATTCTCTATTAATGGCAAAATGTTCACATCATTACCCCACAGGCATTCCCAAATCAGGCATTTCCATTCTGCCACATCCCCCCTTCTTCCTGGCCCTACCAGCACCCATTCCCCTCTGCTGGGGCTGGGGTGCAGCTCTGAAACTCTGCTGAGTTATTCCTCTCAGAGTGTAAGGAAGTCTTCCAGAGAAAAGAGATTTTACTGCAACAGTCACAAATTTGTCTTTGTTCTTATCTACAGCCTTACCTGCAAGAAAAAACCAGTCCAGTATTTCAGTATACTGCTGCCAGTTCTCATTGCCTGTATTAAACAGCCCCATTTTTCCCTTAATTGCCAGACTTCAAATATTTTATTGCTCAAGTTGTTTTAAAAAAGGTACTACAAGGAGGAATCATTGCTTTATCAACTGAACCAAGACAGAGAAATTCCCACTGTCCAGAACACCTCCAGCAGAGACCTCATCCCCCAAAGGCCAAACTCAAATCATCTCCATCAGCTTATAATTGGTTTTCTCCCCTAAATTACCAAGCCAGGAAAGAATCTGAAAAGGCAAGAGCTGCTGCTGCCACCTCTGATTGCTGCAGTTCTGTTTTGTGTATCTGGGATTTCCATAGATGTGATTAAGCATTTGAACTCAATTAAAGGGCATCATCCACTGGAAAATTCACAGCCACTGACCAGACTGCTCCACTTGGAGCACTGGGAAAGAGATTTAGATCAGATTTTAGGAAGAAATTCTTTCTTCCTAAGGGTGCTGAGGCCCTGGCACAGGTGCCCAGAGCAGCTGTGGCTCTCCCTGGATCCCTGGCAGTGCCCAAGGCCAGGCTGGATGGGGCTTGGAGCAGCCTGGGATAGTGGAAGGTGTCCCTGCCCATGGAAATGGGATGAACTTTAAGGTCCTTCCCAACCTAACCCATTCTATGATGGTTTCATGACTGTCACTCTTTGCCACAACAATTCTGCTTTCAGCTGGGGAAGGGACTGACAGCACAACACCTCTCCCAGCACAAAACTCACCCACTGCTTTGCATTTCCAGATGCACAACAACGTTCTCTGATCTCTGCACCGTCAGTTCTGAGACTGTTTTACACCCCATAAATTCCATGATGTGCCCAAGTAAAGACTGACAAACCCTGGTTATTTAGGACAATATACATTGAATTTCATGCACTTAAGCTGCTAGCACTTTTTACAGTGCTTTTCCTAGAAAACATCTCAGTGTCATTGGGGCAGTGTGGCTCCTGCCTGCAGCTTCCACCCAGCACGGGGCTGGAGCTGGGCTGGAACCTGAGCCCAGGAAAACACAAACCGTGCCAAGGCAGCAGAGCCACAGCTGCTCACGCTGAGCAGGGCCAGCACAGGCAGGGCTGGATCCCTGCAGGCTGCCCTGTGGAATAAAGCAAAGTCAGGAAGGTCTGAAACAAATGGCCAAGCCAGATTTTTTTTTGTTCTGAGTGGATGAACGTGCCGACAGCTCACGGTGCAGCCCGAGCTCCGGCTGTCAGCCTGCTCGCTGCCCTGCCTGACGCAGGTAAAAAACTCAGATACCAGAGATGTTCAGAGCTGCCATCCTCACAAATGAAAGGTGCTCCCACTCTCCATTTCCCTGGATGCCTTGTGATCATTTCTAGCTGCTGTCCTGGCCGTCAGTGGCTCGGCAGGGTGAGCACAGCAGGTTTCTCCTCCTCCACATCACAGATGCTGCAAAGCCCCTGCCCTGTGCCAGGACATGGCAGATTGGGGCTGCAGGAAAGCCAGACACACTCCAGCCCTGTGCACTCAAAGGACTCTAAAAGCTTCCCACATCCAGCACTTACACAGGCAACAGATCCTCTGTGTGGATGTGTTCCATGTTCCTGTAAAGAGCACAGCAGGAGGATGTGCAAGCACAAGACAAGCTCCTGGTGCAGTCAGGAGTGGCAGAGCTGGGGACTGGGGATGCCAGGCCAGGAGAAACACTGCTATTTGTGTGAGACAGGGAAAAATAACGAGTCCAGACCCTGACGGATGAATGCACAGCAAAACAAAGCCCCAAATCCATGTCCTTCTGCCCTGCTCTTCCTTCTCCTGCACAGCCATTTCATGCACTTCCCCTCTGACAAATCTCTCCTTCCAGCACACTTTTACACCTTCCAGGCCTGACTAGCAGTCAAATTTATTTCCATAAATCCACTGAACTGTAGATTTCTCTGCAGTTAAACATTTCCTTTGCTAGCAGACATCTCCCATGTGTTTGAGCATTCAAAGCCACTTGCAAGCAGGCTTTGCTATCTCTGCTTAGCATGTGCAGCCAAATCCCAGCATGGGGTTTGTGGTGGGGAAGAGTCTAGCACAGAAGGAGGCTGAACAGAGAAATACTGTCACCAAAGAGAGAAAAAGGAAAAAAAAAAAAGGAAAGAAAGAAGAGAAAAGCTGACAAGAAGAAAAACTGACACTGGAAAAATGCCAGCCTGGGACAGTCAGGCTTCAGGCTGGCAGCAGAAATGTCACTAAGGGCAGAAGGAAGAGGGTCTCTGATGACAGATGTGTGTACAGGTTTACACAGGGTTGACTAAAAAATAAACAACAATAAAAAAGCCACATTTCCCTCTACTTAGTGTTAGTAATAATTTATGTCAATTCACAGGCACAACTGACAGAAGTTTATAGCCTGCAGTCAGAGAGAGCCTTCACCTACCCCACAGGTCAGAAAATATGTAACATTACCCAAACACCTGGGGTTTTTCTACCTGAGCTTTTTCCCCTCTCAGGGGTGAATTCTTCTCCTGGCACCAAACTCAAAGACCCCACCTTGGCAGGGTCAGGAGCCTGTGGTGCTCCTCCACCATGAGCATCCCACAGGTGCATCCCTCTCTTCCCATGGCACCTTCCAGGGATGGATCCATTGGCACTGGTGAATCCTAATAGAATTCAAATTAATTTCATTCAAATAAATTCAAATTTGGGGTCTTTTCACAGTGATTATAACCAGAAAATCACAGAATGACCAGGTTGGAAGAAACCTTCAAGACTGAGTCCAACCCAGCCCCAACACCTCAGCCAAACCCTGGCCCCCAGTGCCCATCCAGGCTTTGTTAAACACACCCAGGGATGGGGACTGCACCACCTCCCTGGGCAGCCATTCCAGAGCTTTATCACCCTTTCTATTAAAAACTTTTTCCTGATATCCAACCTGAATTTACCTTGGTGCAGCTGGAGGCTGTGTGCTCTGGTTGTGTCAGTGCTGCCTGGAGACAGAGCCCAGCCCCAGCTGAGCACAGGCACCTGTCAGGGAGTAGAGGAGAGGGTTACTTAACCTTTTTGCAAAAATACCTGTCTGAAATAAGATCTTCACTTGTTGAAAGCAACGTGGACTCATTAAATAATTTCAAACAAATGGGACTTGAAAATTAAGCCTTTAAATGCTAGATATATAGAAGAATTTAAAAGTTTAAGGAGGCAAATTGTCACCTAGTAGGGTTTTTATTCTGAGTGCTTCTGTCAGTATTTAAATATCTATGAAAACTGTCTCACTGCCACATTTTAGGAATAAGAATATGCAGCAAGGTCTTTAAATGAGCTCAATACCCAACTCCCATACATTTAGCCCACAGCTCCTAAATCACTGTGTGGCTGTGGGAAGTTTATCTCCCAGCTAAACAGTATCAGTTGTCTTAAAACCATCAATGCAGCAGCAACCTGCCATGGCAAATTACCCCCAGCCCAGGCTGTGCCCAGCCATGTGATTGAGTTCCAGGGATTAACAAGCAGCTCCATTTCACTAAGCTGGCTGGACTAACCCTTATCCCCATGCAAATGAAGAAAAATGTGTTCCCATAAGTGTATTTCAGAGGGGTGTGAGCCTGTATTTGTCACAGGCAGGGGACCCAGGCCGTCACTCACTGCAGCTCAGCAGAGCCCCAGCGCTCCCTGACCTGGCCTGGGAGCTCCAACAGCTTCACCTGTGGGATCCAGAACCCAGAGAGTGCCAAAACTCTTTCAAGTGAGCACAGAAAAGTCACCAGTGTGCCCAGGTTGCCAGGAAGGCCAATGGCCCCTGGCCTGGGTCAGGAATGGTGTGGCCAGCAGGAGCAGGGCAGGGATTCTTCCCCTGAGCTCGGCACTGCTGAGGTCACACCTCGAGTGCTGTGCCCAGCTCTGGGCCCCCAGTTTGGGAAGGACATGGAGGGGCTGGAGCGTGTCCAGAGAAGGGCACAAGGCTGGAGAGGGGTCTGGAACACAAGAGCTGTGAGGAGAGTCTGGGGGTGCTCACCTGGAGAAAAGGAGACTCAGGGGTGCCCCATCACTGTGCACAGCTCCTGAAAGGTGCCTGTGCTCAGCTGGGCTGGGCTCTGTCTCCAGGCACTGACACAACCAGAGCACACAGCCTGCAGCTGTGCCAAGGGAAATTCAGGGTGGATATCAGGAAAAAGGGTTTTACAGAAAGGATGATATGTCACCCTGTCCTTTTGAGTTTTCTAAGCCTTCGGATGTTTACATTCCTGTAATGAACTTTCTCACGTTCTTTTCTGTAAATACTTATTGTGTTGCATTCTTTTCTAGAAGAGGAGAATTTGATGGATTGTTGGTTTGTCCAGTGTCATTGGAGAGGTGGCACTTTCACCCTCCAATCCACTGTCACTTTTGGAAATCTATAAATGTTGGAGTCAGAAATTAAACGCTCTCTTTTTTAGCTTGGAAAATCCAATGTCCGTGTCTTTCTGTTTCGTCTCCTAGAGTGACAGTGATAAAGTTCTGGATTGTTCTGCCTGGGGAGGTGTTGCAGTCACCATCCCTGGTGTGTTTAACAAAGCCTGGATGTGGCACTGGGTGCCAGGGTTTAGCTGAGGTGTTGGGGCTGGGTTGGACTCGATGATCTTGAAGTTCTCTCCCAGCCCAGTGATTCTGTGATTCTGTAATATCAGGCTCAGCAAAAGGCAGAGAGATGGGAGATGCTCTTCCCATCTGGCAGCTCCTCCCAGCCAGTCCAGCCTGCAGGGGGAGGAGGGGGTCGATATCACACATTAAATAATCTGAAGCAGCCCAGTAATAACGGGCTAAAAATAACTGAGTGAGCACATTGCCTATACAACTCCAAACTGCCTGCCAAGCCTCACAGGACACGCACTCCTCCCCCTTCCCAGGCACCAAATAGATACTGCAGAGGCTTGGAAAAACCCCAAATGAATAGGTGACACATAAATTTCCATGTAGGAGGAGAAAAAATATAAATCCTCTATAGATTTCCCTGGTTTTCTCAGAAGCCACTGCTGCTGACCACTGTGAGGGAAGGGAGGTGTTACCTGGCATTGCAATGGGTTTGTTCCTGAAAATTTGTCAATATTCTGCCTTTGATTCATTTATTGCACCTGGTATAAAACCTAGCCCTGATCTGGGCAAGGTGGCTGCTTTATTCTCACCCTGTTTTCTGCACAGACATTTATAAATGAGGGACTGAGGCTTTTCTGCAGACAATTCCTTCTCTTGCTTTGTTTTCCTCCTCATCTAAGATAAAAGATAAAGTGTATTTGTACAGGTTTTGTCAACAGAGAGCCATAGTTAGAGCTGGCTGGGTGACAAAACCTGGGCTCTCTAAAACACACTCATATTTTAATAGCTGTGATTCTCCTCTGGGAAAGGACCTGGGGGTGCTGGTCAACAATCAGCTCAACAGACTTTCCTCTCACCCACAACCTTCATAAAAAATTATTGTAATCCTTACAGTTTGAATCCTGACTCTCCCTTTATCCTCCTCTTTTCCCTACAAGTTTTCTCCAAGCATTTCTGAACAGCTGGGGCTGCAATGGTGATCCCAAAATACAAAGAAATTGTCAGCTCAATGAACTGCTAGAAGAGCTGACAGCACATGTCCCAAGGGGGAAGAGAGCCTCATCCCAAGTTATCCAAGTGGTGCAGGGGAAAAGCCAAAGTTTTTGTGTCAATTCTCAACTTGGAAGTAACTTCAAGTACAATTCAGACAACACAGAATTCAAGAGAAAACATTAAAACAAACAAACAAACAAACCAGAAGAAAGATTGGGTTTTGGGAAAGAGAAGGATCTTAAACCAAGAGACAGTTTGTTAGTTATGTCCATTCTGGGAACTTCTCAAACCTGCCCAGAGGCAAAATGAACCAACCCAGTTCTTTGCTGGCATTTGGGACACTTAAATGCTACTTGCCCTGGGTACTTAAATTAATATAAAACAAATCACCCTGGAGCAACAAACAGAAAATTTCCTAGTAAACAAGACAGCTCTAATTATTTAACAGTGGAACCCAGAATAATTAAGCCACGGTATGCAGAGCAGCTAAAAGCTAATTATATAATCAAGTATCCAAAATATTTCAGCTCTCTTTTGAAAAACAGAAAAACCAGGTTGTTTCATTTCTAGACCAGAGAGCAGCCAGCATCTCCAAGGACGAGCCTTCAAGGTGATGCATCTTTGCCTTTCCCAGTGGCTGTCTGGGACTTGGACTCCTTCCCTGGAGGCACTGGCTGCCCATTGGAGCAGCTGCTCTCCCTCCAGGCAACTCCTGGCAGCTGGGGGGGCTCTGCTCCCAATTCCCTGCCCTCACTTTTTCCCTGGGATGCTGCCAGCTCTGCCTCTCCACGGCAGCAATCATCCCCCTGCCCAAATACCTGCTCGTGTGGGGTCCAGGTGCAGACACAGAGGGATCAGAGCTTCCCCTGCACTGGTTTTAGGAGGCTACAGCTGTTTGGAGTGGAGGGTTGGGATGGGGGAGTTGGCAGTGATGCCTTTTTGGGGCTGCCTAAAAAGCAGCAGTGGGGACAGCACAGCCCTGGGCAGACACCTGGGAGCTGGCAACCCCCCTGCATGGCACAGAGCCTGGAGCCAGCCTGGTGCCATCAGGCACTTCTGGCAGATCCAGGAGAAGAGCTGGACACTGCCAGAACACGGGAGATGCCAGGAAAAGTCGAGGCTGGCACCTGCAGCCCGGGATAAAGGAGCCCTTTCTCCTGGTGCAGGGCAGTGGGGCAACCAAAGGTGCCAGAAGCAAGGGCTGGATTTTGGGATTGAGCTCTGCCACTTGAGCAGTGCTGGATGTCGTGTGCTCTTGAGCAAGGGAGGTGAAGCACTCAGGAGCTGGGGCCAGCTGGGCTCTGAATCCCTGAGGATGTGGCACTCTGTTCCTCAACAACACCCCCACCACCAACTTCCATTTCTGCAGCAGTCTCAGCTCTGTGACCAGCCAGTGACACTGGATTTGTGCTAATGTCACCCCTGGGGCACCCCGGGGTGCTGGGGGATGGCAAAGCTCTGGGAACGCAGGCACTGGGGAAAGCAGCTGCTAATGAGCACATCTGGCTCTGGATCTCCACCTCCTGCTGCGCCCTGCTCATCAGCAGCCACCACAGCAGCTCTGCAGATGTTTTTAGGTAGCTGGGCCCGGTGCCAAATCCACGTCCTGACCTTTGAAAACAGCTTTTTTTTTTTTTTTCCCCCATGACCGTGCGCAGAGCATCAGGCTCTGCCGAAACCATCAGTCTCAGAAGTGATCATTCAGGCTCTGTTTCCCTTCAGACTTCATCATTACAAGGTCATCAAGCACAGCGTGGTTTAAAACACACATAAAACAGCCACCAGAGTTCTCAGGAATATCAAGCAGCTTCGCTGTCTTTCTGCAATGCTTCAATCTGGCTGCTGATTAACTCTCGCTTTATATTTAAAATTCCACTTGCCATAAGAGTGTCTGAGGGGGTGTTTGAAAGCTGAATGACACGACTGTAATTACAGACAAATGGATGCTGCATGGCTAAAACATGATGGCTGCAGGAAGACCAAAGGGTGAAATTAAATACTTGAGAGAAGAATTAAAAAAAAAATATTAATGAAACCCCTGAATTATGAGGATTTTAGCTAAAAGCTTTTCAATGTCTTTGCCTCCTGGCTTTAGACTGCCTCATTCAGGTTTTTGCTTATTAGGAGACTTAGAAATGTGCTTAAAAATGATCCTGAGTTCCTCAGCAGATCACAGGAGACAGAGAACATAGTGAGAATGTTCAAAGTATCACAAGGCTCAGATTGGCATTATGGAAACTGGCAGCACAACCCTATGGACATTTTGACAGGCTCCCCTGCTCAAAGAGGTGTCACCAAGGGTGATCCCCACCTCTCCCTCTTCATGTCCACTGCTATCTACACTTTGACCAAATCCACTGATTTTCTGCCAAAAGCCCTCCCTTCTTCCCTCTCCTCTTTTTTAAGCCCTTGCTTTAAATCACTGCATCCTCTTTCTGCCAAACCTCGTGGCTTTTCATCTCCCCTTGCAGGAACTCGTGCCAACAAGAGTATCCAAAGTACTTTTTGTTCTCCTCTCCAATTTGAGACCTGTTTGAGCTGGTTTTGAACTGTTTTCATGACACACAGCACGGAGCAGCCAGATGAAGGGGCAGACCCTACATGCCCATTGCTTTTCCCTCACCAAACCCATCCTTGCTCCACATCCCAGTCCTACACAGGACTGGGACCACACCTGCACCAGGGAACATCTGCAAGGACTTGGCTCTGCACCTCCTGGTTTGCTCAGGGCCCTCCAGCCCTTTCCTTGGACATTTCTTTAGTGCTCACTCCATTTCCACAGCTTCAAAAACCACAAAATTCCCATCCCAGGACCGCAAGGCTCTGTGCAGACCATTCCAAGACCCAACTGCCAGCAGCTCAGGGCTGGATATTCACGTTGTGCTGAGCTTCCTCCACCAGCCCCGCTCCTGCTCTGCCTCCCCCGCTGGAGCTGACGTGCTCATTATTTGAGCTGTTAATTTTATGGTTCCATTAAGTGGTGCCATCAAAGCACGTGGGGCTGTGGTTGATTGAATGATTGATTTTACACAGTTGTCTTCTCCCTGCACTGCTAAGGGTTTTTATTTGGGATTAACAAACCTCACCATTTCGCTATTCCACTTCACAGCTCCTCGGCTCCTGTTCAACTTCTCTACCCTACGTGCACTTTATGGGGCAAGGATCCTGTTCAGCCATCTCCAAATAAAAATTCTAAAGAAAAACAGCAAAAAAAGCAGCCTATAAAGGATCAGAGGCATACACACATTTTTAGGGCCTAGCAAAAAAAAAAAAACAAAAAACATACAAACCACACAAACTTGAGGCAAGATACCCCAAATTCTTTATCTCATTTTTAGTAAGAAGGCAACTTAATTTGGTAAATATGGTAAATATTATAAAGTTGCAGTTACAGACACAAACTACCCATATAAAGTTATTTATATATATATATATATATATATATATGTGTGTGTGTGTGTGTGTGTATGATTTAAAGTATCCTGCTAAAACTAGAAGACAAGGTTCAAGAGCAACCAAAAAATGTCACGGGTTTTTGTTAACCTATTGCTGATATAAAAAAAAGATCAAGGAAAGTAAAACACACAACTAATTAGTAGTGTAGTTTTTCAGGAACGAATACCTAAAAGCTGTCCTCATTCCATAAGAATTAGACATTTTGGATTCTTTCTACCTAAAATGAGACAAAAATTTTAAATATTTACATAACTGAGCTGCAATGTTCCATTTAGATTCTTGCTGGGATGATTCTTTTTTCAACACTCTTAATAAAAATAAAATAATTCAATACCAATTGCATTTTTAAAGACAAACCTGCTTTGATCCCAAAAAGTTATGGCAGAAAGACAAGGTCTGCCAAGTCCTGAACCTGCAGCAAATAAGATGTGAGATCTTGGCAAAATGAAAGTGCAGCACTTAAAAAAATCCTTAAAATTGGAGAGGCACAAGATGATAACCCCATAAAGAAGTGAAAGATTGGAGGGCTGCACGATCACCTGTTTGGAGTGTGCAGAAAGCAATCCCAAGTTTTATAGACATTAGAAAACTTTGTACTGCTCACCCAAAAATAAAGCAGTGCTTGGAAAAAATCTGCCCCCGAGTCCTCAGAGAATTTAAGGGTAGAACAAGCTGCTATCTGGAACAAAGATAAATAAGACACTTTATATTGCTTTTCAATTATTTCAGGCTGAGGATCACAATGTGGGAAAGAGAAAATGTCAAGCAGAGATAAAAGCAGGGCAGACATCGATGGAGGAACGTGGATTTCCCCCCCAGGAGCTGCTGCCTTAACCTCCAGCCCACTGCTGGGATCTGCTCAGCCCTTGGCAGATGTGAAGCAGTCACATTTTGGTCCTGGCAGGGGGAAGGGACAGTGGCAAAGAGCACAGAGCTGTCCTGAGGCTGGGGGTCAGGGAGAGGCAGCACTGCCAGTCCTGAGCATGATGGGGCTGGTGCTGAAAGGCAGGGCATCCCTGACAAAGGAAATGATTGATATCTGACTCTATTGATTCAGAAGGCTGAACAATTGCTTTATTAAAACTATATTATATTACATTATACTGTACTATATTAAAGAGATACTATACTTTACTATACTATACTAAATTGCATACTAAAGAAAAACCTGTGACTGTCTGCTACAGCCAGGACACAGCTTCCAGTGATTGGTTAATTAATAAAAACAACTATCACTAGAATTCAATCCCTTCAGGTAAACAATCTTTTTAACATATTCTACATGTGTAAACAAGAAAAATCCACAAAACATGTTTTACATGGAGCAGAGAATAGGGAATTTTTTTCTCTTATTTTCTCTGTGCTTCTCCAGGAAAAAACTTGGGAGAGAGAATTATCTCTCTCTGTGTTCAGAGAATGTGAATGCCACAGGCTGGGACATGGGCAAGGCTCAGAATTCCAGCCCAGTGCTCCAGGAACTGGGAGCCACCAGCCAGTTAACCCAAGGAGCATCCCTGCCGTGCCAGAAACATCCAAACCCAAACCCATGAACCAGCACTGAGCCTGCCCTGAATCCTCCCCGGGCTGGATCCAGGATGGACCCTGCCCCTGATGGTCCCCAGGGACACCAAGAGGGACCTGAGGAGCAGCTGCTGGGCCAGCAGGCAGCCCCGGGCAGGGAGAGGGGATGAAAGGGTGGATGCGGAGTGCAGGGAGCTCACTGCTCCCTTCAGGACACGCAGCACTGAGCCAGCTCCTCACTTCACAGAGCCAAGACCTTTTCTTGAGAGACAAAAAGAGGGAGGGAGATCAGTGGTGTGTTACAGAAGAGCTGCCTTCAGCTAATAGCTCAGCAATTTGGGTTCTGTTCTCTCTGCTGCTGGGCTCAAAATATCTCCTGTTTCCCAAAAGACAGCCCTGGCTGCCAGCCTGCAGGCTGTGCTGAAGCTGTTCCACTTTGGAGAGGACAACTAAAGATTTGTTGTGCTGCCTAGAGTGAATTTATTTTACTTTTTTTTTAATCATCATCATCTGGCTCCTCTTCAGAGCATTCATCCAGGAAAGGGGACACATGGGGTCCCAACCAGTGCTCCAGTGATTATTTAAGTACATCAAACCCTCATTAGGTAAGGGTAAAATCAACAAATATTCACCAGGGTATGGGCTAGAGAGGAGGAAGGAAATCAAACTATTAATTCAAAGGGCAAGGGGAGCATTTCTGAGCAGGGTCTGAAGCTTCTGTGAGAGAAAGGCAGCAGCACTGATGAAGAGGAACAAAAAGGAGGCAGGGGATGTAAACCTTTCTATGACTAAAATAGGAAAGAGAAGAATTTTAGGCATAAATAAAAGGGAGAATGAGGAATCTGAGTGCAATGGAGTGGAAAATGTGAGTAAGCAGAGTCGAGGTGACAAAGTCAGGCAGAGTCAGCAGCACCTTGGCAGCTCCGGTGAGTGGGGCAGGGAGGTGGCACCAGGAGTGCTCCTGAGCAAGGGCCAAAACCCAAACACAGGGGAAGAGCAGGCTGCAGAGACATGGGCAGAAAGACAAGAGCGGAATTTGGAGAAACAGCATGTCCATGGAAAAACAAGGCATGGAAACGGAAAGAGGCTGAGATACAAAGGGCAGATAAAGGAGGGCAATACTCATGGACACAGCAGCACCAGACACTGTGCTGGGATGCTGGGATGTATGGAACACTGGGATGTGTGGGATGCTGAGATGTATGGGATATATGGGATGCTGGGATGATGGGATTTTTGGGTTGTTGGGATTTTTGGGATGTTGGGAAGAATGGGATGGTGGAATGCTGCTGCCTCCTCCCTCCTCCAGCATCCAAGCCCAGGTGCACACTGTGCATCTTCTGAGCCACAGAGCTCTTTCCCTCAGCTCCAGGGGGAGCTCAGTGCTGCTAAGTTTCGGCAGTGCTAAGACAGCAAGAGAGAGGTTATACACGAGCTCAGGCTGATCCAGTTCACCCATGTTCTCACATCTGCTGGACTGATAGTTTGAAGGCAAGCTTGCTTTCCTGCAAACCTTTTAAACCCTTTTTTTGTTCACACAGAATCCACTTTATCTTCTGATTATACTCCTTAGCCTGTAAAGACTCTGCAGAAGTACAGTCCTACTAGTAAGGCATAATATTAACAGCATGCACAACCTTGCCCAGTACTGAACTGCTCCATCACAGTAATTACTGACACAAAAGTGCTTGATCTAGCTGAATAAAGTCCATGTACATTCACCAGGAACACAAATCACAGCTGCTAAAAGTCAGATGCATAAAAGCAGCATTAGGGGGAAAAAAAATGCAGATTTGTAGAGAGAAAAAAAAAATCTATTGTTGCTGATTTACCCATGTACCAATCTATTTTTGCCTCTAAACTGAAAGAGGGTTTTGTTTGGTGACTGACACATATTTGAGTCACATCAGAAGGGAGAGAATAATCCCCACCTGCTGTCATATTGTTCTCCAGCTGATTGTCCTCTTGATCTGTAGTGCTCATATCACAGCAGGGAGCACACAGAAACGGGGTTGGACAGGCAGGAGATGTGCTGGAGAGAACAGTCAAAAATGCACAGAATGGCCTAATCAGCAAAGAGAAAATCTGGCTGTTGGCAGGAGGGGGAAAGAAAAATGAAGCAAAAAACCCAAAAGAATAAAATTTTGTTGGGTGAGACGCAATAACCAGAACTCCACACTCATGGACACGGATCCTGTGCCCCCCTTGCCACACACACATCTGATTTTCTGTGAGCAGAACCATTCTCCGACAAAGCCCATGACAGCTCATGATATAAGACAGCCCAAAAAATCCAGTTGTGATAGATACAAAATGTATTTAAGGCAGGTTTTCCAAGCTCTTTATCCTGCTGCTTGGGAAGTCCTGTCCTGTTCCCAGCACTGGGAGTTCACAGCTGCCCCAGCACGCCGGGGTGGAGGATTTAAGTGCCTTTGTCTCCAAAGCAAGAGCTGTCTTTGGGCCACGTTTTCACAGATTAGTTGTTTGTACAAGTGAATTGCTTTTTGAAATGGCCTGATGCCTCTGGGATCCCCTGACACGGAGTGTGAGCCCAGCTCTGTGCCAAGGCGCTGCTGCAGCCCAGAGCCCCCAGCCCCGCTGCTGCCACACCCAGAGCATCAAAAATGCTGAGCTAAAAACCCAAAACGTAAAATTTATGTTCTCCCTGCCTGACTCGAGCCGTTTTGACAGAAGTCCAGGCTCCATCACAACGTTCCATTCATCCTGAGGTCTTTAATGAGGAAGACTCATTAGCATGTAGTCAAACTCAGGTTTCCCCACCTCGGAGCACATCCCAACCTTCGCTGCTCTCTTACCTGTGCACAGCTTCTCATTAAATATGACACAGATTTGTTACGTTGCTGAGCTGGCTGTAAATTGAACTTGTCATAGTGAAGTGCATGTTTTCCAGTTCTTCATCTCCTTGCTTCCTGTTGCTATAGTGACCATCAGAAATCAGAGCCTAAAAGGCAAAGAGAAAGGAGATTCTTTCTCTGTTTAAATAGCACCTTCCATCCCTAACACCGGCAGATTCTCTCGTTTCAGCTTTACTTGTTAAGATAACCACACAAAAGAGCTGAGCTCCTCCAGATTTCAGGGTCTCATCCAAATCTGCTGAAGCCAAAGGCAGCATTTTCAATGGCTTCCAGGAGCTCTAGATCATTCCTGTATTGCCTCAAAGATGAATTCAGTACAGATTTGCAGCACTTTGAAGCTCATTTTAGCTTAAACCCCTCAGTGCAGGAATAATCTGATGTCATGCTACAACAGTGACTGATGCCAAGAGGAGAATGGGACATCCATCCATCCATCCATCCATCCATCCATCCATCCATCCATCCATCCAGAAGAGGTTTTACAGCAACTTCTGTGAGCCAGAGAGAAGTTTGATAAGAGGATCCATGTTTACCCCTGAAAGAATTTTCTACCAAGGTCATTGGCATAGAAACCAAGAAAGAAGGATAAATAAGAGAAATCTGCAACTGCCTAGTCCAATGAGCACTAGGTTTGTCTCTCGTGACCAATGAGTAAATTTAAGAGTTTTGTAAGAATGTATAAAAAGCATGCATGCTGTAATAAAACAGGTTTGAAGACTTCTCAAAATGGAGTGTTGCTTTCTGTTATGACTGTCTCAACTACAACACATCCATCCATCCGTGGATCCATCCATCCATCCATGATTCCATCCATCCATGGATCCGTGGATCCATCCATCCATCTCATGGACAAAGCCAGCACTGACTCTACCTTGTTATCACATGCCCTTTTCATCTCCTGAATTTATGTCCCACGTTTTTGTTTAAAAGACAGGGTAAGTGCTCTTTGACAGTGGGTATTAGTGCTAAGAGACAAAAGCCAAAGTAAAATCATTGGGATTGGGACTGAAAGTGGAACTTGAAGGGTAAATAACACCCTCTGTACTGGGTGCTCTCTGCATCCATCCACACTGACTCCAGGCCTGAAATCAGAGGTATCACAGTTATTCTTTGGGGCAGGTGTCAGCTCCAAGCTCCTGAAAACATGCCATTATCCACCCCCTGCCACAACAGCAGCTCTTCCTTCTCCCTCCCTCTCTGCCATTGCTCCAGCCCAGAACACAAACAGCAGTCAGAAACATTCCTGAGTCATGTAGGAAATGCTCCATCTAAACCAACATCTGGCAGTCTTAAATTTTGCGTCTCAATGCTTTGGGATACAAAATCATAGACACAAATTCCCTTGCTGATGAGCCCTCCACTTCCCCACATCCCACCTGCAATAAATGAAGCCATCAACATCACACCCTGCAATTTACCCACACTTGCAGTTTATGGAAATATTAAAAATGAAATGCCAAACAGATGTTCAACAGACCTGCTATGATAAGAAAACAAATCAGAAGTTATGAAACTAATGTCTTCTTAAGGGAGGAAATGCAAAGAGCTTGAAATTCAATAAGTAAAAAATGTGGAAATTGAGAGTTGTAACTTTTTAAAAATTGGTCAGAATCATAGGATTCTGCAAGGAAACACTCAATTTATTGTCTGACAGCAGGTGGCAGCAGAATTCCCACCACAAATTCCAGATTTGGAATTACATCCCCTAGATCATATTTGAACACTCATCTAAGCCCTAAGGTTGTTTGGTGAGTGAGCTGACAGAAATAAACATGGGTTGAGCACATCTGCATTTCCACAGCTGCCAATGGAAGTTCACAGTGCAGGAGCTGAAAATACTTGGTGTTTAACAATTATTAATGCCATCACTTTTTGCCCATTAAAAGCCCAGAATTTGCATCAAACATTCAAAAGTCTCTGCTGCTGTTACATCACAGCACTCAGTGTATGCGGGCCTGAGAAACCTGGGAATTTAGAGGTGAAATATTTCCATCAAGTATCACAAAAACATTGGTAAGAATTCCTAGAAAATATAAAATACTGCATTCTGTAAACCTTAACCCAAAACTACTTCAGGAAATCCTTTGGAAAAGGGATGCTCAGAGAACTGAGATGTCTCTGATAAAGCATCACGTGCCGGTCAGACTGGCTCCCACTAAAGCCTTATTGAATTTAGGGCTGCTGAGAAAAAGCAGGAAAAAATTATTATTGATGATACAAGGCTTTGAAACATTTAAAGGAAACCTTACTCTTACTTATTCCACAATGTTACTCATGGAGCAAGGCAGACAGAACTGAGGGAGCTGCTTAGTGATTTGTTAACTGAAATGCAATTAAAGACAAAAATTCTTAAAGCAAAAATGCTTTAAGATACTGTGGAGGTGGGTTTATTCGATTATTTTATTTTCATTTTTGTACTTACCTTGTTTTTTAGGCTTATCCTTCAAAGCTACTGGAAGTAGGGGGAATTGTAGCACTAATGAGAGCAAATGGGGCCAGCTGGATGGAGCAAGAGGGATTCAAGGACAATAAAGACAGAAAAAGAGGGATGGCAACCACAGCCAGGACAGCCAACTGTGGCACAACTGACCAAAGGTTTCAAGAGACCCCAAATGATGACCCAAAGCCCACTGAGGCCAAAATAATCTCAAGGTTTGAATGAAACCCATGAGGAAAAGAAAGTCTGAGGAGAAGGGCAGAGCGGACTGGCCCTCACCAGCTTTGACATAAAATATTTGATATTACTTAAACCTGTGAAGGATTTTATTTTTTTCTTAAACATTATTTGCAGGCTTAAATAAAAGAATTCCACCAAGGTAAGAGGCAATTCCCTCCCCTGTCCCCCTGCTTTTAAAGGATGAGATCCAAGTCATGAATATTACAGTGACTGAGAGATTCATTTACACAGTTTTACTGCTTTGGACAAAACACAGCCACTTTCCAAGCCTGATGAAATATTGTTATCCACATAATTCATTTTGTGCAGCTTCAGCAAGGCATTTGGGTTTGTGGCTGCTCCCATTTGAGGGTGAAATTGAATTGGAAATTCACGTGTGAGCCACGTGGGTGAGGCAAGTCTGGGGACCAGGAAAGCATCAATTAAATTCCCCTTCCAGCCCAAAATAAAATCCCAGTGGGGAGGCCTTGCAGAGGGTCCCCATTGCTGTGACAATTGAGGACAATTGAGGAAAGAGCTCAAGCCAGAGGTGAACACAAGCTCGTTTCAAGAGATGATAATAAAATTTAGATCTATTTTATTAATAGTGTGAGCACTGATTGCTGTGAGCAGTAATGGGAGGCAGCAGAGCAATTTATGCTTTAGCCTTTGATAACATGGACTTATTAAGGTTGTTATTGATTAAAGAGAAATTAGCAAGTGGCTGATTAATTCATCCCTCGTCTTCCCATTCCTGCTGTAGCAAAGACCATAGAAGCACTTGCTGTTTGCTGGTTCTCAATTCTGACTCTGACTTTCAATAAATCTGGATTTTTGGACATTTTCAGAAGCTTTGTTTGAGCAAGTGTCCGAGTGCACACATTTTTTCTGGAAAGTGCTATCCCACCTACTCTTTACACAAATGCACACTGGAAACTTGCTGGGAATAATTAGAAAAAACCCAAAAGAATCCCACGAGCTGTTCTGCATAAAACTCTGAGTGAAACAGGCACCCCAAATTCAAAGTTTCTCACCTATTCCACAAGAGTTATTTCATCCCCATTCCAGCACTACCTGTAGCAATACTGATTAAGGAAGTACCTAAGGAAACAATTCAGAATATAACTCAGATGCAAATCTGGAAAATATCAGATTAAATGAGGAGGACGATGTGGGGCTCAGGTTTCTAGCAAAGTTTCCATACACTGGCTGTGACAACAGCTTGGTTTGTTCTCAGGGCTCACTTTGCCATAAAGAAAATCCCACAGAGGGATAGGGCTGGTGATGCCCCATCCCTGGAAGTGTCCAAGGCCAGGCTAGATGGGATTTGGAGCAACCTGGGACAGTGGGAGGTGTCCCTGCCACAGCAGGGGTGGCCCTGGGTGGGTTTAAGGTCCCTCCCAACCCAAACCTCCTCGGATTCTGAGAAATGACTGTGTCCATCCATCCCCTCCCAAAAATTTGGAAAGAAAGAGAGGAAGGATGAAGCACGATGAGGACTGGAATCACCATATTCAGGGTTATTCTAACTTTCACTCAGCAGAGTACATCTGCAAGCCTAAAAATAGCTTCAAATCACATTCCCTCCCTCTGTGATCCCCAGGCAATTCTCTCGAGAGCCACACCTCTAGGTCAGGAATGGCATTTCGCACCAATTGACCCAGGAACTGCAGGGCAGCTAGGCTGAAAATAAAAATGCTTCAAAATCAGTCACTCTTGTAGGAGATGCACAAATCCAAGGATAAGGCTAGCAGCAGCCAGATGGATGAAAAATTACACTTTAAAAAAAAGCAGAACAGGACAACCAAAAACTCCCTGGCAGAATATTTTTTTTTGTTGTTGCTGTTGTTGGGTAATTCTGACTAATCAAAACAGAAGTACCAGAAATATGTCAGGATTCACATCTTGTTTAAAAACTGCTAAGAGCCATTTACTGGTGCTGGAACACAACATTTCAACACATCTGAAAGGGAGTGCTGCAATTTTCCAATCTGAAAATATATTCTTGAGATTTTTACAACACTCTGGGATAATATCAGCTAAGCAGGCAACACTGGGAAAAACATTACGAGTTCATGCATCTTCAGTGGTCTGAAATGGAGGTAGAGCTTGAAGATAATTTGTTTTCCAGGAGGAAAATGGGGTTATTGTAGGGGAAAACCATGCAAAGTTATAGCTTTTCACATATTTTTGAATGGCCAATTTCCACCCAGCATTTCTCAGGTACAGGTAGGGATGCAAACATTCACAGAAAGGAGATGCCCCAAGCAAGAACAAAATATGTTGTTAAAATTCTTGTTTCTTGTTTGCATTAATGCCTTGAGCAAGCAAAGCATCTCTTCATGGAAATATGGAATTCTTGATGTTGGAATGGACTTTAATGATCATCCAATTGCAGCCCCTCATGCTGCCCAGCCAACCTGGCTTGGATGGAAGCAGCTCCCTCTTGTAGGACAAGCAGGGCACCTTCAGATTTTCTGGCATTTGGCTGAATGGCTGGAAAAGGACAAATATGCTAAAATTAAAGGCTGTATCATAAGAGGGAACAGAGTCACAGAACAACCTAAACAGCACCAGCCCAATATCAAAACTTGCTATAAGCATCAAGCTTCTCTGCCTGAAAAAGGGCTGAAATCCTTGTGTTAAAGGAGCTTACATAATTTGGAGTTACATCCACAGCTCTCCCTATTTTTATCTCAAAGGTGCAGGCTTGTTCACAGCGAGGAACTTTCTGCAAAATTCTCAATTTGCTGCTCTAACTTGACAATAATTCTGATTCCTCTCCCCCTCTCAGCACACACAGAGTTAGATAATGTCTGTCACATGCCCTGCTTCCAGCTTCTTTTCCTTTATTTTGTTACAAGCACCACGAATTCCAAACACTGAAGTGTTTTCCCCTTCAGATTAACTCTGTACCTGAGCCATGCCTGCTCAGTAGGAAAATCTCAGCTTTTCAGCCTCACAACCCTTGGCAATATAAATCCTCCAAGATCATTTCGAGGTAAGTTAATTACAGACTTGAATTTTAAATGCCTGCTTCATGTTCTTCTCCTTTGAGTCAATAATTCCTGTGGACTGCACATCATCCTGTCATGCAGCCAGGAT
The DNA here is from genome assembly GCF_017590135.1 of Pyrgilauda ruficollis. Lineage (NCBI taxonomy): Eukaryota > Metazoa > Chordata > Aves > Passeriformes > Passeridae > Pyrgilauda > Pyrgilauda ruficollis. The sequence goes on from NW_024508101.1 coordinate 3,059,825, forward strand.
AAAAACTGCTGGATAAAAACACCACAGCCCCTGTTTGCTGGAAACCTTTTGTCATTCCCTGCCAGTGGTTTCATACTTGAATATCCCTGTTAATTTGCACATTCTGACCTGCAGCAATGGAGATATTTGATCACTCCAGCAGCAGCTCTTGTGTAAAGAGTATTTCTTGCTCTGTTTTAACATATGCTAATAATGATATCTGTGCTGGCACTTCCCCAAGAGGTTTTAAGAAAAAAAAAGTCAGATTCATCATCAGTTTTTCCACACCTGGGACATGCAGACATAGGCACAGGACTTTTCCAACTGTATTTACACTCAAACCAGGCCTCGAGGATCAGGAATGTGTTTTTTAATGTTAATTCCCTCCACAAATCACGCTGAATTTTGCAATAGGAGAATAAAGATGAAAACACAGTGCATTACCCATATTTAAAGGACTTGGAAATTTAAATCTGTGCTGTATTGTGGGGGAAAAACTTGCTGGTTTTCCCCATGATTGCTCCAATTACTACTTTCTATGTGAGTGCAAAAATATCTTTGAAATATTGCAAAAACTCTGCATAATATATCCAAAAGTAGCTGCAATTGAAATCAGTATTCACCACAAATTTTAAGATTAAAAAAAACCTATTCCCTCAAAGGATCTGGTTGCAAAAAATCCCAATTCCATGGCTGCATGTGCATGTGACTCCTCATTCTCAGGGCTCCTGCCCTTGCATGCAGTTGGTATTTATTTTGTGAAATAATATTAATAGAAAATAAGAAGTTCTTTCCTTTTTAAACCTTCTGTGCAGCACTTCCAGTTTCTCTCCAACCTTTAACACACTCGTAAATAATATATTTAGCAAAAATAAAACTCTCCTTTTTAGTGGGGGTGTACAGAAAGGAATTAAACAACAGGAATATTTTCTTTTTCTGTAATTCAGGGCATGGGCACTCAACCAAGTGATGGAGGAAAAGTTCAGTAACTTTCCCAGAAAAATGTGGAGGTTGACATGGACTCAGTTATCATGGAAGGCAAAATGAGCAAAGTTTTTTGAAGGCTGCCAAGCAAATAGGTAGCAATTTACACATTCATTTACATATATTTTTAAATTTTTTTTAAAAAAAGGCAACAAAGTTTAGGGAATGTGGCCAGAACTCCATGACAATAATACATCAAAAACTGACAGAAGGAAGATAAAATAACAACCCAAGCTAAGCTGTGTTTGAGGACCTTTCTTCCCTCTGCCACAGTGTCACATTAGACATCTGAAAAACCACATTTTGTCACCACACTGCAGATTTCCCCAAGGCTGCCACCTGCAAATGTCTGTGCAGGTGTGCAGGGCACAGGGAAATGGAGCTGCTCCACCAGAGCATCGTCCTCCCACTGAGAGCAGCCTCAAACCCAGCAGGTTTCACAAGCAAACTCCTGCACAATTTAACCCAGGAATTGTCCCTCAGGATCCCTTTCCTGCTGTCACGTCCCTCCAATGATTCACCTCTTTGATCCATTCTCTAAGGTCCCTTCCAACCCTATCCATTTAGATTTTTTTTATACCAAAACAACATTTTCTATTTAAAACTCTAAATAATAGCCCTGTATTCCATACATGAGCCACTTTTCTTTCTCTCCAACAGTTCACCTGCAGAGTTCCACAGAAATGTCTTTCCCAGTAAATAAACACAAGTTTATCTCTGAAACCAACCCACAATTGTGGAGAAAAGATTAATTTTGGCACTTTAACTGATGGGTGCAAAGTTTTTCTCACTAAAACATTTTGTTTTTATCCTGTTCCTCCATCCTAATTATCAACTGCCAAGGGGCTGAAGGGAATTACAGAGCTGTGATCAGCAGCATTGACCTTTTTGGCTTTTCACTTCTTCTGTTAAGTCAGTTAACCCAGGCAGCAAAATTAGAACGAAGACTGACACTGGAGTAAACACCAGGAAAGCAGTGAAAATGGTGGGAAATTACCCTTCTCCCTCCCTCCTTGCAGCACTGAGAGCAGAGCCTCAGCTGAAATCTTAGTCTGCTAAATTAGGCAGAGGTTTGGAAAAGAATGTTCTGATTGTTAATCATGAAATGTGCTGTAATCTTCTGCGAGGCAGCTCTAACCTCCTCAATCAGCTGCATTTTCTTACTTAATTACATGATTTTAAGTACTTCTAAGGAGGTGCTGTCAGATTTATCCTGGAGTTCTCTTAGACATTCCCACTGTAGTCATGGTGATGATATATAGAAATGGACAAAATGCCAGAGACCAGGGAAAATGTCAGAGCTGCGGAACACCCACAACTTGCTCCTTGCCTAGAATTTACTTGGTATTTCTGAGTTAGCTGGAAAGATTCTCTCATAGTGCATTAACGTCCCAAAATAACAAGATTAATAGTAGATGGGATAATCTTATTGCTAAACACACTCACTGGGGTAATCCCACCTCACAAATGTTTGGGAGACCCTGGCACAGGCACTGCCTGAGTGTGGATCCCGCTGGGATGGCATTCCCTCTGCAAACACAGCCCTGCTCTGCAGGAGCAATCCCTTCCACGCTGGCTGTCCTGGCCTAGGAGCCAGCTCCCATTATTCTGAGTCCTGCAAGCTGCCTTCAGGCTGCTAATTACTCCCTCCTCAGATGCAGGAAATTAATATTACCTGGATATTTATAACCAGCGGATGGAACATTAGTGGCAATGGGGAAAACAAATTATGAATATTTGTTAATTTAGCAGGCTCTCACCAAACCTTCATTTTCTCTAAATATTCTGCATACCAGCATCTATTTTACAAGACCTTTATTACTGGTGAGTAGTGCACTGTGATACCAATCACCTACTTCAATGCTAACAGCAAGGCTGAAGTACCATGGTCCATATTTGTTCTGTCAGGAAGCTGCTGAGCTCAGCTCCTTGTGGAACACCCTGACTGCCATTTAGGCAAATTTCCTCCCAAAAAAAAGCCCCCTTAATTTAGACATTTAGACCAAATTTTTTTTTTTTTTTTTTTTTTTAGATGAGGCTACATAACAATCAAGCTCCTGATTTTCAGTTCCTAGCCCAGCTAAGAGTTAAATTTCCTTGGTAAGTCGACAAGACAAGAGGGTCCTCACTTCATGCCAGCTGTAGATCTTATCTTCAGCTCTGGGAACCACCCGAGCTGAATAAATGGGTGAATAGCTCCCATCTTGGGTTTATTTGCCTTTTATTACTACTTCCCACCGAGTTTGACTCCCATTTCTGCAGTTCACACCTGTAAAAGGGTGGCTGCTGCTCCGATAGCATCTGAGAGCTCCCAGCAGTGGGCTCGGTGTGAACTGTGTGCTCCCTATTACAGGGATTTGGTTATGAGCACATCATTCCTCAGCGACCACGAATGCAGCAGAAATTCTTATCTTTATGGAGTAAGGAGGTCAGCATTTACTACTGCAGGCCCAGGCAGCACTCAGTCCTGCAGGCAGAGTTCACCTGTTCATGATTTTTATGGTCTGCAATCCATTTCAGATTGAAACACTGCCATCTTTACAGGGGTCATGCAGACAGTTTTTCTTACGCTGCTCCAAATAGATTTTTGTTGTGTTTTCCTCCCTCGTTTTGCAGTGAGCAAAGGTGCAGAACACCTCGAGGAGCTGTGAAATGGGAGGCAGTCAGCTCTCACTTCCAAGGGGTAACAACTCTTTTCTGCCCTCAGAAAATAAATTAGAGGGTAGGAATCAAGAATAAAGCCAGGAATTAGAGAAGGCCACATGAGCTGGGGATGGAGACCCAGGAGCAGTCAGGGAGGTAAAGCAGTTGTAGGGAATGATGTGATAATGGGATGATGTGATGTCCATCTACATTTACAGTAGTTGTAGGGTGCCCCCATCACAGGAATGATTGGTATTTCATTTTAACGTTTTGGAATGTTGAATATTTGTTTTATTAAAACTATATTCTATTATAGCTATATTAAAGAGATATATATTATATTATGACTATATTAAAGAGATATAGTATAGCATATTATATTAAAGAGATTATATTATATCATATCTACACTAAATAGATATATATTAAACTATACTAATGAGATTTATATATTATATTATATATTTACTTTTAATTATTGAAAAATATTAAAGAAAACTTGTGACTGCTGACAGTCAGGACACAGTTTTAGGTGATTGGTTAAGGAAATAATTTTTAGTAGAATTTAATTATTAAATTATTTTAGGTAAATAATTTTCTAACATATCCAACATGTGCACAAACACTGGAGCAGTAAATGAGATAAGAATTGTTTTGATTATTCTTTTCTCTGCTTCTCTCAGCTTCTCTCTGTTCAGAGGGTATGTGAATACTACACACATTTATGGGAGATATTAAAAAAATTAACTATGCAGTGGGTTTAGTACATAAACAGTAACCCAGCACTCACAACACCACAGGAAAGACTCTTCTGGAGGAAAATGTTTGAAACCTCCTCAAATTTAAATATCAGAACTTTATAATGACAGAGAAAACTGCAACCACTGCAGTAAATATATATTATATATATTTAATATATTACATTATAATATAAAAATATTGGAAGTCTTATGTTTTATCATCTAGAAATCTAAAATAAATCCAGGACTGATGGCCTGTAAGGCACCAGTCTGCACAGTCCAGGGTGGAAATATTTCTATTGAGCTCATCAGGAACAGAAAAGAAATTATAGTGTTTTTGGAGAATTCTACAACTAAATTACAGCTTTCCAAGGCTCCCTACTCAATAGGCCACAATAAGTTAACAATGTGGATCAATATTCTGTTCAGTTATCTCATTTAAGAGATTATAATGCCAGATCCCCTCTAAGTGATCTGGTACCTTCTGTTGCCTTTGGAAAAGAATCTCTACCAGAGAGGCACCAAAGCAACCTCAACCAAGATTTTAGTAACTAATACACAGGATTTGGGTAAAACAATCTGTAAAATTACTCAGTGCCCATGAAATCAACAAAAAATCTCAGTTCCTGCAGCCACACTGATCTATGTGGCAGCTCCAGGTAAAGGGTTTAGGATTTCTCCTGCTTTCCCCTCCTGTTGCATCTCAGATAATCCATCAGAGCTCTGCAGCTCTCAGCCCTTTGCAGTTCTGCTGAAGTTTTGTTCAGCAGGAATGGGAAAGGAGTTTTAAATAAAGTGATGTGAGGTGATTGCTAAAACCAACACCCCTGAATGCTGACGTGGCCTGAGCAGGGACACACAGACAGATTTCTGCCATGTACTTTTGGGTATATGCTTATTGTTTCCAAGGCTCTTCATATGGCCAGGTTAATTCAGGAATTGCTGGATGGGAAACTCTGCTCACCCACAAAAAATGGGAGCAATTTGCCAGCACCATCATTCATTCCCATGGTGCAAAGAGCAGGTTCCTTGGGAGCCCATGAAAATCCCACCAAAAACACAATCTTAGCAGCTTTGCTCCAAGATTGTCAATTTATGAGCAGGAAAGTGCCAGCCACACTTAAAGGAAGAGGTTTTAGGTCCACTCCCATTAGAGTGCCAGATTTTGGGGGCAAGATGATAATTTTTGTGTCTTCACCTGTGTCAGCCTGGTGCTCAGCTCTGACTGATCCCACAGAGGGAAAGAACAGCCAAAAACGGCTGCCAAATGTTAAATCACATTTCATAATCTGCTTCTTATCACAAAATACTTTCATTCATTTTTGAGTGTTCTTTTTATCCATTTTAAGGATGCTTGCGTGAGCAGGAACAGCTGTAGAGATGGAAACTCAAGGCATGTCAAGTCTTTTCTCTCAAAGAAATCATTATTCCAGGGCAGGATAATCAAGAGAATTTTCACAGAATCATGGAATGATTTGGAAAGAAACTTAAATCCCATTCAATGCCACTCCTTGCCATGGCAGGGACACCTTCCACTGTCCCAGGCTGCTCCAACCCCAATGTCCAACCTGGCCTTGGGCACTGCCAGGGATCCAGGGGCAGCCCCAGCTTCTGGCTGGGCATCCCCACCCTCACAGGGAAGAATTTTTTCCTAATATCCAAGCTAAACCTGCCCTTTTTCAGTTTAAAGCCACAAATGAAACTTGCAAATGATATTATCTTCTGGATAAATCAAGAACGTGCGTGTACAAAAATTTCAATGCATTAAGGGAAAAAAAAACACAGAAGTCTTCCCTCTTTGTGCATGAAGTTAAAATTACAGCCCATCAAGTCTAACTTCCCCTGGCTCCTGAGTTTCTGCTTTCTTGTCTTGTTCACACAGAAGCTGTGCCATGAGACTTGTGATGTGTGAACGTGGGTTTACACAGGGCTCCAGCTGGAAGGAAGAAACAAATCACTTTAGCATTTTTATATTTTTAAATCTCCTGCCTGCTGATGTTCCTTTCCCTCTCTGCTCGTTTCATGTTAGAGCTTCATTGTTGTTCAGCTCCTGCTTTTATTTGCTAATATTACAGTAATCCGATTACAAAGCAGGAGAAATCAGCATGCATTTGGGGTGGCTAATCACAGCCTGAATACCAGCTTGGAATACCTGGGAAAAGGCAGTCTGGGGCTGATCTGGAGATAGCTGACATCAATGGAAACAGCTCCAGTGTCAGGCAAGCCCATGGAGAACAACCAGAATCCTGGCGATTCCGTGATTTTATGGGAATGCAGACATCAGACTTGCTGATGGCTGTTTCAGCCACTTGCCAGCACAAAGGGTTAATTTCTGCTGCAAAAATGTTTGTTCTCCCCTTGTGTAGGCCAGCAGATCCCACTGTGCCTGGCTGAGGAGCCTGTTTTGGGGCTGGTGTCCCTCTGCAATTCCCAGAGCCCCAGCTGGGCTTCCACCAGCAGAGAGGTGGGGTTTTGTGGCAGTCATATTTCTGGAAAAATCCCTTTGCCAGGATTTCTCTCCTGGGAAGCTGAGAAGCCTCAGAGAAAAAGGAAAACAATATTATCTCATTTGCTTCTCCTGTGTTTTGCTGCTTTGGAATGTGTTTGGAGATTGTTTCATTGGTTTCACATGAAATGTTTTGACTCAATGGCCAATTGGGGCCAAGCTGTGTCAAGGCTCTGAAAAGAGTCACAAGTTTTCATTGTTATCTTTTTAGCCTTCTGTCTGTACCCTTTCTGTATTCCTTAGTATAGTTCAGTATAGTACTGTTTAATATAATATAGATCACAAAATAATAAATTAGCCTTCTAAGAACATGGAGTCAGATTCATCATTACTTTTTTCGTCTGGGAACCCCAAAAATAAAGAGGGGTGGGCTCTGTTTTAGGGTCAGGCTTATGTGCTCCCCATGGGGGATCAGAGCTGAGCACCTGCTGCACCTGCAGGAGACAAAAAAGGGACCAGCCCCACCCCAGAGAGACAGGGCCCAGCTGGAACTAGCTCAGCACAAAGCCAGGCTTTACCAGACAAACATCTGAGGAGGAGCAGCCCAGCTGGGAAAGCTCCAGGAGCTGAATTTATCTGCCCAGGTGTGCACATGGAGCTGATGGGAGGCCCTAAAGCAGGGCTGATTTTAGAACAGCACTGAGAATTAGCTGAGACACCCACAGAGAGCCCCACTGTGGCTTAGCTCACCCTTCTCTTTATTCAGCTACCCCAGCCCTGAGACAGGGACAGTCACAGCCCACTTTTCAGTCACTGCTCCTTGGAGCCATTTAGATGGCATTTTCCTTGGAACAGCACAACTTGAGCACCCAGGAGAGGTGTAAACACAAATATAACGTAGCAAAATAGAAAACAAAACGTAGCAGGAAGCCCTATGGGCTGCTCATATCTTTTTCCTAAGCCTTTTCTTCTCCTGTGTGCTAAAAATTAAGAGCCAGAGGATGTTTTTTAAACTGCAGGCAGTACAAGCACAGGTGAAAAATCCAAGAAATCCTAACTGCCCTGCAATTAGTTCTTCATAAATAGGTGCAATGATCTCTCTCTCATCAGCTATTGATTGATAGCAGCCACAGCAGATGTGATTTGCTTTGTAAATACTTCAGAACTGACAGAGCTACAGAAAAAAATGAGCATTGCAGTGAAGCAAAGCAGGTCACTCCTGCCTTTAAGAATGATCAGGAATTTTGAGCCATTTAAATGCTGGCACGAGAAGAGATGATGCACTGGAGACCTGCACAGGAGCCAAGTCCTTCAGGGATTTTCTGGGGAGTTTTTATACTGCTGGAGCTCATCACCAAAGAACCAAAAGCACCGTGGAGGCCACTGGATTTAGAGACATCTCTGAGCTAAATTGCAGCATCCAGGGGGATGCACTACAAGATTTGAAGTGCTTCAGTCCATTTGGAATTTCATTACCAGGCATAGAAATAGTAAAGATATCATTCTAAAAGTGTTTAAAAACATGATCTCTACTTGCTGGATGCTCCCAAATGTTTCTATTAATAAAAACTTCTGATATTTTGTGCTCAAGGAAACTAGAAAGGTCTTTCAGAACCTGTGCAGGGAAGTAGCACTGAAGCAAAAATTCTCTTTTTAGCACAAAGACAACCTTCAGAAGAAAGTTCACAGTAAACAAGAGTATAAAGAGGGACCTACATTTAAAGAATGATTATGCAGCTCTCCTCCTTCTTTAAAGGAAAGGAGTTAATCTCACTTTTTCCTCCCTCAGGACTTTTTAATTATTTTTAAAATTAACTGCTTCCACATGTTTCTTCAGCCTCCTCTGAGTGAATGACAACGTGGTGTGGGTAACACCAAACTTTGTTATTTTGTTTGCCTCGGATTTACTTCATTTTGCATTTCTTCCAGCCTCAGACACCTTTGGAAGACAGGGAGGAAGCTGCCTATGGACAGGACAGGTTGGGGAGTGCCAAGGAAGAGGCAAACACAACTCCAAGCAAGTGATCAAAGATATTTGCTCAAACAGAAGTCTTCTTCTTATGTGCAAACACTTCTCAAATGCAAAGTTCTCTGTCTGGCGGTACCCACACTAATCCAGGGGGCTGCATTGGGAATTCTGTAAAGGTTCAGTGGGGAGAGATAAGGAATTAATTTCCATTCCAAATGTCAGTCACAGTCATATCTCAATCAACACAGCAGCAGCATCCCCTGCTCAAGCTCAGGACTTGCTCACACACATCAGGAACGTGTCTGGATTCTCCTGGAGCATTCTGCAGCGCTGAGCTGAATGATGGATGCCTGAATTTCACCCAGACTCTGTATTTACACCACCCCTGAGCAAAGTCAGCCCCTTCACTCGCCCCACAAAGCACACAGAGCACTGCACAGAGAGAGAGATCACCTCTCCCTCGGCAAAGATGCATCTCACAGGGAAAGGAATTTCTGCCAGCTCCGCAGACCAAAACAACATCAATAATTTCCTCTATCTGCTCCAGCCAACAGGGACCATTTTACAGCAGCTCCAGCCACCCACGCAGCCACTTTACAACTTCCCCTCTCATTCATGCAAAAAGCAGCCCTTAACAGCCTTTCACTGAATCGGGGCTCGCTGCTCTTGGCTGGGTTATTTTCTTTGTGTTTCTAAGCAATTCCTTGTTGCCAATCAGTTTGTTTGTTCTGCGGCTAAACTTCACTTTCTCATGCCTGCTTCAGTCCCTGTTTGATCTCTCAGCGTGATTTTGGGCATCTCACTTCCATTTCTTCCCATCCATTTGCATTTTGGCTGCCTTCACTGTCACCTTCCTGACATGCTGAGCTCCTCTCCCTGCTTCTGTCTATTGTACACATTTTCTACAAAGAGCAGAACAGAGGGCCAGTGTTTGTGTTGGCCTAAAAAAAAAGCAATTCCTTCTGCAGCCACAGCCTTCACATCCCGACAGCAAGTAATCTGCAGCTTTCTAAAGCCCTGAGACAGATTGCAAAACCTTAGTTTAACAAAAAAAAACCAAAAAACCAAAAAAAAACATACCCTTTCAGCAGGGATGAGGAGGGAAGAACAGGAGGGATGCTTTAAAAAAGCCCAAAATGCAGCAGTAATCTTAATGGTAGCACAGGGATGATTTAACTTCAATTTTCTCACCCATGTCAGCGAATGTATTTTGAATACGGGACAGAGGCACAAAAGGCAGCTCTGCTGTGGACTTATTAATCTATTTTGTAAGGAAGAAGCATCTAGAAAATAGTCCTGGAGGAAGAGATTAGAGAGCAAATCCCAGGCTCTTTGGGAAGCGCCGCAGTGATCCACTGTCTGCTGCAGCTTTATCTGGAGAAGGATCTTGCAGAAAAGTCTGCATTGCTCACCACTGCACATCCTGGCAATTTCAGACACTTTTCCAAGCAGGGGCCATCGTTATTGTCCCAGAGAACCATTTATAAATAAAGCTGATGTTTGTCAAAGCCCCAACTCCCCATACAAAGCTCCCGATTCTGGTTTGCTCCCATTGAACACCCCAAAACTTCCTGCTGGATAAAACTTCTCTGGCTATTGGAAAGACACTTCCAGAAATGTCAATGGAATGGGATGGAAGAGAAAATTCAATTCACTGGGAGATGCTCAGGTGGGTTTCTGGCTGTGCAATCCCCCGTCCCTCCTCCCAAGCATAATTTCAGTGAATTTGCTCTCTCTGAGAAGTAGCCTATATACCTCTTTATACTGTTATTTATTATTAAATATTTTTGAACAGTGGTTTTTTCCCAAAAATGTCCTATATTGTTACCCATGACTTCATTTTCTTTTCTCCATTAAAATTTAATCTGATTATCAGAAAATTACTTTTTTTCCCCCCCTCTAATAACTCTTGTCTGACAGACAGCCAATTTTACTGACATCAGATCCTTGCAGCATGTACTGGAGACCAAGAGGGAAAAAAATTGACTAGGAGGCAAACCATGCATTATGGGATCAATATGACATGCTGTACCCAACCATTTCTTTTTTTCTCCTGAAGACAAGAAAACCCTCCCATCAATTTTACTCTGCAAAAGAAGAAATCTGCCATCTGACTGACTGAATAATCACAACCATAATTACCCTGAGCAAACATAATGAGGGGCACTGTGATAAATTAAGGGAAATCCTCAAAATTTGAATGCATTTTCAGACCACTCAGAGTCCCAAGCAGCTCTGTCACACCTGGAACCTGCCCTTCCTCCCCTCAGTTCCACGGGTTGAGATTTGGACATGTAAAACTGAGTAAAATAGATGAGGGATGAAAATTGCTTTGAGTTTGGGGAAGAGGGACCCAAATGCTCCCCCAGCCTCATTGGGATGATCACCACCAGCAGCCCCTGGGTCTGAGGGAAATGAGGTTCAGGCAGATGTTTCCTCTTTTGAAAGAGACAAATCACTGCCTTGGCTCCCTCTCTACTTCATGTGAACAAGGACAAATAAATGACTGGCACCTGTCAGATAAGAGCTGAGATGATTCATCCTGAACACAGCAGTCATTTTCCAATAATGAGAAATACCCAGCTTCATTTTGTGGGAAGTAAACCTTGTTAGAAGAAAAATGATCCCCTAAGAACGTGCACCCTGGACCTGTGGTACTGCTGCAGCCCACCGAGGGCTGCACAGGGGTCTGAGGGGCTGAGCCTGGGCTAGCAGGGCTTGAAGCCAGACCTGTGGCTTGCTGCCATCGTGCAGAGTGACACTGGTGCCACCAAATGAAGGATCTGAGTCTGCTTTGGGCCCGTGGCACAAAGCACAAACTCTTCTTTCGTGGTCAGTGAGTCACAGAAGGGCTTGGTGGAGCCCAGCATTAACCCAGCACTGCCATGCTCACCCCTAGACCAGGTCTAATTCATTCCCACATCCCAAACTACTGTCCTCACTGCCTCGGGGGACACTCACTGCCCTGCCACACCCCCCAAAGAAAAGGGCTCTTGGCAGGGTCTCAGGGGCTGCATCCCCTCATCCCCAGCTGCTGGGACAGTGCACCCAGGACCTGTTTCCAGTGCAATCCCCCAGCCCCAGGGCCTGCTCAGAGTTAAAGTTCTGGCTTTGTTTCAAGGTCCCCAGAGCTTTCCTGGCTTTGTTTAAGGATCCCAGAGCTTTGCAAACAGCTGTGCAACACCAGCCAAGGTGGGGACTGTCCACAGACCTTCACAAGGGCTTTCCTGGTCCCTTCAGGACTAGGGCAAAACCTGAACAGCCAAAAAGGACCCCTTGGACGCTGCTTGGTTTGCAGGTAGGGATTGCCAGTACTGCCACAAACCCAGGCTCCTCACCCACTGGGGATTGCCAGTGGGAAGCTGCAGAATCAAACCCAGTAAATCAATGGGCAGCCACTGAGAGGGAGCAGAGTGCTAAATCACAGCCATGCTAATTTAGATCTAATTAGGAGTGTCAGGGAGCCAGCACTGGCCAATTCAGCCCTGTCTAGGTGGAAGCACTTCCAACACATGCAGAGAAGCTGATGTTCAAGAAGAAAAGCAGGAGATTAAAGATCAAAACCAGGGCACCTGTGGAATTTGGCTGCTCCTGTGCACCAAAGCTCCCCAGATAAATCCCAGTGCTGGGGAGTCTCGGTTTCATCCCTGCTCCAGACCTGCCCCTTCTGCTGTCCTTGGAGAAATGCTGAGTTCCAGCCCAGCCTGAGGATCCTGTTCACTTCCCAGCACAGCTAATTTGCTCTTTAATATAAATTATCCTCAAGTAGCTCATGCATGTGGCTTCCCAAAGGTAAAAAACCAACCCACACCACCCCCGCTTCCTGCCTGGCTTTTTTGCTGTGAGTGCAGCTCAGTGTCTACCTAAGGACACACAGAGCCAGCCTCGAGGGGAGTCACCTGAGGAGCAGAGAAACGTCAGGCTCAAATGAACACCTTCCCAGCTGCCTGGAACCTGGATAAAACAGACTGGATAAAATGCTTCTGCAATCCACTGCTGTCCCTCTGTGCCTAGGTTTCCATGGAGGATGGAGATGCACCATCAGGGAAAGGGTAGGAGAACAGAAACATCATCCTCACCCCTGCTTTTCTCTCAAGTTTCTGCCTTTTTTTTTTTTTTTTAAGCTGGAGTATCTATTTTATCCAGGAGAACTGGACAAACACTTAGAAACCAAATAAAATCCTGTTTGAAACAACCTCTGAGCTATTGGGTGTTAGTTCTTCCTAATCCAGAAGAAAATAATTGAATTCAAACAGATCTCTAAAGGCCTTTGGAGGCTTGGCTGACAAAAAGTGCTACCACAACTTCCTTTAGAGGAAAGCCAGGTTTGTTAGTTTGGTGAACACCATGAAAATGAGCAGCAGTTCCTCTCTAATAGCACCAAAGGGACTTCAGTGGGATTGTTTAACTGTGAACTCTGCATTTCCTTAAAGCCCCCTCTCTACTCACATCATTAAAGTGTTTTTAGAAACTCTGAATAAACAACACCAAGGGCTTTTTTTTTATGGCATGCAACTGGAACACAGGACAAAAAACAGCAAATACCTAAACTACAACAGGAAAAGCATCTCCAGATTTCCAAAACAGATGATACAGATAATAAAGGCATTCATAAACCATTTTTTTTTCCATCTAAGGCTGAAGATCTTAACAGATGATACAGATAATAGAGGCATTCATAAACCATTTTTTTTTTTCCATCTAAGGCTGAAGATCTGGTGGCAGCACCTTGTTTATGGGTTTGATGAATCAGATGGAGCACTTCCCTGCTTTTGTGTCTCTGCTAATTGCCTTTAATGGAAACCACTTACTTTATTGGTGCAAAAAACTGCCTTGAAGTTTGTTTTCTAGGCAAAAAGCCCAGTGCTTCAATTAATACCTTGAAATGATCACTGATTAATGATACCAGTCCGGGGCTGTTGCACAAAGGTTTTTTTGCTCAACTTTTCCCAAAAATCAGGAAGATTAATGATGTTATCGTTGGTACAGAAAGCTCCACCCCTGGAAACCCTTTGGGCTGGAGAACATTTCACAGCTGCAGTGGAGGCTGTGCAGAGGGAGAGGGGGATACCACCAGGGTGTCTCCAGGAACACCATTAATGCTGTGAATCGCACAGACTTGAAGATCCTCACATTTATTTCCCTCATTTTCTACCAGCTCCACTCTGCAAGAAATTGTCTTTTAATTCTTTCCTAGAGAACAGATATATTTTAGGTCTCAAACTCCTGATTTATGGTAGTCAATACACTTGTTTCTTGAAGTGTGGAAGGAAGATAATAAAACTAAAATCTACATTAAACACCAATTTGTTTCTATGGTTTACGGCTGTAGGAAATCACAAACTGCCAGACTCTTCAGGTATATCAGAATCAGCTTTGTAGAGCTCAAATTAATATCTGATTACAAAATTTATGCAAAACCCAGGGTACAAGTGTTGTAAAGAAGTTATGGGCAGATCAGGTGATAATCACTTGTCCATGGAGCTGTTGCCATCACATTTATTATGTAATCCTTGTTAAATCTGTAGGGCACAGATTGATAAAAAGCAGCCCTAGAATCCCAGAATGGTCTGTGTTGGACAGGACATTAAGGAGCCTACAGCTCCCACCCCCTGCCATGGGCAGGAACAGCTTTCCCTATCCCAGGGGAATGCTGTCCAACCTGGCCTTGTGTAGGATCACTCTGGAAACCTCCTCAGCTGTCAAAAGCAGCAGGAGCAGGGTGTGCCAGGACAGGCTGTCAGCAGGGCAGGCAGAGGGGCTCCCCTGCCCTGAGCACACCCAGCTCAGACACAGGGGCTGCTCCAGCACAGCCTGCTTGGCACAGCCTGGGCTGTCTCACAACTTGTCCTGAAAGGTGATTTTCCAAGGATTCTGCCAAGGATTCTATCCAATCTGCTTGGATTCTACCAGTGCCAAATACAGCTGGGCTCTCCCCATGCCACCAATTTCAACCCCAGCTCGGGGAACTTGGGCATCTCACACGATGGAGAGATCTGAAGTGTTTGAAGCTACCATAAAACCTTGTTCAGTCATTAACAAACTACAGTAAAACCTACAGGAGCAGCTGTTGTGTCTTTGGGTGCTGTGGCCAGAGGCAGCTGCAGCTTTTGCAGCCTCCCCTCGTGCCCAGGCTGCCCTCCCTGTCCAGGCACAGCTCCTGCTGGGCAAAGCCCATTTTGCTTGGGAAGGGCAAAGAGCAGCATGGATGCCTGTGCCAGGCAAACAGCTCCCTCCCTGTTTTCCATCCCCAGGATAACATGTGAGGCTTTGGTCAGAAGTTCTATGTCCAGCAGTGCTATTTGCCAATGTTGTTGTTCAGTCCTACACTTGGTTTTATTGTTGCACAAAAATATTTTTCCTTTTCAACACAACGAGCACCAAGGAGAAGAGGAGATCCCTGGAAAAGGCTCCTGTTAAGTCATAGGGAGATGCAGGCTGGAGAGAGCACCTACCTCACAATTCAATGAATATTCTGAAGATTTTCTTTGAGCCAGTGCCCCCTCTGTGGCCCTGCTGAATGCTGAAATGAGGATGAGGGTGTACAATAAACACAGAACCTTCTCCCTCCAGCCTCTCATCCCTGGCAGTGTTCTCTCCCTCATGGTGCACAGGGAAGGATCTCTGCATTAAACCCCTGGATATCAGTCAAGAGTTGGATAAAAACATTCTCTGATAGCACCTGCAGTTTCCCTGATAGCTGGAGCAGTTTTGCCTGCCAAAAGCACACATGGAAGCTGCTCCACCAGAAGGAGAACAATATCAGATAAAGCACTTCCCTAATGCCACTTAGATCAACAAATGTAAAGAATAAATGCAAAATACTGTAAGCCCTTATTCCTTGTTTGCCTTGAAAAATTAAGAAAGGCTGGGGTGAGCACAACTGAAATCAAACCAGCCCTGAAGGACTTCCCTGCAATTAGCAGCTCCACCTGCAAACGAGGCCAGGGCAGACAGGTTTGTGCCACAGAGGATTGTTTGCTGTTGTGGCTCAGGACACTCCTCCAGGTCAGATAAGTGCCTCCTGTGCCAGGACAAACAGGAGCATGGCAGGGACCCTGAGGGGCCACTGTGCCAGAAGCACTTGGGCACAGAGCAGCTATGACAGCATCAGCAATAAGACACAGGCTAAATTCTCCTGGATGCAAAATGCCTCATGCTCCATCGCTCTCTCCACAATCCATTAGTGAGAAACTATCAAGAATTAGCAGTAGCTGTGAGTTCTTATCCAAATTTTCATTCCCGTTCGAACCCCAGGAGTGGTTTCATCCTGCTCCTCAAGCAGGACAGATCTGCCTGCTTTGTTTGCAGTGGTCTCACTCTGCAGCACACAGGCAGCACATCCAGACACCTGAATTATTCTCTTGGTAGGTGTAGTGCAGTTTTTATATGGAAAAATAACTGTGAATGCTTCCCTTTCATGCTGGAAAAAGACAGCAACAGATGGCAGTGCGAGGAGGGCAATAACAGATCAGTCCTTTGGCCTCCCTGCAGCTCCTTCCTCCTTGGGGACAATCTCACAAGAACACTGAATAAATGAATGAATGAAAGAATAGCAGGGTGCTATCAGCATCCTTCTGTTCCCCCCTTTTCCCAGCTTCTTGTTAGACAGCAAAGAGCTCCTGCTCCTGGAACACAGACACCCCAGCATCTTTTCATCCCCAACAGATCTTGGAGCATTGATGCTGTAGTGTAACTTTTGAGAAATGCATTTCCCACAGAAAAGAAGAGCTGCAAACCAAAATGCTGAGGTAAGGGCTTCATTAGCTCAAAAACTCCTCAGAATACAGAACCTTCTCCACCCCACTGAGACCAGAGAAGCTGCATTTGGGTCAGGCACCCTGGTCTGGATGCTGTGACTGACAGGTTCAATTACCCAGCACACAAGTCAGTGGCTTGCTTCCAGCTAAATCACAATAAAGATCCTTGGAGCTATTTTCTGTTCCCACTAAAGTGTAGCAACACATCTATACTGTGGGGCTCGACTTCTAGTTATTCTTGAGGTTTAAAATTGCTCCTCTTAAGAGTATTAGTTCCCCATTGGGATATCTCATCAAAAAACATGAATACTTGAAGACAAATGCTGTGAATAAACAACATCACCATTTTATTAGGCATCAAAATGACCATAATAACACGAAAAGCTGTAAACAGCTACCAATTTTGTTCATTTCAGTCTTTTCTTCTTCAAAGTAATCCCAAAAAAGACACTTTGGATGCTCTCTGTTCAGCTTAACTCCAATAATAACGAAAATATGCAGAGCCCTTTTCTCCCACTGCCATTCCACACTCGAGCAAGCATAATAATATCAAAGGTGCTGCGTGAGAAATTGATGTCAACATTTTAGCCTTGCACCCTTAACTTATCTGATTTAAACTTTGAAAAACTTGGCTCAGATCTCAAGAATCTGCCGAGCCACTCCAAGTCACACAGAAAACAACACATGCAGGCTGGGTACCACCTCGAGAGCAGATGCTCCCAGCAAAAGGAAATGTCATAATATTGGCTGGTGTCCCCAAACAGTTGTGTCCTCCCAGTGATGTCCTGCCAAGAGGCACAAGGTCCCCCAAGCCTCCTTTTGTCTGTGACACAGCAGCTGCACGTTCAGGAGGGCTGGGGGTTGAGTTTGGGGTTCATTTTTCTGATGGCTGATGAAGTTCCACCAGAGGGGGAAGCACTCCCAGCCCTTTCCAGTCGGCCTCTTTGCAGCTGTACTGCTGACAAAACATTTGGACTGCTGGTGTAGCAGGGGGAGCGTGGTTCCAAGGGAAGGGAGTTTGCTCTGGGCAAGGTGGGGAATACCAATATTGGCACAAATCACTGCCTTGATGTGATTACAGCTGGGGCTGGCACTCACTGGAGTCAAAGCTTTTGCTTTTTCATTTCTGCTATTGGTGCCTAAGTGGCTTGATTATGCATGAGATAGCAGAGCGTGGAGGAGTATGCTAATGCTCTGTTAAAGCACACTTTTATCTTGCAGCATTAAGTGAATGGAGGAAAGAGTGACAGAATTGGCTGCTGTGAGCTTAAAGAACTTTTTTTTTTTTCCTTCTGGTAAAAGTCATGAAAGTTTGTAACTCACCACAAACATTCCCAACAGCCAACTCAAACTCAGGGTTCAGGGGACAGCACCAGGAACTCACAGCAGCTGTAGCACAGACAGCAAAGGCTCCCTCTCTGTCTCTGCTTTCTCTTTACAGACAGGACAGTATAAATAAGGCACAGTAAATCTGAAAGCCGAGTCCCATTGCTGAGAATACAAACACTCATAAACTCATTTGATTCCAGCTGAGACACCAATTCTCCATATGCTTTCCCACTTACCTCACCAGAGCTAATAGGACTAATCCTAATACAGAAAGCCAAATAAACACAGGGGGCATTAATGTGTTTTATGTGCATTAACCTTTCCACAAGACCTGGGCAATATATTCTCAATGAATTCTTGAATACTTTTGCAAACCATTATCCAATCCCTTCAATTAAAAGGAGGTCTTGGCTTAATGAAAAAAACACTTCCCATATTCTGAAATAATAGCAGCTCTTCTACTCATAATTTTTAATTAGAAGGGGCAGCTCCCACCCACAGCAAATAGCTCAATACCACAGGAAAACAGAAGGGCAGTCGTTTGGACAAGGTCTGCTGGGAATCCTCCCACCACTTTGTTCTCCTCCAATAATTCAGTCATCATAAAAGCAGGCACGAGGCCGTTCATCACCGGGATGGACTTGCTTACATCTTTTTTAAAGTTCAGAGCAGTAGGAACTAACAGAGAATGGAGAGCTTTGTTTTTCCAGTGAGGCGCTAGGAGGGCTCTGTGGGGTCTGGCAGTTTATTTCTGATGGCAGGGGAGGAGGGATTCACCTGGAACAGGCAAACTCCTGGAGCTGCTCCCGGGGCTGTGCGAGCAGGGAGCTGAGGCTGCTGCAGGGCTGAGCCTCCCCCACCTCTGGGTCACACTCCAGCAGCAGGTTTGGGCTGTTACCCCAGGATAAACATCACAACAGTACTTTGCTGGTATTCAGAACCGTGCACAGCATTTGTAATCAGGAAAAGCAGAGATTTGATAAAGCATAATGCAATAGAAACACTTTCTTTCTTGACTAGAGAGATTTTAAGTGCAACCATGAGAAATGAGCTTTCCTTTCAAACTGGTACCCCCAAAATTAATGATTTTTTTTTTTCAAATCTACATCCTTTCCAAGGATGGAGTCTGGTTAAAGTTGTAAAGAAACAAAAGCCATTCTCTAAGCACAACATATCAGTGTGCATACAGAGCTTTCATTAAAATACCTCACAGCTGTGAAGCTGCAGAGCTCATGCTGACTGGAATCACTTCATGGGGCCTCTTGTGCACTGCAATCTGTACACTCTCCTGTCTTCTGATAAAAAAACTTCAGACTTTCTGAAGCAAGAAGGTCTTTTTTGGTCTCTCTTTGAAGTGCCTTAGAATGTAAGATCTGTGACTGGAACGCCAAACACCACAGTAATATAAACACAACTCTTAAAAGGAAACCTCTTGTCTTCCAGCATCTCCCAGATGCTGTAAATGAGCTGAATCAGCTGAATTTCAACGAGTTCAAGTTGTGCTGGGAGCGAGGTTCAACACAAAACCAGATATATCCACTCTCCTTATATCTCAGTTTATATCTCAGTACCACCTGCAGTGCTCAAGTCTTGGCTTTCTGAGAGCATCTTCCAACAAATGCAATGTGCATGACAGCACATGGAACACCATCCTTGGATTCAACCCACAAAGCAGCACAGGAAATGCAAAACACCCACCCTGATGGAAATGCAGGAGTGATATCAGAGCCATCATAATTAAAAGGCTGTAAGAAACCTGCCCAAAGCCATTTGACAAAGGATATAAACTAAGCAAACAATAGGAATATGAAATAGGAATTAAATTTTAGGAAGCAATGCAATTTGTTTGGAAAAGCATTCTCCAGTGATGAGATGAATCACTGGAGAATATTTTACCTACAAATAAAAAGAGAAGTGATAAATTTGCAAATTCTGGTCTCTGCAGACTTATCCCTGATAGTGGAGCTTTCAGCAGGGAATGTAATCAGCTGCTGTAAACAGAGATACTGGAATTCATCCATTAAAATTCGGGAAACTACTATGTAGTCTTAGGTATGGGGAAAAAAAAAACAACCAAAAATGAAAAACCAAAAGCTTAGGGAATAATTTCATTGGCTTCATTTGGGTTTGGATTCATGAACATGCATATTCAACTGCAATAAGTACTTTGCATCCTGTTATTTAGGTTGTATATCTTTGTAAGGCTTTTCCCAGCCATGGCTAGAGGCTTTTTTCCTTTGAGTGCAGAGTCTGAGAGCCAAGCAAGTCCTACAAGATGCTGAGACAACCACGAGACCTGAAGGCTCTGTTGCTTCTCTCTGATTTTTTTCCTGTTAAATTTCTCTGCCTTGTTCCACTTCCCCAGCCCAGACACCATTAAAGACACAAGGTTTAAATTTAAAACAACCAAGAAATTGTCCCTTCATGCTATTCCACGTTCCTGCAGTGATGCTGATGCCTCCTGCACCAGCAGTGCTCTGCCCAAGCCCAGCTCTCCAGGCTGAGCTCTTGTTCCTGGGGCCACCAGAGGACCACTGTGCATTGCACTGCATTTCTAAACATGGACCAGCATGCTCCTGTCGTTCAGGAGCTGAACCTTTAAAATCAATCAATATCAATCAATCAATATGTTAACTAATAAAACTGGCAGGGATTTGCACTGTTGGCTTGCAGGAGGGGCAGGGAAATCAGCATCAGCTCCTGGTGCAGCCCTCCAGCACAGCACAGGCACAAGCTGTGGTTAATTCCTCGTCCTTTAGAAGGTTTCAGCCTTCCAGGCATGGGCAGGCTCTGCATGTCCTTTTCCAGGAGGATCCAGGTGCCTCAGTAAGCACCAGGTTTCAAGCACAGTCACTCTCTGGGGCTCTGTTTCTCTTCAACACCTCTCAGCAAGGACATCCCAGCTCCTCACCTACCGAGCATCCCACAGGAGCGGCCAAGCTCAGACGTGTCAGGAAAAAAAGCAATGCTAATGAGTATTTTAATGACTCAGGAATGACCAAAGCCATGAAAAGAGCTAAAAGCTAAGGGAAGCTCTATGGAAAGTGTTAGAGCAGGGCAAAACACTCTGCTGTGTGCTGGGGGAAAGCACCTGAATCTCTCATGTGTGAGCCTGTCAGTCCTGAAGAGCAGAGCTGGCTGGGCTCAGGTCATGCCCCACCATCTCAAAGGAGCCCCACCAGCAGTGAGTGAGGGTTTATTCCTGCAGGGATGGGGCATTTTTAAGATAACTCCATCCCCTGCATTGCTCCAGAGAGAGAACAAATTTAGGCTTTGGCCAACTCAGCCTGAGCTGACAAGAAACCACCATGGAAAATGCTTTGATTTCTCACCCTGACTGACACAGGTCCCATCAGCTCCTCGGCCTGGCCTCAGCATCCCCTATGCAAGCCAAACAGGCTGAAATCTGCAGCAAATGTGATGTGGGGGCACAATCAGACACCCCAGGGCTCTGCTTCCCAGCCTGCAGCACCCCAGAGGCTGCAGGGCCACAGCCCCATCCCCTGGCAAGGGTTTGTTCCCTCCGACCTCTGCTTCTTACTGCAGTGTACTCCACAAGAATATAAATGGTTTCATTAGCCAAAGCACCGCGGGTTCTGCTGCTCCTCCCGTGCACTCATTCCTCCCCCAGCAGGCGCCTCAGAGATGAGCTCCTCCTGCAGGGGCAGAGCCTGAGGCGGCTCCAAACCAGCGCTGGGGCTTTGTGAACAGCAACAACGCAACTTCGAGAAATAAATGGCCGAGGCCAACAATTCAGGGAAGTGTAAAACTGTCTGACCAAAAGGAGCCCCGTGGGTGTCTAAAAGAAGGGAGATTCAAATGAGATTTAAGGCAGAAATTGCATAGAGTGAGGGTGGGGAGGCCTAGCCAGAAGCAGCTGTGGATCCCTGGATCCTTGGCAGTGCCCAAGGCCAGGCTGGACCCTGGGGCTGGAGCAGCTTGGGGCAGTGGGAGGTGTCCCTGCCATGGCAGGATGAGCTTTAAGGTCTCTTCCAACTCAACCCAATCAGCCAGAGCCTTTTCCCTTCGTGTCCCAGCCTCGTCCCTTCTGGCTGTTCCCTCTCACCCTGCTCAGGACCCCAGCCCACATCTCCCAGTGCTGACATTTCACCTGGCAGCCACTCCTCATGCACAGAGTTATGATTTTTAACTATAAGGTGATAGCATAATAGAAGCCGTTCTTTGCTAGCCATAAACTTATTTCTCTTCTAGGGATGCTCAGGATTGTCCTGATTTATTTCAGAGAACAGTGCCCCATACCAGAGAAATAAACTTGCTCAGAGTTGAAGCGTGACAGCACAAAAAGCTCAGAGAAAACAACAAAAGAAATGTTATTAAGTTTGTAAAAATGAATAAAATTAGATCATGAAAATGTGGAGCAGTAATACTGCATGGAGATCAAGAAAATATACAGAATAAATGAAAAAATAATTCTCTTGTATCCAAACACTGCTACAGCATCAAGGTTGTGTCTGTGGAGAATACAATCTAATTCACCTGCTTTCATTCTTGTGATCTTTCACATTTCAAAAGAAAACAACAGATGAAAAATTCAATACTGCATTTACTCTATAAAAGTGAAGAAAAGGTCATTTATTGGCCTTTTTCATTATTAATATCTGTCCAGGCTTCTATTTTAAATACAAAGAATCTTTGTAACAGCCATTTATATTCAAGGCCTCTAAGTTGTTTTACAAGTGGTCTCAAATACATCTGCTAAGTTGAAATAAATCTCATCCTTTCAAATTAATCATGCTTGTTTCAGCTTTTTGCGAGAAAAAAAAAAGAAAAATACAAAAGAACACTATCATAACATAAGGCTGCCTTTTCCAGAACTCAAGTTGAACTGAGGCAAATGAGATGGCAAATCAATACTGAATCCAACAGAAAGAGAAATTCAGGCACTGAGCTCCTATTCTGGAGCTTTTGAAAAACTTTATTACCAACCATATCAATTTGTATTTATTGAATTAAGGCTTTTAACATGAATAAAATGTTACTGAATTTAACAGAAATGGCCCTCACTACCATGAAAGAGTTTGGATCAAAGGATGGGTTTGAATAAAGAAAAAAATTTTTAAAAAAATTTTAAAAAAAAGAACCAAACCATGATTTTCAAGCCCAAAACTTTACTCCCCCTTTTTCTCCAGCCCCAGCCACAGAGTTTAAACCTTTACCCCGCCTCTATAGCCCAGGGAGCACAATCCTGTGTTCATCCCTCAGGGTTTCCTTCCTGCTGGGAAGTTTGAAGTCAACACCATAGCTGAGGGAAAGCACTCACAACAGGGAGCTTCCTTCTGTGTCAGCACATTCTACAGCCTCAGCAGTCAGGAAAATCCCAAAGAACTGTTCAGGAATCCCTGTGTGTGATGGGGGGGATCCCTGCCTCCAGGGGGGGATGCCCAGGACCATAAAATGTCACAGAGCTGGGCTGGTTGTGACAAACTCCAGCTACAGAGGGAACGACCTGGTGTGGGAAATGGGGAGGAAATCACCCTGCTCACACACAGTCCTGTTATTTTGGGTAAATTTAGGGGGGAAAGCAGGGAAATGAAAGAGGGAGATTGTGGCAGCAGCTCTCTGGCCAGAGAGAAACAGAAAATTTTCCCAGGCATCATCCTGGGAAAGGCTGTGAGATGATCAGAGAAAAGAATGAGAAACAATTCTTGCTACACCTGATGTTGTGAATATGTAGAATGTGTTCTGGAGATTTGTTTACCAAAGGGTGGTTTCTTAATTAACCAATGGTGATGGTGTTTGAATTAAAGGACCAATCAAGTATAACTGTCTATAAAAGAGCAATAAGTTTCTTAATAAGAATGTATTGATCAGCCTTCTGTGAATCATAGAGTCTGTGTTAATTATTACCTGATAGGAGAGCAAGATAGAGAGGTCAGCAGCAGTGGAAATAGAAGTCCCCTATCCTACATGAATAATTCAGAAGATTTAATTTCTAAACCCTTTGTTTACATGGATGCATTAAAAGACAACCCCCGGCCTCAGATCTGGCTTTTGTTATGCAGAGAGTGCCCAGAAGTTTTTAGGAATATGATTCATCACAGCATCTCCACTGCTGAAATAATGCCTTGTGTAATTCTGCCAAGCCCAGCCATAAATCTACAAACCCCAGAGCTCATGTATGCATATCTTCCAAAATAAAACAATATAAAAAGAAACTGTGGACTTCCAGGAGCTGCTTCAATAAAATAATCCTTCATTTGGATCTGAGAGCAGCCATGCAGCAGCCAGTTGAATATTTGTAAGGGGTTATATGGGGTTTTCTGCATGGGATTCACATCTATATCCAACTGAAATTTTTTCTTCAGGATTCCTGAAGACAAAACCAAGGCCCAACCTTCCATTAACACCCATTAAAGAGGGGAATTTGAAGGATGTGCCATGTTGCTCTAATTTGAGCTGAATGAAAATTTGTGGGGGTTTTTGTTTACTTTTACTAATCCCAAGTGCAGAGAGTAGTTAATTCTCACTCAGCTCTTTTTTACACTAATATTTTAGTATTTTTTGGGATAATGGAGGGGCCAACATGAAAGAAAAAAGTTGATAAACTTTGTCTAAGTCAATTTAAATGAAACAGTGACTGTTTTTCCCTGGCTCTGGAACAAAAATTAAAACCAACCAAAAAAAAACCCAGAGGAAATTTCTGCTTACTGTTATGGAGTTGAAGAAAGTGACAGCTGATCAGTAACAACTCTGTGGCTCTTTTTTTACATCCAAAATACCTGCATTATGATAACACTCAACTCATACCTTCATGGAAACATTCCTGAGGCTGTAAGTGAAGGCCCACACCATAAAGAATTACTATCAGTGAAATTTTTGCCTTTGAGTTTCACAAGCATAAGATTACATTCTAAAAACCTCCAATAAAGCCTCTCCAAGACCATTTCCACACTTGTCCCAGTGTGTAAGAAATCCCTTTAGCTGGGCACTGAAGGCAGCCAGATACTTCTGTGGAAACTGATATTATTTTCCTCTCAAAATAACTTATTCAAAATAAGTGTACTGATCCACAGAATAGGACACAGAGCATTTTGGATAAGGTGTCAGAATCTTGCCCTTTCAGGAATTAAAAGCCTGGTTTGGGTCTGCCTATCTTGTCAGGTAATTTGCTCAGCCAGATAAAATCTGCTGTAGATATGGTTTTTTTTGCTCATTGCCTTTCTAGGAAATCAATCCTTGTAATAGTACATAAAACCTAATCATTACCCAGATGAGGCCCTACTTATCAGGTCATTTGATGACATGCTGCCTAAACGAATCTCATTTATAAAGTCTTGTCTGCTCCTCTCCAAGCCAAGATTCACAGCTAGCACGCCTCAGTGTGCAGCATCCATAATTAGCAAACCTCCCTGCACCAAAACAATTCCTACACAGATTGAGGAGCAGGGAAATGCGCCCTGTGCAATGGGAGCACACGTCAGGGATGAAATTGGTCTTGTTCTGCTGCCATTATCGACTCCATGGCAATGAACTCAGACATTTTTATGGTACAAGGACGTTAATGGCAAGAAGTCATCACCTTTCATCATCACTGCTTCAGGGCAGGACCTTCTTCAAGGACAATAATATCAAATACCAATCAGGGAGGTGCTCACAAGCAGCAATTTCCCCTTTCCTGCTCACAAATTGCCCACGCTCAGGTTGCCACAGTCTCAGTGGGACTCATCATTCAAAATACTTCATTATTTCAGCAACAGTGAGTTTTGATACACTGATCATTTTAAAATTACAAATGCTTATAGTCAAGGTCTTATTTGTGTTTGTAAGAGCTCAAAAATGATAACACATGTGCAGATATTTGAATAAAATTGGACAGAATCTTCCAGCCTTCCCATGACCATAATTCCTTACACATCTCCACTTGCACAAACCCTATTTGCACACAAGTTCCTTTTTACTAAGGAAAAGGCACTCACAGAATTCTAACCTCCAAGTGTTTTTTTTTTAGCAGATGGTGCCACTCCTTTCCTTGTCCAGTTGTGCAGAACTAATCTGCAATACCTCCTTCCCTTTACAAATCCAGTTTTTCTTTGTCCCGGGGGCAAAAATCTCACTTTTAGAAAACCAAACCTGCTATTAACAAACTCTTCACATCAACAGTTATTGCCATGCATGCCTTGTCTTAGATTTGTCATCAAGATGAAGCACCTCTGATAAATATTCCTGAGGGGACTCTTTCTATCCCTATTTTAATGCCTTTTTAGCATTGCCTTTCGAGATGCAGAGAAGATGATATTTACTCAGCCATTTCACCTTTCCCCTCCACTTCTGTGAGTGGCCCTGATAAATACTGGTAATTTCAAGATTTAATTTTGAGCCACTCCTTCCCTAACAAAAATGTTAATGTCATCATCTACCCCAGGGAGAACATTTTTGCAACAATATTATCTCTTTCTTTTCCGAGACAGAAAGGCTGCTCCTGCATTGATAGCAAACCCTGTTTGGTGTTTTATTATGCACAATGGAAAAATATTAAATAGATCAATAGGAAAATGAAGCTGTTGCAAGTTGATCTCCATGGAGTGAGGGAAAAATGCTGGGGAAAGAAGAATTATGAAGAAAAAAGAAAATTAAATTTACACATTGGAGATAATAAGGCATGTCGCTTACCCTCAGTGCCTCCTCTAATCTGGCTTTACTTAATTGCATTCTCTGTAAAGACATATTGTTTCATTTCTTCCCCCAATGGATCTTTTTTTGTTGGGGGTGGATATAGTGTAATTACTAGCTCCCAGCATTATCTCCACTTTTATTAAAAAATGTCATGATTCTGAAAAGGAAAATTTCATGCACTATATAATGTCAATCATCTGTCTTTATGAGATGGAACAGCTTCACTTTGTTCAGGATGGGTTTGAAGGGGGAAAACAGCCTTTCATGTGTGGTCATTTTTTAAAAGCTATATTCCAATCTGCTTAGCAGAAGAGCACAGCCCCAGTGCTGATCACCCACTTGAAAGGAGATTTGTGTGTGTCAATAACAGCTTTTAAGTCTGGACATCCAGACAAAGTCACGCTGGTGGAGAAACAGGAGAGCAAATTTTAACATTTCCCTGAAACTTCAAAGCTCTGTTTTCATCTCAGAATCTTTGTGATTCAAATCAAAGCCACTGTAGCTGTGCTGCGTCTGAATTTTACTTTTGGAAATGTGACACTTCCTTCCATCATTATTTCACTTGCCAAAGGAATTCCAAGTAGGAAGCGAGTGCTTGTTCACAGCTCTGCAACCTCTAAACCCCCAAAACAGCCAAACTTCAAATTCTGGGGGCTGGGCTCTTCTCCCAGTTAATAACTGAGGAAGTGGCCCCAGGTTGTGCCAGGGAGGTTTAGGCTGGATATTGGAGAAAATTCCTCCACTGAAAGGGTGGTAAAGCATTGGAACAGCTGCCCAGGGCAGTTGTGGAGTCACAGCTCCTGGAAGTGACCAAAAAATGTGTGGATGTGGCACTTGGGGATGTGACAGCGGTGAGCACAGCAGTGCTGGGTTCATGGTGGGGCTCAACGTTATCTTGGAGATCTTTTCCAGCCTTAACTCTGGGGTTCTATAATTTGTATTTATAGGGCATTTTCCATGACATGACACTTCTATTTAGCAGTGCTGACAGCCACATCCTGCACCCCTGGAGCCTCCACCACGTATTAAATGTTCCTGGGAATGTGTTCGGCTTTAGAAGTCCTGATCCTGTGATCGATATTCAGCAAACTCCCACTGAAGCTGTGGCATTTTGGAACAAAAATGCATCAATCACTGGGAATTCCACGTTTTTGATCAACTGAAATGGGCCCTGAAATGTCACTGAAAAGACAGAAATGTCCCAAGCCAAAAGAGGAGAGCAAAAAGACCACAGATCTTAACAACTGATATCACAGCAGAAATATTTTGGTCTCCACTCTCCTGCCCTTTAAACTGGATAAAATCACTACCGTGTAACAAAGGGAATCGAATAGCCAAAACTTCATTAGAATATCAGGGATTTTCTCAAATATTAAAAAAGAAAAAAGTAAAATAAATATGTATTCATAACTGCTTTAATTATTTATAGCATAAATCTGTGTTTGCCACATACTTACAAATGCATATTTTGCATAATTTATATTATTTCCTGTAAATTTATTATATTTGTTAGAATTCATTTACCTGTACTATTTAAAGACATTTCTGAATGTATTTGCTGAGAACTGTCTGCAGAGCCCACAACACCCACTGCAAACTGAAGCCAACTGGTTTTGACTAAAATTCTGCTGCAGTTACATTGCTGTAACAAAACTTTAATGATGTTTTCTATACACAAGTTCTTCCAGGCCTGCACTATCATAGAACCAGTGAATTTCATTTTTTTAACCATTTTCTTATCAACAAAGTTGTAAAAAGATTATTAAATTCTTCCTTATAAACACACATTTTGTTTACCTTATAAACACGCATTATAACTTCCTTATAAACACAGATTTTGTTTACCTAAATGTTTCTGCTGATTTACAGCAATGCTCAAAGTGTTTTAGAATAATCTGTATCATTTTATAGATGGATATGCAAATGGAAGGGACAGGGAGTAACTCAGCCCTGTAAGAGCATGTTTAAGTACAAGAATTGGATTTTATTCCAGTCAAGACAAGCATTGCTCTGCTGCCAGAGGTCAGGAGAAGAAAATGGAGGAGGAGAACCCAAGCTAACCATGGGATGAGAGCAGTATTTTGGGTTTTTTTTAAAGAAAACTCTCACTGCAGACACAAGACACAGACCATGCACCTCACCTCAGCAATAAATCAGTCCTAGATCAGCACTAAAGGAATCTCTGGCCTTGCAGTGGAGTTTGGCAACCTGCAGCCATCAAATATCGGTTTATTCCCCTGCAAATCCTTCCCTCTGTCTGGGGAGGGACAGGGCATTTTGCTTGCCAGTGATAATTAAAGTGGTGCAGGGTTAATTTTCTGTTATCAGAGCCTCCTTCCAGGGGAGGAGGTGAAACCCCTGAATTCTCTGTGCCAGGACAGGCCACAGCACACTGAGATTTCCCTGTGAGTGCTGCACTTGTCAGCACAAGGTAACACAGCATCCACAGGTGTTTACGGCCAAAAAATCCTGTTTGGATTGGGTTGTTCATCTACATGCAAGAAATCACAAACTGGTGTCTTCTCCAAAAGCATCAGTGCCAAGGGAAGTAATTTGGTTTTCCAAAAACAGCTGAGGTACACAAGGTGTTAGCCTGATTACATCTTTTCCTTTTTACTGTTTATGGATATTATCCGCTGGACTTTTGACCTCTGGATTTCTGTGCAATGTCTGCAGCTCTGTAATAGTTTATACA
Source organism: Pyrgilauda ruficollis (assembly GCF_017590135.1). Lineage (NCBI taxonomy): Eukaryota > Metazoa > Chordata > Aves > Passeriformes > Passeridae > Pyrgilauda > Pyrgilauda ruficollis. Next base: position 3,089,004 of record NW_024508101.1, read on the forward strand.
GTTCTGTCTCTGGTAAAATAACTTCAAACTAGGTTTTAATCATTTGTGGTTAGAACATGATTTTTTAACGAGATTTTTTTTTTTTATTACACAAAAAAGGAGTTCTGGTGCTTGAAGCACTCATTCTCTTGCAGATTTATGGCATATTTAATTAGTCATTTGGAGTGCAGATCACTGCATTCACTGAGGATCAATATATAGCAACTGACAGCAAGCTGGTAAGGAAATATGGTCGAGTTTATCAGGATAGACAAAGCCTAAATCTAAACTGAGAGGGTGCAGATGGGAGATATGGGAACATGATCTGCCCCCAGGCATCTGCTGCTGGCTCAAGGGGAGGCACCCAGCCCAGCCCAGCCCAGCCAGGCTGGGGGTGCCAGGGGAGCCAGCCTGGCCAGGCAGGACCCACACAGTGCCAGGGGGCAGTTTGGCTCTGCTGCCCCTCTCTGTCCCCCCTGAAACGGGGAGCAGCTCTTCCAAAATCTACCAAGAGGATCACAAGCCTGCATTTCCCTGCCCCTAAAGCCACCTGCATGATTGGATTTTGGGTGCTGCACTCGTGGTGACACCTGAGCTGACACCTGTGGTCACAAGGAGCTCGTGGCCACCATCGCCATCATAAAAACAAAGCAGCTACTCTACAAAATCTCATATTTTTTAGTATTAGCCTGGATTATCCAAACATAAAATATATCCAGGAAAAAAAAAAACCTCGCAGCAGAATATTCTCCTTCCAACTGCCTAGAACTTCTTATGCTCCACAAGAAACAAAAGCAAAGTTGAACACCAAATAAACTTCTGTTTATTAATGCATCTATGGGAAGGGTTTTATTAAGGGGCCAGAAGTTAAATTGCATTCTAATGGGTAATACTAAAGGCAATACACTGCAGTTTCAGGTAATACAGTCCTAGATTCAAACACATAGCTAAGGTAACCTTCCAATTCTCTTCTTTCATTTGAGAGGCTACTGAGAACACTAGAGAATAAAAGACACTGTTGTTAGTTGTCATACTGTGTCTATAATTACTTACTTTGTTCCTGAAGCCATCACCATGATAAATTTGCAGTTTTCCCCCATCTGCCAGGAGTAGTAATGTGCAATACATTTAACAACTGAATTTGCATATAGAAAGTATCATTGACCTTTGGATTTAAAAGGACAGAGATTTACAAGGACACCCTTTTGAAGCAAAGTGCTTAGTTTAGGAAAAACGAACCGGCGAGAGGAATAAAATGCCCGATCTGCTGCACGGAGGAGAAGCTGCAGGTTTTACAAGGAGCACATTTGAAATCCCTATGAAACAGCTCCCTCGTGAGCAGCCACATAATAAAGGAAACAACTGTCAAGCAGAAGGAAAACACTGGGGCAGGGTTTGGGGGAAATCGGGTGCCTCCGCTGGGAGCCAACCTGCAGAGCTGTGGCAGGGAAATGCAGGTGACAGCCCCTGCTCTGCCTTCCAGGCTTTATTTACCAGGCTGCCAGGAGCCTGGCTCTGCTCCCAGGCAGGGAAACAGGGATTTCCAGCAGAGCTTCCCTCCCCTGGCACCTTGTCCTGCCCCTGCTGGGGCTGCCCGTGCAGGGTGTGCAGCAGATGCAGTGCAGAGGGTGGGCAAAGCCAGATCCTGCCAGCAGGCTCGCTGAAAATCATGTGAATTTGTGTCTATAGAGAAAAGATAAACTCATTTTTTCCCCCCTATCCTGAGTGATACCAGTGCCTGGGAAATCCCTTTCCCTATTCCACCTACTGCTGGCCAGATCCACAGGCAGCTCTCCCAGCTCCAGGTCAGCCCAGGCACAGCCTGCACATCCCATTCCAACACTTCCAGAGAGTTTTCAGAAGGATTTCAAGTGCCTGTTTTCCTTACTGTCAACAGCTCTTCCAAATAACCCATGTGAAGGAATTGCTACAGTTCAGTTTACCATATCATCAATGAATTATTCATAAATGCCAGTTTGTGCCATAAAAATTTAAGGTATTAGTTCACAACATGATCATAAATATGATTAACACAGACCACACATCCCTTGACTGCCACACTACAACATTTTCACAATAAACTACGATGATCCAAGATAAAATGATGGCAGCAAGTTAAGAGTCTGAATTGAAGAACTGTTGAATTCTGAATTTCTTAGAGCATGCTATTTTGGTCATTCTTAAAAGAGTTTGCCCAAACTTGTTACTGCATCCCCTCTCCATTCTCCCTGGAGCACTGTGGGACTTCAAAGTACCCAGATTTATTTGTTCACCCTGTTTACACCAGCAAAGGAAAGAATCAAAGCACTATTTTCTGACAATATATTCCCCTGTGACTCAAACTGCATGTGTGGGGTTTAGCATGTACTTTAATAGTGAGTCAGCAGCCCGGGGAGAGGCATTAGCTGCATTTTAAATCAGTCAGGGATGGAAGATAACAAGAAAAGCAAGGAGTGACTCCTATCAACTCTGAAACACTCTCTGTAGCACTGCAGATAAAGGTTATTGCCATGGTTTCATTTCCAGTTGTGACAAACTGACCAAGAAAGAGCCTTGCCTTCTAAAGGGCAAAGAACTAAAATTAAAAAAAAAAAAAAAAAAAAAAAAAAAAAAAAGTGGGGGCCGGGAGGGAAGTTTTTTTTAAAAAAGAAAAGAGAACAGAGAACCTGAGAAGAGCAGGGTGAGTAACAAGGACAACTTCCTGTCTTCTCTCCAACAGTAAGATATGATAAAAAAAGGTTCCTGTAAAGAGAACATGCAGTTCAGAATGATCTGGATTATGTTTGGGAAAACTCAGTGTCACTGTATTACCTGTGATTATTTTAGCCAAGCCTACCTGCAAGCATCCATAGAGGATGAGAGGACATTTTACCTACTACTCCTTTCATATTACATTTTTCACTTTGTTTTCCCATTCTCTTCACAAACTGACCTCAAAAGGCACAAGAGTTTTTACCAATATCCCTCCTAAAATGTCATGAATAGTTTCAGCAAATATTTCTGAGTTTATATATTCTTGATCCAATGGAACACCTACATGTTTCCTCCATTGTCCATCAGGACATTCCTTGCCTTTCCTCTGTTGGGTTTGTGGGCAGACTGTGTTGATTCCCTCATTTTCTTAGAGAAAACTCACAGTTAATTTTAAATAGATTTGAAGACTTTGCCAATTCCAGCAATTTCTTTACTTAATCCTCACATTGAATAACTGCACCTGGCGTACATATATATAAAAAACCCTTGAAATATACTTTTCACAAGTAGTTCTCCAGCACTTCCTGCATTAGCCAACATCTGCTGTGAAGTGTTTTCTGGAAGGGATACAAGCAACAACAAAAAACCACAGGAGTCTGTGACAAGGCAAACAATCAGGGAGATGTGGCTGTGTTCGAGGCTCCCAGGACGAGGGAAGAGATGAGAATCTTGACTCCATCTTTCAGAAGGCTGATTTATTATATTATGATATTATGTTATATTAAAATGCTATACTAAAACTATATTAAAAAGAATAGAGAGAAAGGATCCATCAGAAAGCTGGAAAGGAGTGGAAAGGAATGAATAATAAAAACCTGTGACTCTCAGAGAGTCCACACAGCTGGATCATGGTTGGTCATTAAGTACAAACAACCCACATGGACCAATCCAAGATGCACCTGTTGGTGAACAACCCCCAGAGCACATTCCACAGCCATCAGACAGTTATTGTTTACATTTCTTTTCTGAGGCTTCTCAGCTGAATAGGAGAAAAATCCTAGCAAAGGATTTTCATTAAAATGTGAGACTTCAGAGGCACTGGCTTAACTCAGCAAAGCCCAGCAGGACGGGGAGGGCTGCAGGGCTGAGGAGCACAGGGAGCTGCAGCTCCATCCCTCTCCCAGGGGTGGTGACTGACTGCGGGACGTGGCTGGGGCTCTCACTGAACATATGGTGCAGTTGGACTCCAAGCAGCCAGAGGAACTCTGTCTCTCCACAGTAACTGGGGTCCATTTTCCCTGAGTCTGCCTGCGACTGGCTCGTTAACAAAAACAAAATCAAACACCTGTGCACTGGCTGTGGAGGGTTTCTGTGCCAGCAGGGATCCATCTGCAGAGCACATCGTTAGCCAACTCCTTTTCTCTGGGTGAGACACAAGGCAGATTCATCTGAGCAAACCCACAGCTCCACTAAAGGAACATTTGCTGGCCCAGCCTACTGCTCCCCACTTCTTTCTTTGCCTTTTCATGCTGCCATAATGGTGGTGAATAGTGATAAAATATTCATTTCTCTCTTCATCAGGTAATTCTCCAGGCCCTGGACCAGCACTCTGACCTCATCCCCTCTTCTTTATTGCCCCACCTGCCACTTTACTGGCAGATCCTTCCAGCCAGCCATCCCCTCATCTGACTTCTCCTCCTGCACTACAGAGCAGGGAGATTTTTCAGAACATTTAAGTGCTGCTGGATTGAGTCTGGCTGGCTTGCAGGGGTGGCTTCTGTGAGGAGATGCCAGAAGCCTCCTCTCCTTCCCATCCCTCCTCTGACTTCAGGAGCACAATGTCATCCAAGTCATCAGACCATACAGCTCACTATGTGATCTTATTGGGCTGGCATTTGTTCAGGATTTTTGACTGAGACTGTTGGAAAGCTCTCAGACAGTGCAGGGGCACAGCCCAGCCTGGGCAAGGAGCAGCAGGAGTGAAGTGGCCCAAGGCTCCCTGGGGCCACCAGCTGCTCTCTGAAATAGCTGTCACTGGGTCCCTTCCCTGCTCCAGAGCCACAGAGCTCCTCATGGACAGTACCACGTTTTACTGAGGGTGTGGTCAGTCCCCTGAGGGTTTGGTCAGTCCCCAGACCCCACTGAAAACAAACCCTTCCAAGGCAGGGTCACCCACACCTGATCCAAAGCCACCCTGAACTGTCAGCAGGGACTGCACTGCCGGGAGCTGCGACACCAACCCAACATCTGCTGCAGCAGCAGATTCTGGCAAAAGAGCTCCAGATTATTGATCACTGCTCTGCAGGGGCCCAAACACCTCCTGGGCACACCTTCCTTGCATCCCAACACATGACAAGGGCTTCCCATCCTACAGAAAGTGCTCAGGAACCAGTATGCACAGCCCTCCAGGGCAGAGCCAGACACAAATTGGGTTTTACCTGCCTTCATTCCCAATGAACAGACCCAAATTCAGCTGTGTTTACTGAACATTTGTCTTTCCCTTAAACCTGTTGTGATCTTGCTGGCCCTAGATTAGTGTGGGGTTCTCTCATTGCTTTCAAATTTCTCTTCACTATCCACTATGTGGTGAAAGTCCTCTCACCATCCTCGCCGAGACAGTATAAAAAATGGAGCCTAAGCAAGTTCTCTTGGACTTTTCAAAATCTTAAATGCTTGTTCCCTCTCTGAATGCTAAATCAAGCCAGGCAGCAGAGCTGAGTAAGTTTGCTGCATGCTGAAGCCTCTGCCAGGAATTCACTCCACCTCCCAAAGAGAGATCAGGAACATCCTCACACACCTCAAGGTGTAATACCTGCATCCCAAAAATACCACTCAAACAACAGCAGACATAAGGAGCTCATCCTGCATGTACAGGATAAAGACAAATATTAGTCCAGGTTTGCTAAAACCAAAATATAAGTAGAGATTCTCCTGCGGGTCTTGGTTTTTTGTTAAATTTGAAGATTACAGTTGAGTTTCTCTCTGCCCCTCACTCCGAACCCTCCAACAGAAAGTTCTGCAGCATCAGAGCTATCAGGATGGGATTACTTTTGCAATTATCCTGGGATAAAATGCAGTTCCTTTGACCGGTGTCTGAATAAATGGCTGGCAGCTTTCTTATCTGCCTCCTCCTGTTTACAATAATTCAGTTGTTACAGCAATTTGTAGTGTAAATATCAACAACTCCTGCGTGGGGAAGGATGTTGTGGACGTGGGACACTTTCATCTCTGTGAATAATGATGGATCCTGAGGCTGAAGAAGGTCACAGTTAAATGTGAAAGGCATAATTAAAGTCCCTACAGTCTTATATTTGCTCCATGCAGTGAAATCAGCAGAACTTTTTTTCTACTGGGGGAGGGACTGGGTCCAAGCCCTGACCTGATCACAGGGACCTGAAACATTTTTCAGCACAAAAACACAAGGCAGGACTTGCAGATGTGTCATGGAATAGAGCCACTGACAAAAATGCAAACTCATCACAGTCATTTTCTTGGGTTAAGCTAAACTAAGATGAGGTTACTGCTAAAAAGGGCAGCCCTGGCACTCCCCACTCCAGTAACCTCCATCCCCTTTCTTTTGCAAGAGCATACTTACCACACAACTCCCTACCATACATATAAAAACCCATTTTACTGGTGGTTTATTACTGTATTTAAAACATTTTCCCCTTTCTGAATGGGAGCACAGAAAGTAAACACTATTTTTTGTGCTGCCACAGTGGTGATGGCATCATGGTGACCCTGGGTCTGCTTCAGCTGGCTATTACATTTCCCCCTTAATTTCAGAAATCTTTCACTGCAGCATTCCAGACATGGAATAGCTCCTTGGAAAAGAGGCAGGAAGAATAAAGGAATCTGCTGCCAGAACTGTTCATCCTCCCTGCCTCTCCCAACCCCTGTGTTCAGTGAGCCCCAGCTCCAGGGTAGCCATGAGTATTTCCTTCTGCACAACCTCCTTGGATGAAGCTCTGGAAAAGGCTCTCATTGACTCACTCCACCTATTTGGGAGCACAGCAAACTGAGCAGAGCCTGGGGTTCTGAGATAGCAAAGCACATTTTACTCAAAACTGGGATTACTCCGCGATAAATCCATTTGCAAGCAGATAAATGCCAGCAAAGAGACTAGAAATGGGAAGTGTCTGTTAAATAAAGCAGGTTGCTGGGGGGGGGAGAGAAAGGGAGATTTGGGTTTATTTTGAACAAATAAACCAGGGTTTAAAGGTTATTGCACTAAACTGAAGGAAAAGACAAAGCAGACTGTAATCAAATTCAATGTAATAAGCAGTAAATTAAAGAGTTGGTATTCCTACAGCACATATTGATTATTGTATTCTTGTGTACCATGTTTGGTGCTGGCAAATCTATAAGCATCTTATTACTCTTCACAGCATACAGAGCAGAGCACTCAGATTAATTTCAGGCCTCATATTTAAACTCTTCTGCCAGCCTGAGAGCTCTGGGTACAAAAAAGTAAACTCCCACTAAGCTGGTTTAGTCAGAGCAGCAGAGAAACAACACAAATCTAAACAAAGAGCTTCAACAGGGCTCTGCCAGGCCACCCAAAGCAAACTGCAAGGAGCTCAGAAGGAGCAGGCCCATGGAGCAACCCCAGCAGTCATAAAATGCAGGTGGTGTTTCTGTGTTAAGGTTTGGGAAATCAATATAAACCACCAAGAATCATTGTCACTAAAAGAATCATGACTTTCCCCTGATGATCACCTCTGTCAGATGTTCAGTGTTTGCTCTGGAGATGTTTTTCACTTCCACAGCCATTCCCACCTCTTCTCCACTTTTTCCCTGTGCCACATCTCATCCAGAGATGCAATCCAACACCTCTTCTTAAAACAGAACACTGCTTTCTTGCAGACCTGACATTTATTACCTTTATTTTGCCCTGTAGAGATGGGAAGAAATACATAATCAAATATGTATGTGCATTTCTGCTGGGTATTTGCAGGCAGCAGCCAACTCCTGCATTATCTTTCCCTTCAAAGGGATACCTGTGATGCATGGCAAAGAAATAGCAGAGGAAGAGATGGATAGAATCACTCAACTTCCATCCAAAATAAAATCAGGCAGGAAAAAGAAAGCTGTCCATGAACCAAATTCTGCAAATGGCACGGGGGAATAAAAAAGCCAATTTTTACCATTCTATTCCTAAAATCTGTTCAACAATGAATGTTAATTTCTTCTGAAATAGAGATGGGATAATTGCATGCAATCTTTAATATTAATTGCCATGTAAGCTGTTGTAAAAAGTTTTGTTATCTGCACTCCCACACAGGTAGGCCTAGTCACAGCCACCTTGGTGGCCAAGGTAACACTCCCCAGTAAAAATGAATGAAATCAGGGGGCCAGCAGCGAGCTCTCCATTTAAAAAGCCTGGCTCATTGCATGGGGTCAGAGCACAATGAGCTAACACTGCTACCTGCAATTGTGGGAGCTTTTAAAAACCCTGGGATAGCACTCGAGTCAATGCATCAGCCACTTGAGTTTCTTTAGCAACCCGATCTGGATAATTCCTTCTTAAATTTCAGAAGACAGAAGAATGTGCTAGAGAATAAACAAAACCCAATCACTTTTCAAGTTCCATTTTATAACCAATAAGAACTCAGAAACACTTGTTCTGAAACAACAGATTTGGGCAGATTAAAGCACATATATCAAAATATTACATTCCATAAGAAATTTGACCAGTCTAGAAAATAAAGTAGTTCTTAGAAGTTTACTTTAAAGGAATCAGGACATGTATTTATATATTGTCTTCGTTTTTTTAATCTTAATTGGTGCCAGCTACCACATTATCTTGGTAATTCTCTGTCCCCAAAGCATTTCACTGGATAGCACCGCTGGAACTGGAGCCAAAATCCTGAGGATGGAAGGGACAACCTGCAGGGCCTTTGCACACGAGAGGAGTATAAAAGGTTGGCTCTTGCCCTAATTACATGGAGGTAAAGCAATGTCCTCTTTAGCAACAGACACAGCCTTTGAGACAAGAACTAGAGGACAAAATCAGTGCAAAGATGTTTTAACCATCAGAGATCCAAACTGACCTTTAAGGTGGGAGCTGCAGAAACAGCCCTGGAGACAAGAGGAAAAGGGGACACAAAAGGAAATTTAAAGAGGAGGACTTGATGCCTTGAGAAGCTGCCTGGAACAGAGGCTGGGCAGAGTTAAAGGAATAAGTAGGGATTTTTTTAAAGGCCTTCACAGGATTCACCTTGGGCAGGACAAGAGCCTGGCTGTGGCTCCACCCAAGGTGGACTCTGGGTCACGAGTTCTCACACTTTTATCAGTTTTGGTCCATTTCCATGTTGGGTTCATTGTCCAGTTCCAGCTCCAGGTGATGCAGTCCCACCCTCCCAGGTTGCTCCCCTCCATTCCCTGCTCTTTGCACTTTTTGGGCTGAAGCTGCAGCGGTGTCCTTGGTTCTGGAAAAGGATTGTTCTGTGTGCCTGAGCACACAGAGCAGAGCTGCTGACACTTTGTGTGAGTTCAGAGTCACACACCAGTGCAGTGCAGAGTCTGGGAAATACGAAAGCTAAACCTTGAGGCATCAGACTGAGGGAATCAGACCTCACCAAGACCTACAGGTGTAGGATGCAGCACTATTTTGGCATGGCTCAGGGATCACTTTGCAGGGCAGCCCTGCACTCCCCAGATCCTGGCTCCAGCTCCCTGTGCCCTGCTCTGCCCCAGCCCCTCTGTGCACACTCTGCTCTCTCTGATGGCTGCAATTCCACCAGAAAAACCCTTCTGCTTCAGCAAACAAGTGATTGCTACAGTGCCTTGATCAGGTGGGAAGGTGCTGTAACTTTGAGTCATCCATCTGACCCTAATTTGCCATTAACAGCCCTGTGGATTTTTAATTGCAGACTGGCTGTGCTGAAGCTGTCAGCTGGGTTACAAACCCACAGGACAGAGCTCCAGGAGGTTTCCAGCACACAGAATGCAGACAGAGGCTGCTCCAGAGTGCAGTGGATTGCACAGGATGTTCAGCAGCAGGGGGAAGACAACAACAAAAAGGCAAAACAAAAATATAATAAAAAAAAGAGCAAACAAAAACCAAACAAACTCCACCATGCCTTGCCATTCAAAAGATAAAAGCCAAATGGCCGTGCACCAAGTGACAAAATGTTAAATTCTTATTTCCTGCAAAGTTACAGAAAGGATAAACCTGACTCATATCAGACTGAAACACAGCAGAGAGCTTGACCTGGAGAGCCAAGAAGGACTAGCCCTGGTTCAGCAAGGACAGAAGAATGGAGATGCAAGAACATTTCCCCCTGTTCACCTCTGATCCTCCCTGCCTGCCCAAGTTCCACTTTCACACCCCAGGACTGCCACACCTGAGGCCATTCCTTGCTCATTTTGCCCAAAGTGTCACTTCATGCCATATTTCAAGTACCACCTGGATTTTCTGTATTAAATACAGAAAATTGGAAAGTCCAGAGATGTTATTTCTTTACCTACTGACCACCAGCTGTCAGTCATGAGGAACAATGTCTAAAAAATTATCTTAAAAAGCCTCCATCCCTTGGAAAATTCTTTCCTGCTTTGTATCTCCTGACAGATTTACCTAGCAGTTTTCTATAAAACAATTGCTGTTAGAGAATTTTATCTATCAACAAAAATACTGCAAGTTTCTGTTAGCGCTACTTTAGAAATAAAGATTTTTTTGAGACTTTTATCCTAAGACAAGCAGCACTGAAGGGTTTTTTTAAATGAATTTTTGGAAAAAGTGCTATAAACTTGGTAAGAAACAATCTTTGTTGAGACAAAGCTTTTAAATTGCAATTTAAACTGCATTTTAATAATATCTTGGTTCAAATTCTGAAACAGAGCCATACAAAGGAGATCCACTATGGTTGAAAACTTCATTAAATTGTCACGTGAGGATATTACTCATGAGGATATTGGGGAGAAAAGTAACATTTTACAGTTCCTCTCGAACCAATTTCACAATGGAACATTAACTGTGATAGGACGAGTATCTCTGTAATAATTGAATAAAACAGTCATTAAGAACCTAATTTCTTGTGTAGCCTGTAAGATTTTGAATTTTTAACTAAATGAGGAATCAATGTTGAGCTAAATTGTGAGAAAAATTATTTGATGTTGCTGCACTAAACTCATTAAAAGATAAACTCACAAATTAATTTCAGTTCCTACGCTAACAGGTTCAGAGATGCCTCCTCAACCACGAGGTAAGTACAAATTTCAACTGAGCCAGTATTTGTGGAGTAAACCAACTGTTCAACACATAAAATTTCTTTTTTTGGTGCATTCAAGGACCCCCTCCAGCCCAGTGCAATCCAACAGAGCAGTAAACAGAATCCCAGGATGGCTTGGGTTGGAAGGGACCTTCAAGATCATCTCATTCCAACCCCCTGCCATGGGCAGGGACATGAAATTGGACAGAATTTGGGAGCCTGCAGCAAGGTGTGCTGTGTTTGGGGGAGTTGAAGAAGCTGTAGCAGCCCCTGGATATCACCCAGGGACTGATGATCAGCGACAGCTTCTAATAACCAGGAAAGGCTCCAGGAGAGGCAGGTTTTAGGTGGGAAAACAGATATTCTAGGACTGCAAACTTGAGTCACTTATGAATAATTCAGAGGCTCTTGCTGTGACAGACATTATGTGCAGTCACCAGCAGTGCCCTCAGAAAACCAGAAATTGTGGCACTGATAAGCTGAGCACAGTTTAATTCTCCCAAAACTCCTTTTGCTCAAACCCTGGGGTCCTCAGTGGCTGGTTTGTTGCATCACCAGCTCTTCCCCACCAGGACTGGATGTGGCTCTCTGATGTCCCCTTGGCCTGACTGACAATTTGGGGACCTTTTCTGTCCCTGTAGCCATCGGGGTGATCAGAGCAGCCAAACCTGAGCTGAATTCTGCTGCTTTTTCCAGTTGTTGCTCGTTGACCTCTTAATCCAATTTGGGGTAACGAGCAAACAGCCAGCCAGCCTGCAACAGGCCAAAGCCAAGAGCTAAACAGTCAGGGACACCTCGTCCCCAGTGCCCAGCCGTGCTGTGGGATGGATGCAGTCACTAACAGCAGGGTTTCTGCTGCTCCTGGAGCCAAAAATGCTCAGTGCTGATTCCTTCACTGCACTGCTGCCCAAACTATGGAACACAACGTGATAAACCCCCCTTCAAGGATGTTTTCATCCCTTTTGTGCAGGGTGATTTGGCCCTGAAACTCTCCATGAGCCTCCCCTCCTGGTGCTAAACCCCAGCTGAAAGCAGGGCAGGCTGGAGCTGCACACACCAGGTGCCTTCACAAACCAGTTCATGCAGAACCATGGAAAAAGGAGGGGGGAATTGTGCTCCTGCTTCTACACCATCATTTAATTTCAGAACTGTGCTTCCAGGGCAGGGACAAGAGGTGTAACACCACCTCAGTCACATTCCTGGAGTCAGGTCCCAAATCACAGGCGCAGAGTCAGGTACAGAAATCACCTCAGTAACAAGTCACTTAAATATTTTTGATGTGTGCAGAGAGTTAATTGCATCTAAAATTATTTTATCAGCAAGAGACTGCCCAAGATGCTGCAGGAAGCATCTGGTAGTGCAAGAAATACAGTTTGTGGTTTCCAAGGCCAGCAAGCAGCATTTCATTTGTGCTTCCCCCAGCAGCACGTGTGACTGTGGCCACTCACAGCTAGAAGATGATGCAGATTATTACCCAAGGAGTTCTGGGGTACAAATGAATAATGGAGCTATTCCAATCTAAAGTCCCAGATGGAGAATTGCTTACAAGCATCTGAGAGTATAAAAGTTTTACTCTCCCATCATAGTCCCCAAGGGAAGCCCCATAAATGTTTCTAACTGGAGGTTCTGCTACCAACAGCTCGTTTTCCCTCCTGCCTCCAGAAAGGCCATGAATCACAGAGCTTTTAACCAGCAGTTTATATCACATCCTCCTCTAATGGTCTGGGGGAAAATACCAAATTGCAACAGCAAAACATCAATGGCTGCCAGTGATTAGAGCTACAATTAATTTGCTGTATGGATAAAAAATCCTCCTTGGGCCATGAATGGAGGCACTCCCGGGGGGGATGTGAAGAGCATCAGGGGCTTGGGAAGGTGCTGGAAAGATAAAAGAGAGAGCACAGAAGGAGAGAAATGCTCTTTTTCTGAGCTTCTTGTAACTTTAGTGCTGAACTGGGTAAAAAAAATCAACTTGCAGCCACAAACTCACAAAAGGCTCGTCTCAGCAGAACTTAAAACATTTCCCATGCACGGTCTGCACCAACAAGGAAAAAAGTGCTCGAGATTCTCCTCCTGACTCTGCCATGCACCAGTGATTCCTGAAACAGCAGGCAAAGCAGATGTTGTGCTAACTTCCATGCAATGGCATGTGACAGCCACCTTGATTGTCCTTTTCCAGCTATTTAATTCAGTTACTGGGGGAAACAGTGACACTGACACATCTGCAAATGCCATGTGTTCCCATAAATCAAGTGGTTATATCTCTCTTTTTTTCTTTTTTTTTTTCCATGGGAAAACCATAAACCCAATTTGGAAGGTACTTAATGGAACATCAGAGTACCAGAAGTACCAGCAGATGTGATGAGGCTCCGACACCTCCAGAGGAAAAAAAATGCCCAAAAACACTGAGCATTTGAACATGACTGGATTTGCATTGTTGTAGGGGAAGTGGGAAATTTCCCTATCCAGTTCTAACATGGGATAACTCATGAGGATCACCCAAGAGGAAATTTGTCAGCTGCAATAAGCTGTCAGTGGATCTGTTCAGTTACAAATCTCCACAGAGTATCTTGCCTTCCTAAAGCCCAAAATCTGATGCCAGTAACAAAAAAAATTAACTTGATTCAGCAATTGTTTTGTATTGATACAGGATACCTGCAAGGCAAGAGTTAATGTAACATGATTTGCTTTTAATCAGAGAAAATCTGCATGAATCAGAAGGCTGTACCCGTTCCAAGGACATGAAATAATCCAAGACAGAAAAGGCTTCAAGGTATTGCCTCCACAGAAAGGCAAACACAGACCAAAACAAAACATTGCTAAGAACAAAAGAGAGAAGTCAGCTTCACAGAGTCAACGGTCTTGCTTTCCAAGCACCTGCATAAAGAGCAAGATTTTCATTCCAAGACACTGTTGCTCTTCTCCAAAGCCCTTCAGACTTCCCCTCTCTACAATTTCCTCAGGGTGAAAGATGCACAAGGAAAAAAAAAAACAAAAAAACACCGAGTACTTTTAAGCAGCCAGAAATAAATGTATTGTGCAATAGTGCTGCTGAAGTTCAAGAGTAAGGGAATCCACTTTGTCACAGTCACTTTCAATGAACACTCCATTTTATGATAAGTTCCATAAAAACTGCTTAATTCAACATTTATGAAAGTGCTGAAGATAGATGAAAGGTGTAGAAATAGGAATCTTGCCAATCAATCATCCTGTTGAGAAGGAGCACCCAAATGATCAGAATGAAGATAGGCTTTTCATGTACATATGGTCTGTGAGATAGAATGATTGAATATTCTTGCATTTTTAATCAAAATGTTCCTGCCATTGTGCTAGCACACTCAAATTATTTTCTTCCCCCACTGAATATTAGCACTCTCTTCCCCTTGGGAATGAGTGCTTGCAATGTTCCCAAAGAGAAAAGGAAACATTCTGGGTGAAAAGGTGCTCAGTAAAAGATTGAGTGAGGAAAAACTTTAATTTTAACGGATTTTTTACCAAAAAACCCCAATCAGAAGTGGACATGGAGGCACAGCTTTAAATTACATTACAAAGAATAAAATGGTTTCATGCTGGATAACATAATTTGCATCTCAAACTACACATGCTAAAAATGGTTTGGGACAGAGACCACCTTTTCATAAGCAACTTGTTCCTTTTTGTTCAAGGAATCTTTGCTGAAAATTATACTCCTGGGCCTAATCATGCTGCAAGCCCATCAATGAGAACCTGAACATTTGGGTGAATCTGTTCTGAAAATACCCAGCCAGGGCAAACTGTGCTGCACTGTGAGGTTCTCCAGGGAATAACAGCCCAAGCTGGGATGGAGCTGGAAACTGAACTGAGCTGGCGCTTCTGTCAGGGCTCCAGCCTATGAAAAATGGAGAGAAAAGCCTTCTTTATTAGCTCCAAATAAAAAAAGAAATTAAAAATCACATTTTCTGTCCTTTTTCTACCAAATGACCCATGTGAGATCAGCCCAGCTTGGTGCAAAAAGCAGCTAATAGGATTTCTCCTAATCCTTTTACATTTTTGGAGACTCCAAGAAATAGGCTCAGGATTCTAAAAGAAAAGAAAGGAACCCCAAGCTCCTCTGATTTCCATATTCACCTAGTTCCCCTTCAATGGAATTGTAAAAGTTACAGTTCAAGTCTTAAGTGATAACATATGGTGCAATAAACACTATTATCAGCTTGATGAGTTATTGTAAGTAACCACCCAAATTACCAAAGTATTTCCTTGGGGTGGAACAAGCTGGAACTGAATACAGATTCCCTGTAATTTCACAAGTGGGAACATTTATCACAGAGAAGCTGTGAATTATTTTTGCCTGTTAATACCCTGTAAGTGCCAATGTTCTCTTTCAACGCTTGCAATATCTGGTGCAAAGATAATGATTCCTGTAAAATTGATTGCTCCCCTTTGACTAATAAGAGAAGTTTGTAGTTTGTAAATAGTATGAGACAAAGGCACAGGCACAGTGCTGCCACTTAAATCATCTGCATCAGGTTCTTAAATACTTCTTCCCCCTCTGCTTCTCCCATTCTGCAGAGCAGGACAATTAAAACAGTAATGCTGAAATAATCAACCCAAATTGTTACCAGAGATATCTAAAATCTCTTATAAAGAACTCTACAGAAGGGCAACTGCATCTGTTCAATCCAGCTCCCATTGCCTGCTTTCCTCATTTGGTGCAACAGAGCAGAGAAACGTCATTTATTTCAAAATCTTCAAACCTCTGACTGGGCCCTGCTCACAACAGGACACACTAAAAATACCTGTAAAAATAACATATTATCATTTTCACCAACTCCAGCCTCAAGTTCCATTCACAGAAGAAGGAGTTGGAAAGAAAGATGCACTTTCATGGGAATAAAAGAAGAAAATATTCTTTTCACTTCCGGCACTTGAAGAACTTTCCAAACCAACAGAGAGCAGGCTACCTATTCATGAAATCTGCAGGAGTTTTTCTGGATTTCAGAAAGGTCTTGCCAAGACAGATGAGGCAATCCATCACCTCACAGCCAGTGGCTGCTCTCTGGAGTTGATATTACAAGCAGGGACATGAATGCCAGGAGCAGCAGTGGGTTTGGGACCCGGCCTTGGCTGCTCCTAACACATGCTGTGACCTGGGCTGGGTTTCTCTCTGGGATTGCAGCTCCTGGGACAGTCACAGCATCACCCCCAGCTGGAGATTTTCTGTTCTTTAACAGGCTGAGTCGGGGTTCTGCCTGATTGGGGTGGGGAAGAGCAGGGAAATCTTAAACATCAACAGCTTTAAATCCTAACTGTTGAAAAGCTGCGGGAAGTTGTGCTGTCTGAGAGCTCCATGCCCTGCTGCTGCTGGCCAGAGCAGAGCACCCCACCCCACCCCTGTCACACACTGTCCTTGTCCTGAGGAAACAGAGCTGCACCCCAAAGAGCCAGCCTGGGCTGCCTGGACCCTGCAAGCAGGGACAGCACCAGGCTGGGACACAGGGCACGGGGACAGGGTCACTCCAGCTCTCCTGGGACACCTCACACCCAGGGCAGTGGCACAGCAGAGCTAAAGGCACAAAGCCAGCAGCAAGGGCAACTTTTGGGCTCCTATTGCTTTAAGCAAAAGGCTGCCCCATCCTCCTCATCTCCAAAAATACCACAGAAAGACAGACTGCTCCTGCAGCTCGCCACATCTGAAAATCATTTCTGTTTCATGGAGGGGGGAGAAAGAACCAATGAAATAAATCCAGTCTGATTATTTTGAAAAGGACAAAGACAGCAGAGGTGACAGAGGTGTAATTGTTAGTCAACCTTACAGCACTTTCCAGTAGAGCTATTTAACATTTGATTCCACTGATAAGAAAAATAATAAACAAAGTTATTATGAAAGCTCTCTATCTGTCAGCCAAAAGTCCAGTGAATCATTTATGAACGTGTACCTAGAGCTTCTTTCCCTTCTATTCTCTTTTCCCATCAGATCCTGAAGCTAGTTACTTTTTTTTCAAGTGTTGTTTTCATTTCTTAAATCAACCTGAAAGGAATAAAATATTGCAATGAGCAAAAATACAAAATAAATGTTTGCAGTTCTGTAATTCCTCGAAATGTCAAATAAAAACATAAAAACGTATGCTCTGTAAGTTTTCAGCTGAACTTGGCATGACAGTCCATCTATTATTTAAAAGATGTTGAAGCTCAATTCATGAATTATTAAATTCTTGTTACATTTAGTTTTCAAGGGAAAAAATTATTTCATTCAATAAAGGAAATTCAATTCGCTCTATAATACTTTCCTAAAAAACCACGGAATTTAAAGTTACTGTGAAAAATGGAAGAAATAACTAGTCCAAGCTTCATAAGGTTACTGCCTCATTAAAGGGATGTTCTGAATATTCAAAACCCATCAGCAACCCTTCAGCATCCCCGCATCCCCTGCACAAACATCCCCCGTGTGCAAGCACCTGCAATGCGGGAGAGGGGCTGCAGGGAGCTCCTGGCTGACTGATCAGAGCTGGGATCCTCCTGCCTGCTCCCTTCCCTCCCCTCCCCACAATTCCCATCACCCTCCTCAAACCAAGCTCCCACCATGGCAAAGCACAGCACAGGCCCAGCAATCAAAGATCTCTGTGAGATGCCCAAAATTTGGATTACAAGCCACATCCAGGAGTCCTCAGAAGGTGACTTGGAGGTGAAGAGCCACCCAGCAGAGAGGCCAGGGCTGTTCACCTGATGCAAATGGAGCCTTTGGAGTTTGAAAGGGTGTATCCCTGTTCTGAAGGGCATTCCTGGTGACGATTACCTGGATAATTTCAGAAATCTCTTACTGGCCCCCGGTGCAGGCAGCAGTGGATGGTCACTGTGTGGAGTCAGAGCTGGAACAGGAATTCCCTGCATCCCTCCAGGACAGCAAACCAGACCCCACCCAAAGGAACCTGACTGTCCCTTAGCTCAGCCAACAGACCTCTGCCTTGGACCTCTGGAACTTCATTTGTACAGCCTTGCTAATCCAAGATTGGTTCTGCTCTAGAATGAGGACTTAATAGCTACAGGGATTCTAAAGAAACAGCTAACTGAGCTGATTTAATAAGAGACACAAAACAAACTCAATGGCTCTACTTAGACTGCCTAATAAAGTTATTTCACTGTACTCTGGGGGTTGGCTATTCAATTGGCTTCTAAAAATCCATGCTGATATTCCTCAAAGGCTCTGAGCAACAAACTGTCACAGGTGCAGTGGCTGCTCCGTGTGACAGGTATTTCAAAGACAGCTACTCAAGCATATAATCCCTCAGATTAAAAAAAGCAATAAAATTATATTATGATGAAGCTGCCATAATCATCTACCAAATTTACAAGGCCTAACTGATTAGCTTATACAGATAAATTTTCCAACACCCACTGGGGTGTTTTTCCCAGTAAGAAGATGAACTCTGAGTTTGTTTGCTGCATTTTTCAAAGAAATGGTTTAAACCACCAACATTTCAGGAACAAGCCAGAAGAAACATTGCTATTCAACAACAACAAATCCTCCTCTAAAAAACAAAAGTGTTAAATGCAAGCCTTGTAAAATATTCATTTGTTCAGCCATGAATTAATAAATTTTCAAAGTAGATTTTGACACGATGTCATCATAAATGCAAACTAGCACTGAACTGCTGGAATTATCTTCTTAAAGTGTTTTATCTGTGTTGGCCTCCTGACATTTCTTCAGTGCTCAAGCCCTAAACACGACTCATTTCCACAGCCAGGCACAAGGATGTCAGGGAAACTCCCCTCCATGTCTGGATGCTCTGTCAGAATGGGTTCAGAGAGAAACTTCAAAGAGCTTTGCATTTTCCACCAATTTCAGCACCTCGAAAACACTAAACAAAAAAAGATTCATTCAATCCCCCAGTGCTGCATCCTGAGTGGAGCAGGGAAGTCACTCTGTTCAGAGTTAACTGCTGGGTGAAAGAACCTGGATCATTCCTGAGGAGCCAAGGGTCCTTGAAATATGAGAAGAACAGAGGAGAATTGGCTGATTGTCTTCTCATTGAGCACAAGAGCTTGTGACCTGTGCCTGGATGTCTTGTTAACATCACTCAGCTCAATAACAGCCAGCTCCTGCAGGAAAATCCAGCCTCTCTAGTGGGAGCTAGGGATGAACACGTCCACTTTCCCAGAATACACCACCAACTGTCTAGAAAGGGACTTCTTGTTGGACTGTTATTCTTTTTATTATGATACATGATACCACTCTCAAAGAACAGTGATTTAGCTTTCTTTGTAAATAGAGTTATTGATTGGAGCTCCTTTAACAGCATTTCTCCCATCCTTGCTGCCCTCAGGCTCCATAAAACAAGGAGCCATTCCTGCCTTTAGGTCTTCACCACAATTTTTGGTACAGCCCAGTCTTCCAGCTCAGAAACAAATTGAAAAAGAAATAAAACTGCCTATTGAACACCAAGCAGAGTTGTTTTTTTCTCTTTAGACATCTTGCATTCCAGCTCTGTGCCCATGAAGAAGGACAGGATGGGCTGTCCCTGTGCCATGGTCAGGACAGAGCAGTGCCCAAATGTCCCCTCTGCTGCCACCCCCAGAGTGGCAAACCCCATTTCCTTTGTGGGGACAGTGCAAGCTCTGAATCAATATCAAAACTATAATAGTGGGCACAGTATCACCACTGAAATTGCTTGCAGAGCTCTCTGTGCTTTCCAGGGTAGCTTGGGGTGTATTTCTGCCCTTTAACTGAAGCATTTTGTCAGCTCCTGATTGAAAGTTACATAAATCAAAGTTCATTGCATCTTCACTCTTTTCTGACTCAAACTACACAGAAGTATTTTTGGTAGCTGTGAAGAACACTGAGACACGAAAATAACTTCCAGGGAAACAGGACTGGCACAAGGCAGGAAGTGTATTTTAAATAATTGAACCAAAGTAGCTGGTGCTGTTTGAGAGGAAAGATTTGTAAACTAACTGCATGTGTCCCACCGTGGGACAGTTCCAGCTGTCTGGAACAGAACTCCCAAAATAAACAGAAAAGGATTCTTTTTAATTAATACTACATTGTAAAGTTACCTCACTACTTCCCCACAAAACACTTCCACCTCAGAGTGCATTAAAGAAATCCAACTTTTCCTCTGCCTGAGATGAGTGGAGGGAGCAGCAGCAATCACGTTCTCTGCTGCTGGTGGAGATGCAAAGTCAACCACTTCCAGGCTGGAAATGTCAGGCTTGAGAATGCCTGTGCAACCTCAATTTGCCCCCTCGTGCCTGTGCATAATGATGCGGGCTTTAATTACCTGAACACCATCTCAGTTTTAAGATCCTGTCTCAATCAGCACAGAGCTGGAGGAGTGAGGTCTGTAGGATTACATACCAGGCAACTTTAAAGCAGGAAAATGGATTATCTGCTTGCAGCCAAGATGCTCCACAACAACAAGAAGGGAATTAAGGGGAGAATTCCAGCCTTTTTCACCTCCACTACTCCCTGCATAATCCTGAGACTCACACACAGACATTTCTCTGGTACCCCTGACAAAAACCATGCATCTGCATTCCCCAGACTCCCACAGCCACGTTCAGTGCCAAGGTCAAGCTCTAACAAAGCTCCGATGCTCTTCCAGCTCCACCATTTGGAGATGATCACAGTTTCATGTGGGTGACGTTGTGCTTGACACTGGTGAAGATTTTACTCTCAGTAAAGTCAGTCTTTTCTGAGACCAGAGGAATTTTTCCAATGCTGCAAACTGTTTCCTTTGGACAGCTGTCTCCAAGCCAGCCTAAAGAGTCCATGCAACCCCATGCCCCAGGCAGGAGGTCTGATTGATCCGCAGCCCATCCCAGGACTAACTGGCCTTTAATCCCATCCCTAACCATTAGCCACCTCTAGGACAGGCAAAACATTTTTGGTTCAGATCTGAAATAAATTGGGAAATGATAAGTAAAATAGGCAATTTCATTTAAGACATAATAGGCTGGTTTTCCAATTAGGGTTCCAGTTTTTAAGGTCATCTCCATGGTCCTCTTCTGTACCAGTTCTGGGCTCCTGCGAAATTTGCTACAATTTAAAACCATTTAATGTTTGAACCACAGTTTTTTTCCCACCATTTATAAAACAAAATAGGTGCTGCTGTTCAGTTTTTAATTCAAACTCTAAAAGGAGCAGGGTGAGAAATGCTTTAAATTATCACGCTTTCAGCACCAGTGCAGTATTTATGAATAAACAGGGAGAGTCCCTTAGCAGGGCACAGCTGGCACATGAACCTCAGCTGGAGAAACTTTCTGGAAATTCTTCTGATTAAGGGAGAATCAGCATTTCTCTACCCTCTCCTGGCCAGAGCCCAAACCCTCCCGTGCTGCTGCTTTCATCCCAGGCTTTGGAAGGCAGGCAGCACTCAGCATCCATCCAGCAGGGAGTGAAATCCATCCCTGATGGAACTGGGAGCTCTGCCCTCACCTTCCCTCAGCTCCAAAATGCACTGCAGTTTCAGAGTCATTTTTTTCCCCCCTGTAGATCTTATAAGAGCCACAAATCCCTGGTTACTTTTGATTTACAATAGAGGCAAGGTCATCCTTATAATGAAAAAAAACAAGGTCTATATTTTCAGACACCAAGATACAATTTATCATAGAGATCAATGACACTTTTATTCTCTATAGAGATGAAGTATCCATTTTGCAGTAAAATTATCAGAGGGGTTTTCTCCTTTTTCTCTCCTTTAAAAGCCTCTTGCAGGTGCTGCAGCAGTTGAAAACCAACTTGTAACAGAACATTTTAGCATTAGCATCCAGTTCTCCTGGCTGCCTTTCTAAAATAGATTTCACTTTTCTTATATTAGTGGCTGGAAGAAAAGGGAACGGTGCAATCTGTGAAACCAGACGTGTTTGGGTGGTGAAAGGTAATTCTCATGGTACCCCCTGAGTCAAGAGGTATTTCTAAGCCCTTTCAATTAAAATAATTGCTCCTTCCCAGCTCTCCCAATGTCCTCATGTCTGGGCAGTCACACCAGCTGTGTCAGGTTGAAGCAGCCACAGTGGATGATCCATGGAGTTACCCAGAATCGCCTTTTTTTCCCTAATAGGACTTGCAGTTTTCGTTTCATTTTAAGTCCTATCTGTAACATGTTTTTTAGCTCATCTCCAGCAGCACTTGTGAGCATCCAGAAACCATTTGGGGCATTTTCACGGGCTAAGACTGGGTAATTGTCACCAGATTGAGAGTTTATCTGGGAACTGAAGACACAGCAACATCCTGTGGGTAGGGAATGGAGAAGTGTCTGTCCCAGATGTGTTTATGGACCCTCACAGGGATCACTGGGACTGAGCTCCATGCTCTACCCAGACACTGCACTGTCACCACCCTGACACAGCCGCTGAGTGAAAACACCATTTCTTTGTTTCTTTGTCATCTTTTCCAACAGCCTGGCCTGGGCTCTGAAGCTGTGACAAGCAGGTGGCTGTGGTGGCACAGGCTGGACCTGCACCGGGGAGATGAAGCAGCAGAAACTGCCCAGCCCAAATCTTCTGCAAGGCAACAATGAGCATTCCCACCCTGCCTGAGTTACACCTTTGTCTCCTCTGCCCACTGCATCCCATGGCAGGATAAGCTTATTAGTAGGGTTTATTTTTTAAAGTCACTCCTTTAAAGCACATGAAATTCCTGATTTTATTGACGGCTGCCAAGGATTACAACTTCATTCAGAAGAATTTCCCCTAAGCTCTGTGCTTGCCCTAAGCTAATCACAGTTTTCAGGAAAGGAAGGCATTTTAGAGTTGTCCTGGTATTCAGCTCCATTGGAAATGATTTGCGACACGTGTTCAATATTCTCACTTACCTGCGGTTCCCAAATTAACATTTTCTGTTTACTGATTTTAGAGCTGCTGGAGATAAAGGAATTCTCTGCACTCTGGGGTATCTAGTCCTACACTGCTGCTGCATCCATCTCCAATCAAATAATTATGGACTGGAGATATTGACACAGGCAGGACACCACTTGTTCATGGGAATTTCCTTAACTTGATGATTTCCAGTTAATAACAGTTGAAAGATTAAAGGGAACTTTTCATTCTCTGCTTAGTCCTGTCAAATAACCATAATTACTTCCAAAACAAAACCCAGCAAAGACTACTGCATGTTTCAATAACTTTCAAGGCCTTGCCCAACCACATTTTTCCAGGCACCATCTCCAGGCAGCAAGAGAAGAACCATGTGTTTGTGCTGATGAGCTGTGCTGATCCTCAAGGTCCTACTTCACCTCTTCCAAGCACATCAAGTGGAATATTTGAGAGAAAAACTTCTTTTCTCATGTTTTTTGTCAGTGTCATTATATTTCATTCATTTTTTGCCCTGACTTGCAGGTCAGTGCCAGCACAGACCCTCTGGATGTATTTCTGTGGGGCATTTTGAGGAGAAAAGGTGCCACAGGACAATAACAGGAATGTTTCAAATAACTTGAACCTTCCTGAATAAGCCACTGAGCTGTTCCTTACAGGGATTTTCAGTGATATGACAACACAAAAATATTGCTTTTCATCTGATGCACATTAAAAATAAACTCTTCTAATAAAACCTGTTTGGGGCCCTGATTCAGCTCTGCTTTGTGTTCATTTGCTGCTGCAAGAAGAGAGCTCAAAATGAGCTCAGGCCATCAAAACCACCTGCTTGTTCTGTTTTGCAATCACTCCACAATCAGCCTACAAGGTATTAAATGACTGCAGAAGTGCATGCCAATGGAGAAACAAGGCAAGAGAGACACAGCAAAATCATCTCCTTGATCCAGCTGTGTCCTGAGCACCCTCATTTTCCATCCACCGCCACTTGAGTGCGAATGAAAGGCTCAGCTTTCAGAAATGAAAAATGTCACTGGGGTTTTTTCTGGCCTCATAGATCATCAGAGACATTTTAGGACAGTTGCTGCTCTTGGCTGAAGCATTGCCCAGATTGGAAGCACCAATCTCCCCAGAACACTCCAATCCCAGTGAGAGAAATGCTGGAGCAGCTCTTCTGCCACCAGCAAAGTGCTTCAGATTTTTCATTTCATGACTTCAGCCAAAGCAAAACCCAAAGCAGAAGATACTTAATGTTCCAAAGCCAGACTGAGATTGAATTTGTACATATATCCTGTGGAATTATTCCAGATTCTGCAAGACAAAATGAAGGCAGTGGGGCTTTCACAGGTTGGGATTAGCTAAGGGAATCAAATCTAACAATTTTAAGGAGAAGAATGAGGAAAAACAAATAAAACAACTTTAAAGCTATATATTCAAAATAGCAACTGATTTTTTTTTTTTTGAGTGGGGTTTGATTGTCATTTTTGCCTGTACTGGACCAGACACCCAGAAAGCAGCAGAAAGCAGACTTTCCTCATCAGTTGGGTTCTGCAGTTGCAGGTGAAGGCTCTGCAGTGATTTAAAGGCAAATGGAAAAGCCAGGTCTCTTCACTCAGTACAAACTTTATCATGTGCCTATGAGGCTGCTAAAAATTGCTTTAAAACAAATTCATACAGAAGAGCCATTATGACACAGGCCAGCAGAAAAGGGCTGGGTTGTTTATATGGGTTTGACTTTTTTAAACTATAAATAAACCATGATTTCTTTTACTAGTTTAACTTCTCCAAACCTCCTATTGTTTATATATTCCATCAGGAGCCATCCACAAGAGGGGCAGCCTGAGAGATTCAAGATCTCCTTGCCCAGCACATGCCAGAACAAAGCATCCCTGTGTTTCAGTGTTCAAAAGCAGCATTAAATTTATCAGAGGTAGCAGCAGATGGGAAACCATCACAGAAGGAATACTTTTTAATTACCAAAACATATGTGCTGATGCAGTGCAGCACAGTTGTGAGGTCTTTTTGCTACTTAGAAAAAGTTTCTGTACAAAGGTGACTAATTTTTGATCACACTTCACAGTAAAACCCTTGTTACATTTTGTATTTAAAGCTAATCTCACACTGTGGACCCTGAAGAATACTGGGTGAAGATAAGGCTGTGTCTTGTCCACAAACCTGCAATGTTTGCCTTTAGATACAACCAAGAGCAAAGCTGGGAAATGGAGTTAAAAAAAACTTATTGGAATAAAAAAAAAAATAAAACCCAAAGAAGGAAATAAACCTGAGCAAAACTGAGTTCTTTGCTGTTTCAGCACACCCAGCACAAGCAGGCAGATGGCATTCCACAACTCCTTTATCTCAGTGCCTACAGACAAGCCATTCACATTCCTAAAATTCATAAGAGCTCTACAGAAAGCTGAAATTGCCATGGAGTTACATTTCTGGGTGCTCCAAAACCTCCCACCAGCCCAGAGCAGGCTGTGCTCACCCTGCCCTCCCCACTGCCCATCTGCTGGGAGGAACAAGGCAATGATGGGTGCAGAGTTACTCACACAGCCCTGGGTGCTCCTCTGGTCCAGGAGAGCTGGAGGATGACCCAAAATCCACCCCAGGCTCCACTCTGGAGCAGCCTGCCCCTCGGATGGAGCTGCCAGCCCAGCCCTGCTCATGTCTCAGGCAGCCAGAGGGGTCCTGGTGCCTCTGCCTGCCTGTTTTATAGACTCCTTAAAACCTCCAGCAGAAGTTTGGGATTACACTGTATTGATTCCACCAGTGATTCACAGTCTACAGATTAAAAAAGACTTCTCCCATTGCCAGGCTCCAACAGGATCAGCAAAGCTCCACAGAGGAGAGATGAGGGGGGCAATAAACAGGCAGCAAATGGATCGAATCTTGGCTTACAAAGTTGCCCCAGAGAGGGGAAATACCTGCTGAGACAACAGGAAATTAACTATATTTCTAGGGAAGCACATAATATATGGCAGAAGATCCACTAGCACAGCTAAATAATCAGCAGGACAAGGTAGAAACATCCAGGAGAGCTGAAACTGTGTTGGGAATATCCTGGATTAACAAAACCAATAGGCAAACCTCCTGTGTTTGATTTTTTTGTTGTTACTTTTGACGGTCCTACAAGAAGCAGGAAAATAAGGAGAGATAACGCTGCCTAGAAACTTCCTGGCAGGGAATGCAGTGCCAGGGGAACAGGGAAAGGCTGGCCTTGGAGCAGGACCAGGTGAGCCCAGGCTCTGGCAGCAGCTCCCAGCTCCACAGATTGGATTTTTCTAGAAACCAGGAGCAGGAGCTCCCCCTCTCCCAGGCATTGCCAGCAATCCCTTCCCAGCACACACAACCTGGGAAGAGCCCAGCTGGCAGCTGTGCCAGCAGAGAGCCCAACCTGGGCTCCCCTGTGCCCTTCCCTTGGAAAATCTGCCCTCCAACAGGAGCCAGCACCGCCCTGTGCTTCACCTGCTGCCCAGCTGCAGCCACAGCTCTCTGCAGAACATCACATTTTAACATTTTAATTGGTTCTTGGCTCCTTTTCCCGTTGGAAACGGTTGCCACCATTTCCTCACACGTTGTGATACACAGACAGGAGTTTTGTGCCTTTTTCCTCTTTTACTTCTTCAAATCCTTGTGCTAAGCAAGTAGCTCAGTAAAAGAGCCAAAGCTGTCATTCTGTGCAGTGAAATTTTTCATTTGTCTTTCTATTCCTCATCAGTCATTAATGATGCACAAATTCTTTTCCTGTCTTTATCCTTTGCTCCTCTCCATTCTTTATGCTTGGTACATGGACTTTTGAGTTACAACTTCTTCAAAGACATCATTACTCTTTGCACTGATATGCACTGAAATAATCTTTGTCATCTATGATCAAAGATTTGCTCTATCTGGCTGCATTCATTTCCTTTCTTTCCCCTTCCTAGTCAGCCATTTTTATTTCTATTTCATTTTGCTTCCAAAACTCAAATCAGAAAACCAAGACCACATTGAGCCACCACATTGGTGATGTCCTTTATTTGGATTTCCTTCCACACTGCCTTTAATGCTGGGGCAGAGCTTCCCCCACACAACCCCTGAACTCAAATCCCTCCTCAAAACTCTTCTGCCAGGGAAGGTGATCTTCAGATGCTGAAATTTCCTCAGCACACCCAGTTCTGCACTGGTGTTTCTTCTCCAGATTTGTAATCTGGGGATTTTTTTCCATAGGTATTTTCTTTTTGGTGGAAATCTGAGGAAAGGCAGCTCATAAATTAATGCCTGGACTAAAATGGGGATGGTCACCATTATTCCAGAGCTACACAAGGACTGCAGAAAATAATTCTCTGTTGGGATTTTTAACCAGTAAAATATTGAATTCTCTTTGCAGCACTTTAACCCATACACATTATTTTTCAGTTTTTAATACTTCTATTCCTCTGTTATCCAAATCTGAACTGTTCCCCTCCCTTTTTTATTCCCTGAGCCTTCTATTTCCCAAAGCTGAGGCTTCCACTTCCCCCACGGTTGCCTCAACGTTCATGAATTAACCTTGGATGCTGAATTTTATCAAGGCTGCTTCCCAAACCCAAGTTCTCACTCAGCAATGTGCATCTCTGCTCAGAACCATTCTTCAGCTTTTCCAGGTTATATTATCCAGCCATTTGATTTCAGGGAGAGGTTCCTGTAGTACTTGGATCTCTTCTATATCAATATATTTTTGTTTAAACATGGGGTTTGGGGTTTTTTGGTTGGTTCTAGAGACTTTTTGTTGGTGGGGTGTTTGAACTGGGGACTGAAATACAGATCTACATTTAAACAGCACCATAATGATTGTACCAACATAAATAATTTGTTCATAATTAAGGTGAAAGTACTGAATAAACAGTATTAACTTGCATTTTACAACTATTTTTTAAAGTCCATATAAAAAGGGCACATATTTAATGAATGTCAGGATGCATTATTAAATATCTCTGGGACACCAGAACAAAATATGCCTGAAGAATGAACAGGAACATCAATGGAAACCTGTATCCACACTCTTTCAGCCCAAAAACACAAACCACAGAACGTGTCAGTCATGTTCACAACACAGGTATTTTGAAGATTCTTCTATCAGTAACTAGCAGGTTGAACAGCTGTTAATTTTAGCAGCACTTATTCTACTTTGTGTACAGTTTTGTTGGGTTTAATGTGCTTTCACACATTCAGCAGCAGAGCAGCAGTGAGCAGTAGCTACACCAATATATCTATTTATCTTTATACTATCCCTATGATACTTACTCTGCTCTCAGGCACCTGAACCTGCCCTGGGATGCCAGTAAAATGCTATTTCATCCCCAAAAACAAGGGAAAAGCACCCATAGCACTTATTTACACTTCAGTACAGCACTTATTTGCACATATATGGTATTATTTACACTTACATACACACTGACAGAGCAAGCCACTGAATAGAAAAAGAGGTAAAATGCTCTGATAAATTTAAACTCCTGCAGGTAGCAAGTGTGCAGATTTTACTGGTGTTCCCAGCTCTGCAGACACCTTGCAAATAGCAAGATTTTGAGTGGCAAGATGACTTTGAAGTGCTGGCCCTGCTGTAGAGGGTCAGGAGCGTGTTGGAGACACCACAGAGATGCTGCACACTGGACAGGAGGAAAACTGATCAATTTTGGGTTGCTGCTGCGAGTCAGCACCTTCTACCGAAATAAATCCCAGGATCAATATCCCTGGGTATTACCCTTGTGCTCATTCAGCTCTTTAGAAACAAAAAGAATTACAAATACATGGGGCAGAATCTTCCCTGCCTGATACAATGCTTTGTATAATCACAATTTAATCCACCTGGGCGAGGCAAAACATGAGCAGCCTCTAGAGAGTGTAATATAAGCTTTAAAACTCTAGCATAACACAGGTGTCATTTTATATCCTCAAATGCATTTAATAAAAAGAAAAAAGGTAAATAACTCCTGCAGAGGGGTTAGAACCATATACTGTAGGATTAGACTGATTATAAAGTGAACTAATTATAAAGGGGAGAACAACAATTTAAAATATCAGGCTTTGGAGTTAGCAGCCCACAAGCCATATCATGCCCTTGGCCAAGCAAGTTAACTGCAGAGAGAGCACTCCACAGGCTTTTATGGCAGAATTAACTCCCCCCAAAAAAAGAGAAACTCAAGTAGCTGTCACTGATGTTGAGCCAAAAAAGCTTTCTGGCTTTAGAGCTCCTCTCTGCGAGGTCAGAGGTGGCCACGGGACCTTTATTATTGCTGAGAGTTCATTTGACTTGAATCATCCATGAATGCAATCCAACAAGCTAATTAAAGACATAAAGCTTCTCTTGGATTGGATTAAGGTTGTCATTTTTTTTTCCCTTTCCCGTAGGAGGATAATTTTTTACAGCCTGAAGTGAAGTTACATATTTCCACAAGACAATACAAAAATGAAAAAGGGAAACAAAGAAATACATGCTTTACCAAAAGCCAATAAAAAGGAGACAGATTAGCTTTCAATCACACTGAAACAGGTCAGAGAAGTAAATCTAACTTTGCAGAGCTATAAAGAAAAGATCTGTCTTTGTCTCTGTGGTTTAAATAAAAGTTTGACAAGAAAGTTAATAATATGAAAGAGAAGGGAGGATTTATAAAAATCTCTTTTGCAGAGGTAAATAATTGAAACAAGGCACAGAGCTCAGAAATTATTGTAGCTGCACTTCAGCACAACAAAGCCCTTCAGAATTCAGCACAGTGTGCAGAATGCCAGGGGAAGCCAATGCCCCTCAAAGCCAGCTTGCATACAGATAAAGCAATTTTGGAAGCTTCACTGTTACAAAAATTAGCCAAAAATTTACCAAGTGCAGCACTTTCAAAAAGGGGAATAACCACCAGACTGAGCCCAAAGTCTCCCTATAAATTATCCTCTCCTTACCTGCTCTAGAGCATCCAAACTGACCAATGCTTTCATAATCCACTTAAACCCCACTCCCCCTCACAACAGGTCCAGGACAGAAAGGCTATGACAAGAAAAATCCAAGCAATGCTCAGAGCTAAAACGTCTCCTAAAAGCCCCTGGCACACATCCTGAAGAATGAATTTTCTAAGGAAATCACCACAGCTTCAAAAGTAAAGGAAATTTCCCTCAGCTGTAACTCAGATGGTTCCTTTTCTCCTGCAATTGTGGTGCAGAAAGGTTTCTCCCTGACTCTGTTACAGAAGCAATTTCCATAAAAACCTTTCAAAAGAGGTGTTCTCTCACCTTAAGCCCAAACTGCTCAACACTTCTTTGCAAAACATGAAAAAAAGAAAACCTCTATCAGGAGCTCACTTAGCTCATGCACTCAGGAGTTAAATGAACTGTTCATGGAAGGAATTATCCTCCCTGGACAGCCTGGTGGAGCTTTGAAGTTGGGAAAGCAACTCATTTCTGAGCACCAGCTGGACTTTTTTTAGCTAGCAAATTTCCTGCTAATTCAGTAGTTCAAGGCACCAGCGAGAGTTTCTCATTTCTTGATTTCCCCTTGGCACATCACAGCTTTTTCCACTTTGGCGCTGAGGGTCAGGAGTTCATTGCTGCAGCCACATGGGGATGTGGAGAGGTTCACTGGGGAGAGCCAGAAGTTCTCTGGAGACTTCTGAGCTGTTTAAAGGGATCAAATTGCCTCCTTTGATCCCAAATTTTTACCTGCATGTTATCCCTGCCATCTCTACCTCTGCACAGCCCTAACTTGCAGCAGGATCAAGAACTGATGCACCCTCAGCTGGGAGTGACTATTAAATCTCCCCAGCTTCTGCTCTTGCAGCTCTAGTCCCCCACCTTGATCAGCTGAATCTCATTTCCTCAAAGCTGCTTAGGGCAGTATCCAAGTCCCCAGAACCCCAAATTGTTGCTCAGAAATGAGTTTATTTGCAGATTATTTGGCCTGTCTCCTTCCCAGCTTTGGAATGCTAAAACAAAGATGTGAAGCACTCATCGCCTTCATGTTGCCTCTTAGCCAAGATTGTAATTTCAAATATCTGATTATATTCCTCCCCTGATGAGTTCAAAGGAAACAAAAGGCAGCAACTAAGATGCAGGATTTAATTGCAGGAGGAAAAAAGGCTCTGAAGAAGTTTCATGTGACAGAATCAGCAACAAGTGTCATCTGCTATTAAATAAGTTGTCACATCATGGAACATGTGCAAATGAGAAGGAGTAACTCCCACAACAAGAGAGATCTAGAACATGATAGAAGGAATAGAAACACACAGAAAAGCGAGTGAAACCCTGGGTGTTCAGAGCTGAGCAAACAGGTGAAGAAGAGAGGGAAACATCAGTCTGGAAAGGTCAAGCAGAAGCTGTGTGGATCCAAATCACCAGGCAAAAATACTGAGTTTGCCATTGCTAAATCCTGCTTCAGAACTCCAATTTCACCTTAAAATGCACATTTCTTTCCAAACTAATAATTAGTATAATTCTTAATTTTACCAGGGCTACTGTTACTAGGGAAGACTGATCCAGTTAGAGGAAGTAATATTGAAATAATAGCACTTGTTTACTTTAATGTTGATAGCGGACATATTCCAAACACTGCTACTGAATCAAAAGTGGGTGATGGAGGCAGTTTAAGACACTTGAGAAAGATATTCTAGAGCAGGAGAGATACAGCCTGACTGCAGAGAGCACCAGGAGTGCAAGGAGACTAATCAGAGATCTGCAAATATGACATGATGGAAGATTAAAAGCATTATGGTCTGTTTGCCCTGAAGAACAGACAACTCATGGGGGACCTCAAAGTCTTCACACACAAAGAGCAGAATATCAACTTTTTCCATACCTAGGACAGATAAGACAAGTCACTCCGTTTTCCTGACTAATTACAAGAAGAAACATCCAGGGTAAATGTCAAGAAAACCTTTCTAACAGCAGGGATGAGGAGACAGAATAGATTAGCTGAGCATCTCTGTACCATTGGAGATCTTTCAGAACACATTGAATAAATATCTGTCAGGATTAATATACAGCTCATCCTGCCTTGGGGCTGATGGATGAGTTACATGACCTCTCCAGCATCCTTCCAGGTTATTCCACTGAATTTCTCTTGTAACAGTTGCTCTCAAAATCAGGAGCTGGATTTGATAACTGAAAGTAATTTCCAGGATTCCTCAGGAGCACACGAGTGGTACAAGATAAATCTCATTTTCAGGGAGCACAGAGCTGTTTGTTTCCCTGCTGGTGCAATCACCATCTTTAAGCAGCTGGGAGCACACACAGAAGTTGGGGTAATTTCCATTATCCAGTTCAGAAGTCAGTTCCAAAGGGTTGTAAATTAACTGTACTGCAATTGTGCTAGGGAACATTTCAGCAAAGATACATCTGTTAAAAGCACCCTTGAAAGGCAGAGACCTTTAAGTCTTTAAAGCTGTCCCTTTGAAAGACTTAATTTTTGCAGAAGTGATAAAGGTTTAACTAACATATCTTGATATCCAGCCTGGGAGATATTGGGGAAACAAATAAAGAGTTTAAACACCATTTTTGAGAATTAAAATGCATGATCTCCTCCAAGTCATTCACAGGCAAGGCTCCCAAATCATTCTTGCTTAATATAGAATATCTCAAGTTGGAAGGGACCCATTAGGATCAATTAACTTACTAGCTAAGTGAGTTAATTCTCACCTTTAATGCAGCCAGATGGTTCCCAGGAACCAGATGACTGAAAAATGGAATCTTTGGCCTTTCTGAGATCAATTTCAGAGCTGTAAGACAACATAAGACATCTTTTAAATAAAGATGATCTCCACTTGTAGAAGTCATTTGTCAAAGAAAAATATTTAACGAAATGCTGGTGATGACTTGAAAGAATCTATTCTCTAATGATTCTTGCACAGAAGTGACCATCTGAGATGGTTTAAAGGGATCAAATTGACTCCTGTGATCCCAAATTTTTAACCATATGTTATCCCTGCCATCTCAGGGACATCTCATGTTCAGGAGAACATCTCCAGCCTGAACTCCCTCAGTAAATCTTTCAGACACTGGAAAGAAATGGGGTTTTAAGTTTCCTAAATCAATGGCCTCTGTGGCTGTTAGTACATTCCATTTTGTACACCATGAGATGATTGAGTTTTGGTTGTTGATTGGGGCTCAAACTGACTTCCAGCACTGTAAATGGAAGCAGAGCTGGGTCTCCAGAGGCACGGCAGGAGATTCCTGCATCCTGCAAGGATGAGGTTACCTCAGCACTGCCTCTGCCCTCGAGCAGACACCTAACAGAGCTGAGCTGGCTGTCAGAGCTCCTGGCTGACAAGCAGGAGAGGAAAAGCTGCCAGCATCACTCCCTGCTCAGGCCAGGATGAGGTCCTGCCCCTGAACCCCCAGACTGAGCTGCCTTCCCTCCGCAGCTCTCTGAACCTATTTACAGCACCATCCCTTTGCATCACTCAGGCCATTCATCTGCAGCCCATGCAAATTAAATTAGAGCCTCAGCTTTCATCAAAGCAATCCTGGTTTGTGTTGCAGGATGTGCAGTTTGATCCTGTGGCAGCTCCAGCTCTGAATCCCTAATGCCACTGTTGTAACACCACTACCTGGTGCTGCTCACCCATGTGCAGGCAGCTCCTGAAGCATCACAAAATACAATTATTGCCTTTTTTTTGGTCTTGCTTGCTACTCCTTGAATCATGTGAAAGACAGAGAGAGTGGGAGATGCCCTGTGCCCTGGGAATTTTGGAGTAAACCTCTGGAAGAGGAGGTTGGGGGATGCACACAGAGCAGGAACTGCAGGAAGCACAGCGGAGATGGAGAGGCTCTGCTTGTTTGCCATCACCTCTGCAAAAGACTCTTCTAGAAACCAAGGAAACCTCTGAGTATGGAGACACATTTCCAGAGAGAAACAAACCTAAAGATTTTTGCACAAGCAGATGTGGTCTGTTGGGGAAGTTCCCACTGGGACTCCACACCATCCTTGTTTCCTCTCCCCATGCCAACAGTCTGTGTTGGTGAGGAGTAACTGTCATTAAAGAATAAAAAAATAACTTGTATCTTCACAATTATTTGAAATCTTTGCAAAAACAACTTTTTCTTCACCCCTAGTAAAGTTAGTAAAAAACCAGGGTCAGTGGCTGCTACAAGGATCAGCAGAAGTGACAGTGGCAAAAATTCATGCAAAAAGCTCAGTTCTTACATTGTTACGAGAAACTGCACAAAGAGAAGCACAGGTCAGCCTTGCACGGGGACAGTGACAGCAGCAAGTAAAAATCCTCTCCCAAATGCCAGTTTTACACCATATTTTACCCTGCACTCCTCACCAGAAGGGAATGGTCACTAAGCTGCTTTCCAGGGCAGCTTGTTGACTAGCAGCTGGTTGGGGATAAGGTGATGCTTTACAACTTCACCTTGGCTGCAGATTTTGTCTTAGCTACAAATCCCTTTTGGAAAAGTAACAATTGTACCTCCACCACTTCACTTAGCTCACTGAACCCTGTTTTTCATCCTTTCTCTCTAAGAGAGGAAAGAAAAAAGTCATGAAATTCAACACATTAAACCATCCAAGTACTTAAAAGCACAATGCAAACTCACACATCCCAAGTTTTGTGTAGCACAGCACTGTTTTATGCAGCTCATGGCCCACACCAGTGCTTTTGAAGTTAGTCTAGCTTATCAGTTAAATATGCACTGATCTCTTTTATTATTTATTTTTTAAAAGGATGTATTATTAATTAGGCAACAGAACAGAGCAGCTTCCTTGGAATTATTCCAGTCTGTGACTAAAAAACATATGCAAGGTGCCATCCAGAAGAAAAAAAAACCCTGGTAGCTCAAGGGAGGATTTCACACAGCAAGCTCAACTTCCAGCCTTTCAAAAATAATGGATTAGGGCACAACTTCTGTTCTTTCCAATTTATGCTGAGCAATTCAGGGGAAATATTATGGACAGGGGACTCCCTACAAGTTAAAAGTAGCACAGGGACTGCTTGTGGGGGTGCCCAAACAAACTCAATCCCCATCTTCTCACATCCAAAAGTCAGATTTCCCTTGATGGACTTATGGCCAGCAGTGAAGGTGCCAAATCCCACCTGACATCAGCACACAGCAGAGGAATGATGCTGCTGGAAACACCCAAGCTGTGGTCCAAGCTCCTTCAAAGACCAAATGGGTCGACAGAGTCTCAGGATGAGACTGGTTAATTTATCCCTTAGGCTTTTCTTTAGAGAGCTGAGCTCTTAAAACCCATCTGATGTTATTTCAAGGAATTAAGGATTTTTATCTCCCAATTTACCCCCCCACATCAGAGTCCTGTGGTGCAGAGCAGGGAGAGCACAGAGCTCAGGCTTGTGTTTCCAGCTGACCCCCAGAGCACCCAGATGTGCTCCACAAGCTCCCTGGGATGTCACATCTCCCTGGCAGGTGTTGGAAGTAATTCAGCAAAGTTGCATTAAGGCAACTTTAAAGCAAGAGGCCTCCAGGCTAAATAAAAAATAAAAAAGCCCTTGGGGAATCCTAGAGAAGCTGACATGGCTCTTCTGTTGGGCTGGTCATTTCACCTTCCTTCTCTTTTTCCCTTGCAAAGGGACTCGGGCATTAGGCTGAGTGTGGAACTGTCAGTTCAGATTTTCAGCCTTTAGAGATGAATTCCCCTCCTGGCTCGAGCCAGGAGCACTCACCTCCTGCAATTGTGTGTGTGCAGTTAATCACATGCAGCTACACTGAACCTGATTGTTAAAAAGCTGAGTAAATATAACTACACCCTCGTTATCTTGTTTAAAGGTAGGAAGATTAATTTGAATTCTAACTGGAAATACTGATTCAATGAATAAGCCTGAAATGTAGCGGTTTTCAATTACACCAAGAAATTGGTCTTTTGAATTTTCAAATTATGCGAGGCAAAGCAAGTTCACTTTCATCTATATGTGGGGATATATTTGCTGTCTTCACAGCGCTGCATGTCAGTGGGTAAGAGCTAAAAGGGAGTGAAAAATCCTAACGTTGGCTGTTGGTGCCCTCCAGGGGCCTGGCCGGGTATAAATTTCAGCCAAAACATAATTTTTGAGCATTCCAAGCATACAATAAATATTGCATATTATTACCCTGTTTTAAAAGGGGGTGAGGGCCATTTTTCATGGTGCCCTCAGCAGCCAGGTGCTCTCCACAGTCCCACAGACATTAAATAAACAGGAGCAAGAGAAGGATGCATTTATATTTGACTACCTCCAGCTTCCCTGCTGGATTCCTAAGAAAAAAAGGTTTATATCCAATAACAAACCTGAAGGACAAACAGAGGTGGGGAAAACTCAATCTTGTAACTCCAAGCCACAGTGTGAATTCTACTTTAGTCCATTTTTGTTGCAGGCTTACTACGTCTTCACAAACAGCCAACATCAGTGGTTTTACAGCCTCTGGAACAGGGCAGAAAGCATTCCTCTGCCTCACAGACTGCAGGTGAGTTCCTTGCACCTATTAATTCTCATTTTCCCTTGCCATCCCATAACAGCTGCCACAGCCAGACAACAGAGAGGCAAAGGAAAGCAAACAAGCAAAAAAATAAACTACCAGTGTCCAAAATCAGTCACAAAACCCCAGAAGATAATCTGTGTATAACACACCTCCAGCACAGAGCTGCTTGATGCTGAGTTTTTCTGGAATTAATTAATTAAAATTAATCTGGCAGTGCACAGGACTCAACAGCTACAGAGAGGAGGCTGGGAGGAGGTTGTTTTATCAGGGCACAGCTGTGTTAGAATTTCTGCCCATAACCACTGCCACACCTTTGGAAAGCACCATGACAAAACAAGGCTGGGGTTATTGCCCAGCCTCACCTGCAAGAGCAACTACAACTTTACAGATGCTTCTTCTGCCAAATTAAAGTTTTTGGTGTACTAGAAGTGTCCTCTAAATCCACATCTCCCTTCTTCACCTCACTGCATCAATCATCCAATAAAAGTCACAGCTGTGGAAAGCTCCTCTTCCACTGAGGTAGGAGTGGCACCACTCTGTTTCAGGGGTTGAATTTTCAGCACCTGCTCACAGTTTTCAGCCCACTGTGCATCAATATTAAAATGAATATTTAAATTTCCTGCCAGGCCTAAGTAGACAGGACTGCACTGGAGGCCCAGCAAAGCTCAGCTCTCGCCTTGCTCCTCCACAAAGCTCAGCATCAAAGTCCAGAGCAGGTGCTGCTGACCCAATGCACCTGTGGGGTATCTGCAGGTGGTGAGAGTTCCATCTGAATTCTGAATGCTGAAGCTGCTGAGGGATGTTCTAGCAAGCACAAGGTGCACAAGTCAGCTTCTGACAGACCTGCTGAAAGAGTTACCAGCTCCCTCTCCCTGGTCACATCAAGAAATGAGATTTAAAGATGAGGAAAATCCAAAAGTACAAAAGTATTTGATATAATTAATATCAGATAATTGTTCTGAGTCTTCTTCCATCTGCCAATTACAAGTAGAAATTGAGTCTGGGGAGCTACTGCAGATCATCTTTCTGCAATTACAATTTGTGATGAGCTACCCAGCTCCAGCAGCTCTCCCTGAGCTCCAGCACGATCCTAAATGGAAAAATGGGATCAGCAGTGACACAACATCAATCCCAGTGCTTCACATGCCCACAAGCCAGAGAGCACTCCTGGATTGCTGCTGGGTGTGACCACCCAGCTCACGGCTGAAAAATCACTGAAAAATCAGAATGGCAGGCAATTAGCAACACATGCTGCCTCCCATCACCTGGTTTTGTTCTCCTTACATCCCTCCCCAGCCGGGCTCTCTGTCACTATTTCAGGGGTTATCTGGGGGCAGTTCAGACCAAACAGGAGCTTGGCTGCCAGCAGTGCCACTGTGCAGCCTGACACACCTGGAGCTCCCACTGGGTGAGGTCCCAAAATCTGACCCTGAGCAGGCAGAGCCCCGAAGGAGCAGCAGCTCATCCTCAGCAGGAGCACAGCTCCATCCATCCATGGCAGCTCCCTGACAGACACCAGGCTCTCATTAGAGGGGAACAGCAGTTAATAAAGCAGCCAATAAACCAAAGCATTGGGGTTCTGGCCCGTGGGGACTCAGGGTGCACAAGCTTTTCCCTAAAAATGCAACAGAAAGGAAAACCATCCCTGACCAATCCTGCCTCTTCCAAGCCCTTTTCACACACATTTAGTCAATGTGGAGGGTCTGGAACAACAGTTTCTATCATATTTCATGTTTTCTGAATATGACAGAAATATTCTATTCTGAATAGAATCTTTCTATCATATTCATAAGATATGGAATTATTCTGAATAGAATATTTCTATCATATTCAGAAAACATGGAATATGAGAGACTTGTTTCTATCTACTCTGAATAGAATATTTCTATCATATTCAGAAAACATGGAATATGAGAGAGACTGTTGATTCTATCTATTCTGAATAGAATATTTCTATTATATTCAGAAAACACGGAATGTGATAGGAACTGCTGTTTCTTTGCAGGAGTAGGAAGGAAAAGGGAGTGTGTTTATTTTGGTCACCTGCAGAGCTGTGCAGGGGCAGCTCAGCCAGCCCTGGGCACTGCTGAGAACTGCAGCCTCTCCCCAGCACCTGCAGGTGGCATGGCCTTCCTGCACATCTCTAACCCATGCTCCATAATCACATTCTAGGAGGGGAAAAAAAAAATGAAAAAAAAAAAAAAAAAAAAAAAAAACAAACAAAAAAACCCCACACTTTCTAGATGAAGAGAGGTTTCAAAGATCATAGACTGATTTATGATTTATTTTGTTCAAAGCCATCAATTTAAACAATTGCTTTATTTTCCTGAGGCTGTGCTGGATTAGATTTAGAAAACATTGACAAGGGAAGATTAATGCTGGAGAACATAAAATGAGTTACAGGAGACTGACAATGAAATACACAACCAGCACTGTGCTCAGAACAGCAGAATATGAAGACTCATGAAAAGTACAACTCATATTGATCACAAAAGCAGCAAACATCTAAAAACAACAAAGCAGTGCCCATCCTGGGAATTAAAGTCCAGCCAGAAATTTTATCTTGGTAGCCTTTCACTGGCAAGTTTTTGCAGTGAATAATCTTTTAACTCCTAACAGGGTATTTTACCCCCTCTGCCAGGCTGCCACATAATGCAGGTACAGTCACTTTTGTCACCCCTCCAGGTAGAACAAACTGAAAATTAGTATTTCAGGGGACTTAAATTGAGTCTGTTCAGATCGAAACACCCTTTAAAATAATTTATCCACATTGAAAAAAATCAGAACTTCTATCATGGCCCTGTGCAGGTACCAGTCACTTTAAAAAGCTCAGCCCAGCGTGCAGGGGGCTGCTGTCCCACACCCATGGGCTGGCATTGCTGACTCTTCCACTGCTGCTTTTACCTTTTTACACATTGACACACACTCTGCTGACTCCCATTCTCTGCCTTTAGCCTGTGTGTACATACAGAAAAACAGGACAAAACAGCAAGGACAACTTTTCTTGAAGTTTTGAAAGGCTCAGCCATGGAGGATTTCCTTCACCAGCAGCTTTTTCAAGGCACACTACAACCCCTGGAACATCCATGCCCAGTGGCAAAATCTTCCTGTCCAAACTTACCCAGGCTTGCTCAAGGGAATTAACAGTTCTACTGCACTTCTGTGGAGGCAGAGATTCTCCATCAGATTCCCCACAAACATTTCACACTCCACAGTGCTCCCAGCATCCCCTTTGCCAGCCCTGCTGTCACTATCCAACACAAAAATCTCACTGTCTTTACATTCAAGCTATCAGGACATTGATTCCAGTAGGCAAAAATGCATCAATATAGTTAGACTTGGTTCAGCTGCCAAACTACCACGAAATGGGAAAGAAATTTTGGGGCCCAACCACTAAAATGGATGGTTTTGCAGCAAGCCTGCGGTACCTCAGCCAGAGAATCAAGTGATTCATGGCATGACAGCATTTCAGTAATCACAACTCTTTTGAAAATAAAACTCCAGTTAATCAGGGTGGTCTTGTTTCCCTTAAATACATTAAAAAGTCATTACCTCAAGTACCATTACATCAATACAGCACTTTTGAAAGGGACAGCATCAGACAGCACTGAGGGGCTTTTCAGATGCTGCTGTTCCAGCCTTCTGTCATCTCCACAATGGCCCAATTCTTTCAGTCAACAGCTAGAAACATTAAACTTCTATTTTCTCTGCTCACAGCTCCTTGCTGCCCTTTACTGGCACAGACTCTTGTTGAGCTTGGGAAGGAAATCAGGCCTCTCATACGTTATCAGCACATTTTCTCCCCTGGGTCTAAGCTTAAAGCAGACAACATGTTTCAGAACTATTAATTTACATGAGATATTTTAAGTGCAGCATAGGAGTTTCCCAGAGTTTGCCTTCTCATGCTTCAAGCTTCATTAATCAACTCAGCCCTGCCAAAATGTATTGTAGGAAGATGTCTGTAGCCTCTGGTCTGAGGCATAATCATAGCTCAGAGTGGAATAGTTACAAGCCAATGTCTCTACTTTAACCAGGAACCCAAAGCTCCTGGCAGCTGCACAATGCTGCTGTTAACTCCTGCACACTGGCAGCACTCTCAGGCTAAAAAGGGAGCAAGGCAAGAGAAGAGCAGCACAGAAAGTGGGGAGAGTCAGGGTCAGCAGCTTGAGTTGTAAGGAAAAGGGCAGATCCAGAAAAGAGTGGGAGAACTCTGGAAGAAAAACCAAACCACAGCTTGCACAGGAGCTACCAGGGAGTCAGCCTAGCTGGTGAAGGAAGAGGAAAGCTCCTCTCTGCCTTTAAAAGCTTTCTGTAACTTCTCACCACATTTCAGGTGCTGCTTTTGAGGGAGCTCAGCCAAAGAGCAAACTGTGCTGAGCACATCCCTCCCACTGCCCTGAGAGGAAAAGGATTCCCACACTGAGGAGCTGCAGGACAAAAGTGCTGCCACAGATCCACGGGGAGGAAAAAACAGAATAACAGCAAAAAGCTGAAAAGCCCTGAAGATCAGCAATTCTCCAGCCAGAGTGAGAGCTGTCACTGCTCTGTTCTCACAGAACAGCTGGAAACACCAGCCAGGAATCCTCTCCCAAACTTCCCCAGAGCCCAGACTCGCACAGTGGCACCTCCAGCTCTCATGGGGATGTCACCCACACCAGCCCCTGCCCTTCCTGCAGCCCAGCTCCTCCTCTGCTGGCCTGGGAACCCCTGGGCTCAGATCACCTGCAAAGCTCAGCCTCAGGCTTAAAACAGGCCCAGCAGTCTCCTCCTGAGCTGGACACAGCCAACAAGAACAATTCTAGTGCTGTTCCAGGTGGAAAAGGTTCCTTCTCGTTTGCTTTCCGTGCTCACAGAGATGCTGCCCCCCAAAATCACAGCACAGGGTTTTTCTGTGTAGGACTCCCTTTGTTTCTGCTGCAGCAGGATCCCAGCTCCACACTCAATTTTTAAGTCAGAGAATAGCTTATGTGGTCATGCAAAAGCACAGAAAAGTCTAAAACTATCTGAAGTAAATCTACTCTTCTTCTGGACCTTTCCACTTCCATCCCCATCCACCTGCACAACATGAAGTACCACTAGGAAGCAGACCAGTATATTTTTACAGAAATTAGATTTTAAAATGCTTTCCAATTTTATTTAGTGTTCAAATTCTTTAGTTCAGCTCAGCACAGAAAGGAAATTATTCCTGCTTTCCCCAGAGAAAAATGGTAGCTTATATTGCACAGAAAAGGTATTTCCCCCCAAAAAATGCCTTGGCTTAAGACCAACAACAGCAGATCTCAGGCCTGTACCAATAAGAGATTCTCAGCACTAAACTCAGGAATTTCCCCCTTTAAAAACCTCTGAATAGGAAAGAGTTCCTATTGGTATTACTCCTAGAGCTGAGAGACCTTCAGATACCAAATCCTGGAATTATTCAGTCACTCTGTGCTCAAAGAGCAATTTCATACTTCTTGTGGCATTTAAACACTGACCACTGAGCTTCTCTCTCACGCCCAGATAAACAAAAATTTACTCTGTGCAACCAGACTCAAAGCTGGGTTTCCAGAAGAATTAGCACTTGTAGCCCTTTGAGGGCTTTTTTTCTCTTAAAACAAATACACAGCTGATGTCACACCACACCTTGTACTCACCCAGCCAGGAGGACAGGAACAACACCAGCATCCAGGGGGAAAGGAAGTCCTTCCACAGTGGAGGCAAAAATAAGTACTAAACTTTCAGAGCACTCTCCAGCAGGACACAGAAACCCCTGAGCAGCTCAGCCCCGAGGAGCCCCAGGTGCTGCCCAGTCAGTTTTTCACTGTTCCCTGCAGCTGTGGAGTTCCTCATCATCCCCTTCAGCACCACCCCATCATCCCCCTGTGCCCACCTGGGCCCCAGCTCACCCTTCCCACCCCCAGGGTGTGGAAACCCAGGGCACAGGGAATATTTCTCTGTCTGCTCTGGGGTGCCCTGACCCCCAGGGAGCACTGACTCTGACCCTCATTCATGGAGAGAGTTTCCTAGACTTCAAGATAGACTGGAATCCACAAAAGTGTGAAATGGATTATAGAGAGTGCTGCAGGTGTAATACTTGGTCAGAAATTTAGGTTTTGGGATTTTTAGTATGTTGTGGATGGAAGCAAGACGGAGGGCACAGGGTGCTGTCCTGGGTTTCTTCTTCATGCTCCTTCTTCCTTCTTCTTCATGGGTTTGGGTGGCATTTTGTAATTGGGCAGAAAAGTCTGCATTGGGGCTCTTTGGGATCAGTTATTGGGTTAAAAGGGAAAATAATCCAGGTGTCAGTTCTTAATTGGACAGTTTAGTCTTAAAGACCTTGTACCAAGAGATTGTTGGCCATTTTGTGCCTTCTGATGAAAAGCTGTAGAACTCACAGCAGTGAGACTGTTTCACTGATAAGAAACAATAAACACCTGAGTCCCAACATGAACTACAGTCTCAAGTGCCTTCAGTCCAGACCCAGAGAAACCAAAAACTGGTACCACCACACCAGGGCACCTCCCTCTCCCCAGACAGACCCAAATCTTGGCATGTCCTGGTGAAACCTCTCATGGAAACCCCAGGGCACCCCAGGAGCCTCATCCACAGGCACAGTGCTTCCATGGCATGGAGCTGTTGGCTCTTCTAAGGCAGTGACAGCTCAGAACTTTCTGTTCTGTAACAAATGTTAGCATTTAAAGGTTGTTCCCACCTCAGGATCAATTGCTGACATTGTACTCCTCACAGGTTGGTGTTTAGCAGTTTAAGCATTCCCAATTTTCCTTTGTAGCAGGAAGAATCTGGAGTGCTTGAACACACACACGCCAACAAAGGAGTTCAGGAAGCCTTGCAAAGCTTTGCCTAGAAGAATTTCAAAGTACAAATGTTCCCTGAGATTGGTAAACACTGAAATTTGGTAAGTGCCCTTGGTGTCACTTAAACAGTGGGACAGAAGGCTCTGCTTTTTGTCAAAAAAAAAGTCTAAAATTCAAATCCAGCAGCTCAGATCCACACATACTGCAAATTCTGAAGCAAAACCACCCAACACCCATTCCACCTCGTGCTATAGCAACTTC
Organism: Pyrgilauda ruficollis; assembly: GCF_017590135.1. Taxonomy (NCBI): domain Eukaryota; kingdom Metazoa; phylum Chordata; class Aves; order Passeriformes; family Passeridae; genus Pyrgilauda; species Pyrgilauda ruficollis. The sequence goes on from NW_024508101.1 coordinate 3,132,142, forward strand.
CCATTCCTGCTGCTGCCACACAGTGTTCCCATCTTCAATTGCTGCAGGAGAAATTCTCAAGGCAGGCTGTGATGCTGATCAGTTATTTCTAATAATTAGTCTGAAATTGTCACACTCTCCAAGTCCACTACAGGACAGAAGGCATCTCATGAATATTATTTATTCCTTCTTAAAATTGTTTAAGACTAATCTAAGTTTAAATTCTTCCAGGTTTCCTTCAGAAAATGGGAGACAATAATGCACGTGTTAAAAATAAGATAAGAATCTGCTAGAAACAAACTCTTTTAGTGGTGCTTGTTCAGAATGAAAACATGTAAAGCTCATGATGTAATTCATATCAGATGGAAATTGCACTCTCTTTAAAAAAATAAAACTTCAATGGCACTGAGCCCCTCCCTGCCATTTCTTTTTACAAGGGATTTCTGACAAGGGCCTGGAGTGACAGGACAAGGACTAGTGGTTCTAAACTGACACAGAGCAAGTTTAGAATAAATACTAGAGAGAAATTCTTTGCTGGGAGGGTGGGCAGCCCTGGCACAGGTGCCCAGAGCAGCTGTGGCTGCCCCTGGATCCCTGGCAGTGCCCAAGGCCAGGCTGGACACTGGGGCTGGAGCAGCCTGGGACAGTGGGAGGTGTCCCTGCCATGGCAGGGGTGGCACTGGGTGGGATTTAAGGTCCTTTCCAACCCAAACCATTCTGGGATTCTGCAATTTCCTGATCTGCTTTGTGAGAAACACAAGCACAGTGAGAGTGGCTACAGTATTAATTACTAAAATGTGACTTTCAGACAGCATCAGCATGAACAGAATTAGGCCTTATCTGAAGAGTAGTGCTCAGTGAAGTCCTTAAAAAAAGAAACCTTTTTTTTTTTTTTTTTTTTCCCTAGGACAAAGCAAGCGTCAGGAACTGTTCCTGCTGTCCAGGAATGTCTTCCTTTGGATGTTCTGTGACCAGTACAAACTGGTGCCAACTTCCTGACCTAAACTAAGCAAAACTCCAGGTGGGATCTGAAATACCCTCCAGTTATAAAAGCAAAAGGAACAGAGACATTGAGATCAGCCCTGAAACCATTTGCCCACGTTAGCTGAGGGGTCACTCTGTAGCTTTCAGCAAGAAATGCCATCACCTCCCTCCCTGCAGCTGTGAGTCTGTGCTGGTTTGTGGTGTGTGAGGAGGCAGCCGCCCCTGCAGCACTGATCAGCACCCACAGCCACAGGAATATGACAAATTCCCTCTGTCATGCTTCAGCTTGTGCTGGTTCTTAACACAAAACAGGTGGAAAGCAAAGGAATAAAAAATACCAGTCAGAGCAGATATTGGAGACGAGGGCTGCAAACAAAGGACTCTCCCTGGAGGCTGAAAAAGCCAGAAAAGCCTGGAACAGCCTCCCCTGTCTCCAGCAGACAGTCAATCACTGCACAATTCCCTCCAACAGTTCCACATTTACTGCTGTCCATGGAGCTGTGCTTCATTAGCCAATAATGAGTTACAAGAAAACTGCCCACGACAAAGTTTGGTGCCAAAACATGATGTGCCGTTTTGAAGCACTGAGTTTTTCCTTCATTTTTATGCTCTTGAGCAGCTTCGGAAACTTGATCTGCAGAGAGAGCTACCAAAATCTTTGTTTCAGGCTCTGTGCCACCAGTCCAGTTCACACCAGCTACACAGAGCAGTGAGATGGAGCAGGGGTTGTCTCCACTGGAGAAAATCAGAACTCAGCAGTTTGAGCTGATGCCTCACTGATGCAACCAGAAAATGGTGCTGAGGTGCCTTTGCTGACAGTCAACTCTGAAATTTCCAATATTTGATCACGGAATATTTTGAATTGGGAAGGTCCCACAAGAATTACCAAGTGCAGCTCTGAAGTGAATGGCCCACACGGGGATCAAACCCAGAACCTCACATTATTGGCACCAAATCTCTCTGAACGAGCAGAATCTGGGAATCAAAACCATCTCTCCCATAAATCTTGTTCTGTGCAATCCTGGATTGAAGTTCACTGAGGCTGACAGGAACCCTTCCTTCACCAAGTTTGTGAACAGATACTCTGGGAATTCTCTGGATTCTACTGAACTCCATCAGACACTGATCCTGCCTTTAGCTTTCCTTGCTCATGCCTGATCCCTGATCTCTTCTCTCTTCTGAACATGAAATATTGTCTGCAGCCACATCTTTTCCTTTCTGACTTTCCAGCATTTGTATAAAATGTTTTCAAATACAGTCTACATGTTTCTTAATATACTAAACTTGAATTTCATTCTATGGACCCGAAGAACTGTGTTTGGTAATTTCTTTTCCCTTAGATCTATCCATCCAATTTTATTTTTTTTTAATATATACCAGCCAGGTACTTACTGTACTTTAATTTTCTGCTGCAGCCTCACTTCACATTTTGACATTTTGCCTAGCTTTCCTTGTTCATGCCTGATCCCTGATCTCTCTTCTGAACATGAAATGTTGTCTGCAGCCACATCTTTTCCTTTCTGACTTTCCAGCATTTGTATGAAATGTTTTCAAATACAGTCTACATGTTTCTTAATATACTAAACTTGAATTTCATTCTATGGACCCGAAGAACTGTGTTTGGTAATTTCTTTTCCCTTAGATCTATCCATCCAATTTTATTTTTTTTTAATATATACCAGCCAGGTACTTACTGTACTTTAATTTTCTGCTGCAGCCTCACTTCACATTTTGACATTTTGCTGAAAAGTTTCAACAGAATCAGTCAAAACACGGCGAGAGTTTGGTTTTCTGTTTAATCCGTACCAGAGCAGAGCCCAAAGCAGTTTCCTTCCAGTGAATAGAGACTTTCTAATTACCCCCACTAACGACAGGAGGTTTTGGGGGGCAGGAGAGCTCTGCTGCAGCCTAATGACCATGTTTTGATGCTCCTCACGAGCAGTGACAGTTCCCACTCCTGCAGCTGGGTGCGAGGGAGGCTCTGGAGAGGAGCCTTGGCTCCCGTTCACAGCCCTCAACAGCTCTCCCCCTGCCTTAGGCTGCTCTGCTTCCTCCAGAATCAGCTTTGATGATCTCCCCCCACGCTCTGATTTAGGCTTTCGCTGCTCCTAAACAATCTGCTGGCTGTATCTGAGGGAATTAACACACCCAGAGCTGGCAGAGCTGTTCCCAGGGGTCATGGCACAGCACTGGGAGACAGGGACCCAGGCCAGTGCTGTAGGGCTGCACCTCAAACCTGACAGCTGAAGGAAAAATAGGATATTTAACCCTGCTCTTAACTGGGTTTGAGTTGACTCCAGGTCCCTGTGCTGACCCCAGTGCCAGCACCGTGTCCCTGGGGTGATCCTGTGCCAATCCTCGTGCCAGCACCGTGTCACTGGGTGCCCCTGTGCTGACCCCAGTGCCAGGATCGTGTCACTGGGTGCTCCTGTGCCAATCCTCATGCCAGCACTGTGTCACTGAGTGACCCTGTACCAATCCTCATGCCAGCACTGTGTCACTGGGTGCTCTAGTGCCAATCCTTGTGCCTGCACCGTGTCACTGGGTGACCCTGTACCAATCCTCATGCCAGCACTGTGTCACTGGGTGCTCCTATGCCAATCCTCGTGCTAGCACTGTGTCACTGAGTGACCCTGTGCTAACCCCAGTGCCAGGATCGTGTCACTGGGGTACCCCTGTGCCAATCCTCGTGCCAGCACCGTGTCACTGGTGCCCCAGTGCCACCCCCTGCCCACAGGGATGCCGGGTGCCCCGTGCTCTCAGCAGCAGCAGGGATGCTCCCAGGCCAGGAGCGTGCTCCAAGGCAGAGTGAGCCGTGAGAGCAGCAGGGCTCAGCCGTGGCACACAGCGAGCTGGCAGCAGTGATCCAATCAAGGGTCATTCCATGAAATTACAGGAGTTGTCTCCTCTCTGCACTCAGGCACAGAGGGTAACCAGCTTCCTGTGAAATCAGCAGGATGATATGGCTTGTACTCCCCAGACTGCAGCAAATTTATCCGTGCCAACATCGTCCTGAGAGCATCACAGGATGTGGCAGAAAATCGTGGATGGATCAGGCTGGAAGCGTGTAAGTGATGGATAATGAGGCAGCCTAAAGTTCCTGTCTTTCAACGAGATTGAAAGCAGGCAAGGATGAGCTCTGTAACATAACCACCCATCTGAAAATGAGGATGCAGATATGCCTATACACACAGACACTTTTTAACCAGCCAGATCTGCTCAGCTCTGCCTGAAGCCAAGAATTACCCTAAGGTGACTCCAACAGGATGGATGGACAACATGCTGCAGCAGCAAAACTCCTGAGGGCCTGGCAGGGACTGCAAAGTCCTCTAGAGAAATTTTCACCTGTGAAATGCAATTCCTGATGCCCTTTATACCCGAGAAATCATGTTCTGCTGGCTCTGCTCAGCTGGCAGGGAAGACCAGAATTAAAAGGAAAAGAAGCAGAATAAATCCATGTTCTCAGAAAAGCTCACTGCACCCCAGTCCCAGGATTTTATTCATCATTTGGCTGTTCAGATATTCCAGAATCTCTTGGTATCACTGATATAACTTTGTGTAACCATTAAAAAGCTTTAGGACAAGGTAAGAGCTGCCAGCAGTCGAGGGACCAAGCTTTAAAGCACCAATTTTAAGTGGAAGTGATCCATGAATTACAAGCCACAAGTAAATCTTTTAGTCATAATACTGACCAAGAGGCTCCCTTCATGTTCTTCATGCTGCTACACAGAGTCAGCTGTTTCATAGTTAAATATTTCCCATTATTTCATCAATCCCAGTTTTTATGCTTTTACAATATGCTTTAAAAAAAAAATAATTGCCCCCAAACCAGCAGAATAAGGGAAATGGTCCTGAAAATGTAAAATAAAAGGAGAAAATCCATGACTTGAAATCCCATTCCTTACTTAACTATGTTTAATTGATTCTCATACTTGCCATGAAATTAGATGTCCTGCAATTTACACACAGCTTTAAATTAAAAAAAAACCAAAAAACAAAACAAAACCCAAAACATGCAAACAAACATAAGCTATATTTGTGTTACTAGACAATATTTGGTGCAGATCATTGACAACTTGCCACCTCTAAGAAAATGAGAGGTTTGGGCATAGCCTCACTGGTGTCCACAGCAGATTTATTGCAGACTTTCAGGTGGACATGGCAGGATGTTTCACAGATGCAGCTGGGAGTGTAGTGGCATTTTACTGTACATGTCCTTGTAGATGAAGCACATAAATGCAGATTTAAAGAAGTTACTCATAAAATTTCAGGGGGGTTATCAAAATTCAATTTTTTTATTTTTTTTTTTTTTCTTTGGGAGTGTATACATGAGAGAAAGGCTGAATCTTTCTGGCTTTTCTTCTTTTTTTAAAAAAGAAAATAAAATTTTTGTAAAAGATAAATAATCAGTTAAAAAACTTTAATGGAAAAAAACCCCCTTTTTCTTCAAAAGACATTCCAATAGAGAAATTTTGTTCAAGCTGAATTTTTGATTCCACTCCACAGCTTTGGGTTTTGCTGTATCCTGCCTGCCTCAATTATTTGCTAATGTAAGCAGAGCAAATTATCTGCTATCATCGAGCTGGAGCTATTAGAGTGCAGTTAATAATTTACTGCTCAACTCGTCTCCGTTCTGAACATGCAAATCATTAATTGATTACAGGTTTGCCGCAGTCATCTGTGCAAATGAGCGCTCCTGCCATTCCCTGCTGCCTCCTCTCCCACCTGTGTGTCTGTCAGCCCTGCTGGGGGATGCCAAGCTCACATTCCAGGGCTGTGCTGTCTGGGCAGTGATGGAGCTCCTGGGGCTGCCCAGGGCGGGATGATGCTGATGTTTGGGATGTGTGATCATCCCTGGGCTGGGACACTTTTGGGAGATGCTGGAAAAGGTGTAGAACAACCTGAAGCTGCTGTGCAGGACCAACAGGGACTGTCAGAAGCAAGAATGAATCCCAGCACAGGGAGCAGCTGGAGCTGCTGCAGAGAGCCCAGAGGAGGCTCCAGGGGGATCAGGGGATGGAGCAGCTCTGCTGGCAGGAAAGGCTGGCACAGCTGGCATTGTTCACCTGCACAGGAGAAGCTTTGGGCTGAGCTCAGGGAGGCCTTGCAGGGCATGAAGGAGACACAGGGAACATGGAGAGAGACAATTGACAGGGGATGGAGTGATGGGACAAGGGGGAATGGCTTCAAACTGACACAGAGCAAGTTTAGAATAAATATTAGGAAGAAATTAATTCCTGTGAGGTTGGGCAGGCCCTGGCACAGGGTGCCCAGAGCAGCTGGGGCTGCCCCTGGATCCCTGCAATCTCCAAGGCCAGGTTGGACACTGGGGCTGGGAGCAGCCTGGGACAGTGGGAGGTGTCCCTGCCATGGCAGGAGGTTTGTAACTAGATGATCTTTAAAAGGTCACATAAAATAAATCTGTTTGTATAAAAACCCTTTGTTGCAGATGGAGGAAAAAACAAAGAAGAAAAAGAAAATATTGATAAAATACAGTGCCACCCTGAAGATTTGGAAGGAAATGGGGAAGTAGTAGATGCCTCCTCTGGCAAGGTCCAGATGAGTCCAGCTGAGGTTTTAAGAGTCAGCTCTACAGCACCTTCACCCCTATTTCCACCAGGCTCTGAGAATGTGTTCCTAATAATTCCCTGCTATCTGCTAAAATAACAACTGCTTAGGTCATGGTAAAAAGCCAGGATATCTGCTGTGTTTGTTCTGCTAGAAGCTCTGGTTTTAATCTTGTTAGGAATCATGTGATGTTTTACCTTTAGCTTTAAAAAGATCTACTTCCAGGTCCCTGCCTTGGAGTGAATGTGCCAGAGGAGGTGAGGCAGGAAAAGCCTGGCTCATTTCAGAGCTGGGCTGGCAGGGCAGCACCAACACATCCCAGCCAAGAGCATTTGCATTCTGTTCTCAAATCACAAATCAACCACCCAAACAGAATGGCCAGAAATCAGAAAACTTATTCAGAAAACTTGTTTGTTTGTTTGGTCGGTTGGTTTTTGTTCTGGCTTGTTTTGATTTTCAAGACATCTTCAATGTTTTTTCCTTCCACTCTGAAGTTTACAAAAACAAATTTTTCCCCTACTGAGCCTCATGTAATACCTTCATCTGAGAAACAGAGACTTCAGGAAAACTGTGGCAAGGCTCAGACATCCAAAAGTTATTCGAATTACTAATTCCCCTTGGTTTCAAAGTGTGTGAAGGCCTAAATATGTTTGAGAGCTGGGGGCCAAAGATGTGACTCACTAAAAACATGCACCCATTTTCAAAACTGTCTGTGAGCTGCTTTTCTTCCCAGCTCTCCTTGGTACTTGCTGCAGTTCCCAAACCTCAGTTTAAAGTAGTAATGTATCTTTTTTTTTTTTTTTTTTTCCCCAGAATGCTCTTTACCTCTGCCAAGAAGAAAAGAGGTTGTTCTTTATGCTGGTTTTCATCCCACCTCCCTGATTTTAGTGAGGATAAGAGATGGGGAGAAAGAAATGCTCACATCTGTGCAGAGGCACATCTGTAGCCAGCCCTCCTGTGTTCAATCCTCTGATTTGGCTGTGGGGAAGAAGCAGGTCTTGATTGCACAGAGCTTTGAAGTTTGATGGTGATTGGAACATGTGCTGAAAGTGCCACTACCACGTTTATATGGAAAGCTGATTATCTATTGAAGGGAAGTCTGTTTATATGTTTACTTCCACTTGTGTTAATACACAGGGAAAGGAGAGGGGAATTAGCATATGAAAATGCCAGATGTGACTAACAGCTCTCAAAGTGAGATAGGGCTGGGCTCAGATCAAAGGGCTCTGCTGATTTGGAGTAAGCCTCACGCTGTCTCCTCTGTCTCAGAGTTACTTTAGGCCCTCGTGGTTAAAAGATTTATTGGGAACCACAAAAGCACATCTGAGTTTCTCATTTTACAGACTTTACCTTCCTATTACACAGTTGCAGGATAGCACCAAAAGAACAACATCAATTCCCTCTGGTACCTTTCAGGCCACGTTCAAAGACGTGGAGCCTTTGGCAGAGAAGATTTATGCACCAAGGTGATACTCTAACAAATTATGTCCAGCCATCTGAAAGTCATCATTTCTGTGCACATGCATGCATTTTAAAAGAAAATCTACAAGAGGATCAAAAACAAGATTAAACCACATCTGTTTGGGTTTAAACTACATTGTCTGCAGAGTTCAAAGTTGTTTCCTTTCGTCTAAAAAAACTCACCCAGCTGTTTTTTATCTTAAATTCCTGCCACTATCAAAGAAGTGTTTTCATTGGCCAACCGATGTTATTTCTAGAAGTTGAGCTAGTTAGGAATGGAGCTAAGTAAGAAAATATGCTTTATTCATCAAAGGTCTACCCTCTGTGACACGGCTTGGCATACTGAGAAAATTAATAGAGAGGTTTCATCAGGTTCTAATGGGAACAGTGGATCTACTGTGTGTCATCATGCCATAAATTAGGTCCTCAATCTTTTCACTCAGAGTAATTGACTACAACTGACACCGATAAGGGAAGCACGAGGCAGAACGAATTGCAAGAGGCACAAATCAAACAATAAATAAATAAATGCAGCACAAATTCAATACATGGGAAAGAGGAATGTTTTGAAAACTGCCATCAATCAATGAACATCCTGCATAAAGGCAGGTGTGTAAAAAGGCAGGGCTTGTTCAGCTACCCCTGACAAAGGTAACCCCCATGGACACGTGTAGGTGTGAATATACACACACACAGGGCACCACAGCACAGACTCCTGGTGCTCAGTGCTAAACAAAGAGAATAAAAAGTCTCACTCCAGCATAGTGGCAGTGTTTTGTGTTAAAATATGAAAGGAACATGAGCTTAAACCAAAAGGGTGTGACAGGATGGCCTCATGCTGAGCAATGAATATTGCTTTTCTAGAAGCCCTCTGCCTCTTTGAGTCATCTCAAGTGGTGTGTGCAGGTCTCTTTCATACACCAGAGCCTGTTTCATCCTAGTGAGCACTGGCTGAAGCCTCTCATAAAATCACAGAATGGCTTGGCTAGGAAGGGACCTTGAAGACCATCTAGTTCCACATGGGGAGGGACAATGAACTCGAGAACTGGGCTACATCCTAACTCCTGAAGGCAAAGTTCCCTGCATCCTAAGGCCAGTCTGGAGTCACAAAGCAAGCAGCTAAAGGCTTCTCTTGGCCAAGCAGTTCCCAGAGCTGTTCTCTCACCCCTTCCCAGCACAGCCAGAGTGGGGGGAGCTGCCATTGATCATCCTTGCACCAGGAGCCCAGGCAGGAGGAGCTGTCACAGCTGGGGCTGTTCAGGTGAGCAGGAGGGTCTGCCCGTGGACACCTGGGGGTCCCCCTCTGGATTTTGGTCCCCAAATCCCAGAAGTTTTCTTTCCTTGGTCCATCTTGGCATGCTCTTTCTGAAATCAAGAATGCAGCTTCCTTTTATGATGCAGCAAATGGGAAAACTGAGCAGTTGGGCACCCCACAGCTGGTCCAGTAATGTCACCATGCCTTCAATACATTCATTATTCAGTTGTCCCAGATTGGTACACCTGATATCTCTCAGGGTGCAGATCATTCCTGCCATGGCCCAGCAGCTGGCAGCTCATGCCATAACTCAGTGACTGTGTCCCTGTAATGCATAAAAAGAACATGTGGGGCTGGCTTTGCTCACCAACTGCGTGTACACACTGTGTGCGCCACAGTCAAATGTAATTTTACACATTTCCAATTTACATTTAACGTTGGGTGGGATAAACCAGTAAATCATTTGCCCTGGGAAGAAGAACAATACCAGCTAATTTATGCAGCTAATCAGAAGCACATTATTTTTGTTGTGTTTGTTTTCACTGGAGTCTTGAGCTTGAAAATATTTTGGGTGGTCTTTGTTACGAATTCGCTCCCCTTCTCTTTCCAAAATCTAGTGTTTCAGAGTAACCCCTATTTTTCTTATCTGTTCCACACAAATGGAAAAAGCCAGTGATTCAATCTCTTGACATATGTTTAGGGGCTGCTCATAGAAGGCTGGTTCTGTGTATAGCTCAGGAGGAAAACCTATAACTGGATTCTCCAAAGGGGGAAAGTTCAAGAATGGAAATAAATCAAGATGAAGAGCAAAAAGAAAATACACTGTCAATTTATTCAAACACCTTCTGGCATACAGCAAGAAAAATAGCCCCAGTGCCCCCATCATTATTTAATACAATTCTCTTTTCCAGGTCATGGTAATACATGCTCCAACCACCATCAGAAAATTAAATACAAAGCTGGCCAGAAACAGGATTCATACAGCTCCAAGGGAATGCCTTCAACAATTCCCAAGTGCCTTAGAGATTAAGTCAAATTTTCAAAGTCCCAAAGCAACATTTAGGCCCTATTTCAGTGCTTGAGTCTCATGCCTTTAAATATCTTTTTGCATTTGGCTTAGGCCAGCAAGTGCATTGGGCTGTAGCTACACAAACATCTTAAATTCTTTATAGGAATACTGTGCCTCTCCACAGCAGCTCATCTGATGAGCAACAGGAACTAGGCCTAGGAAATGCAATGCAGCAAAACCCAATAATTTCAAAAATATGCTGCTCTGCCTGTGTGTGATGGCCCAGAGCTCTGGAGGGGAGGTGAGCTGAGGACAGAGAGCGAGCAGCAAAAATCCTGGCTCTGCCCAGTGCACGTAGCAGCTCCCTTCAGTTCCAGCTCAGGGTGTTCCTGTCCCCTTCCCACACCCAGAGACCCTTCATCATTTCCAAGATGGATGGATGGATGTGGGCTGGGGCTTTTGAGGTTTGGGGATGAATAACAGCACTAAGGGCCTTCCAAGAGATTTGAATTTCAAATCCGTGGAGGAGCTGGAGGGCAGCCCTTGGAGGGTGGTTGGGCAGAACTGTGCTCAAATATTGTGGTGTGTTCCCTGCTAACTGCACTTCCTGGGAAGCAGAGGAGGCTTGCTCAGCAAAGCAGATTACAGCAGTCTGAACCTTCACTGAGCCCTTCAAAATTCCATGTGAAGAGAACAAATGTTTGGCTTAGGGAGGAAAAAAAACAGTGTGGTGTAAATATGGAATAATTGTTCATAAGGACTGTGTGTACCTGAGTCTCAGAAACATCCTCAGAAACCTGGAATTTCCTGGGAGCTTTTCAGAGCACTGATGCCAGGAGAAAGAGACACAGGCTGAGCAGGGATGTCAGTCACCAGTTCCCCTGTGATACAGCTGGACCTCGACAGCCAGAATGAGCAGACCCCTCCAGCTGCACACACAGCATTCCTGAGGTCACTGCCCACTGGGTAGAGACCAGAGCACATCCCCTGTGCTTGGGCAATTCATGGCAGAGAAACCATCAAATAACCAGCTTAGAATAAACATTTCATCCTCTTGCTCCCACAGTCCTCCCAACACACCCACAGAGTCACTGAGTGCCTATTTCTGAGCATCAGAACACCATACAATATGAGAAATTCAACCCTGACCAGATCACAGCCTTGACACCACGTTGGCTTTGCTAATATTGCCTCCTGTTGTGCCAACTTTGCAGGCTGTATTTGTGGGAAGGCACTGCAGCCAGGCTTTGCAGGGTGGGGAATCAGAGCTGAGCCCTTTTGGAGCTACAAGGGTGAACCACTGGTTGTTTTTTAAAACTCACAGACAAGAGCAGCTCTTCAGCTTCAAATTCACCTGCAGAGCAGCTCAGGGAGGAGGTGAGAGGTGTGAGGGCTCTGCTGGGCTAGCTGAGCTTGGCACTGCCTTCATCTGTGGCAAAGCCTGGCCTTAACAGCACAGACTTCAACAAAATCCTTTTCTCTTAATCACTCCCAAACACAGTAAATATTTCCAAAGGATTCAATGATATAAAAGCAAACATGACAGACAAACTCCTGCTGTTCTGAAGACAATTTTAGAGATGCTTTGTGTCCAAAGGGATCCTGTTGAATACTGTCAGACCTCCAGAATGTTCTCATTAATCCTGCTACTGCAGGACCTGTGAGCTTTGGTCAAGTGCTTTGATCTACTGTGCACAGACATGAAGACACAACCCAGCCTGAGGCAGGCTGCAATTAAACCAAGATGAGAGACAATTTAGGGACACAGGCAAGCCAGCAGGGCAGTCAAGGTAACTCTGATCATCCAGCCAAGCTGTGCCTCAGTATAATCTTTGGGTATTAGACTCAACAACAACAGTGGAAAAGACTGGATCAATTCCTTGTGCAGATCTGCAGCTGCCACAGAGCAGGAAGGGAGGGGAGGAATCAAAGCGAGGACTCCATGGAAGAGGACTCTCCTCAGGAAGAAAGGAAGCATCATCCTTTGATTACAGCAAGGAGAAATCTGGAAAGATATCAGTGCAACACAGAGATAACCACCCCCCTTCTCCCCTGTGCCACTCACTGGTCTCATCTTGCTTGTAATCTTAAGGATTAATTAATGCTGCACTGGCTCTGCTCATCCTGGTGGTAACAGAAGGTATCAAACAAACTGCTGGTCTTCAAATGGGAAAGAAATATTTTAATGGCTTGAGTTTGCATTGTGTGAGCATGAAGTAAATGCTTAATTTCTTTTGTATATAGCAGGAAACATACGGAAGTGGAATTATATTTGTCCCAGCCTGGCAGTATTTTAAATTTACAGAGCCCAAATCCTTTGAGGAATGTCATGAATTTACACACTCCCTCAATGCTAATGCTTGCCCTGGGATCTTTGGGGCAGTGGATCCACGTGCAGAAGCACATTTGTGCAAACAGCTCCTAGAAGCCAGTGCAGGTTAACACTTCTGAGGCCAGAGTTACCCAGGCCAGGCTCAGATCAGAAGCTCCCTACTCCACCCCATCAGGGTTCCCCATCTCCTCTGAGGCACTGAGTACAAAATTCTTCACTTTATCAGGGTACATCACCTTGGATGCGACAAAAACACTTTCCAGGATGTATTATCTATTAGGGCACAAATATTTCTCAGCTGATCTTTTTATTCAATGCTAAAATTTACCCCTAAGAAGTATCAGGCATTGCCCAGTCCCTCCTAGAACAACAGAGCAGTTTATCTCAGCAATGCCTTTAAGCTGATGGAAACTTCCCACTTCAAACTACTTTACATTTTCATTAGAGCTGTTTTACTTTATTCAGTGACTTTCTCATGCAATACAAACTGATTTGTATGTGGAACTAACTTTTGTTTATCAGCAATATCTCCTGATACAACTCATCAACAGCAACATTACAAGTTACACCTATTCCTATCACATAGAGCTTAAATCTAATATTTTTCCTCCTGAGTTAACACCAAATGCCTGCACATACTGACATCCTACAGGACTTTGGAAAGGTGTCTGAGCTGGAGAGCTTCAGGAGGACTGAATTCTCCCCTAGTGAGTGCAGAGTTGGAGGGTGAGATTCCATGTGCTGGTGTGGGATGGATCTGCAGGTCTGGCGCTGCAGGAAGAGCTGGAGCCATCCTCACCTTCCCCATCTCCTGCTGGTTTAGCAGAAGGAGGCAGGAGGAGCTGGAGCCATCCCACCTTCCCCATCTCCTGCTGGTTTAGCAGAAGGAGGCAGGAGGAGCTGGAGCCATCCCACCTTCCCCATCTCCCCGTCTCTTTTAGCAGAAGGTGGCAGGATGTCGCTGTTCAGATGGTTGTAACAAACAGAAGAACACCTCATGTATTTGAGAAGGCTTCTCTCTGTTTATTTTAGCAGCATGCTGTCTTTTATGCCTTCTCACAAAGTTTATACCTATTCATTGGCTACCATAGATCAACATAATGTCCATTGGTGCAAGGTGGTCTCCACCACTGTTTTCCACCAAGGAGGGGACTGCAGGCCCCCTGTTTATATTTTGTTCTCCATTTCCTTACCAACGACCTTGATAAAACTCCTTTCAGGGGCAAAGGCGACTCTTATCAGCTTCTCTTCTTCAGCTAACTCTCTCTGGCCAACAGACCAGCTGTCAGCCCCTTCCACAGCAGGAGGAGCTGGAGCCATCCTCACCTTCCCACCTTTCACTGCTGTAGCAGAAGGTGGCATGAGGATCTGGAGCCATCCTCGCCTTCCCATCTTTCACTGCTGTAGCAGAAGGTGGCAGGAGAACCTGGAGCCATCCTCACCTTCCCCACCTTTCCCTGCTGTAGCAGAAGGGGGCAGGAGAACCTGGAGCCATCCTCACCTTCCCCACCTTTCCCTGCTGTAGCAGAAGGGGGCAGGAGAACCTGGAGCCATCCTCACCTTCCCCACCTTTCCCTGCTGTAGCAGAAGGTGGCAGGAGGATCTGGAGCCATCCTCACCTGCCCCACCTTTCACTGAAGGTGGCAGGAGGATCTGGAGCCATCCTCACCTTCCCATCTTTCCGTGCTGTAGCAGAAGGTGGCAGGAGAACCTGGAGCCATCCTCACCTTCCCCATCTTTCCGTGCTGTAGCAGAAGGTGGCAGTGTTGGATCCACCATCGCCTCCAGCCCCGGCCCAGCCTCCCCGAGCAGCAGCTGCCAGCACAAATGCAGCCTCAATAAAGACAAATTACACATCCGCCGCTCAATTAGTCATCATTCATGTCGGGAGCCGTCCCCCGTCAGGTGGCTGCAGCCAAAATCCTTCCCACAGAAATAGTTGCTTTGCTGGAAACACCTAAATCTGCTTTGTTCAAAATACCTAAATGCAGCTCTGGGGACACAGGGACACGCAGGCTCGTGCCAAAGCACAGCCCTGGGCACTGGGCTCTCTGCTGGGCTGGGTGGAGATTTTCCAGCATAAATCTGACGAATTACAGCACAACAGCCCCAGCCCGTGTCCAGTGGGACATTCTCAGCCCTTGGACACATCACGGGAAATGGGAGATGCAGCGTTGGACCCTGAGTGCCGAGCACCAGGAGGAGGAGGAGGGCTGATGTGCTCACAGGTATGGAGAATTTCAGTCATAGCAAGAGTGCTGCAGCCTCTCAAGGGCTCAGATAAGTTTTGATTGCACTGCAGGGTGCAGACAGACGTGTGTGTGTGTGCTCTGCCCGTGCACCAGCTCGAGCCTGGGCAGTTTGTGACCACGCTGAAAAGGGCCTCACCTTGGGGAATTAGCCCAAATGCATTATTTTGGCCACAACCTAAAATCTACCTGTCCCAACCACTTCAGATACCTTCCCACGAGGTGGAGGGTGCAGCAGAGTCAGGAACATCTTTAGAAAACGAGATACATGCTCCTGAGTGAATTAAGCCTGCTAGCTGGAAACTGAGCTGTGTTTAGGTATTCCCAAAACCCCGAGCTCAGACTGACCTGGCAAACCAGTCCCAAAATCCACACAGGATCCAGGATTTGCACAGAACCCTGAGGATTTTCCCTTCCACCCCAGGACACCACGTCCAGGTGGGGAACTTATGCCTCCCAGCACATCAGACAGACCAAAGCTCACCCACTGGTGTCCAGCCCAGTGGAAATCCTGCAGGAAATGTCTGCTCCTGGGTGACAGGCAAACAATCTGCCTCAGAAAGGAAGCACAACGCCAGCTGATTCGGGGCTTTTTAGCATATCAATGTGTAAATTTGCTGTGACAGGTGGGGCGTTTCAATGACTTTCAATGGAGAGCCAACTGCTCCTCGGTTATCATTAGAAATTTCTCACTGAAATGCCAATGACTGCTGCCCCATGCTGGGTAATGGGGCTCTGAATTAGGTTTTTAAAAGAGAGAGTGAGAGCAACTAAATGCACTATCCCTGCTGGGGGATTGCCTGATCTGAGCACAACTAGCAAAATATTTGTTCATGCAAATGTTTCCTGCCATGAGCAGCTTAACGATTTCATGCGGGAAAATAAACAACAAATAATGAAAAGCGCATGAGGCAAATAGAAGTATTTGGAATCATCCTAATTACAGAAATCTTCCCTGTATGGAAAGAGCCAGAGAGTCCAGCAGCCCAGCAATGACCTCAGTCTGCACCACAGCCAGGGCAGGAAGTCTTAGGAGGAGATTTCCAAAGCAGCTTAGCTCTTACACCTCTCTGCCAGAGATTTGGGGTGTTCACAACGAGCAGCTCTTTCAGCAGCAGCTGCTGGAGGCTGAGCCTCGGTAGCAGAGCTTGGGGAATCTTCCCATGCACTCTGATCCATGCTGCCTCCCCACTGGACAGCACCACAGCAGCTCCTGTTTGCCCCAGTGGGGACCAGGCACCCAGCTCTGAGGGCAGGGGCAGCTCAGGATGCTGCCCACCACCCCAGAGGGACATTCCTGGCTTTAGGAAGCCCCCAAAGCACTGCCCAGCTCCCAAAGCCCACGTGCAGGCTGCCTGCAGCATCATCAGGCTGTCTGCAGCATCACCCACTGCATGAGTTTGACAGGATGAGAGAGGGAGTGGTTGCACCAGGGGAAAAAAATCATAAATAATGTTGTAAAGGTTGCCCAGGGAAGTGGAGAAGTCACCATCTCTGGAAGTGTCTAAAAAACGTGTGGATGTGGCACCTGGGGACATGGTTGAGTAGTGAACATGATGCTGGTGATGGTTGGACCTGGTGATCTTTGAGGTCTTTTCCAATCTTAGGTATTCTGTGATTTGCAAGGTTGAGTGGCAAAGGTTGATTTCACTAGCTGGGCATCCTGAGAAAATGGGGACACATTTTAAGGACTTTTTTGGTGGCCCCTGCCCAACAGCTAGCACACAGAGCCTGTATATTTTACTCTGCTGGAATAATACAGAGAAAATTTCCCATTTGTCTCCTCCAGCTCTGTTCCCCTTCCAAGAGGAGTAACAACCCATCAGCACCTGATTTTGCCCAGCCACAAGAGACAGGATGGTCCAGCAGTCTGAGCAGCACTTCAGGCTGATTTACACCCTCAGAGGGTCACACATCTCCTGCAACATCCCCTCCACTGCCTGCTCCAATCAGTGCTTTCATTTGTTCTATTAAAATAAACACAGAGGTGCTCAGAAACTGCAATAAAAAAATGACCCAACTGCAGACACACTTACTGATGTAGGAGACTTGCAACACAAGCTGGAAGAAAAGGGATTTTTTCCTTCTCCACCAGGCAGAACCTGTGCTCTACAGACAGATGGGAATGTTCTTAAAACTAGAAAAACACTGTTTGCTCTGACCCACCAGTCATGCTAACTGAACCACTGTCATGCTCTACATACACTAAGTGCTCCACCAAGGGAAACCAAACAAATGAATTCAGAAAGATTAACAACTCCAAAGCTAAAAAGACATGGAGCCTTTCATGTTTTTCTCTCCAGGATATGTGGGACATTTGTTGTGAACACGAGTACACTGCACATGATTACAATTTATTGAATTAAACCCAGAGTAGTTTCTGTTGTATAAAGTAGCACTTTCCTCCCTTATCTAATGCAGATGAAATTTTGAACTTCAATGCCAATCTGCAATACTGTGTTCCGGTACAAATATATTGAGCAAATTAAACTGAGTTCATCTGGAGATTTTTTGGAGTTTGGTTTTTGAGGTTATGAGCAGGGCTTCAGGCAGCTGCTGCAATCAGTCTGTGACTGAAATGTTGGTTTCATGGTGGCTGATGACCTAAGAGAAACAGCAAATGCTGAACATAGGGGAACAGAGAGGAATCCTGTTTAATCATCTTACATTTCCTCTCTCTTTGTTTGTTTATTTGGTCTGAAAAATTTACTTTTCTAAGAAGGGATTAAAACCTGCAGCCATTTTGCTGCAAGAGCCTTTGGTTTCAACTCACAGAAAAACATAGTGGGGGGATTAATTCTGCTTAATGATCAGCTTGAAAAGTTTCCTTTAGACAAGACAGAGCACATTTAGCTTTGAAGTCAGATGTTTGCTCCAGCTGGACTCCAAAGAGAGTTTTGGGGAGCACATCCCCCCTCAGCTTTGCCTGTGGAGGGGGATTTACAGCAGACACCCTTCAGCCACAAATCCTGCGTGTGCCACGGCCTGTAAGGAAAATCACAGTGAAGGAGCACAAGTTATTGCCACTCCCCAAAGCTGCTCTGGTGTTTGCAGACTCCCAGGGTGGCATTTGCATTAATGCTGTGGCATCAATTTGCAGATTAATGTGGAGGGGAGAGCTCACTGGTGTGGGCTGGGGAGCATTCAGCACCCAGCACAGAGGATGCTGCTGCCTGTCTGCCCCAGAGATGCTCACCCACACCCTCCACATCCCTCACTGGAGTCTCTTTATACCCAGAGATTTACAGAGGCTTTACAATGTCTGCTCTTCTTGCTTGGTCCCACTCACCCAAAGAGCCCCAAAATGTACCAGCTATCAAAACCACCACTTCAAAGCTGAAGAAAAAAGAGTAAGCAAACATCTAAAAGCCCAAATGGAGGCAGAAAACTTCCTCCAGTGCTGCAGGAAGTGTCACTTTACAATACCAAAGTCTGTGGAGGTGATGACATTAACACTCACAGCGGAATTCCACTTCCAGCCCAGCTAAGAAGCAGCTGAGAAGCTCGCAGCTCTGCTCTGAGGTGTCTCTTGAAGTCTCCTGCATTTCTTTGCACTTCCTTGACAACAGCTCTCTGTGCCTCTCTCACAACCCCGAGCATTGTGAAATCAGAGTTATTAGCTACGTTACCCAAGGCAGGGTGCAAAATAACCCCGAGCCCTCTGTCTTAGATCTTGCACAATGATTTGACTCAGCTTTATTTCCTTAGCAAAAGTATTAAAAAAAAAAAAAAAAGAGCCACTGAAAGAGTTTACAAACCCTTTTCATGTGGAGAGGAGGAACTGAGTGCCCTTTAATCTCTCATGGCCTGTGTGTGTTAGCAGCAAGCTTGAAGTGTGCCAGCTGATTTGATTTTTGCAAGGGACAGGCAGGGAGCACCAAAGCCAAAGAAGACCCATCCTTGTGAGGAGAGAATCACAGAATCACAGAATCACAGAATAATGAGGCTGGAAGAGACCTCTAAGATCACTGAGTCCAACCTATGTCCTAACACCTCAACTGGACTATAGCACCAAGTGCCGTGTCCAGTCTGTTTTTAAACACATCCAGAGATGGTGATTCCACCACCTCCCTGGGAAGACCATTCCAGTACTTTATTATTCTTTCAGTGAAAAATGTTTTCCTAATATCCAACCTATACCTTCCCTGAGGTAGCTGGGACTGTGTCCTCTGGTTCTGTCAGTGCTGCCCTGTGGAAGAGACCGACCCCACCGGTGTACAGCCTCCCTTCAGGAATTGTAGAGAGTGATAAGGTCACCTCTGAGCCTCCTCTTCTCCAGACTAAACAACCCCAGTTCCTTCAAACGTTCCTCACAGGGCTCGTGTTCCAAGCCCCTCACCAGAATGGCCACAGGAGCTGGGGCAGAGGGGACCAGGGGGATGTAAATAGTCCTGACACCATCACAGGGGTGGGATGATCTCTTCTGCAGACTGGGCTTGTCCCAGAGCAGGGAGAGGTTTCCCTGCTCAACCTCAGCTCATTCCACACCTCCAGCTGGCCAGGAATGGGGAGAGAGGATTTCTGGATTAAGCACGGGTGTCTCTGCAGAGAAAGGTCTCCCCTGCAGGGATGGGGATCAGCCTCACCTCTGCTGGTGCCTGACTGGGAAGGCAGAAGGGGAATTGCTGTGTGTGACAAAGCGAAATGGGGGAAAAAACCCCAGCTGAAGGGAACAAGCAACAGCCTTGTGCTATTGCAGGGTGAGCAGATCCACATCACAGCCCCTGCCTCGCCCCATCCCTCAGCTGAAGTAGCCACATTAATAAAACCTTCTCTAAGTGCTTTCCAGAGTTTAATGCCACTCTAAATGTCCTGTAAAAGTCCGTGCACACACAAATTGGAAAGAACTACTTGCCCAATGAGCAGTGCCCCAAACAAACTGGGGTACCACTGCTGTGCCAGGAACTCACACATCCACTTTGGTGGATGCAAAGATTCTGCCTTCAGCTCCCTCCACACAGGGCTCCAACCTTTCAGCTGTGCCTTGCCACAGGCAAACTGACTGCAGTCAGGAGGGTTTTATTGATGTGAATTTCCTCACATATTAAGGTTCCCCACATTTGGGTTGAAAAATTGGCAATACTTCCAAGAAAAGTATTAAATAAGGCTAAGGAAACAAGCAGTGCCTAATGTGAAATCTGCCAAGTAATATGAGATGGAGATGGTGAGAAGTTTTCCAGCAGGACATTCTTGCAGGAGGAAATTTGGTTTCCTTGAATCCAAAATGTTTGCAGAAATGTGTCAGTTTCAGTGACACCGTGTTTTGAAAAATGCTGGACTAGGGCTTAGGTTGAGATTGAACACTCAGACTTCCTTTGAGTGGAACTTTTCTGCTTTGAAATGCACTTTTTCAATCCTTTTAATCTCATGTTACACAATATAAAACAGAATAATCCATTTCAGACCAAAATTATATTAAACTGAAAACTTGCTGCTGTATTAAAATAATACCTACCCCCAAAATCTCATGCCACAAGAATCCAAAAGTGTGTTACACTCTCATTTTGGAACAGAAAGTGATCTGCAAGCACAGGGAACTCCTGTGAAATGGAGCCCTCTGTTCCAACACGGTTGTGTGGCTTTGCTTAAATTCACAACTGGAGCAGAAAGTACAGTGGGGAAGAGTCCAGCTGGTCTGGAATCCTTATAAAAGTGTAGGTTTGTGGCTGTGATAGCTGGATGACAATGCTAGAAGGTTAATTGTAGGAAATATTTTAATGCTGCATTAAGTTCTGGAGGTCTGGAATGATCTTGAGACATTTCTACCCCATTTCTGCTCCTCGTGCTCTGCTGGCTCTGACCTGGGAGAACTGGTGAGCACCAGCCATCCCAACAAACAAATGCCTTTGTCCTTGAAATTACCCAGATATTCCACAGGAACATGGGGAACTGAGGGGAGTGGATAAAGCAGAGAGAGCCCAGCTGATTTTAACAAGGAGCACTCAAACTGAACAACCTGGGATAAAGGTACCCACCTAAACAGACCAAATAATTTTTCTGGGTAAATCTGACAGACACCTACACTGCAAAGGGAAGGAACACAGGGAAGAAAACTTTTTAAAGTTATCCCAAAAACAGACCCTGAACTTTCCCTTTTAACTTGGATAATTAAAGGTGCAAAATGGAAATATAAAATCTCTCCTATTTTCAAGCTGACCAGGTTAAAACTCCCACCAAACCCCCAGCAAAACCGGTTTGCACAGGAGGAGTCCAAGACAGCAGCAGAGCTGGTTATCCACACAGTCTCTCTCCCTGGAATGAGATGGTCAGACAAGAGAAACACAGGAAATAACCCCCAGTCTGCAGCTCCTGGTGAGCAGCTCTGCCTGAAAAGCTGAGCCTGAGCAAAGCCCCAGGCTGCATCAGGATTGCTTTAAGGAACCAGTTCCTAACAGCCAGCAGTGAGATTTCCCACACCTGACAAGAACCTGGGAGAATCCAGGTTAAACGACTGAACACAAGCTGCAGGACCTTTCCAAGGTGTTTCAGGGCTGATGAAACTTTCTGCAGGTAACAGGAAAAGAAACACATGGTTTCCTAATGTCAGCTACCAGCAGTAAAAAACATGGATGAAAAATCACCGGGGCAAGCTGCAAAGCTGCCAGGCTGCTGAAGGGCTTTGGAGTTGGGAGGGTGAGCAAGACTTCCATGAAATAACAGCAGCAACTGGGCTGAAGTGGCTATCAGAGCTAATCACATCTGTTCTTCTTCCCTAATAATTCACAGCTGAATAGAGGGCTCTGTGGAAGTATTGGATAAGGGAGTATTTCGTGCAGTGCCACTTTTAACAACTGCCTGGGAGTGATTATTTATGTGTGAGTGCCAAAGAATTTGACATGACAGATTAGAAAGTAAAAACTCTGCTCTCAAGGAAATGGCCCGAAATGTGAAGGAATGTATTGGATTTCAGTGCAGCAACTGTGCACTGACATTATTGTTTCTCAGGCACCAACCTTCCACATTTTTTTCTTTTAAAAGAGCTCAAGGTAAGAAAATGAGGTGAGGGAATCGACTGAAATCATAAATGATCAACAAAGGAAGGAGCAGAAATGTCCAGGTTCTGCTGTCCAAGCTCTTTTATGTTTGTTGGAAGATTCTTCCCCCTCCAAATCCAGCTTCTACTTATTTGGAGACCCTGATGCTCATCCAGGCTCAGTTTAGATATCAAGAAATAAGCTTCAAAGAAAATCAGCCCTTTTTAAGTGGTTTGGGGCTTTTTTTCTCCCAGCATCTTTTATGACATTTTCACTTCCTTCAGCTTTTCAGCTTTTGAATTTAAACAAGCATGAAATCTTTGCTCTGTTGGAGCCAATGGCAACATTCCCACTTATTTGGATCATCCCATAATTTCATGCTATATATTTTGCTCAGGCTTTACTGCAATCAAAGCTTCTTTGTTGCTCCAGTTAGCAGTAGACTGTTTCCAGATTTTGGCACTCCTAAAATGACAATAAAGAGCAACAGAATTGGAGTAACCCTGGGAAGGAAGGTACAGCTTGAGGAGAGAGAGTCTCTCCAGAGGATTTGGAGAAGGAAAAGTGATATAAGTATGAGAACACTGCGTGGAGTGAGCAGTGACACTGAGGAGCAGAGGATGTGCAGGGCTGTAAAGCAGCAGGTCTTGAGGGGAAATGTCCTGGTATTTAAGAAGCAAAATGCACCAAGGGATAAGAGAGAGAAGAGGGTGTGCTACCCACCCCCAGAACTGCAAATGCACCCTTGAACGAGGGAAATTGGACAAAACTTGTGACTGAGAGCCACAGCCCAGCCCAGTTTGTTGGTGGGGAAGCAGAGTCCCCGTGCAATGAGCTTTTGCTTGCAAAGCACTAAGTGCTGTGAGAACATCCCATCACCTGGACTGTGTCACATCTAGACACACCTGATGTATTCCACATCATCAACTAATTGTTAATAAGAAGCTGTCTAAATAACAGAGCCAGCTCTGGCACTTCAGTTCAGGTGAAATAATCCTGAATCCTTCCAGCAGTCACCTCTTGAATTCAGCTGGAATAAATCACAGCCCAGCAGCACAAGCTGGCAGGGTCCAGCCTGAAATGGTTTCAATTGCATGTTTAAAGTCAAGCACATTCTCATGACCAAAGTACATTTTAATAAATATGTCCAGTAAGGCTCATGTTAATCTACTTATGCATTATTTTCTGGAAGGTTTAAGATTCCTATAAGCTGAATTACATGTGGAAAGTTACATTAATGTGTCTTCACATAAACTCAAAGTTTATTGTTTTATTATTATAGAAAAACCATAAAAAGATTTATCTGAAGCCATTGGCTGTTGTTCTACACATCTGGTGGAATGTTAGTTATTACAATAACTCCTTCAGCGCCCTCAAATGAAGCCCTGGGCTAAAAATGAAAATAAGTAATATGATAATACTGTAAAAAGATGTTATGGAATCATACAGAAACACTGAGCCAAATCCAGCTGTCAAGAGGGAAAAGAAATCCTGGCTGAGTTTTAAAAATAGCATTAAGTCAGGCAGGAAAAAAGGTCAGGAGCCTCGTGACCAAGGCACAGCCCCAGCCAAATGTGGGGTGCTGCTGCAGCACCCTGGCAAGAGGAGCACGAGGATCCTGGGCTGCTCCAAGGCTGACACCAGAGCTTCTGTTCCCAGGGCTAATTAAAGGCTGCCCAGAGGACACTGGCTAGGTTTAATTGGGTCCCAGACCAGGTGTGGGGACAGTGCAGAGGCAGCAGGAGCTGGGAGGATGGGCAGGAGCAGCTGAGCACTGGAAAGGAGCAGTGCTGGGGCTGCCCAGCATCACAGGCAGAATTCAGCCCAAATTTGGGGCTGGGAGGTGGGGAGAGAGTGAGGATGCTGGAACTCCAGTAAGAGAAAGAGCCAGATAAACTTCCCCAGGCCTTGCTCTGGCAAGTTTTGGGAAAGTTCAGGGAAAAAATTAAACCAATTCTTAATCTTTACAGCTGGTGTTTTGAACGTGTTGTTTTCTTGTAAGATGTTTACAAGAAGAGTGTTGTTCCTAATTAACCAAAGGTGTAAAGGGTGTTGATTAAGGAGCAGTCAGGTCCAGCTGCATCATAACTGTCTATAAAAGAATACGTGCTATCTAATAAACTTACATTTACCTTCTGAGGACCTAAGAGTTTATGTTGTTTCATTCACCCATCCTTCTTACAAGAGAGGGCTTGAGGGGCCAGTCTGGCTGGCACTGTGATTTTCCAGGTGAAGGTTAAGGGGGAATGAAAGGCTGAGAGAGGCCAATGAGAAGTGAATTAGGTGGGGAAGAAATAAGGAATTGAGGAGGAAGGGCTGGGGTGAAATAAGGAATTGAGGAGGAAGGGCTGGGAAGAAGGCCAGGAGGGCACTGAGGGGGTTCAGGAAGGCTGGGTGTGAGCACAGGGGAATCCCTGTCCTGTTTGCTCTTCCTTTCCATGCTCCACTCCACTCCCACACCATCCCTGGATATGAAGAGCCCTTCCAGTGCCCAGGAGTCCCCCCAGCACAGGAGGGGCTGTGGAGCAGGACAGCACAGCTGGGACACTGATCCTCAAGCAAAGGCAAAGCCTGCAGCCTGTCATCCCTCCTTCTGCTGCCTTAATCCCTTGTGACCTCTGCCAGAGGCAAAATCCATTTTCTGGTGGAAAAGGAATGTAGGCAGGACTGTACCAGCTGCCTAAAATGTGGTGGCATAACTGGAAGCAGTGTGAGAAGCAGTTTTGCTTCTGCACATGGCCAGACTGGTTCCAGCAACCATCTCTATATTTATATTTATATTTATTGCTGTCCTGATCCAGAGCACATTTAGCACGAGAGATCATGAGCAATATTTCTCCTCTGATCAGCACGGGGTGCTGTGGATCTGGGTGCTGCTGCTCAGCTTTCCTCACCCTCCTTGAAGCAGCTTCCAGCCTCGAGTTTGCCTCCTCTGAGAAACTAATCTGGGTACGATATATTTGAGGTTATGGCAGGGAATGAACTGAAAATAATTCACTGAGGCAACATTCTTCATATATATTAATCTTGTTGCTTTATCTAAATCTTAAAGCTCTTTTATACCATTCACCTTAACATCCATCTTCTCCAGATGTTGGATTTTTCAAACCAGTGGCACATTTCATCTGTCTCTAATAACACTGCTGAGACTTTTTTCCCCCCTGATAAAGCTCAGTTATATTGTTGGCTTATCAAAATGTCACTCACTAATTAATAATAAAACTAGGTAGAGGAAATAAAATTGATAGCCTTATTCTGAAAATCACTGAATAACCAACTAATCAGTTAAAAGCACACTTCAGAAATGTGCTTGGTTTAGTCTAGAGTTATCTCTCAAAAATAAAAAATAATCAGGAGGAGTGGCTAGGGATAACTAAGCTAACCAGGAACATCTGCCTTTAATATTCCATTTTGACGTCAGTGAATCTTTATTGGCCTCTCAAAATAGTCTAAACTTTTGTGAAACAAGCAGCAAACAAAACATACTGTTTTCCAACTGTTAAAAGATTTCTTTTCCACTGATGATAGAAGTAGAAATCCTCATTAATACATTTTTTTAGATGTGTTCTTTATAGCAAAACTCAGGCCAGGGTTATCCTGGTTCACATAATCTGAACGCTGCTTGTAGCTGTCATTAAATCTACTCACAGCCTCCCAGGGTAAATAAAAATCAGTTTTGCTTTGGCTGTTTGGGTGCATCCAGTGGATCACCAGCTCTCTCCCCACACCTACCAGCTCACCTACACTGCAGGATCCTTCTAACTGGAGAAACAGCCTTGTGAAGTGCTTTTGGGGGAAAACAAGCAGAAAGCAGCAGTGCTGCTGCTGTGAAGGTTGGGCAGAAGAAGCACCAGGCAGCTCCACTCCCCCAGCCTGGGACTGAGCACCACCTGCCCAGGGCAGCCTGAGCCAGAGCCCTCCTGGCCCTGGAGCCAGCAGAGCTGATGGAAGGAATCCCACACCCCACAGTGTGATGCCTTTGGGGCTACCTAAAAACAGAGGCCAGGCAGAATTCAAAGTGAGGGAAGGGAAAAGCCACAGGCAGGCAGAGGCTGTGGCTGTGCAGCTCCAGCCCCTGGAAGCCCCTGGAAGCCCCTGGAAGCTGCATTCCAGTGCTGCAGTGGGCAGAGCAGGGAGGGACACACCTCCAGTGTTCCCTTCGGGATTTCCTGACACTCTGCAAGGAAAGCATTGGCACATGGCTGAGGTGGGATGGAGCTCAGGCTCCTGACACCTCAGGCACAGAGGTTTTTTCACCTCTGCATAAACATTCCGGCTCAAAAACCTCCTCACATCATTTTGGGCATACTGTCAATAGGGTCAGGAAAATGCCCCCTCCCCCAGGCACTGAGCAGAAAGCAGAACCCGTTTTTGCAAGCCACAACAGAAAGTTTAATGGCATTCCAAGGCTGATGCACTTCTAGGAGTGATGATGTGGCAACAGCAGCCCTGCAACAACTGGAAGTGATGTGAAAAAATGTGACTGCTCTCTAAACAAACCCCTTTTGATCAATTTCCCCTTGGACAGAAGCGTGATGTTGTTGTTCTCCTTGGGAATTACGAAATCACTTTCTAAAACTTCAGTTTTCTGTAAACACAGAGAGTGTATCTCCAAGCTAAGGAAAGCTCACTTGGAAATACTGGGATTTTCATAACTCCTTCACTCTGCAAACACTAATAACTGTGGCAGGCCAATCAAGTCAGATTTTTTAAGGAGAGTTTGACCACCTCAATCTTCTGTTATAAATATTTTGCCAAAATCAGTTCCATAAATGTAAATGATAAATAAACAGGTTAAGATCTTGGAATCTGAAAGAATCCTTTCACATGGGTTGGTCACAGCAGACTTAGCTGTGGTTCACTCTGCTGGGACAAGGAGAACTCCACTGCTGGCACTGACCAGACCATCAGTTTTGTATTCACACACAGCACCAAACTGGGAGTGGGCACTAACATCAAGATTTAATTTAATATCAATATTTAAATAGTCATCTACATCACCTCACAATTTCTCTCCTCCTTTACCCACACACTAACCCTTCTCTGTGAAATCTCTTTAAACCACAGTTCTTTTTGTGCTTCCTACCAACAGTGCTGCTGAGCATTCAGGGATCAGAGCTCTCTGCCTTGACCATGGGCTTCTAATTTGGCTGCTCAGCTTGAGAAACAGCAGCCACTCACATCTGCCACAGCCTCAGCTCAGACTGGGAAAGGGACAAAAACCAACACCACCAATTTTGGGGTTTCTGCCCAGCAGACCTTGTGTGCGGGTGAAGAACACACCTGTGCCAGCTCTGCCCATCCCCAGCACTCAGAGTGAGAACAGATGAACAAATGCTGGGGCACTTACAGCTCTTCTGTGTGTGCCACTGGTTATCCCACACTCCTGGAGCAGCCTGGAGCTCCTGCAGCTCCCAGCCAGCTGTGTGAGCCCTGCCCATCCATTCAGCCAAAGTCCTTGGGCCACAGTACAAGAATGACCTTCCTTGCTTTGCAATCTAATTTATGTGTTATTTACTGCGCCTTATCCAGTGCCTTCTCCACGAGAGCCACACCATAAATCCAGCCAGAGCTGCCAGCCAGCTCCTGCTCTGTTAATAACCCATCAGTGCCCATTATATATGGCATAGCACATCACGAAACCCAACAGCACATGAAAATTACTGGCAACCATGTACACCCTAATCTTCCACCTCCCAGTAGTGAAAACCTTCCCATTGCACACAATCCACCCTAATCTTCCAACTCCCAATAGTGAAAACCTTCCCACTGCACACAATCCACCCTAATCTTCCACCTCCCAAGAGTGAAAAACCTTCCAATTTCACACAACCAACCCTAACCTTCCACCTACCCATAGTGAAAACTTTCCCATTTCCCACATCCCACACTTCCAGGGCCCAGCATTTCCTCTCCCCTAACTGCAGTTTTATTGCTTTGTCCAGAAAGCGAAAAGCTATTCCCTTAACAAATCAGTTCTGTGTTTGTTTAAAGCCTACAAGGCCTGTGAATCTCCTTTATCTCCCTCAGTCTTTATCTCCCTCAGTCTTTCCTAATGAAAACCATAATGGTCACTGCCTCCCAGATGACCCAGCATGGAAAGTCTTGGAATACATCACTTATTTTGTGAACCTGAAGATTAAAGGGCCACCCTATCTTAGGTTACACTCTCCAGTTGGGAGTGCATGCCCATCTCCAATTCATCAGGAGTTAATTCCATATTTCAACTCTTCCCATTGATGAAAAACATTTATAATAATTCCACACACAAACAGTGGAGTTAGACCACATAAATCCTCTGCTTTGGAGTTTCTCCTTTCCTGTGGAATGCTTCAAATCTTTTCTGTCATCCTAGGCCTTCCTGATGTTTTTTTTTGGTTTTTTTTTTTTTAACTGAAATTCTTCCCAAGGAAATGCTGATCCTTTTGAAGTGACAGTCTGTTTAAGTTTTGGTAATTGCTGAGGATCCTGTGCAGTTCTCACCAAAGCCAAGAGGAGCCAGGGCACAAGGCAGGGTGCAGATTGCACCACAGAGAGCAGAATTTATTCCTCAAAATCTCTGCAGATTTTTCAAACAAGCAGAGGCTCTAAGACACTGAGAGGGGGTGATGAAAGAAAGTTTAAAATGTGTATGAAAAAGCCATAGAATAAGTGCCCAAGAATAATTCCTGAGAATTATCTGTGACAATACAAGGATCAAAGCACAGATGGCCAAAGTGGTGAGAAGTGAAATTTTGCTTACACCACACTCCTGTGCCTTTATTTCTGGGAAAAAGGGCATTCAGGTATCCTATTCCTTATGACAAATTATTTTATGGACACTGGGTTTAAGTAGTTGATTCTATCATTGATCCAAATTTCACCAAATCACAGAAGCTTCTCATATTTAAAAGAGTAAAGATACTGATCAGCTACTTTAATTATCAAATTGTCTTTAAATGATAAGTGCATATATGTATTTATAGATATACACCTACAAACAGATGCTGTCATTAAAACTAAGTCACCAGGTTTTTTTCCTCTGAGGTTTTTTCCTCATTCTTTTCATGGATATGACTTTGTCTTAATATTAAAAATGTCCAAAAAGCACAAACCAATTTATTTGGCAGGCCTGCCTGTAGCTAGAGGAGAAAAGGACACCTTTAGGTAGGTGTAACACACCTGTACAGATCCAAAGGTGATGCAGTAAAATCTTCATTAAAGTGTGGCTGAACCTTCATCTGAAGAGATGAGGAAAAGATCATGAGGGGTAAATAGTCAGGGAAGCAAAGAGGAGAAGAAAGAAAACAGGGGGAAAAATTGTATTTTTACAGCTCAGCAGGTGTTTTATACAGGTTGTATCCCTGGATTTGCTTCATTCCCTCTCTGGCAGCATTTTGGCAGTCTGTAAACTCAGACCAGGAAATTAATCAATGAAGTTTTTGATGTTTTAACTTCTAGATGAGCTCTGCCTGCCTCCTCACCCTGTCAACCTGAGAGCAGCTCCTGGCATTTTCTGTTCTGGCACAGACAAACTTGATCTACAGATCCCAATTATGCCCCAATCTTCCTGGATTTCCTGTCTTTAGCCCCAGTTGTGGAAGTGCTGTGATGGTGCCAGGACTCATCATTTTTAGGAAAGCCTATTCCTGGCCCTCCTGGTGGTGGGAAAAAGTTTGAAAACATTTAAAAAAAAAAAAAAAAAAAAAGGACTGAAAACAAGAAAGTGAAGAGCAGCAAAAGGGCAAGTGGACAGAAAAAAATTCAGTCTAACTTCCTTTCTTTCACTCAAAGAAATCTTTCCTCTCTGCCTTTGTTATTTTAATTTTTTTCAGATTGGGATTACTTTTAGACTATGCACTGCTTGTCATATGTGAATGTAGGTACCCATGGTCTCTTTGCACTCAGGATGTCCAGAAGCTCCTCTAACAAAAATATCCAATGAATATTGATATTATTGGAGAAAATACCGAGGCAAATATTTGTGCTTCACAAGCTCTGGAAATAAAAATATGCTTCTTCTGCATGAGTGGCCAGGCACATCATTCCAGTGCAATGCTGCTGAGAACTTGCAAAGTGGTGTGGATTTTGTGTTAGCAGTGAACTGTGGTTAAGTAAAGTTCATTTTTTACTATCATTTAGTCTCAAAAGAGTGAATAAATAGCAGTAAATCAAAAGATTTTAGGTTAGGCAGGACACGTGGTTAGAATTTTGATACGTGCTATTCCAGAAATAAAAAAGCAATTTTTTGAGTGACGTTAAATCCTTAATTATAACATCTAGCAATTTTAAACCATGAAGCTTAAAAGCTGGGCTTTGAAAACTTGGAGAAACTGAATCTTCTAAAACATAGTCTGGCACCACAGGTAACCCTTTCATTCTTTCATTCTTCCCTTTTCTTCTTCTTCTTTTTTTTTTTTTTTTTTCCTTGAGGTAGGTGGTACCTTCCCTCATTGAAGTAAAGAATTTCTCGTGGAACATCTAAAGCATGACATTGATGAGACACAGTTAACCTGCAGTCCTGTCTGCTGCAGAGCAGGGGAATAAAAGCTTTCTGGTATGTAAGTTCAAAGAAATGGACCTTTTACCAGATTTGAACAGTTGTCTTGGGAATGCAGATTTATGAAAATTGATCCCCTGTCTTTGTCCATGGGAACAATGTGCCTTTCTTCCCCACATTTGCCCCCTCAGAACTTCTTCAGAAAACTTGTTTTAATTAATAGAGGATACCCTTGCAGCCACAAGGTTATAAGATGTCTCTGACAAACCTCTCTTTGGATACAGTCAAAGAGGGAGATATTTAGACTTCACATTCAATTTAAAGCAGAGGTCAGAGTTCAAAAGTGTAGTTTGCCCTTGTCATGTTCCATTTGGAATTCAAATAGTCAGAAAAACAAAAGGCAAAATGACACATTGCCATCACTGGGATTCTCCAGCCTGCTCCAAAACAGGCACCATTTCCAATGGAATTTATTGGGATTTATTCTATATAATCTCTACATTTTAAAATACCCAAATTAATCAGGTCAGAAAAATAGACACACACTATGACTTCAAAACTACTAGCACTGGGGATAAACTTATTTCTATTCTTCCTTTAACAACCTTAATAGAAACAAATAACTCCAAATCAGGATTTAGGGAAGACAGAATATTTTAGATGCACTGACTGCTCCTGTGTATGAAATATTCTTGCCATTGCCATTTGGTCTGATTATTCTGCGAGAGAAAATATTAACAACCTCCCTGATTTCTGCCCTTTTCCTGAAATAAAACAATGAAAATAGAAAAAAGCAGAGTATACTCATTACCAGAATATTAAATATTTTAGGATTTTTTTCCCAAATATTTGATTGTACAATTTTTGCTCAAAATAATTGCACTCTTGGGAAGCACTTCAGAGACATTTTCCTCCTCATGATGCCCCAGTTGTCTCTAAATACAGTCAGAAAAGAAGACAAGCCAAACAATGCATTAACAGCTAGAGAAGCCAAAAAAGCAGCTGAGATAATAAAAAATAGACAAACCTCACTCCTTTGCAAGCATTCTTACCATGTGGAATCTTCTATTTACACAAGTGCACAAGTCCTTCGACCATAAATACTTATCTATGAAAATATAAGGACTACACAGAGCCTGTAGGACTCATCATTCATTCATTCATTCATTTATTGTTGTTCACACAGCCCTGTACCTTCAGATCTATTTCTGATTTCACTCTCCCCCGAGCTCCTGCAGGTAACATTTATTTTTTTCTCTAACCGTGCCAACTCCTGCTAAGCATCCTCCTGAATTCCACAGCTGTGGGCACAGAAGCTCCTTGTAAGCTCTCCTGCAGCACAGTTTGAAGCCCAAACTCTCAGTCATGTTGTGTTCTGAGTGTTTGCTCATCCCCACTCTGGCTGCCCCTCCTGTGCGTGCGGCTCTGTGTCTGTGCACAGAGCTCTGCTCCCAAATCACCGCTCGCTGCTGCCTGAGCAGGGATTTTTGGGTAAATCCATGCAGCCCTGAGGGCACTCCCTGTTGAGAAGGATGGCATGGAGAGCACTGGTCACTCAGCTGGGATGTTTGGCACAGAACAAGGACACAAGGCCAGGTTACCTCCTTCTGTTTCTTCTGAGCTGTGCGTGTGCTTGAGCCTGGAAAGGAGCTTGAAGAATCCACAGACCCAGCCTAGCTAATCCCACTCAATCAGCAACCTGAAGTGGCAAATATATCCAAGTCCTGGGGCCAAGACTCATTTTTCTAGTCCTCACCCTCAGCAGAATATTTGCCTGGTCAGCACTCTGAAAAGGAAAAATGCTTTCACTACAGATTTCTGCACAACACATGGGCTGCGGATGGCCGTGCACCAAACACCCCACAGTGCAAAAAGAACCAGGAAAATGGTCTTTCTTTTTTTTTTTCCCCCCCTCTATTTATCTTCATTAAGTGTTTAATTATAGCTGGTCTCTGGGGGATCTCACCATAGGACAGCTCCACCCCAGCTGAAGGTTTGAGAGCAGGCAAGTGCAGGCAAATTCAGGTTGATGCTGAGGTACATCTGGGCCATGGGATAGGAATTCATGAGTGGCCTTGGATGGATGTCAGCTCTCTGAGCCTGCCCACAGACCCTCAGCACGTGTGCCCTGGAATTTTCTCCATCCTGCCTTCGACACTGCTGCCACGCCCAGAAATGACATTATTTTTACCTATTAAATCCTACCTTTGGCGGCCTAAAGACAGACCCCAAGGTATGAATTACATAGAAGACATGCTAGAAATCCTGCCAGATTGTTGCACATATTCCTTCACACCTAGGAATGTCTCTCTCTTTCCTAGGTTCACAGAAAACAACTTTAAAATGCAAATATTATTCTCAATAACAGCCTCTCTATTATTTCCAGAACTACTTCATGTTTCAGTGCTTAGAAAATGACAAAATGTAAAAGCTTTTTGCTCTACAATACTAATTTTGATGTCTGCCTAATTACATATTCTAGTTCTTAAACTGCATTTAACTTCAGACTTGACTTGCCTTGTCATCTTCACTGCCCAGCACTGAATTATTGAGCATCTCCTCAAAAAAACCCAAAAATTGTGGTTTTTATAGTATGATATGCTGCTGACTTAAGCTAAAAAATCTCAACTGACAAAAACCCAGCCTCTCTCTGGGCCAGTCTGTGAGACAACTAATGATTTATTGGCCAAATACAAAGTTTTTAACATAAAGAAGCCTGAGAAGAGCTTGCAGCCTGGCTGTTGTAATCAGATTCCAGGCAGGGATCCTGCTCAGAGCTGTGTTGTACCCTTGGTGTCAGGAAGACAGATGAAAACCTGAAGTTCATCACAACAGTCAGACAGAACCGGGGGAAAATGTCACTTCCCCGACATCAAAGAATCCATAAGCAGCACTTACATTTTCAGTCCAGAGCGATCAAAGCACACAGACAGCATTTTAATGTTTGTTTCCATTTTTAGAGCACATTTCTAATGCAGAGTTGTTGGGTTGGTGGGTTTTTTTTTTTTTTGGTGCCAGACAAAGTAAGTTGGAGATATTTTCTCACAGTACAAGTTAATGTTCTCAATCTGTTTTTCTTTTCTGGGGTCTGTGTAGACAAATTCCACAGCAACATCTGATGATAAGATCAGACAGTAGTAGCAGAGACATTTTTAAATCATATTTACAATATGTCCCCTCTGGGCCCACCAAAGAGCAATCTTTCTCAGAACAATATATATTGGCAATTTTTTTTTTTTTTTGTGCTCCATTTAGAGATAATTTTAGCTCTTCAGTGTCATGCAAATATGCAGGGCTTTACTCTGATAAAACTATCAAGGCATTGGGAGCTCTGCCAGGAAAAGAGCAAACAAGGCTCCTAAGAGGAATTCAGCTGGAGAAAGGCTTCAGGATTTGCTCTATTGGGCACAAACTGGTGCATCTTTAAATGCATATTTAAAAGACAGTTAATAGATAAAAGAAAAAAAAAAACAAAAGGCACCAAAATAATTCGTTTCTGAAGTCTAAATTTCCTTTAGACCCACCAAAATTTACATACATTTACATGTAAAACGAGGCTTTATTCAGCTGCTCTGCCTGGCAGCCTAGCAGGGTTGGGGACCCCCCGGCAGCTCCCTGCCCTCATCCCAGGGACCTTCCCCCTCTTCATTCCCAGCGGGGTGGGGAAGCCAGGGGCTGGCACACTTGGGGTCATTTCTCCTGGGGGTTGGCCAAGGGAACAGCCCAAATCTCTGCCCTCTCCTTAAAAAGGGTTTGTTTCACCAGAAAAGGAATCTGCATCTGCTTGTCACCCTTGGCCAAGACAGTGAGTGCTGCTGGCCACCAAACACCAGATTTATACAAGATACAGCAGAATGAGAGATATTAATGTAATTCCAAATCCACGGCTCTGGCCACCAAACACCAGATTTATAAAAGATACAGCAGAATGAGAGATATTAATGTAATTCCAAATCCCCAGCTGGGTGTGGGTGTGGACAAGGAGAGCATCTGCTGCTGCTTGGACAGGTTTGGGGCAATCATACATGGCAGACATGCTCCTGCCTCCTGCTGGGTCCTGAAGGACCAAAACGAGGGAGAAGTACATGTCTGGAAGTATGATCTGATTGCCAACTGGTGCATCCCCATTCCTGGAAAATTTGAGCTGCCAGAGGAAGGATACTGGACAAAATGGTCCATAAGGGAAATTGGTGCGGCGAAGAGCTCACAAGGAAAGAGGGGGAAACCTTTTTTAGGGAAGGGAAGGAAAGAAAAGCATTTGTAACCAGGGATCAAAATATCTCAGACTGAAAATGCAGCAAACTGGAGAAGGACTTTCTTAAGCCTTCCCTAAACATCCCTGTGAGGTGGGACAGCAGCCCAGCTCTGCCCAGGACCCACCAGACACCAAACCCCCACCACAAATCCCTAAACACGCCACAGCTTGTGGGGATCCTGTGGATGAAAGTGATGTAAATATGAGATTATTTTATCTGGTATTGTTATTGTAATTTTATGGCCCTGTCTGTATACAGTGACTTAAAACTTTGTAAGCTCTTTTATTGTTTGGCTTTCACTGCCTTTAAGCATCTTAGTAGATTAATAATCCCTTTTCTTTAGCTTCTTTTTCTATCTCTTTGCTTGACGACCTGGCATGCAATGAATCAAAAAAGGGATATTTATACCCATACTGTGAGAATGTTTACAATGTACAGAAAATTCTGTCTGTGGTTTGGTCTTTGTGTATTTTCAGAATAAATGACACTTTTCCAAACGTACTATATTAATGTTGAATCCACAGAGTCTGTATTTATGTAACTAAAATGCTTTTATTTAGACCTTTGCAACATGCCAAAATCAAAACTATTTTAATGAATGAATCAAAGTAGTGCAGCAAAGAAATCTGTAATGTATTACTGCTTCAAAATACAGATTTCTGTGAAAAGCCTCTCAGATACAAAGAATATGTTTGTTTTATGAAAAGCAATTTTGTTATTTTCATGCCCATTGTTTTAATAACAGAACTTTGATCTTGAAAATATTTTTGCATGAAACATGGATATGGTAATAGCCAAAGTTTCCATTTAGCTGCTGCTTCATGTTCCAAGAATATTGGGTTCCATTACATGTAGTATTTAATAATTTACATATGGGCTCCAGGCGACCTTCCTGACACAGACACTGTTTAAGTTTCCCAAATTTTTATTCAGGTAAATGCATTTTCAAATTCAGGAATATCAAAGGCATCACTAAGGGCCTGAGTTAGTTTTCCCAGTGCCATGACCTGCTTTGAAGAACATCAAGGTTACAGGAGAATGTTCCCATGAGTCACAGAAATAGGAAACACTCCATCAGCCCCCCACACTTCATTTGCAGAGTTCCTTAACAGAGGAACTCAATATCTCGTTTATAAAGTTTTGGAAACAAGGAAGGAGCTACTAATATTCCATTCCCTTCAAAGGAATTTCCAGAAATTACAGCTAAAATCTGTGTTGTTTTCATGCATTTTCCTCCTTGGGCTTACTCACAAGTGAAGGATCACATGAATGAATGAATAAATGGATGAATGAATGAATGAATGAGGCAAATCGGTCCCACCCACAAACGTTGCTGAGGAATAAAAAAAAAAAAGGAGGATTTTGTAAGTTTGTCTGGCACTTCCAGATGTTGAACAGCCCTGCCTGCCCACATATGGATCAACTCTGCCATGCACCTGCGAGGAGAGCAGTGGCCTGGGACTGCCAGGCTGTGATGGATGTGTGGGTAAATGCATCCTGATGGATTTATGGAGCAGTGCAAATCATCTCTGTAGCACTCTGTATATCACAGCTCCAACAAGTACAGAAGCATCACTGCTGTGCTCACTCCTGAAATGAACCACAGGAGTCTCTGGGGCTCTGCATCCGCTCCCAGGGTGTGAATTAGTCAGGTCAGGGAGGTGGTGGATCAAGTTTTGAGATGAGATCCATCATGGAGAAGTTAAAAGATGTGCCACGGGCAGCACTGGGGGTATTCTGAGGCTCCTGGTGGCAACCAAACTTGCTTTAAAAGTTGTATAAACACAGCTACACCAGGACCAGAGAGCATCTGCCTTAGGGGGTCAGTGATGTTGGGCAGAATGGTGCCCTGGGCTGATATTTATTCCTCATTAAGGAACAATTCTGATAAGATGAATACTTCCCCTCATCCCATATCGAGTTATGTGTGTGTTCCTTGAGCTTGCACATCTTTCCAGCATCCTTGGGGTGAATAAATAAATCTTACAAATGGTTATGTGCCTCTAATGACACCTCTTGAAAGGAAGCTGAACATAATAAATTCTTGTTAATCTTGATGGATGGGGGGAAGGAAGGCAGGCGAGAGATAACCAGGAAAAGCAGGAGCATTAGATATTTCCATTAACATGCCAGCCTGCCCTTGAAAGCTGATTAACACCAGCTCCCCAGAAAAAAAATAATGGAGGATCTCCAGCATCAGACATGACCTTGCAGCACTGTGGCAAGTGCAGAAGGCACAGAGTCCTCTGAGAGTGTTCTTTAATCTCCAGTTACAACGTGAGCACTATTAACATTTTAGAGGGCTCCAAAATCAGGAGCCCACTCTCCCACCCCCTGTCAGTGGAGAGGACCCACACTGGGGGTTGACATGTGTCTGAAAACAATATTTACTCCCCAGTGCAATCTGCCAGCAAGGATCAGAGATCCCTAGATCCCTGTCCACACCCCAGGCAGGACCTGCCCCCCATCCTTCCACGATTCTCACAAGGACATCAGAGTTGTGGGGGTCCCAGCTGTGGATTTCTCTGGGTCTGGACTGAAGGCACTTGAGACTGTAGTTCATGTTGGGACTCAGGTGTTTATTGTTTCTTATCAGTGAAACAGTCTCACTACTGTGAGTTCTGCAGCTTTTCATCAGAAGGCACAAAATGGCCAACAATCTCTTGGTACAAGGTCTTTAAGACTAAACTATCCAATTAAGAACTGACACCTGGATTATTTTCCCTTTTAACCCAATAACTGATCCCAAAGAGCCCCAATGCAGACTTTTCTGCCCAATTACAAAATGCCACCCAAACCCATGAAGAAGAAGGAAGAAGAAGCATGAAGAAGAAACCCAGGACAGCACCCTGTGCCCTCCATCTTGCTTCCTTCCACAAAGCCTAAATTTCTCACCAAGTGATACACCTACAGCACTCTCTAGAATCCATTTCACAGTTTTGTGAGTTCTGGTCTATCTTGAAGTCTAGGAAACTTTCTCCATGAATGAGGGTCAGAGTCAGTGCTCCCTGGGGGTCAGGGCACCCCAGAGCAGACAGAGAAATATTCCCTGTGCCCTGGGTTTCCACAAGAGTGATGCTGGCAAAGCAAACAAGGTGGTTATCATCCAGTTCCAGATCCTGGAGAAGCCTGAATCATCTCCTTTGGGCTGCTAATTCCACATAAGCTTCATCACACTGGCAAACCTGGAAAATGTACATTGCCTCTGAATAGAAACAGTCTTCTGCAGAACACAGGGCATTTTCATTCAGTAAATATCTGGAATATTTCAGCTCCTTTTACATTTAAACTACCCCAGTCTGGGGCACACACCACATCGTGCTGTCCCTGTCCCACATTCCTCCTCTTCCTTCTTGTCCAGAGAGCTGGGGCACCTCTGCTTCTCCTCATGGAGAGGAGAAAAACCCTCATGGGTCCCCAAATCCTGCAGCCAGCTGGGAGCAGAGACTGGGGCAAACCCTCCCCACAGCCTGGAGCCATCCCCAGGGATTTGGGGCAAACCCTGGGAGCTCCCCACAGCCTGGAGCATGGATCTGGGACAAGCCCTGGGGCTCCCCACATCCTGGAGCAAAGATTTGGGGCTCAGTCTGGGGCTCCCCACAGCCTTTAGCCAACCCCAGGGATTTGGGACACACCTTGGGGGCTCCCCACAGCCTTTAGCCAACCCCAGGGATTTGGGACACACCCTGGGGCTCCCCAAAGCCTGGAGCCATCCCCAGGGATTGGGGGCACACCCTGGGTCTCCCCAAAGCCTGGAGCCATCCCCAGGGATTTGGGACACACCTTGGGAGCTCCCCAAAGCCTGGAGCCATCCCCAGGGATTGGGGGCACACCTTGGGGGCTCCCCACAGCCTGGAGCCATCCCCAGGGATTTGGGGCTCACTCTGGGGCTCCCCACAGCCTGGAGCAGGGATTTGGGACACAGCCTGGATCAGGGATTTGGGGCACAGCCTCCCTGCACAGGTAGGAGCAGCCCTGGGAGCCGCGTCCTGGCTGCGCTGTGCTCCCTGTTCCAGGAGGAAAACCATCTGGATCCCACAGTTCACAACTCGGGCAGGCATTCCAGGGAAGCCAGGCTCCCACTGAATTTCACTTAGTATTCTTTCAAACAGGCCCAGTTGCTGTCAGCTTCCCCACGACTCTCTCCTGCTTTAATTTACATCCCATGCAAACTGCACTAACATTTTCCATTGAAGGAGCCAAGGGCTGGCTATTTCCCCAGCAGCAGGAAATCAGCCTAGGGCTAGGGCTGGTCCCAGGGAAAAAGGTGTGAAGGAAGGCATGTTGTGGCAGTTTTGTGTTCCCCTTGGGATGCCCTTTGCAGCTGAAGTGCACCTGGAGCCCTGGGCTTTGTGGTTTTCAAAACCCTAAGCCTAGCCCTAACCCTAGCCCTAGGGTGAAACTGATTCTGAAAACAGTTCTGCAAAGAGGTTTGGATGGTTTCTAGTCTGACCATTTTATATTTTCTAATTTAAAATAAAAACCACACGGCTTTCAGTTCTCAAGTTTTATTTGGGCTGAAACTATTGCTGCCAAGCAACAAAGAAGGGTAAAATGGGAAGCTTTAATAAATTAGTTTTATATTTTTCAGATCTCAGTTAAGCTTGTGGCATCAGACATAGCTTAAGAGGAAAACAGCAGAACATATATAATGTAATATAGATAACATATATAACCATATATAACATATATATATATGTATATATATAACATGTATAACCATATTTAATATACTTATTTAATATACTGATGCAGACACAATCATCCTGACTAAAGACTAGAGCACACAACTGTGTCCACATACATTTAATTTTCTGCTGTGAGGAAAGTTCACTCAGAATTTATGAAGTTATTTCTGCAGATCAATTCCATTCAGCATCTCTACTATTTTTAAAAATAATGTCCCTAAATGTCCCTGTAATTCCAGTTTTTCCCTAACATTGTTGGCTTGGGAAATGCTGGCAGCTTTCTGTGACTGGAGTGGCCACAGCAGTATGACAGATATTTGCCTCAGATTAAAAAAAGAAAACCAAAGCCACAAGAGCATTTTCATTGAGGTTCACATTAGGCTTTAACCATCAGAATGAACCTGTGCTGTGCCTGACACCTTCAGAGTAACTATGAGTCCAAAAAAAGTTTCAAATTTCTGAAAAATGCTTGAAAGGATTTTTAAAAAGAGAGAGATTTTAAAGAGATCAGACAGGGAATTCAAAAAATGACTGGAAAAAATCAAATTGGTGTTTTATGCTACCTCTAACCATCCGCTCTGGAGCTTGTCACCAGACTCAGCTGAGAGGCACCACATTTGAAAGATCAGGCTCACGTCCAACCACAATTTTGTCTTTCTTTTAAGTAGATTAAGTAACTTGCATGATATTTTTAAGATAAATCCCTGGATCCTTCCTCCACCCAATTGAAAACTATTCTGATTAAGCTTTGGAGAATGATACAACAAATCAGATTTAAGTGTTTATGAAAACGTGGCAAGCAGGACTCCAGGGGTTCCTTTAAAATTCCTCAATGAATAAGACAAGTAATGTGAGGCTTTGTGATTCCCAAGTGAAGGTTTATGAGTTCAAATTGCAATGTTTCCAAGAGGAGAAGGGAGGCAATGCCTGCAAGATGGAATAATGTTTAGTAGATTGAATGATACAGTGAAAAAAGTACTCGAATTTGGAACAGATAATTCATTTTTATGTCACTGAAGAACCCTAAAGAATCCCACAAGATCTTTTAAAAAATGGCCTGAGTGCCAGAAAACTTTGTGTTCTTTTTAACGAAATCAATTGATCTAATAATAGATGGAGAACTGCTCTGCCTGAAAAGATTTTCCACTCCAAACAAATGGCTTATTTGGACAATGATACAGCATTCAGCCCGATTACAAGTAACTCCCCCAGTGCAAAGAGCTCAGGAAGGAGTATGTGTGTATTTACACAAGTCCTACATGACCACTGATAACCAGACACAACCACAGATAACCACAACCCACGTGGTTCCTGCCTCCTGCTTTTCAACCCACCCAAAAATACCCCAGCTAAGGGCAACCCCCATCCAACTGCTGCTGTTGTTCCCTGGCAACTCTGCTTTTTTCCATTTTAAAAATTCAGTCATAGGGGGTTTTTTGTTGGGTTTTTTTTTCCCCCTTAGGGCAAGTCTAGCCAGTTAATTATTAAGTAACTAAATTGCTTAACTAGTTAGGGGGAGGCTGAGCCATCCCCAGCTGTCCTTTGGCTCCCAAGGCTTTCCCAGTGAGCAGTGAGGAGATGCAGCCACAGAAGGGATGGCACAGGAGGGAATGCCAAGCCCTGCTCCCGACTGGAGGGGACAGCAGGGTCTGAGATGTATTCCAGCTGGGATTCTGCCTGGGAGCAGCAGGGACCCCTGGAGCCCCTCTGGAGGGGTCCTGGCAGGGAAGCCTTTCAGGGAAGCTGCAGGCAAGGCCAGCAGAGCTGCCTGGGGCTGCAGGTCCTGCACACCCAGGGTTCTGCCCCTGTGGATTGCGTTGAGATG
Organism: Pyrgilauda ruficollis; assembly: GCF_017590135.1. Classification (NCBI taxonomy): domain Eukaryota; kingdom Metazoa; phylum Chordata; class Aves; order Passeriformes; family Passeridae; genus Pyrgilauda; species Pyrgilauda ruficollis. The sequence goes on from NW_024508101.1 coordinate 3,173,201, forward strand.
CCTGCTGAGATTGGGATAGGAGCTATTCTGGGCAAGGAAGGCCTGGCTGTTTACACAAGGATGCCAAACAGTTCCCTAAGGAAGGGCCTAAATGTAAACTCCTTTCTGTGAAATGTGAAAACTAACTGTGAACTCACACAGCTGCCACCTCCCTGGGCAGCTCAGAACGCTTTGTCTTCTTATTTAGGCATCCCAATGTCATCTGCAACCTGGATCTCTCTCTCAACAAAGACTAAATTTGAAGTCAAACGTGCAAACATCCAACTAAACTGGACTAAATCAGCCCTGGAGCAGAAATGCACAGACTGCTGCAGAAAGCATCCTGCTTCCTACAGCCCAGGGACGCTCAAAGGCTGTCAGCAGCACAAAAGGTGCTTCTTGCCTTGGCTTGGGCTCAGCAGGACAAAAATGAGCTTTGATGGGTCACTTTAGCTCAGCACAGAGCAAAGACACAAAGGTTCCTGTGGGTTGTTGATGCAAGGACTCCTGAGCCCAGAGAGGACTCCTGGCTCTGAACCCCAAGGCTGGTTTATAGAAACTGACGGTTCCTTCCCTCACTGCTCGTTCCAGACACTGGTTTATTCTCACTAGGATTAAGGAGATAGCAAAAGTAACAAGCTGCACTGTATGCTGCCAGTCAACTAAAGTGGATCGTGGCCTGACCCATAAAGGAGATTCTACAGAATATTATTCAGATTCCCAGACAATAAATCTTAGAAGCGATGTCTGGCATATTGTTCCAGTCCAATAGCATCTCTCAAACATTTACACAGTGGTGTGTTTATACAGCCAGTTTTATTTGGAGCAGTGGTCTCTCTAGATTGGTTTAAGGAGCTCAGAAAGCCTTGGAGCATGTCTTGCTTTGGTTCCTCTCTAATTAATCAGTATTGAGAACAAATAAGCAAATCGCCAGGAAAAAGAAATTGCTAACAGTCATTTTTCAAGTCAACAGAAACTCTCCTTCATAAAGATTTTGTATGAGACAGCACTTACAGCCAGGGATTGCACCCCAGCTCCCACTACAGCCACAACAGTGGTGATTTTTCAGTCCCTGCCAATCAACTGCTCTCCTTTCTCTTACTGCTCTGCTTTACAAGCACATACTTTTCATAGGATGAACTTTTCTAGTAACATCTGTACACATATTCTTACTAACACAGAAACTATTCCACGTGTTCCTGTTACCCACAGTGACCATCCAGGCCCTGTTCCAGAGGTACAGGATCCACGAGAAGTCTGAGAGAGGAGCCCAAGCTCTGTGTTCACTCCTGTGCTACTGGTGTTGAAAGCATTAATGACAGTTTTTAGTGCTGGTTCTTGAAACTGGGTGTTCCTAGGGGTTGGCTGCAGAAGATACCCAGAAAAGTGCTGCCTACACTACAATTTCTGCCTTTAACATCTTCTGGGTCGACATTTTCTCAATGAAATTAGGGATAAATTGATAAATGGCTGAAGTGAAAAACCAGACAAGCAATTTGGGGTTTCTCCAATGTATTCTACTAAACAGCCAATTTGCATTAAGACCATATTGAGATCTTCCTGGAACAATTTCAAGACATCCATTAGCTCTATAAAAATGGCACAAGTTGATTTATGCCAATTATAATCATAGATAAATGGATTTGAATACTTTGCAATACTGCATAAAAATGTTTTTCCTCAAAAGACAACAAGCTTTGCAAACTGGAACATGGGTTTCACCTGTCCTGTTGAAGTTTATCCATTACTGAGATTTTATCAGTCCAATTAGAGGTTTGATTCTGCATATTGATTATTGTGCTTCCCAAAGCCACATGTTTTACATTAACAGGTTCAGAGCTCCCCAACTGCAGTGCCACAATTCAGGATTTGACCTGTAATGAACCAATTACCACTGAACAAACAGCACAAAATTTGTGCTTGTTTGCTTTTGTCAGCCTTTCTTTGGGTCATACTGTTTAGGCACAATTTGCAGGGAAGAAAAGAGAAAAGAACAGTTGGTAAAATGAATGCAAAGTGTTTCATGAGGTGGATAGGACTTGTATGACTTCTATTTACATCCACAAAACCTAAATTCCTTCTGCTGCAGACAGCTGGCATAGCCACCTCCTCTTTAGGTATATTGAAAAATACCTCAGGTAATCTGCTTAAATATTACAGAGACTATTAAGAGCCTGATCCAATGTCAGTAGCAAACCAAAGTGTCACGTGCTATGTATTTGGAGTAGTCTGAATTGTAACATTAAAATACCTTATTTCCTTTGGAGAAGCCACAGACAAGCCCAAAAGAGCAGAAGAAACCAAACTCTCAGGCAGCAATTTTTGGTGAGGGGGAACACTGAACATTTATTTTCATCTGAAAAATCAGAGCAGTCACTTTATTCACACATGGAAATACAACTCCCCACTATGTTTAATGTCACAAAAATGCTAACTGCTCATGGGGGAAATATTAGATCAATGCTCAAAAACAGCTGGGAAGGACCAGGGGAAACATTGCACAAGCTCTGCAAGTACTTGGTGGAATATTTAGTTGGCACTTTTCTGGAGCATTTGTGAGTATTTTCTGATATTCCTGAAGGCATGCTGGGAAAATGCTCTGGGAAAATAACAGTCAAGTAGGAGAGCCATATGAAAAAAATCAACAACAATAATGAAAGAAGCTGATTTATCCCTCAGATAAATCAATGCTAGGGCAGAAATGCACTGTGTGCAGCAGCATTTCTTGCTAGGGAAGCACCAGGCTAAGTTGTCTTGTTTCTATATTCAGTTCTCTTCATTGCTACTCCCACCAAGATGAGAGACACACCAATGTCTCCACGCATTTCAAGAAATCTGACAGTCTCACACCTTCCTCCTTCTTGGCTTATCATTAATTTTATCCAGCTTTTGTGAATTTCCAAGAAGGCAGGCAATGTTTTAACAGAACCAGCTCTGGATTGTGCAGAACTGAGTGTCACTTCAGCAATTTATATTCACTTGTGCTGTAGCTCCCTCTTTAAATATTTTTCTTCTTCACCATTATTTTAAGGATTACACCCCTCTCCCTTTGTCCTGCTCCCTGTGGAACACTTTCCAACCAAAGAGAAGCAGCTTTCCCAACTCAGCACCTGCCTCCACCTCTCTCTGCTGTTCCATTTCAAAGCTTTCTCTGTAGTTTTCATGGCTTTGAAAGTTATGTACACCACACCTCAGCCTGTTCTGCTCCGCTTTTTTTTCCAGGTCGCTTTGCTGAGCCCTGCTGTGCAGAAAGCTCGGTGCTTGGGAGCAGACAGAGCCCCTGCCCTTGTGACAGACTCACCTCCTGAGAGCCAGAACAACTGCAAAATGCCACCAGCAGCGTGCAGACACGGATTGAGCATTAACATTCACCAGCCAAGGCCCCAGAAGGGTGGATATTCCAGGAAGGAGCCAACCCCTTGAGCAATAGAACAGGGCTGCCAAGGACAGCCAAGTAAAACCAGATGCGGTGGCTTGGAAAGGCACAGAGTGGGAACGGCACTGGTTGGCAGTGTGGGATGAGCAAAAAGGGAGGAGACAGGGAAATGAGAGGAGGAATGAAAGGGGAAACAAAAGAAGAGCAGCTGGGAGAGCTGAGATGGGCAGCGTGTTTGGCAAAATATGAAATTATGATCACAGTATTTTACTGCGCATAAAAAACCACCAACGACCTTACCAATACTAATTGCAGTTCTACCATCACTATTTGTAGTTTTGCCATTACTGTTTGCATTTTTATCACTGCTATTTGCAGTTTTACCCTCACTTTTGCCACTGCCCTCCTTTCTCAATCTATTTGTCTTCAATAAACTCCTGGTGCTTGCACGTGTGCAAACTTCACACAGCAGAGGTCAATGCAGTGCTTTTATAAAATAACTGAGGCTAATGCTAAGGGAATGGCAAATGTACAACAAAAACAAATCTCAGCAACCTGAAAGAGCTTTGCATGCCTCCTGCCATAATTCCCAACACCAGCTCAGTACACTAACCTTTGCCTTTAGAATAGCTGTAGTCAGATAAATCATTTAACTCTGCCATCAAGGTTGTTACCTTTGGCTTTTTCCATTACTTTCTATCTTGTTATTCAATGACTTAAATCACTCACTAGAGCCTACTTCATCAAGCTTCAATAATCTATAAAACAACTATTTTTGCTATGGTTTTTTGATTATTTTTTACCAGTCAGCCCAGTTTTCTTTACAAACATTATTGAGTTTCTCTTTACATTAAGGGGGAAAAAAAGCCCACCATGGATTAAAAAAAAAAGCGTTGGAAGGCATGAAGTCACTGCAGCATAAAAAATTATATCTTTAGGTAATACCTGCCTTCAGAAACAAATAATTTAGTCTTCAGAGGCTGGGTTAAAGGGACGGGCTTTGGAGTTTGAAAATACAGCATTAACTGTATTTTTATTATTACTTTGCTAATTTTCTGGGTGATGATTTCCTTCCTTTTTTATGTGGTATCCTGGTTAAATTAATTTCTTCTTCAAAACTGCTTATTTCATTAAAAAAAAAAAAAAGGTCAAGATCTATTTTAATAAAATTTTAAGGAAAAAAGTACTGAAAATTTACATTTTGCACTTAGAAATTCTAAAAAGAACCCACAGAGAATATTTCCTCATAATGATCTGCTTCTAATTTGTTACAGTGACAACAAACTTGACATTTCAGGGAGTTCTCAGAAAACGCAGCTTTTATTTTTTCATTATTTTTTATATTAAAAACTGTTTTGCCAAGAGGCTCACATTCTGTCACTGACAAATGGAGCACAGCCTGCCAATAGAGAAAGGTACAACTTTTCTTCCTTTTGGAACTTTTGTCAAAGTGCAGAAGAGATCTTAGAAACACCAAGCAGGCTTTTAAAGTAAATGTCTAAAATGTTAATGAGATTTCAGGGCATGCTTAATATTGCAAAGCCACAAAGTGGGAAAATGAATAAGAAAAAAAAAAAAAAAAAGAAGAATAAAGGAGCTGGAAGCTGCCTAGATCAAGATATATGAAACATTAAAAAAAATTAAAAAAAGGCTAAAAGTGAAATAGTTATGAGACCTCCACAAAATGTTTTTCATTAGAGGGAGAGAGGCCTGGAAATGAATATTTAGGGGTGTCAGTGGGGTAGGTGTGCAGCAGTGTCCTCACTGCTGGGCTGTTCACAGCACAAACACGGATTTAAAAGCTCCTGACCCTCCACATCATCACACAAATAATAAATAGATAAACCAGCCCTTGAGGGGAGGCCTTGGGGCTCTCTGAACCCACTCAGCCACGATCCTAAAGAAATTCAGAGCTTCCTGAGGACTCTGCTCATGTAAAAAAAAAAAAAATAAATCCCTTTTGTCTCTGAACAGCCACGCTGAGGATGTTCAGTAGCTGGGATGTCCCTTCTTTCCTGCTCTAAATGAGTGTCTGGGTTTCCAAACACACACAGCTCCCACCGTGCTGAATTCAGGGTAAATGTTGATGCATATTAATGAGGAAAACAATGGCCTGACCTGGTGTAACCTCACAACTCTACAAAGCCCTGTTCCACCTCTCAACTCAGGGCTTCAGTTTATCCCAACCCCCTTAACTACCAGAAATGAAGAAGCAGCTTTGAAACCAGTGCTCAGCAAGTACTGGAACTTCCTTTTTGAAGACTTTTGTTTTAAAGCAATACAAACTGCCCAGAAGATCCAAGAATTGAAAGGCTGCCTTAAGTCACCACCACTTTCCAAAACAACTGGACTATCAGAAAAAGAAAAAAAAAATTGCAGCCAAAAGCTCCATTAGGATCAAATTAGAGGTGCTTGATCCCAGAGTGCTGCCTAAGAGCAATCAGCTGGGGATCCTCATCTTGCACAGATAATGGCAGGGGCTCTTTGCTGGGATTCTCTCCCAGCTCCTGGCAAGCAGTGCTTTAGAAACTTCTGGAGACAGAGGTCAGTACCAAGAGCTGGATTTATTGTCCCAAGATGCTCCATGGCCTGCCTGAACCCACAGGTAGCTCTGGGCTCTGCATCATCCTGCTGCAACACTCAGCAGGGAAAACCAGCACCCCCCAACCTTTTATTCTTTTATTTGGGCTCAGCTGACCCAAAAATTCAGAATTTGTACTAAACAGCCTGGGCTTTCCATAAGGCTTCTGGTTTTGAAGTGACATGTTTTAAAAAGGGTTTTTTTCCTTAGTTTATACAAATGTAAACAGAGCTGTAAATACATAAGCAGGATGACTGCTTACCTAAGGAATGGTGGATGATCCCAAAAGCCTGCTTGTCAAATACACCTCGTGCAAGTATTACGAGCTGTTTATTTTGGAAACGGAACAAAAGCATCCTGAGATAAAGCAGCGTTGCTGATGTGGAAAAACCAGAACATTCCACATCATTCACAGTCATCCTGCCAGTATAAAAAGTGAATCAGTTTCCATCCCTGTTCTTGAAAACGGGAATAGGTTTTTTTTTCATGTTTCAGCAGAGGAAGATTGGACTTAAAAAGACTTGAGGGAATGCTTCTGTGTGAGCAGACTGGGATAAATAGAGCTTCACCTCTTTTTCACGGGGCCAGACTGTCAGTTAAGGGCAATCAGATTTGTCAGCTCAATACAATCCCAACCACACCTACTACTGAGCAAGTGCCACCTGACAGCTCTGCAGCATCCACACGCCTGGAAAAGTGGGAAATGGGAGAGGATGCTCAGCAATTTGTGTTCACTCAGCACTCTCCACCCTCCGAGACGCGGGCTGGCCCCCACCGTGGCTGAACTCATCCTCCAAACCCCTACAGAAAGTGCCTCCAAATTATGGCTTGTGTTTTATGCCCCACCCATCAGCTACAGTCTGGATTTAAACATTATCATTACTTACAACGTGCAAGATGTGTTAAAGGGGAGGAGGCACACATGATGCCAGTTCTCCTGCTCTAAATTGTTTAAATAAGGGAGGAAAAGACAAGAAATTATATAGCGCAAAATGTGGTGTCTACATCAGAATTTGATACCTACTGCATGGGTTTGTAGTGCTGGGGAAAGGCAAAGATGCAGCATTTGTGGCCCTGTAAACTGGGCACCAAAAACTTTCTGGGATGTGGCCTCCAGTGAAATTTGGAATCCCTGTGTAGTTTCCAGCAGTGGTCAGGTCTCAGAGCTGTTCTCAAATCCCAGACTTGCTCAGAGTAAGCAACTGCTCACCAAAACTGGCTCCAGTATCCAGAGAAGGAGAGCTCAGGAAAAGCAGAATTCAATTTCCACCCCTTCAGATAAAGATTTGCTGCATTACAATAAGCACTTGTATTACATTAAGCCCAGTGTTCAAACATGACTAACACACCCATATCCCAAAGTGGACTGCTGATAATAAAATGTACAATAAATAACTTTAAGACTCAGCTATTGTAGTGGTGAATAATGTAACTATTCAGACAAAGAGCAGCAAAAATCAACATGGCTGGCTGATCAAATTTCCTAAAAAGCCCCAGAAAGAAATTATTTTATATTTTTCTCTATCCATATTAATATAGGAATGTGTACTTAGAGCCAAAATTCTTGTGGCTCTTTCCTCTCAACTATTCCTAAATAAGATAGAAACCCTTCTATTTCATTAGCTGTGTGCAGAGACAAGCAGAAGGAAGTTATGAAACAGGCTCAGATGTTGCCAGTCCTTCAAGTGTGTCTGAAGACAGCAACATTTCTGAGGCACTGAAGTGGCTCTTAAGCAGCTACACAAAAACACGTCTGGAATGTCAGGAAAGGATGCTCAAGTGCTGTCTTTCACTTCTTGCTTAGATGTTTTTTCTGAAACAGAGGGGCTTGGTGAGGATTTTTCACGCAGCTTGGTCTGTTAAGGTACCATTTATCTCTAAGAACCCATTTTTATTTCACATCCACCTTCTACTTGCACATGTAAAACCCTGAAATGTCGCTCAGCTGCCAAGTCAGAGCCTGACCTTTCACAAAATACTGCCTATAAATGTCATATAAACCATTATCATTATGAACCATCTCTGCTGGGCTTGATGGCTCTACCACCACACGATGACATTTTATCTGGCCCATGCTCCCCAGCTCTTCTGTGCACCTTCTATTAATGCAAACTTGTATTTCTGCCAGCAGTAAAAATAAAGGATCGAGGCAATTTCACATGAAATTTAATGATAGGAGCTACACAGATAGATAAAGAAACCTATGTAAGACAAACATAGTGCAAGAAAGGTCATAAAATGTCAAAGGAGACAGAATCTTTCAACTTTATAACTCTACAGTGCTTGGCAATGAAGAGAATGTTGAGAAAATCTTAACATTTTAGGTACATTTTAAGATACTGCACCTATTCTAGATATATTAAATATATTTGAAATATGCCCAAGACCACTGGGAGTGGTCCAACTCATAAATTAAGTGCACAAGGAAACCATGTTACATTGGACATGTCCTGTTAACCACAGGGGATTTGTCAGAATGAACAAGATTATTAACTTGGAGAGGGACTCAGCTCTTTTTCTGCAATACCTCATCATTTCCCCCTTTTTAAAGGCAAACTGGTGCAAAAAAAATAATTTTAAAAAATCAGATTTCCTGCAAAGACTTCATAATCCAGTGTGAAATGATGCCAACCTTTATGGACAAAAGGCAGGTAAAGATGAATTGTATTTGATTTTCTGTGGGACTGGAAACTTCACAGCACCAGGAAAAAATTCCACAATCTGAGTGAAACCTGCAGCAAACCCCTCATTTCTGCAGCCCTTTGAGAGCTGGCATTTTTGCCTGTGCTACATCCCAAACTGACATTTCCTCACTCTTCCTTTGACAGGGGAGCAAAGCTAAATGGGAGAGCCTTAATGGCTCAGCAGTGGTCCACCCCAGCAGTACCTCTGAGGATGGGAGACCTTACTAAATAAAAACGACCTTCCTTAGCTGAGACAGTGTAATTTCAGCCCTGGAACCCAAACCTCTCCTCAGTTACAAACCTCAGGCTTTGAAAAGAACATTAAAGGCTCATGTTGAGAGGCTGCTTTTCAGAATTTTCTTTTTTTTTTTTTTTTTTTTTTTTTCCAAGGGAGAATAGAAATATGTCTCCAGTAGGGAAAGCTCTGTTTGTGCCTTCTCCCATGGACAGAGGCAGCAGGGAGAGGGGAACTTCAATTCCCTGTGAGCACTCCAAGCTGTAATCTCAGTGCAAGGCTGCACTGGCCTTCAAAAGCTTTAATTAATAAATAAAGTATCTATTCCTACATAAATGGCTCAGCTGCCTCTCGGGCGGCGGCGGGAGCGGCTCATACTTATTTATTCCCGTTCTCCGCCTCTTCCCCCGGCCCGTCTCCGCGCTCCGGGTACTTTTTCTGGGCTTTTTTTTTTTTGGTTGTTGTTTTCTTCTTTTCTTCTGTTGTTCGCGGCGGAGCGGAAGGAGGATGGGGTTCGAGCTGGATCGCTTCAGCGGGGAGGTGGATCCCGACTTCAAGTGCAACCTGTGCAACAAGGTGCTGGAGGACCCGCTGACCACCCCGTGCGGACACGTCTTCTGCGCGGGCTGCGTGCTGCCCTGGGTGGTGCAGCAGGGCAGCTGCCCCGTCAACTGCCAGCGCATCTCCACCAAGGAGCTCAACCACGTCCTGCCCCTCAAGAGCCTCATCCTCAAGCTGGACATCAAGTGCGACAACCACGCGCGGGGCTGCGAGGCGGTGGTGCCGCTGCAGCACCTGGGCGAGCACGCCGAGACCTGCGACTTCTCCCCGGCCAAGTGCCGCAACCGCGGCTGCCGCCAGGTGCTCAACCTGCGCGACGTGGAAGCGCACATGCGGGAGCGCTGCGAGGCGCGGCCCGCGGGGCTGTGCGAGCAGGGCTGCGGGCTGGTGCTGACCCACGGCGAGCGCCGGGCCGGCGGCCACGGCTGCCTGCGGGCGCTGCGCGCACACGGGGCCGCGCTGCAGGCGCGGGCGGCCGCGCTGGAGAAGGCGCTGAAGAAGGAGGCGCTGCGCGCCGGCAAGCGGGAGCAGTCGCTGCTGTCGCGGCTGGCGGCGGCGCAGCTGGAGCTGCAGGTGACGGCGCTGCGCTACCAGAAGCGCTTCACGCAGTACAGCGCCCGCCTGGACGCGCTGGCCCGCGCCCGCGCAGCCTCCCCCGGCAAGGTAAGGAAGGGCCCCGCGCTGCCCGGGGTCCCTCGGGATGCTCCTTGTCCCGCGGGATGCGCCACGTCCTTCGGGATGCACCGCGTCCCTGGGGATGAGCCGTGTCCCTCGGGATGCTCCTTGTCCCTCGGGGTGCGCCTTGTCCCTCGGGATGCGCAATGTCCCTGGGAATGCGCCTTGTCCCATGCGTGACACCCAGGGAGTTCCTGTGTGCAGGGTTTCTCCTGGAGAGCCCATCCGGCTGCAAATCCTTTCAAATACCTGAGTTTTGGGGTTTAATGGCTGTAATATGCCGCTTTCTATAGGTACATCTTTAAGTGGTGCATCTATAGGTGCATCTTTAAGTGGTGCATCTATAGGTGCATCTTTCTATAGGTACATTTTTAAGTGTGACCGTCCTGGCTGGCTGGACTCCGTAAGGTAACTCGCGCAGAAAAGTAACAAGGTCGTGATGTTACTGTTTTCTCTTGGTTCTCTTCCCCGAAGAAAACTCTAAAAGTGGAATTTCCAGGCCTGGAAATGGTATTAAAGCAGCAGAAATTGACTCCCAGGAGTCACACAAAGTGGAGTGCATTGGAAGAAGCTGGTGTAACCCAATGCTTTCCAGAGCCTGAGCTCACCTGGCATCCCACAGTAGGGCTTCCTACAAAATGCAGCCTTTGGGATTAGCTGTGATGCGACCCGGACACCTCAGCAGCTATTTCAGGATCTGCAGCCATCATCCTTGTAACATCCAAATACAAGACATCTGCTGTGTACTTGTGTTTTTTTTTTTTTTTTCTCAGCGTCACACAGGGTTCTTTAATTAGGAAGGGAAAAATTAACTTGATTCCAACCCCTCAAAATTAGACCATTTATAAAATGACCAGAATCAAAAGCCAGAGCTACAACAATCCCCAAGTTTTAATTGGAATGAGGCTCCCCAGCGAGGGAAGCCCTGGAAGCCAATTATCTTTTAAATGAAGACATTCAGAGTCCTCCCAGTGACCTGGAATGTGCTACCACAGACACAGCAGTATTGAACTGGTCAAAACTGTCAAACATCTGTATTCACACCTCTGGTAATGCTGAGGCTCTAAAAGCTGTGTAAAGGAAATAAAACTTCATGTCAGAGGATCTTACTTATGTTAACTTTCTTAGGTATCCAGGACAGAACCCATCCTCTTTTCCTAACTCAAACCAGAAAATATTTCAATACTAAATGAACTGTTCTAACTTCGGGCAATACTGGGTGTGTGCTGGTCAAAATCTTAGTAATACCATTAAAATAAATTGGGGGTTCACAGTCATATAAAAGTTCAGGACAGTTCTGTCTCCCCCTTTCCCTGCAGCACTTTGCCAAGGCATTCTGGAGGCTTTCTGCTCCCACAGCCTGGCACACGGCTCCATCTCCACTGCTGATGACAGGAGAGCCCTTCACACTGTCCTGCTGTCAGAAGCCATCTCACCCAATCCCTGCCCCCTCATCTTTGATCTCCTTTATTCTCACACCACCCTTTTCTCGTGGCTAGTGCTGATGATGTGGGGCTTGCATCTCTTAGCTCCGTACAGTGTCGGGAGCTGCTGTAATCCTGAGAGCTTCTCCTTCTTAGCTGCAAATGTTCATGACACATATTTTCAGCTATACTTCCTATCAGATTTATGGGTACAGCTGGCCCAGACCCCTGTGCTGGGTGCAGCCCCGTTACAAAGGGCTGTTGTGCAGGTCTCTGGAGCAGCCACCAGTCTGGAGAAAGCTGGGAGGTGTCGTGTCACCACAGCCCTGGGCCAGCGGTCAGTCAGTTGCGTGTCTTTCTCAGCATTTTGGGCAGCTGGCCAACACTAACAGCTCTCTGCTGCCCAGCTCCCAGGCAAGCACAAATAGCAAACTTGCATCTTTGTGACACGGAGAGTTTAGTAAAAGACCTGTGGTAATCACCTAGTGCAGGGGATGCTTTCCCTCTTTGGGGCTGTGGCAAGCTTCCAAGTGTGGGGTTATTTTTTCAGAGACAGTAGCACAGCCTGTGCAGGAACACTCAGCAGGATGTATAAATTTTCTTAAGGGTTATGTCCCTGAACACAGGGATTAGAGTGTGAAATAACCAATTTGCTGTCATTATTTAAATAGTGAGCATTATTCATGTTTCATGCATTCTCAGATGGAGTAGTTTGGTCTATGTTAAGCACAAGTAGGCTGAACACCAACAATCCGGGTTCATAGCTTACAAGTGGTGATTACTTACTGTAGGATGTTCTGGCTCCTCAGTAGATGGAGAAAAGGGGTTTTCTTTCCTGCCTGATGGCTGCTTGTTGCTGCACATGTAGAACCAATCCAGAATAAATCAGATCACGTATCCTGTAGGCAAAACAGAAGAAATGCCCACATACAGTTGTGTTTAAATACTTAGTGAAAGGGGAAATACGATATTGAGTGACATTAGACCTTTCTTTAAAGACCCAAATTCGTGGTCTTTCGGCAGCTTTGGAGACCCAGGTGGGGATTCACCTTAGCATAGACCTTGTTGGTGATCCTGGATGAATCCCAGCTTTGCTGTGCTTTCATCTACCTTTTCTGAGGTGATTTCTATAACAACACCATAACCATATTGAGAGAAGACATAAATAAATATATTTTTATACACACACTCATCACACAAGCATCTCACAATTTTATAAGCCCCTTAAGCAGTCAATGTGCCTTAAGTGACCCCAGTTTTGTTACCCATGTGCATTATCACTGAGGGAACACTTTAATTTTACTGTGTACAGTTCCAAGGTTTATTCAGAGAATGACTGTTTATTCCTTGGTGGAAAGAGGAGAGGCTTATTGAGGATGAGCTTGAGGAGGGAGTGGGAGGGAAGGTGGAGTGTCTCCCTCAAAATTCGTATTTTCTTCAATCAGACATGTCAATCCTGAAATATCAAAGTCTAAACAATCAAGAAAAAAAACTTGTACAATTCAAACAAGGCTTAATCCTTGGTGAAACACAGCACTATGCACACCTCTTGATAAGCTGATCTGGTCAATCCCTTATTTACACAGCCAGCAAAGTCCTTTGGGAAGCAACAAGGGGAGAGGGAATCAGAAGCAGTTGACAGCCCAGGGTAGAAACTCTTCTGCTCTCCAGGCAACCAGAGACAGGAACTGACTTTAAATTATTCAGCCAGGCAAGAACCAGTTATGATCTGACATTCAGGACCTCTGTGGTGGTGGTGACACAGATTTGAATTCTGTAAGAGCCAGATGAAGTCCTTTAAAACAAGGTGATGTGTTTTTCTCAGCCTGTCCCCAAGCAGGGATGGCCAGGCTGGTCCTGGCAGCCCTTTCAGCAGCGAAGAAGGAGCTGAGGTGCCTCCTCTGGTGAAGACAGACCTTCCTAGCCACAGCACTACCAAAGACATTAGTCTTTGCTATCTAAAGGGAAAGGCAGTCTATTAGCTGCACATTACTCAGCTGGGAAGTGCAGTAATTTCAAGAATTATGTTTAAGAGTTCTGTTCAGCTGTGGGAATACAACATGCCAGGAACCATCAGGTCTGCTGCCGGAGCAGCTGCCGGGGCAGGGCTGGCCCCTGGCCACCACATTTCCACAGTTACCTCACTGTTTAATGACTGCTCTGCTGGAATGCCAGATCTTGGAGGGGGAGAGAAAGGCAGAGCCCTGGAAAAATCATTTGCATCGTGGCTTCCTTCTGGAGAGAAGGAGAAGGTTGTGGAAGGAGTCGTTAAGGGCTGAGTGTGCAGAAGTGGCCGAGTGTCAGAGCAAGGTGCTGCTGCCTCCCAGGGCTGGGCAGTTCTGCACCCACAGTGGGGCTGGAACGTGACTGCTGCCATGGGGAGCATGGAGACACTGCACAAAGCCACCAGAAAAACCTGGAAATGTCTTTAAAACCCTTGTAGGCAGAAGTACTTTTTCAGAAGTACCTACAGATTGCTGCATTAGTTGTTCCTCTTCCCTCACAACTCGACTAGTTCAATCCCACCTGCTTTAATACTTGTTCAGCCAGGTGTAAAAGTGTCAAATCAAAGCCACATAAGGAGGCTTTAATGAAAACAGGCAAGTCTAATTACTGAAAGTGTCTTGAGAGCAATGTTGTAATTGTTTTTTGATTGTTGTAATTGATTTGCCTTTTTAAGTAGGGATAATAGAAGGAAACAGTCATGCTAGCATGTGCTTGTCTTTCAAATCCAGAATCATCAGTGCTTGAAAGTGGTCTCACAGGACTGGGAATGTGTTCCTTGAAATCCTGTCTGAGGTCTGGGTCTGTAGACTCACAGGGAAATAGATTTTACTTCATCTTCCAGTTCTCTTCTGGGTAACTGGTTCTCACTGCTGCCAAGTGCAGGCAGATTCAAATAAAATCAGTCAGAGTTTGTTCATGTTCCTCTGTATCAGGTCCAAGTCTATTTATGACTGGATCATTAGGGAAGATAATGATCAGAAACTGACGTAGAAGTTGTAAAGCACATTTTCAGGTGGAGTTGTTGGTGCAGTTCCCCCGTGGAGGAGCTGGGAGTGTGCGGTCAGTGGAGCTCTGCCAGTTCACACTGGCAGGGAATTGGGCTTCCTTATCATCCCCAAATCTCTGGGAGTAATTCAGTAATCCAGGATTACTTTGACATTTTTTATGACTTTAATAGACATTAATATTTGATTGACAACTTCAAATTGACATGTTAGAAGAAAAATGCAGAAACTAAAACCATCTGCATTGAATTACAATGTAACTGTTGCAATTTTTGTCATTAATTGGTTATGAAAACCAGACTTTTAAGATAACTTCCTCAAACTTTTTTTGTGTTCATAACTTTTTCACCCCTTGGATAAAACCAAGAAGATGGTTTTGGAGGTATATTCATCTGTATCTCTAGATGCACATACTGATCTATTCTGAACATTCTCTAAATGTTGTTCTTCAGAGGGCTTTTTGTAGTGCTCTGCTGTAAATAACAACACTAGATTGAGACTGAAGGGAGAACATTGTGGACATTTAGTTGTCTTTAACAGTTCATGCACTTTGTTTTGTCTTCATAAAAGTTAGTAGGCCTAAGTAGCATCCCTGTGTCATAAAGGATATTTTGTAGGAGTTTTTAGTCAGGAACAAGCTGGGGTGAGAGACCAGGATAACAGAGCCTGTTCACACAGCTCCCAAATATTACATGTACTTCCAGTATATCGTTGTTGTATGCTGTGTGTCCAGAAAACTATTCACAGTAGAATTCCATATTTTAGGGGATTAACATAATGATTTTCAGTGATGGGAGATTTCTGTTTTGCTGGTCTTGAAATGCTAGAGAAAAAAAAAATATGCACAGCAGGTGCTGTGAATAGCAATTGCCATTCTGGGCCTGTGGCAAAATTTGTCACAGCTTTGTTTAATGCTGTTTTCTAAAACTCAGCTGAGAATTTTGTGTTTGATACTGTTTAAAAGAGTGTAACTTAAAACAATGTCACATAGTCAGCAGGAGAGAGAAGCAATGCAAGGATCCAGTCCTAAGGTTCAGTCACCCCCAAGCACTGGAAAAGTCAAAGAGTTTGACTACTGCAAATGTGGAGTATTTTGCATAACACATCACATATGACTGGGTCAAGTAGTTGCAGGAACCAGCATTGCATATAAACCCCTTCTGTTGCTGTTAAGTGTCTCAGTGTAGATCTCAATAAAAAAGACACATAAATCTTAGGGGAGGTTCTGCTGCTGGAGCTCAGTGGGGTGGCTGGAGCAGCCACTGGGAGCTGCAAAGTTATTCCAAACATTTCTCTCTAAACTACAAGGGGATTTTAACAAAAATGAGAAACCAGCCCAACAGAAAACCTGGGTAGAAGTATTACCTGTCCTCTTTTACCCCCCCACCCCAGACACAATGTTTTGAATGTGTTTGTCTGTTCTTTGTAGGGTGAAGAAACTAAAGCACTGACTCTGGTCCTTCATCGGGACTCTGGATCTCTTGGATTTAATATTATTGGTGGCCGGCCATGCGTGGTATGTTAATTGTTAAAATATGTTTGCCCTTTCCAGTTGGGAAAAGCATGTAGGTCAACACTTAGAGGAAAAATGTTGCTGACAAGCGTTTGGTCCTCTTGGGATTCTTTCAGAGCAGTTCTTCCATTGAGATTGTGTGGATGTCTATTAACCACGCTGCCTTTTCTCTCGCTGCCTGTTTATTCTTGCATATCATCACAGCCAGCACCACTAATCCTAGTGCAGTGCCACTCCCAAAATGATAAAACCCACGGTGTCTCTCTCTCAGACCCTACCGCTGTGAACTTCATGGGTTGAGAGACACAACTTTAGCCCCTTTCATTAAAAAAAAAAAAAAAATTATTTACTCTCCTTTCCAGCAGAGATCCAGCAGCTCTCTGTGCAGGTGAAGGGGTGGAACTTCAACAGCTTGGTTTTGAGTTCTGTGAATTTAGCAGATGTTTCCTGCACCACACACTCACTAATGTATTTTTTGGGATGCTTGTTGGCTGGAGCTGCTGCATATGACTTTAATTACATCAAGGAGTGGATTATACCTTGTCCTAGTAATTTAGAAAGTATTCCGAACTACTTCTTGGCTGCTCAGAAATCTGACATTAATCACAGTTTATTCCTAGTGAATTCACTTGAAAGTTATTCTTTCTTTAGAGCTTTTCAACTTTCTGAGACATTGTTCTGCACTGGTAGAAGCACAATACCCAGGAATATGAAAATACCTTGTTAAGTGTAAGGTGTTTTCATGGGTTTATTTTCAAGTCTCCAGAGGAAAAGCTGTGCAACTAAAAATGAAAACTGCACTGTTGTCTTATGTTTGATGTGCAAGCAGGCTGTGTCTCACTGGATTTTGCTGTGAGAATAATTTTAATGACAATTACTCCTGAGCTGGCCTAAGTCAGAGGAAAATGATTATCAAGCAACTAATTTACCTAATGGAAGCCCATCCCTGGTTGCTTAATCTTTCAAAATAGGAGTATCAGGTGTTCTCATTAGCACAAAGTAATTCCATATTAAGACATCAGTAAGAATATTTCTCTCAAATTACGTGCACTGTTGTGACATGGACAAGCTTCAGCTGAGGGCAGACAAGAGGGACAGTGATGTGTTTCCCTTTTCATCCTTGAAGGACAATCAGGATGGCTCATCCAGCGAAGGAATTTTTGTATCCAAAATAGTTGACACTGGGCCTGCTGCTAAGGAAGGAGGGCTGCAAATCCACGACAGGATTATTGAGGTAAGAGAATACACTGCCTTTTAACAGTGCAAGCTCCAGCTCAGGTCCTCGTGTGGCAGGTTTGCTGTGGGTTTGGGAGAGTGGACCGTGGTAAACACTGTCTAGAACATCTGTCTGTGAAAATATTCTGGGCTTGATTCAGTGCTGACCTCCAGGGCTTTAGGTATAGTCCTTCCCTAAATATAGAAACCAGATTATGGATGGTATGTGCATGTCCTGACTTTCTGAGGAGCTCGCATCTCTCTGGTATGCCATAGATAGTTCTTTTTTAAGCTGTTGGAAACTTGGAAGTTATTTAGTTAAAACCATATGTGAAATATCTGTGGTGTAAAGCATGATGTTATTTTTCTTGGTATTTAAGTTTTGAACAGTCAGGGAAAATTCCGCTCTGCGATTTCTCTATGGTTTATCATAAACCTAAGTAACTCCTTTAATGTTGTTTCTGAGTTCTTACACTACTTAGATTGCAGTCTGAATTTCTCCTCATTTTGCCAAAGTCTTGACCTCAATAAAAAGCTCTTCCTGTGAAGGAGATGGTTGCATGAAACTTTTCTCTAAATTTGCAGCAAGCAAATTTCTTTTTTGGGGGGGAGAGAGAGAGCAAGAAAAAGTTTCATTTTCATGAAACACAATGCAGCTGACGGTGAGTCAGTTCCCATTGTTTGGCATTTTGGAGTTAAGAAAAAGTCTTCCTCACTGTCTTATTTTTGTAGGCTGCAGAAACTTTGAGAGTCTATTGTTCAAAAAGATAAGTGTGGTGTTTGTTGCCAAGGATATCATGGAACAGCCAGTTTGTCTAAGTAATGGAATTCCATTGCTCTTATGTTTTGCAAATGAGCAATAAACAGCTGTTAAGGATTTTCTGTTGGCAGGGGACAAAGTGTATTTGCTTATTCTGTACTGTTATGGCAAATTGTATTCACAATCTAGTAAGGGTATAAAATATTAATTAAGTTTCTTCATATGGGAAAGAATGGAGCCACAGTAGCAGAACTATAAAAAGATAAGAAGCTGAGCTGTGAAATGATCCAGAGTTGCTCAAACGCTGTGTGTGATGTAACATAATTGCGAAAAGGTCTGGACAGTTTTGTGAGAACTCTGTGATTTTGTTTGAGCTGAAGGTTTCCCATAAGCCTGAATTTCCCCACAGCCTCCTTGGAAAGCTGACATCCGTTTCTGAAGTAGTGCACAGTCACATAAACCAAACAACTGTATGAAAACCAAAACTCTGGGAGATCAAATGACCCAAGGTTGGGAAATGTGCTGGTCCTGGTTCAGGCTCCGTGGGCTGTGGAAGTGACCCTGGCTCACAGTGCGGGGACAAGGGCAGCCAGCCTCCGTGGGCTCTGCACCATCTGCTGCCTTGCAAGGGACCTCCTTCCTTCTGCTTTTATTTTTTGCTCCTTCCTTACTGCTCCCCAAGCCTGGTGTTGGTGCAGGCTGAGGAAGGAGTCCCGCTGTGTGTCAGAGGAGCTGAGAGGGACACGAGGGGACAGGCTGGGTGAGCTTTCCTGCCCTGTCCCCTCCCTGAGCAGAGCCATGCCTGTGCCAGCAGTGTTTGTGCAGAGCCTTGTGCATGGTTCAAGCTGCATTTTCAGACAAGAGAAAAGCTCAGAACAAAGACATGAGAGGGATTTGTTGGATTAATAACACGCCAAGGGTAGCAGGAACCCATGTGTTGACATGGGGCTGACATGTGTTGACAGCTCTTGTTGTGCTGACCACAAACTCATTGTCATATTCACTCTTCTCACCTCTAAATATACACAAAATGCTGATGAAAATGGAGCACATTGTTTCCCAAGGGTTGGCTTTGGGTGCCTCCAGACCAGCATCTCACTCTGGATCAGGAGTGTCCTGTGGAAGCAAGCCCTGAGTGGCGCCCAGCTAATGTGGTTTGATTCCCATGGTGGAGCAGTCTCCAAGAGTGCTAATGGAATGCTTTTCTAGATAAATTAATTTGTTTCATGCAGCCCAGCCACTACAGACATCCAGTTCACAGCACTAGACTGGAGTGCTCGAAAAGAGAGCCCTTTAAAATACAGATACTGTGGACACCAGCTCCTGAGAGCAGCTGTTTCATCCTGTGTTCTCTGCAGTTTATATTTAGCTCATTTTATCTAACCTTGCTCTGGATAAGGAAAAAGGGGATACCTCCTGCACCAAGGCATCTAAGTGAGCTTTATCATCCTGATGTCTAATTATCTTAGATAATTGAAATACCTGTCAGCAATCTAGGTGAGAATTAGTGATGGCAACTGGTGGTGTCCTTCTAGAGGCAAGTTTTTTTATAACCTTCACACTGTCAAAGTTTTGATTTGGGAGTTTGACTCAAAAATTATTTACAGATGTAGCTGTAACTAGGAGGACACAGCTGGAGGACTTGGCACAGAGCAGAGCATCCTAGCAGGTCACATTTGCTTTCAAAGGCATAAAAATGGTGAGGAAAGATGGCAACTTACTTCCCTAGAACTGGATGTAGCTATCTAGAGCTTCTTGTCCATTCAATAATAAGGTTTTATGGATCATCAGCATGATTCTAAATAGACTCTTCCACAAAGAATCCTTATTCCAGTATAAGATGCTGAGCATAACATATCCCTAATTCAATCCAGCATCCATCACTGAGAATTTACAATGAAGTAAAGCACAGATCATTTGATTTCATTTTGGAAAATGTTTCTTTGCTGCAGATCTTCTGGTGGATGTGTTTTGGAGCACATATAAAATAAGAGCGTCACTTCTCATTTTCAGAGCTGCCACAACATTTCTAATTACTGAGCAGGGATTAGGCAGAGTGAAATACAGACACAGCAGGGTACTGTTCAGGGCTGATAGCAGAAGCATTTTTTTATTGCTGTTTGCTTGCAAATTCTATCCCCTGACAATTTGATCCAGAGATAACCTTGGAATTATGTCAGAGATAATTTTTAAACATTTTTCCTTGCGTAATTTAGATTTCCTGTTCTGCATTTTTCAGAAGGTTAAATGCAAAGTTAACCAGGTTTAAGAATTGACTTGAATTTTCTTTAAAAGCAATTTTTTGGCCCATTTCATATCACTGAAGTAAGTAATGGCACTGTGAGGTCTGTGTTGCTACTACTAAATGACAAAAACCAAGATGAATGTCGCATGGTCTGTACTACTCAGTCATCAGAGCAGCATGTAGCAAATACAGAGAAATAGCCTTTTTCTTGTATTTTCTTTTACAGAATCTGTTGAATAATGATATTTAGTGCTTACACATGATCATATGAAGATCATATTGTGGCTATTAACTGCTTAATAATTTTAATAATTTCCCCTCACTGCTTAATAATACCCTTACTCTGTAAATGGGTGATCTGAGGCACAGAGGGAAAGAAGTTCTGGAAGCTCCTGCCAGATTAGGGTTACAGATTTGGATTTTGGTGGTTTTGTAACTTCTCTGTGTAAACCAAAGCTTCTTCTTACCTGTATCTATTCTCATATTTTTCACAATGAGTTTAGGAGTGAGGAAGTCACAATTCTGGGAGATTTCCTCTGCTTTGACTACACATTTTTCATGCAGTTCTGTACTTGTACACTCAAAGCCAGCAGCTGATTTCAACTGGTGATTTACTGAGGTATTGTTAAGATGTTCCATAGCAAATTGCCACGTTAAAAACATGCTGAAAGTATCGATTTTTTCTGCAAAGGAATTACTGTTCTCATATATTTAATTTTTTTCAGGGTAACAAAATGGTCCTAATTTCCTCTCTCAACAGAAGTTGGTTCAGGTCCCAGCCCTGAATGCCTCTATGCAGCTGCTTGGCATTTCTTAAGACAAAAATCAGATTTTCAGAGTTATTATTTTTAAGCACATCAGCCCTGAAAGAGTATAAATTAAATCTGGCATTCTCTTCTCACTAACTGGTAAACTTGTTTCTTTAGTCCTGGGAAGAAGGAGGCTTTTGAAAAGGCTGACTGCTCGCCACCTTAAAAAGTTTGCAGCACAATTAGGGTACTGTTGAGGTAGTCTAAACTGTCACAGCTTTGCTGAAACCTGGAGGATTTATGCCATCTGGGACTGGCCCGGTGTTTCATGCTGCTCACAGGAAGGATCATTAGTTTAGGAGTTGAGAACACGTCTTAGTTCATTTGATTGATTTTCCCCAAAGCACACTCATGTGCTACAAATTACGGGCTGCTTTTCCAGGACGTGCATTTCTTCACAGATTACACACGAGAACAATGAAACTTTTTAGCAAATCTCGTGGATGTGCAAACAAAATTTGCCGTTTGCTGCGGGCTCCCTGTTCCCCCCGTAGCAAGTGTGGTGTTTTGGCAGAGCCACTTTCTGCTCGCAGGAGGGGGTTAGGTGGATTTCAGGGAGATTAATTTGGTAGCTGTGTTCACAGCACAGCCCCTGAAAAGTCACATCAGCACAGAGAAATCCCCCAGCCACAGAGGAATGGCAGGAAAGGACACTCTGGCAGGAGCATGGTGAACCTTTCCCTGCCAGTGACACAAAGTGAAGCAAGGATGGCTGTAAAACTGAGTGAATGAATAAAAGAAGAAGCATTCCTTGTGGTCTGCTGGTGCGTGATGGTCTGGTTTTTCCAGCAGACTGAGCCTGTGGCTGAAAGGGCTCAGTGTACTGCTGGTCTGGCTGCGCTGTCAGTGCACGCTGCTGCTGCCCTGCTCACCTATCACCACGCACAGGCAGCTTCCACAAATAATCACTCAATAAAATTACTGTCTGAACGCCACCTTCAGCTCCTGATTTGCTGGTGAGCACTTTTTAAAACAATGCCAGCTTTAGCAGGATAATCCTAAGCCTGCAGCTCCTTGCGGGGCGCTCGGTGCCAGCCGAACTCTGACAAGGATACGGATTAAACAGAATTGTCCTGAATGGAAAACTCAGCCCTGCCAACAAGATTTACTGTGCAGCTCCATACACTCAGGAATTAATTTTCTAGAAGAAAACATTTTCAGACAGTGACTTAAAATTGGCTGTTGCAGTTCCTGCCAGGACACGCAAGCACACGAGAGCGTTTGTGGGGAAGGAGCGCGGCGGGGCAGCCGCTGCAGCTACAGCAGAGTCAGCTCTTTTTGGAGTTTATGCTCCCAGAAAACTTTCCAAGGCCTTTGTCCATATCTGTTAATGGTGTCTCACAAAGCAGTGTCGTGCCTGTGCTAAAACGTAGATCCCACAGCTCGGGAGAAAGGGAGTAATAATAACAACCCAGAGAGGAAAATGTAAATGAAAACAGGCGGCCTTGGTTATCGCTGCATTTTTTCCTCTCATAAATTTATTTCCCTGATTTCATACCAGCGCTACAGGCTGAGCTGTGGCTCAGGAAGGTGGGGAAAGCAGGGGCATGAGCCAGAGAACCAACCAAAGAGGTGCAACAGGATTTCTACACTAAATACTGTAATATTGTTCTTCCCACAAACAAAACCATAAAAAATTGGATGGAAGGCAAATATAAGTGCTGCAAATAAAAATGTTGTTTCAGATATTGTGGACCAACACTCTCTGACTCTGCAGGCTGCAGAGCTCAGGTTATAAGCAAATTCCATGCTGCAACTTTTGAAAAGGTCCTGTGTGGGTTCCCTTCAAATTTCCACACCATGCTATTCTTTCTTCTTTTTAATAGAAGTCCACATCATGCTGACCCTAAGTGTAATGTGGGCATTTTGAATCTGTGGAAGCTTAGCATATTGGTCTCAAGGGCGTGTTGAATGAATAAGAGGTAATTAAGTTATCAAAAAAAGCTCTCTTAAACTCAGGAATCGATCCCTTATGTGTAACACATCTTAAATTAATGGGATTATGGTTTGGAGTCCTTTCTTCCCTGCACTTCGCTCCACTTTTGCTTTCCTTGCTCACACAGTCTGCTTGAAAGCAATCATTTCAGTCTTTAGCCAGCATGAAATCTCCCCCATAAAACCATCAGTGCTCTCAAGATGGGGACCATGACAACTGTGCACAAATCAGGAAAAGAATTGCCACTGCTGGAATTGGGAGGAATGCCAAATTTTTTCTGGGATGGAGCATCCACAGTGCTTGCAGAGAAGTTAAATAATGTTGCTCATGTTTGTGTTGGAATTGCAGTTAAACAGGAAATTGCTCTTGAGAAAAAGAAGAATCAATTAGGAGGAATTTGCTTTCCAGGTTGGATCCTCTCGCCTCCAACTTTGCATTACTGTAAGGCTGGAAAAATTGGGAGAAAAGTCCTACTGATACAGTGCTTTAAAACACAGGGAAAGTCACAGATTATTTAGCAATAATCTTTCTCTTTGTCGTCGTTTCTCTTTGGTTGTGGTCAATTTGTTTGGGACCACAAGGAGCAAGATTGGGGAGGAAATGCAAACTGCTTTGGTGATTTCCAGTCAAATCTCGGATGAAGTCAGGGACTCACTCCACTGCCTCCTGTCGTGGTGATCCCAGAGCTCCTGAATTCCCTCATCCATCCTCCCTCAGCTGTGTTTGCCATTTTCTGTATCGTTTCTCTTTGGTTGTGCTCAATTTGTTTGGGACTACAAGGAGCAAGATTGGGGAGGAAATGCAAACTGCTTTGGTGATTTCCAGTCAAATCTCGGATGAAGTCAGGGACTCACTCCACTGCCTCCTGTCGTGGTGACTCCTGTGGTGGTGAATTCCCTCATCCATCCTCCCTCAGCTGTGTTTGCCATTTTCTGCTAAACCAATCCTTGCTGATTGCCTGGATAATCCAGCTCCTGGTGGGTGCCTGCCTGCCTGCCCTAGGAGAGGCAGGGAGAGGTTGTTCCAACCTGCTGTGGCACCTGGTGGCTGCACACACAGTCCAGGTGCTGCAGGTCAGCCCTGGCTTGGGACCTGGGACAGTTTGTGATGAATTCAAAGTACAAACCCCCTATCAATCTAGAATTTGGGGTTAGGAATTATTACTCTGTCAAAGAAGTGAAAAAGTAGCTGGTTGATCCTCTGTAGCTCATCAGAGAGAAACGTGACAGACTCCAACAAATGTTGGGCCATTTTAAAGAACGGGGGATTATTTCCCATATAACAATGGGACAATCTAATCTTTTCATTTGTGGTGTAATTCCTTGCATTTTAAATAATCTCGTCAGTTTTTCACATTTCAAGCCAAACCATTATGATTAACTGTTAGCTTTTATTTTTAGATTTTTGAACGCACAGAGTCTTTTCAGAGAAAACACACAGAATGTCCTATCAACTATTTTCACACATTTGGTATCATAATTGGGCAATCAGGCACAATCATCCTTAATTTAGTACATATGTGGCACATTACTATGCCAATTGGGTTAAAGATATGCATGAAGTGCAAATTAACTGACAAAAGGAGCAAGCTCAGACCAGCTCTATCAAAAGGCACTTGAGTCCCATTTGCATAACTCTTCATTTGGAATTAAAAATGGAATTTGTTCAGCAAACGTGAAAAATGCCAAGTGTGGGAGAATGACCCAGTCTGCCTGGGGATCCCAAATCCTGATCCTGCAGCTCAGCTCTGGTTAATTTGGGTGGAGGGAGTTTTCTTCAGAACAAGAGCGTGCTGCTGTTCTGGTCAGAAGTACAAAGTCTCTCCTGCCCAGTGGTCGTTGTAGTTTTAATGACAAATAAGGGGTTTAATAGTAAACAAAATCGATTCCAGTACTGGTGTGGGGGTTTTTGTTTGTTTTATCAAAGTTGCCAAATGTGGGGGTATGGTAGGAAAAGAAACACTCCAGACAGGAAACCTGGAAAAGGAGAGTGCTCAATAGAAGTTTATCAAATGTACTCTAGCAAACTGTATGACAATTATGGCTTTAGATTCATGCTCTCCTTCATACTTTTTCCTTTGCTTAATTAATTAATTCTTTACACTATGAAAAAACTATCCACAATTAACTGCAGTTTTGGGCTTGAGACACTGAGGTGACAACTTATCAACAGTGGGAATTTAGTTCCAACATTGCTGACTGCTGCTTCACTTTCTGCATGTTTTGATAAATTTCAAAACAATGTAACCTGACTACTTTATGTTCCACTGCAAAGTGCAACTACAGGACTTGTAAAGTTTTTAGGCTCTCATAAATACAAATGGGACTGGGCTGACAATAATAGCAGTTGAAAAATTTTGCTTCACCACTGAGGCTTTTAAATGAAAGCAGTATTTTCCTTTTAAGACTTTTATTATACATTTTTAGTATCCAAAGCAAATTTGTGTTGTGTTAGCTTTCATATAAAGGTGTGCCATCTTTAAAGAAGCTTCTGTCTGTAAAGTCTTATATCTTTAAAGGAAATTTACTTCTGAAAGGGGAATTTGGGTTTTAAAGGCTGTGTGGGAGAATATTCCATCCAGAAAGGAAATTTGAGTCTTTGGGATGCAGGAGGGCTGTGTGGGCTGAGCAGTAAATGGTGGAGACACATCCCATCCCTGGGATCATCCTTTTTGTGAGGGACCAGGGCATTCCTAGTCCCTAAGAGTGCAAATGGTCAATTATCTTATCTCCAGCTTAAATTATGCATTAAATGTGCATTAAATGTGTGAAGCAGGTGGAAAAAGAGGCAGAGTTTGGAAAACAGTATGTTTTGTTAGTGCAATCCCCTTTTCTATAGTCTAATTAATTCTGGTGTTAAAATACTCTTTTAAAAAATCACTACTTTCTAGATCCCTTATTGTAGGACTGGACCTGTGGATCTCAAGAAAAGCATTCCTGTTCCCACTGGCACAGTTATCATCCACAGCCCCAGAGGAGTATCCACATTAATTATCTGCTCCATTTAGCAGCAGTACAAAATTAATCCTGTTTGGGCAGAGATTAGATGCCATATGAAGAGCTGTGTCTGGTCTCTCCAGTGTGGTGAATTTTATCTTGTAGTGTTTGCATTTAATCTTTATTATTTTTTGCCATCATCCACATGGCTTTGAAGGGCACAAAAGTGCAAAGCTGAAAGCAAGGAACAGGTTTGGGGAGGGAGCCTGGCTCAGGATCCAGTTTAACTCCTGCACAGATTTTCAAAGACCTGGAATTAAGGATTTTTCAGTCCTGAAAAATGCTACAAAGCTGTTGGGAGGAATCCCATCTCCAGTTTTATCAAATAGAGTAAAATCACTGGGTGTTTCCAAGGATCGTGGCATGGCTGGGGTTGGAGAGCAGCTAATCCAGCCCTTGCTCCCAGCAGGGACAGCCAGAGCCTGGACCCAGGGCCAGAGTCTGCCTGGGAGAATGAAAGCTCACACACATTCTGCACCTGAATAGTCCTTTGGGCTGAGCAGGAATTTCAGCTGAAAACTGGTAAAGATTGTACATCTGCTTGATTGATTGGATGAATATGAGAAAGAAACCAGCAACAGGAAGGGAGAGTGAAAATGTTTCCTGAACTATTTGAAGGTGGAAGGAGAAAAAAAAAAAAAACTCAGAACTTTTTTAGTGCTATTTTTTTTTTCCTTCTCTCAGTTCTGCAGGCCTCCCAGCCCAGGAAGATTTAGTTTACTTCTTAAAAGGTCTTGCTTATAAAGCAGACCTTTTTCTGGCTCTGGCCAGCTCTAATAAAAATTAGCAGTAACTTTAGCAGCTGCCATACCACATGACTGCTTGGAATTGCATAACTTCTTTTTCCTCCTAAAGAAACACACAAAGATCATCTGATCTCCACCCCTGCAGCCTTCTCCAAAGTGTTTTTCTCTAACTTGATTCCTAAACAGAAATCTTTGTCTCCTTTCTTTTAACAAGCCTCTCTTCTCAAGCCCAAAATCTGACAGCAAGTGGTGAGGGGCTCTGGGCAGAGCTTTCATCAGTTAAGTGAATAAGGTGATTATTTGTATTTTTGCTACTTCAAGCTCTATTGCTGTTCATAAGTAAGAAGCCATGCCATAGGGGGGAAAAAAAAAAAATTGTGGCTGAAATCATGGGGATTTAGGGCCTGTATTTCTGGGAGCATGGGTTTGGATGGAGGAACATTGTGGTTTGCCAAGGACGAGGTCATGGTGGGAAGGACAAGGCTTCTG
Source organism: Pyrgilauda ruficollis (assembly GCF_017590135.1). Taxonomy (NCBI): domain Eukaryota; kingdom Metazoa; phylum Chordata; class Aves; order Passeriformes; family Passeridae; genus Pyrgilauda; species Pyrgilauda ruficollis. Next base: position 3,200,436 of record NW_024508101.1, read on the forward strand.
TGGCCACTCTGGATGTAAACTGGACACGGACTCTTGGCTCAGACCAGGTCCTGTTTGGAAATCCCCAAGTACCCAACCTGATCTGCTGACAGAGGAGATGGAAATTGGAAATTGTCAGCCTCTTCTAGATGTGTGACATAAGGAGATGAAATTGCTTTCTGCCTAATTGCAAAAAAAATCCCCAAGTTGATAATCTTCATCAAAATCTCAGAACAAATCACCCCTTTTCTGTACAGCACTTTTTTCCCAAGCAACTTTTGTGCAAAGAAAAAAAATATTTGTTTTGTCAGGATACTCCACTGACTGCATATTTATTTATCTCTCCCTTTTAGCTCATTCAGAATTCATTCCTATTTTGTAAGTCTTAAAGAAATCTCCTGTCTGTAGTTACAAGGAAGGCTTAAATGATTGAATGAAAAAAACCCCATGTGTGTCAGACTCTTTAAAGCTTACTTCATCCTAAATCCAAACAAACAAAGCCAGGTGATGATAATATCATGGAATATGAGATGTTGCTGAAAAACCAAGCCTGCTGGCACCCAGGGAAGCTCTGGAAGCTGCACCTCTTGGAGCTTGTCACTGCCTTGCACCCAGTTGTGTTCCCATAACTGAGCTGAGCCACTTCTCTTAACCACAATAAAATAGAATAAAATGTGAATTTATGTCATTCTCACTTTTGTATTTTCTCTGTTAGTGGTATTTCCCCTTTCCTGCTAGCTTCTCAAGAGCGCTAACTCTCATTTTGGAGTGCAGGTCTGGCCCCTTGGGTGCTGGGGATGAACAGATGCACTGAGCTGTGTTAGCTGCACTCACAGCTCAGTGTCCTGCTAGCAACTCTTGTTTTAATTTCAATGATTCCCTGTGATTCCTTCCTGTGTTTGCAGGACCCAGTGCCTACTGAGCCACTTATTTTAAATCCAACTTTTCATTGTTTTCCCTTCATTTTGGCCTCCTCCTTTCCCCTGAAAACCTTTGTAGGCAAAGTTTCCTCTGCAGCAGGGGAATTGTTCACCATTTCTATTACAAACCTTTCTCTAGCAATGAGGACCTTCTCCTTCACTTTTAGCCAGTTTTATGTCCTGCTGCTAATTAAAATATTATCTGTCTTTCTCTGCTTCTAAGTTGACCCAAAAGCAAGTTTTTTGCCCCATTTTTGGCATTTGCTGACTTGCTGAGCAGCTGATGTTAAAGTGAGTCACAAACCAAGGGTGGCAGAGAGAGCAGTACAGGATATTTCAGCCTCTAGCACATCTTTAGAGTCCACTGGAGGCCACTTTCCCTGCTCTGACACTGCAGTCCAGTTCCTTTTCCCAGCCTGCCTTCCCCAGACCCTGCTGTGGTTCTTTGTTAGACACCCAAACTCATTAGGTTAATGAGAAACACTTTAGTGACTCAGTACCTCAGTGGCTTTTTTAGTGACTTCGGTATCTCAGGCAGAAATAGGAGCTGGGATGCTGAGAAGATGCTGTGAAGTTTCTTTTGGGATGAAATTAATTTTGTGCATAATCTAAGAGAAAAGCCCTCCAGACTGGAGTGACACTCAGTCATTTAAACTTTCTGCTTGCTTTGAATGCTGTGTTACAAGTTGAACAAATTCACAGCACAAAGGAATCAGAACTAAGATTATACACTTGTCACTAACTCTGTCCCTTTTGTCCCAAATAACTAAAAATAACTTGTTTTCCTTTTGTTTATCCCCTTGCCTGAGGTGTTCTTCAGAATGAGCAAGATGCAGAGACTGGTGCTTAGCTCTTGTTTGTGTCTGATTGCAAGGACTGAATTCCTCTCCTTTAGAAAATCTTTGGAGAAAAACTAAGCCCAAAAGCTTTTAGCTGCTTAGGAAATGTTTTCCTGCCATTTCAGGAAAAAAAATGCAATTATCATGGCTGCTTCAAGGGAGTTGTCACTGAAGCGATAAACCATGGTAGAATTTACTTATCCTTGCAGGAAAATGCAAATTAAGGCTATAAATGGAGGTCTTGGGAAAGGTCCTGGCTGCTTTTTGCCACCAGCCTCATAATCACCCCCAGTCATTCATATTCTGAGGCAGTCAGGTGATGTGCATCGTCTTCTGCAGGGCAAAAAGGACTGGGGAGTTAAGTGTGGAAGTGAAACCTGCTGAAAGAATAAATGCCTTTGTTTGTATCAATCCTTCACGTGTTAATCACTTGTTAACTGCAAACCACAACATTTCGAGCAGCGCGAGGCCTTTCTCCAAGGAAATTGAGCTGGGTGGCCTGGGATTATAGGATGGTATTTTAAAAGTTGATAAAAAGTGAAAGACAAACGCTGCCCTGAAGTACTGAGCACAATGTGAATAATTTTATATCTGTCTAGCTGAAGTCAGCAGTGAAGATTTCATAAGGGAGTTTTTGGGAACTGATGGCCACATTCATAAAGTCTGTTCTAAGCTGGGGATAAAAAGTAAATTTACAGCTATTTATTGGAACTGTTACTGGAGGTTCTGTGCAAGCCTATAGGATCTGTAGGTGAGCAGACACCCCTGGGATAAAGCTGCCCCATAAATTGTCTATCACAGTGGAGAAACTTATGTTTTATATGTTCAGGCTAAGGGGGGATTTGTTTTACTACACCCAAAGTTGCTACTTCTTTGCCTAAATTAAAGTATATGCATTAGATAAACAACAACTGGGGTCTTAGGCACTGCTCAGTGTCAGAGTCCATAAACATGGGAAAACAATCTACAAGTGACAAATTCCCTGATCTATAACAGGCACAAATGTATTTTCCATCTATTCTGAATACTTAAAACATTAACTCATCTTTGGAGAATCCAAATTGTGGTATTTGACACTTGAGAAGGATTTTATGGAAAACAATGTCGGATTTTCAGTGCAGTCTCCCACTTTGTAACAACGCAGTTATTGTAAACAGCTCCATTTCTGCTTCCTTCAGTTCCTAATATCCACATTTGCAACTGCTTTTATCCTCCCAATAAACCAGATTTTTGACAGGAGAAAGTGAACCACAATGTATCATGTTGCTGCCTAAGTACTACATATTTCCTTTTTAAGCAAATGAAATGCAACATCATATTAATGTCTGAAAATGAAAAACATTGAGTTGGTTTATTTTTTCCTTTTCAGAATATTCCTTTTATTTTGTTACAGTGCAGTAGTTTTCTAGTCCTGATTTTAAATTTTGATTTCTGTCATTAACTGCAGGGTAGATACAGGCTTGGAACCTGGAGTAATGACTTTGCAACACACTGACTTCTACCACTCTTAGTGATCTAGAGAGACATCAGGCTTGTGTTATTGTCAGTCATCCAAATTATTTAAAATTGCTTTTCTCTGAATGTAAATTTTTTGTGCATGTCACGATCTAACTGGATTTATTCTATTCAAGTTTATAGTTCAGCTCCACAGTTAAAAGTTTTCTTTTGCTTGGATGTACAAATTCAACAAATTCTAGATCAAGGTCAGTTCTAAAGCTCCAGTTTATTTTGGTTGTTCTCTCCCAACCATTACTTTGTCCATCATTTAAATTGCCTTTGGATTAAAGTATTTTGTTATATCAAAACACGGGGCATTTTAGGCATTAAGAGCACTGAGCATATCTCTGAATCACAAATGGGCCTGATTTTTTGTTTTTCTTTATCCTGTACTGTGTCAGACAGAGGATTTCCTACTGTTGTTAGGGAAAAGAAAGCTGGAGCTGGAAAGGAAAGCATAAAACTGATTGCTGATGGTTTAGTGTTACAGACCACCTACCCTGAGAGGGGAGTAATTGAAATTCTGAAGAAGAAAAAAGCCATAGCCCAGCAACAAACAAATAAGGGAAAGCTTAGTGGAAAATTAGTGGAACAATAAAATATGATTCCATTTTGGTAACACTTTGGTACTTGGAATGGCTCGACATGGGAGAAAATAAAAAGCAAAAGGAGTCACTTCAGGGAAAACCATCAGACAGACATTTAGAGACTTTCTAGACAGGCCTAATATAATTTTATATACTGAACTTGTCATAAAATCTGTGCATATTCAGATGTTGTCATACATAATTCCTTGACTTTACAGGTAAAAGAAGGGAAAATAAGCAAATAGATAAGGAAGGGAAAGAAAATAAAGCATGAAGAAGCAGAAGAGGCTTTTTTAGGGAAGAAAGCACAGGGCAAGATGTTTTAAATTCTTTTGGGACCTCAACAAGCAATTTATCCAGAAACTATTTATAAACTATTTTTATAAAGTCTTACTTAGTGACAAATGGATATATCTTAACATAAAATTCACTTTTGGATGAAATATTTATTCATAAGTTTATTCTCATTCACCCTTAAATAATCTGGTTTGCTGGGACATTGTGTACAGTACATTCTGCACACATCTGATGAAGGGGCAGCTCTGTCCCTGGGGGTCCTGCTCACCTACAAATCATAGATTTTCCCAAAACAGGAGAATCTGACTGCAAAACCACAGGTTGGTGTGGAGCTCTGAACTCAAGGCAGAGCATTGCCACAATCAGTTCAGGGCATTCAGTTGAGTGTATGAAAAACTTTAAATAACAAAGATAAATAAAAAAAGCTGTCAACTGAAGTTGGAAGTTCACTGAGAATATTTTCCAGAGACAGCAGCTACACCTCACTGCTGTTTGTCTGGCTGCTCAGCTTCCATGAGAACACTGGGGAGGAATTTAGAGGGGAATAAAACCTTTTATTCCCAGAGACATTCATCTCCATCCCAGTCACTGGGGAATCCAAGAGCACAAGTGAGGGGCCAAGTGGACACATCCTGGCTGGTGGAACAGGCTGTGCTCCTGTCTGCAAGCCAGCAAGGAGTGAGAGTGTTCTTGCCTTGGTGACCCTGAGGGGATGAAATTTGGGTTGTGATCTCTGCTTTTGGGGTGAGCCTGAATCCATCTATTGTTTCGTGGGAGAGCAGCTGCAGGGGACACCAGGGAAGTTTGCAGGAGGAAGGAAAAGCTGATTTTTCTTCAAGGTGGAGCTGAAGGCTTTCTGGTTAAACAGATGTTCCTGCAGTGGCTGTTTTGTACTGATAGAATCAGTTATCAGCCTGTAAAGGCCAATAGGTTCAGTGAAGCAAAATGATGTCCAATCCATTTTAAGAGGCACCAGGACAAATTTCTCACTTCACCCACTTAAACCAAGGTGAGATTTGAGCTATGAATCAAAATGGCCATTTCTGCCCTGTCAGTAGAGGAAGAATTCCACAGGAGCAGCTGCCAGGCTGCTGAAGGCTGACACTCACTTTCCCTTCCAGGTGGGGACTGGGATTGTTTCAAAGACCCCTTTTAAGAGACCCCTCTCACTGAGCCCTGGGATGTGGAAAGACACTGGAAACTATTTTGAATCCTTGCAACAGGTGGTTGGAGTCAAGCTGCAGTACAGAAAAGTTGTAGTCTTTCCAAGGTTTTCTTTTTAGCTACGTGAATTATTTCTCATTTAGTGAGACAGGAGTTTCAGCAAGTTGTGCACATAATTTCTATTTGTTTTTTCTAATAAGCAGCCAGGGCAAGGGTGAATTCTGTTCTTTCTGCCTCAGAATGTGTGTGAGCAAACAAACATCTCATCTCATATGCAACAGCAGCACAATGACCAGATGTCTTGTTTATGCTTTAAAATATTTTTGTTCCAGCCCATAGATGAAATTCTTTCCACTTTAAAAATGTTCAGCTTGAACTTGGGCAGTTAAAGGGTTCCTGATGGCAGAGCTGGATGAGCCAGCAAGATACACACTCTTCTCAAGGGCTTTCTTACATTGAATTAATATCAACTCCTTTCATGGCCTGAGGTGAGACTGTAAAATTCTCTAAGGTTTCCTCTGTTGTTTTTGTTGTTTCTCTGGATGGGACCAGATTTGGGCCCCAAGACCCAGCAAGAGCAAAACTACTGCCTAAAAACTGAGCTAAGGCTGCCCTCAGAGGGGTTTGAAGAATCTCCTTTCCTATTTCTTCCAGGAATATAAGAATATAGTTTAACAAATCCACATCAGAAATTGTCCCATGTGAAGGTTTCGTGGTTCTTTCTTGCAGTACCCACTGTCAATTCTAAAACCCACAGAGTCCAGGTCTGAAATCCTTACCAAAAAAGAGTTGTGCTCATTTATATCAGAGTTCACACAGCAGTATCTGAAGCTCCTAAAAATCTTCCCTGCTGCAGTCAGCACAGCCACACTGCCTCTGCTTTTTCCAGTGGAGGAGGTGGGAAAGGGAAATTATCAGATACTGGTAATAACAAGAGCCTGCTAAAATTAATTGTGTAGTACTGCCAGTGCTGAATGGAGAAATGAACTGAGTGGGGTGAGTGGAGCAGAGCAGACTTGAGCAGCAGGAACAGTAAATAACAGTGTTTTACAGAAGCATCAAATATTTGACAGTTTTACAAGCAGCTTGTTATTCCTGACAACTGTTGCACTGGGATAAAGAGCCTTTGCTCTCCCCATTTCTGGCTGTCTCACATCCTCAGAGCAGCTCTGCAGGAGGAGCTAAGAATCAGCTCTGTGTCAGTGCCACGGGGCATCTGAGGGGTTTTTATTTCCCCAGCTCTCCCAGTGGAAGCCTCAGGTTTATTTCAGCAGCTCAGCAGATATAAAACAGGGCTGTCCATCAGGGTGGGGGCTTGTTTTGGCTGCAGTGGGGCTGTTTCACACATTGTGCACTGGAGAGGGTGGGTACCTTCTGTGCTCCTCAGCCTCTAGCCCACCACAGAACATTCACACAAAATCCAAGGCTGGGGCTCATCATTTGTTATTGTTACTCTAGCATTGCCTGGGGACCCTCACAGAAATCAAATCCCCATTGTCACCAGAGCTTATCTCAAATAAAGTGAAATATAAATATTCAAAAATGTACAGCAGGGCGAAGCCAAGAGGGGTTATGTCACAATTGTCAGAAGTGACTCACAGAAGCTCAATTTACCCACTTCCATGGCTAAGGCAGGACTGGGACCCCAAGGTTTTAGTCCAGGGAGTGATTTAACCACAAAGGCAGCAGCTTCCCTTGGAGGGGGAATAAATCCACAATTGTAATCCTCTCCAGGTTCAGTGCTGCTCCTGGGTGTAGATGGAAGCTCGTGGTAGTTTCACAGGGCCTTTGTCTAGACTAAGATTTAGATAGATAATTCTAAAAATTCAATGTGTGACACATGTAACATAAATTACTGTATGCTGAGCTAGACAGGGGAAGGATTAGGGAGGCATCACTTTCAGTGTGACCAGCTGAGCTTGTATTAAATTATAGATCACACCTACGCTGGTTTTGGGGTTGGTTTTTTTTGTTATGCTAAACCAGACTAGCTAACAAATTCTAACAGAATTGGAACCAGTGGAATTAGGGCACAGCATAAAGTGACAGAAAAATGAACAGAGAGAAAATTAGGGAAAATATTCCTTCATTAATAACAGAATGCTTTTTAGAATTTCACTCATTTTTAAATTATAAATCAGTTACCTTGAGACTAAGAGAGCAGTAAAAAGTCTGAGACAAAACAGGGATCTTTTCAGAAAAGTCTTGAAAACAAATACTTAGATTGCTAAAATACTTCTTGAGCCATAGCTAGAGCACCTGCATTTCTGTACCCCATAAACAAGCTATACCTGCACTTCCATCATGAATGGAAAGCACCCATGATCTGGGTAACAGCTGCTTAAAATTCCAGTTCTATTAAAGTTTGGTTTATCCATGAATTGTGTATTCAACTATAGCTTGCTATATTTGATTGTTTCTAACAACAATTAATACTACTCCTTTAAATAAAAAGCACAATGTGCATCAGTGTCAGATGGAGAAAGCATTTATTCTGTGAGTACCTAAGAGTCCCAGAGGGAGATTGGGGTGTCCAAGGAATGCAGGGTGGGGTGGGCTGTGGCTTCCCTTCAGCCCTGCCTGTCAGACCAGCCCCAAATTGCTCTTTCTGCTGCCATTTTTAGTGATTTGGTATCAGCAGCTCCAGCCCCTGGGAGATAAGAGGGGGCACATGAGCTCTGCAGGGCTGTGGGGCAGGACTATATCAGTCTGGCAGCTGTTCTGTGATGGGGAAGGTATGTGACAGCTCAGGGCAGGCTCCAACAAATGGCACCCCCTCCCAAAAAATGGCTCAGAATGACCTGCCCCCCAAAGGCTGGGTAAGGATCCAGGGCCAAGCCTGACATTTGTGCTGAAAGCTGAGTTTTGACAGTGGGAAGTGACATAGCATGGAGGTGTTTTCATGTTTTCTGGGAACGTCTTTGGGGGTCTCCTGAGCACTGACCCTTTACCCAGCAAGGCCCTGCTGATGTCCATAATCCACAGCACTGACACGTCACTGCTGGTTTGCCCAAAGATAGTTCAGCCCCAGAGCTGCTGGTATTTATAGTGGGGAAGGGGAGTGATGGAATGCTGCCTAAAGTGCAGAGGAGGCTGAGACCTGCAGCTCACAGCTATCCCCCACATGCTGGGACTCTAATTTGGGGGAGCAGAAAAGCTAAGATCCAGGCCAGACACTCCCCACAAATCCAGGAGTCACTGAATCAAAGTAGAACCCTCAGACAATCTTGGGGGAATTGTCACACTCAGAAGAAACCATTATTTGAGATAAATTTTCCCTTGGGTGGTTGTTTTATCTAATGTGGAAAAGGTGTAAAACCCTTCTTCTCAGTGATGGTGTTTCACACTCACTGTAATTTTAAAGGGTGCAGAGTAGAAGAGAAGGAGACCCAGTGCAGGTGGAATTCTGTGCAGAAAATGCTGCTCATTGATTTTCTGCTTTCTGTCCCTGCATGCTCTGCTCACTCCATGTTCTTGCCTCCCCACCAAACACCCAGGGTTCCCATCCCTGATGTTCTGCAGCCTAGGAGGAGCTGATAAACAGAGTTTTGATTTGTGCCACTAGCTAGAAAAGGATGCACCTTTGCAATCCATTTCACTCAGAACTATTAGGCGGAAATTGAGTAGGCAGCTGAGGTACCAAATTCAGATTAAATCTTTGTTTCTACTTCCCCAGAGTGCTGAAACCTATCACTTCCAGGATGATTTTGGCTCAGCACATTTCGACTTAGGGACATGATTTATGCCAAATATACCTTTGTAGGTTAGGAGCTATTATTCATAATTCAGATATGTGGAAAAGAAATATTTGTGCTTTATGTTAGAAAGTGCTGATTTGTGTAGTCACAGATTTGCCGTAAAACTGATGTGGCTGAGACAACCTGTCAGTAATTAGGATTTTGACTAGGGTAAGTACAGAACAACACAAAACCAGGATTTCATTAATAGCAGAAAATTCCTGGAGCATAAACAGATCCTTCTATCCAGTGATCCCCCCTGGAATCCACAGAGCCTGCAGGGGACACACAGAGACCCTCCTGGCTGCTCACCATGGCTCATTCCCTCCACACACACTGAATATTCACAGGAATACAAATGACAGTTCCAGAGGAAGAGGAGGAAGGAGCAATTCTGCTGCCTGACCATGAGGTGTGCAGTCCATGAAAGAGGAGAGTTTTCCCTCCTGTTTCTATTCTCCAGTCCCCTGAGCTAAGCAATGTCAGGCAAATCCCATTTTACCTGTGATACTTTCATGTCTTTGGGGATTATATATGTACATCCCCATTTGCAGCTTTTACCCACAACATTTTCCATCATGTTGGGACACTAAGCTCAGATGTTTTAATAAATATAGTGATTTTTTTTCCATTAAACTGTTCCTGAGCCATCACTGTTTTGCTGCTGAGTGTCAGTATGAACTGCTAAACATGAAATAGTGTCCACAGCTACAGAATATTCCCATGAAACTATCATTTGCAGAGATACAGGGGATAAAAAGCTATATTGCTGATTTTTCAACAAAAATACAATCAACTTTCAGTGCAAACATTCAAAGATGTAATGAAAATCTGCTGTAACAACAATTCTCCCTGCGTAGCTGCTGGTGGGGATTTGAATATGCCATTTGTAAGGTTGAAATTGCTTTTGCAGTCAAGTGTTGTAATCCATTAGTGATAAGAAAAGGTATTTGTCTATCAGTTGCAGTTAACTACATTCCTTGTATTAGAACAGTTTAGTCTCTTACATGAGCCCAGTGCAGGAAATTGTTTCGAGAGTCTGGCTGCAGAGCTGGAAAAGGAGCAGTTGGTGCTCCCTTCCCCCCCAGAAATGTGATGGATAACTGAGCTCTGACAGCCAGCAACTTAACCTTTAGCAGTGCTGCACAGAGCAGCACCACAGACTTTTCCTCAAAGGATTTCAGCTCCTTCTGAGCAAAGTTGTGCAGAAAAAAACTGTGCAACTCCTCCTGGGATTTTCCTCTTAAAGCAGAAATGTTCCTTCCTTTGGCTGTTCAACCATGTTAGTTCATTACTTTTTTAGATGATATCATTACTCTTCCAAAAAATAAATTCTAAATCTCTGGGTAAATGGATGAAGACTAAGATTTGGGTTTTGTAAATGGGAATTGAAGTTTCTCTGGAAGAGCAAGTTCTTAGATCAGGTTTGCTACCAGCTCCATTGGGGTTTTAGAGCAGCATTTGCTAAATATTACCAGCTTTGCATGCTCAGCTAAACATCAGCAGTGCACCAGGACATTTCCTTGGGTTTCTTTTTGCTCTGTAAAGAAGCTGACAAATGTTGCACCAGATCTCTAAGATGTGATCTAACACAGCAAAGCATGATGGATATTACATATCACAGACTCATGGAAATCAGATAGGAAACGTATCAGATGTGACATCAACCCCCAGACTGGCACTGGACTGGCACACTGATCATCTTGGTCACTATCTAAAAATGCAGGATTATAAATGATTTTGGGATCCATATAAACTGCACATGTACAAAGCAATATATTTCTAAATAGTTTAAAGCAGTAATTCAAGCACTGCATTCTTAATGATTGCAATGCAGTCATCTCCTTATGTGATTTTATTGCAAAAAGCTTCATTTTGTGAGGGGCTGTTCTCACAAGGTCAGCAGCCTGTTAGAGGCTGGTCTCACCCTATCCTGAAACCCAAAGCAGCTTCCTGTGGGATTTAAGAGCTGCAGCTGTTCCAGTGAATTCAAGATGTGCCTTACAAAGCTTTGCTCCTAAGGAAAACTGCAGCCATTGGGCTGGACAACCCCTGCTGTTATACCTAGGATCTCTCTATTCTGCTGCTTAAAATAACCCATGCTGAGGGGGGATTTTGCAGGTTTCCAGGGGCTCACTCCCTGCTGGACTCAGTGCTGTAAAAGAGAGGAATTGGCAGAGGCACTGGAATATGGACATTGCAGAAGAGTCAACCTTCCCACCCAGTGCACGCGGCAGGAGGAGCTCTGACCTGCAGGGAAGGTGGGCTGAACTCTTGAGAAGGGGGGATAACAATCCTGGGAAAAGAGGCAGTGAAAAAGGAGACAAACAGCTTTACATCAGGGTTGCTTGTTCATCAGAGGAGCTGCTTCAGCTCCTGATTTCTGAGGAGGGGAGCAGAGGCTGTGCCAGGACCGTGTCTCCTTTACAAAGGCTGGGCACGAGGCCACGCAGTGATAGCGTGCTCTTCACAGCAAATAACCACATCAATACCAGCTTCTCCTTATGCAAAGTGTTTGGAGATCGTTCATCATCCTCAACAGGAACATTTCCTGCTATCCTGCTGCCAGGGTGCTCCCAGCACAGCCTGGGAGAAGAGGGGAGGCATTGAGTGCTGGTGCTCTCAGCTGGGAGGGAGGGCAGCAGTGCCACAGCACCCGAGTGGGTCACTTCCCTCCTCTGCTTTTAATCTGGCTTCATCTGACAGTGATTCCAACTTGCTTTCATTGAGCAGAACCATCTGTTTGGTGTTCAGCAGCACATGAAAAAGTCAGGGCACTGTTCACAAGCTGAGATGCCTCCACAGAGAGGGAATGGATGGGGCTGCATCTGCCCCACCACTCGTTACTGCTCTTCAAAGGCTGGGTTAGATTTACTGCAGCTGTCAATCAGCTCCAAGCACTTACTCCATTTTTTCCCCCTCTTTGTAAATCACATCCATCAAATCTACTGCTGGCAAGTGGATAGTAAAAGGTACCTGCCCCCTAAAGGGCCTCTCCAGCTGAAAGCAAAACAAGCACCTGATAATCCACAGGAAACCCTGTGGGATATAAATATACCTGCAGTGCATCAGGCCAGAATAACCAGAGGGAATCTAAAGGCTGAACACCAGCGTGCCCAGTCCAACCAAGTCCAGTTCACAGGAGCATCCCTCTTGTTTTGCCTCAAATGGGAACAGTTTGTCCAGACTCTTAAAACCTAATTCCACAAATTCCACACCCCACCCCCCCCTTGCCATTTCTTCTGCCTCCTTGCTCCAGGTGATGCAGTATAATACTGATCCATCACCTGCTCTGTGTGCAGCTGAGATTTCTCTCTGGTTTCAAGCAGTTTCTGCCTCCCCAGCCATCAAACAATGCAATACTGGGATAAACAAAGTTTTGTCCTTGCACAGAAGGTCTAAACTCTGAGGGACAATCCTCACTGGATGCTGAGCTTTATGCAAGCTCAGAGGTATTTGACAATTTACATTCTACTTTGGATTACATTTGTTCTCACATCCTATTTCCCACAGAAAGGGGGACTGGAATTGGACACTTGGTGCTCACCTGACAGATAAATATCCTTGCTGTAAACAGGAAGCCTGTTCAGTTTTTTTGCCATAAATAAAGTTGTATCCAGCAGTAACTATAGGAGGGCAGACTTCAGGCTCCGTGTTGTAAACACTGTCAGATGCAAAAACTAGTTTCTGGATTTTATAGAAGGTATTAGACTATCAAGATGTGATTACAAGGCATACGTTTTTCTGGGAGCCTATTTATGTGCAGCTGAACACAGCTTTTGATTCATGAAGCTCCTTTTTATATAAAATGCAGTTTGGCAAGTTTTAGCACTTAGTTAACTAATTCCCACCAGAAATACTGAAAGCATGGTTTCCATTTATAGCAAAGGGGATTAGGCTGATTTAGAAACACAGTATGTTGACAGTACTATTTAAAAGCATATGGACAATTTGCTCCTTTCTTCTCCATGACAAAAATGAGTGGTAACCATCAAATTCTCTGCATCAGAGCAGTGGCCTCTCTGTTTTGTCAAGATCAGTGTAATCTTTTCCAGTTGTAAAATCGAATCCAAAGTAGCCTGATTTATTGTTCTTTGCTCTCCTCCAAAGGCACCGAGCTCCTCAGCCCTTTCCAGGCAAACTTAGTGTAAATCACTGCATGAAGGCTTCCAGAACACGACTTTGATTGGTGCAATAGTTCCTAACACTAGATGCTATTTAATTGCAAGTATTTGGTGATGATTTTCTATTAATTGCAAAAATTTACGCTAGTACACTTCAAGAAATCTATGACAACATAATGCAAGAGGAGAAGAATTGTGTTTTGTTTGTTATTCACACATGTCTTGTTGGAGCCTTTATAATTATTCTGCTTAGGCTGTATGCAAAGAAGTGTCTCAGAGTGCTGCAGTGGAACAGAAACAATCCCAGCACAAAAGATGCATGTCTGTACGTAAATCACAAAACCACAGAACAGCGCAGGGTGGGTTGGGTTGTTCCAGCAGGGAAATGTGTACAAACACAGTATGCCCCTACAGAATGAAATAAAAATAATCATAATGTAGAAAATGGATCAATTGATACAGTCAGTGATCATTTGTTAAGGTTCCTAGGCAAAAGCCCAGCCTTTTACAAGTCCTGATTGCCCAGCAAGTGTATAAAGTGTCCTAGACACAGGAATGTATCTAACAGTGATGTAGGAACTCACAGGAAAAGCTGCCACTGTCACAGGGGACTGCAGGCTGTCACATTCATCCTTTGGCTGCCAGCCACCAAGGGATGCAGGCTGCAAGGAAGATCAGGATTTTCCTACAGGCACCAAAAATAAGGAGTCAGAGCCAGAACTGGTACTGTGAATCTTGGCCTTGAGACATTTAGGTCTGACTCAAATATCTGCACAATTTCATGTTCACAGAGCTCAAGGAAAGTATATACACACAGATTGCAGAATCAAAGGAAGCATCCATGAGGAAATCCATGGAGAAAGTCCTACCCTCAAGTATATGGAAGTATATATACAGAAAAATACAGGAAAAAAAATACAGAAAATACACTGAAATGGAAAATGGAGCCCCCCAACAAGCAGGGACTGAAATGATTCTCAGCTAAAGTCAGTGAGACTTTGTGTGCCAACCCAATCTGATATTCACAGTGATCTGCAGTCACTCTCTTCATCCCTTTGCTGACTGCAGTGCATTATAGTGAATGAATAACACCATATTTTCTTGAAAATATCTTAGACCAATGCCATGAATACTTTTGTTAATGATCCAGAACATTCACAGCCTGTTTTAATTATTTCATCTCCCTGGTACATCTCAATTATTAGAATAAGCAGAAGTTACCAGAAAGTGTTAGGAACAAAGTTTAAGCATGAAAACTGCTCTGTGCTCTCAGCAGCATGATCCAGAAAACATTTGGTTGCCAGCAGTTCAGTGATTCATGAAAATCACACTTGCATCTGAAATCTGTGTTTGGCTGAGGCCCCAGGCAGGTGGTACCAACCTGTCAGCTTAACACACAGAAGGATTTCAGAGCATTTCAGGACAGTGCTGTTTTAAATGAAACAGTCCAGTGTGGGCTTTTTTGATCCTCAGGTGCAGAGGATTTTAGAACTGCATTGACCAAGGAATCCATCCTTTGCTGTTCCTGCACCTCTCATAGGGAGATCTAACAAGTACTTTGGGGCAGGAGGAATCTAACACAACAAAACCTTCTCTTTTCTCTCCTATTGTTACATGCTGCAAATTATGGTCATATTTATGAGTATCAAAACCTGAAAATACTGAATGATTAAGCCAATATAGTGAATATGTCACGGGACAAATTTAATCCAGACAGGTGTAAGGCAAAATGACTTAAACCTTTGCTAACAAATGTCAAATGGAGATAATTTACATTCTCTTTAAGCAGAGCTATATGATGTTTCACTTCTTAGAAGTGGCCAGTTGGAGAAATATCCCAAAGACAAAAATATCGTGCACCCAAAATGCTCCATGGAAGTGTCACCTGCACAGCAGTAACCTTTCAAGTGTTCACACTCCTGTCTCTCATGGAAGCAACCTAAGGCAAGGTCTGCATTATCAAATATCAGTCTGGTTACGTCAAACTCCAGAGTCCCTCAAAATACCTGAGCAATTGTCCCCAGATAAACCAGCTCTTGACCAGCACATGTGTCACATTAACTGTTAAATATCACCCATAAAAAAATACACATGTACACACATTTTGAATGCAACTTTCAGGGCAATGTTTTTATGATTTAGTGCTTTCCCAAAATAGATGCATACATCTGCAGACTTGAAACATCTCACCCTTAGGAGCTTTAAAAAATACATATAATCATGCCACATTTTTGAGAAAAATTCCTTCCTATTGTGGGATCTTATTGCCCTCAGCTCTGTTATGGATACATGAGTGTCTCCAGGGCTAAGCACAGCGAAATAATTGTAATCCAATTGTGCTGAAATATTTAAGGGCATTTCTAGCTGTAAGAACATTCCATTTGACTCAATCAAGACACACAGCCGGAATGTTTGCAGAAATAAAAGTGATGGCTTTTGTCCAGCTCCCATGGAAGTCAGTGGCCAGGCTGTCATCTGTTGAGCTGGGCTTGGGCTGGGCTCTGCCTGCTGCTGCCTGGCTCATGGAACAATTGGTGGTGGTGTAAAACAAAAGGAGTTGCCAGCTGTAGGAGCTGTAAGTTTCACCAAGTGTACAGCTAAATGTCCTAGCAAGCTGGTTTCTCTGCAGGAGGTACCCCAGAGCTGCAAGAAATGACATTTCAGCCTCGCCTGCCCTTGACTGCCCAAGGTGCTGTGCTTTCATCCTGGCTCTTTCCACCCCTTCCACCCTCCTGGTGCCAAACGAACTCCCCTGCAGCTGTTATTGTTGCTGATTTTGAGGCATGCAAACACAATTTGCATCAGCAAAACCTTCAGCTGTCATAAACCATATTTTGGTTGTTTGGTGTTGATGGTGACTGGAACGTGTTTGTCATTGCAAAAAACACAGACCCAGATTTGGGTTTCTGGTGTCTCTTTCTGTGTTTGTACAAAAACCCCCTCAGTCCCTGGTCCAGGAGAGCAGACCACTCTCATATTGGTACAACAGTGATATACAAGTGCATCTTTGCAGCTTTTAATTACTGATTTCCTGATTTTTGGTTATTTCACTTTATGAAGGGTTTTTATGTTGCCTTTGTTTTGGTTTTGACTTAATGGCAATTCATTAGTTCGTAATAGGAAAAAAGAGAGGAAGGGCACTCTATTAGCAGAAGTTTATAAAATTAGAAATGTAAAAAACAAGGGAAAAATACGGCAAAATCACAATAATAATATTGAATAAATTATTGTGAATAAATAAACCTAACCCTTTCATCCTGTAACAATTAGGATTATTTGAACACTTCTACCATAGTTAGTATTTGAGAACTACACCCTAAAACTTTTCTGAAGTCCTGCTCTCAGCATCCACCTCTGCTGGTGGAAATCAAGGATAAATTGTGACCACATGGTCCATCCTGCTCCTGCAGTCAGGGTGAGGAATCACGCTGGCGGAAATCAGCTCAGAAGGAGCCAGGGAAACATTTCCAGATTTTCTAACCCAAGGCCGATGATCCAGCTCCAAGTAAAGATAATGCAAATTTTAGAAACACAAACCAGCTGCTTTCCTTAAACCAGCAGAATGTTTTCTTTCAGAAACGGGCCAAAAAGCTGAGCATGCTGAAGGACGAGTTTGCGTTGTTAGTTTTGAACCATCATTTATCCGTAGGGAACTCCTGATTTAAAAATCAGCAGCTTAAAGCTTGAATAAAAATGCTCTGAAACGACACTCCAGAAGTCACTTCAGTGAGTGACACCGTGCTGTCCTCAGTAGTGCACGTGTGGCTGGGTGTGTTCTGACAAGCCCAGCTCACAGTTCCTTGCCGTGCCAGTTCTTTTCCTTGCGCTGTCTGAGCCACACAGGGCTGGCCTGTTAGAAAATGCAGCTGTGGTTAGCAAGCTGAACATGATTTTTCAACTTCCTCTTCTCATTTCTGCTACCGATCCAGGTTGTTCAAAAGTAGAGTTTTAAGAGCTGGAGAAATGAGTTTCACCATGGGATGATTGAAATGCAGCTCCTTTCCACACCAGTGGGAGAGCTTAACCCACCCTCTCTTTCCACCTTTTAAAGAAAATAGTTGAAAATTTGATAGATTTTTATAGCAAGGATAAAATGAAAAATGAGCAATGCCTAAATCCTTTATTACTGCATTTCTCCTCACCTCCAAGAGCTGATGTAGTAAGTTATTTATAAGATGTTATTTTATGTTTCCTGACCTAAATGGCTGCATAATCTTAGTGTTACTACACTGTAATTTGGTCACAAACTATATTTTCGTGGTATGTGAAGTGCCATCTGAATGTAGTAAAGCACAGCTGGCACTGGATGCATGTAAGGAATTAAAGTAGAAGCAGAACTGATATTATTTTTTTTAAATAAACTAATTTTCAGGCAATTCATATGTGTATCAAGCCTTATTGTGCAAACATCTATCAGTGCTTAGTATTTCTTGGTTCAGTAATTAGGATTCTGAAAATACAGCCATGTTTCCAATTGCTTATAATTCCAATTACCTTATTGAGCCATATTTGAGCTAAAACCTGCACAGTGATTCAGAGACAAACCCAGTGTAATGCAAAGTTTTACCTTGGAAAACAATCAAGACCTTGAATGTTGGCTAAGAAACAGGATGAATAATCCAATACACGTGGGGACATCAGAATAAAATTAATAAAAGCACAAAGATTGAGCAGCAAGTGATGTTCATACGTGCAAAATATTTGTAATCATAGCAGATTCGAGCAACCACAGAGTTTTCATTGGTGATAACTTTAAATTCTGGAAGTGGATATACTACAACTGCACTCAGTGCTATAGAGCAGGAGATCCCTCAAGCACTGATGCCACCAGTAAATATGAGAAGCTGATTTGCACGAGTCTCTGCCTTCACAGAGCAGCAAACAGCTCTGAACACACACACACACACACCTCGTTAACACACCACAGTCTGTTCTAATTTAGGCCATGCAAATAGCCCTGGAGTTGTTCCAGATTTGTATCTGTAATTGATAGCAGAATTTGGGTAGTGTGTGTACACACACACACACATATATAACATAAGCTTTCCTCCCACTACTGTATACAAGGCTTTCACAGTAAGAAAGGCTCCTTAAAGATACATATATTTTCAATTACAGAGGGGTTTTTTTCAGAACAGTCTTTCACTTAATCAATCCTGAAGTGCATTAACTTCTGTAATCCCAAATAATTGACTCTCCCTTGATAATTTCAGTTCAGATTTAGGTTTCTGGACTGCTTGCTTGCAGTGTTTTGTACCTTGTCTTGGAAAGTACTCTGTGAGAGGGCCAGCAGTGAGCAAGTACAGTTAATGTGTTTCTGGCTGGATATTGGCTGATGCCTTTTACTCTCTCTGCAGTTTCATTAATGTCTTTCACATGTTAAGATCCCTTTTCATCAGAACATCCCAGCCATGTAGAAAGGTGGCTGAGTGCTGCTGGCAGTGCTTTTACAGATGGAGATCTATTGGTGGGGAGAGTGATGCAAGGGGCAGAATGCAATGCTAGAAACCAGTTTATTGGATCTTATTTCTCTGCTCCAACCACTGGATTCTCCTGTCTCCATATAGATTTGAAGGATTAGTTGTAAGCTAAGTCAGTTTTACAAAACACATTCAAGTTGCACTGGCTATTTTTGCTGTGTTCAGAAATGAGCAGCAACATCCAACAATTTCATGGCAGGGAAACTACAATAGAGAGCCTTGTGATTGTTCAGTGCTCTGGGGAGTATTTGGCAATGCTGTCAGTGATTTTATCATCCACAAAGCTCTTCATCTATAAACCAGTGGCCAGGGCCACATCACAGTTCCCCTTGTTCAAGTGGAAGGGAGGAAGAGGATGGTTTGAGCATTTCCAGAGGCTCAAACCTCATGGAAATGCCTAAAGCAAATTATCACTCATTCTCCCCCAGCAATCCCTGGCAGCTTGGGACTGTGGGCACAAATCACAGCAAACCTGAACTGCTCCAAGTTTTGCCAAGAGCTAAAAGTCCCCCCAGCCAAAGGACGTGAAAGGAGAAATCCTCATTTCTAAGAGATTGAAGAGTCTCCCAGAAAAGCTTGGATCAGGATTTAACTGTGTGCCTGGAACTGCACCACAGCAATGAGCACTTTCACCCACCATGAAACTCAACCTGTTCCAGATCATTTTTGGGCCCATTCCTTGTCTTCCTTAGCAAAGAGGAATTAGGATTGCATTAGGATGCAATTAGGAATTAGGTTTCATTAGGATACAACAATTAGGATATAACAGGCAAGGTGCCAAGATTCAACCAGCAACAGACAGCAGATCTTGACCTGATAGAACTGACATGCAGCTTTGATAGCAGTGTAAAACAGCCCATTACAAAGAAAGCCACGGCTGATAGAGCAGGGCAACAATAACAAATGTCCTCCCCAGAGCTGGTGATCTCCAGGGCAGTGAGGCAGCACCGTGGTCAAGCCAAGAAGCACAAAGCCCTCAGGAAGAGGGACAGGCAGCAGGACATCCCCAGCATGGCTCAGGAAGGGACCAAAACCCCACAGCTGAGCTTCAGTGGGTTCTGGGGCTGTGGGTGGGCTGGGCAGAGAGCCCAGGTGAGGCTGGCCAGGGCCATCAAGGCTTCCAAAGGCTCTCAGCAGTCCCTGTCCCTCCCAGGGCAGCACAAAGACCTTCTGCTCATTAGGCAGGGTGGCTTTGGGCCATATTGTCCCAGTCTGAGTCTGGAGGGAGTTTGTTGTGCTTGTAAGACCCTTGAAGTGCCACGTCTTTGCTGTCAAGAAACAGCACAGCTTTATTTCCATGTTCTCCCTCTGTTTCACACTCCACCAGTGCCCTCTGCCATGGCTGGCACTCCCAACCTGTGCAGTCCTTGTCACCAGCAGAGTGGCAGCTGCCCTTGGAGACACGAGGGACAGGAATAGCAGGGTTTGCTGCAGGTCACTGCCCCCTGTGAGAGTTCACACACCACCTGCTCCAGCCCTGACCCCTCATAAAATAATGATCCTACAAAAACACACGGGATCTGGCTTGTTCCTTGGGCTCACCAGCTCTGCCCCTCTCAGTGACAGCACGGGGCAATGGCCAGGCTGGTGTCACTGCTTAAAACAGCATCACAAATTTACTTTTTAATTTAACTCCTTGTGTTTTATCATCCCTCTGAAAGACACAGACTTCATGTGTAAGGGGGTCACAGTCTGGCATTGACCAGACTCCATCTTTAGGCTCATTGGTATGTGCTCTGCATTTTTCCCATTCCCTCTCTGCCTGCCTGGGAGGACTTGCAGCCCTGCTTTCTTTCTAAAAGGGGATAAATAGGAGCTTTGTAGGCTTGTCAAAACTGCCTGTACAAATGTATAGGGTGAGTGAGTTGCTGACTTGTCCCAAGCAATTTTCCACAATCTGTACCTTAACTAGACAAAAAAACTCATTTTCTCATATAAGGCTAACAAATGTACCCAGAGAAAATACACATCTGTGCTGGGGAAAGGGAGTCTTTCTTTTCCTTCCCTTATTGTGAGCTCACTGCTGAAGCTCTAAAGCCCAGGGCTGGCCACACTGGCTGTGTAGCAGTTTGCAGTCCCATGTGTAAGTTCACTTACACTTTTCCTACTTTAGCTTATTATTCTGATAATAATGAGCCCTCTCCTTTTCCCCAATCACCCATTTCTGAAAGCTCTGCTCCAGCCAGGGACAGATTTTGCTTGTCCTGCCCACACGAACAACCCTCTGAGCTGCCGTGGCGTGAAGAACGGGGTCCCTGTCATTAACCACCCCCCTAAAATGCAGCTGTTGGGGTGCAGAGGCAGCCAGGTCCCTGTTCCTCCCCTCCTTTCCCTCTCCTTGCCGGAGGCAGCCCCGTCTCCCGAGGTGCTGGGCTGCTGTAACAGGATCTCCCCGCTGCTCACTGCTCTGGACTCTGTTTTTCTTGGCACAGCGCTCCCCAAGACACTTGAAAACAGAAAAGCAACTCAAAGCTCTCTTGGCTTCCTTCCTCGCCTCTGCTCCCCCTTTCCTTTCTCAAAACAGTTTGTGAATAAAATAGCAATATTCTCTCTTAAAAGCGTTGGGTTACAATGTTAAAATTTGGATTGCAAGGGCTCTATTCAGTGTTCAGAAGTGGCAGATGTTTGCAACAGGCACAGCGGGAAAAACCCATCCCAGATTCCTGCAGAGGGAAGTTAAGGTGCAGGCTCGATTTTGGGTAGAAATATGAATCCCCGTAGATCACTTGCTGCATATTTTAATGACATTTAAACATAACCAGACAGAATTAATACTTGAGAAGCAGGGAGCTATTCTGAGCAGCAGGGGCTGAAAGTGCTGGGCTCCACTGAAGAGTTATTCACCATTCACAGAGGAACGGGCTGGAGAGAGCCTGCAGGAAATTAGCTAAAATAACATCTCACCCAAATGGAATATTTTAATTCATGCTAATACGAAACGCTAAGAAAATACATGTATCTGTGAAGGATTCCTGTAAGCACCAAACAAACTCTGCTTCCCATGCTCCTTTCTCAGCGGGGCTGATAGCTCCAGAAAACACACAGGAATTTTAATCTCTTGTGACTGTAGCCCAGAGCTCGAGTCTATATGGGGGATGGAAAATTTACATGCACCTGGAAGCAAACATAAATCACAGTCCGCAGCCTGCGCAGCCTCCTCCGGCCATCCGGGCTCATTCCAGACATTTCCAAGGCTGGAATATTTGCTGGGCTTTGACTCTGGTTCTTGCACAGCTCCCAGGGAGTTCAGCTGTTCCTCTGGGCGAGGGGCAGAGCCGTGGCTTGGCCCATCTTCCAGGATTTTACCCTCGCTGGGATGTGCTCTGTGAACGGGAAAGTGAGAGCAGCTGGGGCTCGGCAGGAAATCTGTCACATCCACAGAGCCATAAAGGAGCAGCGTGCGATCCAAATATGCTCAAGTTTGCAATTCTTCAGCGCAGATCCGCTGACATCAAGGGCTGTGGGACTGACTCCAGCTGGGAATTCACCCCAGCCTTTCCCTGAGCTCACACCAGCCATGTGAACACTGGAACCCATTTCTGCTCCGTTTCCCATTCCTTCTTTTGCAAAATCAGCTGCAGGAGATCCTGCACGTAGTGGGACACACCTGGGGCCATGTGTGTGCAGCCATGGCAATGCCACATCCTTTGGGAGAACCAGGCCACTCTCACCATAGAACTCTTAATTTCTAGTGGATAATAATCCTGCACAAAATATAAGAGTAGGTCTGCAACAGTTTAGGGAGAAAAGAAACCTGCATTTTCCAAGTTTTTCTAGCAGAATAATAAAGGGGAAAAAGAATCCTTATCTCTCTGTTGTTGCAATGCCAGAGGTTTGTTTGCCAAGATTTGCATTTAATCTTACCTACATTACTGCAGAAAATTAAAGACATCTGAGAAATCAGAGGAACTTCCAGATACACCCTATAAAATGCTGATACAATACTGAGATTGTACAAATACCTACAGATAAATCCTGTGGTTTTATGACTTCAGTAAGGGCAGTTTGTTGGAGATAAGTAGCACGATAGTGATACTAGCCTGGGATCATGTTACCTGAAAGAAACACACTGAACTATAGGAAAAGAAAATGCAGCAGGAGGTAGCAAAGTGTTTCATAGATCTGTATCCCACATTCCCTAGAGCAGCAGCATCCACAGGGAGAGCAAGGGCTTCAGAGCCAAGTGCTGTTCTCAGCAGGAAGGTGTGGGGATGTGCCACTGAGAGCTCAGGGTGTATTTTTTAACACTCTCACTGAGGTGATACTGGAGCGTGAAAATCGTTTTGTCAGTGCTGCTGGGAGATCTGCTGGCTCCTGTGCTTACCCCATTTTTGCTTGGTTGTTCAGAAATCTTACAAGGAGAAAAGGAGGAAAAAGAGAGGGATTAGGTATGGCTGTTGGGAGGATGACTGATCAGAGATAATTCCAAAATACTCATTTTGCTGATAGAAACTGTTCAAAAGTGCCCTATTTGCAGGTTTCAAGTAACCATGGTTTTACCAGTCCCTACTCATAGTACTAAAGTACAACAATTGGAAGATCACATTTTTGTGAATGGTCTTTTTTTAACAATAGCAGTTTCTAAATATTACATTATGTATTTCATATAATATACTACTGCTGTTTAGCACAACATAATAAGTATTTAGGTAGAAAGAATATTTTCCTGTCTAGTTCTTTTGAAGAGCATCTTCTGCTGGAAAAATATGCAGTAGCTCCTAATAATAATTTCCATGTAAAGCAGATTAAGTCTTTTATTCCAGTGTTCAGGGAATAGTGAATAAAAATCCATTTATTCTTTTCCTGTAAACTTCTTTGAAAGAACAGAAACAAAACCAAGTTGCATTATGCATCCTGAAGACAGTAAGCTTTTCTTGCTGCACTTGTGATGCCATGAAGAAAATTTAATGACCAAGGGCCTAGATTAATCTTTCATCATCATTTAGATTCACTTTTAGGTCACCTCTACAGATTTACACAGCACGCACACCTAAGCAGCCATCAGTGGGGTTGTGTTAGTCTGGCACACTAAACTGCTCCAGTAAACCTCACCCAGTTAAACAGCAGTGAAACCCTGCTATGAAAAACCAGTTAAACCCTTGGCTGATGCTTGTAGAAGAGGAACAAAAGATTCTCCACAGAAACTTTGGGGGTAAGTGATATTTGGGTATTGGTTGGTGGGTCAGAGAAACAGAGCAGAGCGGTTGGGATCAGCCACAGGGCACAGCTCGTGCTGGCTCCCTTCTGCTGACTTAATTTCAGTCACTGAGGTGATAAATTGGATTCTCAGGAGAAAGAATCAGGCATGGTGCAGGTGATGGAGCAGCTTGAGCACTCAGCACTGCTGGGTTTGTACCGAGGTGAACCCAGCCCCAGGTGGGGACACAGAGGTGACACTGACACCTCACCCCAGGGCAGGGCTGGGGCTGGAGCCAAGGGTGTGAAACTGCTGCTGCATCTCCTTAGGACAGTGCCCTTAGGAGCAATCAAAACGTTGGGAAATACCGTGTTTGGTAAGAAAACCCAATTCTAAAAACCCATCAAAACTCCTGTAGGGAGGCATTGCAAAATGATGGTGTGTTCATTTTGAACTCAGTAGAGTGTAAATAAATGCAAACATTTCCCTTTATTAGTAAGAAAATAATTGTGATCGTTTGTGCCTCCGCCTAATTTAATAAAAGTGTTTTACATCCCTGGTATGTGTGCCTGTGGCTGGTACTTATTAAAGGAGGCAGTGTGTGCCAGGGGATGGTAGTCATTAAAAACCAGTGCATGCCAGAAGCTGTCAGCCCAGCTCACTGCTGAGTATCAGGTGCTGAAAACATTGGGTTTAGCAAACAGAAGAGAATTAAGGCAAAAGCAATAACGTTAGACTAACATACAATGTATGTTTTTTCTCTAAAATTGGTCCTCCAGAGCACAGTATTGACTGTTGTTCCTGCATTGGCTGGGACTGCCTGGGAACTACGCTCTGCTGTGTAACCCTGGAGCTCATCCCAAACTCAAGGGCAATGAGCAGGGAATGGGATGTGCCTGTGCAGTCCCAAGGCAAGAAGAGCATTTTCAGTGCTCACAAGGAGCTGAGAGAACCTTCACTCAGGGAAAGCTGAGCACTGGCTGCAAAACACACAATAAAGGAAACAGCTGAACATGGATCCCTGACAAAAAGAACATTTCCCTTTGTTTTCTCTGAAATCCTTGGCTGCATCTCCTGCCACTTCTGTGCAAGTGAGATGCACCATCCTCTGCCCCTAAAGAGGGAACCCACGCAGTCCCAGAGGTGAACACGCAGTACCTCTGGCTCAGAATATTATCAAATACCACGAAGACAACTCACTTTATGGCCCCAGTTGCTGCAGGAAGGCACAGATGTGCAGCAGGAATCTGACTGCTTTGGATAATCTTGGCTACTTAACAGAGATGTGGGAGAGCTCGTAGGAGAATGGGGCCCAGGAGGATACAACTGTGCACAAAAACTGGAGGAGGGTCACACCCTGCACTGTCCTTCTGCCAATTTAGAAGACAATTACAGAGAAGAGGCTTTGCTCAAGCCACACACATGGAAAAAAAAAGAAAAAAAAGTGGAATTAGAGGGAAGTGATTAAGAGAAGGGTTAAGAGAGGGAAGATGTAAATCCAGTCCCCTGGGCTTTATTTAGAAATATCTGGCAAGCAGGACTTCCATAACAAGTCAAAAGGCACATTTTCATTTTGAAGTCATGACAAAATACATGTTAAGCTCAGTAATGTTACACTTCAGCAGTTACAATTGGTTTTAATTAAGTTTGTGCATGACATGTACACACACAGATGCAGAAATGGATGGCCTGAGTTAACTGTTGGTCTCCTGGTTTTCAGGAGGAGCACAAAGAACTGACATTACCACTCTGGATATTTTACCACCACATCTCAGCCTCTCCATTTTGTCTCAGGACAATCTTACACCATGTGCTAGGCTGTATAAGAGCCAAGCAAAACCACTTAAAAATGGAAATTATACTTCATCTTACGGAGATCAAAGAGGCAGCCAAAATTGCAACTCCTACAGCATTTATCCAGACCACAGTATAGAATGAGATCAGTGAAAGTTAATGAAAGTTTTTGTACAGACAAAAGGAGAAACAGGATGGGGATGTAACAAGTACTTAACTAGCACTGAAGTGTTTGTCCTATGAAGCCAAAGGATAGCTCTTTTTTCAGGGACAGGCAATGTAAAGCTGGAAGGACTACAGGATAAATGAAATTATTAGAGGTAGTACTTTTATATGTTCACTTCTCTTTCAGAGGTTTCTCAATCTGGCTTGTCTGTTTCTGTTCTCCATGTAGGCTGAGTGCAGACTGGTTGCCCTCCAACCTCCTCCTCCTCCTCCTCCTCCTCACAATGTCTCTAGAACAAGGAAAAGTCCACAGGTGACCCATTCTCAGGGAGTATTTTCAGGAATTAATTTCTCTGTGCTAAGCTCTGAGGTTTTACCAGCTGCAGTAGCCCAAATGTTTTCAGCTGGAGATAATCTGAACAGCAGCTGAACTGTCAGAGCAGGCAGAGCCCACCTGCCTCCAGGTGCCAGATGTTCTGAGTGGTGCCAGATGTTCAGAGTGGGCACAAGTTCCACTGAGAGCTGGAGAACCACGGGCTCACTTTTGAGCAGTGAACAGTAAATGTGTATTATTATTGCATGTCAGAATTTACTTGCCCATCGCTACAAAGAACTTTGATATTTAGGATTCATTTTCTCACCATTTTCCAAACTGATAAAGCAGCTGCAGGAACAGAAATTCTTTTGAGGAGAAAGTTGCACCGTGGTTTGATCAGCACCTTTACCAGAGGGAAGTGATCAGAAGGAGCAGAATAGGTTAATGTCAAGCCCAGCAGTGTGGACTCAGTCATGTAAAAGGAAAATAGTTGTTACTTGAAGAGTTGCTGAGAAGACCTTTACTTTCTCAAGTAGGAAATTAAGCTAAATACTTCAAAATGGAAAACTTGAACTACAGTCAGAGTAAGTGAAAAAATGTCCTCGGGTTAAAGTGAGCTACTTTGGCTTAGGTCTCCGAGTATTAATTCCTGCCAGCAATACTTAGAAAAAATATAAACTTAATTAGGACAGAAGGACTGGTGTGGGTATTGGCCTTATTTTTCCAAATCCTTCAATGTTGCTTCATTTAACCCTGCCAATGAATCTTTTCCTTTGATCTTAAACTAACAGGATTAAAACCAACTTGTTAAAATTGAATCCTAAGGTCACAGTGAAGATTTGTTGAGGCAGAACTTTGTTAAAGCTGCTGTGTTTTCTTTTAGTTATTTATGGAGTTTTACTTCAGAGTTCCTTCAATATGAAGGTAGATAATAATTGTATTTTACAGTTATGTATGCTTTAGTTATAACAAAGAGCTATTTGTTACCATGGTCCAAGGAGGCTGGAGCTGGAAGGCGTTGTATTCTGTGAGAGGGCTCTCCCAGCCTGTCACAGCATCTTGGTGTTCAGTGGGGCTGACTCTGGCATCATTTTTGGAGGTCCTACATAGTCCTTAAAGGAAATAAGTGGAATTTTGAAAATAAGCTGTCACAATTGTGAGACTTCCTTGCATTTCACGCACACTGATGTGGTTGTGGCTGCCCCATCCCTGGAAGTGTTCAAGGTTGGATGAGGCCCTGATGCAGTGAGCAGCACCCCTGCCCAGGGCAGGTGGATTTGGAGTGAGAGGATCTTTAACGTCCCTTCCAACCCAAACTATTCCATCATTCCATTATTCCACTCAAAAGGTGAACTTGAATCACTTAACTGAGTCAGTCCAGAACAACTGGCAATGTAATTGTGCTGAAATCCCATGGAAGAGGCACCTGAGGTGATTCAGCAGGTGGGCTCAACATCCTCTCCTTTTCTCCATTCCAGTGCACTCCATAATGTTACTGGGACTCTCATTTAATCACTGGGAGCCTGTCCCTGATTTTGGAATAAGGACTAAGTTGCAGAGCATTGTATCATTTGTTTTCAACATCTTTACAGAAGTTTCATGTTTGAAGTGTTGGCAGCAATCTTGAGGTTACTCACATTAATAACAAACTCTATAACACCATTTACTGCCACACAGAAATTAATAGGTAAATTAAACATAGTAGTGGTTTCATTATTTAGCAGTGGCCTTACATAACAATTTCATTTTTATTAGCAGGGGTGTTAGATTGTAAAGATTGGCTGCATTATGAACTACAAAAGTACACTATAAACCTTAGCAAAGGGGCCAGTCAAGCACGTGCAACTGCTGCATTCCAGAGTCAACACTGACTGGGTCTCATGTCTAACATCATTTAGTGCAGAGCTAATGAGAGCAAGTCAGGAGAGACATAAAGAGCATGTATTTATGTAGAAAATGTGAACCTTATTCCTTTACAAGTAGTCATGGAATATATGTGCATGCAAGTAATGGTAAATGAGTACGGCACAGCCATAACATTAATTCATAGAGATTAATTCATGCAGATGAAATACTGGAGCAGCTCAGGCCTGTGTTAGTAAAATGCTGAGGAATGTCATTTATGGGAAAGCCTTGAGCAGCTGTCATCAGCTCATGAGTGTGCTGGAAAAAATATGGTCATTTAAAAAAATGATAGGTTGGGTTTTTAGATAATATAAAGCACTGCTTTTTGTGCATAGTGGAAAAAGAACACCAGGAGATGTGGCCTACAATTTAATTTTCTGTTCATCTTTTCCTTTTTTGTTATATCTAAACTTAGAGATATTTCTCATCTCTCACATGACTTGGTTGTTTGAAAGCTGCTTGACCATTGTTTGGGTTTTTGGGCAGGTTTTGGGAGCGAGGGCTGCTGTGGGAAGCTTCCAGAAGCTCCCCCCGTGCCCAGAGGGGCCAGTGCCAGCCCCAGCCCATCAGCAGCAGTGGTGGCACCTCTGGGATAACAAATATGAGAAGGGAAAAGCTGCATCCCTTGGAAAGACCTCTGCTGGAGGAGGGGAAGGTGTCTTAAGGTTTAGTTTTGAATTCTCATTATTCTTATCTGGCAATAAATGAAACCAGTCTGCCCAGTGCAGTCTTTTGCCTGTGAAAATCACTGATGAGGGATCTCCCTGCCCTTACCCCCTCCACCAGCCCTTCCTTGTCTTTCCTCTCCCCTGCCCAGCTGGGGCTCAGAGATAATTCCAAAATACTGCAGGGCAGTGATGCAGCAGCTCTGGTGGCACCTGGCTTCCATCCAGGATCAACCCACCACAGTGATTTATGTTCTTATTCCAATTAAAGATCTGTGGAGTTACGGATGATATTTATTCTCCGAGTCAATTGGCTGGATTTTTGATTGGCTTTATTATACACTAAATTCCTCTGAAGTCATGTAATATTTACTTGTAGCCTTGCCTGGGTGCAAAAGAAAATATAAATTCACATTTTTGTCTTATTGAAGACTAATCATGTACCATAAACAGTTTTGGACAGGCAAGATGTGGATCAGATTGCCTTCCCATATGATTGTGTTAGATGAATTAATTAAGGATGTATGTATGAAAAGCAGCATTTGTCCACTAATTGCACGAATCTGTTCTGCAGACCTATGAATTCTTCATTCCTAGTTATTTATACCATTAGTAAGTGTATTAGTGGAGTACAAAGTGGTAAAAGCAGTTGACTGGTAGTGAGAAAATTTCCTAGAACTAAAATAATGGGCTATTTGTAATCAGCTCAAGTTATAAATACTTCAAGTTGCCCTTTGAAGAAGAAAAAAGCTGCTAGTGTAGAAAATGAGGAGGGAGTTTCATCTGCAAATATTTACATTGAGAAAGACATTTTCCATTAAGATGGAAAAAATGCTGTCATGTTTTCACACTTTCAGAAGAATGGCCAACGTGTGGGTAAGAAGTTGGCTGATTTTTCTGGACCATTTACAAATAAGGATGAAAAAGCAAGTTGTAAAATTTCCAAGCTCCCAGCAAAACAGCAGCAACAGTCTGGGATGGAGATTCCAAGGGCGTTCCCAGTGCCCCCTGCAGTAGAAGAAACACTGTGTAAGGACTAAGAAACATCAGCTGGAAAGTACAGAGGCCATTCATTTGAATTTAAACAGATTAGTCACATATCTTGATTTGTACTGCACTTACTCTGTACCCTCTCCCACTGGCTGAAGAAATAAGAAAGCAGAGAGAGGATTTCAAAGAAAGAAAAGTACAATAATTTGTTTTGCCTGTGCTTGCTTATGACTTCAAGTTTAGAAGGAAAAAGGGTTTGGATTATATACAGAATTGAAATATGAGAATTAGTTGTATTGGTTCTTGGTCATCATGAGAAATGGTGACACAAGGGAACATGCTTATCTGCACAGACAAAATCTTACCCAAAATGACATTAAAGCAGAAACCCCCAATTCATGTGGAATGCAGCCACAGAGGAGGAGACAGCACAGAGAACCTTGGGGTACTTTTGAGATGAGAAGGATTAACATCAGAGCTGCAGCCAAATCCCATTTTAGAGCCAAAAATAAATGTGGAATGATGCAAACCTGAGCTCCATAGCCCCCAGTGAAGATCCCTGCTGCCTAATGAAACCCAGATCCCCAAGTTAGGTACCCAACTACTTTTCAATCCAGTAAAAGGAGATAAGCACCTAAACATTCAGAAGAGCCAAACCCAGCTTGACACTCTTCCTTCCAGCTCCTATGATTTCACCTTTTCACACATGTCAGCAGGACTTTCACTGCTGAGGTGAGAATTATAAATGTCACAGTTAACACTCAGGTTTTTGAAGTTTGAAGGGCAAAGTGTTGTTTCATGTTGAATATTAGCTTCTTCCTGAAAAGGCAATAATAAAAGTGTCAGATATTCCCTATAATCTGTTTAGGCATGCCAGCTTTCTTTAGGGAACATAAAAGCTTGGCTGTGGAGGAAAAAAGCTTTGAGTATCAGACTTGCCTTTTCCCCCCAACTATAATAGAGATATAATCTGTATTTTCCTAATGCTTTGAATAATACGTGTTAAATACTCCCTTGAAGCTGGTCTGAAAACCAGGAAACTCAGGATCCACATCCTTCACAGACCTCCTTCTCTTTCAAAGGCCGTTTTGGGCGCTCTCGCGGGTTTTTAGCATTACACCGGCAGTTTCTCGTGAACTTCAGGGGGGAAAAGAAAATCAGGCAGCTTTAATCTTGCCAGGGTAGTTCATGAAAGCAGCCAGTGGGCCGTTGGGGGGATTAACCAGCAGGAGCCTTAACCCAGCCCCTCGTGTAAGCAAATGTCCCAGGCAGCTTCCAGCGGAGCGTGAACGCTGCAGCCCTTAATGGAGCTGGCATTAAAGAGCAGCCCTGCATCACATGGGCTCCAGGGAAGGCCCTTGACATCAGAAAGAGCTGAACTCTGACCTTGGCCCTTGGCACCTTGATTAGAAACGAGAGCAATTTGTCGGGGTTATTGTGTGTGCAGGGCTGCAGCAGCTGGGCAGTTTGGAATTCCTAAAGCAAACAGCAAGGAGCTGCTGCAGTGTGCTCCTTTACACACCCAAAGTGCATTAAAGGATTGTTAAAATTGTTAAATGGAAAGGCCCAACGGGCAGGGCAGCTCTGTGTCCTTTCCTTTATCCCTGTGATCACACACTGTCCCCCCAAGCTCCCTTCAGGGCACACAAGGGCCAGCCTGGCTGGGACGAGAGGCTTTGCAGGACTTTTGTGTTCCCCAAATTGTTCAGTGGCTGTTTCACATGACTGACTCCCTGACACAGTGCTGCAAGGACAGAATTGCTAATTTTGCCACAGCTGGCCCCATTTTGTGGCGCTTTCCCAAACATTAACTAATCTCCCCCAACTGCACGGGCAGACATTAAGAGGTACGAGCCTGAAACACAGGGGAAAAAGCAATTCTGTGGTGGGTGACAGGAAATTTGGCATGTTGTGAGCCATAGATGGGATTTCTTGGGGGATTTGGAGTTACATCATAACTGTGGATGTTTAGAGAAGGGGCAGGACTGCATTGTGAGGCGGTGGGGTGGCAGCACTCAGATCAGCCAGACGAGGAGCCTCACGCTGGGCACTGACACAATGGGCAGTGTCCAGCTCGTGGCCACCTGCAAAAATCTCATTTTCAGTGATCAGCAGCAATACTTGAGTGTTTTAAAAAACAGGCCATACTTTCCCCAAAATTCTCCCATCGTTGTCTTCTCCAATTTTAATGATTCTCTGACTCTCTGTGTCCCTCAGGTTCCTTTTCCCTGGCACAACACCCCATAGTTTAAATCTCCTGCCCCAGCCAGACCCTGCTTGTGCAGGCACAATTTGCCACTGATGTCCTAACACTCCCTGTGTGCAAACCAGCATATTTTCCCCTATATTCATTCTCAGAAACAGATGAGCCTCTTCTTTTTTTTTCCTTCTTGAAATTTTTTCCACAAAACTAAATGTGAAGCAGATATCCAGTGTGGATAATTTCAACCTCCTGGATAAAGCTGGTAAAGTGTGAGTAACTTAAAAATAATCTGAAAAGGTGCCCAGGATGACTAATTGCAAGTGTCTTAACCAATCTCAAACATATAATAAATAGAAGAGTGCTGTGAAAAACTCTGGTTTTGGAAACTTTGCTATTTATTTCATATTTTGTGTGGAAAGAGTGGCAGTTCTATTGAACTGTGCATGTTCTGCAGCCAGGCATCCACCAGAGGGTAGGGAAGTGGGTAAATATTCCAAAGGGCTGTATTTCAATGATCCAGAAAGTGGTAGGGATGAAATAAGGCAGATATCAAAGCCATTAATTACAGCAGTCAGCTGAGGCTGGAGGGCAACCAGGAGAAAGATAAATATCCAGGCAAAAATGGGAGCTGGGACATGACACAGAGCAGGAAACCAAGAGGCTGATGCTGGAGCCAAGTGAAAACACGAGGAGAAGGCAGCAGAGGATCAGAGCCCACCACAGGGACACAGATCTAGGATGAAGTGTAAGCAGTGCCCGCTGGAGCTGAATTTGAAAACCTGCTCCCTAGTGCCTCCTTGGGTCTTGTACCTGCTGGGCATGGATCTGACTCACAGAAAATCAAGATTCCCCACAGGTAATTTCAGTAGCTGATAAAAATACAAAGATCTGCAATTTTTTTGTTGTTGTTGACTATTCTGTTTTGGTTTTTTTTATTTGATACTGGCAACGTTCATTTATGAACTGGTGCACTGAGGGTTTTCATTTAACAGGACAGGTTTCTTTAAATAATCTACTTACAACAGAAATGCATACTTTGGCATGAAAAAATAATTCTGTTCCCCAGCGTCTCTGGAACACCACAGACTTGAAAGCAAAAGTTTTTGTTGTGTAAGCAAAAAAATGTGCATGTCAAAGCTGAATTTGCTTTATTGTTTTCCTTGAAAATATCAGCTAAACTTTCCAAGGGAATACATTTTAAAAGTCCACAGTGGTTGATTAGAAACAAATCAAACCAGATGCACGAACAGCCTTCACATGAAAATTCCCAAGCTAGACTAGATCATAGTTTGGAACTGAAATCCTGTAGCAGATTGAAACCTGGAGATTGAGAAAATATGTTCTGGACTCTGAATAAATATACCCCTGAATAAAGTCAGATGCCCCTGAGCTGGCTGCCCATCACAGGGTGCATTCTCCAGTGTGTGTCCTACAGAGATGAACTCTGGATGTGCTTCAGCTTTAATCTGGTGGCTCTGTCACATGTCACCCTCCCCTAGTAAAGATATTTACTGACACACCACTCTCTAATTCCTGGAGAAAGGCATTCTGCTTTTCCAGAGAGAGCTCTTTGTGCACTACATTTGTTTATAAAGTTACTCATGCAGAAGTACCTGCAAGGTCAGGACCTACATTTTCTCCCAGCAGCAATTATGAGCTGCATGTTAATGGTGAAACCACTCATGACTGAATGCTACAGCAAATGATGGTGTAGCTTCAGAGGAGGAATGCCATTCCCACAGGGAGCTGTAATCAATGATATAATTAATGAACAGACAATTTACACTGCTGTAAACTCAGCACACGCTGTCTGTCCTAGTCTCACTCTCTGTCAAAAATGAATTATTCACAAACAGAATTTTCCACAAATAGAATCATTGAAATGGTTTGTTAAATACTTCATTAATGCTGAACTGGGAGGCAATGCACTCACCCAGTCTGTGAGACCAGTCCTAATTTGTACCTGTTTAAATGTGTGTAGGAGAACATTATCTTTGGGCAAGTAAATCCTCCAGACAGGTCCTCAGCTACACTGAGTTACTCCAGCACAGAAATCATTTTTCTTCCTGGCAAATAGCACCTCTGAATACTGAGGAGAAGCTGAAGGATTTAGTATTTTAAAATTTAAGAAACGACAGAGATAAAAGCAAAAAGCTTCATTATTCAATGTGCCTCTGCCCGGCTCAGTACCTGCTGCAGTCCAGGAAAATGCTCCTGTGAATGTCACTTTAGAGTCATTCAGCATTTGCCAAAAACTTTGCAAAGGGTCTCTCCCAATACAAAAAAGGAATTCTTCATCATTCAACAACATCATATTTCTGATATGCTGATTTTTAAAATACTGTTTCCCTTTCTATAAATTATATTTCATTACAAACTCTTTTTAATTTTTTTTTATTTCCTATTGCAAATGCAACTAACACAGACTTTCTTCTTATAAATCTGAGTTAATTAAATTGGAGTATGCCAGTGTAAGCAATATCTTTTTAAATACAGACTCTTTGGTTCCTGAAAATCCCTCTTATTTGGAATAACTGCTGTTACTTCAAAGCATCCAGTGAAAACCGAGGGCTCTTTCATTTTTTAATAAAGAGATTTTTCTGGTCCAAGGGGGCACACCTGATATGGTTTGCATCCAAAGCAAGTGGTCTGTAATAAGTGGCCCAATGAAAGTTTAAGCCTGCTTTCAAGGGTCATCAGCTTTTCTGACTGTTACTTGATCTGTTTAGAACTGGCTAATTTGTTAATCAGAGCAAAGCTTCAGGCTTACTGTGATCACCCCCTTAATACTGTTTTCACACACTGATAATTAAAGCAAAAATCCTATACAAGATTGTCATATGCTTTTCTGAAAACACAAAATGCAGCAGCACCTGGTGGAGTATGAAATCATGCTCCAGATGTCAGAAGTTTGTTCTGTTCATACAGGGATTTAAAACTCATTTTCTCCAGTATTTTGCATCAATGGTTTTCCTTTTCCTCTGACATCCTACCTATCAGTTGAGTTGATTTTCATCCCTCACTGCTTTATGGCTGCATGTTCTAGTGGGATTAGTCCCTATTCAGATGGTGAATAATGCAAAACAGACTTACCATCCTCTCTGTATCCTAAAGCTGGGCACTTTGGTTGCAGGAAGCCTTGGATCTCAAAATATACAGAGTTTAAGGGGACATGGAAAAGTCCCCATGATATAATCTGAATCTGTCTCTTGGGAAAAAAAAAAAAAAAACCAAACAAAAACTAGAGTTAACTGGTGCCAAACTCCAGTTTTCAAACTAAACTTTGGTTTAGTTGAATCCTTCCCTAACAGCTTCACATTAAATAAAAATACTCCAATCTCCAATGAAAAGAGCCCCACATAGTTTTTTACTCAAGATTTTCAAGGAGAATTTAAGCTCTGCCAGGCCAGTGTTCTCATATAAACTGTTTTCCCTATTACAATATGGACTGTGTGTGTAGGGAAAATAAAGTGAAAATAGGGGAATGCAAAATTCATGTCAGCTGGAAAATAAGTGATCTGCTTGGAAGAATATTTATGTGTTTTCTCCTGACTTGGCTTGGGGAAAGAAACAAAACATCAGCTGTGAGCAGGATATTTCTGCCACTGAAAATCCACATGGTCGCACTTGAGAGGCTCCTGGAAAAATGAAATGCTGTCGTTTAGAATCTGGAGGGTTTCTTGGAAAGGCATTTATCCCAGCATCCATCAGGCAGGGCCTGTTTGCCCTGAGTGAACTGATCACTCAGGAGTTACCATAATAATGCCTGCTTTTAGCTCTTTAGTTTGCTAGAGAAATGCACAATGAAATCTTTCATTTAAAATACCTATTTGCTGACTTTCAAGACCCAGCAGGCTGTTTTCTGTGCCTGAAAAGGCAGATGTATTCACACGTGAGCTTGCTAAGGCACAAAGTCCTTCTCTTCCCTGCTCTGTACGTGTGTTTAAGCCACAGAGAGAAATACCCAGCAAAGTCCAAAATCATTGTTCTTTATAATCCTTCCAGCCTGGCACTCGGATCCAGGACTGTAGGCCAGTCTGCTCGCATGAAATAAAATATTTCTGCGGAACACCACAGTTAGTCTTTAACTGATTTACTGTAGTTAAACAGTAACAGTGAGAGTGTTCATAGTGCCGAGGCCGGTGGCAAAAGCTCCGCACAAACCAGGCATTCATGGCAGCAGCAGAGGCCCGAGCTTTCCCTCAGCCTCGGAGCGTGAGGCAAGGCCAGCAAGGAAATCCCAGCCCAGCTCTGCGCTCCAGCTGGAATAAATTCTGAAAGGAAAGGTCTCTAGGTACCAAGTAAGGCTGTGAATGTTTGGAAGGTTGCAGGGAAAAGGTTTGGTCTCCACATGAGTGTCTGTGGTGAAGTCACCTCCGAGCCTGGCAGCAGATGGGAAACATGGGAATATCCAGCAGTGGGGACAGGCAGGGAATGATGCTGGGCTGGTGTTGATGAGAGCTTCTCCTTCTTTGCTAATTGGAGTAGGGAATTGTAAAAAAAAAAAGAAAAAAAAAAAAAAGGGATTATTAAATCTGTTCAAGGTGGATGAGCTAATCTTCTCCCATTCCTCCTTTTCGTTTCCAGCACACTGGCCGTGATCAGCCAAAAAAACAAATCAAGCTACTGGATGATTTGCTTAGCTACCACTCAGCTGAAACAGTCTTCATGTCAGATGATCTATGATCTCTTTATTACATGAAAATTGCTTCTGTTTAGATGGCTTAGGGAAGAGAGCTCAGCCACTGAGGAAGCTCTTCCATCTTTCCCTGTCCATTTTTAGCTGAGTGTCTGAGTTTGTTATTCATCCCTCCTGTTTTGTAGGCAATGCTGCTAACCAGAACTTTACAAACTTCCAGAGAATGCTTTGCATGGGCCTTTCCAAGCTCTTGAACCACTCATTTTCAGGATTTATTTATTTATTTGAACACTTTGGGCGTCTCACGCAGTTGTCTGTGTCCTGTAAATCCCAGACTGCCTGAATACTTATGGAAATACCAATATCTGTGGAACACAATGGCCTTCCAGAATGTCTGCAATTTTGCAAGCTTATTTGTGTCAACAGAAGACAGGAAATTGAGTGTGGCAATAGCTGGGAGGGTGTGGGGAGCAGCAGTGGTGAGGAGCTGCTCCATGGATATCCTCAGGCACTGGATGGATGGAGGGCAGGGGGGTTGGGGCATTTATCCACTGTGAAGGTACAGTTAAAAAAAATCACTGCTGGGAGAAAAGAGGAGGGTTCAGAGAGGATTTGCAGAGCAGATGTGCTAACTATGGTTCCACTTATCTCATTATTGGATATTGGGACTGCTGTAGGATCCAGGGAATGTTCCATGGGGTGGCTCACCAGTGTTCAGAGGGAGTAGGAGTGTGTGAGCAGTGCCTGTGACACTCCAAAGGGCTGCAAATTCCAGATGTCACCCACCACCTCGAGAGGCAGAGCTGCACTGGCTGCCTGGCCAGGCTCACACAGCTGAGGGGGCTGCAGAAGAGCTGGAGCTCAGGGATGGGTGCTGCCCCTGGCTCAGCAGTCTATGCCCTCTCACCATCACTCAGCCTGATAGGTCCCTTTTGGGAGCCATCAGCCCAGGGAGAGGCCTGGAGAAGGGCTGGAGAAGATCTGGAGAAGGTCAGAAGAAGGTCTGGAGAAGGACTGGAGAAGGTCAGGAGAAGGTCTGGAGTAGGTCTGGAGAAGGTCTGGAGAAGGTCAGGAGTAGGTCTGGAGAAGGTCTAGAGAAGGTCAGAAGAAGGTCAGGAGAAGGACTGGAGAAGGTCTAGAGAAGGACTGGAGAAGGTCAGGAGTAGTCTGGAGAAGGTCAGAAGAAGGTCAGGAGAAGGTCTGGAGAAGGTCAGAAGAAGGTGGAGAAGGTCAGGAGAAGGTCTCAGACAAGTCAGGAGAAGGTAGTCTGGAGAAGGTCAGGAGAAGATCAGAAGAATATCTGGAGTAGGTCTAGAGAAGGTCAGGAGGTTTGGAGAAGGACTGGAGAAGGTCAGGAGAAGGTCTAGAGAAGGTCTGGAGAAGGTGGTCTGGAGAAGGTCCATCCTCCTCCTCCTGTCCCCACAGCACAGCAGTAACAACTGAGGCTGGAATCTCAGCTCTGCCTGCATCCTACATCTGCCTGTGCAGAAATACTGCTCTTCCCAGCAGTGATGACTGCACAAATAAACAACCTCCCTGGGGCAGAGGGGTCAAAGCAACAGATATTTAATAAATAACACAGCGTATAGAAAAGTCTCAGCTAGAACCCACTTGCTTTTAGGGTCTCATAAATATTCCCCAACACTTTCCCTTTGGAGAGGCATTTTCCACAGCTGAAGTCTGCTCAAAACAGGTGGCCAGGGTTGTTTTGCTGTTTGTTTGGGGGAGCTCTGCAGCAGAATTACAGCTGCCATGTTCTAGTTTTCAACACGTTCAGAAAATAGAAACAAGTAGTCTTCTTTGTGGAGCTACAGACAGACAAAATAAGCCAAGTTTTAAGGCTGCTTCAGTGCTGGTGGAGTTCTCACCAAGGGAAATATTTTTTGTATGAGCAGTAGGATTTTTCTGATTGCTTTTTGTGCTTCACTCGCAGCTTTGAAAGCTGTTGACACACATGCACAACAGATTTGCCTTTTATTTTTTTCTGCTCAATTGAAAGCAGCTTTTCTTTCCTTAGATTTATGATATCTTGTTTTCCTGAGTATTAAAATGCTTTGAGAAAAGACGGAAAAATACATTAATTTTCCACAGGCAATATATTTTAGTAGAAAATTGGTGAATGCTTATGTTAAATCTAAACAATGGAAGCTGTTAAGACATGGAAATACAGTATTAGCAAGCAAGCTCTAAAAAAAGATAGTGAGGCAAGAGAAACATTGAAACAGCCCTCAAACCTGTGCAAATTATCTATAACGAATCTGCCTTACGTATAAAGATATGGAAGCAAGATTTGTATATAATGATCTTTAACAAATCTGTGTTACTATTTGGAATCGAGTCCAGCCTGGATCATCTGTTCTGCCTCTTCCAGCAGCAGAAAGTTCAGGGCTTCATTCAGTTCAGGGCTGCTTTGCAACAATTAAATGATTAATCCTAAAATTTGGGAAATCTCAATTCAGGGATGATTCTG
Organism: Pyrgilauda ruficollis; assembly: GCF_017590135.1. Classification (NCBI taxonomy): domain Eukaryota; kingdom Metazoa; phylum Chordata; class Aves; order Passeriformes; family Passeridae; genus Pyrgilauda; species Pyrgilauda ruficollis. Next base: position 3,239,344 of record NW_024508101.1, read on the forward strand.
GAGCCCTTTACCTCAAATGTAATGCAGCAAAACTAGAGGCAGGGATTTTGTGCAGTTTCTTGAGGAAAGGTCTGAGGATTTGTACACAATTTGCATTTTGCCCTTTGGCTCTCACATTAATTAGGGACATCTCCAGATTTGTTTTTCAAATTGAGACCATGAGGGGAGAGACAGTGAGCTCCTGTATGAGCCCACAGGGCTGTCTTTGCCAAGGTGCAAGGCTTTTCCCAGGAAAGGAAACAAAGGCTCTATTTTAGGGAGCTTCATAATGAGCCTTTTAGAAAAGATGGAAGAATCTGTTAACAAAGAATAAATGTAACCAAAATGGGGATATTTAAATTGTATGTCCCACAGAATTATCTTCAGGGGTTTAAAGGTTTTAAAACTTCGGATGTTCTTAGAGGGGAAGTCAAGCATTCTTTTTTTTTTTTTAATGGAGAAAAAAAAAAAAAGTCAAGATGACTAACCTTGCACATATTTAATTTAGCTCCACCACTGTTTATAGCAGGGGACACACAGTGTTTTAGTGCAATAAGATGAATATTTATTAACAATTCGAAATGATCTGTTCCAAAATGTACAGTGCACTCCCAGTGATGTTTGACCACAGAGGTCCAGGTGTTTCCTGTCTGAGTTTGGAAGGCTGCTGGAGTGTGATGGGATACTGAGCCATGCTTTTGTAAGTTTAATGTGCAGCACAGCCACATTTCACTCTGTCTCATCCCTGAAAACTCAAATGGTTAAAAAATTCTAAACGTTGGTGTTGCCTAATCTAATGTGGAGGATGGACTCAGGAAATCTATTTAATATGCACAAGGAGCTGCCACTGTTCTTTATTCCAGCTTCTCTGCTGGAGTTCTGTGAACTGTTTCACTAACAGGGAATGGGAAAGTGAGGAACTCAATAGGAATTGATATTTTCTACACTGTGCCTCCACTGTGTGTTAATGGTAATTCTCCAATGCTTGCTGTTAATGGTCTGAGTTTGGGCTTTGTTCTTTCTGAACAGTCCAGCTGGGCTCACTGCAGTGCCCAGTAGGTCCCATCTCAGCAAAGGGCTTCAAGACTGTTGAGGTGACCTTAATTAGACCCTTTTCACACATCCAGAAAGACTTTTAGTGATGATTGTACTTGCAGGAGGCTGCAGTGATATGTTTCTCCTCACCCAGACAGCTGTTAAATTACAGAAGAGAATTCCTGAGAACAGAGGTGACCAGAACAGCTCATGGCAGTGTCATGCTGCCAGCCCACCCCTGGGACCCCTCTGCCCACACATGCACCTTTCCTTCCAGGAGAAATGGGAGCAGGAGTGGACAATGGGCACTTGGGAAACCCATGATGTCCTGAAAAGCTCCCAAGGCCAGCCCGTGTCACTCAGCCACCATCAAATGGACCAGAAACGTCAGTGTTCTCAGTGTTACAATCTTCAGACAATTGTACTGACATCTAAAACCCATCCTTATTGAGCTTGGGCTCCCCAGCATTTCCACGTTACCGGTGTCTGTGTCCAAGGCACTGAACACAAATCCAGGGACAGGCAAGCTGACCTAGTTTTCCATGACAGGCTCACCATGTGGAAAGCTTTACCTTGGGATCGTAAGTGCGTGCCATGTTTAGAAAGTGTGCTCCTCTGTCTCTTTTCAGGGAGGAAATTAGGTTTCTGTTTATTTCTGTTTACTGGAGGAAGGCTACTAAAGCTCTCAGAGTGCAGATTTTCTGTGGAACTCAGAGCTGTGCTGCTGGGAGCAGTTGTACTCCTGTGTGGTCACCACATCACAACAGGGAGAAGATTTCAAGAGCATTCTGTTGTTTACAAAGCCCATTTCTTTTGAAAAGCTGGTTTTGACAGTAGCTGTTTGCCTTGGGAAAGGGTGAGAGTGTTGTCACATTCTCAGAAGGACCAGACGTGCTTCTCCAGGAAAAGTGACATGAAAGTCACTTCTGGAGAGACACGACCAGCCAGTTGGTGCCAGTGGAGCTGGCTCCCAGCTGAGCTAACCCAGTTCTGCAGGAGCTCAGAGTCAGGAAATCCTTCCAGAGCTGTGAGGGCAGCACTGGCAGTCCCAGACTGCCACAAACCCAGGGCAGCCCTGTTTCATGCCATCCATTTCAAGAAAAAACAAACTCCGCAGTGCCTGGGAAGGCAAAGCTGAATTGTAAAAAAATGTCTGTGAGAAAGGAACAGAGATTTTGGACAGATTTCTAAGGCAGGAAGGGAAGGTATCATTAGAAAGCTTGATTTCTAAACAAACCAAGCCTGTCACTCGGGAGCCATCTAGTGCCTGCCTGGTCCCTGCATGGGGAGAGTGGCCACAAACTGCCCAGCTGCACCCCAAACCAAACCAAGGCACGTGGAATGTGCCAAATCCACTGTCCCAGGTTTGTGTCCACTCCTGGAAGCCCGTGTGCTCAGAAAGGTTTTGGTTCTCCTGCTGATTTGCATGTCAGTGCTCACAGAATCTAACCTTTCTTTTGAATAGTAATTAACACATTGGCTACAGATGTTGATCAAAGACAGGAGGGTGCAGAAATGCTCCCTGCACTGGTTTGTGCAATGTTTCTATAGGTGGGACCAGAGGTATGGGCAGGGCACAGCTAATCCCCTAAACTCCTTCCACACTTCCCAGTGGCTGGTGCAAGGGCTGTTCACATGGAAGGATGTGCTCTGGGGATGGGAAGCAGCATGTCTGGTGTTTGAACATGCTGGGATTTTCCTAAGTTCCATCAGCCCTTGTTTTTCACTGCTGATTTCTCAGTCTCACCTTTTAAGCTTTACGTTGTTATTTTTAATCCACTTGGGAGCTGTGGATATTGAGAACAGAATTATATAAAGCAAACTTCTCCTTTTATCAAGAATTTTATATTCAGGTTTTGTTCTAAAGAAGTCTCGGGGGGGTGTTACTTGTGTTTATGTACTCTTACGAAACAGGAAAAAGTCTTTCTTTTAGTTGGAAGTTTAGAAAAAAGGAACAGAGCTGACCCAGGCTATCTTCAGAGAGTCTTTTCAAAAAAATTTCATGCATTAAAAGGTGTTGGATCCAGCTGCCTATTTTCACTCACAGCACAACAATCTACCTTTGAATCCCAGACTCGAGGGTGATTATTGCACTTTATTTTCCAAAGTGACCATAAAACCCTGTTAAGCACCTTCATACTGCTCCAGCCCAGCCCAGGCTCTCAGGAGCTGTGGCTGGAGTCCAGTCCCTGCTTCTCCTTTTGCTGCTGCAGCAATTCTCTGTGAGCTGCCCCATCCTCAGACCCAGCTGGGATGGGGCAGGGAAAAGCCCCGTGTGTCACTTAAGTGCCACCAGAGATCAGCTGTGCCCACTGCAATGCCCCTCACAGCCCCAGACAGGGCTGGGGCTGCAGCACTCGCTCTGTCTTAACCCCTTGTTAAACACAGCTCAGACCAAAATGAGGAGAAAATCTTCGTGAAGAAATGCTGCTCTCAATAAGAGATCTGGTTAAGGATTCAGTATTGTCACTGTGGTCACTCCAGGTGCAAGGAGGTGTGTTCTACCATCTAGCCTGGGCTGATCCCATGAAATAAAACAAGTTGTTCTATGCCCAGAAATGCTAATCAAGTAATTTCTCTATAAATTAAAGCCCTTTTTCTCGAGGATTCTCCTTTGTTTCCCTCTCACACACGAGCCTCAGCCCCGTATCTCTGTGACCCATCCACCGGGCAGTACTCACATGCTGTGGATTTCCCACAGCAAAATGTGCTCTGAGGAGTCCCCAGGAGCTCTCAGGACGGCTGGGGCAGCTGCCAGGCTTCCCAGCACGCCAAAAACTTCAGGAGTTTGAGAAGTTTTGAGAAGGAGACAAGAGCACATTTGTACAAGCTGCATTTCAGGCTAAAAGGGACCTGGAAATGTTTGTTGGACACTGAGGAGGCTCCTTCTCCTCCTCCTTCTCCTTGTCCTCCTTCTCCTCCTCCTCCTTCTCCTTGTCCTCCTTCTCCTCCTCCTCCTTCTCCTTGTCCTCCTCCTCCTTCTCCTTGTCCTCCTTCTCCTTCTCCTTCTTCTCATCCTCCTTCTCCTTCTCCTTCTCCTTCTCCTCCTCCCTGTGGGATGTGGAGTGTTCTTAGAAGGAGAGGATTTATAGAACAGCATTTCTAAGGCACAGTGTCACACTTAAAGCAAAGGTGGGCTCCAGCCTGTGGCCTGTCTCCTGATTTTTGTTTCCCTGCCTGAGGTAAAATTCCATCAGATCTCAGAGCTGGAGCTCAGAGCCACTTCCAGGCAGCTCTGGTGGATGGAACCCCTCATTATTTGGGAGATTTACTCATGGTTTTGTGGAGTCAGAAGGCTGGAAAGGAGAACACCTCTTCTCCTCCTTGTGCTGACTCCAGCAGTTTTTGGTGCAGGCACCCTGGGGAAGCAGAGGTTCAGTCATGCAGCCACGTAACAACGTGGGCCTTAATGAGTAACACATTTGTACTTTCCATTCTGCCTCTAAGAAAGGACCTATAAATAAAGCATACTTGCCCTCAGATCAAGAAAACCTTTTTCTTAAATAATGTCATTAAATTTTAAATTAGATGGATAGGCAATTACTGGTGAAAATGTTAAATACTGGATAACCTATGAATATGACCTAATTTAATATAATTTCATAAATGCTTGAATTCAATTAAATAAAAATTTTTGTAGAACATTTAAAATGTTTGCTTAGCTCTCCCCAGAGCTTACAGTAGGTTACTATAAGCCAAACAGCATTACAGCATTTGTTTAAAATGCCAGAAGGCTTAGGATAGATCCCATACACTTGGAGCTGAATCCCCAGTCACTGGACAGCCATTTCTGGGCAGAAGCTGCTGTATTAAATAATTCCTAGCTAATAAATATATTTTAGACACATTATAAACCTGGATGTTAAACCTTTTAGAGTAAATGAGATGTTTATTGCATAAAAATATATAATTTGCTGTTTTGACCTGGGTGCGTTGTCATGGAAACCCAAATCTTTCTTGAGCAATAAAAAATCTGCTTGTCATCTGATTTGAGCCGGTTATTTGCACAGGTGGTTTTCTTAGCAGACAAGTACTTAGTAAAAACAAATCCATTCTTTCTCAATAGTTCCATTATGTGTTTCCACAACAATGTGTTTCATTTCACTAGCTTTGTAATTAATGATCCATTATCAACTAATTAAATCACATTTGGATTTTATATGAGTTCATCTGTTACACAACGCTTGCTCCCCAATCCTCCTTCCTGGGTGTGTTAAGCTTGGAAAAGTTTTAATTAATGGTGAGAATGAAGTATGGGAGGTTGCAGGTACTTCAGACAGACTAAAGTACTAACAAATGTGGACACATAAATATATCCAACAATTTAATACCAATTTCCTTCAATGAAGTAAAGCAGCAGTGGGAATAACTTAAATCAGATTTCCAATCCCTACGTAAAACTCTTGTAAAATATTAAGTTCATCTGTTTGCAGACAATGGAAACTGAAATATGAACTAGGCCAACAGTTCCAAAATATCATCCAAAAAAGAATTTAACTTAATAGACAACATCTTTGGTGTTAGGCCTGCTCCAGACCCCTCTGAGACGGCTGAGAAGATGTTCATTAGCAGATTTTGGATCAGATCTGTGATTTGCAGTCTCTTGGGTGGAAGCTGTCTGCAGCTGTCCCAGCCACCACACGGCAGAGCTGTTTTGTGGGTCTGGGCTGATTTTTACAGTTCCATAAAGAGCAGCAATAGCAGAGGTGAGATGGGAACACGTGAGACAAAAGGAAGCGCTTTTGATCACGTTTTTTATGGGAGTTTTAAGACAAAGATGACACAGTGATGGAGGTTTGAACAATGCCTGTGTGGTTTCACTGACTCCTAAACTGTGTGAGCTGGAGGCTGATGATATCCAGGATCAAACAGGACCAGGTGGGCACTGATTCTTCACTTCTGTGCGGTGGAGGGAGGTCGGGCTGGGCAGGAGCTGGACATGGAGCTGCTGGGCTGTGAGGGGTGCTCAGGGGCTGCAGGGTAACATTAAAAACTCTTTGGGGGGTGTCTTGGGGTCCCCTCACAGGCCCCAGTTGTGGCTCAGAGTGAGCTCACCTGAAGGAGGTGAAGACCTAAAGAAGGAAATCCTGTGTCCCCCCCAGAGGTACAGGAAGGGTTAAATGGAGAATTTCCAATTTGAAGCCTTTGGCTTCAAACTGAGCCACTTTTCTTGGTGGTTTTGAGCATCTGCTACAAAGAAGCTCTGCAGGACTTGAGATTTCAAGGAAATATTCAAGGCAGATAACAGGCCCTTACACATCCCTTTGCCAGTGTGGCAAATAGTGTAAAGAGCTTTTTAAGGCAGATTATCCAAGTGATGTGTTTAGTCTACAAGCTGGGTACCACTAACTAAAGCACCTTTGTTTCTGCTTGGGATGAGAATCTTTATCAAAGATTCAGGTTTTATACTTTCAGTGGAATGTTAAATCATGTGCAGTCCCAGTGCCTTGGTAAGGCAGTGCTACAGGGCGCTGTTTGGGTAAAAATTTTATTTGATTTGATTACTCTATTGATGGAATTTTGCCAGAGGACAGCAGTATATTTATTTAGTATTATATTTTAAAATAAATTTGGTTTTTTTGTGCAAAAATGGACACACAGAGTATTGTAACTAACTCACTAGATGGCACCACAGCCCCAGGAATGTTGGACGGACGTGCTCCTGAGTTTATCTGAAATCCAGGTTGCTTTTATGCCATAAAGGAGGTGTGATGGTGATGAGAATTGCCACGGAGCAAGCAATGCTGAGATCTCAGCTCACACACACTGGTTTGCCCTGTCCCACACACTCACTGAGGAGGTCAGAACCTGGAACACCATGGAGAGGCTCAAGGGGATTGTGACTGGAGCAAATATTTCCATCCACAAAAATGGAAAAACTTCTCTGAAGAGTGGAAGGAGCAGGAAAAGAACAGGTTTTTCATTTTTTGAGAGGACTCAGGAAAAGAAAGAGCTGTGGCCAAAAAATGGAGTGACAGCTTTAACACATTAAAAATGCCAATAAACTTGGAAGGGCTGTGCTTGTGGAGCAGAAATTCTACAGAAAGCTTGGAAAAAAAAGATTTTCCAGATTGAATTGGAGGGTAGATAAGAGGTATTCAGGGATATTATATTTCCTTATCTTGGAGAAAGAAAGTATTCTGTCCATAATCTTACTATTTTCCTGAAGATTAGTGAATAGCAAACTAGGGCCAGCTCTTCATCTGCTGTTGACTTTTGTGGCTCCTCTGACTTTAAGTGAAGTCACTCTGAGTTAAACCAGATGAAGATCAGATCTGTGTAAGTTTGAAGCATTTATCAAGAGAGCAGATAACATCTTTTTTCTTTTTCTTTATCCTGAAGAATGTTATTAAATTACGTGCAAAGTTTAGGCATCCTGTATTTCCCTAAACTCTGTTAGCAGTGTGCTTTCTATGGAAGCACTCAGCTGTTCTGGTTGTAACTTGCATTCTTCTTTAATCAATCTCACCCAGGCTGATGCATTGTGTTTAAAGCAGCAATTTGGTGATCCTCAGGTGCAGCTGAACGTGTGAGCTGTGTGCTCTGCCTGGTGGGCTTTGGCAGGTTCAGCTGCAGTGGCCCAAGACATGAGCACCTCCAGCTGCTCCCCTAACCAGCATCAGCATCCTCTGGAGAGGGTGACAGAATGGGACGTGTGTCAGCACTGGGGTGGCCCAGCTCAGAGCCTGGTGTTTGAGCTGGCAGCACTGGTGGGAGGGGTGTGAAATGCAGGAGAGAGCCAGGCTGAGGGATGGACACACAGCCAGCAGCTGGGGTGGAACCACAGCCAGAGCTGAGGGTGACAGCGGGAGCCAAAGGTGTCACCAGACCTGCAGAAGTGTGTGTGTGTGTGTGTGAGTGTGTGTCAGTCCAGCACTGCCAAACAAAACACTGACCCCCTTCTCAATCTCATCCACTTCATAGGTGTTAGTGCCCCAACCAAAGCCTACCAAAACTCACCAGCTTTGAATCAGTTGTGAACAAGGAGTCAAAGTGAGCGGCTTCCATTTCATTATTTCAATTAAAATTGCTTGCAGTTTTGTTTCCTGACATTATTGCAGTGTTTGTACTTTACATGAGCTAAGGCTCAAGACCTGTTTTGTGCAGGGGTCTCCTTCTTCAGAGACAGCAGCAAGTCCATAGGGTGAGCAGTGAGTGAGGCTGAAGCACAACCTTGTTATTTTTAGAAAAAAAAAAAAAAATCTTTTCCAGTATTTCCAGGCCTGGTAACCACTTTTTTCCTGTTGATTTGGTGAAAAAGAGTCTTCTTCTCCCTGAGGTACAAGTTTTATTGTATGAAGATGCTTTTAGCATTGGAACTGGTGTCAGCAACGACTCAAAGTCTCTGAGTAAAAGGAAAAAGCTTTATCAAAACTGCAGCTGCTGAATACAGGACCTCAATTTATGTCACCTGGCTATCAGACAAATATTGGTTTTAGCTATGGAGGTTTTAGAAGCAAGTGAACTTAAATTTTCTCCAAATTTCACAAATCTGTGCCTGAGAATGTCCATTTGTGTGTCTCCAGTCACAGCTCCCAGGAGTCTGTGATGCTTTGGAGCCATCAAACACCGTAATCTCAGGAGAAACTGCAAGATGAATTCTGTGCTGTTCAAACCCTGCTTTTTCATCTGGCCCTCCTTTGATTGCTGGTGGAGCTGCTGCCCAGCTGGCAGGGCAGGGGTGGCAGCAGTTCATCTGCACTGCAGTCTCCTATCAGTTTGTGTCCAGCTCAGACTGCTGAGATGTGCATCCAGCCCTCCCCAGACAGCTTGTCTTTCCACAAAAGCAGGCATTGACAAGCAGAGGAGGAATGATTTAGCCATTTGGCCAGGATTTAAAGACTTTGTCTTGCAGCAGAGTGCCTGCCTTGCAGGAGCCGCCTGATAAATGGGTCCTGCTCCCACCCACACTGGGCTGGGCTCCTCCTTTGGGCAGAACTAGGGGTGATGAAATGTTTCTGTTTGGTGTAAAGCTAAGCTGGGTGCTGACCCACTTCGGCCAGCGTAACTTTTGCTCAGGATAAGGTGGTGATCGTGGCAAACCTCTCTGGGGAAGCTCATTGGGGTTGGGTGGCCTTGGCAGCTGCTCTGGTGATCAGGTGAGACCCAGCAGAGCATCCCTGGCTTGGTGCCATGGGTTATTCCAGGTGGGAGCTGCCACAGCCTGACTGTGTGCCCCTGGAAGTCACAGGGAGCTCCGTCACTGCTGTCACCAAGCAGCAGGGCTGGTTACACAGAAACCATTTGGTGCCAGGATCACCCTCTGTGCTGAGGTGTGACATTTTCAATTGCTTCAAATTGGCAGAGAGCACCTATAATTGAAGTATTTGAATAATAAGGCTCATTTCCTAAGAAATGTTAACAGGGCTGTAACCTCGTGCAGTGTGGCACACGCCTCATGGCCCCTGAGGCTTCGGTGCCTCTTTCCTCTTCATCCTGACACCTGCAGTGTTTTTAAAAAAAATAAATATGGAAATAGCAAAAATGGCTGTGGCAGTTGTATTTCTTTAAAAATACTGTAATGGAATTTGTTATTATAGGTCATTACTGTGCACCCATAAATATTTACATATTTTTATATTGTATTCACTGGCCATGACAGATTGAAAGTAGCAACAGTTCTGTGGTTTCTGTGTTTTAATAACAGTGTGTTTCTTTCAATATTTTCCAGTAGTCAGCTGGGTATTTCTAAATGATCATTCTGGAGGTTGCCTCTCCAGACGGAGATACAAAAATATATTTAACCCACTTGTAATATATTGGATTTTTCTTTATAATCCCATTAAAAAGTGTGCAGTGAACACAAACCCATAATTTACCTGGTGTTGTAGTTTCATTAAACATCAAAAGGGTGCTTGATGGAGTAGAATAATCCTATTCTGCATCCTTCATTGAACATCTTTTAGAATAAGTTTATTCATTTAATTAGAAGGTTTCTCTGTGTGAAGATTGCACTGGTTTTACTGAATTTGCATTTGTTATCCAAAGCACCCTCTATTTAACTGCACTTAGGATAAGTGTGTTAGGACACGTGCTGCAAAATATATCCACAAATTGGTACTTATTTTTAAAATTGTGTTAGTACTAATTCAAAAGTGAAGGAGCAGAGAAGCTCCATTACACTTTAAAGTGGAATTTTCCCTTCAAATCTGTGGATTAGTCATGGCAAACAATGAAATGTTTAACTCAACATTAAATGGGATTATTAAATATCTTTTCAAAGTGGAAAATCACATGCATTATTCTATTCCCAGTACAAAAGGACAGTGAATTGGTTTCTCTCTTCATTCAGTAAAAAACAATGATAATACCACAGGCACACTTCAGCCTCAGAGGACCCTGCTGAACCACATCCGCTGAAAGCTGTCTGGATGGCTTTAACATGAAGGTGACATTCTTTGTGATTAAAAAATGGCTTTGTTGTAATCACAGCGAGCCTTGTAAAGGTTGGGACGTTGCAGACTGCGCTGTGTGAACTGGGATATTGCAGCTCAGGCAAATCTGAGCTCCCAGGCCTGGATGCAGACAGAGAGTTCTGGAGGGATGCTGAGCAGCTCAGCAGACAGGATGCTCACTTGGAAGAGTGAAGGCTCTTCATCTTCATTTTTCTCTTTTATGTGTCTGGCTTTGGGGAGTGTGACCTTTCTGCCGTGGGATCGATGTGTCTGTAACCATTAATTCAGGCAAAGCAGGGCCTGTTTGTAACGCTGCAGATGAGGATGTAACACACAGGCAGGTCTCTCCCTTCTCCAGAATGGATAGGTGGCTAACTAGGCAGTTCTCCTCCTAATCAATGGCATTGGCTTCCCCAGGAAAGGGATGAGCTCTGGCTGTAGACATGCAGAGATGGATGGCTCTTCAGCATCCAAAACAGCAAGAAGGGAATGGAGCTGGAATACTTTAAAAGCAATTTTTTTTTTCCCTTCCATAATATCTGACTCCCTCTCATGCCTGTGTTGGGTTAGGTGCAAGCTGATTTCCTGCATGGTATGAAATATATTGCAGCTATTTTCTAGAATTAGCTATCTTTTCTCATGTGAGAAATAATCAAAAGAAACATTACTAGAAGTAAAAACATTGCTGAGCCCCAAATTTATGGTATTTACTCCCAGATAAGCATGAAAAGCTTGCAGACAACTGTGCACAGTTCTTTTTAAGAAAAAAAAATATCAGATGGAAATTATGCCAGGCTAACAGGAATTGCTTTCTGCAGGCATCTGAAAGGATCTTTGGAAGCAGGGTTGTTGGCTAATGAGATCATTTGAATACTCTTTGTTGACAATCCCTCTGGACAGAAGAGGTTCACCCTCCTGCATCTCTTGGCCTGTCTCACATCCAGCCATGACAAGGTTGCTGAGCTGGATTCCATGGAGACAGCTCTGGAGAAAGGCAGGGGAAAGGCACTCACTAGAGTTTCATATTCCTTTGCAAAGGAATGCTTCCAGGAAAACCCTTGCTGTGCCCATGGATGAGTCCTTGCAGTCCGTACAGGACAGTGCCCTCTTGGATTGCAGAAAATCTGTAGCTGAGAATCACTTCAAAACTCAGCTTTTTGTACTCGGCTGTTCCTGGGTACATGAATTTCTTGAACAAGTGGGAGGAATTCTTCACTGTGGTGCACCAAGTCTGTTGTTGAGGGTTAAAAGCTTTATTGTGAGCTGAACCATCAGTGCTCAGAACTAATCAGGGACTTTGCTGTGGTTTATTTGGGCCACTGGGGAGACCAGTAAGAAATAACAGATTCCCAGTTGTGTCCAGGTGATTGCTTCTTTTCTTGCTGTAATTACTCCTTGGAGGCTGGTTAGTAGTTAAAATAATCTGACACTTTTGTTAGACAAATCCATGTTAAACCAACAGGACAGGTAACTTGAGGCATAAATCAGAAATAAGAGAGTGGCCACATCATGATTTGAGGCTCCCTTAACAGTCAGTACAACAAAGGGGTTTTTTTATCCCTGACCAAGTTTTCTGCCTACCAGAACATCCAGGGCAGTGGAAAAATTGCTTCCACAGAAAGAAACTAGATGAAGAAAAATGATTGGTTTTGAACATAGAAGATGCATTTCAAAAATTTTATGTTTTCATGGGATGAAATAAGGTTTAATAATTTGATTTTGTTCTGAATATTTCAGGGCAGGAAATAAATGTTTCTTTCCTTTAGAATTTGTGTCCTCTCATCCTGACACTGCTCAATATTCTGGCTGTTCTCTGATCCTGTGATTTCCATTTCATGTTTGTTAGTAGATTCTCTCCCTGAGCTTTGTGCCATCCCCACATATGTAGCAAATAAAACAAGAGCAGGTACAAAGCCATGCCAAAAACTCAGTGACTGAGCTAGGAGCAGGTTTTGGATTGAGTCAGCATCTGTCGTGGTGCAGGCTGCTGTTTTTCTGGGGTGGCTGCCACGGTGTGCTTCAGCAGCAAAGCATTCCCCTTAGACAGTGTGGGTGTAATCCCGTCTCCACCAAGTCACTGGGAAAATTCCCATCAGCTTCGAGGAGATGAGGGTTCCTTTTCAGTTCTCTGGGCTCAGTGTGAGATTTCTTCTGTGTGGCACACTATGCTAATGCTTTGCTTTTCCCATATTTCCTGTGGATTACTTGATAAGACAACTATTGGTCTTTATTAAAACTTCTTCTTCTTTTCCTTTTCTTTTTTAATTTCACTTTCTTGTAGCTTCCTTCTAGCCCTATAATGAAAAAATAAAAACATTTACCATGAAGACAAAGTAAGTCTGCCGTCCCTTTGGGTTTGAAATAAATCTTCAACATCAGCTTGAAGGGCAGGTGCTTGAAGCTGTATCTGGAAAATGCTGAGGTGAAATACACTTTGAGAAATGAGAAATGGCAGAATTCCTTGGCATGTTAATCCTGAAGTAGCTGTGTTGATCCTGTCCAAGAGTTGCCTCTGTACAGCTACTGAGAGAAACAAATCTAAGTTTGTTTTAAATAGATTAGTCAAACTTCACTAAGTGCTTGTGTCGACATTCTCATTGGAAATTAAAGTGACCCTAATGCAGTTTCATTCACTTAGAAAATTGATTAGCTGTATGGACAGAGCATTGCAAGCAATAATATTCCCACGGCTTAATGAGTTCCCATTCATCAGCTGACTGTCAATAACTTCTTGTCTATGAGCTCCCATCCAGCCCAGTTTCCCTGTCCCTGAGAGGGGCTGGCAGCCTGCACTGCCCAGGGCCAAGCCAGGCTGCAATCTCTGCATCTCCATCACCTCGAGATCACACCCATCCTTCAGAAGTTTAGACTTTCGTGGGGTGATTGCTGTGGACTTTGTGCAAACACATCTTCTCCACATTCAGGCCCACCACAGGAGACACTGTGCCCGAGTGCACCCCTTGAACAAAGCTAATCCAGCAGCCAAGGTAGGTGCAACCACAATTTCAGTTTTTCCATCGTTATTTCCAGTAAGGGCTCCTATAATTTTAAAACTCCACCAAGCTGGCAATACAATGGAACAACTGTTTGTGAATTGCACGGTTTAAATTAATTATGAGCCCCAGTGAAGGAAGTAAGATGAACAAGTGAAAAGAGCTCTGCAGGGCTTTTCAAATTATTGTAAAGTTGGGAAAATTGGGCCCACTGTGTCTATTACCCACTTTATAACAGTTGTAACTCGATTGTTTTGTTTGTCGCACCGCTGGATACTCTCATGGATCTTAAAGCCTTGCCAGTTGTTTTATTTATTGGTAATTTTGCTGGGTGCCACGGTAAAGATGAAATAATTGGACTTTGTTTATGGTGCCAAAATAGGCTTTCCTGAATGACTGTTTTCAGCAGTCAGAGCAGTTAAATAAACCCATGGTCCAGATACCACAGGGAGGTTTAAGGCAGGGATTGGTTATTTGCTTCCTGATTATCTTCAGTTTTAAATCAAGTGAAGCACAACTGGGTTTAAATTTTGAAGCAGCTTTTCTCTACCTTCCACTGTATTTGTATTGAGACAGACTCAGTGAAGTTTTCTCCTCCTCATGGTCATCCAAACTCACTCAAATTCACTCCTGTTCTTGACAGGGCTTTCCAAGAAAAGGGCAAGTGAAGGGTTTGGAAATAAATGCTTGAACTACACTAAACAGCGCAGCTAAACAATGCTCAGTCAGTCTTGTTCACGTCTTTGGTAACACCCAGTTTCAGGTGTCAAGAAGGAGTGTGATTTTTGGAGATTACCAGTGTCTCAGGTCCCTCTGAAGCCACAGAACCACAACGGTGTATTTGAGCACATCTCTGACTCCTGTTGTCACTCTGTCCCGGAATATTTAGAAACATCACAACTAAACCAACCCAGGAAAAGTGTATTCTGAAGAAAAAAGGGCATTCTTAAATCAGCAGGAAGCAGATATATAGAGCCACAGGCAGGCAAAAGGCTCTCAGTACAGAGAAAGATGTGAAACCCAGAATGATGAGGTTTGGAGGAGCTGCTGTGGCAGAACCAGGGCCGTGGGACATGTGAGGAGGGCAGGGGGATGACAAGCAGAGAAGCAACATCCCAGGTTGTGGAAGTATCAAGGACACTGGTGTTCCAGTTAGATAAAAATGACAGAATTATTTGATGCTTATGAAAGCCACCACAGGCTTGCCTTTTTTTTTTTTTTTTTTGTAATTCACCTTTTATCGAGTAAAAAACTGTTTCTAGTTATGCTGTATGAAATTTATCATTTGAAATTAAAACATTCCAGTAAATCACCTCTTTCCCCCCTCTTCTCTCTTCCCCAGAATTCACTAAACATCAAAACACAACGAAAGGAGGAAAAATGAAGCTAAAAACCAAAAATTTCTAATCTGTTCATTTAAGTGTTGCCTTAACATAGCCAATGAGGTCTTTGCCATTATCTGCAGCAGCCATATAATTGTGGAAAATTTTAAAGGCCCCATCTGGCTCCCCAGTACATTTATTCTAATTGTGAAAAAGCAGGGACATTCTTGCCTCTCATTAGGATAAGCTTGCTTGCCTTAGCTCCTTTCTCGTAACAACACAGGTCAAAGAGGAGACACCTTAATGAGAATCTCAGTAACATAAACAGGAAATGTGCTTCATTTTCTTATCTTCATTTGCAACTCAAAACTTCGTGCCCAAAATAAAAACACTAATTTTCCTTAATTCATTATTTTGCTTTGTCTTTCTCATGGTTCTTTATCTATTATGCAGGGCAATTATAGGAGGTATTTTCATCATAAGTATTAATATTTCCACTTATGAATTAATTCACCAGCATAGGAGCAAGGAACTAAAGATCAATATAATTTTAATTCCTTGAGTTTATCTTTGGAAACAGTTGTCTTCACCACTTCTTCGCAAATTAGATGGAAAGGAAGAATTACATGGAGTCGAAGCTATTTAAAGTGGAGATGATCAAAAAGAAAAGAGCAGGGCACTTCAGCTTTCTGTCAACACGTATTTTATATGCATCACTTTCAGAGCGTCATACGGAGGCCAAAGATAACAATTCCCCATATTTTCCCTATGTGCTGGGCAACAAGAAAGGGGGAAATTCTTCCAAGCTTGTGATTTTATTCCTTACACACAGAAAAAGCTCAGGCTTGGAGGAGGTGCTCAGTCACTGCACTGTGCAATTGCTAAGCTACGAATTCAGGAGAAATCGATGTCAAATGAAATAATCGCAGTTTTATTTTCCTTATGATGAAATTCAGTGTGCATTTCTTGGCTGGTGGGACCTGGCACAGGGAACACTGTGAGCCATTGTGTCAGGCTGAAGTGGAAACCTTGGCCAAGGCTGCCTGGGTTGGGGAGTTGCTCCAAAGCCCACGCGGCGTGTCTGTCTTCTGGAGCTCGGCTATCTCTGAGAAATGGGGTCTGAAGGAAGTGCTGCCCTGCTTGGAGTCCATCCATGCACCAATTCCCAGCCCAAGAGGAGCCCTGGCTTTAATTCCATGTTGTCACAAGCAGCAGCTTGAGCTAGTGAAGCTCACAAGCTGCTTGCACAATCCTTTTTGTCAGCTCAGGTGTTATTTCTCAGAGGAAGGCTGCTCTCCTTCAAACTAAGAGGACAAAAGAGGAGTTCTTTATGGAAAACTAACTTTCTTATGAGCAGATGCCAGAATATGTTGCACCAAAAAAATCTGTTACAAACAAAAAATGCAGCTATATTCTTACATGTCTTGTTGATCCTGAGATATAAAACAGTTAAAATAATTTATATCCATTGTTACATATTTATTATGCAGTGTAGAATATCTGGTGGGGTTTAGTTTGGGGTTTTTTTTTGAAAAATGCTGAAGATGGGAGAATTTAATCCAGGAGCACCTGGGGAAGCTGAAGTTACACAAACAGGATACACACATGTTCCTCCATTGTGTTGCATTTCATGGAGTTGTTTGAGAATCCTTTCAGCACAGCACGTTAGTTCCCGAAGGCTTCTCTGGGAACATCAGGTGTGCTACTGAAGCCAGTTTTAAATCAAAAACTGATTTTTTCTCACTCAAGTGAGAGGACAGCAAATGGTCAAAGCCAGGATGGCAGCTGGCAGCTCCAAAATTCACATCTGGATCCAAAAGTTGCAACAAAAGCTGATCCCTCCACAAACAGACACATTTACAGATACATCTGATTTAATTGCAGCCTACAGAGTGCCTGTGTAAAACTGTCTTTCCTCATTACATACATTGGCTTGAGAATGACTACAAAACTGAGTAGGGGTTGTGTGTACCACATCCCTGGCAGTCTGTCCACATCAAACCAACTCGTGTTTTTAAACATCTATTTCCTGCATATCTCACACACATCCTGTGTGCTGTGAAAAGTCTAGCATTAATGTGGCCTGTGGTTTGATACAGAATTTAAAATTTTGCACAAAAAGTATTCCTTTTTTTTCCTTTCAGATAAAAATACTTCTTTGAATGCTTGCATTTAAATATTTAAAATACATGTCTCCCCAGTCAAATTGCAATTTAATTGAGTTGAAATTAAATGCTAGCTACATCAGGCACAGATTTTTGATATGGACCTTCAAACCACTGCCCTTTAGAATAAAAGTAGGTTACTGTCACTTTGGGGAATGGGATCATCCCATGAAATCAAATGGCAAAACCATACCAAAGTCACTTTTTCACTGGCATTTAATTGAAGAGCTCGGTACACAATCACTCTGTGCATTTCCATAAAGCTACTCGAGGGATGATATGTGAAAATAATTTATGTCTGCTTTATGCAAGGTCGTTAGCACTCATACAGAACACCAATAATGACTATAAACTATCTCATATACTTACCAAGTTTGCATAATATAGTTTTGTGGGTGAAAAGAAAAAGATTTAATGGCAAAGGCCGTGTCTTTTGAAATAGGATTTAAAGGTTGCTGATGTTTTGATGATTTTTTTTTTCTGGGATATTTAGCTTGTATGTGAAATGCAGTAAAGTAGTGAAGTTTCTGTACAATTTTTAAGCAAATTTTAGCATTAGAGGAAAACCCAGCTGTTATATGAACTAAAACAGCTGCATACTGTAAGAGGGAGTTTTGTTCGATGAGGAACAAAACTTTGGTGTCTGTGCATGTGAGTTCTGCTGCATTCTTTGTGCATGAGAATGCAGCTGAAGCACTGACTTTTTAATGCATACCTTTATCAACACAGACTTTGCCCAGAAAGGTTACAGTCTACGTAGATAAATGGGATAAAATCTTAAAATAAAGGCAAAATAATCTCCTCCTAAAACATGGTGAAGAAGTAGAGCTGATACAGGACTTGGTACAAAATTTGGTACAATAGAAATGGCTCTTATTTTTAGTTCAATTAAAAAACCCCCACGAGCCCTAAATTATCTTTTTTCACAAAGCCATCACCACTCCAAGCATTTCAGCACTTGCTTTCTACCTAAACCAAGCTGCAAAAGCAAAACACTCCGTGTTCGAGTCACCCAAGCTGAGCTGGTCAGTCTGGTGGGGATGCTCTGTCCATCCTTATCCCCATGATAGCAAAACAAGCAGTTGAATTGCTTTATTTTTAAAATAGTGCCTCAAATAACTTTCATAATAATCTCAGAGTCTTTAGGGTGTGCAGTAAGAAACCTCTGTGCAGTGCTGTCCTCAAACCCGCACTGTCCACAGCCTTGAGGAACACCTTAACCTTTTGCATAGGAAAAGGACTGAAAATACATTTTGTGTCTCTCCTGCTGAGCTTGTGACCCTCACTGGGTTTGTTTTACCCCAGTTTAGGTCCTCATGGCTGCACTCAGCATCACTTTTGTTTATTCTAACAAGAAGGCAGCACAGTGTGGCACTGAGACTTTTAGGGGAGCACGTGCTGCTTGTGCATAAAACATCTTCTGCACTTAAATCCCGCTCAGACCTTTCTGCTCTCTGGGATCCCTGATCAGGGAACATCCTGCTCCCAGCCTGGAGAAATGCCAGAGTGTTTGTGACAGGCCTTCACTGGGCCCATCTTGTACCAGCCATGAAAAGATGCAGTTCATCCATGAGTTCATCCCGTACTCTGCAGGTAAGATCCCACTGATAATTCCCAAGGTTCTGTACCTCCATCATTATCCAGCTGATGCCTTGTGCAGGCTGCCCTCCTTGTCCTTGCAAGCACAGACATCCCTCACTGCCTGACAGCTGTATCCGCTCGCCCGCTCTTCCTCAAGACCCTCCATACTCCCTGATTAAGATAAAATTTTGTGGACAAAAGAGGCAAAGCTGCGTCTCACATGCTGGTTATTGTTGAGGGTATATTTAATAGCTTTTAAATTCATTTAAGAAAATGGGAGTGGTGAGTCACATGTAATTATTCCCAGATAGATCATTAATTACTTGATAAAGTTTCTACATAATGCTGCCTTTTGCTTTATTTTTGCCATAATGATGGTTATTTGTCATTTATCTCAGTTTGCTTGTCAGTTGTTCCAGGTCCCTTTCATGCCCTGTGATATGTATGTAAATATTACAGATTGAGATTGATAAAGGTTTTATAACAAAGGCTGTTACTTTATTGGATTACAGGAGAGGTTATGAGAAACTCATTTGATTATTGTGTTGGAATGGTATCATTTGCACCAATACAAGTATGACTGGTTTGGTACCTCATCAGTAACTGCATTTTTCATAGGTTGTAATTCAGCTTTAGAAATTTGAGTTTGTTTGAGAATGCCAAAGATACCAACACAAAAATTACATTTGAGAACTGAAATTTCTCTTTAAAAATTTCACCTGGTTACACTGAGCTTTTCTTCATTTAGTTACAACTTTAGATGAAGTCCTCAGAATTTCAAGCATGAATTAAAAAGTGCATTTGAGCTATATGCTCTGTAAGAATCATCAGTAATAGGCTCTAGCAAACAAATGAGATGGACATTGAGACTGATGCCCTTTTCTCCATGGCTGCTTTGGAGAGCCAGCCTTACACATTCAGAAGGGAGAAGCAGGAGAGGCTGAAATTCAAGGAAAAGTCATTAATTCTCCCCTGTTCTTATTAGTTTGTTAATTTTACTGTTGAACTGATTGGGGTATCCCATGGCAATGGATCTCTTCATCCACCACCTGCTGTATCCTCAAACATCCCCCTCAACCCAGAGAGCCACAGCAGAACAGAGCAGGCTCAGCACAGAGGTGACACCTGATGACAACATAATCAGGATATCCGTGCCAGCATCTCCCAGACACCAGGCTGACACCAGTGGGTGTGTGGTTTCTTCCCAAGTAAAAGCAGTGCCAGGCAGTCAGGTGACACTTGGATGGTGTTTGCAGCCAGCACAACGTGTTACTCACAGCACCGAGCCCGGGTGATTTAGGTGTCTGACAAGGCAGAGCTCCCCAGCAACACCTACAGAAAATCTCAAACACAGTGGTGATAATTTGCTCAGTAGCAGCTGGTGAACTCAGGGAATGGATTTATCCTCCTCCATAAACACTTGGACATTTATGAGTGAAGGCTGGATTCGTTCTCTGAGACACCCAGTGCTGTTGTGAGATTATTGCAGTTATTATTGTGCTGCCAACTCAAACACACCCAGCTGAAATGTTTTCGATTAGCTTTACTGTTCCCCATTATACTCTTTATTTCTCTGTAAATAAACAAAAACAGAAGAACTACCAGGGGGAAGCGTAGAGAGCTGAACTCAAACATCTTCACTGTGTTTGAAAACATCTTCACTGTGTTTGAGTTCTGACTGCTCCCAGTGTCCCCAAGACTGTGGTCTTCACCCTCCAGCAGCTGGTCCTTACAGCCAGACCACGAGGGATATGTGGCTGTTTTAGGAACCATTTCAAAGTGTCTTTCTTGCAAGGAGGCAGGAAGGACCATGTCCTGTGAGCTGATAAGAGCCTGGCCATGCCTGGGGCAGGATTTCCCCATCTGCTGCCCATTGCCCCGCGGAGCTTGGCGGGATGTACGTCAGTAGCGGCTCTTAAAACTGTCTGTAAAAGCTAAACAAAGCTCAGCAAAGTTAAACATTTGAAAAGATGCCCAGTCATTGTCACCCCTAACCAAGCTCAGCTGTCTGTCCAAGCTTCAGACATCCTGGGACTGAAGGAAAAGTCCAAGGTGACACGACTTGGTGTTAGAGAACCTTCAGTCAGAGACTAAGAAACACACATTATCACAGGCTTTGGGACTGGGCTCAGCTTTAATTCTTCAGTCCTGGCTGCAGCACCTTTGCAATCCTCATTTAAAAGGAGTTGTCTGCTCCTCACTGACTGGTTTCAGTGCCTGAATTATTGATGCCATGATATTCTTGGATTTATAACATCTGCTAAATATTTTGGTCAAAATAAAGATTCTGAACTTCAGATACAAGCCTCATGTATGAAGCTGGATGGAAAGAACAGGTGTATGACCTAAATAGTTTATTTGTACATGGAAAACAGGATCAGTCTTAGGTAATTAACCTAGAAATACCTGTTTGCATCAACAGGATTCAAGACCTCTGGACTACAGACAGTGATGTGGGAATTAGTTCAGACCACCAACAGAATCCTAAATTTATATTCAAGCCTGGGGAGTTAATGCAAATACACCTCATTAGGCTATGGAAAGTTAAGGCATGTTTTACATTTTCTGGTTAAGATCTTATTTTGAAAAATAATGAAAACAGACTCTGTCACACCAGGGTTTGAGATGCCAGCCCTGGGACGTGATCTGCCCTGGCTGGGGCACTAGTGACGTTAGCCCTGCCCTACACAAATTACATTTTTATCAGTCCCAGAGATAATATCTGATGCAGTGTGGTGTGGTCATAAAACAAACTTAACTGGAAGCATCTGAATTTTGAGTCTCTTTGATACTTCCTTCAGGTTCCCGGGGGACACGTGTGCTCCCCAGAGCTGGATGTGAAGGCGTTTGAAGTCTACAGAAATCCTTCTGTTGGCTTCAGACACTTTGGGACTTGGCTTTTATAGCTGTGGGTGTAGAAATGTGCTTCATCCCTCTGGATCAGTGTCATCAGCTTTCCTTGCCTTTTAAGGGCAAGCTCTGTTTTTAGAGAAACACTGTGGGATATGAGAGCCAGAAGCAAAACAAACTTCCTCCCCCATTACTTCAATACGACTTGTAAGCCTGTTGACTTGGAGCAATAGGCTAATACTTTGTTTTTTAGCATCTTGGCTGTGTTTTAAGGGTACTGATCACTGTAGGATTTTAATGAGATTCCCCAGATCCTGATCCAGGCCCACCCAGCTCCTTCCCATGGGACAGTGACGCTCACTCAGCTGGAACAGATTTCAGCAGCCACTGACCTGGGATAAATCGAACCAGTAGCCTTGAGATAAAACACCTTTCCCAGTTCCCAGCCCACAGCCAATCCATGGTTTAATATTGTTACAGTTAACATGTGTGACTTCACTGCTGATTATCACAACTGGCTGGTAAGAGGAGCAGAACTTCCCAAAATCAGATTTGTGGAAGTTTAATAACAGCCCTGTTGTTATTAAACATCTGTGGAGGACACGTCGCTCTGCCTGGGGAAAGTGCTTTATGTATTTCACATTGATTGAGATGCATTTAGTGACAATTCATGCCAAACTTCACTTTAACTGTTCGAAATATGCTGTATTTTTTCTAAATACTCTTTGGAATTACTCTAAACCCATTCATTTTACTGGAATAATGTATCTGTCAGATTGTGGAAGGAGTTGGTCTAGAGCTAATTCAGTACACACAAAAGTTAATGTAAATACTGAATTTCAATGAGGCAAATATTTCACTTTGAAATCTGCTGTATTAGCATCCAAGTGTTAGGACATAAATATATTTTAGATTAGTGATCCACAGACCAAATGTATCTGTGTAATAGCTAGCCTGGGTAACTTTTTTTAAATGCTGTGATTTCTTTTAGCAGTAAGTGAGGCTTCCAAAATGAATGGAATGGTTTGCCCAGTTTGGATGTTCAATGGGAAGGACAGGCTTTGACAAAGATGGTAGGAAAATTCAGTAAAAGAATTCTAAAGGACTTTGGAAATTATTTTAAAATTTTTAAAATGATATTAAACATTTATAAATTATATAAAATATTGAATGTTTTGGTACTGAAAGAGGAAAAGGGGACTGTCTCCTTCATGTCTAAAGGAGCAGGTGAAACTAGAAACTCCTTGAACTTCAGGGAAAGAATGAAAGTGTGCAGTCCATGAGAGAACCTGGGATTTGGGCTGGCTGTGAAGAAGTGTTTCTCCCGTTTGAGGAGGATGGAGAGGTGACCTGTTGTTCAGCTCTAGCCCTCAGGCTGCTGGCTCTGCCACTAAATTAGACCTTTTAAAATAAATGAGTTCAGTGTTAGATACCAGCTGGGGGATTCTCACTGGGCTTTTTAAATTTTTCAGTCTTGAAGCACCTCCAAAGTTCAGAATTTACAACCTACTAATAACGCCACAATATATGTATTTTTATGAGACTTCCTATTGAATGCTAGTCTAATACCTTTGCTGTCTTTATTTATGAGGAGATTGTTTCCAGCTACTGTTAATGTATTTTACACAGCCCATGATGTAATTGTTAAGCAGTTGTAATGAAGATTGAAGGTTTAATAATGCCAAGTGTTACAAATTTCTATTTAATCATTCCTAAATCGATTAGTTACTTTCACCCAAATGCCGGGCCATCGAAACAGGGAGAGCTAAAGATCTGAACTGCTGTGGCCAGGCTTTGATAAATGATATTTTGGTGCAGTGGTAATTGGGTTATTGAATTTACTCATCTTCCAAATGATGTTTGCATTGTCTCAGCATATGTGTTTAGGGCCAGGGGAAGGTCATTAGGCGCTTCAGACCGGGGGCATGTTTGGGTTAAAGTGATTTTGAACAGCCAGAGTTGAGGTTAGTCAATTAAAGGAAATAGCACAGAGAAATGCTACAGAAGGCCATGTTATAGGCTGGTCACTAGGGAGGTCCCAAAGGCCTGGTTAAAGTAGTCTAAAGATTCTTTAAGTAAATGTCTACCCCCTGCCCTGGGCTCTTTAGACACAGACAAATTGCTGTGAGAAATGCCCTTCACTTCAAGCACGTTTCACCTGGAAACAAATGTCACACTTGGAGAGGCCAAGCCTACAAAGGCCAAGGGAAAACATGAAATAATAACAGCTTTTATGTATATAAACACAGCCTTCAGTGAGCTTCCAGAAGGTCTGGGAGCAGGGAATGTGCCCGGGCTGCCCTCTGGGGTGGTGTCTGGGGCAGGGACACCCTGGGCTGGTTGGGCTCATCCTCAGCCCCTGGGATGTCCTCACTGAGCCCTGCCCACAGACCAGCTCCCCCTCTGGGCATGGTTACTTTGATGGGATTGAGCAGCTTCAGAGGCATAATCCAGTAGGTAATTTATTTAGATCTCCATCCTGGACAGAGCTAGCCAGTGCTTTGTCCTGCCCAGGAGTTCAGCATTTCTGTGTGGGGTGATTGGCTCTCCCTACCCTGGGTGGGAGCATTTTCCTCTTCATTTGCCAGCCACCCGTTCCAGCAGAGTCCAAACACCCAACCCATGACTGCTGCCTGCATTTCAAATGAAAAACAAAAGAGTTTTGTCATTTTTCAGGTGTTTCTGACTAATTAGACTGTTAGAACAAGAGAAGAGGAAGAAGCAGGAGTAGAAGCCTTTCATGTTTCTGTGTTCTCACATTCCAGAGATTTCCAGAGTACCTGATATTCTCTAATACTCTGAACAGAGTCAAAGGGAAGAGCACCCTTGACATGAAAAATGAGCCCACTGTGTTTTTAATACTTGGCTAATTGTGTGTGGAGACCATTCTTTGGTTTCAAAGCACTGGAAGGAGGCTCCCGTTCTACAATATTTCTGTTGTGCAATTTTATAAAAGCCTGTCATTTTATAAGCACACTGGTTTATATTTGATTTCTGTCCTCTAAACACTATTTAAATCACAAGTAATAATTTCTAATCTTGTAAAATGCCCAAAGCTTAAATCAATAACCATTTGATGAATACATAACCTGAGGACATGCTGTTTGGCTGATAAATGATAATTGTGGGAGTGCCTGGCAGCTTTTGTGGTTAAACCTTTGCTTTCATACAATTAAATGGGCGATTCCTGCAAACACTTGACACACTCTTAATGATAATTGCACAAGGAGCTTGTTGGGGACAAGTGAGACAAAGACCTTTCTGCTGGTGCCTGTGAAGGATCAGTGGGAAAGCCAGGGTGGTCTGGCTCTCCTCGATGACTTTTTGGGTCAGTGCTCCTGCTCTGTCTGAAGTGTCCCCTCTGCTGGCCTGCCCTGCTGCTCTGCCAAGGGTCCTGTCCCTCAGCCACCCTCACCCACAAGTTCTGCCCTGGGCTGGAGCTTCTCCAGCTGCCCCAAGGCCAGGACAGTGTTCCCTGGCAGAGCTCAGCCATCAAACAGGTCAGGACACTTCTGTACCAGTGGTTCAGTGATGGCACTGGAATCTCTGCAGTCCTTCATGGTCAGTTTATATCATTTTATATCAGTTTATGTCAGTTTATACCATCTGAGCCCAGCAAGGGGACTGTAAGAAGACTGCAATAATATGCAAACCATAGCATTGTCTCCTGGAGGCACAGTGCCTTACCTGGGAATGTATCTCAGTTGTGTGTTAGTACAAAACACCCATTCCCATCCCTCCCTGTAATGTTCCTCATCTCCAGCAAATTCACTCTGGGGCAGAGGCAGTTCCTTCCTCCCCAATTCTAAAACTGCACCTCCAATGGACCCAGCCTGGTGTGCAGGGTGCCCAGGTGCAGAAGGAGTTTCACTGTGTTCAGAATTATGTTCTTCCCTGTGGTTTGTAGCTGCTGAGCCACTTCCAGCCTCTGCAGTTGCTCTGCCATATGCCAAATTTGTAAAACCTTGTTCACATTTCTGTTTCTGCCTTCAGCAGAGAGCAGCTCTTCAGGGGAGGGACGTGGAGCTGACAATTACAGCTCTTCCTGCTATGAAGGACCTGCAGGACATCCCTGCCCATCAGCCTTTACAGGGACACCTAAGAAACATCTTTAGCCTCTCTTCCCTGTGCTGATGAAGTTACAAAGTGAGGCAGGAGCAGTTGGACTGTAGGATTAGGGATCAGCCACAAAAATGGATCCATGTACTGCCATTCCTTTCTGTTGAGTCCTGCAACTCTCAGAAGTGTGGGGGAAAAAAGGTGGGAGAAAATGAAACACTGATTATTTTTTCTTTAACGATCACTGGCAAAATAAACAGTGCATTTAGAGATTCTGGCACGGATGAGATAGTGAGCATTTATTTTCTGTATTATTCTAGCCACAGTGTCACCCAGGACCACATCTCACATGACAAGGAGCAATTAAAGGAAAATGTGTCCAGGCTATGCCCCTGCCAAACTGAATCATGACCCTTCTTTTGGAAGCCTCATGCATGAATCCCTCCCCTTGGGGAGCACCAGGCAGGAGCTGATTTGCCAACTGCCAAGAGCCATACATTTTTTTGTGCATGGATGTCATGTTAGTGGCATTACACAGTGGCTGAAAACAGAGTTTACACATCAGCATAAAGGGCTTTTTTTTCATGGTGCTCAGATACTCAGAGATGAACAGCAGCATCCAAGGAGGGAGGCAGTGTTCCTTCACAGGGTGTTTGCTTTGTTCCAAGTCAAAATTCACAGCCATTTGATTTTAAAAGACACTGTACAATATATACAGATAAAAGTGTATTAAATTACCTAGTTTGAATATAAGCAGCTGTGGATATGGTAGCTGAGAGCACCTGGGGAGTTGTATACCACAGACATAGGATTTTCTGTACAATTTATTCAATTAAAGTGTGAAAAGTGTCTAAAAGAGTTATTTGAAGGGCTTTTGTTCTCCTGCACAATCTCTGCCTCCCACTCCTTTCTTTTGTAGCAGTCCCAGAACACAGCTCAGGAAGGAAATAATGAAGGGAGAAGTATCTGGGAAGGACACACAGCTCCACAGCAGAGCTGGCTTAGCACATCACTCCCAGAATGTCTGGTTCTCAGAGGAGATTTGAATAACTGTCCTGTATATTTAACATAAACCTACTCATTAGAATTCAACATGCTTATATTGCCTCCATAGCAAACATTGTTTTTATTTCAAACAAAGACATCTCACCAGCTAAAGGAACAGTGCAATGACTTACAGACCAAAGCACAATAAACAGAGTGAGAAACCTTATACAGAATAACATCTAATCTGTGTAAATGTGTGTTTAATTCATCTGCATGTAGCTACAGCTCAGCTCCTTCCACCAGCCTGATCAGCTTGGCAGTAGCATTGACACCATGCCAGAACTGGGATTTTGCTGCCTCAACATCCAATTCCAGTGGCATTTTAGGCACTGTGGAAAGTCAGGACTGGCCTCCAGGTACTGCAGGTGCTCCTGAGCCCTGCATCCCACCTGCCAGGTGCACGGGTGTCTGAAGGAGTCTCAGATGACTCTGGGTGTCTGTATCCGCATTTCCATTTTAATTCTGTGCTAAGAGAAATGTGGAATTTCTTGACAACAAAAGCAACTTTGTTAATCCAAGTTTGGCCACGCAAATCACCCAGACTGACATTCATATCATGTCTGCTGAAAAAGGAAAAGATCAAAACCTCTGGCAGAGCTGGAGATGCTGCTGCAGAAGCATCAGAAAGCCCTGGTGATTTCTTTTAGTGCTCTTGGGAGATAAATGAGATTTTGGGGCTCCCATCCTCAGTCCTTCATTTCTTACACGTCTGTTACATCACTGAGGTTCAGGTTGTGAACCTCTTCCTTATTTACAACCATTTTAGATCCCTGCCCTGTGCTGCCTTCAGAGAGCAGCACCTTCTGAACCCAGCCCTGTTGTAGTGTCCTTGTAGGTGTCCTGTTCCTGTCCTTGCTAAAGAATATTTTTGGCACAGAATTACACAAGTACTGCCAATAAACACAGCTTCAGGTTATGAAAAATTGCTACTGTAAAGTGTTTCATACAAGACAGGAATCCTAATATACCCTTAAACTTATAATTGGTCATTACAGTCATTAAAGTCTGATAAACCTCCCTTAACCTAATCCTCCCATTTTTAAATGAAATGTAGTTGGCATTAATCAGTAAGAAAGATTCATTAATTAGCTGGGATCATCTTGTGAACATGAAAACTCCTACCGGTGATTAAAGTTTATTGTAAAAAATCCCAAGCACTTCCATAATCAAAAGCTTCATTAGTATTTGGAAAAATTTGCCATTTTTCCAGAGTAACCTTAATGCAGTGACTGTGTCTGTGTGTGGTGACAGCGTGACATGAATTTTACAGGACTCCTAATACCCAAAGTACAGAGCAGACACAACTGATAAATACCAGAAAGTAAAGCACGAGCCAGGTCCCACAGCCATGAAACTCAGCCTCCTTATAATTGCCAGAAAACAGAGGAATTGGGGGGAAAAACCCAGACTTTGGGAGATGACTGCTTTTCCAGAATTGTACTTTTCATTCCCAGCAGTGCTGGGTGCTATCACAGCTGGAGAGAGAAAGGATTGGTTTGCACTCCCTGCAGGCTTCCAGGAGGCAGGAATTCCTACACTGTGTGGCCATTCCTCCAGGAAAGGTTTCCCCTGCTCCCTTTTTTGCTTTGGTGATGTGTATTTTCCACATCTCAGCTCGTATTCCTGGAAGTGCTCACTGCCTGATCCCTACCAGCAGCGCTGGAAGTGCTCAGGTCCTCAGCAGACCTGGGAAAGGCAGTGGGATATTTCAGACACCTGACAGAAGGGTAGAAATGTTTCTTCTTTTCAGCAGAAGTTCATCACTGCAGATCAGGGCTTTTCAGGATAAACTCACTCAAAGTTGAACAGCTTTTCAGAGCCAACACGTAATTCAAAGGCATTTAGTACAAGCAGTTGTCCAATTTATCATATCTTGGAGTGCCAGCATTTTAAACAAAATTAACAAACAGGCACCTCATGGCAAGCAGGGTGAAATTACTCTTGTTTTTTGTAATTAGACTTCAGACACTATTACATTATGTAGTTAAGGGAAAAGAACTTTGCCTCAAATTTCAAAGTGGTGAATCCCAGTTTAATTCTGCTAATGGCACTTCACACAGATGGCTAAAAAGAGTAATTATCTTCTTTATCTTTCTGCCACCTGCCACAAATGAACTGTTTTCTTTAATTGCTCAGAATTACTCTTAATCACACATAACAGTGACTTAAACCCTAGTCACATATTGCAACTCAAGAGCAAGACTTTAACCCCAAACATGCAACTTAAGAAATTACCCCCCTGACCAAGAGCACAATGCCAGGCTGTGCTGTGACACTTGGAAAGATTAAAAAGATTAATCTTTTCTCTTCCAGGTCAGAGCAAAGTTTGCAGGCTAATCACACAAGTCCTGTGGTCTGATCCAAGTAATTACCAGAGGAACCAAAAAGCTATATCCACAGCAGCAGGAAAAATTCACACCATTTCTTCCTGTTGATTCACTTTCTCCAGCAAACGGTCAGCTGTAAAAGCCACGCAGCCAGACTGATCTGAAAAATGACTTACTGAAGAACTGAAAGGTGTAACATTAACTATACCTGACTGATGAGTCAAAGCTTTTCAGATTCCTGGAGATAAGTTAACAGATAAAATAATCCCATTTCCATTGGGGCATCATTTTGAATTAAATTTAAAAATCCTGACATGACACCTTTTGGAAATTTCTGGCTGCATTATATTTTATAACAGCAATTCTTGCCTCCCACCACTCAGAAGCCATGTGTTTGTGGGAAGAACAGTAATTCTTCCCTTCTTCTTTACTACTGTTCCTGATGTCTGAACCACACATTCAGATTGCCTGCAATAATTCAGAAGCCATCCCATTAGTTCTGCCTCCTGACCACCACACCGAACTGAAAAAGCACTAATGCAAATCCTGAGTTTTAGCTAGATCTCTGTGCTTAAGAGAAATGAAAAAGCACCAACCTTAGTGTTCCATAAATTATGAAGTCTGTAACTCTCTGTCAGCATTTTCCCAAATTTTTTAAAGTTCCCAATAGAATTCATACACAAGGGGGTATGAGGAAATTAGGGTGGGCACTACTAAGAACTCTTTAAGTGAAAACAAACATTAGGCAGACAGTTTCCTTCCTCAATATAAAATAGTCTACAGTAGAATTGATCTGTATTACTCCTTTTCAAGAACACACACTGGTTCTGAAAAATTACTCAATTCTTTTGAAATTTGATGAACTTATGAATACTGCAGTTTGCATTTTTTTAAATGTGCAAGTGGCAGAGAGAAAAGAAAACATTTAGAAGCACAGACCTGCAAAACAGCTTTAAGAAGCTTGTATGTATTCACCAACCTCAGGATAAACAGAGCCCTAAACCATGAAATGAGCAACGACTCAGAAACTCCACAGAAGAAGATTCCTGAACTTGATCTTTAAGAAAATTAATTATCTACGACACTAATATTGTACACCAGGGCTTTGCACTGTGATCCAGCTTGGTGAGAGTTTCTATTTCATAAATTCTTGCACCAGCCTGATTAACACTTCTAAGAGAGTCTCAGCTGTACAAGAAGTCCCTGAGTAGGTGTGGGAAGGAAAAGGGCTGACGGCTCTGGTGCCCCTGTGTGTTTCTAATACAGCAGGGAAGGTTGCTCTGCTAATAGTATTTACCTTTGTTTCTTGGTAAATAGCAAACTATTATTGGACAGTTAGAGTAAAGGTCACAATCCACTTCTTTTTTCCCTTCAAGAAACACGTTTGCTCTGTGTTTAGCTTCAGCTAAAGGGTGCTTTTCCTAGAGTATTATAGTGCAGCATCATTTGAATGCATCAGCCCTTCTGACACTGACTTAATTTAATGGTAGAAGATAAGAATTTTCAGTGGTGCCTGCTCAGGTGTCCTTATTGCCATCCCGCTCCAGCTTCCACCTGGGTTTGTGACAATAATAGCAATAATAATAATGACTCATAAAATGTAGCTGTTTTCATATAAACATTGTCCAAGTGACAATAGATTTTTATAATCAGCTCTGTTGGCGGCCAGTGAACGCGCTGCTGGTGTGTTGGTGCTGGGAGGGCAGGGGGCTGCAGGAAATGAAAACAACTTCAGAAGGAGGAGAGATTAAACACAATCAATCCATCACAGCACGATAAGTAACGGGCTCGCAGAGTTTTA
Organism: Pyrgilauda ruficollis; assembly: GCF_017590135.1. Lineage (NCBI taxonomy): Eukaryota > Metazoa > Chordata > Aves > Passeriformes > Passeridae > Pyrgilauda > Pyrgilauda ruficollis. The sequence continues at coordinate 3,269,898 of NW_024508101.1, forward strand.
ATGGACTAAAGAGTGTAATGTGTTTGGTTTGGGAACCGCAGAGTTTAATCAAGTATTTTTACATTTTTAAACAGGAAATGGCCTTTTCTGCAAAGGATATACACATTTGCAGTGCATAAATCAGTTCCTGAGTCCCAGGATTCTGATCTCATGGTCTTTACCATGCAATTAACTTTAACTCTTTCTCTGAGGGAAGGCCTGCTCATTCTGGCAGTGTAATGTGATGTGATGAGTTGTTGGTGTTGGTTTTCCATGTATCCCAGCCTGGCTGCTGGGAATGGGATCAGGGAGGCTCATGGAGAAGGCTGGGCTTCTTCCCATCACTGTGGGGTTTCTTTAGCACTGTACAAATGTCAGGTTTATTTAACACTGTCCAGGCTTCAGGCAGGACAGCAGGTAGCTGTGACAGCTGCCTTTTAAATTATGCAGAAAAAGAAGTGAGGACAAATGCAGCTGAGCAGTGGCTTGTTAAAGGAATCTCCAGGATACAGCCATACTTATTCCTTCAGAGAACCCCTGGCATCACTTTGCAATAAAATCAGGTAAAATTGAGGGTGCCTGTGCTTCCTGACATGCTTGCTGGGCACCATGGTATAAGGAATTATGGCCAGCATAAAATATGCACAGCCACTCACACACAAATATCTCTTGTCTGAGATCACTGATAACTTATCTGTGCCCAAATGAGATGGAAAAGTGACAAAACATGTATAGCTAATATACCCCCTCACAGACTACTTTTGAGAAACCTAGTTCATGCATTATACATTAATTTAGCCAACTGCACATGCATGGACAGGATATTATGGTGATGAAGGTGGCCACCTTGTCAAGATGTAGGGGATGCGTTAAAGCACCAGTGAGTGACAGCAGGACTGGGAGCCCTGCAGCAGAGCTCCACCACAGACTCTTCTGGAAGCTAAAAAGGGTGCTGGGAATCCCATTCTTGCCAGAAAATCAGGTGGCCCTGAATGTAATCTGTGTACAGATCTCCCAGTTTACAAGCAGGGGATCCTCACAAGCTTTGCTACCTCCTGCATGAGAAATATTTTCAGTATTAAAGCTTGAATTTGGGAAAATCTCATTTTCTTAAGTTGTTTTCTTCTCCCTTTCTAATTAAAAATTAAGGCTGCAGTGAGGAAGAAGATATGAATGCAGAGAAAGCAAATGTTTGAAACACTTTCAAACAAACACTGAAGCTAAATGGAAAATGTTTGAAATAAGTGTTCCTTTGTAAGTTATGGGAAAGGTTTTCTGAAGCATTCTTTAGGGAAGACATACCAGATACAGGGATGTGATACTGAATGGAAAAATACTTAAAAATACTAGAAAAGAACTCTTCCTCTGCTTTCAAGTAGATTTTAAGAAGAGTGTGTTCTACTTTAACACCTCACTTGAAGGATTGAAGTAAAACTACACGTGAACAAGACACTGCTCTGCTAAACTGCTTGGCAGAAATGCAAAATAAACCAACAAACTGCTGGAGAAAAACAGCCTGGCTCGGAATGTGTTGCTGTGATTCCAGGTTCCTGCTTCCCTGTGATGTACCAATGTAAATAGACAGCCTCAGGTAGACAGCTGTCACTAGAAAAATTATGGACTGCTTGAATTAATATAAAATTATATTAATAAAGTGATAGCAGGAAAATAGATAGAAATTCATATCCCCCCAAAATCTTGAGAACTTAATTTTTTTAAAAATAGGAAATGCATTAAGAAACTGCATCCATAGGTGAAAGCATTTGACCCAATAAAACTGTTATTTTAGATTGTAACCTCCTTTTCTCTCTTTTCTTTCTTTCACTGGCATTTGTTCTCTATTCATGTGCTTTCCCAGTTCTGTGGTATCATGGCACCATGACCAAAGTGACAGACTTTTGTCTCTGCTGGATTAATCAGTGTGTTCTTTGATCCATAACATATGCTCCTCGTAGACATTTAGCGTCAACATATTCAAGATTTGTGGTCTGGCAGTTCAGTGCCTGATGTAACCCGGCTGATAGACACTTTGGGGTATTTAATTTTTTTATTTTTTTCTAAAATGGAGCCTGCCTTTCATCCATAATAGAGCTTAAACAACTGAGTTAAATGCATGATGTTAAATATTTGGGTTGATAGCATTGCTTGAAGATAAATTTTTTAGAAAGCCCTGAGTGGCTCCCAGAGAAATCCCAGCTCTCTGTGGGCACAGCTTGGATGTTTTGGTGCAGGTCTTGCCCCAGGGTTTGTGTGTCCATGGGCAGGGAAGAAGACAAGAACTCAGCAGCAGTTCTGGTGTTGTGATAGGGCACGAAATGATGACACAGACACTGCTGCTCTCGAGGGGAACAAAAAAGAAGAAGAAGATCTTTATTTTCTGGCCCCAACATTTATAGTTTTCCAAAGGTGACAGTGGATTGGAGGGGGACAGTGCCACCTCTCCAATGCCACTGGACAGACCAAGGGTCCATCAATTCTCTCCACCTCCATGAAAGAATGCAAAACATAGGTTATTTACAGAACTGTGTGTGAGAAAGTTTGTTGAAAGAATGTAAACATCAGAAGGCTTAACAAAGTCTTACAAAATCAGGGCGACATTCTGGTGCTACCCCAGAATATTCTGACCCTGCTGCAGGGCACAGCCAGGCTCCACAGCCCATGGAAAACCAGGGAAAGTTCCTTCAGCTGCCACAAACCAGGGCTGGGGGGTGAGAACCCAAAATCCATCTGCTGGGATGGAGCTGGGGCAGCCCACAGCAGCAGGGGGGAAATTCCAGGGAATCCTCTCCTCAGCTGATTCCCAGGAACAGCAGGGGCTGAGATGGGAAACGTGGCCTTTATTTCCTCTACTCTGCCAAACTGCAGAAAGTTATATCAGAGGAAACTGGCAAGGGCAGGGAAAAGAACAGAAGAAATAGGGGGCAAACCAAGATATTTTTCCTTTAGTGTATCAATTAAATAAAGGATATCAATTAAGGAGATTCCAACAATTTAATTATTTTTCATTGAGAGGTACAGCATGTGATTTACAGCTCAGCTACTCCTTTACTGATCATGCTGCCATAAAGGGCTACATAATATATTGCTTTCTACTATGCCATGCACAGCTAGAAATGGCAAGAATAAAACAGGATTAACTGCCCTCAAAATAGTCTGGGCTTGAAATTAATTGTAAAAGGCTGATGTCAAAACTCCTTTTTGACTTCAGAAGGTGCTGAATTACCTCCTCATCCCCATCTCCTGCTGCACACAGGCACATCCCTGTCTATGGCAGAGTGGGCCCCAAAATAGTCAATGTAATTCAGAGCAGAGAGGATTTTTATTATTTTTTTTTAAGCATTGTCCTGCCATGAAGAATTAAACAGAAAATGAATGGAGAAACCAAATGTCAGCTGCTCCCTTAGACTTCAAGGTTCAGGAAACTGCTTAGTGGGAGTAGGAAGAGACTGGCAGGCTGAAATGTAAGAGAATAATTGCATTATAAGAAGATTATGGAAGATTATTTTTCTTGTGGGCCCCAGATTTCTGCAAAAACAATCCTGAATTGCATCCTACATGGCAAAATGAATTCCCCCATTCCTCCAAACAACCAGGCTTTATTAACTGCGTATTCCTTTGGTGTGGGCAAAAATTAAAAATGGGCTCATATTGCAAAACATTCCATGCATCCTTCTTTCCTTTGACAACGTGGAGCTTAATGTGATTAACAATGTGGCAGCTCGTAGCAAGAGGAAAAATAATTGGGGTTTTTTTTTCAATATATGGCCCCCCTAATAGTCCAGAAATCAGTGTGCAGCCTGGGAGGGTTCCCCAGCAGAGGGTGGGGAGCAGGGTGGCCTGCCTGCATTTCCCCATCCATGTGATGCTCCTGCAGCCCTGGCTAGCCAGGCTTCTTTTTTTATTATTATTATTATTTTAATGTTCAACCATAACCACTGGGACTGGAATCAGAGCTTCTCATGGCCCAGTATGAATATTAATAAGACACTGGGCCATGGATTTCCTGGCTGATTTTGACAGTTTAAAGGATCAGTTAGTTAATTAGAAGATGACATGGCACATCGCATCCCTTGGCTCCGTCCTGCCTTCTGTCTCCTCTTTTCATTTTCTTTTTTGACATGTTAGATTACATCATTACTTGTAGTTTCACTTGTTAGCCACACCATGAAATGAGACTATTTTAAGCTGTAATTATTGTGATTTCTCTCCTCTGCTAAGAACATGAAACTCAAAGAAAGCAGAGAGCAACTTGAATTTCAAAGTCTTAGGAATACATGCCTGCCAGTTTATAGCCTTCTAACTACAGCCAAGAAACTGGAAAAAAAAAATTAAATAGCACAGAAAATTGTGTTGATCATCATCCTGGCAACCAATGTAGTGTTTTAAGTAGGCAGCCCCATCATCTGGGCTTCATCTGTGACTTAATTAATGTTTTCATAGGTGTATTTCTCAGAAACCCAGTCCCTTCCCCCAGCCCAGAGATTGTGCCTCTAGATATGTATTTGCAGTCCAGTACTTTTGTGTCCTAAACAGAGTCTGAGTTTTCTGTCATCATCATGGTCAGAACAGACACAAATAATTTGAAAAGAAAGCTCAGCTCTCTGCAGAAGCCTCTTGTTTGGGGAAACAACAGAGGAGAACAAAGATAGGCAGGGGATACGAAATGTCATTGAAATCTTATTTCCCATCTACACCTAACACCTCAAAACAGTCAAACTGCAACTCAAACCGTAAAAATATTTAGAATAAATACAGTCACACCATAAATCAGACAAACTTTCAAGTTCTACATCCCATGTTTCATGCTGCAGCCACCAGGATGAAAATTCTAGACACATAATACGAGTTTCAAAGAAATACAACCACTTATTTTGTCTGTTACTAGATAATCTCATTAATTAATATTTGTATTCTAACTTCCATTCTGTCTGTAAAATTCTTATCAAGGACATTGGTCTGTTTCTGCAGAGAAACATCTGTCTGCAGGAAAACTGGAATGCAGTTTCTGGATTAGGGAAAGCCAGCAGCTCTGGGGTTTCACTGGAAATGACAAGATTAGTGATTGTGTCTTCTGATGGGAATGATCATTTCTGGGTTATGATTCCCTGTGTACTTTGCCTTTTCTTTTATCAAATATTTATATCGGTGTATTCATTTCAATACTGCCTGATCAATGCTGCTTATCAGAATGTGTATTTTAAAGGCAGCAGTGGCAGAGGAAGTACAGCTGTGGGATAACTCCATGCAGTTGGCCAATACAAATTACCAGTGTGGCTAATTTATGTCTTTCATTAAGGTAAACATTGATTCACAGGGCTTCCCAGAAACACACTGCTAATAACAGGTGGAAATCACTTCCATTGCCACTGAAGATAAAGCCAGGTGATGTGACCTGGAGAAGGAACAAAATTGGGAGTTATGTGCCCTCCAACAGGGATTAATGCTTGGACTTGATGGCCTCAGAGGTCTTTTCCAGCCTAAATGCTTCTATGACTCCTCATTGAACCAGAATTCCTTGTTCAAGATGAGCCAAGCATAAAAAGCGTCCTTCTTGTGTCAGAGAAGGCATTAGTACTTAGAGTGTCTTTTATCCAATCAATGTTTTTGCAATAGGATTGATTTTATAATGAAACGAGACATGAGCCAGCATCACTACAATTCCACAGGCTGGTGAGATTACATTGCAAAGAGGATAAATGGGAAGCAAATATTGCTGTGTACTCTTGGTGTGTTTCATGAGCTAAACAATGGAAATCTGCGCTGGGCAGGACCTGGGCCAGCTGCTGTGTCCTCCCAAGGTTGGTGGTGCTGGGAGAGCACAGGTGAGCTCCCCAGCCTGGCTCTGGGATTGCAGCCAGCCAGAGTCCCCGTTTTTCCCTCTGTTCCTCTCCTCTCACCCACACACCTGCTCTGCTTTTGCCGTGCTTGTGCTGCAGCACAGACCCTGCTGCTCCTCACGTCCCCAGCAGATCCCTGCTGTCCCCTCTGAGAGCCCGCAGTGGAATTAATCACACACACCAGCTCTGGAGATAATGCCAGTCTCCTTCAGTGAGAGCACATCTTTCCCAACTTCAAAGACAGAAATGAACACTTACATTTCCTTTGTTCCTAAAAGACTCAAATCCTGTCTCATTGAAGGGCTGCTCGTCTCCTGGGCCTTCCCTGTACAGGAGCTCTAGCTGAGAATTAGCCATCAAACCCCTCATTGTCCACCTGAACCTAGAAATGAAAACAAAGGCAAACATATAAGCAAGTCCTGCCATTTACCATTAACACTTAATATTCCCACATATTCTTTTCATCGGGTGGTTAATATAAAACCTAATGAACCGTAGATGGCATTCCTGTTTTGCTCTGGTTCATATTAAGTGTGGAGCAGTAAAAACTGAGAGATGAAAGATAATATATTTTCAAATAGAAATGGCTTAAAATTCTTAATATGGATACAGTAGCTAAAACACAGAAGTGAAGACTGTGATCCTCAGCAGGTCTTGGCAGTTTCTGGCCATAGGTTATTAAGCATTATTCAGCTGACCCTAAGGGGAGTTCATCTGGAGACATTAAGGTCAGAGAACAGAAGCACTTGGACACAGTCAAATGGATTTTACACCTTTGTATCTCTCTGACATTACTGTTTTGCTTCAGCAAACTGCCTAATATCAGATATATCCTACTGGGTACCTTTCTAAATCACTTCAATTTTCTTTGTCCCTGGGCTACAGTTATATGATCAGGAGCCAAAGCTATCACAGGCTATGATATACTATTTTACTTCCTCGTTTGTATTAGAATGAACTTTATTAGCTTTTGGGGCACGTGTCTATCAGTTTTAAAGATGAAGTACTATGTCAATAGTTTTTATGCAGCATTCAAGTCCACCGGATCATTTGGCGTGCTCTGAGATTATTAAAAGTGGATTATCACTTCTACAGAAAACGTTCTTATTTTGAAATAACCATCACTCAGAGCAGCCTGTGCTTACCAATACTGTCTCTCTAAAGTGATATTTCACAGCAAAATCAAAATGGGGGTTGATGCTCTGCAAGTAATTTCAGATTTGCGAACATGTCAACCTTATAAACACAAGTGTAGAACTAACATTTGACTCCACACTCGTGTACTTTCATTATCCACTTTCTTCCTTTAAATCTTCCTAATTTTCTATTGCATATTCTTGTAACTGCTAACAATAACCACAGCACTTTTCACCACGTAAAAAGTGACAATTTGTGCAAGCTTAAATTTGTCCTTCTTCTTAAGTAGAAGCTGTCCAGTTAAATAACCCATAAAAAATTACAGAGATTAGTTTGGCTGATGCAGCATCAACACCAGGAAATCAAAGATGCTTTTTTTGTGAGGAAGCTGAGGTTTCAGCTATCAGGGAAGAAGCTTTTAGAACACAAATCCAGCCTATAATCAGATTTTCTCATTTCCTCGCCAGCCTTCCGTACTTTTGGCGTTGTGGTTGGCAGCGGCTGCTTCCATTGTGCCATGAATGGAAAAGGGACGAGGGATTTGAGCTAAAGGATGAGGAGTGTGATCTGCCTCCAGGTCCTTCCCTCAGCTGGGCTTTGCTGGGCTGGCAGCTGGTGGTTTTGGAGCTGGATCTGCTTAGGTGAAAGATCAGTCCCTTTTTGATGAGTTCATCACTCAAACCCTGCTTCACCCCCTTCCCTCCCAGTGCCATCGCTGTAAATCCAGCTTGAACATCCCCAGGTTCAGGGATCAGCTTTTGTCTTCAGCTTTGGCCAAGACCTCTTGGCAGTGCTGTAAGCAGCACCCAGAGAGGCAGCCCAGGGGAGGAGGATTCCCTGGTCCCTAGGTCAGCTCTCCTGGTTGTCCCCACCACAGGGTCTCAGTGCCACGTTAAGCAGTTATTTACCCTATTCTGACCTCATCGTTCTGCTTCATGGGAGACTGAATCAACACAATAGTGCTGGATCTGCTGGCCCTGCAGAGCTTACAGGGATGGTGGATGCTCCTGAGGCATCACTGCCTTCCTCAAGTGGCATAAATTACAGAAACATCAGACTTTTAAAGAGCTTCAAGGACAGAGCAGTTCCTTCAGCAGTTTAACAATAAGTATCATTTCATTTAAGTTACTTCTGAGGATTGGAACTCTTTCCGAGATGCTAAGTGGAGCAAATAAGGATCTCAAGACTTCAGCATTAACTGATGGGAATAAAGCCAAAGTTTTACATTTGCTTTCACATCCTCTCTTGTGGTATGTTTTAGTTTAAATATTTTGGCTCAGTCTTGAAGCTTCCAATGCATAGGCAGATTGCTATGCCCACATGCAAAAAAACCCCACCAGAATTGAGATCTTTTTGCTGTTATATTTAGATTGTGTATTTAATTATTGTGCCTGCACGATGCCATAGAAAACCCTGGTTTGCTTTCACATATTCAACAAAGAACTTTTCAGAAGGGTATTTTTAAATTAGATCCACACTAATTACATGTATTATTAAGAACCCAATGCTTCACAGCTATCAGTGGGTTGTATTATTGAACATTTTCAAATAAACACAGGGAAATAGAACTCGGTCTGAACACATTCCCAACAGAGGCACTCGAGCTTTAATAAAGGTAACCCAATGGTTATAATTAAAAAACACCTCTCACACTTTGAAAAATCCCAGATACTTAACTTTGAAGTATGGTTGTGTAACACAGTTCTCTTTCACACCGCTCTGGGTAACCATAATCTGTACAGTTCCATGACTTCTGTTTATTTAACACACCAAAGCAAGAATTATTTATAAAGTCACAGCTGTTCTTTTTCCTAGCTTTTGTTTCTCACAAGTCTTAAATATTTGTAAAAACAAGAAAAGTAATTAAAGTATTGATACATTAAGCAAACACTTCCCTAATCACGCTGCTTAAATAGGAATCACTTGTTTAAACAGAACTTGCTAAGTATATGTACAGAAATACAAAGTTAAATAGTCACTGCAGAGCAGGAAAGCCAACTTGCATTTAAAGAAACAAAATAAACAATGCCAAGCCATCAGTGGTATCGCAGGCAGCCACTCCAGCATTAGGAGCTGGGTTTGGTGTGTGGCCAGCTCTGAGCAGGAGCTGTGTGCCATCTGCTCCTCGCACAAAGGACACGAGTTTATTCTTGCTGGTGGGAACTGCTGTCCGAGAGCCAACCCTTGGCACAGCCAGTCCCTACCCTTGAAAAGCTGGCAGAGAGTGCTTTTTAGCCTTTGAGTTCCCTAATAATGATCCCCTGCAGGGTGCAGGTCCCTCATGAGTGCTTCATTTCCCCCTTTATTCTGAGTCACCATCCCGCGCAGACGGGCAGGACACCTGAAGTGCATCAGCCTCCTGTGGCCTCCCCTTACCTGCCAGCGCCTGGCAGGCCTAATCAGGGAATAAATCAAACATTCAAACAGCAAAATTTACATTAGGTTTGTAGTTGCAAATTGAAGCTGAGACACGTGCAAAAAGCCACACATGTGGTGTGTGGCAGCATTCCCTCCTTGTCCGTCCAGGACCTCGGGGACAAGAGCAGAACCCTCCCCTTTGTGGTGGCAGTCTGGCTGCTTCCCACCTTCTCCTGTTCCCTGGGAATTAGCTCTTGGACACAAAAGCAAATGTCTGATAGTGGGAGCCAGGTATTGTGGCGAAGGGGATTTTGCAGCCGCGGTCACACGCAGGCAGGCAGGCAGTGAGTAATCTAGATAAATGCTAATGAAAGCTCTAGCTGGCACCTTGTGCATTCAAAGGCTATTTCCTATTGTTCCCAGTCAGCTGGCTCGCTGACTTCCCATTCAGCCTGGACTGCTCAGATTCAGCTGGGACCACTCTAACATTCCCATTACACGTGATGTAAACCCTGCACTGCCGTCCATTTGGTTAAGCTCATTATCTGTGGCCCTGGCGAGACCACACATGGCACATCGTTAGCGCTGGTGACAGATCCCAGGATGAACTGCCTGATCGGGGAAGCCTGGGCTTACCTGCCCCAGGTACAGCAGGTGCTGGTGAGGGCTCCTGTAAGGCTTCCTTGGTCAATATGTTATTTAAAAAGTCACATAATTGATGTCCAGCCCATCCCAGCAGCTCGCTTGGCTCTCCCTGCCTGGATGAGGAGCACAGAGAGCATCCCTTTGTTCCTGGAATCCATCCTCCCACCTCACAAAGAGCCGCTAGGAAACGGAGCTGGCCTCCTCAGACCTGGCACCACTCGCTGAACTCGTTTAAAGTCTCTCAGGAATTAAACTGGAAGCTTGCACCGACTGTGTGCTGAGAACACACAAATTGCAACAGCTTAGGAGGAGCTGACCAAATTTAGCAGATTTCACAGGGACAACGCAAACCAGCCCGGTGCCAAACTTCAAATTCTCGTTTCAAATTATGTTGATACTGAAACCCCTCTCAAAGAAAGCATCCAGAATTTCAGAACATAGGCAAACTTTTTTTTTCTCCTTGTAATCTTACTCTTGGAAATGACTGAAACTTCAGCTCAAGTGTACCATTAAAGGCAGAAATCAGCACTGGACAAAGCCCAGAACACAAGTTTACAGCCCAAATGTTTAAAGTTTGGCAAAGTGCTGTAAAAACCAGTCTCTATTGACCCGAGGCAGTGCTACTATTTTTGCCTATGAGATGAATAGGGGACATGCAAGTTATATTTCAACAATGGAAACATCTCCAGTGAGATGGGCACTGGCCTGGCTCCAGGAGCAGCTCATTTACCAGGGGCTGTGTCAGCTGGAGAATCCCAAACATCACATTTATGGGACCCTCCACTCACACATCAAAACAAGTCTTCTGCTGGGCTTATTCTCCTGGCCTGACTTAGGGATTATCCCTCTGAATCAGATGAAACATTATCTCCTGCAGTCTATCACGTTGCTATAGGGAAATAACAAATAGGTGTGTTTCCGTTGAAACTGGAAATTAAATATCCCACATGTTTCTGGTTTATTTCTAAGCAGATCCAGCTGTGTGCTAGTCAAAAAAAAAAAAAAAAAACCCACCAAATCCTGACTGACCTCGGCCACCTGAACAGAACACTAACATTTATTTAAGTGGCATCTAGTATTTGAGAAGAAACTTAATTGCATTTAAGAAAACCAAAATCACAGACAACATTTTTGGAAGCTTTACCTCAAGTTGCTTAATCAAATTACAAAACCAAAAAATTATCTAATCAAAGCCGTAAACTTTTTTGCAATTTCCATAGAGTCTGAGTTTTTTTTTTATTTAGTTCACTTATCATCATCATCTTTTTCTGCTTTTAGGGAACACTAGTCCCCTCATGCAAGAATTTTCCAGTTGTTCAAGATCCACAGTCTCTGGCTGTCAACCAGCCTCGGAAAAGGTGCAGTATTTGAGTGGGATATCTGACCAGGGACAGCCTGAATCATTCCTTGAGGGCAGCAGTAACATCCAGGCTTCCTCTGCCTTGCTCCAGCCTTGCAGCTTCTGCCACCGTGGCAGCAGTTCTCTCAACAGGGCAACAGCACAGCCACAGCTCAGGGATAAAGTTCCTGCTTGTTTTGGGTGTTTGGCAGGGGTTTCAGTCACAGGTGGGATTGGCAGGGACCTCTGGAGGTCATCCATCCAACCCCCTGCCACAGCAGGGTCATCCAGACCAGGTTGCACAGGATGATGTCCAGGTGGGTTTTGAATAACCCCAGAGAAGGAGACTCCACAGCATCTCTGGACAGCTGTTCCAGGGCTCTGCCACCCTCACAATAAAGAAGTTTTTTCTCATATTCAGATAGAACTTCCTGTGTTTCAATTTGTGCCCATTGTCCCTTGTCCTGTTGCTGGACACCACTGAAACGAGGTCTCCTTATTTCTGTTCTTTGTTTCTTTCTGTAAGCAGGCAAATTTTGCTACCAAAATAAAGCCTCAGAGTCAAGGGACCCCTTCTTGTCAGTCTCAGTTTACTGAAGTTGTACCAAAGCATGAACTGCATTGCAGTAATGAACATTTTAATGCAAACTGTGAGTCAGTGCCATTGTAGCAAGTGCTGAGTATTGCACGGGATCCCTGCAGCAAGCACCTGTGTGCAGAGTTTGGACAGGAAAGATGGTCCTTGCACACCACTTCCCTTGTGATCCACAGAAACTCGCTGAGCAAATAGTCAAAGCCAGCCAGATGAGCATGGCAAGGATCCATCCAGGCTCTCCCTGCAGTTCCTGTGGGAATGGCACCCTTGGTCTCACTCCTGGCTGCTCTGTCACCTTCTTTATGGCAGAATGAGTTGCAGTGAGGTTATAAAAGTGCAGCCCCTTCTGAATGCTTAAACAACTGGGAAAATTACGGTCGACCCACACTCCCAAGGCAAGGCAGTGCTTCCCACAGACTGGAAAATATCCATAAAGCCTGTGAGTTACGAGTACTTTTCTAGCTCATTGGGCAGTTCACTGCTGTCTTATCCTTTACATCTGTGGTACAGGTTTAATGCAGATCTACGCTCTCAAATGCTGAGTACTCATAAATGCCATGATTTTATTGTACATATTTTTATAATCTCATAAAGTTTATATTTTTAATATCACAGATAATATGTGAAGCTGTCATTTACACCAGTCAAATACACAATGGGAGTCAGCATCATAAATGGCCATTTTTCACTTGAAATACATATTAATCTAAAACTAATCTATATTAGTACAAGGCACTCTTTTTTGTTGTTGGGTTTTTTTTCCCCTAAATCCACACACATTCACATATATCTTCTTTGCTTTGCAGCCAGGCTGTGGAGGCTTTCAGGGACAGAGATGCCTTTCTCTGTTGTGCTTGTTAAACACGCAGTTCAGTCAGCTGCTGCTGTAAAACTGAGGCTCTCAAATAGCACCACAGTCCAGGAGGGAAATAAATGCTACTGAGCATATTCAACTTCACCCTGGCTGAGTTCTGCACCACGACATTCATTTCACTGTGCCTTACGTTTAAACCCTGCTCCCAGCCTGCTGAAATGTGGGAAGAATTATCCTGGGGGACCGTAGTAAAACGCAGTCGTGTTTATTTGTAATTGCTACAAAATGCTTTACAAAATTGTTAGTGTCCTTTATTATGCCTGCTACTGAAGCACTTGCCTGTTAATTAGAGAAATTTCAGCTGTCATAGCTGGCAATTATAGCTTGTGTATCACTGTCTGTTATGAATAGTCAATGAGGGCTGATTAATATGCATGAGTGGCGGTATATAGCCGTGCCTGGGAGCCGGGAGAGGCAGAGGGAGGGAGCGGCGAGCCGGGGACGGGCAGAGCTCCGCGGGGCTGCCACCGCCAGTGCCGGCAGCAGCCTCACCTGCGGGTCCAGGTTCGGCTCCAAACTCACCTGCGGGTCCGGCCTCACCTGCGCATCCAGCCCCAGGTTCGGGTCCAGCTGCAGGTTCGGGTCCGGCTTCACCTGCGGGTCCAGGTTCGGCTCCAAACTCACCTGCGGGTCCGGCCTCACCTGCGCATCCAGCCCCAGGTTCGGGTCCGGCTTCACCTGCGGGTCCAGCCCCAGGTTCCGATCCAGCCTCACCTGCGGGTCCAGGTTCGGGTCCAGCCTCACCTGCGGGTCCTGCCCCACCTGGATGCGCCCTGGCCACGGGCATCGCTCTGGCTGCTCGGGGGAATAAGGAGGATCCTTTCTGCCGCTTGAGTTTAAAGATGGGATGCAGTTTGTGCGCTCTGCAGAAGCCGGAAGAGCAGTACAAGTTGCTGTATGAAGTTTGTCAGGTAAAGAATTGGATTTCTTTTCTTAAGGCGAGTGTTCTCTCTTAGGTTTGTGGGCGCTTTTAAGGGCAGGGAAGGTGGAATATCAGGAACTAGTAATGAAAGTGAGTTTGCCTTGTTTGAAATCTGTGTGATAATGATTATGTTTTTAGCCTGTATCTTCCCATGTGCAGAACATCAGATATTTAAATGCAGCTATTGTACATGAAACTTTTCACAAAATAAGACTGTGTTCATTTCTCCAGTGTATATTAGGTTAAATTCCTTGTAAAGGATCATGGCTTGGTCACACACTCCTTGCACAAGTGGAAAAGGTGCACCAGGAAGGTTTTGTACCTGTTTTCAAGTACCTGGAGCAGTGTGTTCAGTGGTGCTCAGTCTGGTCTGTGGGTGCCTGTCACTGGGAGTTCGTGGCTCGTTCTCGTAGGTGTTGCACCTTGCTGTGTAAAAACACCAGCTAACAGATTTGACAGCAGATTAAAACTACTGCCCTACAGATCTTTGTATACCAAATTACTCATATGAACCTTCTGAGAAGTTTTCTGTGAGTGTATTAACACATCAAACTCTGTTGCAAAGACTTTATTTCCTGATTCTGCCATTCCTTCTGCGTGCCTCTGAAATTCCTTACTCTGTCACATCTACAGAGCAGTTTGGACTTAGGCAGGGGGATGCAAAAGTCATGCCCAGGTGTTTCAGGATATATTCCTGCAGATCTCCCTGGAGATATTTAGACATATACACTCACAGTCAGTACTGAGAAGGTGGATTGGGCTGTGTGTACAAAGATTCTGGATGGACAGACACTACCCAGATCCTTCGAGCTGTACTTTTACCTTTTGCCATTCCTGAGGTGGTTTAGGAGGAGTGACAACTGCTGGGTGACATTCCCAGCGCTGCTCCGTGCTGCCGGCAGAGGGAATTGCTCAGCAGTCCCGTGTCCTGCCGCCTTCCCACCTGCAGCTGATCCCAGATCCTGATGTCACTGACAACAAAGTGAATAAAAGATGTGGTCTGTGTGTTATGCTAGTAGGGAAGTGATTAAATTTTAACCACGTAGTTGTGATCTAATTCTCGCTCGCTCACCCAAAGGACGCTGACGCTTTGCGGAATAAAAAAAACCCTGTGGGAGCAAATAGAAAGACATGTTGACTGTCATTTCTATTTATACCAGCACACTTCCACTTGCTAAGCTGCTGTGCATGTGATGGGGGCAGGAATTTTAGAGGGAGGTAATCAGATTTCTCGGGCAGTGTTGTGAAGTGAGAAGCAGGTGCTGCCTGCAGCAGCACACCTGGGGCCAGGTATGGGCTGTGTGAATGCTCTGCTCGTACAGCAGTGGCTGTGGGAATCGTTCCTTATCCTGACAAGTTTTTGTGCAGTCTGGGTTTGGGAACTGTCAGTGAGTCACGTTCAGGAGTGAAACAGCCAGGACAGACAGACAGCCCCTGATCAGAGCGTTGTGATTGCTCAGGGGCTTGCTCAGTTTTTGTTGTGAAGGGAAGGTGGCAGAGAACCTTTGCAACTTGCTGACATCTCCCGACAGATGCAGGACAACATTCTTTAAATACACGTCCTGAAATCAGTCCCAGGAACAGTTCCTGCTGATATCTGAGATGACTGAACTATCCAGTGCTGGCTGCAGGTGCAGATCCCTGGCAGGAGTTTGGTTTTAGGAATCTGTCAGCCTGCAAAGTGCTGCAGCCTGTGTGAGAGCCCAGTGCTCCTCATGAAGTATGGAATTCTTTTGGGAAACACTGTTGGAATATCCTCATTTTCCACAGAAGGGAAAGGTGCATGTAATCCTATAAAACTGGGATTTCTAACATAGCAAAACCTGAACTGTTTAAGGCTATAATTCCTAATTATTCTAGAATATAAATAACTGTGGAAAATTATTTTAACAGGGGTCTACTTTGATTTCTGTCTTTCGCAAGACAGGAGGGAGGGAATTCTATAGCTTGTGGAGCACATCCAGTTAATTATGTGTCACTACAACTATAAAAATACGTCCTCATGTAACCTACACACAAGAGCAATCACCTAAAATTTAATGGTGAGGGAGATGAAGGATCACTGCCATTTAAAATTACAGAATATAGAAGATAAAAGTTTCAAAATCTGCCAACAGTAGAAAATGTCTCTTACAGTGGTTTTTTGTGTCATCCATGTAACCCTAATATCATGTGATACGAAGTCATTGCTATTTTAAGAAATCTGAGTTAGACAAAAATTTGCATAACTTGATTTTAGGGAATATTGAGCATCCTTACAAATAAATCTCCTTAGCCTTATTTTTTAAAAGTTCATGACTCCAAGATGCAGGAATTCAGAAGACACTTGAAGGAATTAATAATAGTACATAACTGCACTTTCTCTATTAGGGCAAGAGCTTTAGTGTGGCTGGGAAATTAATGCTTCCATAAATTACAATTCCAGAAGGTCCAGTACGGCTGGCTCTGTAAGTCCTCTAACAGTGAGTACAAAGAGGATCAAATATACCAGAGCTCAGGCTTTATCCCTTCCTCATCCATAGATAATTCAAAGAGATCCTCTTCATTAAGGGCTTTGGCACATTGCCTACAATTTCTTTTTGGGCTGCTGTGAGCTTAATGATGCAGAACAATGGTCTTCCCTCTTGTTGAGCACTTACCTTATTGTACCTTTAATCACATAATAAAAACCAAATTAAGACACCTCGTCATTAGAGACTGTTGTAGCTGTGCATATCAATGCTTTGTGCTACAAATACAAAGGGGGCTGTGGCAGCTTGATGCAGAGCAGTGTCACCACTGATGAGTGTGGCAGCAATGGGCTGCAGATCCCATCTCAGATGTGTCCCAAGGTTTGTTTCCCAGCTGAATACAGCATATTAAATTAAGTAATAGACACTACTAGGGTTTTGGGTGTCTGGTTAAATTGGGAATCTTCTTCAGAAGATACTAAAAGTTGTGAAAATGGAAGGAGAAGGGGGAAGAAAGAAAACCAGAAAATTGGGAGGGTGTTTAACACCAGGTTTCTGATGTGCTTTTTTCAATGCCATCAACTCCTACATAAACAATAACTGAAATAAGGGCTTTTCCCTTTGTGTGAAAATTCCTGAGGGACCAAAAAGTAAACTCCATTGTAGGAAACTTAGAGAAGAATGAGTCATCTGAGATAGAGCTTTTGAGAGGGCAAAATAGAGTAAAAAAAGTTTAAGCCTGCAATTTAAGGAACTTTCCTGGTACCTGTTTCACATTGCCCACAGTATGGGAGGTGAAACACGGTGAAATCATTTCATAACTGGACACAGTGTTTTACAGAATCCTCACAGCATCACAGAATGGTTTGGATTGCAAGGGACCTTACAGATTCTGTAATTCCAACCCCACTGCCATGGGCAGGGACACCTTCCACTGGAAGAATTTCCAAGCACTTCAACATAGAATTTTAAATCACAGATGACTCTAAACTCGCCTGGGCAATGCTCCCTGGGATTTAGGATGATGGAGTTCACCCAGTGGGAAGACACCATAAGAAGAGCCCATCCAAACTGGCACTTGCAGCTGAGCAGCCCTGAGCTGGGTGAGCACAGAGCCCAGGCTGTCCCTCCAGGCTGTCCCTCCAGGCAAAGGACAGGCTGGCAGGAAACAAGCTCATGTTGCCACTGCCCTTGGTTCAGCTGAGCCGAGGTCAGAAGATTCTGCTCCGTGGTTGTTGAGCTGGCACCCCTCACAAATACTAAAGTTCATATATAAATAAACAGCTGTTGCCATGATCCTGCGGCGTGTCGGAAACTTGAAAGCCTCGCTCACGTGCTCCCATCCTGGCACGTCCCTGAGACACGGAAAAATGGCAGCGTTGGTAAAAAACAATAGTGGGCAAGCTGGAATTGTGTTTTAAAGCAGACTGAGATGCTCTTGTGGCCAAGGTTATATAAGCAGCAAGGTCAGACACAAATTCTGTGCTAATGAGAGGTCAGCAGTGATGAGGAACAAGCCAACACTGTTTTCCATTGGCAGCTTCCAGTGGCATCGCTTGCAGGGCACTGTTCTCCAGCAGAACTCCCACACAAACCTGCTGCACTGAGCTAATCACCAGTGCAGGCCCCCTTGCCATCAGAATTCCATTTGCACGTTCAGACTTGAGAAAACGAGACCAAAGTAATCAATCAGTAAGCAAGCCTAATTCAAGGAAACAGTCTAACTAGACTTAAACCTACTGAGCAATGATGTTATCCTAAAGCAGGGCCAAAGTGAAGCTTGCCAAAATAAACATTCAGCTCAAAAAAAAAAAAAAAAAAAACCCAACCTAATCAAAACTGTGAGATTTGGAAAACAGAAATAATTGCCTCTGTACATATGCTTTTCACACCCTCGAATTTAATTGGGCAGCCAGAGAATTAGTTGCTCTACATTTCAGTAGTTTTCCATGTTAAGACCAAAGTGGTGGTGCCAATTATAGGGAGCTGCTCTACTTGAAATACAGTGTATGGCTTGGAGTGCTCTGTATGTGCAGCCTGTGCCGCAGCTGAAATTAAAACTAGCGCTGAAGTTTGATTCTGTCACTTCACTGCCATTAAACTCGACCTCAATAACAGTTGTGAACCTATCTCACTTACTTCAAAGTAGTCATGTGTTTGCTTAAACAAGATGTTAATTCCAAGGGCTTTGTTCTAGACGGGGTTTTCTACTGCAGAATTAGTTCAGCTGTAGAAAAACTCTGCTTGACAGACTGGAGACTCATAATCTTCAGAAAACTGCCCTTTAATGATCGTGGCGCCTGTCTGTGGCTCACAAGTCCCCTTTCCTAATTAGACATTTACCAGAAACTGGCAATTGAAATTTTCCTCTTCACTTGATGATGAATAATGCAGTGCCTCTGTTAGGATTTCTCTGGAAGATATTCTTTATTGTGAAGTTAGAGGGATATTTTGGCCATTAAAGGACCATAAACAAGATCTGATATGAAATAAACAAATGCCTAATGGTCACCTGTGATATAAATGCCTAATCTGACCTACTTTGAAATGTCTCACTGCTGCATAATCTTCCTAAAATCTGCAGTGCCTTTCATCTTTGCAATGGGCAGATAAAATGCTCAGCCACAGCATGGATTTATTAGGATTTTTTTTAAATGATGAATGATTGAAGGGATGAGTTTTGTGATGCTTTACACTTACACATCTGTTTAATGCTATGAAGCAGGTGGCAAGAAGTCACAAGGGAGAAGCACCAGGGACAATCACTCTGAGCTCTACTGTCACATGTCAGACATGGGCTGGGAAAAAAGGAAACATATGGAGTAATGAAAAAGTGCAGATTCAATAAATGTGTTTTGTTGTGTTCATTAATAATGGAAGAAAAAGGTCAGGCTTCATTTTCACTGAGACAGGACAGCTCTGCAGCTACATGAGCACTGGATTGGTCCTTGCAGAGATTTGGTGGGTCAAGGGAAGCAGATCCAACTGGAACTTGGGCACAAGTCAGGGATTTGACAGGAGAGGGGCAGAATAAATAATCTCAAATATGCATAAACATTAAATATTACAATATTCACTAATTTAAGCAGTGACAGTTGAAGAAAAACTTCCTATTAATATGGAATATCTTCAGGCAAAAAGCCAGATGCCACCATCCAAAACACAAATGGTCAGAATCAGGGCACTGTTTTCTTCCTTGTGTCCATCCAGGGAAAATCCTGGGTAGGGACACAGAGGTGATTTGACATGCTGTCCACTGGCATAGGAACTGGGCACTGATACACCAAAATTATCCCAAAAAATAACAAAAACTACAAATGGAAGTGCAACAAGAGGGTTTTTTGCAACTTCAGTATTCTGTACACTCTTGCAAAGTGAAAACTGAAGATCATTTTAGAGAAAGCAATCATTCATATGCTGGAAGATCACAACTGCTAAGAACTTTTAAATTTGGCTGAGGTGCTTCAGAATTCAGCAGAAGCTCCTGATAAATCTGTGCAACTGCCTCAGTTTTAGGCCAAAGCAAAGGAAAATGAAGGTGTTTTTGTCAATGTCACACCGTGAGAACTCATGGCCATGGCAGCACAGAGGGAGGAGGTGGTGGGACTCCCTCCTGAGGTTCTTTAGCCACTTCAGCTGTGCCTGTGGAAGGCCCGAGGTGACAAATGGGTCCCTCCTGAAGCAGCAGGGCTGAGAAACCCTCTGGATCTGTCACTGGGTTCCCACAGGGCAGCACAGGGTGTTCTTTCCATCTTTTCTTGGAACCAGCTTCAATAACCCTCTTCAACACAGGTGATCTTCAGAGCTGTCCAAAATTTCTCTTCCCCTGCCCTGCATCACTGAGGCATTTGTGGAAGAGGGGAGGGAGTGGGAAGATGGACTCAAAAGCTACAAACAATGACCAGCAGTGTGGAAACGGGGTGCTGGGAATAAGAATGATCCTAAACACCCTGCCTGGGTGGTGGCATGGGAGGTCTGAGTTGTGCTGTGACCCCAGGCAGATCGCTCACTTGTTATGCTTTTCATCTTCTGTAGGCATCCCTTTTGTCTGTTTGCCCTGAGCAGGTCTCCAGAGGCAGCCCTGCCTTTTGCTGTGCTTGCACAGTCTGATGTGCTGCTAAAATGATGTCAGTATTATTTGAAGTGCTGGTCTGTACAGCAGAAAGTTGTACTACTCTGATTTTAATTGAGGTGTGGTGTTAAATATTGCCTTACCAAACTGGGAGTGCTGGAAGGCCACAGCAGGGGAAAGCTCCCTCCAAATCCTTGTCTTTGACCATTCCCTTTTTCCCTGGGAGAAAGGTGCTGCTCTGCAGGGGCCTTTGGTCTGATTCGGGACAGGAATTGTTTCTTATGCTACTCAAATTCAGCTTGAATCCACATAACATTTGCACCCTCAGCTAAAAGGGTTTTAACTTTTTCATGCTGTTCACTCTCATTGTGTGTTACTTTAAACATAAATATAAAATACAAAGCTTTTTGGAAGCTGCCATTGATAAAAATCTGTAATTTGTTGTACTAGATGAACACGTAGACATAGGTTTTGCCTCTTGGGAAAAGCACATGTGGGAAGGGCAAGAGCATTTCCCAAGGAGCCACACTGGAGGTGCAGTGCTGGAGATGGACAAAGCAGGGGATGTGAGAAAACGGGTAATTACACTTGCTGAATCCAGTCATTAGTAATTCATGGTTATTTATGGCTCATTTGTAGCTCACTCAGAGATCCCATTGATTGGCCCCCTCTGGGGCACGCTGCAGAAATGGCAGAGAGAGGCATTGAAAGGGGAGGCCTGTAAACTTCTGGCTGTGTTCTAGATGGACCTGGGTTATTAAGCCGTGAAAAGATACACAAAAGATCACTTGAAGAAATGAGGAAAAGCGTTTCTGCCCTGGTAAAAAGTCATTTAACATGATTAATGCATCTTTAAGAGAAAAAGGGCTCCAAGTAAACTTTGCTTCTAGTGGAAGTCCAAGAGTCTCAGAAGCTCCAGCACTGCTCTGTGTTTTCATTGAAGAAAATGATAAAATCCCCTGTGGTTTTATTTGGAGTAGTGATCCACAGGAGCAGAGCCTGAGAACCCAACCAAGAGCATCTTAGTATGCTGCAGACACTCCTGGCACTGCCTTGGTAATACCTAAATGTGCTAATTACTAGCAAAATCAAAATTCCTTTATTCCCAGGCTCTTTTTCCCAAGATTTTCCATTTGCAAGTTAACGGTTTGGAGAACAAATGTATTCTGTGCTCTTAAGGAAAAGAATTTTTCCTTGGCCTGAATTGTTTTGTCATGGATGGCTCGCAAGGCAGAAGGGAAATGCACACACATGGAAACAGTCTATTACTGAACAATGTAATTCTGGGGTTTTGAAAAGGAGAGAGACTGTACATATGAGGGAAATAAAAGAGGGATTAGATGGATCTGCAAGAAGAATTAACCTGTATTTTGAACCTTTTTTTCTCCAATTCCTGAGGAAAAGGGGGAGGTTATAAAATAGGCTTTTTGCTGCTCTTGCTTCTATAAAAATCTTTAAAGTTGTGCTGCTTTTTCTTAGTATGCAGACTCCTTAAGAACTTGCTAAAGGAGTGAATCAGACCATAAAGAGCATTTTAAATGGAGCACAGGCATCTGTAGTCTAACAGAACTAGCATTTTTATAGTGCACTTCCCAAGGATTTGCATGAATATCTACAAAGAAAAGCTGCTTACTCATTCTTAGGCAAAAAAGTGTTTTTTTTCTCTGTGACATTTGTGAGGCACAGAAGAGCCTACAAGCTGTACAATGCATGCAAATGTTTATCGTTCATGGCATTAAACCCACAGAAATCAGTCTAAATTAATGGGAAAAAATAATTTACTGAAACCCCGTCTGGTTTCTGCTGTGTGCTCCCAACATCCAGAAAACAATGTCACATGCTATTGCTGCAAAAATAAAATACAAAATAATTCTAACTAAACTGTTCTGCACAGGGGTTTTGTGGCTTTCCCAGCCTTTCTGTAACTACTTCCACCAGAGCCTGAAGTCACTTCATCTGTTCTGCTGCAGATGGTGTCTGCTCATGCCTGAGTGCTGAGCTCCTCCATGCCCTGAGCACCTTCCCCACCTTTTCTGCCAGCCCTTTCCTGTCACAGCCCTGTCCCAGTGTCCCCTCCCCGGGCTCCTGTGTGTGCCCCTGCCGTGGCTGCCAGTGGGAAACTGGGAATGAGCTCCAGGAGCATCCTTGAGTGGAGAACCCAGGTGTGTTAATTCTGCTCTCACAGGAAAAGAGAAACCACCACTGCTGGGGTTTCCATAAGCTCTGTGGCAGAAGGAAAAGAAAATCAGAACTGGTGGCAACCAGGAGGAAGTTCTGTCCGCTTGCAAACAAGTGACATATACCTGAAGGCCTCTAATTTATGTCTGCCATTTAAAAGTGGCAATTAATTAGCCTCTCTGCCCACCCAGAGAAATAAAGCATGTAAATCACTTACCTTGCTCAATAATTAAACACCAGCTATCGATAAAATGAC
This sequence comes from Pyrgilauda ruficollis, assembly GCF_017590135.1. Lineage (NCBI taxonomy): Eukaryota > Metazoa > Chordata > Aves > Passeriformes > Passeridae > Pyrgilauda > Pyrgilauda ruficollis. The sequence continues at coordinate 3,292,540 of NW_024508101.1, forward strand.
ATTTATGTAAAAGCACAAGCGTGTCCTATCCTGCCTCATACCTCAAGCAAAAATAAGAATGTGTTTTCTGGTAACAGAGAACAATTCTGCCATGCCAGCCTTGGCTGCAGATTCCCTTTGCCTTGCACAGGAGGTCCAGCCTTGTCCTCACAGTGGGAAGGCTGGAAGGCTCCAGCCTCTGCACCCTGTGCCAATTCTGACCTCAGGAAATTAGCATCTAAACAGTGGCCCTTGGCTCAGGGACCTCTCAGTAGAACAGTTGTTCAAGTAAAAGCACATTTATAAATATAAAAACGTGAGAAAAATCTGCCCTTGTAAAAGGTATTTCACTGTGGCATATCTGGAATTAATAGAAGGAGGAGATTTCAACAGGAGGGATGCCAAATCCCTTGCACAGCTCCAGCAGAGAGAAGCCAATGTATGTCCAAATCCTTACACACTCACAGCACTGGAAAATTATATGGAAAGCCATCTCCTAGTGAGGTAGAACAAATTCTTCACGAGCCTAAAGAGACATGAGGATTTTCCTGGGTTGTTTCTTTTCGTTTTCTCCTTGTTGAGAACATCACTGCTCACGAATCATCACTGATTTATTTGTTTTTTGTACTTAATATGTAGCTGCCAACAGAGAGAGATTTGGAAACAGACCCAGGAATGCACTTGGGTCTTACAACCCTACAGCCCTGATTTCACCCTTTTATCTCCAAGGCAGCACTCAGACATTTCCAGCCTTTTGCATGGCTCTGAGGAGTCTGATCTCCAGCTCTGCCCACATTTTTGCTGTACTCACACCTCCTAGGCTGTCATGGGATGTTCCTCAGCAATTCTACCTGATGTTTAGGGTTCCTCAGTGGAGTTCTGCTGCTTCCATTTGGGACCAGATACAGCCTATTAGATTTTTTTCATTCCTCTTTTCATTAATTCCTGTTTATTTTTCTGACCATTTACTTCTTGGGTGTAGGAATTAATGAGAGCTTCATTATCAAAATGAGAGTTGAAGACATTGTTTCCTTCTGTTTGTTTGCTGGGGTCACCCGTTTGGATTTGTGCCTCCCCTCTTCTGCCTTTGGGCACCATCTCTCTTTTTCTCAGTTACAAATATACATCACTTCCACCTTCATTGACCATGGCAGCATTTTCCCTTCCATTATCTCCGTCTGGCCATGGAATGCTGATGGCACTCTCATCTTCATAACTTCTTGATTTGCTGTTAATGTCCTCTCTCAGTCAGAGCCTGAGCTGAGGCACTGCAAAAGCAAAACACCCCTTGACTCCAGTGAGCATCAAAGCAAGCTCAAGTGACTATTTTAATAATTTTCATTCCAAGTATTAAGACGTCCAGGAGACACAGACCTCCCAGATAGGATTATGCCATCTTTATCTATACATTTCTTGCTGCCTTTGTAGATTTCCTCTCTCCTGCCTACTTTATTGCAGAAGAACATACCGTACATACTACAAAATAAATTACTGTACATGCTATTTTATTTCATAATCATTGCATAGTTTCTATTTTTAAAAAAAATCATTTTAACCATGCCTTCCTTATTCACTGTCTGGTGTTAATACAGTGTTTGTGTCCCTGCCTCATGCAGTGGCTAAACCCACTCTCTGGCTGCACCACAAATTTCACCCAAGTCCATTCAGCTCCGTTTAACTCCAGTCACTGCATTTTATCCACAACTTTGTCCATATTCCTTATATTTCCAATGCTAAGAAGGTCCAAAAGCTAAGCATTTCACCCTTCCAGACAAGTTAATTTATCCATCCTTTGTGCCATGAAAGTTCCCATTGTCTCTGTCGCATGGCGTGTTCCTCAGAAATTATGCATATTTGTCGTTTTTGGCAGTCTTTGAAGCATTCATGTGCATGGATTTTTTTTTCTGTGTTATTTCAGATGTAACTGTTTATAAGGGAAAAAATTGCTGAGCACAATTCAGCAGCATTAGGAATAAAGTCTAGGAATATAAACCCCTTTTTTGTAAACAAAGCAAATCTATACAGATTTATTAATTTATTTGTTTTATTATGTATTTATTGGCTTTTTAAGCACTGGGAATAATTATTTATCAATTGTAATGAATTTTCCAGATAGAAACTAAGCATATTAGTATCACCTATTTGCTAGACTCAGGATTAGCCACAAGTACTGACTCAACACAGACACCAGGAATCAGGCCATTGAGGTCATCCCAGTATATTTCTCTTCTGTATCATTTTTGTGCTGCTAAAAATAAAATACCAATACCTGCTACTTTTTCTAGACTAAAAAGCAATTTATCTCTGTTATGCATAAGCAGACTTGGGAATTACTGCTTTTTATTATCCAAATATTTAGCACTTTCATCCTTATTTCCCTGTAATGGAAAATGATATTATTGGTGTGCTGAGATGGGAAATGCTTTAAAAAAAAGTAATTACAAACTATTCACTGCTCAGTATTTACCACATATTGTGGCACTTGCTGCAGGTTTTTTAGGAACCAGATTCAGAAATGTAATTCCCTGCTGTAAAGCACTTTTAAGCGTATTTTTGTGTCACTGTGTGTTCTTTCATCATCTGTTAGGGCAGTTCTGACCACATCTGATAGATCAGCATCACCACAGTGGCCAGGGCTGCTGCTCAGAACAGGAACCTGCCGAGCTAAAAGGATTCCACTCAGCTGGGGTTTAGGAACCATCTCTTGTAAGGGATCCACAGACTGACCCCAAAACCATTCATCATGTGGACAGCTACTGTCCAGAGGCTTGTTTGCCTAACATGATGTGGGTGCTGCCACAGCTCATAGAAATATTAACTTTTAAAGACAAAATCCCCAACCCTGTCTTTGGAGTGGGTTAAGAAGCCCGTAATAACAGCAGTACACTGACTTATGCTTCCATTTCACTGTAATCAATGATTGCCATCCTGTCAAACCCATCCTTTAAAGAAATTTACACATCAACTATAGTTCTGCTTGTAGAGTTATCAATTTACCCGCTGGAAGCTGAATGCCAGAAAGTCACAAACCTTTGCTACACAGAAAGAAGCAGGAGAGGGTTTAGATTAGGATTTAGCTGGCTCATCACCCCAGTTCTAAAATCTGGTCCCATGTCCTTCTTCCTGGCTGTGCAGCACCTTTTCTTTTTTGTGGTATTATCAGCTTGCAGACAACATAGTCAGGAAACTACTTGGACATAATTCCTGTAGTAACAATTCATGACACAGTGCAGCTACTGCTGCCTGTTCCCTGCATGACATCAACCTGTCCTTGAAGTCATGATTATTTATGTAACAATTGCATAGGAGAGCACAAAGAGGATGCCAGTCCATGGATTTGCAGAAATAAAAGTGTCCTAAGGAACCTAAATTAAAATTAAAATGCAGGCCTGTACTAAACAGTCTGTAATCCAGGTTCATGACAGCATGTGGGAATGAACTGGAACTCAGTCCTGTGCAGGATTTTACCAGGTTTTACTGTGAAGATGGAGAAAGGATCTTTATAGATAGTTTCCTGCTCGAGAGTTATTCTGAGCACATTTCTGAAAAACATTATACACTGCAATTTAGATTCTTTTGTTTTGATTGCTTGTTGGGTTTAGTTGTTCCAAAAAAAATTAGGATGCACACAGTAAAATGTGCAACGTTTAATTTGCAGCAAATAATAAAATTCAAACCATAATCAGCATTTCCTTTTTCCAGAGAAAACATTACACTGAACCTAATTTTACAGCTGTACAAACTGTTTTAAAGTAATCTGCTCAATTGGGCGAGTTAATGATATTTAATTTGACCAGGCCAAACTTTACACGCTGTGCATTACTGGGAGCAATCGTGAGCAGTGCAAGTGTTTGTGTGATGTAAATGTCATGCTAACACCTTCCCCTCTCAGCTGGCTTCACAAAAATCCCGGTGTCATCACCTCTCTAAGGCAAACTCAAGATGACAGCAGGAAAAAGTGTTACTTGCACAAGGTAATTCAGCAGGAATTTAGCCTTTTCAAACTATTCTGCACTCAAGTTAACCCTCTTTATATCAGGCAGGTTTTTGCCCTGGGCAATATGTTAAGTATGGGCTAAATTCAGTTGTTGTGCTGAGCAATGTTCTCGTTCAGGTGCCCCACTTTAATATGACTAAATGTGGATTATGGTGCAGGGTGTGAATTCACTGCTCTGTCCAATTCCATGGCCTGGCATGTCTCCTGTTATTTCTATCCACTACTCTAAAATGGAGTTTTTTTATTGCAGTGACTGACTACTACCGTCATGTTTCATCTGAGAAATTGTTTATCAGACACAAACACATAGTTTTGTAGTTTTGGTTTTGTTCAGCAAAAAGGCAAAGAGCCTAAAAAGCAAACCAAAACTAGAAAAACTCCAAGACAATCAATAACTTCTTGTGTTTGAACAAGGGCTGAGGGATTTCTAATCTGCAAGAAACAAATGGGATTCTGGTTTGTACTTCACCTCAAAGAGCAAGCCCAAAAATCTATCAAAATAAAAAGCAGAGCAGAGGATTTGTAAAATTACTGTAATGAAAAGGGAAAATGAGAGATGCACAAGGTTGTGGGGATGGTTCCTGGCACTGGCTGCTCACACCTTGGTGATGCCTAAAGAGGCTGACCTAGAACAGAGGCTGGACAGAGTTAAAGGAATAAAGTAGGAATTTATTAAAAGGCCTTCACAGGATTCACCTTGGGCAGCACAAGAGGCTGGCCATGGTTCTGCCCAAGATGGATGGTGTGTCATGAGTTTTTATACTTTTATAAGTTTTGGTCCATTTCCATGTTGGGTTCATTGTCCAGGTGATGCAGTCCCACCCTCCCAGGTTGCTCTCCTCCATTCCCTGCTGTTTGCACTTTTTGGGGTTGAAGCTGCAGAGGTGTCCTTGTGTTGTGATGAACTCTCTGTGTGGAGACACAAAGCTTGACTCCATTTTTCTCAGAAGGTTGATTTATTATCTTATATATTATACTAAAATACTACATTAAAACTATACTAAAAGAACAGACAGAAAAGAAAGATCAGAAGGCTACAAAGAACAAGAATAGAATAGAATGCCTAACAAAATCCTGTGACTGCTCACAGCCTTGGCACAGGTGGCTGTGATTGGCCATCAATTGAAAACAATTCACATGGACCAATGGAAGATGTACCTGTTGCATTCTACAGCAGCAGATAGTAATTGTTTACATTTCTTTCCTGAGGCTCCCAGCTCCTCAGGAGGGGAAAAATCCTAGGAAAGGATTTTTAATAAAATATTATAGCTACATCCTTGGTTCTAGAAAAGGATTGTTCTGTGTGACTGAGCTGTGAGCAGAACCTGCTGACACTTTGTATGAAGTTCAGCATTATATACCAATGCACTACAGAGTCTGGGAAACATGAAAGCTAAACCAGGATGGCTGGGAGCTGAGCCTGGGTCCCTGACAGCTTTGCTGCTTTGTCCCCGCAGGTCAATGGGAAGGATTTATCCAAAGCCACCCACGAGCAGGCGGTGGAGGCCTTCAAGACAGCCAAGGAGCCCATCGTGGTGCAGGTGCTGAGGAGGGCCCCACGTGCCAAGGCCCACGAGCCTCAGCTGGTGGATGTGGGCACCCAGACCGACATCACCTTCGAGCACATCATGGCCCTCAGCAAGATGGGCTCACCCACCCCGCCCGTCCCCGGGCTGGACCCCTACCTGCTGCCCGAAGAGTAAGTGATGCTTTCTGAGCCTCAGAAATCCTGGTGCTCCATAACGTGGTGTGTTAGGAGTTCACAGCCTTGCCTCACTCTCTGGTAAACGTGTCCTCCCAGAGGCAGCCAGGATTCATCCACCAGGGAGACACAGACATGTACCCTCAGAAGTAGCCAGGATTCATCCACCAGGGAGCCACAAACATATACTCCCAGAAACATGTAAACATGTCCTCCCAGAAGTAGCCAGGATTCATCCACCACTGAGCCATAAACTTGTCCTCCCAGAAGTAGCCAGGATTCATCCACCACTGAGCCATAACTCACAGGATTTTCATTTTTCCTACACATTAGCGAGACATTACTCACATGAGTAATGCCACTGAGTCACAACGTGGCCTCGTAAAGCTCTTTTTTTTTTTGCTGGCGTTTGATGGATAAAGTTATTGCATTTTGTAATTCCTCTCACTGCCTCTTTGGGTTGCTTATGTTTTAACTTTATTTTTTATGGCTGCCATAAATTGTGTAATGCTAAGAGCTGCGACATTCTGTTCCAGTGTATTAATTACTTTATTATAACCCTGCAGCGCTGTTACTCGAATAAGTTATTTTCTGGGACTAAAATTACTTACCAGTGTTGTCATGGATGTTTTAGAATCAAATTTTAATTATTGTTAATGGTAATTTGATGCTTTTGTACTTACAAATACAAATGACAATTATCTCCTGGTGCACACACCCCCCGCCCTCACATGCTGTTGGAGAGGAAAACAGCTCCCCAAGGAGCCCCTGCAGATTGCCTGTCATCCTGCCACGCATCTCCATGGGGAGCAGGGAATGGAAAGCATTCTGACCCTCTCAGTTGCTGTGTGTGACAGACTGATCTGGTCAAGCCGCAGCAATTCCTGGTTTTGAGGTCCTGAGGTGATCCTGCACGCGGTGAGAGCGGCACTGCTGTGCAGCCAGGGCACCTCTGCAGAGCTCCCTGCTTTCCCTGCTGGGAAAAGGGGTTTGGATGCACGCAGACACTGATCCTGCAGTGCCCCTGAGCGACTTGCAGAGCACAGCAGCCTTCACATACAGAGCCAGGACCATTCCATGGCAGTGCCTGTTCCTCTCGTCCCTCTCTGCTGATACTCGGAGATATTCCAGCACGGCCACCTATTCCCAGCCCACTCAAAATTCAAGCACAGCAGCAGAGTTTGGTGGAAGTACTTGACAAAAGGCTGGAGCTTTGAGCTTGCAGTGAGCAAACAGCAGGGCTTGGAGCCTGTGGAGAGGACGTGATTGTTCCTAGGGCCTCGACACTGCACCTCCCAACCTCGTCTGCAGCAGGGGCTTTTAGTACCTCTCACTTGCCAGCTGCCACTTAGAAAGTGGCAAAGATTCATTCCTGATCAATCATTTAGGAAAAAGTTCTTCCCCGTGAGGGTGCTGAGCTCCTGGCACAGGGTGCCCAGAGAAGCTGTGGCTGTTCCATCCCTGGAAGTGTCCAAGACAGGTTGGAGTAACCTGGTCTAGTGGAAGGTGCCCCTGCCCATGGCAGGGATGGAATGAGATTTTCCTTAAGAAAAGATTTGCCTTCCACCCCAAACTGTCCCATGATTTAATCATTCTGTGATTTAGGTTGCAACGTGCCTGCATTGTTGCACCTTAGCCCTATCAGCTCCATATTGTCCCTTAATTATTAAATCCAGCTGCTGAGTCAGCAGTGTCCCTCTCATGCCAGGGCCACACTCAGCTCTCTGGCTGTGCTGTCACCCAGCACGTGAAAGCAAAGTCATTTTTTCCTTGTGTTTCCTCTCACTTCTCCCAATTCCATTCAGATTAATCTCGACTGCCTCTAACAACTTGACTATCCTGGCCAATTAGCAGATGCTGTTACATAAATAGCCTCAGACATGTATCTAGTTAACAGAGAATTACAGGGAGTTTACTTTCACTGCAAATGAAACAATCCAGCACAGAAAACAGTGATCACAAGAGCATTACACTGCTTACAACTTCCAAAATAAAGGCAGTGGAAGTGTGGGAGAGCTCAAGCAGTAAAAAGCAGCAGGCTGTCCTCCTACAATACATGGAATTTTCATTTAAAACACTTACTGGGGTAAGTGGTGTAGCTTATAGAATTAACCACATGCAGCTCCTCAGTGTGGGGGTCAGTCCATCATCTCCCCTACAAGCTTGGAATGCATTAACAAGTTCCACTAAAGTCCTGAGTGCTGTCCTAAAAAATACCTTTTTTTTTTCCAGCCATCCATCCGTGCATGAATACTACGACCCAAATGACTACATGGGAGGAATTCATCAAGAAATGGACCGGGATGAGCTGGAATTAGAGGTACTGAATCTGAGTAACTATTTCATTTCCATATGCACCTCAAGGCCTCAGAATTGCATGAAGTGGAAAGACTTTCCAAAGCAGATATTTGTGATAACATTGTTCACTAGTTGCTGATGCCTTTATCACTCCATTGAACTGTGAGCCAGGCACTGATCATCTTCAGCTAACAAGTTAACATAAATAATGAAGTCATTGATTCCTTTAATTAAATTCCATGTAAGTGTGCTGATTTAGGCTTTCTGAAAATCTGAAAGGCTCTGCTCAGTGGCAGGACCTGTTCCACATAACCACAGTAAAAATGTGTGAGCTTCCCTCAAATATTTCCTGGCTGCGAAACAGATGTTCTTGATCATATAATTTTGAAGTATGTTAAGTTTACAAGGCAAGGCCAGGATAGATTTGCCACTATATTAAGCTGTTCCTCCCTTTTTCATTACTTAAGTGACATATGTATACATATGAAATTACAGATAATAAAAATTGAACCAGTCATGAAGGTATGCAAGCCCTTTTCCCTGCCGAATCTTTAAAAACCACTTTTGGTTTTAGTGCTTGTATATCCCATCAGAAGTTCACCTTCAGTTTTCTCATTCCTAATTTTAATAACCTGCTCCCAACCATTCAAGGTGCAGCACAGAAATTGTGGAGTTCTGCAAGATACTTAAGCAGTACTGACCCAGTGAAGTGGTTTTAATTATTTATAATAAATAGTAGCAAAGCATCCCAATAGTTCTAAATACAGCCAGCAGTGTCTGACCCAGCTGATTCATCCAAGACTATGTGTAAGAGAATGTTTTGTACCCCTAGCTGGCTTTGCACTTCTGATTTCTTAGATCCTGGTCCTGCCAACACCTGTTTGTCACAGCGAGCAGTGCTGACCTGCCTGAAGCTCTGCTGAAATCACTGCAGGTTTTTCCACAGCTTCAGTGGGAGCAGAGTTCAGCCCTTCCATGAGCGCCAGGTTGTTTCCTTCTATAAAAGTGTTTGCAGGATCAAGGACTAAAACCCCATAAAAAGTTTGCAAGCTGTTCTCAAATTCTGCGGATCTGGTAGCAATTCATCTCTGTATACAAACGTAAATCAAAGGCAGGATAAAATCAAAGTGCCAGTAAAACAAATGCTACTTAGTAGACTTCAAGGCCTTACTTTTCAAACAAGGGCCTTTTTTTTCTCTTAAATAAAAACAAATACAGCATAGATTTCAGTCTCAAAGGAAAATGTAGAACAAATCAGTGTTTTCTACCAGTATCTTTCCAAAATCTACTTTTTAGGAAATCTAATATTATGGATAAATTCTAATGCTTCCATTAGAAGGTCAACCAGTTGAGCTGAAAACAGTTTAAACACACGCACTCCAGTAGCCAAACCTTAATATGCCTTAAACCACAACATTAATAATTGTGACATTGATATAGTGCTTGATGGCAAAAGGTGATCAGCTCAGTAACACAGGCAGATGAACATTAGGAAAGTCTCTGTAGCCTAATAGTATTTCTTAAAAACCACTAAAGATTCCTGTTCAAATTGTAAAGACTGTGATCAATGGTAAGGTCAAAGTGCTAACAGGGACTCAACTGGCTGGTTGCTTTTTTGTTTGCCTTTTGATAGATATGTTTTAAAAGACCACAAAGGCACTGTTTCATTGACTGCAGCAGGAATGTCGAAAGTAAGAAAGCCATCAAGTCAGCCTTCTGGGTTTCTATGTCTATAAAATGTGCTTTGAATTTAAATCAGAAGCTCCTCATCTAAACTTTTATGGTCTATAACTGACTGGTTAGTGATTTGTAACAAGCAAACAAGACAAAAAAGGTGAAATAGCCAAGTTCGCAACAAACCTCCAATGTAAATATCCATAGGAAGGAATTTATGCTGGCAGTATTGCTGAGGTGCCAAAATTGTATTCTTGGTTTTATCTCAACATTTGTCTTAAAATTGATGACTCAGAGGTAACTGCCATATATTCTCTGCTACAAAAATAAATAAATAGCATTTCTTTTCTTTTGAAGTTTCCATGCCACAAGTAAAGAGGAACTAAATCGTGAACTCCTATTTTATTATAAATTAAAAGTACATTCATTCTTCACGGAGGCCCAGCTAGAAGTCATTTCAGGCTCATAAAGGAAGAATAATGTCACTCCAGGATTCCCCAGCAGTGTTATGCATTAATATGTTTATTCAAACAAGTCTGTCCAGCTGTCAGACACAGCCCAAGCCAGGGCTCTCTCAGTGGAACTTTCTCACATTACAAAGGAGAACATTCTACATCAAAAAGAGGCCTGTTCCCTCCCATTTGACTTTCTGTCTTCACCCTCCCCAATATGCAACTTGTGTGTAGGTCTTTCTTTCCAAGAAAAGAACTGAACTCAACTGAACGGTTAGCTGAAAGTCAGTGAAGCTTGCAGATGAAAATTACATGAAATGTTTGCTACTGCTGAGAAGGTTCCCTCTGATACTCTCACTCAGTCTTGGACAGAAATGAAGCATTCTTCTCAAAAGACTGAAGGAGGACACCAAAATGGTTCAAAGAGCTTTTTGCCCACCCAGTGTACAGCTCCCAGTGCTCCCAGCATGAAACCACAACAGCTGATCAGCAAAAGATGGACACACTGGGCACAAAAACATGCTTTAAGATCTGAAATTAATACTCCACTGCTTTTAGGAAACCATGAGTAAAAGCTGAGTACCAGGGTTTCCAGCTCTCCCCTTTGCTGTACTGTGCTACTTTGGTTGAAACTTCTCTTTGACTTCTCCAATAATCTGTTTGCAAGGGGGGCGAGGGGCGACTCTGAACATATGAATTGGAAGGCTCCATCACAGGCACTCTGCAATTTTTATTCCATCCTGGTTTACAAAGCCTTTCAAAGCATCTTTCATGTGAATATATTTCTTCTCTATGAAAACTCCTGCTCTGCAGGGAGCTGCACAGATCAGGAGCTTCTCAAGGCATCGCTGTGTCTGGGAATACAAAGAGCTGCAGCCCGAGCAGGCCTGCTCCAGGCAGTGATTGAATATGGAAAGGTTTAAAAAGCTTCACAGCTGCACTTTCTAACACAAATATTTGTGTGTTCTCTGTTTGGAACAAACGCAAAAGTGGTGAAACATTTCATCTGGCTCACAAGCCAGCACTGAAAAGTTGTCCTGCCTCAGCTCTCTGGAGGTTTTGAGCCTGGCCTCAGCACCTCGTGCTGTGTGAGAAAGGTCTGAGTCATGGAGCTCTGCCCATCTGCCTGGCAGAGAGCCTGGCATCCTCCAAGTTATCTTACTGAGCCATCCCAAACCTCTTTTCATCAGGGTGAGAAACACTTCCCTTCAGCCTTCCCCAGCACCACTGGTGATTAAAGCTGGTCCAGCCTCTGTGGCCTGACAGAGAATTCCCATCACAGAGCTGGGCTGCCACAGAAACCTCCAGGCAGAGTTCTGCTTCTCTAGAGCAGAGAATTTTGGAAAGAAAATCTGGCTTATAGCCTTTTCTCCTTTGAAAAGGGAAGGGGTGGGATTCTTTTCCATTTACCTGTGTTAAAAACCACTTTGATATGAAAAGACAACAAAAAACATCAAGATTACTTTCTTAGGTTCAAGAAAGCATGAAGAAGATTTTCCCTCCTGCTCTAGCAAGATCAGTTGCCAAAAAATAACGAGAGGTCCTTATGCAGTATAAAAGGAAATAGTTATTTATATTTATTTTTCTGACTTTGTTTTCTGAAACCTAGCAAAAGAAGGCACAAAAAAGGGGGTCCTGCTGGTCAGGTATGGCAGAGTTCAGCACAGAAGAAAAATCCACCACATTTTACAGGGAGAGGGAAAAGGACAGAGCACTTACCATGCAAGCTGTGAGTGAGGCTTTCTGAGTGACTGAACTATTCTTACCCACTGCTGTCATTTCAGATCTCTACTGCTCATTTCTGTCTTGTTAGAGAAAGGACTCTGATTTTTATAAATCTGCAGGCAGGCCATAATTCTAAATCAGCAGTACAATAATTCAATAATCCTCTGCAAATGAAGGATCTTCTGAGCTTATAGAGGTTAATTTACTATTATCACTTGCTCCTAATTCATTATGATGAGTGGTTTCAGGTATAATGTCACAGGGCATGTTCATTTCTTCTTGTCTTGCTGTAAATGCCAGATGGATTTCAGCAACCAGCTCTGTGAGCCCTCCTTGGCTCTGCATTTGATGAGGAGCCAATAATCTTTCAGACACTTCTCTTGCACAGACTATTTTGAAAGAGCATCCAAATCCTCCTTTGAACATCTCTCAAAATGTCACTTTTACCTGCTCTGAAGAAGCAGATTTGAATTATCCGCGAGTGTAAAAGTTGTCATAGATGGAATTTTCTCATTTTTCACATTAACCCAGCCCCAGCATTCCCACACTGTGGGCAGCCCCTGTGCCTGCCAGCTGCTTTCTGTGGCTGCAGAGCAGCTGTGGGATTGATCACCTCCCTGTGTCCCTTCCACTGCCCAGGAGTGCAGCCCCTGACACAGAACTGTGAGAAATGGCAAGTCCTGTGGCATTGCAAACACAGGAACTTACACTTCTCAACTCCTCCAGGCCCATATTAATTTTCCTCTGTTTAATTAATTCCTGGTACAATTACTCAAGCTGCCATAATACCTGTACTTGCAGGCGCCAGTTTTTTGGTTTCCCCTTTCATGTATCTCTGCATTACACAGACTTGCTTCTGAATATGGAAAATAACCTTTGCTTTGAAGACTCTGGTATTGATTCTTCAACTCCAACTGGAATTGCACACTTTTATCTCTCAAATATTTCAAACCTTTATGATTATATTAAAATTTCACTGACGCAAAGACCCACAGAAAGCAGCTGCTCCTGTGTTTAAGTTCATAAAATTATCATATTTGGGTAGCATCAAATCCACTTTCTCTCTTCCTACCAAGGACTAGAGGGATTGTACTCAAGAGTAAGTCTGTCAACTAATTACTCATAAAAATTCAGGTTTTAAACACCTGCTCTATAAATTTTTTTCTGCTCTAGCTTTTCTTGCTGCTTTATTTCTGTGTGTTTTTAAACAACAGATAGCTTTTTTCCTTTCAAAATATATATTCAAAAGAGATTAAAATATTTATGTATTTATATATAAAAATATTTATTTATATATATATATGCATATGTAAAATATATATTTCAAAATATATCTTATTTAATCCACCAGATGATTTATTACCTTCCAGTATATCACAGGTGACATCTCAGATGGTACAATTTAAATATTAACCTGTGCTTTATTTTTAATTATTATAGTTGTACACTGTTGGAAAAACACCTATTGTTAGTAAAAACATGTGGCAAGTAAGAATGAAAATAACAGCTTGCTCCCTCTTTTCCTTCCACTCCAAGAGTTTGTAGTTACTCAGGATCTATTTAATCAATGGCCAAAGTCACCTTATATTTCTGTTTGGTTTTGTGGGGTTTTTTTAACATTATATAATTTTTTTTTCCAATGCCAGTGTGGCAAGCAGTAGAATGAGCCCCACTGGAAATTTCTTGCCACGTTTAAAAATCAATATAAAAGCATTCCTGAGGATAATGAAACCTTTTTTTAAAGTATGCAGGGAATATGGGAATCGTTCTGGGCCTGACTTAGGCTCAATCCACAAATTCCCACCTCAGCCCCAGTTCACTCCAAGGGTAAATGCAGGATAAACCCACTGACTGCAGAGACATTCTGGAGGATCAGCTGAGATCAGAACAGAACTGAATCCACTTTGTCTCATCTTTCTTCTGAAGAATCTCCATCTCCTCTCTAGAAAGCTCCAAAGCTTTAGAAATGTGAAGAAAACCCCACTATTAAAGCATTGTGTTCAAACCTTTAAGTAACAAAAGAGGGGGGGGGAAAGCACAGCAGTTCACCATGGATACTATTGATTGAAACCACTTAAATACCAGCTGAAATGTCACTGACATTTACAGCTACGCTTCTTTAGGGGAGGAAAAAAAAAGAAATTACACATGTTGACAAGTAAATAACACGAGATTGCTGATCTTGGCAGCTGTCAGCTAGACACACCAATAAATTATTCATATCAGCTTGTTTTATTGTCTTGCCCCTTCCAAATGGCACAGCAGCAGAGATGCCAGAAAGAAGGAGCTGTGTTGTCAGGACTTTTCCTCTGGTCCCAGCACAAACAGAGGGTGCAGGGACAGCTCTCAGATCCCTCTGTGTCCCTTTGCCTGCTCCCACTTTTCCCTTTTAGCACAGCCCAGATCTGCCTGGCCTGAGGAGGAGCAGGACCTTGCCAAGCCTCACTCACTCCCCTCACCTGAGGAGGTAAAAACACAGCTCCAGGTGTCTTCACACCTCTGGCTGTGCATCCTCAGGACCAGCCCAGCAGTCACAAGCACCTTGAACCCCCGGGATATCCAGAGGCAAAAAGGCAGGACTGAAAGATGCCACAGGGATGTGTTGGTTAAACACCTTGAACCCCCGGGATATCCTTCAGAGGCAAAAAGGCAGGACTGAAAGATGCCACAGGGATGTCACCAGCCAAGAACATCCCCTAGCCTGAGGGTGTCCCCATGGATTTTTTACAGCCCTTCCTACCAACCAGTGTCACACAGCAGCAGCAAACACAGAAGGGAAAAAAAATAGCCCTCGGGAGTTCCTCGTGGAAATAAAAAGCATAGAGGAAGAACATACATTTTTAAGATGCGTTAAATGTCTCTGAGATTAACAAGACCACAAGACCACTGTTACCTGCTGAAAGCAAACACTTGCAAGATACTGAAATGCTTATTATGTTTCTATTACCAATACCAAATGCTTTACTGACAATATATTGATCTTCAGTCACACTTTTGAGAAATTTATTAGATGACTTCATGAAAATTATACAATTTAAAGTAATAGAGTATTAGGGTTTTTCTGAAAAGCCAGAGAATTACCCTGCTTATGAGGAAATATGTATCAGCTGTGACAAATATTGAAATCATACTTTATAAGTATTTTAGCCTTTGAAGTCTTAGCACTACATGAAATATAGGTAATTTTTCTTCCTTAAGATCAATAAAAGGTCTATTTTCAAAATGACTTCCTATTGATTGAAGGGTCAAAAATGTCCCAGGTATTGATTGTCTGCATATAATCGCATTTTGCTCAGTAAGTTAACCTCGTCTACAAGTGAAATCAAAAGACATCCACTATATCACTTAAGCAAAATATTTTCATTGCATTTGAAAAATTGCTTCCATCAGTCACCAGTGTCTCACTGACAATATATTTTCTTTTCTTTTTTTTTTTTTAACCTCAGGAAGTGGATTTACACAGAGTGAACAGCCAGGACAAGCTTGGCCTCACTGTCTGTTACAGAACAGATGATGAAGATGACATGGGTATTTATGTGAGTGAGGTAAGATTGAGCTGACTTCCATAAGATACCATTTGTCTTTCCAGCTGCATTGTTGGGCAGTTAAGACATTTATCCTCTGTTTGTACCATGTTGGATAAACAGCCAAAATGAAGTAATTGGAAGAAATCTAATTATTTTCCTTTTCTCCAAACTGAGTGCAGTCCTGCTCCCACTGAAGTCAAATTTCATTATATTAACAATGTTCTATTTCAGATGATGCCTTAAGAGTATTTTCATGTATTCCCCCTTTAATTTTTATTCTTGATTATTCCTGAAACAATATAAATTACAAAAAACCCCACACACTTTTGTTTGCAAACATCTGGGGCCCATTTCTCTCTCCTTGTCCCTTTCCATGAAAAAAGTAGCATTTTATACAGCAATGTTTTTTCACCACGCAGAGCCATTTCAAATTAATTGCACCAATTTGGGGAAAGAAACTCATAATTAAATCTAAACCCTTCCATTGAAATGCACCACCCAGGAAATAAGAGGCAGTGGATAGCGAGCTCCCAAACCTGCAGAGCACTCAGAGTTCTCTTATTTTGCAGATTGATCCCAACAGCATCGCAGCGAAGGATGGGCGGCTGCGAGAAGGGGATCGCATCATCCAGGTACGTGTGGGAAGTGCTCCAGGGGTCCTAAACCCCAGAATTCCAGTGTCCTAAACCCCAGAATTCCAGTGTCCTAAACCCCAGAACTCCACTTCCTGCCTTCCTCCTTGGGAAGTGCTGCAAGTGTCCTAAACCCCAAAATTCCCATGTCCTAAACTCCAGAATTCCAATGTCCTAAACCCCAAA
Organism: Pyrgilauda ruficollis; assembly: GCF_017590135.1. Taxonomy (NCBI): domain Eukaryota; kingdom Metazoa; phylum Chordata; class Aves; order Passeriformes; family Passeridae; genus Pyrgilauda; species Pyrgilauda ruficollis. The sequence goes on from NW_024508101.1 coordinate 3,308,712, forward strand.
ATTCCAGTGTCCTAAACCCCAGAACTCCGCTTCCTGCCCTCCTAACAAGGCTGTGCACCTGCCGTGCAGGGGGGTGAAACAGCACCACAAGTCCAAACCACCACACTGCCCAGCACTTCTCTGCACAAAGCTGGGGATGTGTGTGTGGATCCATCCAGCCAAGCATTCCCATGGAGCTGGGCACAGCAGCAGCCAGGGGTCCCTATGGAAACCCTTCATGGGGGTGTTTTTTCTTTAAAGATCAATGGCATCGAGGTGCAGAACCGAGAGGAAGCTGTGGCACTTCTCTCCAGTGAGGAGAGCAAGAATATCTCCTTACTTGTGGCAAGACCAGAAATTCAGGTATGGTAGCAACAAAAAACCCTCACCTGAATCTTATTTAAAACAGTTGCTGTTTTGTAGAAGGCAGTTCTTTCAAATTTTTTAACCTGTCTAAATCTACCAGGTCTACCTAAAACCATATTATACACTTTGACTGCATATATATATATATATATATATATATGTGTGTGGTGTAAAATAATGGAATTCAGCAGTCGTGGTACTTACATATATATTTTATATTAAAATTCAATTTCTAAGACATTTAGTGATTTATTTGTGCTGCAATGCTATTACAAACATCAGTGCAAGGTATTATGAATGCTTTTGAGCCACAGTTTTGAAGAACATGCTGAACTCTAATTCCTATAGCTATTGATTATTCATTCATTAAAACACCTATTATTTAGCCCTTCATACACAGTCTCTTAAAGTACTTGAATACTGTCAAGAAGCCTCCTGAGCTGCAAAAAAAGGTTGAACCAGATCCCTTTGTAGGGCAGGGATTAGCACAACAAAGGTGTTGAACAAACAGCCGGGAGCACCATTGTTTGATCTGTCTCTGCTCCTGGTGCTGGGAGAGCAGCCCTTGCCAGTGCACCTGGAGACACCGGGTCAGGATCATCACTGTCCTCTTAGCCCGGATAGTTCTGATCTTTCCCGTGGGGATAACTGGGAATGGGAGTAAAAATGTCCTACAGACCTCAGCCACATTTTCCTTCTGGAGTTTGATGCTGCCTCACAAGAGGTGTGTTTGAGCTTTGGGCTCTGGAGTGTTTTTATACATCTTAATCAAGTTGTGCACAAACCAAAACTGCACCAACACTTACAAGTATTTCCACGGATCAAAAGACTGAGTTTTTTTTTCATATGTAGAGGGCTGTTGAAGATAAAACCCTGCTCTTGGAGATGGAGGCAGCTGTGGGAGGAGGTAGCACAGTCAATACCCACACTTAGCACAAGGACAGGCTCCTTCCCAAGACACAGCAGCACTGTCACAGGAAGGAATCTCCTGAGATTTCCCAACCACTGTCCACAAAGAAAAGCAGTAATTTATGTCAGTCTTCATTCTTTTGACAATGATTGGTTTGTTTTTTCCCTCCCTTTTCACACAGCTGGATGAAGGATGGATGGATGATGACAGAAATGATTTTCTGGATGACTTGCACATGGACATGTTAGAGGAACAGCACCACCAGGCAATGCAATTTACTGCCAGCATGCTTCAGCAGGTACTGCCCCTCTGGTGTGCAGGGCTGTCAAACTTCCCACTGCACTCAATATTCAATATTGAGCTGGGCTGAATACACTTGGTGTCTCAAGTGACACTGAGATCAAGGCAAAAGGACTTTCTGTAAAATCAAGATATTTCATGACTGTCCACAGCTTCATCTCAGGGACCAAGTTGTTTTAACATAGTACCTGTTGTGCTTTGCCCCTTACAACAACATGATCACAATTCTTGGAAATCCCCTGTCACTGTGGTCACTGAGAGGAGTACTGGGTGTGGGGTGGGTAGAGCAGGCAGAGAGCTGATTTACAGCATCTCCTATTTGATGTGCATGCACAGACTGGATCAGCCTCCCAAACTCTGGAAACCCAAATGGACAACTCAGGCATATGACTGAAGTAAGACCTATACAAGGGGAAAAAGGCAAAGAAAAAGTTTTTACATTACAAAATTTTATGCAGGGCCACAGATTCAGGGCTTATATTCTCCATCATTCTGCTATGATTAAAGCACTTTCTCAGTTTTCACCTAGACTTTTTTCCTAAGGTTTTCTAGAGCTTTGCATCCTCTGTGCCATCCCCATGTTGTGAGGAGTCATGCTCTCACTTAGGCTCTGCATGACAACTGGATATCATTGTGCACCTAAGTGGGAGCAGAAACATTTTGAAAATGTGACTTCTACTACTGTTGCTGCATAGGTGAAACTCAGACCTCAGGTTCTTCTGAAAAGGACATCCACAGCAGGCTGAGGGCTTGGTCACTTTTTCTCTGAGTTCTTAATAATACTCTTTCCATATAGGACACACAAAGTGTAAAAAGTGACAGATGAGGAGAACTATTTAAAATAAACACCTTGAAATGTTTCACGTGCTTGCAGTAATTTTCCTTTGTGTCCTGTTGTTTCTGTTGTTAGAAGAAGCATGAGGAGGATGGAGGCACCACAGACACAGCCACGATTTTGTCCAACCAGCACGAGAAGGACAGTGGCGTGGGGCGCACGGACGACAGCACTCGCAACGACGAGAGCTCCGAGCAGGAGAACAACGGGGACGATCACACCACCTCCTCCAACACCCTGGGGAGCCAGAAGAAGCTGACCTACAGCCACGACACCCTGGGAAGCGGGGACATGCAGTTCAGCAACGAGTCGTTCATCTCAGCTGACTGCACCGACGTCGACTTCCTCGGCATCCCCGTGGACGAGTGCGAGCGGTTCCGGGAGCTGCTGGAGCTGAAGTGCCAGGTGAAGTCTGCCAACCCCTACAGTCTGTACTACCACAACAGCAGCCTGGAGATGAGCAAAAGCGACCAAGAGAGCGTGGACAGAGAGCTGGAGATGCTCAACGAGGAGCTGCGCAACATCGAGCTGGAGTGCCTGAACATCGTGCGAGCCCACAAAATGCAGCAGCTGAAGGAGCAGTGCCGCGAGCCCTGGATGCTGCACAACAGCGGCTTCCGAAACTACAACACGAGCATCGACGTGCGCAGGCACGAGCTCTCGGACATCACCGAGCTGCCTGAGAAATCTGACAAGGACAGCTCCAGTGCCTACAACACGGGCGAGAGCTGCCGGAGCACGCCGCTGACGCTGGAGATCTCCCCCGACAATTCCCTGCGCAGAACCGCCGAAGGCGTTAGCTGTCAAGGTAACGAGGGGGCAGCGGCCTATAATGTCTCCCAAAAGAATTTGTTTGCTGGCTCAGAGAGCCATGAATCCAGCGCTGGTAAGTGCCACGCCTCTGCTAAAGATCCTGACCCTGGCAAGCAGCTGGAGAGCAAGGAGAGGAAAGGCAGCGACGGCAGCAAAAGCCCCACTCACGGTCAGAAGCCCTCGGGCTCCTACGTGTCCCCCTACCACCACTCTCCCTACAAACACGCTCACATCCCTGCCCATGCCCAGCACTACCAGAGCTACATGCAGCTGATCCAGCAGAAATCCGCCGTGGAGTACGCACAGAGCCAGATGAGCCTGGTGAGTATGTGCAAGGACTTGGCCTCGGGCCAGAGCGAGCCCAGGATGGAGTGGAAGGTCAAGGTCAGGAGCGACGGGACGCGCTACATCACCAAGAGGCCGGTGAGGGACAGGCTGCTGAGGGAACGGGCCATAAAGATCAAGGAGGAGCGCAGTGGGATGACCACGGATGACGATGCCATCAGTGAGATGAAGATGGGCCGGTACTGGAGCAAGGAGGAGAGGAAGCAGCACCTGGTGAAAGCCAAGGAGCAGAGGAGGAGGAGAGAGTTCATGATGCAGAGCAGGTTAGAGTGCTTAAAGGAGCAGCAAGGTGCAGAGGAGAAGAAGGAGATGAACATCATTGAACTGAGCCACAAAAAAATGATGAAGAAGAGAAATAAAAAAATATTTGACAATTGGATGACAATCCAAGAACTGCTAACCCACGGAACAAAGTCACCGGACGGCACGCGGGTGTACAATTCCTTCCTGTCAGTGACTACTGTATAATCCATCCCCAGTGCTAAATTATGTACATAAAACACTACCAGTGGGGTAGGAATCCATGCCTCGTTCAATGTGGCAAGATTTTTGTATATAAGATACAGTCACTGAGTTTATAGTTCAAATACTGAACTCTACAGCCGTGGGTGCCAGGATCTCCATTCTGCAGTGGAGAGGAAGCTTGCCCATCTCCTTCAAAGGCAATATTAGCAGTGCTTTTTGGAGTACTGATTGTACTTTTTTACTTGTTACCTTTTACATGAAGTGTTTAAATATCAGAAATGTATTAACCATACTTACACAGGTAATTTGCTTAAACTATATTCATATTAAAAGGTACCCATGCTTTTCTTTACCTAAAAAAAAAAAAATGCAAGAAACCCACAAGAGCAACTGCACATATGTATTTTTGTTTGTGAAACCATATTTTGTGATATTATTTTGCTGTTGTTCACTTCTACACAGAGTGCTGTTTATCAATACTTAGCTCAAGGTTTAAACTCAGAATTAGAATCATTCTCTTGTAATATTTAACATTTATCAAACAGCAGTTTTTAGAGTTATGCTCAACATTTAAACATTTTTCTCTTTAAGGTTTCTGAAAGAAGTATAGAGGTTTCATCTGAAAAGCCTGAGGCAAAGTACACTATTATGCAGCTTTAAAGGATTTTAAAGCATGTTTGCAAATGTTGCAACCTATTGAAGAAACGTGCATGTACAGCTAATTTGTTTATATAAGACAGTTTGTGGAATTTGAAAAGCCCATGGTAGTAACTGTTTGCTTTATAGATTTGAATGTATTGAATTATAAAAGCAGTTTCATGAAATCATCATTAGCTACAAACGTTAACAAGTAAAATGAAGTAAAATAAATTATTGTTTTATATTTCAAACTACTTTCAATTCTTTTTATTCCCTTCTGGTTTCACCTACTAGAATATTATTTTATGGAGTGTAGCTCCTGTGGTGCAGAAATGCCTGGACAGCCACTGGAGCCAAACCTGAGGGAATAATTGGCATCCTGACTTTGGGGGGGAATTTGGATTGGGGTTTTCTTGAGGGAAGAGACAAGAGAGAAGCACAAGGAATATCAAGAATAAAATCAAGCAATGCTTATCTTCATTTCTTTAAGGTGACTTGTAAGAAAGAAATAGAACTTCTGCTCTCCTGCTTTGTTTTGGTTTGTGGTTTCTTTGTGGTGTGTAAACCCCACCTACAGCCTTCAGTGGGGGTTTGCATTAAAACCAGACAATATATAAATTAAAGAGTATAAAAACTAAAGCAAATAAATATACAAATTAAAGGAGATGGTGAAAAAAGTAACAGAGGTGTCAACGAGGTATGACATTCCTTTCTGTGTTTTCTATTTCTGATTAAGAATTCAGATATAAATTAGAATATTCTGCTGGATTAAGTGATGTAGAGTCATTATGAATAGTTCCCAGATTCTCAATCTCCTCTGCCTTTTTCCTTGAAAACTTGCTCCCAAGCCTTCTGAGTTTTTGTTCTGGACTTTTCTGTCATAACTCAAATGAGCAAAACTTGCAATCTTAGTGATAGAAGTGCAAAGCCAAAAGGGGAGAGATTAACAGCTTCTTGTGCCTACTTTGTCTAGCTTTGAGAAGCAAACAGCAAATTTGTCCAGGTTTTTTTCTGCTCCCTCTGTGGACTAGCACTGCATTCCATGAAATGTGTCTGCCACACTCCACAGTGAACTTCTATACACCTGGAAATGCCCTTCCAGCCCATGTAATCTGGCACTCTTGTCAATAAACCTCTGCAAATTTATCTTCCAACTGTATTTTCCTTGGGGATAAAGAGCCAGTCCTACTGTAGTCTGTGGAGGGTTTCTCTATTAACTTTGTTGGAGCTGGGGTTTCACCTGACATGCACCAGCTGTTACCATCACCAGTGGCACAGTGGGGAAAACCCCAGATTTTCACACACTGCTGTCAGTGTCAGACATTTGCCATCTCTCAAATCTCTCTCTCTCATCTCAAATCTCACCCTGAGTTCATCTTCTGTTCATGCCAGCTGCAGGTGTGAGAGCCACAGCAAAAATACTGCCCCTCCTCAAGGCCTCACACTCAGGTGTGCAGAGCTGTGATTGGTGTGGAATAACAATCCTTAAACCAGGCATGAAAGACAGCTAAGCCACCTTTAGTCTGCCTGGAAATATTAGAGTAAGATTTGAAATCTTCTAATGAGGAATAATTATTATCAAGCTGCTCCTCCTAAAAACAGACTCCTTTGGAATAACCTCACATGCTGTGATTCCTTTGGGCACCAGGGATATCGGTGCTGAGCATTTTGTGCATTGGGTAGCAGCAGGAATATGTTTGGGAATTCAGTGTGATATGCAGGAATTACAACAAAGCATCCACAGTATAAAATTTACATTCATTAAGGTGTTGAAATAAAATTATTGGTCAAGAATTACTCTCACACCTTTGAGTTTTTCCCTGCTGAACACTTGTTATTTTGGACAGTTAAAAATCACCTCTCTCCTTTAGCACTAAGATTTATTAATTAGCATCAGTTCACAGAATCCATCCATTATCCTGGAAATCTGAACAAAAGCTTTGCAAACTGCAGATTTTCCTTTTGCAGTTGTCATCCCACTTCTCATTGCCCTATCAAAGTACTTAATGAGGTGTTGAAAAGGGAGATTTGGGCTCTTTTTATTGCTTGCAAGGAAACATTGGAAATTACCATAGCGTTAATCCAAACCTGCCATTACAGAGCAATGAACCCAACTAAAAGCAGCCTTGGATACCTAAGAGGAAATATTTCACCCAACAGCTTTTCTAAAAATGACATTGTTGTGCATAAAAGTGCTTAAAAGATAACACTGGAAATTGTGCTGTTATCTAAAGACCTCTCATACAAGAAATCTCCAGGCAGCAGCAGAGGTTTTGTCCCTGGGTTGTACCCAAAACTCAACATCCTCCATCACAGGCACCCTCCTGTGGGACAGCCTGGTGGGTTGGTCCTGCCTGGGCACAACTTCAGCTCCAGAGTCCTGCAGGGATCAGCACTGGGAGGTTTTATCCTTCCACTGGGCATGCTCAATCCAAGTGGTTTTTGAATCTCTTTTAAACCTGGAAGTATAAAACTTCATATCCAGCTTCCTCCTCAGCCACTTCACTGAGCATCACCTCAAGCTTGAGCGCAAAATTATCCCAGAATAATAATTATGCAGGGAGAGATCCTAAATACACCAAGAGGGAGAAAGGAATTGGCAAGCTGAGGTTTAACCACAATATGTGTGTGTGTGCAGCTCCTGGAGATTCTCCCACAGCCCTTGCACATTCCTGCTGCTGCACACGCTGTCCCTGCTCCTGCCATGGCAACACCTCAGCCCCCATGCCACCAGAGGTGACAAGGGGACACCCTGGATACAGGTTGGTGCAGAATTTGGCTGGCTCTCTGCACTGCAAACAGGCTCTGTGTCAAACTGGGGTCAGCTTCCCCCAACTGCACAGCGTCTCCCAGATGTAAAAATCTATAAAAATGTAAAATACTTATTTGCAAATAGGGTTTAAAGCGGCATGGAATCGCCCGGGTTAGATGTGCACTGAAATGGGAAAGCCCTGAACCAAACCTAACAGCATTTTTTTGTAAATTAAGAGAACTTGCACAGTAGGGATGGCAAATAAAATGAGGTAAGACTACATATTGCCTAGGGACTACTGGTTGGAGAACTAATTAGGATTATAAACTGAAAGTATGTAAATTAACCAAATATAATTATCTGCTAGTGGCCTTTGGAAATAGGTTACCGGATACTTGTTAGCAAAATTGCTCAAATGCCTGGAAACCATACAAAGCAAGCCATAAGCAATTTAAATTCCTCTCTTTGTTTGATTTTCAATTGTTTTAAAGCAGTTTTTGTATTAAGGATTTATTGGAACATAAACTAATTAGAAAACTCAAAAACCAAAAGTGAGACAGAGACTGACACAGCAGATGCTGTACCTCCATCCCACGGCCCTTGTCTTTATTGGATGTAAATTGTTTGATGTGACAAAATAGCGAAGATTCCGCTTGGGGTTTCATGAGAGCAGCTCTGTGAGCTGAGCAGGGAGAGGGGTGGTTTCTGCAGCACCTCAGCCTCACAGGGCTTGTGTGGAGATGTGTTCTCTGTTTGAATGCAAACGTGCAGAATGAACCTCCCTTTTCCCCTGGGGTCTGCAGTGGCACAAAGCAGCGCCAAACCCAGGGGTATCTGTGGGGAGATCTCACCATCAGATCATGCAGAACCGCGGCATTGGCCGCTGGAGAAGCGGAGGGTGGTGGAGACAGTGGTGTGTATTTAACATTATATAACAGAAGGGTCACAAAGAAAGGGTAGCCGGGCTGATTTCATGCTGAAGCATGAGGGCTTCAATGCACAGGCCTGCCACAAAGCCCACTTATGTCAGCTGAAGCACTCCAAGCAGCCCCAGAGGATTTGAAACACTCTATTAACTTGCACAGTTAATTACCCTGCGCTGTACCACTGAAGTATCTGCAGGGACAGGCCATCACAGCACAACTGCATGTCCTGCTGCTCACCACACCTCCCACAGACCTTCTAATGGTCACTGCTTGAAAAAACCCCTCCTGCAGCCCTGCTAAAACACTGCCACCCCAACCTGTGCCCTCCTGCAGAAGCTCCAGGGGATCTGTGCCCGAGCTCAATGCCAAAATGAATTGTGCAGCTGCTGCAGGACTGGCCATGAAGTGGGTTCACAGTCAGCAAGCACTGCTCCGTGTTCTTGGGTCTAAAGCTTCTTGCTGGAATCCTAAAATACCCCAAAACACTAGAAACGTCCTCATTCCTACAGCATAACAAATGCAATTGCCTACTCTGAGAATTAGGTAGAGAACAAAACCCAAAATTAATTTAAAAGCCACGTGTCTATTCTACTGGAGTTAATCTGCCAGTTTTGAATGCTGGGAATTAAAAGTTTACTTGATTTCCTTTACCTAAATTTGTACCTCAGCATTGTGGATCTAAGCACATGACTGCAATGCTTTTTACTGATCAAAATGAGAACAAGGTTCTACCAGTTTCCTATGAACAAATGTCATCTTTTGACACAGAATGCTTCTTACAGGAGATTTAATCAAATCAATTAATAATGACTTGGCAACAAGGCTCCAATTAGGGTTTTAATTTACAAAAGTGTAATGCCAATAGCATAAAAAATCAATGGAGCCAAATCAGTGGAGCCAGTGCCCAAATAAACATCTGGGCTGATATTATTTCTCCCTTCTATGCAAAATCAAAGTAATTTTAAAAAGATAGCTACATTTTTCCAAAATCTTCTTCAATCACCTCTAAGAACCATCAAGTTAAAGCAGGTCCAAACAGCCCATTCCTTTCTCCCAGCAGATGATGTTGGCTTTAGGTCACACTTCTTGCACCCTGCTTGCATCTCTCTCCCCCTTCTGGGAAAACTGAGCCAGCTAAACCAGAACAGGATCAGAAAGAATAATCCCCACAGTCTCCCAGAGCTGGGTGTGGGCCCAGCTATGACTGGGGATCAATTACATGTGCAGGAAATTACATTTGTAACACGCAGAACAAGCGCCAAGTCTGGCTCTGCTTATGTGTTTTGATTTTGTGTTTAGCTCTTCAGGACCAAAAAAGGACTTAGTCCATCTCACTCACAATATGAGAAGCACATAATATCCCCAAAGGACTGAAAATGTCTTCATTTCCACAGCATGAAAAGATTAAATGGCTTGCTCTGGAAGCCAGGCAGGAGATTCTATTATAAAGCAAAGCCCAGAGAATGGCACTTGCCCAGCAACGAGGGCTGGGCTCAAACTGCTGACAAATCCCAAACTGCACAAGTGCAAAGAGGCACCACAGCTTGTGTGGCTGGCTCAGGGACTGCTCCTCTGGCCAGGACACAACACTTGGGCTGTCTTTTCAAATCAGTTTGCCAGGGAGGAGCTTTCAAGGTAATTTCTTTGACAATCCATCCTTTTTATGTGAAGCAACTGCAGGACCATGCTACGGGGAGCCCCATTAGCTGAGAATAAGAACTTCTCTGTAAAAGTGAACTTTTGGTGACCTTCCCTCAAAGAAAATACTTTATCATATTGGAGTGGGGCCTCCCAGGTGTCGTGGCGAGGCTCCATTGTCCTGATTAGGAGAGCTAGCTTTGATTTTCCATAATCCATCCTCAGGCTTAGCTAGGCTTTGTTAGCTTTGAATGCCATAAACAAAGGCTCCCCAAAAGGCAAATCCAGCTATAATTGTTTAATAAAAGTAAAATCAAAAGGCTGCAAATTGAAGGCACCCAAGGTTTATCAAATTGCTGCTTTGCTCCAGTTCAGTGTAAGAACCCAAAATTTATATTCCTTAGGGCCTGAGGGATCAGCCCAAACAAAAGCAGTAAGGTCACATCCAAATAATTTCCTCAAGAAACATGGCTTGTTTACACCATAAAATCCAGCAAACACAGATGCAAAATGTAACAAAACACAAAAGCAAACTTACAAAGCTATTCCAGAAACACCTGTCTGCTCTGCTGTATTTGGACTCACAAACTGAGCTCAAGCACTGCATGATTGTTTGGTAATGAACTGATGAACCTTTCTCAGTATTTCCTTTCCAAAGTCATTAAAAACTGCCTCTAGTGAGGAAAGACTGACCCTTTCTATACCTACAGCTACAGAGCTTTCTCCTGTGTGTTTTCCAGTGAGGCTGAGAGGTTCTGATCCATTTATTCTTTCCAGGAGTCTTCATAGGCATCCCTGCACATCTGCATTAGAGAGAAATTGAAGCTGGGAGGGACCTCTGGAGATCCCCTGGCCCCATTCACCACTCCAACATGGCATTAGGAAGGATTATTAAACACAATATAAACAAATAAAGTGCTGCAGGATGCAGCTTCAAGGCAAATCCCAAAGGGACAATGAGCCAGACACTAAAAGGGTCTAAAAGGGGGTTTAACAGTTTCAGCACAGGCTCTCTCTCCTCCACAAACATTTTCTGACAAACACTACATCATGTCCTTCCCATCCTGCTCTTGCAGGGCTTTTCATTTAGGACCCCCAGTGCCAGATTTCCTAAATGGTGACACAGGCCCAGGTTTTAGCCAGGTGACCTGAGTGGCCCTTGGCACGTGGGACAGGGCAGTGCCTGCACGAGCAGAGTCCTTTGGGTCCCAGGGCTGCTAAGGAGCAGTGACAATCCCTGTCCCCTCTGGTGACCCAAGCACAGCTGGTCCACAAGGTCAGGAATGGAACAAGGCTCTAACCTCACCCTGCAGCCATTTTAGGCTGTAGCACAGCCCTGAAAGAGGTCAGGTGTGAGAAGAGAAGCAGCTGTACCAGGCTCACACTTGATGCACCAGATTTGGCAGATGGTTTTGTATTTGCCTCCTTAAAATCCCTGCACTGGGAGCAGCACACACCCCACACCCAGAGGATGAAGAAAGTTCTGCTCCTTCAGGCACGTGCACAACAGCATCCTTTGAATTATTCAGGATGGGGAAAAAAGTCACATTATTGAGAAAAAGTAATAACTACCACACAACACATCTGCCCGTGTTTGGAAGTCACGCACGTGCCAGCTCTTCTCCTTCCTGAGTCCCAGAGCAGTTTCTGAGTCCTTAATCTGAGTATAAATGACACCAGGCCTGCAGTGGAAGCTTTGCTTGATGCTCTGAGGGAAGGAGCCAACCTTGAAGAAAAGTAGCTTCACTCATCAGCATTAATAGCTCATATATCAAACTCTCACAAGGAAGGAACAAAACCAAAGCGAGCAAACCCTCTCACCCTGTTTTACAGTAATGCAGCATCTGTCGTTTTCAAAACTAAGTCAGAATAAATGTGGCAATTTCATTTGCCTGCATGTGGCTGTTGATGAGCGTGGAGAAATATTTCCAGATTAAATGGGTGAACATCCATGTGGCTAAAGTAGTACAAATAGGGCCAGGCACAGCTGGTACTTTGTCTCCTGACATGGAGATTGGTGCCATCAGCAGGGGCACAGGAGCCCAAAATGCAGTAATTCTGCTAAATAACAAGTGCCTGCCAAAGAGATTGTGTATTCCCAGCACAGCCCTAAACCTCAAGTCATCACCAACATCTGAGGCAGCAAGGGTGCCTTAACAATGCAGCTCAGGTTTTCATCTTCTCCAGAGGGGGAGGAGGGAACCTGCCCATGTGCCACCCCACAAAGAGCAGCAATAGACCCCAGCAAAGAACTCAGAATATTCCCAACTCTGCCAGCAGCCCCTGAAACATCTCTCCCCCTCTCTCACTTTCCTAGCTGATCAGTTTGGGTGACAATAACCATTTGTTAAAAAATACCAGGAGCACAGAGTTCCAAGCTCAGAGACCAAGCATTTCACTCATCTGAAAAAGTACTAAAATATATATTTTTAATCAATTTGTATCAAATTATGAATTTTCACTCCAACAGCACTCACAAACACATTCAGCACTTTGCTATGTAAGCTAAGTCGGTTCTCTTTGGAGACACACATCAGGCAGAGCTCGTGTTCCTGAGGCCTTCAGACATAAATGGCTGTGGCAAGTCAAAGGGAATGCTCTGTTCAGGGAGAGGCAGCCTGGCCCTCTCTAAAGAGGTGGAAGGACTTTCCAAAGCAATTAATGCCCAGTGAATGTAAGGCTAGAGGGAATTAGAAATGGGCACCCACAGTGAGAAGTGAACTCAGCAAGAAGCAGTAACTTCAAGGCTCTCACAGGCTCTGAGTTTTGGTGTGAGAACCTTCCTTGTCCTGGGCCAGCCTGGAGTTTGTCCTGTGGGAGGCCTCACCCAGAAGGACAAACCCTCAGGAGTGACAGACTGTGCTGAGCTGTGCAGAGGAGTTCAGGCAGGACAGGAGGTGAGCAGCTGAGAGAACACCAGCACTGAAAGAGCCTCTGCAGCAGTGTCACCAGCCACCGTGGCAGCTCTGGGCACTGTTTGCTCCTCCCTGCACACGCGTGGCCAAAAATGCTGCTTTAGACACTGACACAAAGCCCTCACTCTCACAGACCTCCAGTTACCACTAAACTATTATTTGCCAGAATTAATGAGGGCTAACCTACAGCACTGCTTTGTAGATGGTTCCAGAATCCATGGATTTGGGGTTTGCCCCAGGAGTGAGCCATCACCCCTGGGTGTGATGGAAACAGGACAAATACAAAAGGACCCCACAGTCAGAGAGAGCCTTGAGGGGCTGGTTCAGGTGAGGAAGCAGCAAATGCACACAGAAAGGGAGATGGGAAATTCAGCCACTCCTGGTTCCTCTCTGTGGGTTACTGCAAGCATTTAGCAGCTTATAAAGAATAACACCTTACTGGAAATAGAAATCAAACTTGTTCTGAAGCTGCTAAATGTGCTGCTGCTGCTTTGGAGAGAAATACAATTAGATTTGTATAAAGACTTTTTTTTTAAGGATGTTTTATTTTATTTGGTAGTCAGATGAAATATTAGAGGCTGAAATAAATCCTAAAGTTCTCTGACACAGAATTATGCTATTTAAGGATTAGCCTGGATTTTTTGCAGAAAGCTGGGAAAACCCAGCAAAAGGAAGAGTCTGCCAACAGCTGACTGGTTCTGAGGGGACAGAGATATGAAAGAGCATTGGTACTCTTTGTAAATTTATATTCTGAAATGCAGTGTGTAAACAGAAATTTAAATACAGAGTATGAAATGCTTGGGAGTCCTCAGAAGTTGGTTCAAAACTCAGCAGAGGCAGTGGGGTTTTGATTAGGTCATTGTGAAGGAGGATCCTTCCCACCATGCTTATCAGAACCTGGCAACACTACAAGAACCAGCCCAGCTCAAGCCAGATCAGAATTTGATCTAGAATGTCTTGCTGGTTATTTCACACTGAAGGAAGCCAGACATCCTCTACCAGAAGATGAAGGATTTATACCCATGAAGTCACCACCTCAGTCATTCCTACCCTGACAAGTCTCAACCAAGGCTTTGTTTGCTTATTGGCCATCTTTAAGGGATGAGTTGGCTCCATCAGCTCATTGTCTTCCTACTCACCTGCTTGGAAAGAGGCCAAAGTATTGACAGCAAAGAGGCCTCCCAGTGCAGAGGAGAAGCTCATGGCTAGGGCCCCACTGGGGGCATTTGCCAGGCAAAACCCAACACAGAGAAGGAAAAAGCTTCTCTGCAAAGATTTTCCGTTGCAGAAAAACTCCGTTTCCCTGCTAAATATGTGACCCAGGGGATCTTTACAGTCAGAGCTGGGCTGGGCACCACCAGGGCCAGCTGCAAGCACAGCCTCAAGTCCTCTCTGCTCTGATTCCTCCTCAAGGTGCTGCTTTTGCTCAGCACAGGAACAGAATTCCTCTGCTCTGTAGTGTTGGTCCATCCCAAACAAGGAAGGAAAGGAAGGGAAAGGAAGGGAAGGAAAGATTATGGGATTGCTGTTATGTGACCAGAGAGAAAATGACAGTTCTTCCTAATAGCTGATCTCAGTCTATGAGGGTTTTTTTTTTTTTGCTTTTATGGCTCTCTGTCTGCTTCGTGCCAGTGTGAGCTACAAACCATAACTTTAATAGCTTCAACCAAAGAGTTATGATAATATCAGACACTGTGGATGATGAGCAAATAACAGCAAAAATGTAATGAAAGGTATATATTTATGTCCTTGCTATTAAACCCAAAGCTATAAACATTGACAGCCCTAAGAGTAGCAGTTTCTATTGTCATTGATTAATGTCTTGTTTTGAAGAACAAGGAGAAGGTTAAACCAAGAAAGAAACAAGGAGAATTTTTTTCTTTGTTTGCTTCCCTCCGTCTGAAAAATTGGCTGTTTTAGGTGAACCTGCATTCCTGAAACATTTTCATAGAAGGCAGAATGCCCTGCAGTGGAAATGCAGTCAGAGAGATGTTCCAGCATCACAGCACAGTGCACATGTTAAAGCACTAATTAACAAGGAGTGTGCTCACTAATGTGCACATTTCACATTTGTTCTTGGGCCCTCTCCATTAGCATAACTCTCAGCTGACAGGGCAGCCATAACCCTCCTCTGCAAAACAGGATTTCTTTAACTCTTCAACAACTATTTCCTCAAAGATTTTCAGGACAGTCAACCCAGCCAAATCAATGCAAAAACTTGGTAATTAATGTAATTAATCCTGACAGTTACTGATGCAAAAGCAATCTTCTGCCCATAATGGCAACAGGGGTGCAGATGATGGCTCAAAACTTAGAGGACTCTTCCATGTCTGCCACAACCCAGGAGACAAAGGCTCTGCACCTGGCTCCATCCAGGGTATTGTTTTCCCACCTGGCTCTGGCATTCTGTTTATCCCCACAGATGGCTCTGAATGGAAAAAATAAGGTCATAGGCTCTGAACATTTCTGCAATGCTACCAACCTCCTCCAACCCCATGAAGAAGTTTCATTTCTGCTGTTCCTGCTCTGATGAAACGTTCACACCAAACATTTGCACAATTCTGCCCTCCAGCACTGCTCCCCCTCTCCTCAACTCCTCTCATAAGCTCCTCTGGCATCAAACACACCTGATAACCACACAGGAAATCCAGAATTGCATCCTCTTGAGAGTTCCGGCACAAAAGAGCCTAGAGCTTCTCTTTTTAATCATTTTAGATTAAAAAGAGAAAAAGGAAAGCCTTAACTGAAGCTGCTGAAGATGGAAGTCTGAGACTCCCCCAGTGCAAAGGTGAGGCTGTGCCATTTCCTGGGCTCCTGGAACACAGACCTGGCACAGCCTCAGTGGTGCACACAGCAGTTTTAGGGGCACTTCATCACTCCTCCTGCCAGCCCACTGACCCTGCCACCATTAAAAAGACATCAGCTCTTCCCTCTACTGCCATTCCCTCTCTGCAGGCCCCAAGTCCCTCCCTTCAGGTGAGGCAAAGCCCCCATGGCATAACTCACTGCTTTTCCCAGGCAGCGTGCTGGGCATCAGCCTGACTCACTGCAATCCCATAACTTCTCCCAGTGCTTGTTCTGAAGAGGTTTAAGAAAATTATTTCATTTTCCTACACAGGCAAAGGTTGAAAAGGCAACATTTTTTGTGAAAAAACTCATTTTTCCTTCACTGAAAGGAAGGCTATTTTTCCTGAACACCAGAAATGCTCACAGTGCAACGCTGCTGGAAATTGTTATTTATGTGCACTGTTCTTACCCTGGGAGCAAAGATGCCCACTCCTGTGCACCTTCACCTTGGCTTTCTGCTGCTCCTTAAGGGAACTGGCTGATGCTTTCTCCTTTTCCTTTTTTTTTTTTTTTTAATAACCTGGATGTTATTATTGCTGCTGTTGTTGCTAAAGAGCTCTAGGGGGAGATGTGAAAATAGTCTGGTCCCTTGTGTAATGCCTGAAATCAAAGCAGAATACATCAGGCTGACACTGCCTGCCTGTTATTGCCTTAAAGCTTGTTATTAAAAACAAACAAAAACAATTGCTGCACCACCCTGTGTGCACCACCTCCCCCAGAACAGAAGGGAAATTTAGTGGTGAAAGAGATCCAGACTCCAGGACTCCTTTAGGGAGATTCCAGCCAGCCAAACTCACCGTGTGCTTTTATATCCCAGCTTCTTAGGGAGAGAGGACATGTGGTGAGTGCCCAGGCAAAGAGAATCCCACTCACACAATTCCTATGGGCACTGCTGGCCCTGGAGAAAGGTGCATCAGTGAAGAATTAACATAGAGCAACCTCAGGAAATGTGCAAATACATTCTTTCACTGGAACTTTTAGAAAATAATGGATTCTGAGCTCTGAAATGTGCTTTTGAAACCCTGTCAGAGTAAAACTCTCCTGCAGCATCACAACAAGAGCTGAAGCAGTTCTGTGTGAGGCATTGTGATCACCTGAGGATGGCTATCTGCACAAGGGGATGAACAAAGCCAAACTCCAGTGCTGCAATTATTTTTGGACTGTTCAGAAAGTGGCAAGCTCACCTCCCACAACATGCAGGCTTTCAGCACCAGCCCTCCCTCACAAAGCAAATGCCACTCACACTCTGCTCAACCCAGAGCACCTGGGAAAACCTGAGCCAGCACCAGTGCAGAGATTTGGATCAAAGAACTCCACAGGCTGGCCTATTAAAAGAAAAATATGAATAATTTCTCTCTGGACTTGACAACTGCTGGTGTTTGCATGAGGGTGCTTAAAGTTCTGTACTTTTACAACTATTTATGTAAAGAATTCTTTCATCGCCTCTTGCTCCTCTGGCTTGGGAAGAGGGAAGTCTGAAGAGCTGCATTAATCCCTGTGAATCACTATCTCAGCTGCAACTACTGTTCGATATTCTTAAAACTGTCAGCACTAAAAATATAGGTTTTCTCCACAATAATTGCTTTTTAAGATACCAGTAAGGCCACTCTGGGAGAGCTGTTATCATGAAATAATGATGTCCCTTTGGGATGGGAACACATGGCCATGCTTTACGGATTGGAGCAACACCCCCATGAATTACAGCAGAACAAGGCTCCTGTTGTGCTTTTCCTAAAGGCAGGAGGTTTCCCCCTCCCTTGTTTTTAGGTGGTTCAGGCACCTTAGCTAAAAACAGGTTCCTGAGAACCATGAGAGCAAACAGCTGTGACTTTCTTACTCCGCAGCCATCTGTGCTCATGTATTTTTAATGCACCATTTTGGCTGTTCCCACCAAAATTGTGTTGGATTTGTGTTTGTGGTGATCAGACCCTGCACTGCTGAGAGGGGACCTGACGTGAGCTTTGCTGCATCAGGTCTGAGCTGCACATGGCAGGGGAGGAGAAGCACCAAGGAAGAGAAGAGTGGCATTCACATTCTCTGGAAAAATCCCTTTGCCCAGGATTTTTCTCCTGGGAAGATGAGAAGCCTCAGAGAAAAAGGAAAACAATAATTATCTGATTTGCTTCTCCTGTGTTTTGCTCATGTGGAATGTGTTTGGAGATTGTTTCATTGGATTCTGCTGTGAGTTGTTTTCATTCATTGTCCAACCAGTGCCAAGCTGTGTCAGGACTCTGGAAAGAGTCACAGGCTTTTCATGATGATATTTTTAGTCTTCTATAAGTATCCTTTCTGTATTCTTTAGTATAGTATAGTATAGTACTCTTTAATGTAATACAGTATCATAAATTAATAAATTAGCCTTCTAAGAACATGGAGTCAGATTCATCATTCCTGCCTTCATTGGGGCACCCTGCAAATAAAATGGAGAAGCACCAGGGAGGAGAAGCACCAGGGAGGAGAAGCACCAGGACAAGCCTGCACTGCCCTCAAGGCCCCATAGCTCAGCTTCACAAAGATAAGGAATTCCATCTCCCAAGGAATTATCAAAACAGCCTCAAAGACATCATCAGCTGTACGTGAGGCAAGTACAACTCCACAACTTCATCCATTGCACATCTTCCTCCTGCCCATCATCTCCAGGGGCTCCCATTCATATCCACAAGTACAACTCCACAGCTTCATCCATTGCACATCTTCCTCCTGCCCATCATCTCCAGGGGCTCCCATTCATATCCACAAGTGCAGTAAAGTCCTGCTGTGTGTACACATACAAATTAATGCACCATTTATTGTTTCTAATGAAGCAAGGGGAGATGGCACAGCTCTGAGAGACGTACAGAAGGACTTACCTAAATGTTAGAAAAGGCATTTACAGATACTAAAACAGACTCAGAGAGCTGCACAGACACTGAATGTTTCAATGACACAGTGACAGAGGTCACATTAAGGGACTGGGGCCAATTCTAATGCAGCTCATCCCAGCCAGCTGAGGTCACCTGCATCAGTCTCCCATTCTGTGCCAACAACACCATAAAAGATGCGAGTCTGTCAAGGTTATTTTTTTTTTTTCCCCAATCAAAATGAGAAAGGGTTGCAATGTCTGTAAGGTTTTGGACACGTTCCCAAAAAAGCAGTCATCACCTGGTTTGGAAAACAGCCTAAGCTGAAATACCAGGGGCCTATGTACACATAAAGAAACAAAGAAATTCAGGACAGGACCCACTGAACAAAGCTCTGTGAACAAGCCCCCATTTCAATCATGATTTCTTTCACAAAAGGAGAAAAGAAAATGACAAAATCATGAAAATAACAAATGCATCAATGTGGTATAACAAAACATCTCTGCTACTGTAATAACAGCCATGAGTTTATGAACCATTGGATAGAACAACTAACAGAAAAATTAGACCATTTGGCTGTGGCCACTGGAATGTGATAGATGGCTCTTCAACAGGGATAGCTGAACACATCCTGCAGTGATTAATGTGAAAAGCTGGGTGGTGAATAAAGTGTTTAACACAAGAGAGCAATATGGCATGCAAACCAAACTAAAACCCCCATAAATAATTTAGGCACCCTTGCAAAGATTTGCAGAGATTTATTTCACATATAAATCCCCTTTGTTGTAATATCAGAAAAAAGGATGAGCAGTTCCATGCTTATTTATACAGAACAGAAGGGAAATCTCACTTCAGAGAGAGGAATGCTCTGAAGGAATCTTCCTTCCCATGACATAATGGAGCAGCATCTTGGCTAAAGGTCTCCTGCAAACTTTGACAGTAAAATCACAGAATCACCAAATGGTTCGGGCTGGAATGGACCTTAAAGATCATCTCACCATGGGCAGAGAATCTTCCACCAGCCTAAGTTGCTCACATTTGTCAACACCACATAATTATACAACAAATATTTATTTACAGGGCTGAACTACGTACAATGGAATGGGATTGACAACACAAAACTGGTCACAGCATCTGAGGGCAGCGTCAGCATTTGTCACTGTGCCTCCCCTGCAAGCTCAGATGGGCTCCTCTGGCAAGCCCTGAGCAGTGCAGGGTTCTCACAGCCTCTCACATCCCCACTGAGACTGAGCACAGCCCTTCCTGCTCCAGCAAGCCCAGTTCCATCAGCAGTCTGGGTCAAGCAAGGAGCTGTTATTTCCCGGCTGCTCAGGCTGTGAGCCAGGGCAGAACTTGCTGGGGATGCCTCCATTAACATGACAATACCTGTTCAGTCTAGGACCCAATAACACAGCTAAATCCTCCTGTCAATACCCCAGAGATTAAATCAAAGGCTGTGGAAATTCGTCTGGCACTTTCCTACAGCTGAGTTTATCTTCCAGCCCTACACACCACTGCCAAGCACCACATATCCCTTAATCTGAGCTCAGCTTGCAAAGCCTTTGGAATCCTGATAGGCACAAGAGCAGCAAACGTGTCATTGTTTCCTCTGAGGCTGATCTGCCAAAGCCAGGACAAGTTTTAAATGAATCCTCACAGGAGTTCGTGCCCCCATCTCCTGGAGCACGGGGAGGTGTGAGAGGGGGAATGGTCTGGGCAGCACAAGGACGGCAGAGCCCTCTGGTCACACTCTGGAGGCACATCCTGAGCACTGGGGGCTGAGCCAAAGGCACATCCTTCAGAGGGTGCAGCTCAGACCCACAAAGCAGCCTCAGCACCACACGTGGCCACAGTCACAAGGGCTTGGAATATGGATTTTCATTTTTTCTGTGATGATTTTAGACATTTGTCTCCATTCATCCCCACTGCACATGTTCTGCATGGAGCCCATCAGGAACAGATAATGTTCCTTCAGCCCCAAGGCAGTGGTGTTCCAATGCTCACATGTATTTGTAAGAGTTCCCAGCTGTCTCTGGAAGCAGAATAAGCCCAAGCCCTATTTGGGTCTCTTTTAAGTCTTGGTTCAGGAGCAGAAGAACAAAGCCTCAAGATTTTATCCTTTTTATTGCTGCAAATGCCAAGAAAAGTTTAAAATTAATAGCAACCAGAATAAAGGGGAATAAGAAATAAAAGAAACATTTACTGCCTTAGATACAGGCCTGTGCCCCTGACATCTCCATATCAGGGCAGCATTGTCTCTGCTGCAGCAGCAGGGAAGCATAAAACATGCTCTTACTGCAAACACCATGAATTTTTCTGTCCTTTTAAACTTCACTGGGGAAAGCTACATACTATAAAAACAAAGAGAATGGAGGACTTTCATTCTACATAAGGCAATTACCAGGGCTGTCAGCAAGAGCAAGATTTACTGCATGGAAAGGGTAAAGAAAAAGGAGTGTGCCAAGCAGCTCAGGAAAATATGGAAAGAGACAGGCTTGCAGGATGTTTCTCCAGCCCCAGTTTTGGTAGGGGCTGTGTAGCTGTAAGAGCAAGCTCCAAAATCCCAAACATCCCACAGGTCTTTGTACAGGTGATGCCACCAAAACCAGAATACACCCACAGGGCTTCTCTAAGGCAAGACTACAAATTCCACATTCCTGCATGGTTCTGAGGTTATCCCAAATATTCATCTGCAGAGCTGGAAGCTGTGATGGAAAATCAGAGCCAAGGCACCCCCAGATGGTCCAGAGGGCTCTCACCCAGTGTTAGTGCCCAGGCAGCTCCAAGGAAAACCTTCCAGAGCATCCTTGGTTCTGGAATTCTGGCTGGGAACGGGTCAGTAACATCATTTATGGGCTCTTTCTCTGCACCACAATCTCAGCTTTGACCATAGTCTGACTACTGTGAGAAGTAACTGAGCATCACCTCACCCAAATCTTGCTGTGTTTGAAATTCAGGAGCTGCTGCTGTTGGTTTGAAATAATGGTCAGGTTGGAAATATCCCTTATGCTTGGAAGACTCTTGGGTGGAGAAGGAGTTCCCACAGAGCTCCTTTGCTAAACCCTGGTAGCTGTGCTGGAGAACAGCTGAGGTTCTGCCCCTCAAACTCACTCTCAGAGACTGACTGCTGCCATTTGCTTCAAAATGGCAAGAGATTAAAAAAAAAAAATAGATTTTCTTTTTTTAAAGTATGAAATACTACAGTTTTGACATGAAAAGACACCCAATCAGCATTACAACTTGGAGAATGTGATGCAAACTAAAGAATAAGTACAAAAACCTTTGGCAAACTCCCAAAGAAAGCAAATGTGTTGGAAGTCTCAGCCAAACTCTCCCTGGAGTTAAAAAAGGGATTTATTCCATCCAGCATGTGTTGGTTTTGGGTTTTTTTCCCAAAGGGTCCTCACCAGCCACAAGGGGAGATCCTGTGGTGCTGGAAGCTGTGAGGAGTTTAAACACCAAATTTTTGGTAACTGCTGCTGGCACCCATAATTTTGGGTTCTGAGCTGCCTCAGGAATGGCTGTTCCTGCAGGGAAATTGTCATCCTCAGTGTGAAACAAACCTGGAGCCCATGTGGGCAGTCAGGAAATCCACCTTCTGAGGTGCACTCAGAGAGGAGAGTTCAGCTGAAATCTCTTTTAAATTGTTAAACTGCTGCTCTGAAAGATTGGGCATAAATATTAACAGCACCACTAAGCACTTGTATTTTGTATCCCTGCTTGAAGCAACTTTTATTGCTGAGTTTTAAGTGCCTGAAATTAACACTTTCTCCTGAAAATGCTGACAGATCTTTCGTGGTAATGATACCAGAAGGCAGGGAGCACAGCTACAGCACCAAAGCTGTAACTTGAACCAGAAACCAAGCAAAGCTCTGGGGCCAACCCCACCCAGAGCAGCCCCATAAAAACCTCCCTGGGGCAACTCAGCTGCCAGGGCTGGAGAAATCCCTGCCCTGTGCTGGGCAAGGAGGGTCAGGGAAGGCCA
The DNA here is from genome assembly GCF_017590135.1 of Pyrgilauda ruficollis. Classification (NCBI taxonomy): domain Eukaryota; kingdom Metazoa; phylum Chordata; class Aves; order Passeriformes; family Passeridae; genus Pyrgilauda; species Pyrgilauda ruficollis. Next base: position 3,331,267 of record NW_024508101.1, read on the forward strand.
GGATTCAGCTGGGTGCCACAGACAGCCCCATCTGCCAGGGACAGCCTCACTCCCACTGCCTGGGCTTGTCAGGAATGGCAACAGCAAGTGGCAGGGTCATCCTGACCAGGCTCTGACTGATTCTTTTGGAGCTGGTAATTTCCTCCCCCTCGTTCCACAATAGATATGAGGCATCTCCCATCCCAAAACAACTGGAAAAACAAAGGGGACTCAGAAGGGGAAGATGTGGTATGGGATCCTGAAGTAATTTTGCTTTCCTTCTGGCTCTCACATTCCCTTTCTACACAAGTACACTTGCAAGGAATTATTACTTCTAATTTTGAAATTTTATTAATTTCTTTTTTTTTAAAAAATGGGTAGCAGAAATGCCTGAAAGAATTGGACTGCTTTGAATATATAAATATTATAAAATAAGAAAAGTAAAAATACACACTGCTTTGAATATATAAAATTCCATTTCCTGTGACACTCTCAAGCAACTTTGTTGACAGACACAACTTTTAACTTCCTCTGCAGCAAGATGCCCCCAAAGCAACCTGAGCCTTTCCTGTTGATCTCAAGTGAAACCCTCCTGCTGGGACCCTGTTGCCAACCCCAAATTAAGTTAAGATTTGTGCCCAAGAGCCCCAGCCACACTTTTGACAAACTGTGTTTGTCTCACTGAGCCTGTTTGGATGTGGCCCAAGCCACAGCCCCCAGGGGATGTCCCTTCTGCTCCATCCTCACACCTCCCAGGCACAGTTCCAGCATCTCCCACCCTCACTGATCACCAGGAGAAGCAGTTCACTTCTTCCCTGCCTTTGCAGCAACAAAGAAATCTCATAAGGCACTGGCTGCCTGATTCCCCACCACAAACCACTCACAAACCCCACAGATCTGCTGTGCAGACAAATAAGTTCAGAATACAGTATTACAGGTTTTTATATCATAATATGATTGACTAAGAAAACTTACTGTAGCATAAGTCCATAAGAAAAATTATTTAAAGATTAGGTCAAAAACATAAATATCCTTGTTAACAGTGTTTTATTGCTTAATAAATCCTTAAAAAGCCTTGTAACTAAGGGTCTTATGACCTTCTAAACCGTGCAGTAAAGATGTGAACTGAACTCACCCTTCCTATCTATGTAGAAGATACAAAAAATAAACCACATCATCTAAAAAATCAGAGATCACATCTCTAACTCATTCAAAATTCCTTCCAAAGTCCTCTGACTCTGCACTGCTGCAATTGCATTGCAACTTTGCAGCATTGCTGTCCAGAGTTCCATTCCATACTCCCAGGCTGGTTATTTACATCTTTTTGGGGCTTGGAAGTGGCAGCACCTGGGATGAAGCCCAGCTTTTCCACAATTTCTGTCTGCCTTTCATTCAGCAAGTAAACGAATCAAAACACCTGATAGCATTTTCTCCCCTGTTCCCAAACTCAATTAAAAAAGTTATCTTGGGAACCCCAAAGCACACCAACACTGGAATAAACAGGAGTATTTTTGGTGCTGTGATGAATTGCTGATGGCTACTGCTCAGCAATGCTGTTCTCTAGTACTTTACCCCAAAAATTCCAAGTTTCCTGCCTCCCACAGAGCACAGTTTGCTTTTCCCAGGCTGGGTAGAGGCACCCAGAGCCCAGCAGAGTTTCCAAAATCCACCTGGCTTTGGCCTCACCCCAACCCTTCTGACGTCAGCAGGAGCAGAGTTAGGTCAGCACTGTGAGCTGCTTTGATAATCAAAGCCTAAATTAACTCAAAAATTCAGAAGGAAACCATTCAGCTGTGCAGCTTCTTCCAGTCACAGAGTACCAGTGTGCAGAAGAGCTCTTTCATTCTGCACGGGTCAATCTCTATCAGATTCTGGAAAACGCTTGGGTTACTCCTCCTCAATTGCTGTGGTCTAATTGCATCCTAAAACATTGTGTCTCTAACAAACAAACCTCTGTACACACTCATTTGTTTTACAAAGAACACATTTCCTCCTCAGTGTTCCTAAAGCTGAATTTCTGGTTTTAACAAAGTCCTCTGTAAAACACACAAAAAAAACCACACTGGTGATCTGAAGCAGAGATTTTCGCTTCAAGATTTTAGTTTTAGGATCCATCTGATCTTTCCAGCCTCTGAAAGAAGAGAAGGGAGGAAGTGCTTAAAATTTCAATGACATACATAATCCATCTTTTGCCTAAATCCTCCTTTTGCCAGTCCAGCACGCTCACCACCTGCTTTGCTTTCACTCTGCAGCCTGGGCTCAGCAGGGAGCAGTCTGCAGCAAAGATTTCTGTGCAACTGCAAGGACAACTCCTACAGCTCCATTTTACAGCAAAGAGGGAGAATTCTAAATAAAATCTACTGAGAGTCAGGCCTGCAACCTTTAACAGTGTGTTGCATGGACAGGCACCGTGCATTTGCAGACACAGCAAGAGCTCAGGGGCTTGTGACACTGCTTACGACAGAGACAGCAGCATACTTCAACATTTCTGCAACCAAAGTTAGAGCAGATTAAACTTTTAAGTACAAATTAAAATAAAATAAAATAAAATAAAATATAGCCAAATATTTAGTTAATAAAATATTTATTAATAAATTAATGAAATATTTATATAAGTGTAAATCAGAGGACGTCCAGGAGAATGCCCAGAATAAGCTTCATCACAAAGGCTCAGATGTGTGGGTAAAGTATCCATTTAAACAACTCAGTGATTTTAGTTGTCTATTCAGGAAATCTAAACAAAAATACCCTGCTCCCCACCCCCAGCCAGTGAAGTCAGCCTTTCTTTGCCCCCTCACATTGTTGTTCAAGGTGTTCACCTCTGCCCAACTCTTTGCCAATATCCTGATGAAAAACTGTAATCACAAAAATGACAAAAGTAACCCACGAGGACCTGCAGAGGCCATTATTTACACAGGGAAGGCTCAGCAGGTGCTGACCTTCCCTTGAGTCCTGCCCCACCCCAGTGCAGATAATCCTCTCTGTGGTTATTAACAAAGACAGTCCTACAAGCCCGATGCAGTTAAAAGATTTAGCACCTCCAGGTTCAACTTTTGTGCTGCCTCCTGATTTACCACCCACCAGCCACTCCTCCTTTTTGTCAGTCAGAGCAGGAGAGGTGAGGCGATCCGCGCAGATTTTGTCTTTTGGCATCCAGATTTACAGCCTGCATTCAGTGAGGTGGAGCTGTGCCAGGGCTGTCCTTTTGCAAGGTGTGAAAGTGCAGAGCATCACACCCTGATGCTCCTGAGCATCACACCCTGATGCTCCTGAGGTTGCTGTAGGCTCAGCAGGCAAGCAGAGGCACATTTCAGTGCCGGGCTCACACAGAGCTGCTCAGCACTTTCCCACCAAACACCAACTCCCACTGTGGCCATGCTGGACACCACAGGAGGAAAATGAGAGTCTGCTGTCAGAAAAACAGGACTTTGCTTAATGAGAAACCCTGACTCTGCATTTAACATAAATAAACTAGATTATGAGCAGCAGGGCAGGCTAGGTGTGCTATTAACCACGCCTCAAATATGCTCTGGGACTTGCTACTAAAAGAAGTAATCACTACTCACCAGCAAGTTTATTAGGAATTTAATCAAAATAAAAAGCAAGTTTGTAGCTTAATGTGTTACATGAATCATTAAGATTGAGAGCAGCAAAAACAATTATTTATGCCCATAAAATATGATACAATAAGAGCACCCCTTTCAAGAACACAGATATGGTACATCAAATGGAAATTTTACACCTGCAAAGTAAAGGAAAATGGAAACAAATCTCTTTTCTCAAAGCCAGAACCTAAAGAATCACTTGTTACACAATTATTTAAAATCAGGAGTGTTTGTATTTGATTTGGAAGTCCAGCACCGTTCTGCTCAGGACCTCATCCTCGGCTGATTTCAGAGCTCCACTCCTGATGGATTTGCTGCTTTAGAGTATTGTCAGCACCCCAGCTGCTGTAGGGGACTAATGATTTTATTTGGTTTTAGTCAGAAGTGAGATTTGTGTCTATCATTGCCCTGACTAGACAGAAATAAATTAACCTAGCACAGCACTCAGGAGGGAAGAACCAGCTCGTGTAAAGCTGCTGAGTGCTGCTGTGAACACATTTCTGTGCTGTGCCCCTCCTGGCCACCCTTGGGCTGTCCCTGTGTCCCCTCCTGAGAGCTCTGCACTGGCACCAGCAGAGCTGAGCCACAGGCACTGCTCTGAGCTCACTGCAAACACTGCTGCTCTCTGGCTCTTCTGCTTTATTGTGGTTTTTTTAAGTTGAATTTGGGTTGATCAATAATTGCTGTTGCAAAGCAAGTCAGCTTCATCCTGCACTGTCTCAAAACACTTTAAATCTTCAGTTTTGTGTGGCTGTGAGGATGCTGCAAAAACTGAATCTGTGAGGTGAGAGAGAAGCTCTAACTCTGGAAGCAAGAATGTATTTTGAAAACAGAGGCTCTGAAATACCTACACTTTTTGAAATCTCACCTTGCTAAACTGTTTCCTTGCTTTAATCCCTGCAACTGATCAAAACTCCCTTTATCCTCAATCTTCATAGAAGCTCTGACTCTGCCAAGGAACTGTCTTGGTTCTTTCTGCATAACTGAGGCCTTGGGGTTGTTAATTTAAACATTTAAACATCATCTTCTCCAAAGGATTCCTCGAGTAAGGCTGACTGTAATTCCCACTGGTGGAACACACACACGCAATGTAGATGCAGGCATAAATGCCAAAGGTACTGCTCAAACCAAACTCTTGATATAACAGAGATCATTTTCAAAAGTGCTCCTGAGAAGTAAAAAAAAAAAAAAAAAACAAAAACAACTTTTTAAAAATCTGTCACATAAGATAAGTACAACCCTTGGCAAACATCCAAATTTTTCAATATTACACAATTTTAACCTGCTACAAAGGATAAAATACTGCACCTCACCATGAGCAACGTGTAGCAAACTACCCCTCAGTAGTGTCCCCTATGAGTCTAATCTGACTTTATCCTACTATACAGGAAATTTCTTCTGAAAACCTACTCCTAAAGTGAAATCAGCGGTTGAATGAGATAAGCATCTTTTTAATACAGAAATCCTTTTATCAATTCTGTGTCTGTGTCCGAGCACAAGATGAAAATGCCAGTGGATGCAACATCTCACTGAGACTTTCAACCCAGATGCCAGATGCTGCTGCTTTTTCTTCCATGAGAATCTATAAGGGGCCAAACTAAAGTCACTGGTTTATGGTATAAATACCATGGAAGTGGTGTTTTCAGTTATTATCCACTGGGATCACACCTCAAGCAGGAGGGGAAAATCTCCAAATTCCTTTGACCATTGCCAGAGATACCACAGACCCTTTTCAGGCATTGATTCCTGCTGTTATTTACTTTACAATACCAAAAATATCCCTTTGCATGTTGCAGAAATAAGAAGGCTGAAGGAGTCATCTATATGGGTGTAAGATAGGATATTGAACTGGATTCCCTGAAGCAGAAGTCACTGGCATAGAGGTAATATTTCAGCAGCTGGAATTGATTTCTGAGGCAGTCCTTCAGCATCCAGCATTCATGAGAGCTCATATTGGAGAAAACAAGTCGATACAAGAGGCAGGAGAGATTTAAAAGGCTTTGAGGTACAGTGGGATAACAATGGATAATTTACACATGATGCTTAATAAGCAACTGCAGAAAAGCTTTTTCTTCTGCCTGTGCCCAGGGTGATTTTTCCCTTTTTTTTTAAAGTTCCACAGTAACTTTCTAAGGGGATTTTGAGCAACCCAAGCCAGGGCTGTGGCTCTTACTCTGGGTTTAATCTGGCAGAAAGTGTCCAAGGCCTTTTTATTACTTGCTGTGGTACTCAAGCCTGCCTCTGGCTCTCCCTCAGTAAATCTTGATCAGCACCAGCCTATTCCATTTTATCTCAACCTTTCAGGATTTATATCCAAGGAAAAGAGCTGATTTTGGCCTTGTGCCAATCTGTCAAAATAATCAAAAGGCCCTTTCTCTCTTAAAAATCTAACAGGACTTTTCTGAATAACTCTAGCTAATATTCAGCACACTTGAAATGGAATACCCAATCTTACCTAAGAAAAACTCCCCTTTACCTCTTTAAGTAAACCCATATACTAACAATGCCAAGTATTGTCAGGTTAAAATATGAGACAAATTAACCTTCATTAAGAAAATGCACCTGCAACACAGCCTACCAACTGTGAAAAAGCAACTGTTCACTGGATTTGCATTTGTATTGTCTTCACCCCTCATTAAACAGTCCTGCTGAATCTTGCTGAGCAGTCACTGGCTGCTCTATGTTCAGCAGAAGCATCTCTAGAATCATGGCAATTTTGCGAAATCAAGTTGTTTACTCAAAAATCAGTTAGCAGATCTTTAAAAATATCATAATTCTAAAATTTTCGTTCTAAAAAAAGGAAAATATTTTGTAAGATGTCTGGTTAGCAACAAGGAATAATTTGAGTAAGAAGAGTAACTTTCTGTGTTTTGGTAAGGGTTTGTTTTTTGAGTCAGGAGAATGGAAAATATATAAAATACTGGATGTTAGTATGATTACTACTTGGCATAAGGGACTGTAAAGTAAACAAGTCACAAACTCCAATCCCTGACAGAAATGTTTTCAGGCAGCTTTCACAAAGACTGATACAGAAGCTTTTGTTGAATTAAACGTTGCCCTGTAAAGAATTAATTTCCATCAGTTTCTAGGGGCATAAAGGTACAAATAATAAAAATAACACTGAAATAGTCCTGGCTCTGCTTCTTCTTTAAGATGCAATAGCATAAAAGGCTGTTAAACCATTTAAAGCCTTCCAGACTGACACACAGAGCCAGGAGGGCTCTCTGTGACCAGGCTGAGTGGCACATCCTCTGTCCCCAGGGCTGTCCCCCACAGCAATCCTGCTGCAGTGGCCACAGCCAGGAGAACACAGCTGGGGCACTCAGACACTTCCCAAGCCTTCAGGTCTGATTTGTGCAGAGAGCACAGCAGTGTTTTTCATCCCAGAAAGAGCCCTCAGTGATGAAATAAAGCTTGTGGGTAACAAGAGCTCTGAAGCCACTGCAGAGTCGGATGATTATGTAAGAAATACAACCCTGGGATGTTTAATGACATTGGCTTCACTCCTACAGCAGCCTCTGCCAAATTAAACCAGCTGAAGGGTGCAAAGCCAGTGTCAGGGCACAGGCTCACCCCTCCATCACTGAAACCCAGATAATTTTTACCTTTCCTCGTCAGTGACACTCCTGCAGACAGGTACAAGGTGACTCCACTGAGGAGATGAAAGCCTCCTCAGCGCCAGTGGGATTTCTGTGTCCCTCTCAAACACTCCAGGGTTTGTCCCTCCTCAGCTCTGTTTCCTAAAAACTCATGGTAAATATGAATTGGGTCTTGATTGGGGTCTTTCACTTAATAACCAAATGCCATAATTGGTAGGAAAATGCCCATCAAGACAACTCTTCCAGATCTCACTCTTCCATCATCACCACAAGCCCAAAATCACACCACAAAGTGGGGTTTAAAAATCTCACCGTTCACAGATGCAAAGCAAGGTTTCCTATTCATTGCAATCTTCGCAGAAGTGAAAGCACCAAGTTCTCTTTGCTTCCCCACAGCAATTCCCAGCTTCAGAGAGAGCTGGGAATTTCACATCCAGCCTCCTCACACTTCACTCACAGCAGCAGTGGCTCCAGAACCTCAGGCACTGCCCCAGCCAGGCTTGCCAGGATTGCACAGAATAGCCTGGAAAATACTCCACAGGCTTCCAAACCATCACAATAATGCAAACAGGTGTTCAGTGGGACATTTTATATTACTATAACTCCAACTGGATGCAGAAAATTACTTGCTCTGGTAATTCATAACCCAAGCGTAGCAGTTTTGTAATTTTAAAATAAGTGTGAGGAAAAAAAATCAGCTATTCACACACCAGTTCACTCCAGCTTCCAGCAAGAAGGGGTTTTGTGCTTTGGGGGCATTTCAATATATAAGATATTCCCAACCAATTCTTAAAATCAAAGAGTTTATTGGCTGATTTGTGTAATTATACCCAAAATTTCAATGCTCGAGGTGAAGCTGAAATGTTCAGAATAGCAGCTACATCCAATTTGTACAACAGAATTCCATACAGACCACAGGGCTGCATAATTATACACAGACACATCCTTAAGGATCCCTATAATGAGTCAACAATGTGAAAGTACCCAGATGTCCACAAACACAAATATTAACAAAGAACACCAGCAATTATCCAATACCCCCAAACAGCTCCCTGTGGGGAGGGGGCTCTTCACAGAACTAACGGTGCTCAGTTCTGAAATTCTGGTAATTTTCTGCAAATTCACACTTGTGCACAAGCTTAAACTCATTGCTGTATGGGGAAGTACCTGAACATGAAGCAGACCTTCCTTGTTATCCAAGTTGTCCTAACATATATTTAAGATTCTGGAATCTCATTCTCAACATTGTCCAAATTCTACTAAATTTCTCCAAGTCAGAATTAAGTTTTTAAGTCATCCCCATTTATCTTACTGCAGTTAAGAGGAGCAGATACAGTGTACAAACCCTGCCCAAATGCCCAGTAATTCCGTTTATTGAATGCTTTTCAAAACCAAGAAGATCCAGCACAATCTCCCTCTATACAGAAGAATCCAAATCACCTTATTGATGAACATTTGAGAAAACAGTTTGAACTTTATTAAAAAAGAACCATTGCAATTTTGGTTTTAAATGCCTGCCCTTCCTCTGGAGGTCCCCATTTCCCCCTTCCAAAACACAGCATTTAGTCAGCAATTTAATTAATGTCAGGTAAAGCTGAATAAAAGAAAATAACTTTGTTTTCTTAATAACTTTAAAAAGAAAATAATTTTGCTTTCTATTTAAAAAAAAAAAAAAAAAAGAAAATAAACCCTTTGGGAAGTGAATGACCTCATGACCCTGCTGTCCTCTGTCTCTGGAGAGCTCAGCCAGACCATCCTGGTGCATCCAATCCTTATTTCCCCCTGCCAGCAGCACGTTTGGCAGTGCCCTGCTGCCACCAAAGACGTGGCCATGGGGCAGAACTGGCTCCCATGACAAGGAAAAGGGGAAGGAAATGTCTGGGAAATGGGAAAAATGCCTCCTGCTCAGTTCACCTGCAATTTCCTGCAGCAAGAATTCGAAGAGTGGTTAAGGAGTGCCTTGATATTTTCCTTGATTTTTACCTCTCTTGCTTCTCTTACTCCCATTTTGCCATTTTTAGGGAAACTCTGTCAAGTATAAAGCAGTCACGAGAGAGATGTGTGGATTTTATAACTTGGATGGGGGGAAGAATTCCCAGGATGAGATTTAAAAGTCTCTAAATTCACTTTTCCTAGAGAGTTTGGCTTCTCAAAGAGGCACCAAACCATCCAGCTGGTGTTGTTAATGCCATTAACAGTGCAGAGGGATATGGCTGCTGGACATTAAAATAGTGAACCTGTGTCCCTGAAAAAGAGGTTTTTTCATTGTTTTACATGCAGAAATAAGTGTCATCCATTGTTTACTTTGAAAAAACAAACACTTTCAGGCTTTGGAGTGGGTGAAATCCCACAGCATTTTCTATAGACTTAAGTTATTGCTCTTTAAAAGGAAATTCAATACAAGCACAGATACCTAATTACTTGTGAATCAGTCCCATATAAATATTAGACTATAAATTAGACTGCTTGAAAGTAATTCCTCTGCTTCTGGGGGCCTACTGAAAAATAAATTATAATAAAATATCACTCTGCCACAGCATAAAAAGCCTTCATATTTTACCAGAGCTGAGATAATGAAAGATTCAGATGCTTTAAATTCTCCTCAAGATTCAAGATCTCAGGAAATCCATATATAGACTCACAAACAAACTCTTTTATGCTCTGACAACAGTCCTGCTGCCTCCAGAGCACAATTTAAACAAGTTCAGTACTCAAACACAGAGCAGTGCACAGATTTTCCTCTCTCCAACTGGTGTTATTTTCAGGTAGGTCTCAACTTTAGAACTTAGTCCTGATGAGGTCTAAACTGGTCAAAATAGGTGCAGGGCTTTGTTGTTTGAGATGTGTCACTGCTGGAGCATCAGTGGCAGATGGGACAGGCTGCAGCACTGGCCCTGCCAGTCTCCAGAGGCAGATTTAGCTCCAGACAGGCACAGGAGCAGCAGGAGACTTCAAGTTCCCTTTGTTCCACAGGATGAACCTTCACCTTGTGATGGATCTGAGCAGAGCTGGCACTGGGCACCAAACCCTTCTGTAAAAACTGGGTGTTGTTCTCTCACACAGCTCCCAGTAAAGGAAAGGACTTCCTAAAGAATTAATTGGGGTTTTCAGGCTGGCCATTCTGCAAAGCATCAAAGGCTGATCCACCAGCCTGCCTTGCTGACAGCTGGGTTTGCCCCAGTGAGCAGCTGGAGCAAAGGTGCCTGTGGAATTTGGCAGAGATTCCAGAGCAAAGAACCTGCTTCAGGCTCAGCCAACAGCCAAAATCCTGCTCTGTGCCTGCACCCTGCCACTGCCACCAAAACAAACAGGTGACACTTTTTTAAAGCACACAAACTTTACTATTTTAGTATTATTTTAAAGCACACCTACAAAATTTCTGTGTAATTTTTACTTTAGATACACCTGTGACAGGTACCTAAACCTGATGGTGACCTGGCTCTGCTGTTGCTGAATGTTTCCCCCACAGCCTGGGGCAGTGAGGTGAGATCCAACTAAAGCTCCTTCCCGAGGAGCTTCTGCAGCACTCACAACATCCAGCTGGAAGAAAAACACAGGTTACTACTGACCACACAAATCCAGAATTCATCCTGCATTTCCCTGCAAGAACTGAGTAAGGCCAGACTTTGAATTATCAGCACCCTGAGTTAAATTGTCACAAATCAATGTGGAGAATTATTCCCCCCCATCATCCACACAGAACCGAGCTCAAAGGCAACTCCTTTGTCTACACAAGAAAAAAAACCTGTTCAAACTTCAAATAAAGATTCCTATGATGTCTTCCAAGCTCTCTCCACAAAAGAATGCAAGCTGTGATCATCTTTATTTCATCCTACCTGAAACTGCATATTTAAGTTCCAGTGATACTGAATTTGATCTAAGTGTCCTGTTAGAAGAAGGAAAGGTTGAGAAGGCAGTTAAACACACCCCTTTATAGCTGCTCATCAAACCACTGCCAGTTGTTTTAATCACAGTTAATGATGTATGTGATCAGGAGATATTTTTTATAACGTGTTGTCACCAGGATTAGAAGTGGAGCAGCAATTTTATGTTCTTGTTTAGGCTACAGGGAAAAACAGCATGTGAAGAAATTGTTTAAAATGGGAGTTTGCATAATGCCCAACAGCAGAGAAAAGCCCATCACACAACAAATATCCAAGAAAACGATTAACTTTGTCCATCTCAATGAAAACCACCATTTCTAAATTAATTTAAATGTGTTCTGTACAAACAGCCTCAATCCAATCATCTTGTTTTAGTATTATGGACATAACAGCTAAAGTCAGGCACAGCAGCATCTGTGTGCTGCAATCTGAATAAAACCAGGGTGCTAGAGGAGAGGATTGAATGCACTTTAGTACTTAATCTACATATTCTTTAAAAAAAGTCTGATTCTTGTAGGAATTCCTTTCTATTAAAAGCTAAATACTCCTCCCCCACCCTTTTTTATTATTTTAAGATGCTTCCACCAGGCTTCTTTCAGAAAATTACTTTTATTTCCCTGGGTTGCCAATCAAGGTTCCTGGGCAGTGATCACTTTCACTGTCACCCAGTGTCAGTCACAGTCTGTCACATCACATTGAGAGGAAAATCCAAAGTGATGGGTGCACCTGGATATGAATGTGGAGCCCAGGGTGCAGCTCCTCTGATTGTGCTGTGACAACTGAGCACATATTTACTAATAATCCAGCTTTCTTAAAACATTATCATCAGTATCAGCCTGATAGCAACCACCTTGGGGCATTTATAAGTACTCAGCCTGCTTGGTTTGTTCATTATTACCTTGAAATATTATTAATTTTATGAATATTTCCAGCAAAATCACTCATTATAAAGGTAAGAACATGCAGGTATTTGCAGAATCAGGACACTAGACTGAACTGATTTTTTTAATTAAGTGCATGAACAGCGCAATGAAACCTTAATTAAGATCTCTGGAGGTTACAAGCATCCAAGCAATAAAGCCACAGTGGTGTTGTCACTTGCCATGTGCAGTTGGCACATTAGATCCCAGCACACCAGTTAATTTTGATTTACAAGAACACACATGCTCGCTGTTGGGAAGGGTCCTGAGCTGCTCTCACTCATTGAATGTTGGTCTGTGCACTCTAAAGACAGAAAATATCCAAATCAAATTCCAGGACAAATCATCACAGGTGCGGTTTTGTCTGTCTTCCCCCACCTTCCCCGTGTTCCATTCCCCAGAAATTCACAAAATTCTGTCTCTAGGGTTGGCCTCTACTGTTCAAACCTGAAATAGGACCAGGCACAGGTTATGATAAACTCTAAATCAACTTTTGCTGAAGTCACAGCAAAACAATCCTCTGGTTTACGAATCTGAGTAAACTGCAGTCAAGTATCAAAGAAATCTGGATTGCAGCTGAAAATCCAGTGCGAGGTAAGCTTCAAATGCTTTGGCACAGAACTAAGGCAGAAACCACCTTTTTGACGCAGCAATTTTCACCAAATTTTAGTTCATACAAAAACCTTAAACCCCCCCAAAAAAATGAAACTCTAGAACTGTCTCACTGAGAGCAGTGATGGAGCAAACATCTGAGGACCTGCTTCCACAAAGCCCCATTAACCAGATTAGAGCAGAAAATAACAGACCCTCGCCGGGTAAATTGCTGCTGACAGTTGGAGCTTTTCCAATGAAAATGTCTTATAAGCAATAGGGACATCTCCAGTGAGGAGGATATTGGAAATCCTGCTCTGAAACAGCTGCTATTTCTCATGTTATCACCCCCCTGGGAGCTGATGTCCTTGCACAAAACAGATTTTGCAGGAGGAAGCTGCGAGCTGGGGCCGGAGCTGCTCCAAGTGCCAAAATCCCCTCTCAGATCTGCCCCATTTGGCTTCCCCCTAAAAATCCCTGCCAGCAGGGCTTGGGCATGACCCTGCCCACAGCCTGGCATCAGGTACTCTGTCATGATTTATCAGGAGTCTGTAAAGGGATGAGTTCCTCTGTCCCAGCCCTGGCTGTTGCTTGGTGGGGTTGGGGTGACAGCAGCAATCAGAGCAGCCTTTGGGAAGCAGACAGGATTTTGATTTTCTCCTTCCTCAGGAAGTGATGCCCATGAATGAATTCTTACCTCTACCATCCTGTCACCAGCTTTCAGACTGAAGGAGGAAGTTTCCTGTGGCTGCCTGCATGTTTTGTATTTTGTCCTTTCTGTGACTGAGCTAATTTTCCCCTGCTTTCCTGGGTTGGTGGCCTAGGAAAATGTATATTTAGCTTTTCTTATTGTAGAGGCACAATAGAATAGAAGTCTCAACCCTGTTTCCCTCTCACCCACAGCTTAAACACAATTAACTTTTCATTTGATGCATTCTTCCTGTCTGCACTCATAATGCTCCCCCAGGAAATGAGAGCCAATAAGTCCTACCCAGGAGTAGGAGAGCAGGGTACTGACCAAATATTGTATAATTCTGTATTATAGGCCTATGGGAAAAAAGTTAATTAAAGACCACTGATATCCTTTGGGAAAATGTTTAATATATTAGCCCTTGCTGCACAACCATGCAAACAAACCCCTCCTCTTTGGAAAATGTGAATATATCACACATTTGGGGGAAAAAAACCAGCAAAATCCAGTGGTGTTTTTATTGGTCATTGGCCACAAATAAGCCTAATAAGATACACAAAGAACACACTTAAATAAGATTAACTTCAACAAGCAGGATCTCTGCTGTGGCCTATACATCACCTTTGTGCATTGGAAAGCACCTTTTTATAATTCAGGTCCTGCCATAATTTTTTTTCTACAATAATAACAATTAATAAACATTTCCACATAGTTCCTTGGGCTTGGTGAGCACAAAAGAAGACTCAAAGGCAAACCCAGGCTTCCAAATTCTCCCAGAATAGGAGCCTTGTAAGTCTGAAGAGTTTTATCCAGAAACAAGAGTGGAGAGTGTCTCTGCCTGACTCTCCCCACAGGAATGTACAACACCGACATCCTGCAAGGTGTTCACTTGGAAAGCCAAAAACTAAATGCTCCAATAGTCACACATTTTGTGCAGTAGAAAAGGGGAGGTTTATTGAACAGCTCTCTCATTAGCTTACATTTCCAGAGCAGCAAACCCAGTCTCTGAGGTCAGATTAAGAAAGCCTGATGCTGTGTTTTCTTTCACTGGTGTTATTAACCCACCGGAGCAGGTGCCACATTTCAGCACCTGCAACAGGTTCACACAATTGTTAGCGCTTGCATTTGAATGCAAATAGGATGTTTGCTTGAAAACAAGTGCATTTTTTCCAGCAACAGCCTCCAAAGAAAACCCAGATCAGGATCTCAGCTTCCACGTCCTTGGATGTGCCAGTACCACCAGCAGGAAATGTTCAGATCTGCTCTGACCTGATGGATGTCACAGGAGGAAGGCCCTAAGCAAGCAGGCTGTGTGACTGCCAGTGTGTTTGAGAGCACGAGAAAAATTATTCACCAAAGCACAGAACAGGGATAAATAGAAATCCTATCTGGATCAGCTCAAAGGAATGTCCTCCTTGCTACTTCTGCTGGGACATTGTTTAAAAAAGAAACCTACCCACACACAAATTCAGTATAATCACACACATGTTCTTTTTCTGGGTCTTAAAAAAGCCCATCTGCAACGAGGCCACCCACAATCTGAAATAAGAGTCATTTGTCTAGCAGGCTTTCCTGGTGGAATACACAAGAAGAAAGACACAGCCTCTGTGTTAAAAATAAGTGTATATATCCACCACGCTTCCAGTTTTGACTTGAAGTTTAACTACAAGGTGCTCCCTGAGTAGAGTTATTGTGTCCATGATTTATCAGGCAACATATTGCTCTTTACTTTGGCAATTACAAACACCTTTTTCCAACACTCAAATAATTGTTTCCACAAACATAACCTCACGTGAAAGGAGTAATAAGCACAAAATGATGTTTCATTAAGACCCATCAACGATTTTTTATTAGCAGTTCCATCACATTTAAATGGCATCTTTAGTCTGTGCATGTGCATATGTATAATCTGTGTCAGATTTGTCAGCTTTTGATGGATGTTTTCACTCTCCCTGCTATTATTACTCTTATATAGTAATAGTGGCAACAGGGACCTAGTTTATTAAACCTTATGTTGCATCTGCCACAATGCCCTGGGGCTGGAGTGCAGTCATCTATTCCAAGCACTATTCCTTGCAATTACACTTGATTGTTAACTGTATATGTTCAGGACCACTTACATTTGAGTGCTGCAGTCCTGAGATTTCCTTCTGATGGGCCACACTTGAGCTCCTGGACAGTTAATGGGATTATCCAGACCATTAGAACTGAAACACAAAGTGAAAACACATTAGTACAGCTAATAGTGGGCTAAAGTATCAGTGCTGGCAGGAAGGAGGGAAAGGATCAGCCACTGCTCTCAGGTGACAAAGCACCCAGAGCATGCCACTGGAGAAGGAATGCAGTGATTGTTTGGCTGCTGCATCACTGTTTGAGCACAGACACCATAAAGCCAACCTCTTCCAGGAGAAAAATACCTCCAGCTTCCTCAGGGAGCACAAAACGAGTCTGCCAAGTACAGCACAAGGCACGGAGTGAAAGCTGCACACTGAGGGATGCTACAAGGAATGAGGTGAGTCAGGAGCACCCACTGCTCCACAGAACAGGAAACTCCCACCACCAGAGCACAGGGAATGAGCAGGGAAGGATCACAGTCCAGCCAGGTGTCTGAATGGGGGGTGGCAGCTGCTTTGCAGCAGGCACAAGGTGCTCACACATCACAGCAGCTCAGCCTGAGAGGTGGGAATGACAGAGAGCTGTGTGTGAACGCCTTTCCCTGCAGGGTAGGAGCAAGTTCCATTCATCTGCTGCAGAGATCCTGCCAGCTGAGCAGCCAGCGGAGCAAAGAGTGGAACTACATGTCAATGTTTGCTGTCATGTCACCAGAAAGCAAAAACAGCCAGGTGAGCCCAGACCTCAGGTACAGCACAGAAACAGGCTCAGGAGAGATGTGAAAACATCTCTATCACATTATTTTGTCGAGTTCTGCTTTAGGGTTGATTGATGCACTTTTACCATCAAACAACATTAATCTTGGAAGCTTTGAGATCAAGCCATCATTCATCAGTTAAAAAATTTCAAATCAACCACTGAGAGATTAATTAATACAGAAGTTGTCTAGATGTCTTTGTGTATTTACTGTTCTGCAACAATTAGGAAGTTTACATTATTTGCTCAGAGACATGCAATTGCTAACCCTGGTACTAGTAATAAATCAAGTTC
The DNA here is from genome assembly GCF_017590135.1 of Pyrgilauda ruficollis. Lineage (NCBI taxonomy): Eukaryota > Metazoa > Chordata > Aves > Passeriformes > Passeridae > Pyrgilauda > Pyrgilauda ruficollis. Next base: position 3,347,698 of record NW_024508101.1, read on the forward strand.
TCTTTTTTACATATTGTTAAACTTGAATCCAGACATTTGCATGATGTACTTATTGACATTTTTCTGAATATGCTTGTCTTAACAAACACAAGGTTTTGTACACTGAACGCAAAGCTTATTGCATATTCAGAAAAATAAAATATGTACTTTGTAGCAGTATCAGAAGGATCACAGTGGCCTCCTAAAATAGAATAATTAAATAATTAAAGTCATACCAGCAGACAAGCAAAGATGGTCTAAAAAATATCAAGAGACTGAAGGCATAAATCATGATTACAACCCATATAATCTTTGACCTACACACAAGCTACAAGGTTCAGAGGTGGCATTGCATTATGTATTTATTGCCTGCCCAAGCCATTATTCACCAGCCTTCATTTTAAGGGGTAGGTATGATGGGAGTCCATGGCAGGGGAGAATACATCATAAAACCTCCCCTATAAAGGAGGGAACAGCTAATTTATCTTGTGCTTCCTCCTCCTCAGCTCGTGGTGGGGCAGCTCCCTACAAAATGTCCCTTGGACAGCAGGACCAGCTTGTGCAGTGCTCCCACCTTGGGGTGTCAGAGCCAGCACCCCCAAACCCCTGCCAGGCTTTTGGCCCCCAGCCCTGCCCTGCCTTGCTCCCTCTCCCCTGTGTGATCTGGCAGCTCCCAGGGCTCCAGCAGGGTGGAAATTTCCATGAATGGATGGGGAATCCAAGGGCACTGCAGTGACTTTAACAGCCCTGTGATGGTTTCACCAAAAAATTTAATCCTAACCTCTCCTTTGCCAATATTCAATGATCCTGACCTCTCCTTTGCCAATATTCAATAATCCTGACCTCTCCTTTGCCAATATTCAATGATCCTAACCTCTCCTTTGCCAATATTCAGTGATCCTAACCTCTCCTTTGCCAATATTCAGGTCTTTTCAGCAATTCAAGGAAATCATGTACCAGATATCTTAGTGCAAAGTGGTCACAAAGAAACTGAAAAATATTGCAGCTTATGTGAGAATGTGCATTCAGCTTGTTCTGTATTCAGCTCCAACAGAGGAAGCAATTTCTGTAAAACCCAGTTTTGCTGCCTGGTTCCTGGCACTGTTATCTAAACAAGCCCTCAGGCGGTTATTTGTAGTATTTACATTTTTTACCAACTTATCACAAGAAAATCCAATTGTTCCTAATGACAGTCACACTGTGTCTCTCCCATTCTCATATCCAGGAAAGTGTTTATTATCCATTTGTAGTAATTAAGGCACTGATGTTCTATGGATCCATAAAGCCAACATCATTAGGCAAACAAAAGCACTTTTTCCACCCCCAACTTATTGCTGCAAAAATATTTTAAAATAAATGCTCATTTATAACACATAGCATCTTTGAAGAACAAACCACCATTGGCTAATCACAAGAATTCTTAGAACTGGGGAAAAAAAATAAAAGATATCTGTAAAAATTATTTTTCCAGCATTCACTAAAGAGTAAAGAAAGAAGCAAAATAATTAGCTAGCCAAAACCAGAGAGGTGGTGTTTGAGAGTGACTGTCTTTCCTTATTTGATCTTTCTTGTCAAATGGTTAAGCAGACTCCTTAGCAAGTTAGAGTAAGGCAGAAAAGCAGGATGGGAATTAAATGCCTGCATTAAACAAACTCCATTAAATCCACCACGGCCAGGGAGACCAACTGAAATCCAGCAGAGCTGTGTCTGGCTGCCAAGCCAGGACCTTAAACCCGCAGAAGCAGGACACACATCTCTGCCACAGCCCATCTTCCAGCCCTTCAGAGGACTGCCAGGATCATCACAGGGACCTCAGAGAGTCAGGTGAAATCCCAGAGCTGGTGAAGTCCACAAGAACTCTCACATTAAACTCTGGATTTATTCTGCACCTCCACTCTCCATGGCAGCGCTGCTCACCACCTCAGCACTGCACACAAAACATGAATTTCATTTCAGTACTTCTTACTGCAGCGGAGAACCACAGCCCACCAGCAAGCTCCAGAAGAAACAGCTCTTCATTTCTGGAAATGCTATCTTGCTCTACATCACATCTTGTTCTATTTCCTCTCTTGGCAGTGCTGCAGTCATCCACTGCAGCACATGTTAAATTAGGACTGGAACACTTCTCAAGTATTTTCTTCCCCCAGCCACGCAGTGAAACAAATTCTGTTCCTCTGCAAACCCCTCCTGGAAGTGCACATACACTTCCACTTCCAAACACAACAGCCACAGTCATTTTTTCTTTTTTTTTTTTTTTTCCTTGCAGAGCTGAAGGAAGTGGGAGTTCACATCTTCTCATGGCATAAAGTTTAAATGAAGTGTTTGAAAAAAGGTGTCTCATTGGAGCTGTGCAGTTTCTGCAAAGGTGATCAAACCTCAGCAAGTTTGGGTTTCAGTGTAAGATGTAAAAATTGGACTGCATTTTCTAAAGTCTGCAAATCTTCTTGGCAGATTTGAGCTTTAGCTCAAACAGATCTGGCCTGATTTATATTTTGTTTGAAATTATGCCCAAAACTATGATTAAGTAAGGTTTCCACCAAGCCCCTCAATTCAGCTCGACGGAGTGGTCTCATTTTTCCTGGAAGATAGGAGTTCTCTCTCCAAAAGGAGGCAGATGTGCAGAAAACTTCTCCACAGAGTGTGGGATGACCAAAAAAAGAGGTTCCAAAGACAGTGATGCATAACACAGCACTCAGCTCTGCATTTCTCATGATTTATATCCCAGCTGAGGAGCAGCTCACGCTGCATCTGCTGGATTTGAGCAGAGCACAGAGGCACAAAGAGGTGCTGGGAAAGGCAGTTCCACTCCTGCTTTATTTTTCCCTTTGATATCTGAGGGAGCAACGCTTAGAAAGCCAGGTGCTTTTTTTGGAAAAATCAATGTAGCAGTGGAGGGAGCACTGGCTGAGCCAGCAGGGACTGCTGGGCAGGGCTGTACCCTAGCAGAGATGTGGGCTTGGAATTAAAAACACCTCCAAGCCTTCAGTGCCACAGCTAACCCAGTTCCCACCTGAGGAATGCAAATTCTGGGAGCCTCCAGGCCAAGAGATGGTGGAGGAGCCAACAGCTCCTGAGCAGGTCTGACCTTGGCAGTTTTTTAATACCTTTTGTTATCCCCACCTGCAGCCCAAGGAATGCAGCACCACAGGGCACCCTGAGACAAATAAAAAATGGCATTCTGCCATTTCTTGTTAGATTCTGCCTTCATGTTAGATTTTAGCATGCAAATTGCAGGTAATTACATGTAAAAACCTTCCATATATCCCAAGAGACTTAAGGACTAACCAGAAAACTTCAGGGGTATCGCATACAAAACTTAGCTTTTAGGACCCACTCTAATGATCATCAAAAAAACTTTTTTAGGATGACTAGGCCTATACATTTAGGACTTACTATTTCTTCATTGCACTGCTTTATAGTGTGCTGCCAAAAGTCATAGTTCACGTTGAATTTTTTAAAAATCAGATCTGTTTAGCACTTTAATGTCATAATGCACGTTACACAGCAGAAGCTGAATTGCTAATTATCAATTTATGTGAAATTTTACTTCCATGAAAAAGGTCATTTGCATATATATTAAATACAGTTTGCATTTAAAACTGCAGGGAAAGTTACATAGCAATGTTCTGTAACAAAGATGAATTTTGTATTGTCAATACATGGGGGAAAAGGAACTAAAACTGAGTTTCTGTAATACCTAAAGTAACAGGTTATTCAATCTTGACTGAAAATACAATTATTAAGCAGTTTTTCAACTTGACATTTTAAAGCATTGTGGTGCATTAAAAGTCTTTGGAATAAAGTCACTTCTACAAAAAGTTTGTGTCCATCTCACCACAATACAAAAGCTAAATCTGGAGGGGGGAAGGTACACACTGGGAGCTAAGCTTCCAATTAAGCAATTTTCTGGAGAGGAAGGTTACTCAGGACTATGAGCACCTCTAACTGCATCTCAGCTTCAATACTAGCAGGAGTCACAATTCCAGACAAGAATTTCTCCAGTGCTTAATCACAAAATTTGGTCCCTCAAAACCTCATCATCTCATCAGGTGAGCCAAGCTTTCAGTACCAAACTGGATTCATGTCAGCGTCAATGTTACCAAAGATGTGGAGATACAGCCAGTGCAGAAATGAGAATTTACTCTTACTTGCTGTGTGCTTCCTAAAGAACAGCCCATGGTTCATGTGAAGAGTCAAAATAATCCTAATATCCCACTGGAGGTGCATGTTCTCCAGCCTCCAGCAAGCCCTTCAGGGAAAAATCAGTGTTATTCCTACCTGCTCCATTCCTCAGTGGGGACATTCCCCTTTGGAAGGGCCTCAGAAGTTCACATTCACGTTCAGAGTTTGAACCTTTCTCCACCCTGGGCTGGGGCACTGACCTGTTTGTCCCAAACTGAAACAGGAGCTCCCCCCATCACATCCCTTCTCCCTTTGCCAACAGGCAGGTGAGCTCTATTTGCTTTTTTCAACTAACCTTCCCTTCAATATATTCATCCTGGCCAAGTCACATCCTTATAAATAGGAAAAGCAGCACTCTTATTCCTAAACCAGAGTTCAAAATCCCACCTGCTTTGCCTCAGATGCTCAGGGTGGCATTGCCAGTACCAGCACGTAGGAGCATAACCACTCCAATTATTTGCTATAAAGGTGCCACACTACAGCTCCCAGGAGGGTTGGAATTGCTGAATGCTACAGTCTCCACAAGGAAGGAAATGCTACTGTGGTGCTTATGTGAAAATTCACTAAGTTCCTGCCCTCAAGGGAATAGTTTCCTCCTGTGATAATGCTAAACATAAACCACATTGAATTTTAAGGCTGGTGAAAATAAAATTGGTGTGAATAAATTATTATTTATACGAAAATGCACAGTCAGGACAATGACTACATATGTAAGGCCATAAAATTTAAGTATCTCACTTTGTTGTTTTAGCATACTGGGGAAAGCTATTGTCCATCTGTGGCCACACATTTATCCTCATTGTCTAGCAGGCTCACTGCCTGAGCAGTGCATTCCATTATTTAATGGAAAATGAGGTAAAACTACTTTAGGAGTAAGCTGTGAGTTGTTGGACGAGCAGTGAGGAGACCCACTCAGCTCGTGGGGATATTGGTTTTTTCCCCTTTTCATTTGAACACTGCATTTCCCAGTCATCACTTGTACCATTACCAAGAACTGAAAACAAAGGGAACATGCTCCACCAGAAAATTGCTTTAGCTTAATTTTCTGTCATTGCTGCTCTTCTTCCTCACAGTCTCTGCTTCAGTTGAAAATTCTTCAGAGGTGGAGGCTGTGACAGAGATGATAAAGATGCAGAAGGCAATGCCTTTATGAACATGCTGTTGCATCAGCGTGACACAAAGGCTTAATGCTGTTTTAAATAAAGGTTTCTTGTTAGTTTCTAGGAGAACAATATCAATCTAAAAGCCTGGATAGAAAAAAACTAGTGTGGCTTAACTCAGAGTCACAACTGAAATATATAAACCTTCCTAGCCGCTACTAGGAAAACACACTTCCCACAGAAGTTTCTGGAAGGATTAGGATCACCCTGACAGTTGCATGGGAAGAGGCAAAACGCTCCTGACAAGTTTCTTTGCTGTAACTTGATTCAGCAAAGCATCTCAGCAGATGCTCCTGAGCTTTGCTGAAGCAGAGCCCAGAAGTGGCAGCTTCCCTGTGCGCAGCCCTGTGGGAACCCTGCCAGGCTGGTGGAGGGGACATCTGCCTGGGGGTGCCCCTGTGGAGCTCTGGGGCTCTGTCCTGCCCAGGGCAGCAGCTGTGCTTGGCACCAGCCCTGGGTTCAAGCACCACACTGGTGATCCTGCTGAACCAGGCTGGTGGAGTTCTGCTCAGGAAGCACCAAGCAGCTGCCCCAGAACCGGGCAGGCTTCACTTCTCCCCGCTGGCATTTCAGTGTCACCATCCCACTGACAGAGCTGGGTGCTTTGAGGAGCTTAAAGAGACACTTCAGTGAGCTGTGGAGTGGCTGCAAGTTCTTTGTAAACTCCACTGTTGTCTGCTGCGAGGACAGGCTCAGAAGAGTTCATCTGGGGGAGCAGCTCGCAGGAGTTCGTGGTGTGCCACACTGCTCAGATGAATCAGCCCCACCATCTGAATTTTTCATTTCAAAACTCCCCTACTGAGACAAACACTGCCTGTGAACTCTGGGCTGCTCAAGCACGCAGAAAAAATCAAACTTTCCCCATCTCTCACGTTAGTCTAGATAGATTCAGTGTTTGTAGGTCACAGAAACTCTCAGTCTGCTTCCAAAAGAGGAAAACAGGGCTGTTGGAAAACCTGCTTTACCCTCCTCAAAGCTGGACTTAAAAAACCTCTGTCTACTGATCAAGTAGTTAACTATCAAGTAACACATTGTACAGTCTAGAGGGGTGATATATAAAGAGATATAAAGAGGAAATAATGCAGTGACCTATTGCTAAACACTGGCAAGCCAACCTTTAATTCTCGTTTAAAGCCCTGGCTCAGTGGGCTCCTGGCCCAGCCCTTCCTGAGTGCCTCAAGTCCTGGGCACAGGCTGGAGCCTCATTCCCAGCCCCTATCCCTTAATACCTGCCTGGATCCAGCCTCTCTTTGTGCCACCATTTTAATTGAATACTAAAAAATAATAGTTCACCGAATGCAAGATTTACTGTTAGGCATAAAAATAAAACGACAATAAAGTCACACACATAAATTAAGCAAGAAACCCTCTAATCTGGTCTCTACCACTGCTGTATTTTCTCTCATGCCTCTGTCTCATTCCTCACCTTCTTTGAAGTACAATAAGTTACCATTATTAGTAAATATTTATATTCAGTTCTGCAGTGTCAAGATACTGACAGTTAAGATAAGTCTTCCAAAAAACGTTCCCATCTTCCCAAGACAAGACAAATATTTATCACATATGTCTTTTTGAAAGCTTATGCCTTTTTGGGAATGAGTTTCAGGATTCTCTTTATTCTTGTCTCAGCAACTCTTAGCTAAGGAAACTAGAACAAATTAGGACTCTGTAGCCACATACACACTAGTTAAAATCAATAGCTTTAATTTTCACATTTAAACCTACAATTTTCATCTGACAGGCTCAGCAGGTTTTAATGCACACAACAATTTACTTTTACTGTTTTAATTGTTTTTAGTCAATCACTTTTATTGCTTCTCTGCATCTGACTAAACAAATTAATAGAGCTATGTTCATAAATGATTACCTTGTGAAATGGCTGGATAGATACATTTGCCAGGTTCACCTTCCATTACTGCCAACGTTAGTAATATTTATACCAAAATGTACATTTATCCAGGTTTTATAATTAAGAGAGCAACAGAAGAAGAAGAAGAAGAAAAAAAACCTATTTCCTGAGCACCACAGTATCAAATTTCGTATTTCTAAGTCTTTCCCAAGGCCAAAAGAAAACCACCAAGCTCTGCCCGCACAGCTGGCTGAAAAAAACCCTTTCTGGATCACAAAGAAACTTGTCCTGATCTTCTGGGAGAGGAAAACACAGAGAACATCCGATGTACTGCTCAGGATGGCACTGTTACATGGCATGAGGGACCTGGATTAATTTCTGTGTTTTGTCCCTTTCCCCCTTGGCAGTGGGGCTCCAGCAAAGGCTCCGTGCTCCCTCCTTGTCCCCTCCCAGCTCTGCTTGGCCAGGCACAGGAATATTAACTCAGACACAGGACCCAGCAGAGGTGTGCACAGCCCAGCCTGGAATATTTACTAACTCACCAATCAAAAACAAGATATTGCCCCAATTTCAAGGAATTCTACTTTTGTGGATGCTGTAAGAGTCATTTTTCACTGAGTGTGAGTACACAGGAAGCTCAAAACCCTGGACTCTGGATCTTCTTTATAAATTCCAATTTTATTTTATCTACTGAGACAAAACACCATAAATCCAGATTTTAAAGTCCAAGGGCCCACCAGATCCAGCCCAATTCAATGTTTGGCTCTCCAGGCACACTCCCCCAGCAGATAATTAATGCTTCACCTATGGCTAACACGCCAATTCTTCTACACCCATTTTACCAGCACTCTTGTGGTATCCTGTGGATTTTGGGAGAGCCTGCCCACCCCTCTCAATGCTTCAGAAGCACCCTGCCCTGTGAGTGAGTAAATACCCCATCCAAGCTCTCCTTGCACCTTCACAGAGCTCCTTCTCCTTCCCAAGCAGCCAGCAGAGAACCAACCCAGCTGCTGCCCTTGTGCAAGAGCTGAAAACGATCCCATGTTGGCCAAAACTGCTGACATCAAACTAGTTTTTCAAAGTATCTTCCTCCATAACATCCCTCACGTTCGATTTAAGCCTCCACTGAACCCTCGGAAGCCGCCTGGGCCTGAAGCTGTAGGAAACTGATAAACTGCAGAGTGTGGCAGAAGGGTTTTCACTGCTCCTTTAGAAACCTGCACAATATCTCTTTTGAAAGAGCCCTGGTCTCTGGCTGAGGCTGCTAGGTGCTTCATGAATATAAACTGAATGTATGAATTGTATTGCTCCTGAGCCTACACTCAGCTGTAACAAGAAAAATCATGAAATGCTTGTATGATTAAAAAAAAAATATCTATATATATAAGCTGCAAAGAAAAAACCTGTTTATTTCCTGGGGTTTGGGAAAGTTATAATTAGGATTTGTTTTAGTAGTTCCATTTTTCTTGAGTCAGTTCCCTAGTCTGGATACACATCATTTTTATTTTAGGTTGCCTGGTATTAAACAGACACTTGATCCCCCAGCAGTTTTCACAAACCCACACCTTGCTGCCCTCCCTGCAGTGAGGTAACACAGCTGCTCCATAATCCTGTCTTTTTATCATCAGGCAGGACAGCACTCTCCAAAATGCCAAAATGAGCATGACCACCTTGCTGGGATGACATATCCCAGAGCATCTTTGTTGTTCAGGACTCTTCTTTCTGAATAAAGGCTAAATCAACAAATCTTCTGTCCCAACTGCTGCTGCTCAGGACAGAGAGCAGCAGGAAGAGCAGAGAAAGCCAGAGGTGGAACAGCCTCTCCACCCACAGACAAATATTTCCATTTCCATCAAAGGCAGCCCTCTCCCACCACTGTATTCCAGCAGGAAAAAGTGATTCACAGAACCACAGCCACAACAAAGCCTGGGCACATCTGTATTCCCAGGGAAAACAGGATCTTGGCTTGTGCCCTGAGTGGCAGCTCAGCTCATTTCTCAGCTTGCCTTGAAATGGTAACAAGCTCCAAAAAACCACTTTTGTTTGTGCAGACCCACCCTGTGGGATGGGGGCCACGGAAGCCTCTGCAGAACAGCAGTGCTGTCCAAGGGTGACCCTGAATTTCTTTGTGCCAGACACACACAGTGCTGCTCTGACTCATGGGAGGGTTTCACACAGCCCAGCTACAGCAGATTTCACCTTGCTGTCAGCTAATGACATCATTTCCTAAACACTGCTGAAGAATCAGTTATAGAGTGTGATTTCAAGGGCCAGATTCCAAGTACAGGCAGGGTACCCTTGCTGCCCTCGTGGATTGCAGCACACACCCAGGTAGAGCTGATCACAGCAGCTGGAAGCTCCCAGGCATCACATTTTGCTATTTTCCTCCACACACACCAGATCTGATGCTCTTTAATAACTCCTGTGCAAAGTCCTTTACAAATAAGTTCTGCTGAAATGCTGTTCAAGCTCTCCTGTTCTGCCACAACACCTAAAGAAGCTCAGGGCTCATTGCACTAACCACAGTGTGCAGCAAAAGCACGTAGGTGCCTCAATACAGCCCAGAGAAATACAACAAGCAGGAAATGGGCAAATAAAAAGATAAATTAGTTCACCCCAGGTCAAATAGAAAGTCTGCATCAGAACCAAGAGGAGTACTTGATGACCACTCTCTTACTGTCAAGACCATCATTTCTCACTCTTAAAATTGGGAAAAAAGGCACAAGACATCAGCCTGCAGCATTATCACCAAGACTAATTGGGGTTTTTTTTCAGGAGGAGGAGCTGCTCTCAGGAACAACCTGGCCCATGTGGTCATGTTGGAAATAGAAATCAACACTTAAACTTGCTGAAGTGTGTGAGGAGTTCACTGCCTGGCAACAAGACCTTTCCTCCCATCTCCTGTGCCCCAGATGAAAAATGAGTCAATGCCACGTACCCTGAGCACCCCACACACACCCAGTGAGCCTCACAGAGATGTCCCAGGGTGTATTCCCAGCACATCCATGAATACTTTGGGAGTGCACTCTCTTCTGCCCTTCACTGAGCTCGTGCACAGCACACAGTTCACTTTACAGCCACCAGAAGAGATGAAAGAGTCACGTCCAGGCTGTAAATCATATCAGCCCATTGCAGTTAAACACACTGAAATTCTGAATCCAAAAAAATAAAAGCAGCCTTGGTGATGATACAATTGCCAACTACATCTCCCAAACACTCTGTTGCTGCCCTTCAAACGTGCTTCCCATTTACAAGCTCACAGGAGCAGCTTTACTGCCAATTCCTCCATTGATGACACATTTTATTGACAAAATACAGCTGAGCCACCTAAAGCAATTTCAGCTACAGAATAACCTTTCACACGAGAAGTTAACCAGCTCCTCCGTCCATTTGCAGTAGATTTAGATTAGCAAACCCCACACAGACACATTCAGATCCTTTGAACAGCCAGCTGATGGCTAAGGACAGGGTAATGTTAAACAGTATTTCATGCTGTGAGCTCTGGGAAGCAAAGCCTTCTGTACTCACAAGTAAAAGAGCTGGATTCCCACCCTGCCACAAAATATTTCCTCTCCCTCTACCTTTTCTCACCCACCTCCAGTTTCTCCTTTTCTCTGTTTTACCTTTCTCCTGCATTATAATTTTCTTGTTACACTTCTACAAAGATTGTCTTAACTTAAACAATGGTGATTTAAGGGGAAAAAAAAAAAAAAAGAAAAAGAAAAAGCTGTCCAGTCTTCCCACAAGCTTAAAATGCACCAGATGTGCACAAGTCTGTCCAGAGTGCAACCACTGGCTCTGGGGTGGTGCTTTCAACAACCAGGCAGTCAAAGGGAGGCTGTGCAGCCACAGCTGACAAGTTCCCCATCACATAAATCCTTTCAAAGCATCAGACTCCACCATAAAATTATGCCTCTCTTTCAAATGCAGTTGTATAAAACATTCCCCCTCTGTGACTTATGGAAGAAATCACAAGCCTTGAAATGTGCCAAGATTTGGAACTCCCGTTAAAGAAACTTGCGAGGAAGAGAAAGTTTTAAAAGCCGCTTTTATTGTCAGCCTTAATTCTGCGTTCCTGTCAAGCCTGCCTGCAAGAGGCTGTGCCTGATCAAAGATGCCAGGGCTGACCCCTCCGAGCTGGATCACCCCCAGTGCTCACCCAGCACAGCTGCCCTGAACATCTGCCCTGCCCTCCCTGCTCAGCCTGCCCGAAATAACCCCAGGGCTGGCTGGGGAAGGGGAGAGCCCCCCCAGACCCACACAAAGCACAGCCTGGTGGAGGGAGAGGAATTTGCTGGCACTTCTGCCCCAGTGCAAGATTCTTTCCAGGCAGAGATTCCTGCGGCAGAAGTGCAGCTGAGCTGTGTTTGGGGTTGAGCTGCAGCTTTCCAGAGGAACATCAGACACACACAAGTGCAAATTCCCTCCCCCGTGGCCACAGGCAGGGCCCTGCACTGCCAGATCCATAAAGTTCCTAAACTGGAAGTTCCTGTTATTATTTTAAAATGCTGTAAGAATTTAAAACTACATAAAGGTGAAATTCCCACTGTAAACCCTTTAAATGATTGGGAAGAAAATATTTGTGTTTAGAAGCTGGCTATTTAGAGTAAGTTAGCTCCAAAAGGTCCCACATCTCCATAGGCACACAAGACAGCTCTCTGTGCCTCAGGCATTCTCCCTGACTGAGGAAAACCTGGTGAGGGTTCTGCAAGAGACCCAGAGAGCTCTGCAATAATGCCCTGATAAAGCCAAACCCCTCTGTTGGAGAGCAACCCCCTTCAGGATCACACAGTCAAGACCTGTATTTCTGTAGGATGTTGTAGCAGACAGAGGGAGATCTGAGGAGGAGGCCTCTGGTGCAGGGTTCACAGATCCTCCACAAGTCAAAGAGAATGCAGAAAGGAATAAATAATCAAAAGACCAGGAACAGAAAGAAGCTGGTAAGACTGAGATACACAGATCTGTTCTGAGAGTCCAATAGCACCAGGAGTACAAGGCATTTCTTTTGCTGTTTAAAGTGAATTTTGTTCTAAATTACACAATTACAGAGAGAGAGGAGCCTAATAATAACAGAATTGTGGTTTTCCCCATGACTTAAGTTCATCCCTTGTACAAAGAGACAAGTCAAAGTTGTCTCTTTGGCCCAGGAAAACAACAAAAAAAGCAAGTTTGGGCATCACCCTCTAGCCCAGTCACCTTGTCAAGGAAAACATGTGCCAACCTCCTGCTCCCCAAATTATTGGGGAATTTCCATGAATCACTCCTGGAATAAATTGAGGAGTGCAGCAGTCACCGAGCAGGGGCTGATTTATGGGGACTCTCCAGCAGCAGAACATCCAAAGGCAAGATCCCGGCTGTGGAAGCTGCCTGGGAGAGGCCCCTGTGGCGGGGACTGTCACTCCTTGCCGAGATTCCCAGGGAGATAAGTGACGCCAAGCAGGAGTGTCTGTCTGTCTGTCTCCCACATGAGCAGTCATTCAGCCGATGGAGAACAAAGCATCTCCTTAACACCTTTCCAAATCAGGACGGGAGAAAAGCAAAAAAAACCCCAAACTTTTGCATTTCCCATCTCTCAAGCTGCTTCTCCTGGAGCATCTCCCCGCCCGTTTTCCCTCAGTGTGATGTTTGTCTGCTCTAAAGCTCCATCTCCTGGAGCCACGGAATTAACACAGGAGCGGCTCAGCTCCCACCGAAATCAAGGGGGGAGTTTGAGAGGAAAGTTTGCAAAGCTGAGAACTTCAAAGGGGCTAGATTTAAAATTAGAAAGGAGTCCCTGCTTTCTGTAACGTGGAAGGTTGCCTGACCTTCCTGGGTTTGTTTTGGGGACAGGGATGTGTGACAGCGCTGCTGTGGCAGCTCCTGTGATGTCCCAACACATGCCACGTTCCCGAGGCGGCCTCTGCCGGCCGCGCGTCCCCTCCTGGTCCTGTCCCTGTCCCTGTCCCTGTCCCTGTCCCTGTCCCGTACCTGGCCCTGGCCCTGGCCCCGGCCCTTCCTGCCCTTGGCACACGAAATGTTGTACCCAACAGAGCCCTGAGCTCCGACAGTACCGGGGCACATCCATCACCGGGGAATGCCCCGCTCCATCACCCTGGAATGCCGTTCTCCATCCTCAGAGAGTGCCGCTCTCCATCCGCTGGAATGCCGCTCTCCATCATCCTGGAGTGCCGCTCTCCATCACCCTGGAATGTCCCGCTCCATCATCCTGGAGTGCCGCTCTCCATCCCCAGGGAATGCCGCTCTCCATCCCCAGGGAGTGCCGCTCTCCATCCCCCTGGAGTGCCGCTCTCCATCCCCAGGGAGTGCCGCTCTCCATCTCCAGGGAGTGCCGCTCTCCATCCCCAGGGAATGCCGCTCTCCATCCCCAGGGAGTGCCGTTCTCCATCCCCAGGGAATGCCGCTCTCCGTCCCCAGGGAATGCCGTTCTCCATCACCCTGCTCTCCATCATCTCGAGTTTCCCCTCGTGCTCTGCCCCGTGTCCGGAGCAGCTCCACAGCTCGGGTTTCCCGTTATGGGAATGAGCTTGCGCAGGAGTTTTCTCACCTATCCAAGGAATCCTCGCCCTCATGGATGGGCTGCGCTGTGTGACCTCCCTGCCCGGGCAGGCCAGGCTGTGCTGGGCTCGCTGTCCCCTCCGTGTCATCCCAGCACGCCCATCGTGCTGCTGGCCCACGCAGCTCTGCTTTCTCTTCAACCCTTTTTACACCCCGTATTTTTCTTCCCGCAGGATTATAGAACTACTTCAAGAAGTCCTTGAGGTGAATGAGGATGAAAAGTTGATTAACAAGAGTTTACAAGTTACACAACATGGGCCTCCCATTGGTAATGGAGGGATGCCAGCAGCAATCTGTGACTCTTGTCTCACTGAAAAACATGACCTGAAACAGACAGAGATACAAATAATCTTTAAACTCTTCCTAGAAGTGCACTGTATGCATGAAAAATGTCAAAGGAGTGCAGAAGGGTGTTCTGTACAGTTGCAGTCAATAGAAGGCATCCATCCTAGCAAAAAAAAATCAATTTATTTTTAATAAATCACTGTGTTGCAACTTTATTGCAACAGAAAACTCACAGAACTAAGATTCTATCAGGCTTTTGCTTGGGGTTGGTTATTTTCTCCTCACATACAATTAACAAAGAAGCTAAAAATAAAAGCTTGATTCTTTTGTACCAGACCCAGGATAGCCATGATGCAGCTTCTCAGTGAGCTGCTTGAGCAAAGGACAGCACACACACAAAACAACTCACGGCTGAAGCAGATTATTTTAGCCCATTTCCTGCATCCCCCAGGCCAGGCATCAACTGAAACACAATCCCAATTTACTCTTCCAGCTACGAGTATTTCCTGCTGCGATTTTTAAAAACAATAATTGATGCTGCAGATGTGCCCCAGCCTTGGAAAAAAAAAAGTTCAGTTTGGATCCACAGTAGGTCCAAAAGGATTTTCAAAAGAAAAGCCAGTCAGCCCTGGAGCTGGCCAGCAATGCAAAGAGCAGCAAAAATCCCTTCCCAAAGCTCTGTGCTGAGGCAGCCGCAGGCAAGGACAGCACCAGAGGTCCATGGGCTTTGCTGTCCCCAGCTCCATTTGGGACACACGAGGATTCCAGGCTGAAGGATTCCAGGATTTGTTTGTCCTACAGCAAATTTCTCCCACCAGGAGCAAGGGCCTTGCATGGTCTCTCGGCAGAAGCTGCTGCCCATAAATTAGCCCTGAAATCCAACAACTTCTGCTCCATTCACTCAACTCAAAGACTTTTTTGAATCGTTTAAGTCCAAATCCAATCTCTACAACCCCAAATCCTTGCAGTATTAGAAAGCTCTTCCTCAGGTGAGCCTTCAAGTATTCCCTGAGATTTAAAAATCAAGGCTGACAGAGAACCTTGGATACCATAAGGAAATAATTTTTTAACCTTGTTTTTTAAGTATCAAGACCAGAATCAAGTGCTGACTTCGACCTCGTACTCTGAAGAATAAATTCCATTTGACTTTCTATTCTGTTCCTGTGTCATTTTTTACAGGAAACCCACCACAAACGCTATCAAGCACGTGCTGGTGCTCTGGTGGGCTTTAACCTCACGTTTCCTTCGAGCAGAACACTCCATGTGGCTGCACACAAACACAGCACCACAGAGTCACACAATGGTGTGGATGCTAAAGCCCATCCCAGCCCTGCCATGGCAGGGACACCTCCCCTGCCCCAGGCTGCTCCAGCCCCAGTGTCCAGCCTGGCCTTGGGCACTGCCAGGGATCCAGGGCAGCCTCAGCACCATCAGTCAGGATTATTCCCCATATCCAAGCTAAATCCACTCTCAGTCTGAAGCCATGTGCTCTGGGGTGTGTAATTAGGGAATTTAAAGCAGATTTTGTTAAATGTAGGGTGCACATTTAGGATTAAGATATTTGCTGTGAGGTTGAAGCATTATTTCAGTTTTTATTAGCCTTTAAAATAAGTTGCAGATACAGAAATGGATCCATACCTCAAAATCCCTCTGCAGGTCTCTGCAGGAGTGGCAGTAATGCTGCTCAAACAAACATCTGGAAAGATCACAGGTGCTTAAAGAACAAGTTTATTGACAATATCGTCACAAATAAACAATCTAAAGAAAATTTCAGAAATCTCTAAACTTAGAAATTTTAAAATTTTCTCATTGGCAAAATATTAAAAAAAAAAAAAAAAAAAAAAAAGAAGTGTAAGATGTCACTATATTCTTAAACTTTCCTAATTTCAATATATTGGTTCAGTCCTTTAATTTGATAACACACATCCAACCCTTCAGCACAATGAAAATGAGTCAAAGTACAATTTTCCTTCTGCAAGGGGATCTTAATCAAGATTTTTTTTTTTTTTTTTGCAAGCGTCTCCCTGAATCCTGTCTGCTCACAACTTGATAGGTAACATCAGCAAGAAATTACTTTATAAATAGTCCAACTGAGCCAAATTAATTCTGGTATTAACCAAAACCTAAATTTCCCCCAAACAATACAAAGCAGACCATGTAGTACAAGAAACTATCAGCATGCATTTTAGAGGTCATTTTTGTACTTCAGGTACATGAACTTAAAACCAAAGAGGGACAAGTGTGATAAAAATGTACTCAGATATTTCATAACATTAATATTTATTGCTTTATATGAATACTGTATTGAAAGCCCAAGCATTCAGTTTACACACAGAAATTATACAATTATATACCGTTTCACAATGGCAGTGAGCACTCATTACAATCTACAAAAAATCTACTTTACAGAAATTTAAAAATTCTAAATATCAAAAAGGTACAGTTGAAGAAACAGGTATAAATTTGGCAGCCAGTAATTGTGACTGGGAGGTTGCAGCTTGCATGTCTTTAAATATGGGAACTGGAAAACATTGAGTTTAAAGCAGTAGTTTGTGCTTTGAGCTGGTTTGAAAAAAATGTAACACTGGCTGTCAAAGTAGCATGTTCAAAAATATTTAGTTCACTTCCAAAATGTTATACAAATCGTGGTGATTTCTCTGCACCCCTACCCCTCGTAGCTCAGGAACATGACCTGGGTCACATCTCCATCCTTCCCATCCAGTGGTGTGATCAGCCCGATGCCACCTGCAAACCTTGGAGGAACTCTGAGACTTCTCTACAATATTCACAAGCTCCAAGAAGCACTCAAAAAGGCAAATACCTGCTCATTTCTTCCAAGGTGTTTTATTTTCAAACATTTCTTCTACAAAAGTTTAAGCTAATGTTTTGATTACAACGTTCTCAACATAAAGCACATTTTCTCATAAATAAATGAACTCCTTTCACTCAGGCACCTCAGAAGTATACAAAAATGTTGTCATTGGAACAGTTCTCTTGGAATGTGTTTACTCTGGTGTTTTCAACAATGTTAGTATTTTCAGGGTTTCATATGGGCCAGATTTCATGTGTTTTGTTTTTCCAGAGGCAAAGCAAAGTGCCTTGAGAGGTGAACTCAGTCTTTTCCTATAGAAAAAAGTATTTGCTGTATTTATCTTTTATAGAAACAGAAAAATATACCCTTTCCCCCTTAGAACAGCGAGGGTACACGGAGGTGTGCATGCTGTGTGGAGATGTGTGTGTGAAATGGAACACATTTGAAACACACAACAGAAGGTTTCTTGGTGTGTATTTAAATAAAAATCCGGAAATCAGCCTGAAACCCCGAATTTCACATGTCAAATGTTGAAACTGTAACCAAAATATGAAGTAACTGCTAGAGCTGTCAGAAAAAGACAAGACAAAAAGCTTTCTTGCTTACATACAACTAGGTGTGGTGATCTCCAAAAAAGTTGTCAAAATTATAATTACCTTCCAGTTTAAAAACTTTTATTCTAAATAAAAAAAACTATACACAAACCACTGATTTGACCAAACGAAAGTTCAGCGGTAAGCAGGACCTGAAGGAGCTGGTATTCACAGTTCTTATCATGTACAACTCTTTCAAGGTTCAATCCATGGAGAAGTTTATTTTACAACCTGCTTCTTTTTGTAAAACTAAAGGTCCACTTTATTACATAAAATTATTTATACAGTGTAAAACCGGAGCCTTATGGAAAATACTGCCTCTAAGTTTATTTAAATTAGTCTTGCTCCATAGGTTCATCTGCAGCTTCTGTGGCCTCATCACTGTTTTCCATCGGGGTCTCTGAGGAGTTTTCTGGAGTTTCCCTGGCATAGGACCCCAGCTCTTCTGTGTCACTGCAGTCAGCTCCACTGGTGGCAGATGCACTGGTGTCACTGTCAGCCGAGTGTAAATCCTTCTCTGCCCGTGGCTGCTCAGACTCCTCCATCTGATTGCTCTCCTCAGAGCTCTCTTCAGCCACACTCGAGGAGTCACTGTCTTTGTCTTGATCTTTTCTGTCTGCACCAACGTTCCTGGGAGACATGAAGGACTCTAGGAACAAAAAGTAGAGTGTTACCAAGGGATTTTTCCAACATAACTTTATCACGCTACTTTCCACTCCAAGCTATGCTGAGCAAAACCTGCACAGCACAGCCAATGAGAGGAAAAACAGACAAACCCCAATTTTATTAGAAGAGGTAAAGAGTCAGAGCCAGCTTTGTTAGGATATCTGAACTATACCAACAGACAATAAAAAAAAAAAAGTTATTTTATTTAACAGGTAGCTTCACTTAATTAAGTGTCACTGAATAAAGACAAAGTTTAAGTAACTTTTTCTGGCTTTGCCACACCCTCCACTTGCTTTCAGAAGCAGTTTTTTTGGAAATTATGAAACCATGGCTGTTTCAGGTGTACAGCCATCATGATCTACAGGAACATTGTACAAATACATGAGCCACAAAAATAGTTCAAAGGAAACTTTGAAGAATATATAAAAAATAGATTAGCCTCTTAACTGCAGTTATTTACTTTTTTTAACTTATATACAAAGCCTGCCTTACAGTGAGATAATTTTTACTGTTCTAATAGGATGTGGAGATATTGTTGCTCAGTCTCCTCAGTGGAAGAACATAAATTTGTATCTGTATTTAAATAAATTCCATAATTAATAAAGACAGTTGAACAGAGCTGTGACCCATCCCTGTTCTGGAGAAAGGATGAGAACACCCGATGATAGCCTAACACAGGGATTCTTGAATTTTTGGTGCACCCTGATCTAATCCCTGGCCTCAGAAGATTTTAAGTACCCCTGTGTAAGTTTCAAATTGAGTGTAGGACCAAGGGAAAAGAAATCACAGAATTGCTAAATTATGTAAAATTGAAGTATGAACAAGCAGCTCTTCTTTAAGCGCAACTGGAGACCTTCAGCAATCCCACAGCACTGGTCTCCAGCAAAGAAAATCTCAACTCCTTGGAAGTAAAAGAAGACAGTGAAATCTGAAATACCTTCCTCCTCTTCCTCTGTACAGTGCTGTCTGGCACAGGAAGCATCTTTTTCTTTATCCTGAGATGTAGAGGATGCTTCTGTCTCTTCCCCCATGCCTGAAGAGACTTCACTGGAGGCAGTTTGGTTTGGTGCATCTCTGGCTTCCCCTTCCTTGTCAAACTTAAGTCTTTTTACCTCATGTCCTTCTGCTTCTGCAGGATCATCCTCAGAGTGCTTATTTTTCACCGGGCTGCTCTGAGCACCTTCTGATTCAGATGCTGGTGATTCACTACAAGCAACAAAACCAGATGTAGCTTTTATTAAAGACAAACATTCTGTATCTTGTCACACTTTAAGAAAAAAGTAGCAACTCCTTTGATTTAAACACATTAAGTGGTAACAATAGAATTTGCTCCACTTACTACATAACAAAACCTCAAAGTCATCACTCCTGATTTAAGACTCTATTATGGATCCCTCAGAGGGTCAGTCTTTTTAAAACTATTTTTAAAACATAAATAAAATCATGAGCTTCAAACACACTCCTCCTGACAAACCTGTGTTTCTTCTCCTCTGTTTGCTGCAAGCTGGGCTCTTTATGCTCTGTGCTGTCTGGCAAACCGTTGGTTGTCATGGGAGCTGACAACGAAACCTTCGTCCGACTCACGGGTCTGGGGGTCCCAGGGCCATTTACATTCGATCTTGAAAAATAATAATCAAAAGTTAGTCCAGCCTTTCAGCTAAGTCATTTGTTCCTACTTGGCAGAAAGCAGTTATACCCTTTCTTTAAAAGATCAACAGAACTAAACAAATAGATGAAGGGCTTTGCTGTTTTATATTGAATAAAACGTTCCTCGCTTGCAATGTGCAGACTTGATAACAAAATTTAAATAACAAAAAAAAAATCTTCACAATGAGGTTAGAGAGATCAAAATACAGAGTGCATGGCACACATGCTCATGCTTCCTCTATCCCCATTCCCCAGTATTCCATGTCACACCTCATTTTTAAGGGTGCTTATTCCCACAACTCCACTGCTTTGAGCCAGTAGAAGTGAATCCCTGGAGCTAAACTCACCTGTCAGAGTACCCTGGTGAATTCCCGGGGAACATAACACCATTCATCCGATTTAAACTACTGGAATTATTTTTCCTAACAAAACAACAACAAAATATTATGAATAACAGAACTTTAAATCACTTCAAGCTTCTTTGCACAGAATTTCCCAAACCCCATCTTACAAAGCCCCCACTGTCAGTCCCCAAAGGCTTTTTATTTATTCCCCAATTATTACACTTGCAGGCACCATCTCTGCTGCTGACTGAACTGTTGATAACAAAAACTGAACTCTGCATGTCTGGCTTTTAGATACAACTACTGACAGCAAGAGAGAGACATCAGACACACACATGCATCCTTCCTGTTACTAACACAAGCTTGAATTTTCATGGAAAAGGGGATTATACTCACTCTGAAGATGGATATACACAGCTGACAACCATGACATTCTGTAATATACAAACAACAAACACATCAGGAGTTCAGAAATAGAAGCTTCAGCTCTTGACAACATCCCAGAAGTTTTAAGAGTTACAGGATTTTGGTCCTATCTGTTAAAATACCTCTGCTCCCTCTTACAAGGTCAGGCCATAATTACACTAAAATTCAGGATTTTATTAAGTTTGTTACTGTCCAGCACATTAAGCCTCAGTCCTGAGTGGCTGTAATTTCTAACTGAGGGATCTCTGAAGAACAGAGTATTCAGAAATGCTGAAGCATCCTATTGTGGAATATTCTCAAAGTCTCTCCCTGGCTTCTGAAGGATCCCACGTTCTGACACAAGCTATAAAATGCCAGGTAAGACACCTGCGTGCTCTTCTGAAGGCACATTCTGCTACAGCACAGGATTTAAATACTGAAACAAAAGACACTGGAGAGAAGGGGCCTCCCTTCTTCACCTCTGGATCTACTCTGAAACCAAATGTGGGAAGGAAATTCCTGATCAAAAGATTCAGGGTATTTCATCTGATCATTTCTAACTAGGACTCCATACAAAAACTGCCACCCTCCACAAACTATTGCACAGTGATTGGGAAACACAGCAGTTGCAGCCCTGAGATTAACTTTTGTCTGCAGTTATTTTAAAACTCCTTTTTGCTGCTGAGAGGTATGAAACTAACTCAGACACTTAAGAGCAGCCATGAGGTGTACTCTGGCTCTGAGCCCCAAGGAAAGCAGCAGACCTTTGGGAGCAATTGGGAAGTTATTAAGTGGTGGCTGTGACTGTGGAGCTGTGCGCTTTCTCAGAGAAATACATACCTTTTCCACACCTCTTAGAAATTTGTCTGTTCCTGTGTAATTCCTCCTAGGATCTGTCAGCAACTCACAGAGTCGCTGGATAGTGAAGGGGATGCTGCAATGAAATAGATTTGTAACAATTTAATTTTATTTTAGTAAGTACAACTGTTAGGAAGCAACAACATTATCGCTTTCTCCCTCTTACTGAGAAGGCAGAACAAAACCAGTACTGAAATTTGTTACCATGAGCAATACTGGGTGGCACCTTAAGGCTTTATTTTCCCCTATCTCACACAAAGCTGTTTCCTGTGCTCACCACCACAAAAAACAAGTTGAATCCTAAATGCATCACCCCACAATTCACAGGATTCATTTAAACAATGAAAAGGAAATCAGATCATCAACAGTAAACTTTCTGACTGTACTATTCCAATACACAGAACAGAAATTCTAAGGGATTCAAAACAAATTTGAGTCATACACACTAGAGCTAAAAAAGTCTCAACTTGTAGTTTATTTCAGGTTTTACAAAACACAGTTACAGAAAAAGCAGTAAATATTGGAATTAGTAGAACCATTATACTTCAGCTGTTACAAATAATCTATTTTGCTACAACTGGACAATGTACTCATCTATCAAGGAACAAATCAGGAAAAATAAGTAATAATAATAAGTGATGCATAAGCCTACAGGAATCACAAACACATTTTTGGTTTTGACAATTCTGCACTCAGTTTCATGCCTGGTGAAATGAGAAACTGACCCTTCAGACAAGCAACACTTTGCAAACCATTCCCAGTTACCAGAGGTGTCACACACTTTCAACCATCACATTTTAACAAATGTCTGTCAAAAATATTTCAGTAAAATTATGAAGCACCATGCATTTTTATAGTTAACTGTTGGAAGTTGAAGCCATAAACATTTAAAAAGTTATCTAAGAAAATATCTGACAGAATACAATATTTATGAGCCATTTTGTGGTTGGGAATACAACTGACCAAATCCAGAGCAGCACCAATTCAGACTGACATGTATGTGTGTGTATACCCCTATACTGTAAATTTTTGTCCAAATTCCACATTTATTATTTTCTGAGGAAGTCAGTACATGGCATTTCCAGCCTGTGTCATGAGCTAAAACAGCATGGATCTCCAGCTTGCTTATTAGCTAAAAAGCCACATTAGAGATGCCCAGATCTCCACAAGCTCAGTGCAAAGAGGTCAGCACAGCTCCAATTCATCATCCCACAGGACACTTTAACTAAAAGCCAGTAGTACTCAGACAGTGACTAAGTATCAACAATTTAATTATGTTTCCCAGAACTGCCTGTACATTATGTTACTGAGGAAGTCCTAATCCTCAACAAACCAGAAAAACCACAGGAACAAGTGTTCCTTCTAATTCAGTTTATTACGTGAAGGCTCTTAAGCTTGCCAATAGTTCTGGCATTATTAATCTCCCTTCCCTTGCTCTTCATTGGTCAACCAGCAATCTTTGACACCCAAATTCTTCATAAGATCACCAAGCTTAAGAAGAGACCTTAGAGATCAAGTCCATACTCACAATATTCAGATTCTGCACAGTGCCTTCTTTTAAGTCACGAAGAATTTACTCAATCTGCTAATTTTTCCATATAGATAAAATATTAAATTGATCTTACTATTTCTTGTGATGGTCATTTTGGTTTTGGGTTGGAAATTCCTAATTGAAGAAATTTTGCTATTTTGAAAATAGAATAGACAGTCTATTCAAAAATCCATTTATTCAACAGAAACAAAAACATACAGATTTTTAAATCATTCTCCATCAGCCAGATCTGTAAGATATCCTGGGGAATCAGTACCTGACTAATTTGGGTTTAGCTGTACTTTTAACTGGTCCCCTGGAATGCTGTGACATGAAGTGTTTTGGAATATCAATGCAATGCTAATTCCCCAAGTATGACAGAAAATTCAAGAAATGTGCAGCCTGCAACTAACTCCAGAAGGAAAAGCTGTAAAGCTGTGGTTTTTGGCTTTTTTTCCTCTCAGTTATAACAAGACAAAATGAAAAAGGAAAAGCCAATTCATTTCCCTCCAAATTCTTTCCAGCAAAGTGAACTTCATGCATTGAGCAGCAGATGGCAGCTGGTGTCACACAATCACCCCTCTGCACAGAACTCCTTCAACATTTACAAATGCTTTTAGCTGAAAAAACCCAAAGTTAATTTCACCTCAGAAACTCCTTCTGGTGAAAAAAATTGTTTTAAAATAGTTCAACAAGGTGATTTTAAAACAGAAGCAATTTAAACTGGTGTAAATCTATAAAGGAACACCAATGTAAAGTCTGTGAGCAGTATGAGAACTGATTGTAAATACTCAGAAATTTAATTAGCTCAGTACATGAGCTGCATGAATAGTCCTGATCTGTCTGCTTAAGGTAACCACTTAAAATTCCATACCAACACACTCAAAACTGCACTTCCAGCACTACAGTCCAGAGTGAATTACCAACCAAATATTCATTTTGACAGGATTGAAGAGGGATCTGTGAACATTATTTATAACAGCTATATTAAATTGTAGCAACAAAAATGACATTTGGATTATGATCTATTTTATTCATGCTGTGAAAACTTCTCTGTCATCAAAGATCCCAAATAACTTGGAACTTCCTTGTTTCACTAACAAAGGACAGAAGTTCCTACTCCAAAGCAATTGTAAGAGAATTATAAAGTGAATCTGGCTCTGAAGACACCATGTCAAATAAGATACAGACAGGTTAAAACAGCTAGTTTGTGGTTTCTTCAAAAAGCACTTCAGCTAGAAAGACCCCAAAACAGGGGTCATTCTTAATGTGTTACTTCTTTGACTCAAATTAAAAGTTTTTGCAAATTTGCTACTTTGAATGAACTCTTTCCTGCTCTCTTAAACATTAATAAAAATGTCCCAATAATAAAGTCACATCAAGCAGGTTCTTTGTCTGCCCTGGTACCCGAAATGACACCCACAGCTCTAAAGCAGCCTGGATATACAAATCACACAACCCAAAACCTGCTGCTGCTATTTTTTGGACAGATCTCCATACAATTCAGCTTTTCCAATCACATCCTCCCTGTGGGGGTTACAGGATTTACTAAATGAACCACTCTGCAATCCCAGCTCCTGAAACATCCCCAGGCATTATTTCCTTTAAGGTAACTAATGGATGCAGTTTGCTTCCTCAAAGCCTGGGAGTTTCACTGCGAAGTATGAGGAAGCTGAGCACCCTGAAGTGTTACAGCAAAGGATGAAAATAGCACAGGCACAGCCTAAGCTCCAGACTCGTCATCCAGAGGTTTGTTCAGTGCACTTGGGAACAACAGCAGATAACAGCAGCCCATTCATTAGCTGTCCCTGGGAGAACATTACCCATTTTGTGGCCAACGAAGCATGAACAAAAAGCTGGGGGAGGCGGGAGAGAGGCAGACTTGAGCATAAAGGATAGGTTTGTTTTTAAATTCCTGCAGTGAAGCAGCCCGGTATAAATATTGGGGAGCTGAGAACAAGCTGAATTTCACATTCTTAGAAGTCTCCTACATGAGAGCAATTGTGGGGGGAAGAGAAGATCTGACTGAGACTCCTAAACTGCAAGTAAATGAAGTAGCATGGAACAATGACATTATAAATTATAAATACAGCATCAAATACAATACTAAGGACATGTCAGCAGTACCTCTGAACCTGAAATTTCAGAGTATCAGGAAGACAAGATTTGGAACTCAACAAGCTGAGAAAAATGCTGAAAGTAGTCTCTTAAGCACTAAGCACCACAAGCACAATGACTCAGCTTATGGCTATGTAAGTATGTAATCCAGTTTAACAACAAAAATACTACATAAGCTAGTAAAAAGGACACACCAAATAAGACAAAAACATCAGGAGCTTTATTTGAAAGGAAACAAAAACTTCCAAAATTAGGAAACCAGGAAAGGGCACAGATACATTTCAATCTAGGACACTGTCAGCAACAGATCAAACACCCCATGTCCTTCATCAGTATCACTTCAGCTATAAATTTGAATCTGGCATAATTTAGTAATTCCAGCCCAGGTACACCTTTGCCTCCTGGTCACACCCTGTTTCTCACAGCATGATTTCTTCAAAAGCCAGTGAACTGCCACAAAACAATCAGGAACTGAACACCAAAAGGCAGACTTCTTTTCATTTGGTATTTCAAAATGCACTAAAAGAAATCTGACTTTACTGTCTATTTAATCTCTTAAATGCACACAGTAATATGATACTTGTTTGAACTGTACTGTTTAAAAACTACATACTGAAAAAACAAAGTGAGTGACAGCACAGCATGTCACATGTCACACTTCTCATTCAGTGACACAATCATAAAGTTCAGAAACTACTGTAATGTATTTCCAAAGTACACATTTGCTTTTGCTCATCTATTCGAAGAAGCAAAATGAACAGTCACAGAGACAGGACAAACTACTATGTTAAAAGCAGGGGAAATATGTTTGTTATGCTGATTTTTAAAAACAAAGGATACATACCCATTAAATCCAGTGACAATTTTCAGAATTCTTTCTTTCATCTCTTCAAAGGGAATATATTCCACATTTGGATTGGGGGGCCCTCTTGGTTCAGGAGCTGAGGTTCTGAAATCATCCATGACTTTCTCCAGTTTGAAAATAAAATAACCTTTAAACTGAGACCACTGAACCCTGCATAAAACACAAGCATTGAAATATAGGCAAGTTAGTCCTAAACCCAAAGAACAGCAGTGTAAGTTTATGTTTGCATAACAACGTTCACCCTGGTATGCCAGTCCTGAGATAAACGAGGCAAGTGATGCAGTGCTGTTTTCCTTCCTGAATTTAAAGCACGGTAACTATTTCAACAATTACACTGGAACAAAGGAACACAAATCAACTGCCACTAACAGCAGGGGAAGCCATTTCCTTAAAGAACCAATATCCACTGACAAGGCAAACCTAAATGTGAAATATACACGTGTCTATACAATGTCAAGGGAGCCTACAGTTTTCACTGAGCTCATAAGAGGAGGAAGGGAAAACAAACCAACCAACCCAACCAACAAAAAACCACAAAAACCCACACCAAAAAAATCCACCACACCAAAACACAAAGGGTTTCAAGTTTGGAATCCATAGAGCAACTATACACAGCATTATCTGTTCCCCTCACAAAACCTTACCAAAGGCCTTTTGTAATTCCACACACCTTAAAAACATTTCGTGGTACCTCTTTTTCTCAAAAAGACAAGTATTTTCTGTATCACAGTTGGCACTTGCTGACAAATAACTGAGCAAAACAACTTTGACTCCCAATAAAAATTCCCACAGCAGTAAGCTTTTAAGGTGGTTCCTCCTGCCTTACAGCTTCAAGTCTCATCATTTATAAAATTCTAGATTTTGAAATTTCTTCAAGCAAACAAGTCCCTCTCACTGGGTACAACTGACAAGTGCTGAGACAGCCCCTCCCCACCCATGGCAGCCACAGGAGACATCCAGGACTTCCCTGGGATCAGCACAGGGAGCCACGTGAAAGCAGCAACTGATTTAGTTCAGGATCGATTTGTTTCTATTCCTGATGCAGGAGCTTGCACAGCTCCAGCACGGAGAAAAAGAAGAAACAGGGAATAACAAACCAACAATAAAGAAAGAGAGAAAATGATCTTTGACATTTATCTGTAACACATGTGATCTGGCAGGAGCAGGCTCAAACCAAACAAGTGTAAAATGTGAGCCCCTGGACAGCCCTTCAGCTCCTGCTCAAAGCAATATTAAACTACACAGAAAACTTTTTAGCCAAAGGCTCCATCTCTGCAGGCTGCCTTTGGCAGCCCTGCCTATTTCTGACCCCACACAGCAGCTGCCCTTCTGTGGGGCTGACCCAGCTATGTGTGCTGTGAACCACGCGTGGTGATGTTTGTTTCTCCAGCACCACCAAATCCCAATCCATGGGCCAAGGAAGCTCCATCAGCCTGCTTGCACCACAAAAGCAGGGCCACGTCATCTTTGCCCTAATTTTCTCCTTTGTCTCAAAGAAATAATTACAAGATTAAAAGGGGGGAAACTTAGCTCAGGTTTATCTATAGAGATCCAAACAAAGCCCCTGTCTTTCACTAGGAATGATAAATTTTGCAAGAACAGGGGAACTCCAAAGAGGAAAGCAAACCTCTGTTTTCCTTAACAAGAAACCTTTAGGTATCTCACAACAGGAGGGGTCACAAGACTTAGTGAATAATAATACAAATTAATAAATAAATAAACATCAAGGTCCCAAAAGGGAATGGTATGGATTAAAGAACACTACTGAGTCTAGCTGGATTGTCTCCAATCAGCATTCTACATCCAAAGCAGAATACTATAATGTTCCAATGTACAGTATCAGGCATTACTACTGCAAATGCTAAATTAAAAAGCTGTACAACTCTGCAGTGTTACCACCATGAAACCAAAGTGTTAGTAACAAATCACAGATTTAATACATAAACAAACCACAACCACAGTAAATAACCCCATGACAGTGTGGGATTACTCCCCACAGAGCATCCCAGGAGCTTTACTTGCCTCATGAAAGCAGATTCCACTATTACTCTAAACATTCTTTGACAACCCCATTTGGATGTATTTCCACACTTTAAAACTTGAGTTGTTCTTTGTTTTCATTGTTACTTATTTCTTGCTAAATAATAACACTTATCTTTTCACAGACTATTAACCCATCAGTTTTGAAATAATTCAACAACATGAGGTTTAAAATGGCAATCTACTGCCTGAAAGCAGCACCCACCAGCTCCTTTAAAATGCTGAAACTACAGAAAACAAAGATAGTTTTCATGACTTCTTGATACAATCACCTGGATTTTAAACGACAAATTTTAATTAGCATTTCTCCCGTTATAAAAAAAGTTAAGAACTTACATCTGTAACACACTGAACTACTGACACAGAACCTGCATTCCAAACCACTTGCTAAATGGCTGTTGGCCAGGTAACACAGGACAGGTTACACACAGAGGCAGCAGGGTTTGAGGATAAACTCATCCTGCAGTCACAGGGTGACCACAGCTAGCCCAGAGAGAGCAACAGCAGCTCAAATCAGCCCAGCAAGCTGTTGCTAGAGGCTGTGTAACCACAGCAGAAGGGGCTCAGCACAGCCTTGCTCAGACATTCACTGTGTTTCCCCAGCAGTTTTTCCCAGCACTGCTGGATTCCCTGCTGCTCGGGCTGCAGCAGCAGCAGCAGGAAAGCTGAACTGCTCAAAGGCCACTGTTACACTCGAGCAATCTCAGACAGAGCAGCAATTCAAACAATAAACACAGCTGTCCTGTGCATCTCCTGACATCAGTGTTGTTAAAATAATGAACTCATTTCTGACCAAAAGAACCAAAATTATTTCTGTAGGGACAGTAAGATTGTCTCAGTTCCCATTTACTTAGTGGAAGTGATCAGAAGTGAGTGTCACAAGAGCCAAGTCACCTTTCCTGTTTTGCCAGTCTATGAAAATGACACGTACAAGTTGGCATCAGCTGAACTTTACAAACTCGTGTGTCTCATCCATAGAGAAAACCAGTTCCTTCATAACAATGGGTCGAGCTGCTTGGCAGTACAAAATTAAGATTAGAAGTCACATATCCTGCTAGCTATCAAAGCAATCTTTATCGACACCTCCAGAAATTTTAAGTTAGCCCCATTCATGGAAAGACTGGTTGCTTAGAAATACAGACAACAGAAGAGAAAAACAAATGCCAAGTATCTGTTTTCTAGGAAAAGAAAAATATTCCACATGTATCATAAGCTTCCTGAGAAAGACTTCTATTTTCCCTGCTTTGTTACACAATGTGAGAACCCAAAACCAAGAGAAAAGTTTGGCAATACCTTCTATAGTTGGATCAAGAGCCAAATAGAAGCAAAAGAAATTTTTTCTACTGTCTGCTTTATGCACAAGCCCATTAAGTTTTATACACTGCAAAATAACTGATAAACAAAACAAGTTCCGTAAGAATAACAAATTTAAGAAATTCCATGGAGAAAATACTGTTCATACTTTTTTTTCAGAGCAGGCTTGTTTATAAATACTTGCTCTTCCCACTCAGCACTGGACATAATCAGCCTTTTCTTCCAAGCCATGCTCTTCCTGTCCACTACACTAGCTTGGGAATTTGTATCAGCAACTTTGAGAGCTTTTACAACCACTCAAAGAAAAAAGTTACTGAGAACACTGCATGATCTGAAACAACACCTTCAAAAATAATACTTTAAAAATTAGCTGATCCCAAAATGTTTTGGTTCAGTGTATTTCCATTTCAGAGAATGATGCCTTTGTAGTTACATACATTTTCTGTACTTGAAGGCACCTTTCACTACAATATCTGGGTCACCCTGTGTAAATGTACCTGTACAAAGAGCTGTCCTGGGCTAATGAGCTTGGAGTTCCACACATGCTCCAAATAATTTAGGAAAAAATGTCAGCTTATCATGAGAGTCCTCTGCTTCCGTGCCACCAGCTCCTGCACCATCCTCCTCTTTATCAACCTTAATGATTTGCTCTGGCATACAAAAAATCAAGAGGAAGAAACTGATTTCAAGTAAAAAGCACCTATCAAGAAAAAAAAAAGTCAAAGGCAAAGGAATGGCTGAGAGGAACAATCAATCACAGCACTGCAGAACTATAGCTTGTATCCACATAGACACCACCCATTTCAAATCTTCCCAGGGCAGACACAAAAGCTGGTAGTTTAACTCAAAAATTTAATTGTTTTTTAAAAAGCACCTTTAAAAGTCAAGCAACAAATGAGAGTATGGAAGCTCACACAGTCCAACAAATTCAATCTTTCTACCTTATTTAAATATTTTATATATGCTAACAATGTGCCTCAAGGTATGACAAGATGTTTAACCCCTTAATATTGCACCCCAGTGCAGTCCCTGACCTTGCAATTTCATTGACCATTAGAAACATAAGAGAAAAATGTATGGAAAAGATTTCAGTGCTTGAAGACACTCAGCTGTTTTCAAAGTCAATCAGGAAAGCAGACAGCACCTGACCAAACAGCCAATCCTACAAGTAACATCAGCAAGTTTTGAGAAGATATACATATAATCAGAGAGACAAGGTGACAAAAGGGAAGGGTGAGGGAAGACATGAGACTGGCTCATGAAATGAGCCAGTAGGGATTAAATTAAATGACAGACTATGCAAAAAAAATCGCTAATAAAATTTTTTTTTTTTTTCAAAAAATCACACATATAACAAAACCCCAGAATGGGATCAAAATTAGTAGGTGAAGACAAGAAACTTAAACTCTAAGAGGAAAGCCACAAAGGAGGGATGGGGAACTCCACAGTCAGAACAGTGCAACACTGAGTCACTGAGAGTTGATGAAGCAGCAAAAATATCTCCACTGCACAGGGGAGAAGAATAATAAAAAACAACAATAAAAAAAAGAGAGATTAATTTAGAAACAATCTAACACTGCCAGAGCAGAGTCATGGAAGAACACAATCCTAAATAGCTCTGTTCTCTAATAAAAGCAATCAATCTATTTCACACCTGTACTTGAATTACATGATTTGCTCTTGGAACTAATCCATTACTACAGATCAACAGAATTTGCCAAGCAACATAACCAAGTTTAGAAATGCACCAATTCTACTTGATGAACAGCATCCTCAGCAGGGAACAGGCCCCCTCAGACAGAAAGCAGGGCAAAATCTGATGCAATGCTTTGATTTCAAAGAATTAGTAGCAGAAAGTTGCTTGCAAGGAATGACTGTGTCTCTGCTAACAGGATTTGCATAGGATTCATCCTTCCAAACATGCATATCCAAACAAAATTGCATTTTACATGGAAATAATCTAATAATATCATTCCCAGAGTGTAAAAGACATCCCCCCTTTCCCTTATCTCCTGCTTATGCAAAATGTTTGTCCTGGAGAAACTGTGAAAGCAGTTTTCTCTCTTACCACAATGGTTATGGGAGAGAAGGAGAACCAGCTCAATATCTGCACTATTGTGTGTCAGAGAATTAACTGGTATTTTCTTCTGAGCACTGGACAAGATTTTATACTTGATTCTTTTGCCACTTGTTACAGTCACTTTGGGAGATAAGATGTCAATGAGAAGAGTAAAAAGCCTGATATATTTAACGAAGTTGTTTGGGCAAGACCTGACAAAGATAAAAATCCCTACTATTTTTAAGGGAAGACTATCCATGCTGAACAAATTCTGTGGTTCCCTCTCACATATTTAGCACTGCAAGGCTTTGCTATAACAGTGCACCCCAACATCAGCACACGACTTGGACACGAGGTGGAGGCTGGGCTGCCAAGTCTCCAGGAGTGCAGAAGACAACTCCACTGATTTACTCCTCTCCCTTTTAAAAACTGACATAAAACATCAGACATAGCCCTGGGGGAGTGCATATGGCTCATCCACTTTAGACAAAGTCTACAGATTTTAAGGTTCAAACTCCAGTAAGACCTATTGAAGCAAAGCAGGACAAAACCTAAAATTGACTGAAGAACTGGAGGAAGAATTCAGAGTGCCTGAAACAGCCTTAACTCCTGAAATGAAAGTAGTGCAATTATTCCATAAATCTTTCTGGAATTGCCTTACAGATTAGAGATTTAATTAAGAAAAACATTATATTGAAGAGATGTTAAGCTTCCAGAGACCCAGCTATGTACTTAAAACATGAAGAGTCCCAGGAGTCCTGGTGGGATGTCTGTCTTCAGATTTCACAGTGTTTAAGTTCATTACAAAATTACTTGATTTAAATTTTAAGAGGATGCCATCTGTTTTGGAGAGATGCTGAATACCACACAGAACATAAAATGAAACCAAAGTACATCTACTATTGATTCTGTTCATTGAACAGGTCATAAAAGAAATATCAAAACTTAATAAAAGGAAATACTTCCCTCTCCACACTTCTCCCACTACTGGCTCTCTGACAAGCAGAAATTTAAAACAAACAAACAAACAAAAATACCCCCACCAAATTAGTATATTTAGGAGCAAACATTTTATGTCCAGCTAAACTGATTTTAAGGCAATGTCCTCAGAACACACAAGGAAAGAACCAGAGGACAATCTCAGAGGGAGTCACATAACATGGAACAAGAGATGTCAGTCACTGGTATTACCTTTGCCCCACAGTTTTTACTGACTTACACAATGCTCCCACAGAGACCTGCTAGTAGGAAACAGGTGTTTGGAAGTAACTTGCCAACTTCAGTAACTGTTTCTTTTCTTTTGTGCCTTGTTCTAGAGCTCGTAGGAGATGAAGATATACTCTAAGAAACAGTCATTTCCCCAGGCTGTCAAAGGCAAAGTTAAAGTTTCATCCAAAACAAGTTAATTCCTTTTCTATTCTGGTCAATCAATGGGATCTCCAGAACTATCTGGAAAGTGAAAAGGCAGAGAAAACGAAATGCACTCAGCAATCACATACTCAATTCAAACCCCTGGCAAAGCAGCAAACTTTGCAGCATGCTCTTCCACAGCCTTGATGCAGGGCCCGTGTCTGCCACCAGGGAGCACAGAACCCATGGCAGGCATGAGGAGCCCCAGCGGGGCTCCTTCCCCCAGGCTGTGCAAAGAGCAGCAGCGGGCAGGCAGCGCCGGGAGCCTGCCAGGGGCTGCCCGTCCTGCCCCCCTCCCTCGGAGCAGCATCCAGGGATCCTCTCCAGCAGCCCAGGGAGCTGCAGCTGCCCAGGGAACCCACGGAGGGCAGGCCTGTGGAGAATGAGGCTGAGGCCACTCCCAGCTCTTCCATCGGGTGTCTCTGTTCTACTCCCTCCACCTTTTCTGCCATGGTTTTGTATCAATGTTTTGTATCACTTTATCCACCACATCTAAATTTGAGATCTATTCAGTGGCTATAAACCAGGAAACCTGGACATACACAGGTGTGCAGAAAGGGTGCACAAGTTAAAAATTTTAAGAACTGCCTGTAAAACACAATTCCCATC
The DNA here is from genome assembly GCF_017590135.1 of Pyrgilauda ruficollis. Classification (NCBI taxonomy): domain Eukaryota; kingdom Metazoa; phylum Chordata; class Aves; order Passeriformes; family Passeridae; genus Pyrgilauda; species Pyrgilauda ruficollis. The sequence continues at coordinate 3,380,979 of NW_024508101.1, forward strand.
ATTTTCAGACCAGCAAATGAAAAAACCCAAACCTGCTGCCATTTCACATGTTAGCTTTCATACAGGAATTACTATTTCATTATTTATGATATAAACAGATTGCTTCTTAAACAGGTGTGCTTTCAACTTTTTCATAAAATACCCCTGAAAATTTCTGGGATAACAAGCTGCAGCACTGAACTCCCAGTACCAGGGAGATGAGCCATGCTGAGGTTCCCACAGGGATCCCACCCCAGTGCAGAGCAGGAAGGTGCTGGCCCAACACACACTCAACCTTGTCCTTTGTCTACACCAGAAGGGGCAAGCCTGCTCTGCTGCTCCCACACGTTCCTGTGATCCCACACACAGGGAGGTGAGGCAGATCACTGATCTAACCACAAAATTAATGCTGCAGATAAGGCTGAGTAAGATGTGTGATGTGACTAGTAGGGAGCTAAGCCATTTCTTTAAGCAGCAGCACTCATTTATCAGGTAAAAGAACATATTTCACCTAATTCCACTCTTGTGTCAAATATTCTTTGTATTTTAAACCTATTTTTCTATTTGTCCTGCTTTATTTTAACAGTATTTTGATGCAATTCATTTTAGTGTCATGATTTTGCACACTGCTGCTATTTTCACCATTCACACAGTGCAGATTAACACGGGAAATTCCAAACAATGACAACAGATTTACACAGGAAAATCCCCTGTACACCAGTGGAGACTGGGTTCTCACATGCTTCTGGCAAGCAGACAAACACCTCAACCTAACATCAAATCAAAGCCTTAAGCAAGTGCTAGATCCTTTCTGAGTGTTTCTAAACGAGCAATCAATTTGGAAGTTGAGGTGCTCCAGGTAGGGTGAATTTCCTGGAACACTGTGCCTTGCTGCACAGTGTGCTCCTGCTGGGAAAACACTGGCAAAGCACTCGTCCTGGGGGAGCGTCCTGTTCCCTTTCGCCTGATAACTCATGTAAAATTAAACACTCACATTTTATCTTCAGCAGAGTTTTACCTCATGTTACCTTTCGCTTTAATTAAAAATATATTGAAGAGTTCAAAGGAGGAAAAACTGGTATTTCCCACAAGCACAGGAGGTGTTTTTCCATTTTCACTAGCTGATTGTTGTCAGCCTAAATCCAGTCTCTGCTCTCCTTGGGAGCACAATGAGCTCATTCCAGAACCAGGGAAACTGTCAGATATTAGAACTACAACTACTTCAATAGTGAGAGTGTTCACCTCTGCTGCTTGCAAATGACTACTGCTCTTGCCAGGAACAACAAAGATTAAGACTTAGTTATGGAAACATGCAGCTGAAGAAGACATTAAAGCACTATCTGTAATCATCAAGGGACTAATTCTAATCTCTCCTGATAAATATTCAGCTGACTCTAACAGAATATAGCTGTCCCACAGAACAGAAAAAAAATTTTGGTCCAAAATTTTCTAGGAAGTACATTTGTGAATACAGCATCTAAAACCAAACTCAAGTACCTTTCATTTTCTTTTATTTTAAAGTCAAAAACTGACCACAGAACAAAAAAGATCATAACATTCTTCATTCAAAAATTATCTTCCTTATAGCAGAGTAGAAAGCAATACAGGGCACCAATGTTGCTTCAGGTATCCCTGGTTTGCCCAGAATAACCAAATGCACACAAGAACTGCTGCAGCTCCTCTGGCCAGTGTGGCTGTCACTTATAGAAGAGCTGGTCACCTCAAGGAGCTGCAGGCCACACTGACATAATATGATCAGATGTTTACTGTATCAAGCTATAAAGATGGGAAATCAGATTAGGATAATGCACCCTGTGCAACAGAGATCCCTGTCCTGGATCTCTGTTGTAGTGAGTCCTGTGCCTGCCACCTTATGCAGTGTCCCAAAAACCCATAGGCCTCCCTCAGGTCTCACAGCAGTTCTACTGGGGTCAAGGAAATTGCACTTGTTACTGACTCTTTCCAAACCAGAAACAAAAGCTACCCAATTAATTGGCTTCTCCACGAGGCAGTTCAGCTGACACATGCTAAGCTTGGGATGACAAGGTGCACCCTACCTCACTGACCTAATCCACAGGCATTAGGTGATTGTGCATCATCACACTCAACTGCCACTTCCAAGCCAAGCATCACCAGGTATTGCCATCATGGAAATTTTGTCATTGTCTTCAAGTAGCTTTGTTTCTAAAGCTGAGACCTGCCAGACATGTATCAGCTTTGTGGAAAAGCAGCATCAGTCTGGTTTACCCATAAAAAAAAGGTGATAATCCACTTTCCCCAAGTCAACCAGACTGCTTTGTACCCCTCCTTCCTGCCTTGTTCCTTCCCCCCAGTGCTATCAGGCACAAACCTTGCCAAAAGCTTCAGACAGGAAGAGGGATTAGGGCTCACCAATTACAAAGTCAAAATGGAAAAACATCCTTGCCACTGAGAAGTTAATATAGAGTGAACAATACCCAAATGCCTGGGAAAGTCCTTCAGGTGAAATACTAACAAGCACAGCCCCCACAGAACAGAGATTTGAGGCCCACTGGAAAATATCAGAGGTCACACTGAGGCAGCTACTACAGCAATGTCACTGAAAGGTGAAGGTACAAACCAAGAGAAACCCTGAGGGTGACAACAAATCCTATCAAGCAAGGCAGAGAAGTGAGTTTGAGGAGAAGGATGAGCACAGAATACAAGTAAAAGTGATCATCAGAAACACATGCAACTGCATTAACTACCAGAGAATGCATGGTGGGGAGGTTTTCTGTGCAAAGTGACATGGACTGGCTGCCAAAAAGATTATCAGGAAATGTGCTTACAAGAACAAACTGTGTATAGCAACAGGGAAGGAAGCCACACTAACACTGCAAATCTGAAAGTGCAAAGAGCTACATTTGTGATTAAAACAGTCCAATCACCCCAAAAACCTCAGTGCTGCAATCAGAGTTTGCTTTTTGCCTTTCCTCACACGTGTGTTCCACAGAGAGACTAATGTTTATTAGGCTCAGTTCATCACACACATTTTATAATGGCAGTTGAAGTCTGACCTTTATACTGTAAACTCCACTCCCAATAGATATGAAGTGGCAGCACTTAAAATAAAACACTACAACAGTGTGTGTTTCCCAAAGCAGCAAGTGATTTCATTGATACCACCACTGATTGCTCTCAAGTACTGCAGCTACACAATTCACACATACAGAAATTGTTTGTAATAGAGGTAAAAGAGCAAGGAAGCTAAATTAGTGTGAGAAAGGTACATCAGCAGGCTTTTTGACCAAAGATTCCTCTCCTTTCAAGACGTCAGTGGATTATGAAACAGAAAACTGTCAGTGGAATGGGAATTAGTATGGAGTAATTCCATATGCTGAATGGAATGGAGTTAGTGAGGAATAATAGTGGACAACAATGCAAGAAGTTTACTTACATCTCTTGCTTTGCTGAGAACATAGAAATGGAACAGGCTTATAACTATCAAAGCACACAGAAACTGCTTTCAGAAAAAAATATGATCGTGCTTATTACAGCAGAAACTTGAGATTTGTTTTATTTCATATTTTAAAAAAATTATAAGGAATTACATTCCCCAAATAGGCATTAAGATTTTCAGAAGGTAAGTTGTCTCCAAATCAGAAAAAATGTTAGAACACACATGTCGAGCAAGACAACTGCTTGTTGAATAAAAGCAGAGAACATAGTTAAGGGGAAAAAAAGATTTAAATTTAAGCATGTGAAATAAGCCAGAGAACATATGGCTAAAAAAAACCTATACATTTGTAACAAGAGAAAGGATATTACACAAGCCTTTACAGTACATAGTTAAAACACTTAAACTGAGATGCAAACTTGTTCTTGTAGGAATTCATGGCTACTGTATCTTCATTTATCTCTCCTACAGCAAACAAACTACTTCATTGCCATAACAAACTAATAGGAAAGTTAAACTGATTCAAAAAAGCTTAAAAGTGTAATAAAAAAAAAGTTCACTGCTACATAAAGCACATGAAACAGCATCAAAAGGTCAAAAGTATTTTTGCCATTATCTTTGGTGGAACTGCAGTTATGTAACTTACATTTACAGTTATGTAATTTACCAAAGGCAAATCATCCCTGATCCACCTGACTGCCTGCCGAGGAGGGAGGACCAGAGAACGCTGTAGCTCAACCTGAGCAAGGCACAGCAGCCCTGGCAAAGCTGCAGCCACGGTGCAGCTCAGGCTCCATCCACTGCAATGCCGGGATCCAAAGTCCAACCACACCCAGTTACAAACGCCGGTGCTGAGCCCACAGCAGGGCACCCCCTGGGCTGGCCCGGGGGCAGCTGAGCCCTGCCAGCCCGGCACTGCCAGCCCGGCACTGCCAGCCGGGCACTGCCAGCCCAGCACTGCCAGCCCGGCACTGCCGGCCCGGCACTGCCAGCCCGGCACTGCCAGCCCAGCACTGCCAGCCATGCTGTGACCAGGCTGCTGCGGGAAGCTGAGGCAGCACGGCTGCCTCGGAACACAGGCTCTGCTGGTGGAATCCAGCTGCTGACTTCCACCAGGGAAGGGCTACCTGCAGCCAGGGAGATGGAAACAGGTTCCTTTCTCAGAGGCACTGGGCCCAGGGTGCTCCAAGGGAAACGCTCTTCCCAGTGCACATGGTTAAGCAGTGCAACAGGGAGCCAAACTGAGGCTATGGAATTGCCATGACTGGAGATTTTCAGAAATGCTGCACAAAGCCCTAATCAATTTTATTCAACTTTAGAATTAGCTCTCCTTGAGCACAGGGTCTGCCTGGATCACCTCCACAAGTCGCTTCCAACTACTCTATGATGACAGCACTGATGTCCAGATTTGCCCTACAATCACATAAATTAAACCTGACTCAAGAAGCTCTGCAAAACCCACTTGTGTTGGCCCTAAACATGTGAAGAAACAACTTCTGTTTTCAGGCTCAGATGAAGTTCAAATCAACATTTCAGAGCTTCCAAAAGAATTTCACTACAGGAAGAAATAAAACCAGAATATATTTTAATGGCTGTTTAAGCTGCACTAAGGGGAGCAACCAGTGTAACTGCATCACGTCCTGGGCAGTGTTCTCTACTTAGGCCTAGAAGGATTTTACAATTAATCACTTCTGCCTACGAACTGTATTGCTCCAGATTTTGGTATTTCACTACTTTCTGGATTCCTTCACTGGCAGTAAGCTTCTGTATTATACTTTCCACTACAGTAAGCCATTAAAACTGCACTTTATAGGTTCCTTGCCCCAGGGCAGGAGCAAGGAAGTGCATAAAAAACCAACATAAAATTTTTGATTGCTTTAGTTTTCAAAGTTTTATTTTCCACTTTAGAAAAATCTAGTTTTCCTTTCCAGTCCAACACATTAGACTTTCTTGGTGAAGTACCTAAATAAATGGTTTTAAAACATTTTTAAATTTTTGTTATTGAAGGGGCAGAGTGACTCTAAACCCAAGAGAATTTCTTAAGAGGTAAGGGAAAGCATTTTAAATACAGGACACAAGATCACAACTGATAAGTGATCTTCATAACTATTTTCAAGAATTCTTCAGAAACAAGAAAAGATGTCACTGTTGCATTTTACTTCTAGTACTGCAATGCTCTGATTTCTATCCCATCTCTTAAAGCTCTTTCTACTTCAGAAAAAATAGATAAGTGGATTTCTTACAAAAAAAGGACACAAAAACTCATCCTGTTTCTAGAGGTCTTTTAGATACAGCTAAGTACTAGGACTAACAGATTTCCTCCCTCTTCACTTTGCTCAGTGTTGCAAGTCACACTGATCTGTTACAAACTGGAGACAAGGAGGTTATAACAAACTTGCCTGACCGTAGTTGGCCTCACAAAGGAAATACCACGTTAGTATCTCAGTAAAAAGTCAAGTTAATTGAGGAGTATGCTACTCCTCTGAAAAGAAAAAAAAAAAAAATCCTAAGATTCAAGACAACTTTAAAAAGGTTGAACAACAAACTTTATAATATATTTCACCTAAGGCTAAGTCTTACCATGGCTACTGTTAAGAAACAAAAATATTTCACAGTAGCCAAGCAATCAGACTTTTGCTTCTGTCAGCTCTAATAAAGGAAGTTTAGACTGGCTTCTGTAAATGTAGGCCATAATCTCACCAGCAATTAAGTGAATGGTTAACTTTGCACAAGAGGAAAACTTCAAAAAGATGAAATGAATGCACATCATTGTATGATCAGGATTTTACTGCACAGCAGTGATAACACACCTAAGCTTACAGTGATAACAGAACCAAAATTAGCAATGTTTTTGTTCCACACCTCCCTTGTAAGTGAAAAGGACCTCTAATTACAATAAAGATACTAAGAGCCCTATAGCTGCAGTGGTGGCTTTACCACCTCTCACCCTTTGCTCCTCCCCTTCACCACCTCTCCAGCTGCACTGCAGTTGGAAGCACCAGCTATCAGGACAGAACACATGGATCAATGAACTGAGCCTTGTCCTAAAGAGCCAGGACTGTGACAAGTTCCTGCCCCACGTTCCTACAGAGCTGCAGAAGCACCTCAACAGCCCAAGTGGAACAGTGACCCACGGGCTGAACCAGGCAAGGCTGCTGCCAGAGAAATCCCAGGACGATCAGAGCCTCACCTAAACCTGCACCTACCTGTTCCCAGCTCGCTCAGATGAATAAGCACTTTGGAACAAGTGGGGGCAGGGAGGCGCCCAGCGACCTTACGTGAGCCTGTGCTTTCCATCTCTTGGGTGAGCTGCGTGTGATCAAGCTTTGAGGAGAACCTAAAAAGTCACTTTAATTTACTTCATTACTACCTTTTCAAACTAATTTTACTGAGTCACCAAGATCTGCTGCAACTGTGTCTGGAAACATATGGAGGATGAGAGCATTTACCCCAGGATACAGACTGCAGTTTATCCTCTAAAAATCAGTATTCATGATGAAGTTAAAAAGCTGAAAGAACCCCCATGAAGACCATATAACTCTCCTAGAACTAACAACTGAACATAAAAATATTTCACATTTCACTTGTCCTGGTTTGCCTCAGTACTTTTTGTTTGTTACATTAGGAACAGGCTGTGACTGAGTAAGATCCATTGTTGTTCAATAATCAAGTCTGCAAACCATGGGTGTAATTACCCCTGACTAAACCATCCTCACTGCTTGTTTTTTTTAAGCTATACTCTGAACTTCGTAAAAATCCTAACAAATTGTCATGGAAAACTAGTATTTTATCTTCTCACTCCAAAGTATCTACTGGTTCAGATTCTATCACACAAAGTTATTTTTACATAAGTGAAAATAAAGACAATCTAGTGCATTTTAAATTTGCATGTATTTGGTAGGTCTGCCTATTCCAGAATACATGTACTTGTCAAGCTGTACCAGCTTAAAAGTACATTAAGTTCTTAAAAGGCACGTTAGTAATCTTCATATGAGTGATTCCCAGGAGATTTTAGTTTTGATTTTTTTTACTCATTTCTTCCCTGATATTTTCGTACATAAACATCAGTGAACACACAAACATGTCTGATGAACAAATACAGACTTTGGTAGATAATCTGAAGCAAATTTGGTATTATAAAACAATATTTCCATGCCTATCTCCAGATAATATTATGCACTTCTGATGTTCAGACCCAACACCTTTTAAAAAACTATTTAATGCAACTGAAAGGTTTAAGAAGGCTGAAAGAGCTACAGACCTCAAAAAAACCAAGAAGAAAACTCTGGAAACATGGAATGCAGGATCTGTATATCAGATTACAGATCCCAGTTCAGGTTAAAGTTTGTAAAAATAAAAATAATAAAAATAAACCTAGATTTCTTGAATGAAAATAAAATCAGAGAGGAAATAATTTTTCCAAGAACTTGCCCCTATAGAACCACTTTTTAAAAATTACTTTGGAATATAAATGATAGTGGCAGAAACAGTAAAAACAACCTGAAGAAATATCTCAGAATGGGAAAAATATTTTAACCAAATTTTAGTATGGGCTTACAGTGATGTGTTTTTTCTGTATAATAAGCACTACACCAAAACATGAAGCATTAGAGCTGTGTATGTCTGCTGAGCATGAGCCTCTATTCAAAGAGCAAAGTACATTTCAGAACTTGTTTTTCTTTCTAAACCATTAATCCAAGCAGCACTAGCAAGCTACCAAAAAAAAAGAAAACCACCAAAACCTACAAAACCTCTTACAAGTTCGCGGGACTCCAGAAACTCAAACAAAGCCCCTGCGGTCACTGGTTGATCACAAAACACTCGCAAAAGCAAATCTCCCCTGCTGCAGCCGTAGTCTGGCACTAGGCCTCAAAAACAAGGAGACAGCCTGGGCGCCAGAAAGTGAGCCCAGCTACAGCAGCGCAGCCGGGGAAGCCTTTCCCCTTCCTGCCAAATAGTGAGCCACAAGGAAGTCAGCAGCAGCGATCCCTGGAAGGAGCGCGGCTCCCTCCGCTGCCGCCCGGGAAAGCCGCCGGGAAAGCGGCACGGAAAGGGCGGCACGAGGGAAACTCCCGCCGAGCTGAGAAACCGCGGCAGCTCCGAGCGGTTCCCACAGGCCCGGCTGTAAAAGCGCCTCCGGATCGTGTCCCCTCACCCAGACACAATCACAGGATGGTTACAGAGCTCAGAAAGAAACAATGTGAGCGGCTGATATCTTTATGTAAATAACACAATGAGATACTGCAAACACAGTTATACAACAGTGTACAGCAGGCGTTGCAACAGCAGCTGAACTTGCCACTTACAAAACCTGAATCTCTCTTAAAAACCCAGGGAAAGCAACAGGTTTTTTATTGTGCTGAGCAGGATCAGTGAGACCTGACAGACACCCCAGAGCAAAGCCTATATCAGAAGTCTCCTCTCCTTAGATCAAACTATCAGCAAACTAAATTAATCCACACTAAATTAAATGGAAACTAAGGAAAGCTTATTCAGCTCACTGAAGCAACCTACAGGCAAAAAAAAGAACCCTGGTAGAATCTCACTGACGTAAAATGCAAGAATTGTTTTAAGTCACAACTGAGGACCACCAAAACAGTCACACTTACATCGTCTCTCCAGTCTTAGCAACATGACAAAGAAACTGATCCAGTATTGGACACACTTCCTTCTTTCCTCTCTTCTCAAAATCTGTTGGCATGAAAACGACACAAAAAGAATGGTAAAAGAAGACGGGACAGAACAAAAATTCACAATAATTAGCGATTTGTTTGAACTATCAGTACAGCTCCCACACAAACATTGTTGTGTTCTCACAATGCTCCGGCTGTTCCCATGAACTCCACCAGCTTCCCAGCCCTGGGAAACACTTATTATTTTTCCTGCGGAGAAACCGCACGCAGCCGAGTAGCAAAAGTTGATTTGCAACTTCTGAGCAGCTACGGCACAGAAAGAGACCGATTTCCTCAAGCTGAGCCCAGAACAGAGAGGGCTGGGGAGGGAGAAGGGGACAGGTCCGGGCTGGGCCGGGATGCGAGGGAAGGGGCCGGGATGCGGGGGAGGAATGGGGGAGAAGGGGCGGCCAGACCGGGGAGTCCAGGACGGCAGCCGGGGAGACCCGAGAGTCACCGATCCCCCGCACACAGCCCCAAGGGTCGTTGGGTAGGGAGACCGGGGGCTCTGCCCTCCACTTCCCCACAACGACCCCCGGGCTCTCCCCACTCTGCGGGACCCTCCTCCAGCGAGCAGCCCCCTCCCCACAGCGCGGGGACCCGTCGCCCTCAGCGAGGGGCGCTCCCCCCACAGGGTCTGAGGGACCTCAGTCTTCCCCTCCGCGCGGCGACACCGCTCCCCCAGCCCCCGCCGCCAGCCTCGCCGCCACCTTTCAGCGCCTCCTGCAGCCTCTCGACGTCCATGATCCGCCCGGGCGATTCCCCCGCGGCTCCGCGCGGCTCCCCCGCCCCAGTCCCGCGCAGACCGGGCCGCGCTCACACCAAGACCCCGCGCTCAGCGACGCTCCAACATGGCGCCCGCGCCGTGCCCGTGCGCGGCCCCGCGGCCCCGCCCGCCGAGGGCGGAGCCACGGGGCGGAGCCAATGGGCGGTCCCGCGGAGGGGGCGGGGTTAACGGGGTCCCGCGGCAGGGGGCGGGGCCGGCAGCCGTGAGGGAGGGGCGGGAAAAGCGGCGGGAAAGGCTCGGCCGCAGCGTCCGAGCGGCAGCCGCGCTCTGAGGCGGCTCTGGGCTTCTTTTCCGGGTTATCGTCCTCCTCATGCCGGCCCCGCCGTGCGGATCCTCGGGGGAGGGAACGCGGAGCCGTCCCCGCTTCACGCCTCGGCCCTTCGGAGAGCTCTTTTTCTTTCCTCCCCGCTCTCAGGCTGAGGGTGACTGCGCTCCCCCGTTTGTGCAAGGACGAGCCTGTGTTTTTATTCTCAAGATCACAGAAGATCCCCAGCTGGAAGGGGATCATCCAGTCCAGCTCCTGAGCGTGCACACACACACACCCCAACAACCCCACCCTGAGCACCCCTGGCAGCGCTGTCCCAACGCTCCCGGAGCTCTGGCAGCCTTGGGGCCCGCACCATTCCCTGCGGAGCCCGGGCAGTGCCAGCACCCTCTGGGGGCACAAATCGTTTCTTAATATCCCACCCCAACCTCCCCGACAGCTTCATGCCGTTCCCTCGAGTCTTGTCACTGGTCACGGCAGCGAAGGAAGAGATCGGTACCTGTCCCCTCTGCCTCTCCTGGCGAGGATGGTGAAGATCGCAGCGAGGTCTCCCCTCAGACTCCCGCAGGAGACTCTCCTCCAGCCTGGCACACATTCCCTGTGCTCCTGGCAGGATCCCCTCGCCCATCCTGTGCCAGCTCTTGGCTCTGGGGACGTGAAGCCCTGGCAGAGCTGTCACTCCTTCCTGGCCAAGGTGCCGAGGTGAAGCAAAGAGCAGGTAAGAGGCTCTAACCCAGCCCCCTCTACTGACTGGGAAAGATTTCAGTTCACAGCAAATCACCTTTTCCTTCCATTTTCAAAGCTGAAACATTTAAATGTAATCCTAGGACACAAAAAGCTTGTAGGCAGTTTCATCATGAGTTTGTTGTGTGATCTCAGGCAAACGGGTGAGGCAATCATGCCTGAGCTTCTTCATTAATGAAACATAAATTATAATTACTCCTTGTAAGGTATTTGACACACCTTGTAATAAAAATGTACACAGAGAGGATGATTTCATTTTGTGTCAGCTCCCAGCCTGCTTGTATTCACTGAGACCCAATAATAAGAATAATCACCTTGTTGGGGAAGATGTGGTGGTTTAAACATCTAGATAAAGAACAATGAGAAACTGTTTTACAATCCAGGGTTTTTTTTCTTCCATTAAATTTACACAAAGCCTCATTAAGATTTACGTTTCAGATTTTAAAATGTACTTTTTGAGAGATATAGGCTGTTCAACCCCTGGGCATGGATCAATAATTAAAATTATTTGTGGTGTAAGACCAGCAGCTACTTCTGCTCTCAGTAATGAAGCTTAGATTAGGTATCTAGAGAGCCCTGACCCAACTTGACATAAAGCAGTTTCCCTTCACTGAAGTGTGACGGCAATTTGTAAGGTATTTCCACCCAGTTTGAACCAAAATTGATTGTTGTGCTTTGAAACAATCTGTAGCAATTCAATACATCATTCAAGCAAGGGAGATGCAGCAGAATCCAGTGAGAACAATAAGAAAATGACAACAATCTTCTATTTCAAGACCCACTTAGGTCTTCAGAAAATACTGTACATGGATACACACCAAAGGATTTAAAAAAGGAGCATAGAGATTTTGTTTAAATTTATAGCTGCAAACCTGAGTACGGTACAATAACTTGGCACTAAAAATCATGGATCTCTGGAAGGAAAGTTGTTGGGTTTTTTTTTTTCTTTAAAGTATATCACAGCCACCTTGAGACAAATTAAGATTCTCCTCTGAGAAAATGCCTAAAAATCTTTATTGTGCTTTTAAAAAATCTGGAAGACTTGGGATATCAAAAGATGAGAACAGCTTACACCCAGTGCCTTAAAAAAAGAGGCTGAAAAAAGAAAAACTGTATTTGTGGGAGCTGTTTCTTTTGAAAGATTACCCACAGGAGATACAAAAAAACCCAAGGAATAGTCAGATGTGACAATCATTCAGCCTTTACCTGGCTCAGGCACTGGCCCCAGCAAGTCCCCAGGGATTGTCTCCTATTAATCCAAGAGCCCATGGCAAACTGGCCAGCAGAGTTTTCTTTCCAAGCTGTATTTCACACCTTCCTCCCAGTACATCCCTGGGACAAGAGCTTCCTGACATCACTCCACAAACTCTGGAGCCAGTCAGACTAAAACCAGCCCTGTTTTCTCACCTGGAGCCTCAGGTGTGAGGTGTGCCCTTTGGAAGCGTGGTGGCCTCTGGAAGTGCTGAGCAGAATGGGAAGGAGATCTTTCCCTGAAGGTGTGAACCCTGAGAAGGCACCTGCTGTGCACAGTTCTAACCCTCACAGGAGGGAGTGAACATTTTCAGAGGACTCAGGAAAAGATGCTTCTACAAGAACAGGTCTTTATTTAAAATAAAGAGCCCTGTTATTTCTGTGTCATTATTTCAGCATTAATTACCAAAACTATACATACACACTTTTGGGCTATAGTGGAGAAACAGCAGCAATTAAGGTGTATTTACAGAAATGTGAAAGTCAAACCAAAGTATTTTACCTCAAAAGAAAACATTAACAAAGCGCTTTGTTCGTCTTCCATGCTGATTCTCAATTTGGTGTTTTGTCGCCATTTTCATTTCAAAGGAAGTGTTGACAGTTGGTTTTTATTCTGATCCAGAATGAAAGCAAGATTTCCAAACATCACTCTTTCTTTTGAACAATTCCTTATGCCAGCGGGAGGAGCAGGCTGACCCCAGCACACACGAGCACTTGCCCCAAGAGCAGTGGGGAACGTTTCCAGCCCCTGCAGGGATGATCCTGGTGACTGCCCCATCCCATCCCACCTCTGGAGGGGTGCTCACTCTCCATTTACTACCATCACATTTTACTGCACCTGATGGAGAGGAGAAAAGGATTCTCTGACAGTTGATAAAGTGTCAAGGTTTATTTCTTTCTTTAGTTGTACTTTATTCCCAGCTTGGGAAATCTCTATTCTCCCCACAGCAACACTGGCTGGAGCCACGTTTGCAAGTGAAAAACCCTGGCTCACCGAGCAGTGTGACTGTGAGTGTGTAACACACACCCAGAGCCTTCCCAGGACCTACACAGGGCCGGTTTTACAGCTGGCCCACCTCTGCCCATCCATGTCAGGGACAGCCTTATTCTTGATTTCTGAGAGCTGAGGCTGAGCCCAACACATCACCCAGCTGGGAGCAGTGTCAGCACCAGGATCTGGCTGAACAGACAGCCCAGCAGCTTCTGTCACACAGAGATGTCACAAAGAGATGTCACAAGCAAGGACAGCACAGCAGCGACCACACAAGAATGTCAAAAATGCATACAAGAAGGAGGGAGGGGAAATGATGCTAAATGACGTCCAGAGAGTGAAACATTATGGAGAAACAGTAAAGAATAAAAGATAAAACTCCAGTTTCCTTTGAGAGAAGGTTCTGATCTACGCTCACCGTAACACAGCTGGAGCTGCAGCAGGACACACGAGCACTTTGGGGGAAGTTAAATGTATTTGTCTCTCTTTATATCCAATATCAGACTCTTTCACTACAGTAAAACTGTAAAAGAGGAACATTTATCTGTGTTCCCTGCTGTCAAACCTGGTATACACACACTAAAACATCACACCTACAAAACTCTATCCCAATCAGACCAGCACAAAATCTTGTATTTAAAAGAAAACTATCAAACTGTAGAGCTTGCTTAAAATTTCATTTATTTGTATTGTAAGCCAAGGGATCGCCTTCAACTCAGAAATGCACTGCTCAGCCTCCTTGGGAGCTGTAACAATCAGTGCATTTGTCAAAGAAAAATCCACAAGCAATTCAGTGACAGAGAAAAGGGACATTTGTTACACACATGCTCGTGCTGTGCACACACACACTGAGCAGTTTCCAGTTTCCCCTGTAAGCAAAACGCTGCTGAGCTCTATCCATTATACCACTGGAAATAACTAAAACACGGGAGAGGAAGGGGAAATGAGGACATAAAGTCTTTGTAAGTATTTACACATCCCATTATTAAGATAAATGAAGGCTAATTAACATGGAATTAGCCACAAGTATGAAATACAAAATGAATTAAAACTGGTTTCTAAGTAAAATGAATATTACAATCAACTACTGTTAAAAATAAAGTATAACATGGTTTTGGAAGCTGTAGTGAAATATAAATTAATAATTCTAACAACAACAAAAAACAAAGTTACGTAATTGTTTTAAAACACTTTGGAGAGCTCAAATTATTGCTTTTTTCCTCAGAAAAAGCCCAGCAGGGGGGAACCTCCCCCATTCTTCCTGCCAGCTGATATTAAATTAACAAGAGTCTTCATGTTAAAGCAAGTACTTCATATATTTAATAGCTGTTGAGAACACAACTCAGTTCATCCTAAACAAAATGTAGCACCTCCTGTGAACACAAAAAGCACTGCTTTAATCTCTTATCAGTTCATATGCAACAATGCCTTTGTTTTGTAATGAATTCCACTCCTTCATTTGAATGTGCCTGTAGTTGCAGGGTTCCGCTGAATCACAGCTTACACAACCACAGCCTCCCAACTCCAGAGCCTCAGCACTGGGGTGCAACTGTCTGGGCAGCAAGGCTGTGCTCTGCAGCTGCCTGTGCCTTGGAGACACCATGGAAATCAGGAATTCAGCCTGCCCAGCATGCAGCTCCACCAGCCTCCTCAGACCTCTGTCAGCTGTACCCTGACACTTGAAAATAAAGACTAAAAGCAAGCTAATACTTTAGACAAGCTCTCAGAATTGCTGGCCTAAAGGTTTTACCTGTCATACATTATTTTAGACTTTTTATATCAGCAGCTTTACCTTCTTTTCTTTGCCTTCTGGTTCTGAAATCTTCAATGCTCATTTGGGTTACATTTCAAACTTCTCTCAGCAGGTAGAAGGGTACTCTTGCTTAAAAATTGGCAACTGAAACTCCAGCTGAAATAGAAAATCCTAAGGCAAGCTGGAAAGGCACCTCTGCTCAAGTTTAAATGACTTTCTGGGTCCCAGGCTTTCAATCACAACAGTCGAGCTGCCTCTGTCCTTCACATGTCAATTTACACTCCGGTGGCAAACGCTGTGAGATAAGGGCTGGAGTCAGAACGCTGTTTAACCAAACTGTGATTACGATTTGCAGCAGAGGTGCAAACAAGGTTTCTGTTCCTGTCACTCCTGTGAGGTCCTGCAGTTCTGCTGTCCCTTACTCCAAGCCCCTGTCCCACTGCTCCCCTGCTCAGCTGCCCGCAGCCCTGCTCTCTGCCAGGCTGTGTCACAGACACTCTCGCACTCCAGGCCTTGGGAAAAGCTTGTTGGGACTCCATCCTCTGCACAGGCTCTTACCTGGCAGCCTGGGATGGCACCAAGGTCGTGCTTTCCCTCCTCTCAGGAACTGCCACACAAGGAGAGAGAAATGTATGAGACAAAAGGGAGACTCTGGTGTTTTCATATGAAACCCTGACTGGATAGGGGAGAACGCCCAAAACTGCAATTCCTCAGAAATCCTATTTTAACTTTGGGAACATAACCTTTCCCTCATCCACAGTCCCCAAGCATTTCTCTCTAACAAATGTATGATACATATACAGGATATTTCATCTGTGCCAGTTTTCCTTTCATTAGGGGAAGGCTCCATTATCTCACCCTGCCCACCCTGCTCCTCCTTTGCCTGTTAGATACAAAAATGAGCAGTTCCAAGTAATGGCTGATGTTTTCTGCTCAACAGACTTGAAAAGTAACATCATTTTCTCCGCTGCTTCCTTGAAGCACTCCTACACACAGCCATGGGGCTTACACCTAGAAAATGCCCTCTGGGAGTCTGCTCTTGGATCACTGCTCTTTAGGAGTGAGTGTGCTCTTGGATAGCTGCTCTGCAGGAGTGTCCTCCCTTCCAGTTCCCCAGGGAATGGTCCCAAACACCTTTCAGCTACTGCAATTTAAACAAGCTCTTTGTGCTTATCAGAAGATGATGATCATACCTTGGAAATTTAAACTAAATGAAGTATTTTAAATAAACATCAAAGCCATTTTGTATCCTCTTCCACTTTGAGGCTATTCATTTTGATCCCAGCATAAAGGTCTCAATTTCCCCATCCCTGGAAGTGTCCAAGGCCAGGCTGGACAGGGCTGGAGTAACCTGGTCTAGTGGAAGATGTCCCTGCCCATGGCAGGGTGTGGAACAAGATATCCATGATGGTCCCTTCTAGAATTCTGTGGTCCTGTGATCCCAGAAATGGAAGTGCCAGGCAGAAATATTTCCATGCAGGAGAGGGGAGTCAGGGGCAGCCCTGGCCATCTCCCATGGCAGGGATGGAAAATCGTGTGGCAGTGGAATACTGCTGTTGCTGTGCAGGGAACAGCACTTGAAGAGGAGGATGGATCACCAGTACCTGGGTTTGTACTCTTCACTGACAATAGTCCTGGACTGTGCCTAATGCAATTCACATTGCAGAGAGAATACCTCCTTAAACTGTAAGGGACTGGGGTGGCAGGCCACAACTGTATTCCACAAAGAAAGGATTCTCCTGCTGTTCTCAGCAACAATCTCAGTAGGCTTCTAGGATTTCCTGCTTTTTGTAATTTCAAGGGTTATTAGAAAATTGGAACTGGAAATAGAAATATTTTAATTCTGAGTAGAAGAGTTCATATTCTTCATTTGTATCCTTCATGAAATGGAGTACAAGACTTAAAACTTCTGTGTAAGAGAGCTACAGTTAGTATCTGTGGTTGGCCCCCAAGTACACAATGACACGATTTTCATACACCTTCTTCATAGTTTTCTCAATTTGCTTCAAAAATACTTGTGGAATTCTCCCACATAAAGTGTGCACTGTATCCAGAAACCTCGACTGCAGAGGGTAGTACAAAGACTGGAAGAGATTGTCTTCAAATGGAAACTAAGGAAAAGAAACAAAAAAGAATTTTTAGTTTTCGCTAGTTGTGAAAGGGCATTTTATAAATTTCTGTAAGAGAAAACATTCCATAGGTAGGGAATGTCTTGTCCCTCACCTGCTAAGTGTCACCAACCCCATCACTTCACATCCTGCCTGCCTGAGAGAGTGCACTGACAGAAATTTTATTAATGTCAGGATACTGTAAGGAAACAGGAGTTTTGGCAAGCAGAGCTGTACACACACAACATCCCACCTGTGCCTACGGACAAGATTCTGCTCTCTATATGCCTGGAGGGCTGAGGTGCTCAGGAAGGACAAGCTTTCCTGGGAATTTATGGACCAGAGCTGCAGCCTCAGCATGAGAAACTCCACGCCAGCTGTTTCTACCTTCAGTACTATAGAAAAGCAATTGATCAGCCTTCTTGATTACTATAATACAAAAGAAAAATGTCTAAACTGCCTCAAACGCACGAGAAGCCAAAGCAGCCATGTTCATGTACACAAACACAACTAGGCAGCGTGAGGGCTGGCACAGCAACCTGAGTGAAGCCAGCCTGGGGCACAGGGAGCGGCTCTGCGGAGGCAGCACTTACATCCCGGATCACCTCGTAGAGGGCCCTGAAGGTGGGCTGCTTGTCGTCGTGGTAGACGCCTCTGTTGCCGTGCAGGATGGAGACCCCCTCCTCCTCCGCCCCCCTGCAGTTGCTGCCGTACATGCAGTGGTCAGGCCGGTAGTTCCACTGGCAGGGGAACACGTACAGACACTCTGCCCACGCCAGCAGGGCACAGGGAAGGAGAGGAGACACGTCAGACAAGAGTTACAACAAATCAAACCAGCCTGGGACCGATGATCGGGGAATGTTCAGTCACAGCTTCTGCGAGTATCCCCAGCAGAGACACCTCCTTCCCTCATGGATGGCTACACCCCCCAGCTGCTGGTCACAGACAGGAAACACAAAATCTGGGACAGAACACAACCCAAGGGAGCCCTTCAGAAAGCTTTAGTGGAAGAACCAAACCAGAGAGCACACAGCAGGTGGCACTGTCCAGCACCCTGTGCCACAGGAAGGAGTCTCTGGAGTGACAGGGACGACTGGGGAAGCACACACAGCAGTGGGGTTATGAAAAATCCAGACTCCTCCTGAAGCCAGCAAGGGAAAACTTGCAAAGTATATCCAGTGTTTGCTGCTGAAGCTGTCACAGAGGCCATGACAATCTGTTACACAGCAGAGCATAAGGGGTGGTGTATTTTATCCACAGCCCTCCAAAGAGTCATCATCCATTAATTTCACAGGTCTAGGTTATTTAGAGATGAGCCTAATTTCTCAAAAGGGCTCATAACTCTCTTTCTCCTGGTGATTTTTTTTAAACTCCAGGCACACAGTGCTTGCAATCTGTTTGTCATAAATCACTCCAGTCCCTGCAACCTTTCTGCCTTGGCCCTGGGGAACAATGAATGATGGCTGGTGCCAGCAGGGCATGGCATAAGCACTGAAGATTGAATTCTTCCCTTGGCCTTTCCCAGCTTCCCAGGAAGCCTGCAGCTGGTCTCGTGAGGTTCTTGAAAAGCAGAAGAAAAACTTTCTGAACTTTTCTTCCCTTAAGGCCTCTCCAGCAGAGTTTTTCAGAAAGGGACAGCAATCTTTGGAGATGGGCAAAGGGAGCAGCTCCTCAGGCCCGGGGAACAGAGCTTGCTGTGGTTTTAACTCCCATCTATAAAAAGGCACCTACAGCAGTCTTGGCCAATTCCCTCCCCAGCCAGTCACAACAACCCAGAGCTTAAGAGCCCAGAAAGTCCAGTTTTCTGTGCTAATGGTACACAGTTCTTTCATTTTCTTTTCTTGAGCAGTCACAATTATAAAAAAATTCTTTACCAGTTCTGAGTAAAGGACAGACTGTGGTGCAGAAGAGTCTCCATATGTAGCTTTGACAGAGAACACTCATCACAATACCAAAGTATTTTTGCAGCCTTTTTTTTTTTTTCCTGCACACTTCAGTGAACAGTTTGTGTCTGTCTCCACAACTAATCTGGCTCCATATTTTTGTTTCTCCAGGAGACCATGCTCCCATAACATTTGTTTCTTTTTGGAAATTAATTCCCACTCTCTATTTCCCTAGGACCAGGGGTAATCTATGGGACACTGATGTTTGACATCTGTCTGCAGTAAACAGATGTTTGCTTTTTGCTTTGCTTCTCCTCACTCCAGCAGTTTGCCTGGATTTGGGTATATCCAATTACCTACCCTGTGACTCCCCAGAGAAAAAGAAAAGAGAGCAGAATAAATAAAGATAATTCCAAACCTGGTTTATTCTTAAGATAAGTTAAGGTGACAAGGTCACATAGGAAACCAGGAGAAGCAGTAGGGATGGATACTCAGCATCCATTTAGAAGCGTGAAATGTGGTTCTCAGCTTCTCTGGGAAGTCTGTGCTATGCTCCAGCATGTTTAAATCCCTGCATTTCTCACCAGCAGGACATCAATGACATCATCTGGTGCCTGCTGAGGCCGGGTCACTCAGCTCAGAGGCTGAAAGCTGCTTTACATGAGATATTTCAATGGCTGTGTCCACTTTCTCTCTATATTACCTTTGTTACTGATTTGCATAATTATCACAAGTCAGCTGAATTTCAGAAAAACAGGGCTTAGCTTTGCAGAAAGTTTGCCACTTTCACATTCAGATAAACATCTGAAACAAAAACATTTTTGCAGCTACACCCTGGTCCAGTGATACCCTGAAGCACACAGACAACATGAACTTCACCCCTTCACTTAATCATTACTTTTACACCTCATTATTTTCTCAAATCTCCAGAAAACAGATTTATACATTCAATGGAACCAAGTCCAAGCCCCATTACCTGCAGCTATGTCAGAAATATTTTCATAGGTTATAAATCCTTTGAGGATGCAGTTACATAATAACTCCATACCAGAGTATTTATGCACATTATGAACAACAAATATCAGTTAAAAAAATCAAGCTCAAGTTATTTTCTCAACACAGATAATGAAGACTCCAAGAATCATTCCTTACCTGGGTTAAAGTAAAAAATGATATTTAGCAAATCCTGGTCTCCCCACGTGATGTAATTTTTGTACTTTTGGTACAATGGATATAACATTTCCTCCCAAGTCAAGCCACCTGGTATCAAACTGTTCTGTAGGACAGGAAAACAGAAGCAAGGGGTTAATGTCATGGTCAGTGCTGTGGTATCTGACCCAGAGTGGGCACACAAAAATCTCTAAGCTCTGCTAAGCCATGTTGGACACCCAGGTGAAAAATTAAAAACTACCAGGAAATGTTGGACCTGGACAGGGCTGCAACAGCAGAACTCACTGTGTTTATCTAAACAGGAAAACAAAGTCTCCTGGGCCCAGCTCTGATGTCAGCTCCTGCTATTCACAATCTTCCTATTCCAAGTAACAGGAGGGGGAAAAAGTGAAAAATGCAGGGACAAGGTGAAAACCAAGGTATAAAAGCAGGGAAAATTCCAGACTAAAGATCATCTTCCCTGGGAATTACAGTAATAAGAACAATGTTTGGGTTTTTTTTTGTTTCCAGCTGTTCCTGTAACAATGTGGGAAACCCCTGGCATTGCCTGAGGAACCCCTTGGGGCAAGCAAAGTTTTAGTGATTAGAGAATACGTGCTCAGTGACATGGATCTGTTGTGAAAATGTTCCCTTCTCACTTACACCAGTTCACAGAGTCACATACCTGCAGCAGGATGCAAAAGTCTCTTCATAACAGATGCAAAAATCACCAATTTCTCTGGATATTCACATCAAGCTTTCCAATTTTAAAATTGGAAACTTGCACTGAAGATCCTTGAGTTTGTTCTTTCATGTATCTTTTCAGAGAAATGTAAGAAGTTGAGGAAGCCATTTTTAACACTGCTACCAGACTGCTTCAGCTGAAAGTTCTCACTGCTCCAGCCTTGAGGAAATTTCATTTATTTTCATAATCACTTTCACACCAGCTTTTAGCATCCAATTACACATATTCCATATCTCTCTGATTCTCCGTATTACGACCATCACGCCATTTTACACTGAGCTTTCCAAGATGTGAAAACACACCAATCCTGAGTTTCTGCAACAGCTGCGTGCGCTCTCACCTTGAACTGGGTGCTGCGGATCCGCGTCAAATTCATCAGCATCACGCCGGAGTTGAGGCCGGTGCTGCCGTAAAAGGGGTGCCGGGCGAAGCGGCTGTACCAGCCAATCTTGGGGATCTCGTGCTCGGGGGCCATGGCAGCCAGCTGGGTGGAGTTGAATTCCCTCAGGAGGTGCCAGATGTCATCGATGGGCCTCAGGAACAGCACGTCAGTGTCCACGTAAAGCAGGGAATCCACGTCCTTTAAAATCACCTTTGGGGTTTGCGCAGCAGGGTGAGAAACAAATCAGAGAGGAGGAAAACACAAAGATTATTGGCAGAAGGGACTTTTACTTTAAACTGGTAATTTGGAGGAGGTTATTGATTTATCAGGTAAGTGTAATTACACAGAGGAACAACAGTTATCGGATTATTGGTTTGTTGCTTGCTGTGGGTATTTTTTGAACTGCACAATAAAGCAGCTACCAGAGCACTGAGGTTGGATTAACCTTCTTATGAAGCAGCAATTCATCGAGCTCCCAAAAACACCTGCAAGGACTACTTAGTTCCTGTTCAAAAATTACATGTACATAAAATGTATTTACAGAGCTGTTTTCAAGATCTCCACTGTCAGAAAGGATAACCCAGGTAACCCAGGAGTCCAGAATATTTAGACTTACCTTCATATATAATTAATATACACAACTGTTTCACATTAAT
Organism: Pyrgilauda ruficollis; assembly: GCF_017590135.1. NCBI lineage: Eukaryota > Metazoa > Chordata > Aves > Passeriformes > Passeridae > Pyrgilauda > Pyrgilauda ruficollis. The sequence continues at coordinate 3,402,759 of NW_024508101.1, forward strand.
TAAGACAATCCCATTGATCACCAACACATGTGCATCCCCCTGAAGAACAAAATTTGGTCGTTAAACAGGAATGTCACATTAAAATACACCAGGTCATATTCTGAGCTCTATTAGCAGATTCTGTATGAGGAACAACCACAGTAAAGTTGGTCAGGTCAGAAGGGTGTAACTGCAGATTAGAGCCAGGATATTTCAGCGGTTCCTGCTGGCCATGTTCCCCCTTGTGGCTGCCCAAATCCTTACACACTCCTGCACTAATATCCATGGTGAGACAAATGACCTGGTGCTTCAAGTCTTTGTAAAGTAGTAAAGATCATTACCTACAGCTGACCACCAGTTCCAACTGCATTTTCATTGCTCTTCTTCATTATTTGCTAAAGCTGTCCAAAATTTCCTGAAGGACTGAAATTTTCTTACTTTGGTCTAGCCAAAACCCCTATTTACTTCTCTCTCTTTCTTCAAAAAGCAAACCCAAAAGGTTTTGGATTTTCACCGTGTGGAACACAACAATCACTCTCTCATCCAACTGCAATGACATTAATGACAAACTCTCCTGTTTCTGCAGTTAAAAGCAATTCTACCAAAGAAATTGGGTTTTACATAAATTCTAATGTATTGTGACTGAGGATTACATGTGAAATAAGAGTGAAACACATTAGGATTGATGGGTGAAAAAGTGGGTGAAAAATATCATCTCTAAGCATGCTCAACAGGAATCCACTAAGATGCCAAATCCCTGAGTAAAGACTTAAATGAGATTTTTCACCTGACTCAACACATTGGGATTCAGACTGACATTCAGTCAAGTTTAACAAATCCCTGACCTGCATTTCTGACAGGATAACTACATGTTCTTCCTACAGCACAGGGCAGGCTGCAGAAGGAACTGTCTCTGCATTTTAAACAAAAGTTAGGTGTACAACAAACTCTAAGTAAACACATTCAACACAGTCCAGATCTCTCTGCTGGATGGAAGATTATAGCAATACAGCATTTTCCCACAAAAGCCCCACAAACCACCATGTGGAGGTATCTGTAAGTAAGTGACAAAAATTGTACAGTAATACAGTAGGAGCTCAGAGTGAATATTTGCAGATGTTAAGTATCCTCAAGTCCAGTATTAAAAAAACAAACCAATAAAAAAGACAGATACTATAAGAATAAATCAAGAGAAGAAAGTCTGAAAAGAAAAAAGGATTTCAGTTTAAGGATATCCTGGGTATTGTGTATTAATTATTCTGCAGCATCTAGGAGTCCTGATTTTTAGGGACCTGCTATATGGAGTCACATAGAAACAAAATGCATTAGAAAAAGAAAAATCATCCCCAAATTTAGTCTGAGACAGATTAAATTCCACAGGTTCCAGAGGTAACACTGCAATACAAGCAGAGCAGACTTTGCCTGTGGGTCCACAGGACACTGCAGAGCATTTAAGATTTTTTTCTAAGGGGGCCTTGGTAAAAAGGCAAATTGAGGCATCTTCCAGCAGGAAAAACTTACCCCAGTTCAGGGGGAAGTTTAACAGGTACCTACAGACTCTCCTCATCCCTCCCAAGCATAAGTGCCAGCCTGGCCACTGCTTCTTCCAGCACAAAAACATTCTTTCAGCAGATTTCAAGACACAAATAAATCTAAATCTGTGCAAGTCCATGGACTGTTGTAATTTTCCTACAGATTCAAGCAGGTACTGCAGTCCTTTGTGCAGTGCCTACCAGCACCTGATCCCACCTTGCATTCCTCCTCTCAGGATTCCCATGCCCTCCTTTCTGCTGGTTAAAAGATTCTTCCTCTCCTGTGTCCAAGGTGTTGCCCTGCAATGACACCCAAGTAGCTAAAAAAGAGCTGTGCTACCTCCTTTAAGCCCTTCCCACTTTCACATGTTGAGTGTTAAGACTCCTTTAAAAGCTGCGGATGTCAGTTTGAATTGCTCACATCTCTCCAGGCTGTGCCTTGGGTAGGAGGGATTTAATTTCACCCACTGCAGCTGTGGGAGTTCCTCAGAGAGCAGGAACTTGCAGTGCAGGTTAAAAGTGACACACAGTGACCTAGAGCAGGAGCTTTGCCAGGCTGTGGCTGGAGGTCTGAGCTCACACAAACCATGCAGATATACCTGACAGCCTGGGATTTTGGAAAGGAATGGCCAGAAATACAGCTTGCTCTGCTTGTCTTCCCCTTGCTCTGCAGGCACTTACACATTTTAAAAGTGTGATTTTTCTTTTTTTTTCTTTTTTTTTTTTCTTGCCGCTATACAGAGTATTCTTAGTAAATCTGTCAAAAAGTTCTGCACAGAACTGGCTATATTTAGCCTGGCACTTCACTTAAATACTCAATTATCTGTAATTTGATTTCACAACTTCTGTCTCCATAGATTCTCCCTGTGTTAGCAAGGTTGGCAAAGAATAACCCACTCCTGAGTAAACACACGCTGGTGTACTGTGAAGCTGGGCTACCTAAGGGTTTGTGAGGGCTCATGTGGCAGCTTAGCACAGTTTTATCCAAAATTAGGGACAGAACACTTAGCTTAATGCTAGAGTAACAGTGCCACAAAGTCGAGTTACTAAACCTCATTGTAGTAAGAGATTAACTCAAGTTACAGCAGAGACTTTTGTCTAGATAAGGCCCTGGCATCTATTCCCACTGGGCTGGATACTTGAGCATCCCTCAAGAGCAAGGCTGTAACACAGGGATATTGCTAATCTATCTTAAAAGCTCTTAAGTAGATTAAGTGTTTTGAGAAGGGCTCTAAATGTTCATCCAAAAATCATCCAAAAATCCCTTAGGCATTTCAGGATACTTTAGCTGATTGTTTTGGTAGCTCCAGAAGAGCAGCACGGAGGCAGCTGCAGCCAGCCCTGAGGGACCAACATCCCTGGGACCAGAGGATGTTCCTCACCTGCTGTCTTAACACCCGTGGCAGGAGCACAAACCAGTTCCCAGGGACTGCTGAGAGCACTGCCCTCCTAGTTTAATGTTAAAGTTTCACTCTGTGCTTACAAAAAGATCTACATCTTCCTCCCTGTGTCTCTAAAAATGCCCTGGATGGTTTTGCTGCAGCAGAGTGCAGCAGGAGATTGACTTTTGAGATTACACAGAGTCTCCTGCATCGAAGTGGCAAATGTGATCAGATGTCTCAGAATTCCTCTGAAAACGCAGGATGTACAGTCTTCCTGAATATTTTAGCATCCTGGGCAGAGCCAACAAGTTGGGAATGTGCACTTCAACCTGCTGCCCAGGACAGAACAGTTCAGTACTGCACACTGCAGGGTCACATCCCACAGCTCTACTTTCATCACTGGGTAAAACCACTGGAATATTCTTACCCAATTTTCCCCGAACACATTCCTCAGACCCTCCTGTCCACTTTCACTCGCCTGCTGGTGCTGCAGAGGAGATTTCTTTGGCAAGAAAGGCACTTGTGAATCAAAGACTCGCATTCCACTCGGGCTTAGCATTATCAGGAGCAAGACAATTTGCACAACTGAGAGTTAAGCAGCTGATAACTACTGCTCTCCTGGGGTCCTCCCTAGATCCGGGCACATTTCATGCTGCTGCAGGGAAAAGTGCTCAGTACAGAGAAAGATGAAAAAAACCCAAACTGATATTCTGCTGGTATTTATTAAAAATAAAACTAGTTCTCTAAACAGTGAACTAGTGAACACTTGGAACCCTCTGCTCCCATTCTGTGCTGGCAGTTCAAGTGGAATATTAGAACCCAGTTATCAAACACCAAAAAACCAAATTAATGGCTGGAATTACCCAAACACAGCCTAAGGTTGTGCCAGCCTGTGAACTCGAGCACCAAACCTTGAGGGTCCCCCAGGACATTTGCCACCTCAGCTATGATGACAGCTTGTTTATTACACCCACATCAGCTCCGTGTCAGCTGCAACTCCTCTTGGACAGCCCCTCCTACTCACAGCCATAAACCTCAGCCTGACCACACACAGCATTCTGCAACTGCCCCTAGAGAAACAAACATCTACAGCTGCCCCCTCATTCTGCTAACACAACAAGCAACAGTCTAATACTCCTTAAAAGAAGTTACTGGAGAACTTCAGCAATGTAAGAATGACAAAAAGGAATCAGTAAAAGCCCAGCCTGAAGGAATCAGCATGAATGCGTAACAACCCCTTTCTGTCATCAGAACAGTGAAGAGAAATAAAAGTTAAGTCATTCCTATGATTAGTCTCCCAGAATGACAGAAAGTATCCCAGAAGAACAGAGATTTCTGTTTACCCAGGACATCCTGACCCTGTATGGAACAAACTCACGCTTAGGGATTATCTTCCAGGTGATACAAATATTTACTCAGGGGAGAGAGGATCCCTGCTGCAGTTGGAGTTACTTCCAGCCCATCTGGCCTTTGTGCTGTTGATAGTCCACCCCGAAATGGCAGATCAGCAGAACTGCTGACAGCACATATTTTCTCACATATGTATTCACAGGCTACATATCTGGACACGCAGCTGTCTCTGATTGCTTCCATCTGAGAGGGGAAAGATTTCTTTGTCCCCCCTCCACTTCTCCTAAGACAGCGATGAAGAAACCTGGATCATGTGAACAGCTTGTCACTTCACTGGAGTCACCCCAATCAACAGCAACCCACGAGGTATTTTTGATAGATGTTCTCAGTTCCACAGAAATTGCTCTATGCAAACGTTTTTCAACTTCTGATATGCAAAATTGGTATCAACACTTCCCTTCTCTCCAAGTTTACAACACTGAGTATAATACAATTTTCAGTGGATTTGGAAGAGTCCAGGATAGACCAAGCTCTTGCATGAAATCCCACTTCAAACACACTGGAATTATTACCTTAAGGGCAATTCTGACAGTCTTGGAAAAGGGAATGCTGAAAGCATCAGTTTAAGGACTACCATATGGAAAGGAAGGTGGTGGGTAAAGAGGGCATGTTGTAAAGAACGTTATTTACAAAAGGCACGCAGCATCTACCCCAAAAGATCTGCCCTGAGAGAGCTCTCACATTCTCTCTGGAGTATGGAGAGTCTGGAGAGCCCGAGAGGCTCATGGAACCGGAGATAAATCAGAAACACACATCCTTTGTTAGCCAGGAAAAAGCCACGCTGGATTTCTGGGCTGTTTTTTTAACAGCGTCTTAAAGCACAGACTAAAATTATCTTTAAGCAGATGTTTCAGCCTGAAAATGGTTTTAATATTACACCAGCAAAGCTTCCTTTCCTGGAATTAACCTTTTCCTGAAGCAACCTACTCAGAAATCCAGGTGCCTTACCGGAAGAAACAGGCGCTGGGCAGCACATGGTTTGAATAACTTTTTCCATTCCTGAGCATTTCCTACTGAGAAGGTTATTGGGTAAATGTTGGACTCAAACTTCTTTCTGTATGAGGAAGGCCACTCCTTTAACTGAAAGACATGGTGGTAGGAAATCAGACACTACACATTATAGAGCTTTTGTAAAAAATGCATGCATAAGGAATTTGTGTGTACAGTAAGCAACGTGCTCCAGCTGCTACTTGTTGATGTTAATGTAATTTTCTCAGAGATTAAAAACTTTTAACTAATTATTTATTTATTTACCAAATGACAGAGAAACTCACCTTTGTCTCAAATTCAGGCTTAAGGGAATCCTCGGCAAAGATGTGGAAGCAGAGCCTCCTGCTGCTGAAGAGAACTGCTGATTTCAGCATGATCAGCGTCTCCTCCAGCCGGTCCCCACATGCCACCACTGCCAGATGCATGCACTGCAAGGAGGAGGGCTCCTTTGGGTGTTTCTGCTCTCCAGGCTTCCTGAAAATTCAGGAATAGGCACATAAAAATTACTGATGTAGACATGAAGAGAATTGCCCATTAACAGACATAAGGGTTGGGTTTTTTTCTTCATCATTTTGCAAGGGATCAGGAGGTTTTTTTCTGGTTAGATATTTACAGAACAAGCAAATAGCATGGTAATTTCTCCCCGTGGTACAGATCAATAGTGTTACAATTATAACATAAAGAAAAAGGCTATTTTCTGTTATTCCTACATTTCTGGGTTTGCAAAAATCACTGAACTGTAGACACAGAGGAAGCCAATTTCACAGCATCTCCAACCAGACATCACCTTGCTCTGTGCAAATGACAGCTCTTTCCCCAGCCCAGAGGTCAGCAAGCCAGAACAGAGTTACAACTACCCAGCCAACTTTGTAACACAATGCAGATCACACAACTGCATCCAGCAACTTCATTTCCAAGCCCCTAATGGCTAGACTGGAAGAAGACATCCATACTTTAAAAAAAAACCCCACTGCATCCATATGTAAATTGTTCTGTTAATTAATTTTCTATTAAAGATGCATGCCTTAATTGTGGCCTGAAGGTACTGGCAGAGTTTCAAAGGACTGCTCTCCATTTCACCCCATGGAATCCATGAGATTTTGCTAAAATAGAGATTTTTGAAAACAAATATAGTCACATATCCCAGATGAATCAGACTATATTCCAAGGGCCAAACTGTGGGATTTTCACTTAGCACCCACCTGTGTGGGCTTTAAATACATTTCATCCAGATACAGGGAACACAGTAAGAGGCACAATAAAGCTTCCTGCTAGCCAGAAAAATCAGGTTCTCCTGGGGGGCTGAAGACCTTTTGAAAGCAGTCTTTCGGTTCTGTGTTTAGTGTGGAGGTAAAAATTGCATCCTCCAGGAATGCTTGCACCATGGTGTATCCACATTCCAACACAGATGGCACTTAGCCTCCATCACACCGGATGGAGCTGACCAAGCAACTAAATGCCAGGCACAGTAATCATTCCTGGAGAGTTCAAAAGGCAAATCATAGATCACTGCCTGCTCTGGACATATCTCTGAGCAGAGCACATCAATCCCAGCCCTGCTCAGAACACACAATTGCACACACACAATTAATCACTGCAGTTAATGCTACAAACAGAAGTTCTAAATAAGGAGAAAAATGACAGTTTTAAGCTGTTATTATTTTTTCCAGACGTTGAAGTGCTGCTCTGTGTGACAGCAGCATTCCACCCTTCAGAGTAACCCACCTCTGTGTAAAGGAACACCAGGCACTGGCACTTCACTGACTGTACAAAGCAACACATTTCATTAAGGGTTTAAAATCTTCTGCTATAGTCCTAATTAACCCCCAATTTCATCAGTGTATAAATAATGGAATATTACATCTATGTGAAGTGGTATTTACTTTGCAACCGATTAGTGTAAAAATTGCTGAATTATTGAAGTGAATAATTAGCTGCTCACACAGATCACCTTTCCCCCCTTCTCTCCATCTGTGTAATGTTTCCCCTTAATTGAGTCTCTAAATCAAGCCATGCACAGGCTGGGAGCTGCTTTGATGTAGTTTCTGGCAATGGAATTCACTGGGAGAGGGACTAAACCCTGCACTTTTATTGCAACATTTCAGAACCCCACACCAAAGCACTCGGCTTTCCTGGGCAGTTTTAGCCACAGCAAGCTCTGCATTATGCAGCTGTTTTGCAGTGAAAAATCCAGTATGTGCAGACAACACTTCCAAAGGACAGACGCAGCAGAAGCAATCCCTGGTGAAAGCAGAATGCCTGGAAAGCCCGTGGGAGTAGGGATAACAACAGACATCCAACACAGACATCCTGGAGGAGAAAGATGAGCCTTGGAGGTGAGGAATTTCCAACACTGCAGGTGTTCAGGAGCCTGGAGTGGCCTGAATTGGAATAAACATCCCAGAAAAAGGAGCTATTTGACCTCAGTCATAGTCTGGGACACTGAGAGCAATAATCAGTGAGAGAAGCAGCAATGACGTACAGAAGAACTTTGGGACACATTTTGCGTCTTCTTTGTAAGTACATAAAGACACTTAGAGGACAGTGAAAACAAAGGTGAGCTGCAATAGGAGATAAAACAGTGCCACAGCAGGATGCATTTGACTGCAATTTTAATTTAGCCTTTAAAAAATAACAGTTATCCAGAAGCCTGAGACAGGGCAGGTGTAGAATAGGCAAAGTCAAAGTGCCTGGAGGGCAAACAAGCAGACATGGCAAAGAAGATCCCAGCTCCCCTTCCCTGCCCTGTTCATGCAGGCACCCCATACAGGGCAAGGAGAATGGAAAGGACAGGAGGAACACCTGGATGGAAGGACATCCCTTAAAGATGTGCAGGACACAGCCAAGTTGTCCTACCTGTCAAATGGGAACAGCTGTTACAGCTCTAAGAATTTCCCAGCTCAAGAGACTCCCAAGGCATTAAAAAGCCCAAAGATACACAGAGTAATGCAATTATTATCATTAGCCAATTCTTCCTAATATTTACATTCATGCCTTTATAGTTCAACTTGTCTGTTATGAACACTCTGTAGTTGGGTTTTATAACCTAAATTAAACTGAAAGCAATGCAGAGACCTGGGCCCTACAGTTCAATAGGTTTGACAAGAACAAATACACAAACTAAGATCAAGCACTCCAGAAAGCATCACAAAACACTTGTAGAACACATCCCCACGGAGTGGCTGAAGACTGACCTCGATAAGATGAAGCACAATAAAATGTTTACAGCAAAGACCTTCCAACAATACAGAGCAACTCCCATCCAGCTGCTCGCTCGTTTTTTATTTACTGAATACAATTTCTTCAGAAAGGCACTGACACAGCAGGAGCAGTCTGAGTGCTCAAGCACAACAGTGTGCATTCCTAGGTCTTAAAGTTTAGATTACATGTAATTTTCTTATTAGTCACAGCCAAAGTGTCTCAAACATAATTAACCCAAAACCTGTCTAAATCAATCCAAATCCATTCAAAATAATGCATTTCCACCTCATTACAGAGTCTGCTAATCTATTCAAGCCTTCAAATTTATTCCTGAAAGATAATGCATGCAGACGCTTCCAAAATACAATATAGCTGCTGATTTTTGAAACCTTCTTCCCATTATGATCTCATTTACTTTTGCAGCACAAACAAGGATAGATTTAGGCATTGTATCAAAACTGGTGATTCACTGAACAGGCTCCTTCCCTACAGCCACCCCTGAGTCAACGTCCCAACAACGTCCCAGCTCCATGATGTGAAACACATTTTTTTGCACACTTTGAAATACAGATTTTTTTAAATCAACCTTTCTCACTTTGCAGCAGTTGCACAAAACCAACTGGAGCTGCTGTCAATCCAAAAATGGCTGAAGTTTCAACCTTCTCCTACCACTCAGGGGAAGGGAGAAAAGCCACTCAAAACCAGAATGGATGTTTCTCTCTTCTTTTATGAAGTGGGTTCTTTATGAAACAAGTATGAAATACTTGGGGTTTCGGCATGTTATTATCAAACTCAAGCCAAACTTGCATCTGTGTGCACACAAGCTGCACAGAAAGAAAAAGTATCTTGAGAGGTTGCCATGCAAGGGATGTTTTGCATTGGAGAAGTTCCTTTCAGGGAACTAAATGTGCTGGTGAAGGTTCACTTCCCCTGCCTCCCCACGCTGGTTTAAGAGAGAGCATGTTCACATCTGCCCTTCAAATGTAAAACAATCCTCCTTCTTTTGATACATTGCACACATGGGTTTGCCACGTATTTAAAATTCTTCATATAAAAAAAGTCTTACCAAAAGCATAGGACTTCCTACTTCTAGCAGGAATGAGCAGTAAAACCACCACAAAAAATGAAGCTTTCAAAGCTAACCAGAAATTTACCTAGATCTGTCCAAATTATCTAATGACCAAGGCAGGACACATGAATGTCATTGCTAACATTTGTGAAGCACCAGCCAGCTAATGACATGTGCCTACATTAACCTTTATACATAGCTTCTTTTGTCAAAAAAATTCTACACTTAAAACCCGATGTCTTCTGATATTATGGGACAACAGAGAGCAGTATTACAAATCCCAGTCAAAATACAATTCATCTTCCCTGCACGATGCTGAGTCTCATGAAGCAAACACAAGTCCCAAGTTACACTTTTGTTTCTGAGCTGAGCTCAAAACTTGCATCCACTGACAAACCAACTTGACAAAACTGAATTTAAATGTTTTACATTCAAGTTCTGTCAATCAATTCTGCAGTCTCATACACGCATGTATACTGTGATCACCTCACAAGATCTTACAGTCCTAATCAGATTTATTATCCTGAATGAATCAGTTAGATAAAGTGGGATCTCTGGCATCAAAAAAAAAAAAAAAAAAAGTTCCTTTGCTCATAAGGAGGAACTAAAATGATAATCATGGCCTGTTTCTTACAACCCAAATTCAAACCCCCCACAGTGCTTTCTGTTTAGCTTGGATCAGGCTTTTAAAACCCAGCAGATCCCACCACCTGATGTCTTTCCAACAAGGCAAGCATCACCTCCACTTCAAACCACTTATGTCACGCCCTCCCCACAAAAAAATCTTTTTTTATGGATACCCTCACCTGAATAAATTTCAGTAGTAACTATGTAACACAGAATCTTTCAGCAAATGGCTGAACAGGACCTACAGAATTGTGCTTCTCAGTTGTACAAACTCCTGCTGGGGCTAATGGTGCAGGATGAGGAAGGAAAAAAACAACCACCAAGCCCCACAAACAAAATTCCGAAGAAAATGCACACTTTGAATACTAAATTCCTCTTTTTTTTTTTTCTGTTGTGTTGCAGACCTTTTACAAAGGACTTGCAAAGTCAACAAATAATCAAAAAGTTAGATAATGTCAAATTGTGAAACATGAAGATGCTACTGCAAAGTGCTTTGAAGTGGAATGGTTCTTTACACTCTCTGGCAGTTCCACACTTTCCGGGCTCCTTCCTTCAGTGTTCTTCTTGATTTCCATGATAATCACAGAGATATGCCTTAAAGAAAAATGACTTCAGGAGGTACAGTTGCTAGTGGAAATAATCCTGCTTTAATACCGGCATTTAAATTCTGTCCGTGGCCCACTCTCAGCCCCAGAAAACATCTCCTGCATTCAGTGGGGTAACAATGCTGGGAGAAACCAACTGCTTTAATAAGTTAAGGAGTAAGAGCTCAAGAAACGGGCATAGTCTTTCATTCAGAACATCTCTGTGAAATCATGAATCAGACACACAAAGACATACCAAGTTAATTAGATATATGAGGTCACACTGACCATAATATAATTGGAATGCAAAGGGGAAAACAAGTCCTCCACCCACTGAAAGCTGCCCTTTCTCAACTAATTAGTTTTTAAAAAAATACCCTGCCTGTATGGTGCTGGGACAGGAAACACACCACACCACGATTTAAAACACCTTTAAAGTTCTGCTGAGTTAATTTACATATAAAAAAAACCCATTCAAAACAAAAAGCTCGAAAGCTTAAAATCTGCCAGCGCTCCGCAGTTTGTAACCCAGCGGCAGCACAGGGCTGTGAGGAGCCGCATTCCCTTTTCCGTGGCAAACCCGCGGAGCGCAGCTCCCGAGGCGCCAGCAGCGCTCAGCGCAGCACCCTGCCCACGGCAGCCTCCGAAACAAGGCCAGGACCAGGGAACAGCCGCTGTTCCAGAAGCTGCTCCCGCACAGGAGGGAAACCCCCGCTCGGGCACGGCGAAAACCTTTCGTGGCACCTCTGGCAACTACGCTGCCGGGGAAAGCTGCAGGGAAAGTTTGTACTTGCGAACCTCAGCAGTTCGCACGAGTGTCTTTCATCGCCGATCACTAGCGGGGGAAGAACACCTGGGAGAGGGAAGTGCCCGACGCACCGGCACCAAAGCGACACCGCCGAGGGGACCCGCGGGGCGGGCGGGTCACAGCGGCCGGGGATTCCCGAGGGCAGGGGCCCGGGCGCGGAGGGCGCGGGCGGCGGGGCCGCGCTGCCCGCCAGCAGATAGAGCAGCAGCAGCACGGCCAGGCACAGCAGGGCCGCCGCCACCTTGCAGGGCCGCCGCATGGCCGGGTCAGCACGGCCGCATGGCCGGGTGCGCAGCGCGGCACGCGTGGGGCTGGGCACGGGCACAGCGGCCGGGGATTCCCGAGGGCAGGGGCCGGGGCACGGAGCCGCCCCCGTTACCTGGCGCTGGCGCTGCCGCCGCCCGCGGGGCTCCTCCTCGGGGGGCTCCGGCCGAGGCGCGGCGGGCGGCGGGCGGGCGGTCAGCACGGCCGCATGGCCGGGTGCGCAGCGCGGCACGGCCGGGCCAGCAGCACCGCACGGCCGCGTCCCGCCGGCCGCATCGCCACAGCCCGGCCCGAGCGGGGACGTGGCTGCACAGCCCGGCCCGGGCGGCGCGGGGCGGGGCGGGCCGGGCCGCGCCTACCGTACTGCCTGGAGTAGCAGCCCGGCCCCGGGACAGCCCGGGCGGGCGGAACGCTGGGCTGTGCTACAGGCTGGGTGTTCCTAACGCGGCACAGCGAGCAGCGCCGGGCACCGACCGCCGGTACTCAGAGGTTTCGCGGTACTTTCGCGGGTACTTTGGTTTCACGGGTGGGCAGTGCTGGGAGAGCGTGAGTGTGATCAGGAGAGAAAGGGGAAGCTCGTTTCCTCTGCCTGTGCTAACGGGGAAACTGAGCCTCCCTCAGCCTTGCTGCCCCAGTTTATCGCTTGCAGGCAGTGCGCCCTCCTCATCCCGTCTGCACCGAGGGCAGGTAAACGAGAAGGTGCAATACTTGCAGAAGGAACGAGGCGCTCACTCACTCGTGGGTGGCTTTGTCCCCGTGTGACCCATCCTAACCAGTCTGCTGCGGGACATCGGCAGAAATCACAACACTGAATTTCACAGAGGTAAATCCTGCTTGGGGTCATAATCTGATTTACGGCCTTGAAATGTACAGAGTGACAGAAATACCAGGACTCATGCTGCCCCATGGAGCTGGAGTACAAAGAACGGAGACACCAAAGAGGAGAGAAGTGCAAGTGGAGCCTCCCACGTTTAGAACTGGAAGAGCCTCGTGTCCCTCTTGGAGCCACTGGAAGTGACACTGGCATTCACTTGGCAGCGGAACTGTACAGCCTGTCCATTTTACACTGCTCACACCACAGGCCTTCACCAGTGGTGTCCCAAAATGTACTTTGCCTTAGCATCGGTCCAAACGCAATGAACAACTACTGTTTCAAGAGTTTCATCCAACTCGGATTGTGGCCAGGTATGAAAATGTAAATTACTTCATGCTAAGAGAAAATAGCAATACTAAATGAGAAAGTACAGAAAAACCACTATGCATAAACATATGCTTTTTCCCCAAGAATGTATGGACTATTATCAAACCCTACCAAACTTTATACTTAATGAAAAAGAGTACCAGTGGCTGAAATCCTCATGCTGTTCAAACGTGTGATTTTCGTATCATCAATACAATCACTTTCTCCTCTAGATGTGTCAGTTGCGCCCTCTTAGTGATTTTGTTTTGGATTACCATTAACAAACTTGCCAGATTTACTGATTGTTATTCACAATGTAGAGCCAATTGTCAATTGCAAAGTTTCGTGTTTCTATTTCTCAAGCAAACAGCAAGTCGTCCTAATTACTTGCCCAAAACATTGTAGATAATGCATTTTAATTCTTCTGTGTTCCATTAAATACATACCAGCCAAATTCCCTTCATCAGAAAGATGCACTAATAGATGTAGTCTTTGTACATTTCCAAATAAAACTTTTTCATTACAGCTCTAAAAAAATTCAGTATGTATTTTACAGAAGAAAGCATCTCCATTCCTTGGAGATGCTACTTCATCCTTTATTTGGATGGAAAAGCAGAATGGCTGATGCACCACTTTCTTCACTAAAATCAACATATAAATAGTTCTGTTACAAGGAACGTGTTAGCATTAAAAAAAAAAAAAGAACAGGCTGGGAGTTCTTAGGCTCTAAAAAAAATAATTCTGAGGCAGTCTTGGAAAGGTCAGTGAGACAAGAATAAATGCTCAGATGAAACTTCTTTATCTTTCACAGGCTTGTCCTGCAAATTTGAATTTATCCAGAGAAGATGTTGTCTACTGGTTCATAATCCAGCTTCCTGTCCAATATACTTATTGCAGATTACTTTGTAAGGTCTAAAAGTTAATTAGTGCTGAAGTTCTCTGCAAATGCATCAAAAGTTTCTGAGGACATGACTGAGGCCTTGGTCCAAACCAAATCAGCATCTGAAATTAGATATCATTAACTTCTTAACATGAAAAAAAGCTTTTTATATGCCATACATCTTCAATTTCTGCACGTGGAAAAACTGGGCCACAAGGAAGTTTAGGCTGAATATTAAAACCATCCATCAGTTTTAAATCAGTGGGGAGAAATATCTATTTTGAAGCCAATTATTTAATTTTTATGAGTACATGACCTGCTGGTTCAGTTCAGTACATATTCAGTGGATTTCCAGTGTGCAGGATTGTCTACTTTTTTTTTTTTTTGAAAGAAAACTTTATTAGGAGAGGTTACATAATTATGCTTTTTCCCTCCAGGAAAAATATTTGAATGCATTTCAGAGGGGGCAGTAAAACAGTCAACGGCATTTTAAAATTTAGAGAATTATCTAGAACCAGAATTCCGCTCATAGTCCAAAGGCAAAAAAAATAGATTAATTCTACATTAGGTGATATATTTAATAAATTCCAGCTTTTAAAACAACTTTTCTACTCTTGGATCTTCTTGTTCTCCTTCCTGCTGTATTTGTTTTGATCCATCAGGATCTGTCCCCTGTTCACCCTGTCAATGTTTGCATTAATCCAGAAGCTTAGAAGAGCTTTATGTAATTGGGAATTCCTCATCTGACAGTGCTCATGGGGTCACTCTTCTGTTTACTCATCTTCTACCTTATGTGCAGCAAAGGGAAGACAGAGGAGTGTAAACATAACAGAAATAGCACATTTGTTCACAGGAATAGTGCTGGATTAACCAGTGGCATCACAGAAAAGAAACAAACCATCTCCCCAACACACTCAGGTACAATTTCCACGTTTCTTTATGAAAAGCAGCTGCTGAAGCAAAATACGCTCAGTCTGTGCAAGATGTATTTTGCAACAGCAGGTAAGAATTTATTCATTTAATTTGTCCAGACGATGGATTATGATGTTCACCCTAAATGACCTAGCTTTACACAGCCGCACTGCCCACATCCGTACTGCCTGCTAATCGCTCCCTTTCCAACAACTCCTGCAAACAGCAGGAAACTCCACCAAATTTACAGGCAGCAAGAATTCACATCAGCTCTTTGTCTTTCTACACATTTCCCGCACAGGAGCCGAGCTATAAACACCGAGCGGCCGGGCAGAGCCCACCGGGCGAGAAGTGCTGAGGGGCAGCCATGAGGGGGGCGGGCCCGCCCGAATGCGCATGCGCGGCTCCGCCCCGGTGCGGGTGGGCGCGGGAAGCGGCGGCGGGAGCGGCGCGGGGCTCAGTGAGTGACGCGGGCGGGCATGGCCGGGGCTCTTCTCGGTGCTATTCCCGGGATTCTCCCGCTGCCAGCAGCCTTCCCTGAGGGCTATGTTCCATTGCAGGGCTCACTGCTGTGTGGCTAAGGGGGGGTATGGCCGCAGGTCGGCGCGTGGCCCGTTGTGACGGCGCCGGCGGGAGTCTGTGTTTAGTTCTGGGCTCCTGAGTGCAGGAAAGACAAGGAGAGGGAGTGATGAGGGGTCCGGAGCATTTCTCTGATGGGGAGAGACTGCGGGAGATGGACCTGGTTAGGCTGGGGAGAGAAAAATGAGATTAATGTACATAAATACCGCCAAGAGGTGTCAGAGGACGGGACCAGACTGTTAAGGGGTGCCCAGCGATAGGACGGGGAGCAGCGCCCGTAAAATGGGCCTGTTCTTGGCCTCAACGCGAGGAAGAGCTTCGGCATGGCGAGCGGCAGAGCACTGAGCAGGCTGCCCCCGGAGTGTGGAGCTTCCTTCTCTGAGGACGTTCCAAGCCCACCAGGGGTTTCTGTGTTACCTGCTCCAGGTGACCCTGCCTTGGAGGATTCCCCAGGCCCTTCCAAGCCGAGCAATTCTGTGTTTTAACACATGCACCACCCCTGTCCCGGCCCTCTGCCTTTCCCTAGTGCAGGAGAGGCTGGGGAGGGTGATTATTAGCGATACTTGGCATCTCAGTGTTGTGTCCCAGTGGTTCCTCAGCTGTGAGGTACCAGTTATTTGTGTAGGAGCCCCCCAAGAGGGATTTGGGGTGATTAATTTGGGCCAGGGATGCTCCAAGTGCAGCAGGAGCGCAGGGCAGGGAGAGCTGGGCCTGCTGTTTATTTATGGACCTCTGACTGGGGAAAATAAAAATGCACACTGGCAAGTCATCCCTGAAGAGTCCAAATGAGCTGTTGGGCTTTTGGTCCTTCTTAGCTGTGCTTGTCGTATTGAGGGAAGAAGAAAATCCACAGGAAAGTGCATCTGGTGTACTGGTGTAGGTGTTCTACAAGCCAGGTGTTTCCCATTTAGATAAAATTCCATAAAACACCTGGCAGCTTCTCAGCCTGGAATGGGTGGGAATGTTAACCCTGGAATCGTGATATTGTGAAATGGGAAGTTTTAATATTTTTCATGTGTACTAAATAGGGCTAATTACCCATATGAGAAAAAGGGTGCTCTGTTAATTTAGCCTCATTAATGGTTAATGATTTCTGGCTGTTCATGGAATTGTCAGAATGAGGATATGTTTAGTAAAGGTAACTGAAAGTGAGTTAAAAGTAGTTACTTCCCAAATAATAGTTCTATTCTAGTTTTATTTGTTTAAATGTTTAAAATATTTTGGTTTAAAAAGCTAATTTTCAAAACTGTGTGACCTTTTGTAAACACACCTTCCAAAACAAACAAAAACTCCCCAAACAATCCATAACTGGGTTCTAAATAAAACCTGAGATGAGAAGCTATTGAAAGGTCAGACAATTGTATATTAGGTGAATAGTACTATATAAATTCCTTTTCTTGTGCTAAATATGTACATATGCCAGTGTATATACATACATATGGTTTGAGGGATGTTACCTAAACTGCCCTTGAATCTGTTGCTCATATTCTGGCTAATACGTGTGTGAATTACAAAACACAGCTCTATTTTTTGAAAGTATTATTTGTTTTTAGGATTTTTTTTTTAATAGTGGTTTGTGTTCAGTTCACCAGAGAACTGCAAAGGTCTAAGATCTGCTGTGTGTGAAATTATAAGTAACTGTTAGGAAAAGCTGGAAGATTTAGGACTGAATTTTAATGTGGTTTTCCTGTGGCATGTAGCAGGTGCTTTCCTTTGCTCCAGCTCTGCATTCAGTTGTTTCATTAAGGTGCAGAGAGGTGGTACCTTCATCTTTTTGGTAACACTTTTATGCTGTTGGTGTTGTCATCAGTGTTTTCTTCTTGAGCACATGGAGGATAATTATGTGGGAATCTGAAATGTTCTTACAGAATTTTGGAGAGACATCACTTGCTCTCATAAATTGGAAGTTACAATAATCTTTTTTTTTTTTCTTTTCCTGTTTCTGCAGGGCCACACAAGCAGAGTTTGCTTTTCCTGCTGGATTCATCATGATAACTCCAGCTTTTGAACTGACCCAGGACTCAGATTTCCTTACAGTAAAAATCAGAGTGCCTTATGCCAGAGCTTCAGAGTTTGACATTTACTTTGAAGGGGAAGACTTCAAATTTTACGCTAAACCATACTTTCTCAGGCAAGTAGTGGAAAAAGTTTTCAAAAGTTGATCTTCATAGTAGGAAATGAACTTAATCTGGTCCCTTTGGAATGTTCCTCATCTGCAGCTTTTATTCTGTTGACTACAGACAGCTCAGTTCATGCAAAGATTTGGTTTTTTTGGATCTGGCCTCTTTGTTCCTAGGCATTAAATCATGTTAAAGGGAGTTGAAAGAAATACTTTTCTAAATTTACTGTACAATGGCTTTTTAATTGTAAATGGCCAGACAACTCTGTGGGTGTAGATTTTGTAGAGTGTGTCTTTTCCTGGGGGGAATCCAGGGGGATTGAACTGCATGGATTGCATCGCTGTGAAGAGGAGTGTAGCTAAGCCCTTTGTGCTGCTTTTGGAATGTGCCTTACATTTTTATAGGCTGAGACATTAACTTGCAGAATTAGTCAGGCTTTCAGTGAGGCATCTCATTTTTTGCCTGCAGATTGACACTTCCTGGAAGAATTGTAGAGGATGGCAGAGAAAAAGCATCTTACAATACAGACGAAGGTATTGGTATCTGTGTCAAAAACTGTTGTTATTTCCAGTAATTTATGCTTTAAAACAAGAAAAAAAAGAGATAAAGCAATAAATTTGTTGCTTGAACCTTTATTACATGACTTAAGACAATAATCAGGTTGGTGAATGTAGCTTCTGTGGATTGTTGGTGTAAGGATTAAAAATTAAATAAAGCTTGCTTATGTTGGTTTGTGTTTATACAATGTAAGTCAGGAGACTTCAAGTAGTTAAATATTCTCTTTCATGTTTTATCATTAAAATCCTGAATTGTTTTGAAATAAGGTTAAAAACATGCACAGGGATCAATGAAAAATGAAAAGTTATCTGCATGTGTCCTACTTACTCTGAGCCTTTTTCATAGAGGAAAAATGCACATTTGCCTGTCTCAGATATTTTAATTCAATAATTATATTCCTACTTTATTTCAAGGTACTTTTACAATTCAGTTGCCCAAGGAGGTTCCTGGCCAATATTTTGAGGGGCTGGACATGCTGACATCTCTTTTAGCACCAAAGAAATCAAGATCAGCAAAACCTCTGGTAGAAGAGATGGGTATGACAAAATCAATCTAGTTTATACAAGATGATACATGTGTCTAATGAAACAGTTATTGATCTGTAGAGTGATAAATTTAGAAAAGTACAATATTTTTATTATTGACTAGTCCAAGGTATGAGAAGGGTGTGAATAAATAAAAGTATGGATAAGAGCAGAAATAAATATGTTGCAGATCATACACATGTCAACTTTAGGGGTTTAGTTATGTTTAAATCTTTCCAAAATATGCTTAAAATGTGCTTTAAAAAATGCTAATGCTCTGTAGGGCTTTGTACCCCTCTAGTGGCTGTAGAACACACACACAGTTCTGCTTTCTACAAACTACAACTGGACTATTAGCTCAAGTGAGAAGCTAATTAAAACCACAGGTTCTAGTGCATGTCTTGCTTAACATCAGTACTTAACAGACAAAAATGCTTGGCTGTCTCTGATTTTTTAATTCCTGCCTTAAATTACTGATTATAACATCACTTAAGTTCTGTCAGGGTTCTCCTAGGATCAAATGCTGATCTTACTGAATTCAATGGAAAACATATTTCAGTCTAAGGGAGTGAATTTAAAGTTTAGTGTTCCTGATGGTCCTTTTAGAAAGTTGGGGAGTCTGAAGCAGGACTTGTGGGTTGGAGATCTGTATGATTCAGTGTTGAATGAGATTTCTTAAAAGATGCAGTAAAATAAGACAGGCAAACACCAGTAGCACAGTAAATCTTCCAAGGAAATACCATGTATTTTTCTATGCAATGATTTTCTTTTTCTGACCATGCTTTAGATACAGCTGCCTCTGCTGAGCTGTCTGAAGAGAATGAAGAAGAATTTGACTGGGAAATGGATCAGATTCCTTATGAAGAAAGCTCTCCACCACTGCAGCACCCCTATGGCTTTGGGAATTTGCGCTCAGGGGTGTTCCAGAGGCTGCAGGTAGATGCATTTTGTCTTCTCCTGTCCTAGAAGTTCTGGGTAACTTGCTGTGTAGGCTTCCTTGCTCACAAGACAGAAACTTCTGAGAAGGTCAACTCAGTTATGTAACTCTAACCTACTATTGTATGAATTACAATCTTCACAGGGTTTGGAGCAGGATTGCTGTTTATTGATAAAGTATTTACAGTGTTTGGACATGGATGCTGCTTTTTACCATTAAATTTGTGAAGAAATTTCCCATCAGGAAATGGGATGGGAAATAACTACCTAATAATTTTAAAAGGGCACTGCAATTGCCTATTAATTAATGTACAGCCGCTTCAGAGAGTGAGACTATTCTCAAAAGTCACAAATGGTGTGTGATTCTTATCTTGTCTTTATTGGGGTTGTGTGCTTTTGTTTAACATTGCAAATTTATCATAATGCAAAATAACCTCCCTGCCTTATGATAAAATAGCCTGAATAGACTTGATAATATCATGAGTTCTAAGGAGCTTCAAATAATTGCATTTCCTTGTTTTATTTGCATAGTGGAGACTGAATTTGGAGACTGAAGCTTTTCTAGGGATTTCAATGCAATGCTGATAAGCATCCTTCTTGAATTCTTCCTGAATAAATCTTGTGTGCCATACCAGTGGCTTGGTCCTATAATTCTGTTGCCATTTGCAGGATGAGCTCAGTGATGTTATTGACATTAAGGATCCTGACCAAACTCCTGCAGAGGAACGGAGGAGGAGACGTTTGGCAGCTGAGGCTGCCAAGTTTGAGCCTGATCATTACCTGTGAGTACTGATTACCTTCACCTGGCTAAGTGCCTCTGAAACACATTCCCTTCTCACAAATGTTTGGATTTAAGATCACTTTTGGAAAGAACAGTTTTATTTTTGGTCTGGTTTTGTCTCATCAGAGCAGACCTTAGTGGGTATTTTTAGTATGACACTGACACAAAACATTGGTCATTTGTTTTGGGGTTACTCAGCTGTTTAATTACTCTGTGTTTAAAGGGGGCTGCTGTCAGCTGTTGCACAACCTTGTTTCATACTTTACCTCTTTAGCAGCTGAGCAGCCACTCCCTGCTGGTATCTTGGGTTGACAGACTCAGAACTTTGTTTTCACCTTGTGAAAGAAGGATTCATAAGCCATGCTTGTCTAGGAGATGCTAATTTGAGTTTTGAAGCTATGAAATTTTGTCTTGGCTACTTTGTTTTTTTTTTTGCTTTCATTATGTGAAACTTGGTTTACAGCAGAATGAAGAAAATGTCCAAACCAAAACTTTGTGTTTCTTTTATGCTTCATTCCATGTAGTGAGGTGAAAATGATTCTTTATGCCTTTCAGGCTGAAGTATTTCAGGTGAAGTTAGGTTCAGATAAGTAAATTAAAGCCATGAGACTTATTAATAGATTCCTGCAAGATGGATCTGGTGGGAGAAGAGGGTAGTCCTCAGTGGGGAGAATTAGTACTGTGGTGTGTTTTGTGGGACAGGAAGGCTTAACGCATTTTGCGTTGTTTCAGAAGGTAACTTTGCAAAGTTAACCTGGAATTTTTCCTCAGTTGGATATTCCAGAGGCATCCTCATGTCTTCCTGTGACACACAAAAAACAGAAGAGCTTTGTTGAACTACATTCACTGAAGTGAAGTAGCTCCTAACCTCTAATGGGATGCAAATTGCAGTAATTTCAAGTTTCAGTTTTAGACTCTGTGTTCTGGCCTGGCAGAGCTACACAGTTTAGTGTAATGGCTGTGTCTTGGTTGTTTCAGAACAGATGATACCAGCCTTTCTTCAACAAAAATTGTGTTCCTGAGGAAAACAGAAGCTCTGGTAGAAATGGGGGCAAACAACGGCCTTGAGGAGAAGGCCTTGAGAGTGCCCTGGCTGATAAGTTGCTTTGATATTGAAGGGAGGCAACAAAAAAATCTGTCAGCGTGAGAGGGAAGCAAACTGCATTTTGTGCTCAGGTTTTGTGTGAGGATGAAGGTATTGAGAAATTTCCTGTGGTTTTTTTTTCAGTTCTTGGTATTGATACCATTGTTTGGCTTGAAGAAGAAGTTCAGATGGTAAGAGGAGGCTTAGGACTTGAATGCTTTAGGATAAATCCTCCGGGATGAAGAAGGTATTGAGAAATTTCCCATGGTTTTTTTTCAGTTCTTGGTATTGATACCATTGTTTGGCTTGAAGAAGAAGTTCAGATGGTAAGAGGAGGCTTAGGACTTGAATCCTTTAGGATAAATCCTCCCAGAATTACTAGATTGAGATTTTTACCACAGTGGCTTTGTGCTGAGATGGAGGTGGTCTTTCTTCCAGAATTCATGTACAACTCTTCTTTTTCCACCTTGTTGCTGCATGTCCTTGTTTAAGTCCATCCCCATCCCTGATCCACCTTTATCCTTCAGCTGCACGACCTCCTCCCAAAAAACTCCCTGGCTCTTAAGTGGGAGAGCTACCCAACAAAATGATTTGTCTGAGAAGCCTTTGGAGTGTTTCCCTTCAGCTGCATTCAGAGCAAATCAGGTTGGTTCAGCTTCATGTGATGCTGCAAGCTCATTAATTCCCTGGGCTTCTGGGTGGCCCAGGGAAGGTGGAGGAGGTAAGGACTATTGAAACACAGGAGAATATTGGGGTTTTTAAAATAACTATTATTTTTTGCTTTAAAGTCAACATATTTCTAACATGGAAAATAACCTGGAGCCAAGTGAGATGTATTCTCTGGATGTGTTAATATGTACCCACATACAATATGAATTGAAATAAATAGCATATGAAAGTTCTTTTTATTTTCCCTAGAGCTGATTTTTTTGAAGATGAAACTATTAAGCATCTTTTAAAGTACAAACCCTGGTGGATGGATGCTCATAAAAAGATGACAGCCTTGCAGGGAGGAAGTCATCAGGAACATGACAGTCCTGCATTTGGTAAGAATATACATATATATAAAAATATATATATGCACACACATCTGTTGCTTGAGTGATAATTGCTGTGATGCCATGTTATAGCTTATTGTTCTTAAAGTAAATTTATTGCTCTGTTACATTTAATATTTATTACTTTATTACATTATTTTATGGGTCTCAGGGAACTTTTTTCAAAGAAAACTCTCTGTGTCCATTTAGAAGCCTGAAGTAATGTTTCCAGGGTGAGTAGGTGACCTTGTGGGAACACTGCTAACAGATAACTGAGGCTGCCTCCCTGCACACAGTGATTACAGAGAGCACTGCGAGTTACTATTGTGCATTTTCTTCTATTGTTCTTTGTTCATTTCCTATGTTGTATGAAAATCTGATATTCCTAAAGCAGATGATGATAATCCCTTCACCACGGGTTCTCAGTGCACTGATAATACCTGCACTTCCCCATTTTCTCTGGGAGAAAAATAGAATTTGGATAGATGTTGTGTATTTTACTGTGAATGTAATCTGATCTTCATTCCTGGTGTCTTTGCAGCCTCTGAAATTGTTAATTATGTCCATCATAAACACTTGATTTAAAAAGCAGTGGACAAAGGTACAAGAAGCTTGAGAATACAATAATGAGGGCTTCCTTTGTTTGTTTTTATCCGTTCACTCCTTAGTAAATGAAACATTACTCCTGTTTGCTTGGCTTAAGGAATATAATCAAAATGAAGAGCTGCTGGATGATTTTATTGATAAGGAATGTTTCTCTTCCAAATTGAGGTACTGAGGAAAAACATGTCTGTTGTTGTGTTTTAGGGTCAAAACCAGAAAAACTCCTCAAAAGGCTGGCAAGGCTGCTAATGGAAATTACACAGAAAAGGGATTTTATAAAGGATCATCTTTGCTGCATACCATTTGTTATAACAGATATCTATTTCATAAGAATGATCAAAAAAATCTTGCCTCCATGGGGCTGAGTGGAGAGGCTCATGCTGTTTTGTGAATCTTGAGGAAATTTAAGTAACAAAAGAGGCAATCTGGAGTTTGGGAGATGCTAATGCCAACAAACCCACCCTTTTTTCCTTGGAGAAACCTCAGTTTTGGTAACATTTGTGCTGTTTGAATAAGTGACTGAAATCAGTGGAGGTTCCTAGCCCTGAGTGAGCTGTGGTGAAGGAAACCACCATGAGAGGGAGTGCAGGTTCTGCTGGAAGGTCTCCTGTGCATGGGAATGCAGAAGGGCAGGAGGTGGCTCCGGGCTGTTCCACCTGGGATCTGATCAGCAGCAGGATGTATCCCTTGTGCTTTTCTACTGCTGTGCCCAGCCAAAGGAATGGTGCAGTTCATCAGCAATTCCTCTCTGTCCTGTGGGAAGGAAGGATTTGGTTTTGAATAAAGACATGTTGCTCCTCAGGTTAAATGTAAAAATGAGTTTATGGTGGGAAAGAGACATAAAAATTAGCAGATTCTTTAAAAAATTATTTTCTTATTAAGAAACACTGAATAAAGGGAATTATTTTTCTTTCTTCCTTTTCCTGACTTACATTGATGTCTTTTCAGTTGTTGTCTTTATTGGTTTCTTGGAACCAAAATCTTGATTACTTTTGTCTTTATAATGTCTTTGGTTGCAAGAAGTAATTAGAAGTACAGATGGCCTTTTTTATTTTTTGCGTGACATTGCAATTAACTGAAGATTTTCTTTGGTTGATTACTGCTCTTATATTTATCCCTGGTTATTTTCTCTTTGTTTTTAAGTCATCAGGTTCTTCTAATGTCTCATTACCAATTTTTTTTTCTCTTTTTGGTTCATCTCTTCTCATTAACATTTAAAGTTTTCATCTCTCTTCTGTCCTTACTTTCAGTCTATTTTTATTTGACCTTTTTACTTTTTTTCCAGCTTGTGTGCATAGTTTGTGTATTTTGCCTTTTTAAAATTTTTTCTTATCCCAAATGTCTTTTCTTTTTGTCCTTTTTGTACATCTTACCGTGTATTCTCTTGTTCACACTTCCAATGTCTCATTCAAGTCAAGTAATACTCCATAAAGCCTTATTAATTACACAGCCTTTCCCATGAGGGGATAACATTTTTGGAAAGCTTCCTTGCTGCTGCTGCTGAAGTTTACATTAGTGTCTTGCTTCTACAGATTCCAGATGAAAGGGTTTGTATTTTCTAACAGTCACATTCAGCTTGGTTAAAAGTTCATTTTTATTCTACTTCCAATTGCACTACTGTAAAAAACTCCTCTTTAGGCAGCACAATAATCTTCAAAGGCTCAGGCTGACATATGTATTTAATCTAACATTTATATGCTCCAAGGAGATCTTATTTTGTTCAGGGTAACCTCTCATGCTTACAGTGGCTGTTCTCTTTCTTATTTCTTTATAGAAAGAGAAGCAATTTCCTCTCAAAGTTCTGCCTTTCAGTAAGGCTTGGCTCAAATATATGCCATTACTGGTGGATTCATAAGTTTAAGATGGATTACTTTCCTTTTTTTATCAAATTTCTGTCTACCTGCTTTGCTTAGTTTTCAGGGCTTTGCATCTTGTGTTCCTTCCTGGCACTGCTCTGCTGCAGAGCAGTTTTTGTTATGTGAGGAAATTCTGCTTTTTGTTCATGCAAAACTCTAAATGATCAGGCTCCACTGTAAAGTAGCTCAGGTTTTAAAAGGCAAGACAAATATCAATAACTAACTTCATTCTGACTAACCTGCTCTCTGCTGACTATTCTCCTTCATCTGATGTTGCCGATTCCTTAACCTGCAGGGGTAGAGGCACACACTTAAAAACCTTAAAATTTTAACATAATATTTTAGTATTAAAAAAATATATATATAAATATATATAAGGAGGGGTCAGTTCTGCTCAGTTCTTTCCCTTTGGGAGAGCTGTGGGATTCAAGACTTGGCTTGACAGGATTATAAACTGAGGGAGGCTCTGCTCTCACAGCAGATTATCAGAGGTGCTTCCTGAGCTGTACTTTCCTGACTGACCACTGAGTCAGCTCTCTGTGTGGGTCCAGCACATTTTATCTAAGTGCCCTAACACATTTAGAGCTGGAAGTGTCATAGTAGTCTGGAGATACTGATCTCCCAGTGATTTAAGTGGTGTTATCACAGTGTAAAATAGCAGTAGGGCTGTAACAAAACACCCTCTGGCTGTCAGACCTCATCCTCCCCTCAGAGATTAAACTCTGCTTCACTGACACTCTGCTACTGGAGGACAATTTGAAGTATCTTATTTTTTAACATGAGGAATGGCCAGCTTAAAACAAGGAAAAGAGGTGATTAAAATGTAAAGGTAATGTCTGCAGTCTCATCTGTCAGAAACTTTGTGAGATGGAAGTCTGACTCCTTTAGATGTGGGTATATTAACACATATTTATATTCTGGCATGGTTTTGCCATTGGCAAATACACTAAACAATTTAAAATCAAAGTTACAAAAAAACTTGCCAATTTAGCTTTCTTGATAAGTAGCAGCAAGTGCTGCTTTGCATCAGATTAATACTGATTGTGGTACAGATTGTTAGCTAAAACTTGGCAGTGTAAGTGTACAGAAGTGTACAGGCTTAGTACAGCAGAAATGTAATTACAATTTTAATTGTTCTGGTAATTTCACACCACGTACTTGGAAGTACAGGGAAAACAAAGTAGGTGGTGGCTTGGACATGTTAATAATGAGTTTCAGGCTTGGATAATTAATTTTCAAAAACTTCAGGCAATTGACAGGAATTTTTTTTCAGCATTGAAGTATTTTCTCAGAGAAAGATATTTTATTTAGAACACCTGGCACTTTGCAGCAATTTAAGGAGCATCTTGTAACATTTACCTTTGGGAATTGTCTAGTCTACGTCTTATTTGATGTTGTGTAATAGACCTGGAATTTCTGTGTTTATGGTCCAGTTGTAGATGCTATGATGCTTCAGAGTTTGAATTTTAAAGGAAGAAAACTTTATTGCTAGATTTCATTAATTTCATTGGGAGTTTCTTTGGTGTTTAAAAGTGAAGTGTGGTTCATGTTTACACTGAAGAATCAGCTTACAAAGAAATGTCCTGATAGAGTGAAGGGGCATCATCTATAGTTGTGATTCAAGGGGTGATACTGACCTGCTTAGCAGGAACAGAAAAAACAGAGTTAGAACAGCTATAGTCCTTCCAAATTGTCACTTCCCTCTGGATTTTTGTCCCATACACTGTGGGCTTAAGAATCCTTATTTTACTTGGATCCTGATTGTGCATTTATCCCTGTGTAAGATATCCAGGCATCCACAGAAATCCCTGGCACCTGGAGAGGTTCAAAATCATCAGTGTGTACATGCAGTGCTTGACATTGAAATGAATATACCAGAGCTTAATAAAAGTTAAAAGAGAAAGTAAGAGTGATTTAGGCTTTTTTCTTGAGAGATGGGTGACTTGTGATTAGTTCCACGCTCCTTTTTAAAGACACTGTTGAGGTACTATTACCACCTATTAAAGTGAATGTGCCAGCTTTAAATTCATAATCAATTATCCTTTTACTTTTTATAGTTGTCTTCTCTGAGGAAGAGAGAGAGCAGATGAGAAAGTTCACAAATAAAACTTATCTCCTGGATAAAAGGAGCCATCGCCACGTATATCTTGGATTAATTGATATTCTTCTGGCATATTGCTACGAGATCCGTGTCAATGAAGGGGACAAGAATGTAAGTTCAAAAAGTAAAGAATATAATATGTTTTAGGAACTTTGTGCTGGACCCTGTACTGCTATTTAGGGAACATACCTTTTAACATGAACTTATTCCCTGGCATTAAACTTACATGATGAAGTTAAAATGAAGGACTTTATATCTCTAGATTTGGTGCACATGGAGTTTAGTAGGATTTCTAAATACCTGTGTTCTTCTGCAGCAGCATTGGAATAGGAGAGATGTGGAGTAGCAGGAGATTGCAACAATTCTGTGTAGTTCTGATTTGTGTATCTTGGTTTATGCAAATGCATGTTTAACACAATAATTGTTCTTTCTCATTCTGTGTGGATACCTTGCCCCCTTGGAATTGCTTTCCAAGTACAACTTTGTGCCTCACATCTCCTGTGCTGATATGAACCAAGGAGATGTGTTTTCAATGCTTTTAGCCAAAATACTGGCACATGTAATTAAAACTATTCTGGCTTAATCAGAATGACAAGCAAAATGTTCAGACCTGCTGATTCACCAGAATAATCTGGGATTGTGGTTGTGTTGCAGAATTGCAAATCTGCCAGGACCACAGTTGTGCAATTCTTTATTGGTTTTGCAGTAACTGTGTGATGTGTGTGGAAAACACACTGGGGTTTTTTCTCCTTTCCTCCCTGCCCTTGTTTTTATTCCTATTTAATAGGAAAACCAAGACATTCAGGCCACACAACTCTTTACCAGAGCCAGGATTATAGATCAAGGCTTTCTGGCTTTTTGCCCCAATCATCCCACTGGACCACACTTCCACTCAAATGCTATGAATCTGTCACATATTAAGAATAATGACATTTTACATGTACTGCTGGCTTCAGGACTCTCTCTGCAAGCCAAAAGTCTTGAGCTGTTTTCATGAAACAAGGCATTTGAGCTTGGCTTTTGTTGATTCAAGTCTCTGTTGCTTTGTGCAAAGGGACAGAAATCCACTAAAATACCATTTCTCTGTGTATTGCTGTTATATTTTAAAGATTTTGTGCATGGGCTGGATCATCTTACTATGGAAAGCAACTCAGTTATTCAACATCTGCATTGCAATATAATTTTTAATGCTGTCCTGTGGCCATTTCAATGCACATAATGTAATTACTGCTTCTTATTCACAAAGGCTCTTAAATTGCTGCCAGAATGTTATCTTAAATATTTTGCCAGCAGTGTTGGATTAGATAATACTTGTTTTACTGTCTTCTCTTAAAATCAGGTTGAATCATCTTGGAACATCAGGAAACTGAGTGCAACGTTGTGCTGGCTGGAGGTAAGGTAAAAGTAAGGTTTTGTGTTGTGTTTTTACTGGGTTACATGGGGTTTTTTTGGTGTTTTGTGTTGATTTTGTGCCAACTTTGCTCTTTCAGTATTGAAAATAATTAATTGTATATCCTGTTTTTAGTGGTACCAATTTAAAAATTGATTTCTGGGCTCCAGAAGTTAGTGGGCAGATGTTGCTTTACCTGCCCCCTTCTTTTCAGCCATACTCTTGGAATAATAAAGGTTGGAAAAGACCTTTAAGATCCTCAGGTCCAACCATTACCAGCACAATCACCGTGTCCACCATTGAACCATGTCCAAGTGCCACTTCCCTCTTTGAGTTGCTGCTCATCCTTTGGAACCAACAGAGATCAGAGGAAAGCCTGAATTCCATCTCTCCACGTTCAGGTTGTTCACTGAAAGCACCCAGGCCTGTGCAAAGAAATTGTTACAGACCTGGGGGTGGAAAGGCCTGGATCTGTCCTGAAATCCATTAATTCTTAAAATGCAGGAAGGTGGAAAGGCCTGTCCCAGCTCTGAGCTGAGTCTGCTGAGCCAAGTCTCACTTTACAGGATCAAAACTGAAAGTGGACAGAATTTTTGGGTCCAGTCCTTCAATCTTTTCCACTAGTGTTGAATGTTATATTCAGTTATAACTTGTCTTCTGCCAAGGTTTTCTTTTCTTTTGAGTGCTGCAGTAGCAGGTTACAAAGGAGTGCAGTTAAAATGCCCTGTCTTAATTCACTTTTTTTTTGTTTTCCCATATCCATGTCCTAACATAGTGAAGGAGTTTTCTGCACATGCTTACCCTGTGATAGAGCAGTTTTTGGTGCAGCCTGTGCCAGCAGTGTATTTCACACCTAGAAAACTCACAGTCCTGGCACCAAACTCTTAATAACTATCTCTGTTAGACAAACCATTAGGGCTGGGAGTTTTCATCATTCTGTACAAAAAAGAATGCCTCAGCTCTGGTTTGTTTGACTGCCATTTTGCTGGCCATGACATGTACACACCTTAGCCTCTAAATATTCAATCACAAACCATAAATGATTTAAATGCTTGCTGGTGATCCATTAAAATGAACAATGGGTTGAGGTAGACACAGAATGCAAAGAAGTGCTGGCTGTCAGCAAAGTGCTTTTATTAATTTTAATAGATTGAGAGTTCAAGATGAAATAGGTATTTTTTTTTTTAAATTCATTAATAAATGGAGCATTTTGTCTTGAAAAGTGAAAGCTGGAAGGGAAATCACTTTTAAGAAAGTCTTTAATAACTCCTTAATGCCTCTGGCCTGAGTAAATTAGAGGTGTTCTTCACTCATGAAGGAGGACAATGAACTGTTCTCCCCAGGCAGGTATATTTATCCCTGTCTTGAATATCTAGAATTTTCATGAAAAGCAGAGTCATGTATCATTTTTAAAGATCTTACATGTACACATGTATTTGGTTAATATCATGTGGATTTAATTTTCCTTTATTCTTAAAAGGCTTTTTATAGCTTCTCCTTAATATATGTAATAATGTGGGACAGATGTAATTTATTGCTTTAATCTAAAGGATGGCAAAGTCTTGACTGAGATGTTATATTCCCATGTTCTCTACAGTTTTTTTTTAATCCCAAACCACTAAAATGTACAGGACTTCTGTTATCTTGCCATGCAAACTCAGTGTGCAGTGTCTTGTTTCTTTTTAACATGTACATTTCCATATCTATTCAAATACAGATTTTTAGAGGTATAATAAATCAAAATGTGCTTCCCCCCCCATTCTGCTATGGCTTTTTTCCTTAAAGGAAAACAAACAAGCACACGTACTAATGCAGTTTTTCACTGGTGCACACAGACTAATGCAGATTTTTCACTGATGCACACAGAGTTTCTCCAGCATCCATGATGTCCTGGTATCTTTTGGAAGAAGAGTGCTGTGCTATCCCCTGTACAGGCATTTTGAGCTGGTGACACGTGCCTTCAATGACACAGTCGTGATTCTGCAGCTGGGTGAGTGTTTAGGGACTGGAAGTTGTACAAACCATCTTCATACCTTGGCTTGTTCAAGTTACCTGTAGCTTCTTCTCTATTTAGCATGAGTTACTTCTTTGAGAAAAGCATTAGATTTATTTTTTGGACAGAATGATCACTGAGAAGCAGTGCTTCAGTGGTTTATTTTAAATGTGAGTTGCAGGATTAAAAACCCACACAAATGGCAATATTAATCTTTACTACTGCCAAAAACTGTTGCTGATTGAAAATCCCTTTGACATTATAACAGTCAGGGAGTGAAGTTTTAAGGGAAAGATGGATGCTGTCCCTCCTCACTTATCTGCACTGCCTTATGTTGCTGTTCATAAGTGTGAAAAAGAAAATTCTGATAACAAAACTTCAGTGATGCAGTGCTGACAGCCTTTGGGGTTTTTTTTTCTGAGCAGGATACAGTGAGAGGTAAGAAATTTGCTTTTCTTTTAATGTCACAATAGAAAGTGGTGTTGCAGTGAACATTCAGTGATCCAGTGAAATATTGCCTGACTGGGTAAGTTATTACCAGGATGTTCTAATTTAAAAGTTTGTAGAGTTCTTTTCTTGTGTCTCAGAATACTGTTCCGTTAAAAAGAGAATAACAGCAAAGTTCAGTTTATCTTTAGATGAATGCTCCTCCTTCAAAATGTGGAAAAACACATAGAACTCTGTGGGGGGAAGAGAATGTAAAATAGAGATATATGACTTAAACTTTCCTTCCAAATACACAGGATGAAAGCTGGTAGAATTTCATGATGGTGTAAAATCAGATTATCATATCAAATGGCACATACAGAGCTGGGGTCAAATTTTATCCTCATTTTGAAAGAGTCTGTGGGAAGAGGAGTGGATTTCTGAGTCTGTAAAATTGAGGTTTCAGGCTGTTGTGTGGCAGCTCTCAGCAAGGAGCTGCAGAAGGATCCAGTGATGTGCAGACACCTTCTCTGACTTCCCTGTTGCACACACTGGAAGCTTTTTTTTATTCATGGTTTTAAACGCAACTAGTGGGATTTTTTGAATAATCAGGAAGTAATATTTGCACATAAAAAGCAGTTTATTTATTGATCAGTATAATGCAGAGCTGTAACTATGCAAAAAGTGTTAAATATCATGGGCCCATGTTCTGAAAGCAGACATTTGATAGTTTGCCTGATGCAGAATCGCCTGTTTCAAGTCTGGCAAGATTTGCAGCCTCTCATTAGAGACCCATCAAGCTACTATAATCCAAAACTTTGAATTTATGAAGAAAGACATTTTTAGTTGGGAATTAGTGTAACATTCACTGATGTACATTGTTACTTGGCAGATGAGTAACAGGAGTGGATGTTGGAAATGGTTTGGGCTGACAGCTTGACAGCTGGAACCTGAAAAAATCAGCAAAATTTTAATTCCACACATCATTTCTTTGTAAAAGAGCACACTTCTTTTTAGTCAAAATAGTGATGTTTGACAAGCATTGATGGGGATACAATTTAAAAGTTACTAGTTATATTTGGGGTTTTAGGTTTTCTTTGCTGACTTGGTTTCCAAAACTGGTGGGGTTTTTCTGTTCTGTTTGCCATGGCTTTTTGCTCTCTCCATTCTTCCTCCTTATTGCCATCTTCCTCACCCTTAACTTTCACTCTCTGGCTGTATCTTTTTTAGCATGGAATTACTTACAAATAAGCAAACAAATTTTGTGCTTGAACAGCAGGGGGAGTTCTGATCTTTTTTGTTTCTTTTTTTTTTTTTTCTTTTTTTTTTTTTTTTTTTTTTCCCTCTCCTCTAAATCTGTAAAATGTAATTTCATCCCTGTTCAGGTTTCATAGCCTAGGAGGAGCCAGCCTCTTGGGAGAGGGTTATTAGATTCCATTTGCAGTGGTGGCTGTTTTCATTTGAATGTGGGTTTTCTTTCCCCACCATTAAACGGTGAAAATAATTTTTTTAAGTGTTCCAGCACTTAACCCTTTAGCAACTGTCATCAGAAAACTAAGGGGGGAGATAGCAGCTAATTGGAATGTTGAATATGAAGGAAAAGTCAAACTGACAACGGAAGGTGTTATGGTTGTGCACTGAGAACACATTTTTCATCTTTTACTGTATTTTTTGGCTGTGTGTCAGATAGCTCCTTCCTGAACATGAAGTGAGTTTTTTCTTTCATTCTGCCAAACTATTCTGTGACTAGCAGAAGTAGGAAAAGTTCTCCCTAATTCCAGGCCCTGGCCTGCTGTTAGGTAATCCTTACATTGCCTCACACAATTCAGTTCCATGTGCTTGGCCCTGCTGTGAGCTGTGTGTTCCCAGCACTGGTATTTGTGTAGGCACAAAGGGAAAAATGCTCCTCTTAAGAATGATGGTGGGGCATAACTTCTTGTTATTTCTGAGCTACTTTTCAGCTTAGTTTGTCTCTTTTTAAATGCAGTGCCTGTGTGTGCTGCAGTTTGGAGCAGGGGAGGAGCTGGGGGAAGGGGCTGCTTCAGCTGTGGAGAATTACACGCATGGCTGGGCCTGCAGGCTCTGGTCTTGCAGAGATTCCTGCTGAACCCAGGGGCTCCCCATCCCCAGGGATGTGCATGCTGGAGGACACAGTTACAGGGCTGCTGTTCCCAGCCTGGGAATCAAGCCCAGTTTCCAAGGAGGTCGTGGATGCCGTGGTTATTAAACCCTCGGGTGGGAGAGGATGAAGATGATCTGTTATGATTTTTTGTGAATCACAAAAACAGAAATCTGCTTCCAGGAAAGGCTGCTGTGTTGAAGTGTCTGCTGGACATTCACAAGATTTTTATGGAGAGTGACCCTGCCTACATCCTTAATGATCTCTTCATTACAGACTACTGCATCTGGATCCAGAAAGTCAAGTAAGTTCTTCAGTAGCTGCTGATGTGGGAGATGTTTTTAGCATACTTTATCTCTGAACAAATATCAGTAAAATAAATTCTGTCTCCTATGTGTGGGAATGTGATCAGTTTTTCCATTTAGTAACTGTGTCTGTCCAGCACTTCTTGATACACAAGCCAAGACGTTCAGTGCATTTTTTTTATACAGGGACACCGTTGGAGAAGGGAGAGAGGAATTGGATTCTAAATAAAAATATGGATTTTCATTAATATATTAATAGGGGTTTTGGGAGAAAAAACAGTTTGTGGGGATTTCTCATTCTATTGTGATCTTTCCCATGAAGATAAATGTTTATGTAGCACTTACGTAACTTCAGGATAAAGGCTGGAAGCAGCTTCCAGTTCACAGCTGACAGCACATGCAAAGCATTCCCAGCTGCATGGAGCA
The DNA here is from genome assembly GCF_017590135.1 of Pyrgilauda ruficollis. Lineage (NCBI taxonomy): Eukaryota > Metazoa > Chordata > Aves > Passeriformes > Passeridae > Pyrgilauda > Pyrgilauda ruficollis. The sequence goes on from NW_024508101.1 coordinate 3,436,415, forward strand.
TTGATTTATGGGCTGTAGCAGTTGCACCAATTGATTATTAACACCAGAACAAGTGTCACAAATCCCCATGTGCTCTGTGCTCCTGCCCCTGCAGCTCTCCCTGGCACTGTGGGAAGCTTTGGCTTCCACTACTTCAAAGGAAGGAGGGATTTTGCCACCTCCAGACAAAACCCTTGTACTTCTGTGTCTCACCTGTGTTCTTTTAATGGACTCAGCATAGCTTATTTCCAGAGTTTTGTAGTTTGCAGCCAGACTGGTTGGAATACCAGCATGTTTTAATGGCTTAAAACCAAAAGTACCAGTAGGAAAACAGTGGGACGTGGATTAAATGATTAAAGCAAAGCTGCATGTTCAAATCTTACTAAGCTTTATATTGTTCTTGTCAGATTTATTCTGTTTTTCTTACAGCTTTTATATTATTTTTCCTTCCTTTTTATACCTTCACAGCCTTCTCTGAAAGCCACAAAAGGTGTGAGTTGGAACAGGCATGACTAATATACACACAAAAGATGTCATTGTCTTATTTGTTAATACAGCAATGCAGACTCCTGGACCAGAGGCTAAAATAGTCTTTGTATTTAACAGGAGACTCTGGGGGATAAAATATCTGAAGTGCACAAGACAGGGAGGGGATATAGAGGGAATTTGTGGTATAGAGGGGATATAGAGGTAATAATTGTGATCAGAAGGGGGAATGAGACAGAATTGAGGCAGCCTCCACAGGCTGTTACGTTTAGGTGTGATCCAGCAGTACTTCTTGGAAAATTAAAGATCCTCAGTTCATAGCTGTTCATGATTGTTTGTAGATGTTGATTCTTACTCTCTGTGTGCTTTCAGTGACTCTGTTCCTATAGTTAACAATACATAAAATAATTTAAAACAATTACAGGTATTTCCAAATATTTTGATTCATCAATCCTGCTGAATTCCTGAAACAGCCTGTTCATTTTACACTGTCAAATTTGAAGAGGCCTTTTTCAACCACACCTTAAATGTGTGGGAAATTCACCAAGTATGGGGAAATTCAGAAAAAGTGCTGTAAATAAAGGAGAAAGTTATTTCATGGGTCTTTCACAAAGAAATGAGTCATTAAGCAGTAATACCCTCTGCTGCCCATATCAATGAATATAATGACTAGCAAGTCAGTCATAAACCCAGTTTTCTTTAAATCCAGCCCAGGAAAATGCACAGTAGCTATAAGTGACTGATAGATTAACACATTTCCTCCCAGACTCTCACATTATGTCCCAGTTAAGCAGAACTGACAGCTGCTGGAAAGAGGGCAATTAAGCTATCTTATTGTCAGAGTGACATGGCACAATGGCTGTCTGTCATTAGGAGAGCAAGAGAGAGAGAGAGGAGCTGCAGAACCCAGTCCTATTTTTAGGCCTGAATCAGGACAGCATTTAAGCATATGCTGCAGTCATTGCTGTGCAGTTCAGCAGTGTTTGAAGTTCAGCAAGTGCACAGGGAATGGGAACACTTGGTTTTGTTCCTTTATGTTGAAGGGAACAGCTAAGCTCTCTTGTCATTCAGGGCATACCTTGACAGGGTGGTGATTTGTCTGTTCAAGCAAGGGGTCCCAGCTCCCCAAGGAGAGGCACCTGGAGAGGAGGATGGTGCATCTTCCCTTCCAGGGATGAAGGTTGTGACATCCCTCTGGTAATTCCCTCTGAAGCCCTGGCACAGGGTGCCCAGAGCAGCTGTGGCTGCCCCTGGATCCCGGCAGTGCCCAAAGCCAGGTTGGACACTGGGGCTGGGAGCAGCCTGGGACAGTGGAAGGTGTCCCTGCCCATGGTAGGGAGGTGGATTAGGGTGAGCTTTGAGTTTCTTTCCCACCCCAACCATCCTGTGATTCTATAATTGCTGTTGTGGTGGAAGAGTTTTGGGAGGGGAAGGTGTTTATAGATGTTACTGTGGTGGTCATTCATTGTTAAAGTTATTTCCATCTCCAGTCAGTCTGGATACTTCCCCTGTTTCGTTTCTTAACTATTATTTGCTCCATACATGCTTTATTTACTTCCTTTGTCTCCATTTCCTCATGTCTTTTTGTGGCTGAGGATAATCTCAAAATCCATGGAGGGTTTTCCTTCTCCTTTCCCTGTAAGCAACAAACTCCTGGTGGAGATTGGGGCCTCTGTTTAAACTGTTAAAACAGATTGTAGGTTCTTCTTAGTACTGAATTTGGGCAATTTAAAAACAGCTGGAAACAAGCTCTTCAGCTCACCTGTGCTGGCACAGATCTCTGGGTTTAGGAAGAAAGTTTGGGCACAGGCAAAACCATAACGGATATATCCAGTGAAAGAGAGCACTCAGTCCCATTCCAGATGAAGAGAAACACCCCTAGCTTTTAAATATGCCATGTGGAAAAAAAGTCCTTATAGCCAGCAGGGTGTCAATAGCTGATTACAAATTTGGTTTGAGATCATAGTTTGGCTGTGGGTAAATTAGATGAATAAGTGAATGTGTCACTGGGCTGGCAAAAGCTGATTTATTTTAAGCACAGTGTATCCAGAATTGGAAATTATGAAGGTGCTGAATAAAACACATACAGGTGGCTAATAGTCAATTGGGGATGGGGAGTACAAGCTGGGTCTGGAATTCTAAGGATTTTTTTAGGGTTTTTTTTTTTTTTTTTTTTTTTTTTTTTTTTTTTTTTTTTTCCCCAGCAAAATTACTTTATTTCAGGTGCCTGTTACTAAGCAAAAAGTAGATTCCAAAATGTCTTAGACACTGGAAGATATTAGCAAGTGTAGCTAAAATGTCATCTCTCTGCTTGCAATCTTAAAGACAGTTTTACCTGCTTTCTAGGTTCTTAGTATTTCTCTTCAAGCTGCTAGTAAAGTGACTATTAATAATTCCATCCATTGTGTAAGTGGCATGTAAATCCTTTTAAGTGTTGTTAGGTTTAGAAGAAATGGAGCATGTTGCTCAGCCAAACTTATCAGAAAGGAGGAAAAGTAAATGTTAACCTGGGTAACAAAAGCTTGACAAAGACCTATGAAGGCAGCTTGTGGTAAATCTCAGCAGGTGGTGTCAACATTTCTGTTGAAAAGCCAGATGCAGCCAGATGGAAAATTGCATCTTTAACCCCTGAGGTCATAATGACATGTCATCACTTCATTTGATCCCCCTGCTAAGTGAGCTTATCATCCACCCTGCTGTCACTTCTGTTATTGCTTTCATTTCCATAATAAAATTAAATTTAATTTGCCTGGTTTGCGTGCTTTTGTTCTTCAGGTCCGAGCTTTTACAAGCCACTCTGATACATATGGCAGCCTTTCTGAGGTGAAATTAGAACTGAATTTTTGTTCTAAGACTGGGGTTTTCTCCATCTTTCACACCTTCCTTGAAGCAGAAGGGGATGAAGGAGAGGAGAAGGGTTTTTGGGGAACCCACTGGTTGGTTGATGGCTGCAATATGGGCAGCTGGGACCAGGGCAGTCCAGGTGTGCATTTGGTGCAGGAGAGCTTTTTCTCCCTCCTGTTAGTCTATGTCTGTGACCCCACAGGAGCTGTGTCCTTTAGAGAAGTCAGAAGAGTTTACCCACTGTCTCTTGCTGTGCTGAGGTTCCTTTGTGTGGCCTGATGTCTTTCTGCAGTGTTTTGTGTTCCCCTTTGTGCCAGGCTCTATTCACATGAGGGTTTTTGGCTGCTGTTGAACACATGTGCCTGCTGGCCGTGGCACGGGTGGGAAGCTGAACAGCTTCCTCGAGTCCTTGGCCAGGCAGGCAGTACAGGCAGTTCTGCACTCCTGCTCAGGGAACAGCTCCAGCCCATGGCAATTTAAAGTATTTTTACCTAATACTGACATGCATATTTAGCTTTAAACGTGTACCGCTTTAATATTTGTAAATGACTATTATCTGTGTTCCTGAACTGGAGGTGAAGCTGTGAGTGTTCCTGGCAGTTTTCCAGGGTTTGGTGCTCTCAGTATAGAATCACAGAATGGTTTGGATTGGAAGGGACTGTGAAGATCATCCAATTTCCAGCCCTTTGCCATGGGCAGGGACACTTCCACAAGACCAGGTTACTCATCCATCCAGCCTGCCTGTTGTACCGTTCTTTTTTTTTCTCATAGGTTTATAGTATGATGTGTGCAGGAGAATGTTTGATCCCATGTATGTTTTTCTACTTTCCAACTTAGCATAAGATTATAAAGATCATTGTTTGTGTTGTATTTTGTAGTAGCTTCAACACGTGCAGCGAGGGAGAGCTGTGAGCTGAGACAGCTGAGCTGTTAAATTGCCTTGCTGTGTTCTATGGAACTGTATCTGCAACTTGCTTTGTTATCCTTCACAAATACGTGCTCTGCACCCTGAGACAAATGTGATGGTGCTAATTTTGGTGACTGTAGGTGTAACGTGCCAGTTTGAGCATGGACTCCTTGATTTAAAGTGAAAACCAGGATTCCAGGTGGCATTTATACAGTCTCTGTAGAAGCTGCTGTCTTCATTGGTACTAACTAATTTAAAATCACATACTCCTGAGTGTGTCATATTTGCTTCTTCTGGTTTGCAGGTGAGACAGCCCCTGAAAGGTGGGTTGGCCTCATAGGTCTGTTTTCCTTTTCATCTCTTCCTTACAATGGAAGCCTTGTCCTTGTTACACTGTAATTACCCAGTCTGAAGCCAGCAGGGAGTTGCTGCTTGATGTGTAGGATGTGAATTTCTCCTAAATAAATGTAGGATTAATTACATTCACAGCATGTCACAGAGGTGATGAGATCGACTGTGATTGTTCAGGCCCCCTTTTCTTTTCCCCAGGTTTTCTGAATCCCTTGCTTAATCAATACAGTGTAATGTTGGCCTGATGCTGCAAAGGCATGAAGGAGTCCAGGACTCTGAGAAAAAAAAGATTTGTAAGATACAGGATTTTTACTGCCTGTCTCACATCAGATCCTAAAGTGCACAAGGGAGTAAAGAACTCAAATTTAAGTATTGTAGTCTCAGTCTATTGCGTTGGCTTTACCTCAGGCTTTTGCTAGATTTGGGGAAATATTTTGTAACATATAAACATCTTTAAGCTTCTGTAGTCAAATATGATCTTTCAGTGAATGTAAATAGAATTTCAACTTAAATTCCAATGGTGTGTTAAAATTGTGAAATGGATCATTTATCTGCAAACTGAATAAATTTGATTTGGTTATTATTTGCTAAAATCTGGAAAACTTTGAAAAATGTTTCAAAGTGTGTAGAAAAGATCTTGATTGTGTCACTTTTGCAGCTGTTTCTTCTTGGCATTTTTGTTTTCTTTATCAGGCTTTTGCTAGATTTGGGGAAATATTTTGTAACATATAAACATCTTTAAGCTTCTGTAGTCAAATATGATCTTTCAGTGAATGTAAATAGAATTTCAACATAAATTCCAATGGTGTGTTAAAATAATTTGTGAAATGGATCATTTATCTGCAAACTGAATAAATTTGATTTGGTTATTATTTGCTAAAATCTGGAAAACTTTGAAAAATGTTTCAAAGTGTGTAGAAAAGATCTTGATTGTGTCAAGATCTTTTGCAGCTGTTTCTTCTTGGCATTTTTGTTTTCTTTATTGTTTTGGGGTTTTGAAAAGCTCAAAACGCTTGAAAAGACACAAGCCAGGCTTTTAAAAGTCTTTTGTTATTTGCTTTTTGCTGCTTGTAGGGTTGATATTCATGGATTAATAGAATGGTTTGTGTTGGAGGGGACCTTAAAGGTCATCCTATTCCACCTCCTGCCATGGGCAGGGACTAATTCCACTGTCCCAGGCTGCTCCCAGCCGCAGTGTCCAACCTGGCCTTGGGCACTGCCAGGGATCCAGGGGCAGCCACAGCTGTGCCAGGGCCTCACCACCCTCACAGGGAAGAATTTGTTCCTAATATCCCATCTAAACCTGCCTATACTCATGAAGTCCTATTTCACCTTTATGGCGCTTCCATGTTCCTAGGAAGGGTTTAGTTGTAACCTGTGTAACTCAGGACTGTCCTACGAAATGAGGAGTGAAGGGAGTTTTCCTCGTAGTGTCAGCACCTCTGCTGTGAAAATACTGAGTTCAGGTAGGAGAATTCAGGAACAAAACTGTCCTAAAAGTTTTCAAAGGGTGCACTGCTAATGTTAGTGTATTAAATTTTTGATTTGTGATGGGGGAAGAGGGAATGTGTTAACACATAATAAGAATGAATTGGTGCTTTAAAGCATTCTCAAATGTTAGAGAAATATGCTAATTTTCAGCTGTTAACCTCCTGGATCCAGCAGCCGTGATTCCAAAGAACAAAGGCATAAGCAGTAATATATTCTGGATGAAAATCCTGCCTCTTGGCTCTGTGGGATTAATCTGATTTGTACAGCACGTTTACAGCACTTCATCCAGTTGAGGCGTGAGGGAAAATGCCCCTGGTGGTGTTGTGTTACAGGCTCATGGGCAGCTGTCCTGCTCTGGCTGGGTTTGGGTTCGACTTCACCTTCATTGCATGTCAGCCTTGGTTTAGTGGAGGCTGCAGTGGTTTCAGGTTTGATAAAAACTCCAGTTTGCAGAGTGTGTGGTGCAGAGAAAAGCCAAATGGTTTTCATGGTGCTGCTTTGAAAGCAGCTTTGCCATTAGCATGTGTTTTTAGCTTATGTTCTGCTGTAGCCAGTTGTGTTCACTTATCAGGTAGTGTAACAACCCCATCACAAAACCCCTTGACTTGATCTGTTTTGTAGTGAGAGGATTATATTTTTGACGGTAGCTTTTTAGTGATAATGTCATTGTGGGATGCACTAAAGCCACATAATTCTCTTCCCCCACTCCCTGCAAAACAAAAACCCTCCTACTTTGAAGATTTTTAATTTGAAGGTTATTCTTTCCTTTGCTGTTCTGCTTTGGTGAGAGCCATGCAGGTACAAGGACAAAGCCCAAAACCTTGGTGCTGCTCGTGGTCACACCTGGAACACAGTGAGGCAGCTGGGGCTGCACCCTGACTGTCCTGAGAGTTCTTGCTGCAGGAGCTCAGGACTACAATCCCCAATTACTGTAGCTCAGGACTACAATCCCCAATTATTGTAATTCCTTCTTAGCAGGTTTTACAAGCTGGCATTGCTGCTGCTGGCAGGCAGCTCAGTGTGCAGCACTGTTTGCTGCCTGCTTGGAGTGCTCGTGCTGTGCTGGGTTTGCCTCCCATTCACTTCCTTGGTGGCCTGGAGTGCTGAATTAACTTTGAGCTGTCCCAGCTGCTCTTACCAATAATGAGTGGCTGCTTCAGATGGTCTTTGAGATTAATTTAATGCATATTTAAAAATCTGTAAGAAAATACATAATGTGTCCTGTTAGAATTTTTTTCGTGGTGTTAAATGTTACTTATTTATTGAAAGGTGTAAAATGAATTGCCCAGGCTGCCCCAGACTGGCCATAAGTGCTTATTTGAACAATGTGCATTTTAATACAAGCGAGTCTAAAATGACACACTCAGTAAAAGCTTACAGAGCACAGTTATGGATTGGAGAATAAAAGACAGCTGAGGGCAACAGCTTCAGAAAAATAGGTTGGGTCATGCTTGAGAACTGTTTGAACCTGAGCAGGTGAGAGGGTGAGTGCTCTTCAGCTGAAGAAGCAGAGTAGTATCATTTAGAAGAAGGAAGTGGCATGACCTTAAAATGCATCATTTGTAAGACTGTGTTAAAACACTGATTCTAGTACTTGTTCAAAAAGATGTTGAAAAATTGAGAGGATTAGGGGGGGAAATACTTCATGAATGTAAATGTCTGAGTGACCTGTGTTAAGTCAAGACATCAAATAAACTTAGGAGTGCATTGGTAAGAAAATTAAAGGTTGATTGGACTTGTCTACAAGTATGATGGGAGAGAGATTTCAGGTTTTAGCCATTGAGTTGTATTAAAAAAAAAAAATCACACAGTCTATTTGAACAGGAAAAATTCAGACAGCAATAAATTTTCACATTTTCCTAGTGAAAACTAATTGAGTTGACTCATTCTTCCTGTGTTGTTGGGCAATTCTGTACAGTCTTTCTTGTTTCTATCAAAATTGCGCAGCTCACATCAACACCTTTTGGTTCAAACCCGAGTTCTGGGTCTGATGCAGGAAGTATTGGAGATTCTGAGCAGTTTATTATGCTACTAAAACATTAAATGCTATCATTTTCCTTAAAGCTTAGGTAGGACTTCACCAGTTCATTAGAGAGTACATTGACTGTTGGTAGAACCCCCAAATTTATTTATTTTCATCCCAAGTCATCTGCTCTTACACCTTGGATCACAGTTCTTGGATTTAAGAAGAGTAACTAATAATTTGCAGGCACATTCTGTGTGTCTCCTCTTTCAGTGTTTTGATGCATGTTTTTAATACAAATACAATTTCTGTTTGCTACCAATGCTTCTCCTTAGGTCCTGCATCTTGTTTGAGGCCTGAGCTGTCACTTCAGCTGTCTGTAAAGCAGGAGGTGCACACAGAGCACTTGTAAATAACAATACCCAACTAACACGGTGCTCTGACCTAAGAGCCTTAAGGCAGAACACTGCCCTGAGGGCTCAGAAAGGTGATAGACAGGTGTGTATTATACCAGAAATTCCCTCTCATGTATGTTTTAGCAAGCCCTGTAAAACATGGATTTTTAACAAGGGATTTAATCTTTCCTTCCAGCTGCTAGCTGCAGTTTCCTTTGATGTTTTTGCTCTCCTGCCCTCTGTTGTTTTTTCCTATTTATTCCATCACTTTTCTATAGCTCAGCTTCCTTCAGGCTGTGTCTGAATGCACCTTGCTGTGGGCAGAGAAGGCAAAGAACAAAGCCATTTTTTTCCCCCCTCAGGCTACTGCTTTGATTTTCCAAGTTGTTGGGAGGCAGTTCCTGTGTGCCTGCAGAAGGGTCAGTGATCTGTGTCGTGTCTGTTCAGGCAGCACAGCCCAGCTGAGTGCATTTCTGGTTTGATGAGGGGGAGGATGAGCTCGTGCAGTCCTTGTCTTTCTGAGCAGGTGGAATGTGCTGCTCTGGTCTGAGGGGGAAGCTGAGCTCCAGGCTGGGGAACATCTTCCTGCTTTGTTTCCAACCTGCTCAGCAGCTAACTTAATAATTTTTTTCTATGAGGCATGATCATGGAACAGTTTGGGCTGGGAGGGACCTTTACAGGCATCCAGTCCAGCCCTGCTGCAGTGAGCTGGGACATCCTCAGCACAGTCACGTTGCTCCAAGCCCTCTCCAACCTGGCCTTGAAGATTTCCAGGGATGGAGCAGCCACAGCTGCTCTGGGCAGCCTTTTCCAGTGTTTTATCACCCTCATTGTTAAAAACCGTTCTTATACCTAACCAAACCCTGCTGCAGTTTCAAACCATTCCCCGTGTTCAGTGGTGCCCCAGAGCAGCTGGGAGCAGGTGCCCGAGCACACCGGGGGGAGCTGGGAGCAGGCTCTTCACTCCAGGCCCTTGCAAAAATCTGCTTTCCTGCCAGCAGCTTGCAAGAAGGTCGGGTTTGGTGTCTTTTCCTGTTCAGACTGTGAGTTGAGGATGGACTGAGAGTAAGGGGGCTGCAGGTGGAGTTTTCCCTTCAGGTGTTCCGGGTGTCAGTGGCAGCGATGAAGCAGTGGAAGAGTTAAACTCTGATCAGCCCCACTGTGTTTTTGGGTGGATAAATCCATTGTGAAGGGGTAGGATCATGTTGGAGTAATGTTTGTAATTGTGCCTTTAAGCCTGTTCCCTGCCATTGTTGTTATTTTTGTAATACAGGACTTTGCTAGCATTATCCTGAGACTAAAATTCACATTTTCTGCCCTGCTGTGTGAGTACCTTTCACTCCCATACTGTAACACAAATTGTCTAATCTGCAGCATGAGAAGAGCTTTCTCCTAGATCACCAGCAGTGATGGTGAAGACCAAATTCTAGGTAATGGCAGCAAAGAAACTTGATGGAAATGGGGCTAGTACATCTCAGTGTTCCATTTCTGTAACACAGCCAATAGTACTATCATTTTATAAAATCTCTCTCTGCATCTGTTTTGTGGTGAGTTATCTATTCATCTTTCATTATTTGTGTTTATCATATATGACTTTGGAAGCTGTGCCATTATTAGATGTTTGGATTGGCTGCAACTTACTGGAGCTGTTTTGGCAACAGAGCTCTGTTAAACTATTCTTAAAACATATAAATACACTTCAGTTTCTTTTTATAGTGCAATATTAATTCCAAGTCTGTTTTCTCTTACGAATATTTTCATAATATCATCTACATAAGTAAGCTGTATTTGATTTCTTTTATAATCCACGAGCTGTTTGGTTTCAACTTATCAAAAAGACCAAGTAATGAAAGTAAGATGTTATATTGGAAAGCTTCATCTTTTTTTAAAATATTTATAAATGTGAAGTTCAGCTCATGCAGTATTTAGATTCATTATGAAAGAAGCACTGTGGAATTTCAGAATAAATAAGGGGGGAAAGTCACTTGAAACATTGAGACTTATTAACATAAAAGAAGTCACTTAAATTGAAACGCTGGTGCTGTTTTCTATTTGATTTATGGTTAACAAACTGTAATACTTTAAGCTATGTAGATAGCAGTTCATGTTTACAAGACTGCCAGTTGGATTGCAGTGTAAGTACATCATTCTCTTGGTTTCAGAATCCATGTAATGCCCTTTGAAAGCCAGAATTCCAAGATTAAAGCATTTTATGTTCCCCTTAAGCCCTCTGGATTCTCCCCATCAGCCGTTGTTTATGGGGCAGGGCTGTGTTTGGTCACCTGCACAGAAAGGGGGTTTGTCATGCCCAGAGTAGTCTCCTGGTGCTGCATTTCAGCTTTTCTGCTCCTCTCCACTTGAAGTGGAGGCATGCTGCTCACAGGGAGATGCATTTTCCAGACCTTCTTGAACCCAGCACTGATTTTTCAGTGTGGTTTTCCTGTTTGCAGTGAAGATTTACTGTGCAGGGAATGCTTTTCCAGTCTCTGCTTGGTCTGGTATGTGTGAGGAAAGGAGGAAAAAAGACTTTATAAACTTCCCAGCCCAAGCCTTGTGCTCTTGTCCCTTCCCCACATCCTTTGACACCTCCACCAGGCACGAGGTGTATCCACAGCTGGAATTAGCATGGATCAGCTGGCTGGTGGGTGCCTGCCCTGGCCCCCTACAATAGCTGTGTCCCTGCCAGCCTTGTCCCAGGAGGCTCATTATTCATCCCTCTGCTTCTTTTCATGAAGTATGTAGGAATTCAAAATTCTCGTTGCTCTTAAATTTGATGAAGTTGCCTGCTGTTTCCAGGAGCTGTTAGAAGGGAAATGATTAACAGTCACTGTGGACATGGACAGTGTAACTGTGTAAAGCCTGGTTATTTAGGCTAAAAATCAGAGTCCATCATCTTGAGAGACAGAAAGCAAGAATTCCTACCTGCAGTTGCACAAAAGATCTTGCACAGACTGAGCACTTACTTTTTTGAGTACTGACTTGAAGTTTAGAAATTAAGTAGTCTTTGATATGCTGGGGAGGTGGTTTGTTTCTTTCCTATGAAAACAGTGATTAATCCAGGACTAATTGCTGTGAACAAATGTTCTGTTGTTGCTGTTGTGTTTACACTCATCTGTCTTTTATTGCAGATAAGGTAGAAGATTAGTTAAAGTTTAGGTCAATTGTTACCTGAGTTCTGAAGAAAATGATCCTGTTTTTCCTTTACTAACATTCTTCCATTATCTTCTGTACTCATTGATCAGAGCTAATGATATTTTAATGGAGTTATTTATGGCTTCTCCCTCTTACTATAAAAGTGTATAATAAACTGAGCCCATGAAACTCTTGGATGGTTCTGTTTGTTTTTATCTCTGTTAATTGTATGACCTTGTCTGTGATTCTTTCAGCTCTCCTAGTAGAGTATGATGAGCTAACCAGCTAATAAAAGCTGGAAAGAAATTTAGTAGATTTTACTTATTCATATTTGTGATTATTATAAAATATTTTCTGTGCTCTTCTGAGTGAGGGCCTTTTGCTGCCATGAAAGGGTTCAGGTGCTGTGTGTATTTCTCAGTTCATGCCTGAAACTTCATGGTAGTATTGTGCTTTAAGTTTTAGCCTGATAGGAATAGTTGTGTTCCCAGATCTGGATGAAATAAAATCTGTGCACAGATTGCCCAAACTTGTGGGGAATTGGGGTAAAAGTCTGTAGTAAGGTACTTCAGCAGTAAAAACTGTGTAAAGTGAGTTGTTGTCATGGTCTGTAATACAGCAGTGTGCATGACAGGCAAAGTGGGTGGCACTATTAATACTTACCCAGATTATTTTCTGCTCTGAATTTCCTTCAGAACTTCCTTTGGAGTATTTTTGTTCCCTGATCCTGAACTTGCTTTTTCAAAGCTATTTCACTATGATTGGAGGTCACTGACTAGTGTATAATTGAAGCACTCATTATAAATAACCTTGAAAGTGAAATAATAAATGGTGAAGTATGTGAGATGCTATAAAACACTCTAAAAGGTGTAATTGAGCCTTAGTCTCTTGTCTCTGGGCAGATTCTGAGGCTCAAGTTCTTTTGTAACCCATGACTTTTTAAAGAGTGGTTTGGGCAAAATGGATGGTGCCTTTAGTGTGATGAGTTTCTTATTATTGCACCTAAATGTCCATTTATAAGGGTTCTTTTCCTGAACTGGAGGGGTTTTGTGATCTAACCTCATTGTTGGACCATTTATGCAATTTTGTGCCTGTTGACTCGAGCTGTTTCTGCATTAATGAATTCTGCTTTAGTATTCAGTGCCATCATCATTATTGCTCTTGTGTCTTACCAGTCAGGCCTGATCAAACCTAGACTCTTTCATGTCTTGAATATTTTATTAAAATCAAATTGTCTGTCAATTCTGTATCATAAGAATTCAATCTTTTCTTTTTTTTTTTTTTTTTTTATAAAATTTATTTTTTTTTTTTTTTTTTTTTTTTTTTCTTTCAAGCTGCCTGAAAGTGCACATCAGGTGTGGAGGGATGTTTCTCATTGTTAGTTACCTTGCTGAAGGAATTGTGCTACTTTTGGGTTAAACTCTTGAAGTTTAAGTTCTGTTACAGCCATTGTTTGAATGTGCCTTTCCTCTGCTTTATCCTTCACCCCTGGCTCTCAGAATATGCTGGTCAGTGACCAGTTCGATCTCAGTTACCAGCTTCAAGCTTTCCCCAAAGATCACCAGTTTGGTTGCTCCAGTAGCTGTTTGACAGTAGATAGAAGCTGCATCTGAATTTTAGCAGAGCACAGTTTATTTTGTTCTTGATGGACTAGCTGGGTGCTTTGCCAGCTGTGTCATTCTTGTATGAGCTCACTTTATCTTCTGCTTTTGTGTTTGGCTGTAACTTGTTGAGCTTTGTGCTTTGAGAGAACTTGAGCTGTAGACTTACTGCCATAGGGATATGAATGTACATCAGGATCCTGACAGAGTTCCATGGGGAACTCATCTGGCATTATCTGGATGTTGAACAATGTCTCTCTGTACCCCTGATATCTGGGCAGATAAGGCTTAGGCTGGAAGACAGTGATGGATGGAATCCAGCAAGAGCCACTGTGAGCAGGGGGAAATGAGACCATCTGAAGGGTGTGGAGAGCCTGTCCCTCTGCAGGTGCCCTTGTGTTCACTAGTGACAGACCCTGCAGAAACACCACTGATGTCCTATTGCAGCCCGTCCTCAACCAGTCTTGGTGGCAAGGCAGAAAATTTCATTTTTCCTTATAGTGTAACTGACATTTCAATGTCTCACAGATAGTAAATTTGCACACTCTCTGTATCTGAACTGCTGAGACTCTGGGATAATATCTGGTGATGTCTGAGATAATATTAACTCTAGAGTTGTCTTAATACTTGCAGTGCCTCTGGCTAAATGAATAATTGTGGGAAATTGTAAGCAGTGCTGCCAGCTATGTAATTTGGAGCTCATTTAATGTGGGGATACTGGTCTGGTTGTATTGCTTGGTATCTTATCTGTTTTATCAAAGAAAGAGGCTGTCTGTGAAACTTTCTCTGCTGAGTTTTGCCAGGCCTTGTGGAGAAAGGTGGTGTAAATATAGCCTGATGCTTTCTCTTTAAATGTGGAACTCCTTGTGTGTTAAAGATATAAAATTAAGGCTCTTGTGATGCAGCAGACAGGAAGCCTTTTGCTTAATGCAGCAGCTTTACTATGAGATGGACCCTGTGTGTCCAGAGCTCCTGCTGAGTGGAGATAAGTTAAATAACAGCCCTTTCTGTATGTGTCAGCCCTGCAGAGTGGCACAGCAGGCTGCTGGTTTGTGCTGGAATGTTTGAATGCATCCCGAGGAGCGGCAGGGCCGGACACAGCCCCGCGCCCTCCGCAGGCACGTCCGTGCTTGACACGGCTCTGCTGCCTCTGAGACTTGTTTATCTTGCCTGCAAGGCTTAAAGATAATTAATGTAAAGTGCTTCACACTCTAAAACAGGGCTTGTCAGCCCTGCCAGCATGGAGCACTGATTCCCACTGGCACGATGAGTGGGCCCTAACCACATGTGAGCAGCATCACTTTTAGCTCATTCCAAGATCAGTCGGGTCCCATTCGAGCACCAGGCTGGCCAGCAGAGCTGCTGTCAGTGTTTGTGACACTGAGGGTCCTGTGCTTGTTCCTTTCCTGCTGTGCTGGGGCAGCAACAGCTTGATGTGCCCTGGCAGCTCTGAGCTGTCACTTGGCTGGGATGAGCCAGGGGAGATAGCAGGGAGACTTGGCTGGGTTGTGCCGTGTCTTACACCTTGTTTACACTGGGTACTTCAGAACAGGGGATGTTTGTGTACGTCTGTGAATGCAAAGCCAAATTGATGAGCCAGTAGAAATAATCCTTCTATTGTTTACAAAAACAAAAGCAAGCTGGAGCTTGTGCCTATGCAGGAAAAGTCACTTTCCATTCCACTGTGTGATGTTACTGACTGCACTTTGAGAGGCTGTGCTGCCAGTGTGAATCTTTCATAGAACCATGGAACACTTTGGGTTGGGACCTTAAAGATCAGCCATTTTCAGCCAGGGACACCTTCCACTGTCCCAGGCTGCTCCAAGCTCTGTCCAGCCTGGCCTTGGCCACTTCCAGGGATCCAGGGGCAGCCACAGCTGCTCTGGGCAGTGACATTGACTCCCCTGTTTGCAAGTAATCTGCAGAGTGTTTTAGATCTGTAATTCCCCTGCCATGATTGGGTATGCAGTACCACCATCGTTCAGAATGAGGAGCAGACTGCTGATTTTTATATTTACAAGTTCTCTTTGAGTTGTTTGGTCTTTTTAACATAACTGCTAAAACAAGAGTACTGCATGTAAGGGAAGTACCAGGCAGATGGGAAGGTCTGAGCTATTAACACTCTTTCTTTAACCTTTTTCCTTACATAGTGCTGACTGATGGACATAGTATACAGAAGCATCTTTTTTTTTTCTTCATCATTTGGGAAAAATGAGAGGATTTTGTGGCTGGATGTACTCCCCTCCCAAGTCCTGCATTTGTTTTTTACTGTCAGTGGCTGGGTTGTTTTTTGTTTTCCAGCTTATGTGAAAGCTTCCTTGGAAACAATCAAATCCCTGATGTCTGTCTGCAGTGAGACTTCTTCCTCACAGCTCTATGTTCTGGAGATAACAGCTGTCTTGGCTCTTCAGATCCTGTGCTCTCTGTACTCCCTGGAACAGAAAGCAGCACTGGAGCTTGTAGGAGTTTGGCTTTACCTGGAGTTGTGTCCTGCTCTGCTCCCACCCTGCTTGTCACTCGTGTCCCAGTCCTGCCATCAGTGCCATCACCAGCTCTTCTCTTCATGCTGCCACAGGTGGCCTTTGCTGTAAACCTCTAATGATCTCTCTTTCCTGTTGCCACAATCCTCTTTTTATTTTTCTCAGAGTTCTATCCATCTCCCTTTATTTGCTAAATCTCCTTTGATTCTTTGTTCTTTTCAGCCCAGTTTCACTCCTTTATAATCTAAGATCTGTAGAACAAGATTTTTTTCTTCTTCTAGCACCTGAAGAAACTCTCCTGTGCCTAGACAAGGATTACTGCAGTTCTGTCTTGGAATTTTAATTCCAGACTGCATGGACAAGCCCCGAGATGCTTCTCTTATCTGTTCCTCAAAGCTATGCATTAAACAAAACATGCATCTGATCAGTTTAACCTGTAATTAAACATTTTCCTTAAGCAACTGACATTGTGATAACTAATAATTATCATGTGTAGCACCTTTAAAACCTATTATGCATGTTTATGTAAGAACACTATTACCATAATAATAAGATATCATTACCACAAATGTGCATACTGAATGAGCATGTCTTAAAGTAATCATGGATTCCATTAATCATACTTGAAAAATTAAAGTATTTGCTGTCTAATCTCTCAAACACTACTCGAAAGGTTTTGGAAACAGCAGGGCCTGTTTACTGCAGGTCTCATACACAAGATCTTGTTTCTGGTGTCTCATTTTTGTTTTCCTGAATTGTTGCTTGTCTTTCACCTTAGGAAACCATCAGCTCAGAGACCCACGGCCTCCCTTTGAAAGCATCTCCATGCTGATTTTTAGTCTGCTTGCCTTGTTTTTTGTCCAGGGAATGCTGCCACCTTTTCTTAAGGCTGATGTGAAATGCACTCCTGAAACTTGGTTCTCCTTCAAATTAGATAATTGCCTTAAAGGAGATGAACTGATGGCTAATTGTAATTCTCTTAGTCCCTTGTACAGGGGCAGAAGAGAAACAACCCCATTCTTCACGTGTTCTTTGTTGTTTTTTGGGGTTTTTTAATACAAGATTGCAGAGTTGGGGAGCAGAATTTTTTGGGTTTATGTATAAAATTGTTAAGGGGTGACAGTTTTGAGTTTGTCTCATATTTAAAAGCTGAGCTCTGTAGATTCTGATGGAGACTGGATGAGAAGAGTGAAAGTTGGGAAGAAACATTTGACCTACTGAGAAAACAAATGAGACTTTTTGTAGTCAGAATATTTGGGATTGGAAGGGACCTTTAAAGGCCATCTAGTCCAACCCCCTGCAGTGAGCAGAGACAGCAAATACCTGATGTGGCCAAGAGTTAAAAAAGCAACTTAATTGCT
Organism: Pyrgilauda ruficollis; assembly: GCF_017590135.1. Taxonomy (NCBI): domain Eukaryota; kingdom Metazoa; phylum Chordata; class Aves; order Passeriformes; family Passeridae; genus Pyrgilauda; species Pyrgilauda ruficollis. The sequence continues at coordinate 3,453,405 of NW_024508101.1, forward strand.
TTAGGGAAATGATTCTTTTATCTGTCAGCAGGACCACTTTGAATTTAGTAGCATAATGTGTGTCGAGTCAAACAAGTTCATCACTGTGTGTTTTCTTCCTTAACACTTGGCACATTTGCATTTGGACACAGCAAAGTATTTATTAATGCCAAAAAAGCACATTATGTCATACAACTCCTTAATACTTGGTGCAGTTCTGTGATATATTTCTGTATCTTAATATATAAACTGCATTATAAGAAAGGAGAGGATTTTAAGGACTGAGTCTGGAGTAGGGGAAATAGGCATGAAAAGGTAGAAAAAATAGGAAAAAGGAAAAAAACATACAGAATTACAGAATAGAGTAGAATTATAGAATATACATATAGAAATTGACAGATACAATGGAAATGTGGGGAGAAACAGGACTTTGAAAATTGCTTTTCTGTCATAATGGCAGCAGTGAAACAGGGGTGAGACAGGCAGTGGGAACTGGGGGGAAATTGTTGTGGCAGAGGGTGTGTGGTGAGTTGCTCATGGTGTCAGTGCAATGAAAGGGAGCCACGTGAAAAGGGACAAAACAGGATTCTGTGACAGGGCACAGCCAGCCTGTGGAGCTCCTGTGGCTGTGGACAGGCAGGACCTGGAGAGGAAAAGGAACTGAACCTTCATGGCCTGAGCAGCTCTCACTGGGGAAGGGGCACGTGCACAGACAGTTAGAAGGAAGGAAAGTAGCATATGGAAAATCAAAGCAAAATGCTTTCTGAAAGGGATATAAACCTGGGGTGTAAATCAGCTTCTCCCCAGCGTGCTCAGGAGGCAGATTTCCCTGCAGCCTCTTGTTCTGTTCCCACCTACCTGCAAGGCTCCATGAACCTCTCAATGCATCACTTGGCTTCTTTTCCTTTCTCTTTTCTGATGGAGCAGGGAGAATGCTTGCTTTGTTCCCAATTAACTTGGCAATTTCTCAAATCCCCCATAACTTTCCAAGAAAAGTGCAATTCCTTGACAAAAAAATGGAAATAAGTTGCCAGAAAGAAAACATTATTAAAATAAGTTTTTAAAAATTGGTACCCCCTTTTTTTTATCAGAGTCTGGTAGGATCATGTTACATTTAATTCTTAGCTTTAGATTTGAAAATTCTGGAAATACAAATTGTTTTCTGTTGCTTTATTTCTGGGAAAATTATTTCACAGTTTCCTGGTCGGTGGGTAGAACTAAGGAAGTCTAGTGTGTTTTATTCCAAGTTTCTAAAGCATTTAAATGTTACCCTGTCTGTAAAACATGTAAGAAGCTGCACTGAATTTCCCTTCCCCCACTTAAAAATGCAATTCCTTTAGGAGCAAAAAAAAAAAAAAAAATAGAAGCATCTATGTTATACTGAGTAATTATGCCCCCTGGGAAATAGAATATAAAGATCTTTAAAATCATTCAAGTGAGAGAACAAGCACTTTAACTTTTGCCTCGCAGGAGCCGTGTATTACATCCCAGCTCCTTGCTGCAGTGTCAGTGTGTGGTGCCTTGCAGGTTCACAGCCCCGGCAGAGGAAATGAAACCCAGTCAGTTACTGCAGGATTTATAGCAGACCTGCTGCTGCAGGAAGTGGTGAAAAGCTGATTGATAGTCTGAGGCAAAACTCCACAACAAGAAACAGGATGTATGTTTGGCTTTTTATACCCCTTTTCCCCTCTGCCCTCACCCCCCTCCATCCCGAGGCACTCTCTTAATTTTAGTCTCTGTTGATAAATCCATGGTGCCCTTTTCTGGTAGAGCACGTGCTGGCTTCCCACACTCCAGGAAATGGATGGGGCTGCACCACAGATTTGAAGCCAGTGTGGTGTGTCTGCTTTATTAGGGGCATTTATCTCAGTGCTCCTGGTACTCCTGCTGAATGATATTTCAGCTGAATTCCAAGTGAAGGGTGAAGTTCAGCTGCAGCCAGAGTTACTGAACATCTCCCGTGATGGTGGGTGAGCAGGCTGGGTGGGAGAGGAGGAGCCTGGATCACTAATCAGAATGTTCTCCTGGTTCATATGCATTTCACAGATATGTCTGGGAGGGTAGGAAACCAAAATTATTTTGCTGCACATAAACTTGATCCAGCCAGCCCTGTGCTTCAGAGTGTGCAGCTAAAGACAGCAAACCTGAAAAGGTTTGCTCTGAAATCTCTCCTCCCTCACTGTGCACTGCTGAAGCATCCAGCAGCAGGATCTTTCAGGAGGGGATCCTCAAAGACTTTCAGTGGGATATTGTCTAACCTCGTGGGAAAAGCTACCCTAAATAATTGTAATTAGGAATCCTTCTGATTGTTTTTCCTCCCGTGACATCCACTTTTACAAAGGAGTTGCAGAAGAAAGTTGTTTGCCTACCAAGCAAATGGAAGAAGTGTTTAAGATGGGTGTTCTCAATATCGAATGGGAAAGTTCTGCTTGTCAGGTTCAGTAACATATCTTGTTCTTTGTTAAAGGTCAAAAAAGTTGGCTGCACTCTGTGAGTCCTTGCAGAAAACCACGCTCAGCAAGTCCCACATGGAGCTGGAGCTGGAAGAGCTGGAAGCAGCAGCAGTGCTGGTACAGGAGGAAGAGAAGGCGTTAAAAGCTGCTGGCACAGTTTCCAAGCAACAGCTGCTTTGCTCCGAGTCGGAGACAAGTGACTCTGAAGAATCCAGCAGCACTTCATCATCTGAGACAGAAGGCTCTGATTCAGATGAGCAGGAGTCCTCGACCAGCGAAGATGGGGAAATAAATTCTTTCCAAGGCACGCTCCAGGAGGAGAGGACAGCTCCACTTACTGACTGTAATGGATTGAGGCAGGGCACAGACACTTTGGCGATGGAGGTCGGGGATGGAAAATCAAAGGATTCCTTGCAATCTACGACTGCTCCTGGAAAACTGGTGGAAGAATTAGAAATGCAAATGCAGTCTGCATTGAGACTTTCAGAGCAGCCTGAAGGATTGGCTACTGCAGGCTGCATTTCACAGGAACAAGAAGAAAACCCTGTACCCGAGCCTGACAGATTTTCAGAAGATGCTGCTGGGAAGGGAAATTTCTTGGAGGTGTCTCCCAAGCCAAACCCGTTGCTTTTTCTATGCAGCACAAATGAAGATGAAGACTAAAGGACTGTGCAGGAGCACAGTGTGACCCAGGAGCTCACAGCTTGTTCTAGAATGAGCTGTCCCAAGGCTGTCCTGTGCTGCACAAAAATGTTTTTCTTTTTTGCTGGAGGACAAGACTGCTTTGAAAATAATTGATAGGACTGTGTGATACTCTCGCAGTTAATTTTTCTTTTTCTCCAATTCAACAGTCTCATATTTGATGTGAGAATGTATAATTTCAATAAACTTCTAGAAACTGTTTTCATTAAGCTTATTCAGTGATAGAATGATGTCCTAATCAAATACAACTGAAATGACTCATTTTAATTTTCTCTAGCTGTTGGGATTTACTTGAAAAATATCCTCATTGTGTTTGTATAAACTTGTTTATGACATTGTACTCTTATTTTAAAATGCTTCATAGCAAACCATTTCAAATAATGGTTACAAGTTTAAAAGTTTAAATAGTGATGGCAAATTATTTTGAATTATATAAATTCTGTATTTTTTGTACAAAATAAAGGAAATTTCTACGCCATCAATACAAGATCCAGTGGTTGTGTATTTTATGTGTAAGAGATAGAAGTTTATATTTTTGCAGTTCTTCCTCAGTTCTTTCAGCAGTTTTGTCATGTGTTCATTCTTTTATGCTGTTTTTGAGCAGTTTCTACATGTGGGCACTTCTGTTGCTGTTTAAAGAACAGAAATCCCAATTATTTCATGTTTTCCTGTAGATGCTCTCAGTTCCACCACAGCAGGGTTAACCAGAGTGAAGGAACAACACCTTTTGTGGAACAGGACTGAGAGCAAACCTGGCCTGGGTAGTCCTGGCTTTGTTAGTCTGGCCCACAGCTTGGGCCAACTTATTTATCCTTTTTTTGCCTTTAAAATGTTCAAATAATCCAGTCAGGTTAATGCAGTTTGTTAGCTAATTTATATTATTGAATTAGGGTGGCTGCTCCCAATCATCTGCTTTTTTGGTTAGATAATTTCTGGAGAAGGATTTGGGAAGACGAAGCCTGGACCACCACGTGTGGCTCAGGAGCACAGAGCCAACAGGAGCATCTGATTCACTCCTCTGGAGAAGCAAGTTTTGATTACTTTTCAACCTTTTCTCTATTAAAGTGTACAAAAATCCTAAGCTAAAGGACTTATTCTTCAGCAGTGCTGTTCCCTGCTGGAAAGCAGCAGGTGAGCTCTGCTCCTGCTCAGTGAGAGCCGCAGCCCTCACCTGCCAATATTTTTTATGTTCTTAAATACCTGCTGCTCCTTTAATCAGTGTCTGTGTTCTGTTCCCTGGGGGAGAAACCTTTCCCATCCCGTGTGGCAGGGAGCACTTATTCTTCTAAATGCCAGCAATAAAATCCACACCAGAGCTGCCAAAGTCTGAGAGAAGGGGGAAAATGCACTTCAGAAGAAAAGAGCAATGGTCCTGCTCTCCCCAAATTCCAGGGATGAACTCAGGAACTTCTACAGCTGCCCAGGGGCTGGAGAGATCTGTGTAAAACTCTGTTTTCTGGCTGTGGAGCTGATAAGGGGTGTGGATTGACTGATGGCAATTTGATGTGACCTCTGTACGGGTGGGGTGTGAAGTTTTTGCCCGTGGGGTGATCGGAATTTCGCCTGAGGCTGAACTACCCAGCACACGTGGAGAGTCGGGATGAGCAGTGTCTGTGAAAGGGAAGCCTTGCTTCTCCAGAAGGAAAGCACGGAGACGCTGCTAAAAGAAAATAATACTTTTAATTTAATACTGTTTAGCCAAAATTGAGGCTTACTGAGTCTGTGAAGTATCAACACTTGAGAAAACAAAACAGACAATAAAAAAACCCAAAAACAAACAAACACACAAACAAAAAGGAACTCCTAAGAAGGCACATTTATTTAGAAGGGAGGGAGACCTTTGCATGCAGGAGTTGGCTGGAAGAGGATGGAGATGTCTTAGGGACATGCTTGTTCATGTAGTACTTTAGGGTGTTAAAAGCAACAAGTGAAATGCTGGAAACCATCAGAAGGAGCTAAACAGAAGTGGGCTTTGATTTTTATTCCTTTTTCTCATGGGAACAGTGCCACATTCTCCTCTTTCCCCAATTCAAAAATTAGAGCTGAATTGATTAAATATCTTTTTTTTTTCCCCCCGGCTTGTCTTAATTCCAAACAGATTTGTGAAAAGCTTGTAAGGGCTTTGCTTGCACGTCAAAACAAGAAAGCATCGATTAGACTTGATTTACTGCAATAAATGATAAATATGGCCAAGGCATTGATTCAGAGCCCTGAGTGGAGGGGCCGGGTGGCCCTCCACCAGTGCCACAGCTGAGCGTTGTCACAGCCCAGCCCATGGCTCAAGGCTGCAGAAAACAAACAGGGAAACACATGTCAGGCAGATAAATGGCTCTGCTGTTCAGAGCTCTCCGTGGAGGCCATTTGTCTCCAAGATAAGGAAGAATGCACTCCAAAGCTGGAGGGAGATAAGCTGGGGGAAGAAAATGGATGTGGAGCCGCTGTGGTGGCACTTGGGCGGTGGCACAGGGAGCAGAGAGGGACCCCAAGCCCGGGGTGTCTGCAGGGAGCAGGGTGAGCACCAGGGGAGTGTCCCATGGGAGCTTGCAGACCCTTCCTCAGCATTTCAGCACTGGATGACATTTACACCTTCCCAGCAAACAAACAAATGGTGTCTGAGTCACCCAAGTGTTCCCTGAGCCTGTCGTGGATCTGTTCCTCCCCTTTTTCGTGCTACGTGGGCACATGTGAGGCATGATTTTGCACTGACACAACAGCTCTGGGTTTGTAGTACTGTGGTAGCCATAAACCAGGCTATTTTTGTATCCTTAGGTTGTGGAGAAGTAACAGTCCCTCTCTGACAAATGCTCATTTTGGTGACCTGACTGGTATCAGATCCAAAACGCACTTGGTGATGTTGGTTTGCATTTCTGTAAATGTTTTCTCATATCAAAAACCACCACACAGCAGCACAGTTGGTGGCACTGTGAGGATGCTTGGAGACAAAAACAAGATATGTGTCCCTTAGGTGAGGACTAAGATGTTGGCAGAGCTCCCTGAAGGACAGCTCTGACCCAAGAGCAGCTCATTTCTGTGCGAGAAGTGATAAGCATGGAAAAGGACAAAAAGTTTCAGGTCTAGAAAGCAGCAAGGTTTGATAATGTGATCTCAGGAGCTCTGTGTTCAGTCCCTCTCTTTAAAGCTGATGTGCAGGGTGACTTAAATGAAATAATTTTCCCCGCTGTCACCAGAGGTACCAGGCCTAACTCAGAAAGGTCCAGACTCTGGAAGGGGAGCACAGAAATAGAGTAAAAAGGAGTAAAACTCAAATCTGACAGTGGAGATTTCTCTGTCTGCTACTGACTTGTGCAGAGCAAGGGTGAGAAGCTAAAATCTGCAGTTTCTGAGGTATTCTTAAATACCTTTCTGTGTATCAGTATCCAAGTGACTCAAGGCCATCGGTGCCTTGGAGCTGTGGTGCTCACCCACACCAGCTGCAGTCACTGCTCCTCTAAATCCCTGGAAATTCAATAAAGCTGACCAAAATTAGATCCCAGAAACCTCCTAAAAATGTAATGTGTCTGAAGGCTTGGCCACTGTTCCGCTGTGTATCAGCAGCTCCATGAAACACCTCTGAGCTCTGTGTCCAGGGCACCTGTGAGGCTCAGCAGCACCTGAACAAGGCTCTGGTGGCTCTCTGGGACAGGTCCTGTTCTCAGGCAGTCCTGGGACACAGCTGACAGGATAAACCCACTGGATGTGTGGCAGGCCTGGAAACAGATTCCTCCTGGCAGGAGAATCACCTTCCTTGAAGAGCCCAGAAATGTAAAAGCCTCTCTCCCTCATCCCTGATTTGCCTTGTACCCCTCTTCTCCATGCAGAGCCCCCCTTCCTTAGTGTTACCCTGCTCCACGAGGTCCCATCTCTGCTCACAGGGTGCTCATCTGCAGCACACCCACTCTTTAACTCAATGCATTTTATTTATTATTTTTTATTTTCTCATTCTGCCACTGGGGTATGGTGAGAGCTCACCCTGTCCTGCTCCCCACGGGGTGGGAGCTGCAAGGGCTGAAGAAGCAGAGCAGGGAAGCTGCTGAGCAGGGAGCCAGCAGTGCCCTTAAACAAAGCTGTGCCTGGGGAGCCACAGGAGGAGAAGCTCAGCAGCCACCTCAGGGCCAGCAGCTGTGTGTGCTTGGCTTCCCAGGGAGGGCAGGCACTGCTGCTGCTGCTTGCATTCCGCAACCTCCAGTTGTGCTTCTGGTCTGGAGTCAGCCGTGGGGTGAACGGCTGCAAACATCCCTCTCTCGAATTATGGGAGTCTAACTCATCAGTGGTAATGAGATTTTTAAGGCATAAATCAACAGAATATCAAGATGAGACCGAGTTGCCCTCAGCTGTGCTGCAGACAAGGCAGGTAAGTGACCTGCTGGCTGCACCCTACCTGCCAGGGCTGTGATCACATTTCATCTCCCGTCCGCAATTTTTGGCAATTACGCAGAAATGTCCCATTTCCTGCGGTAAATAAATAGGGATCCGTGTTTTGCCTTGATGTAACTCCACCTCCTCTAATATGCTGCATTGTCCATTGATTTGCCTAATTATGTGTATTACAACCGCGCGAGGCGCTGGGAAGCAGCAGGGGTCCGTGCTGGGAGAGGAGGAGGGTGATTGCTCCATCTGTTCCTGCGAGCTGCCGGGAGAGGCGGCGGGAGTGGAGTGGGAAATGGAGGGAAGGAATTACCATTTAGTGCAGGTGCCTCTGGAAGGGGAATCCCACTGCCAGGTGCTGGCAGGCGGCTCTCCTGAGCTCCCCACGTGCTTAATTACCCTACAGCGAGTCTTCCCATCTCGAATTAGAGCAGGCAATTGCTGCTGAAGCCTTGAAACAAAACGGGGAGTGCAGCAGGGCTTCATCCATCTCACTGCGGAGACCTGCATCTCCCATCCAGCAAGATTCATGCCCCATTCGGCCGAATTTAAAAAGCACTTACCTGGAATTAGATGATTAATTTAAAAATCTGAATGTAGGAGTGCAGCAGACAAGGTCAAAGCATCCGAGCTGTGAATGTGGGTTCCAGTGATGACACTACAAAAACAGCAAGTGTGCTTCTCTGTGCTGTGGATTTAGGAAGAAGTTGCTCAGGGCTGTGGGAGGCAGTGCAGGGAGAGCCAGGGGAGCATGGGATGAGCTGTCAGTAGTTGCTCTCCTGAACAAGGAGTTTTATTCCTCCACAGCTGCTTCTCCCTGCCACGCTCCGGGATGGCTGATGGATCAGGGGTGGCAGAAGGGTCATGGGCTGCTCCTTCTCCTGCTGGTTCCTGCTGCTGCCAGCAGGTAACTCAGCAAATCAGCCTGTTAGCCCGACTGGAAAACACCTGAGGGGTAAAAACTGCCCAGAACCTGTTATCCCGACTGGAAAACACCTGAGGGGTAAAAACTGCCCAGAACCTGTTGTGTGCCATGTAACAAGCAACACACAGGGGCTGTGACATCCTGGGAATAACACACCTGGAGGGGGAACACTATCAAAGTTAAAGTGGTGGTGTGCATCCCGCGGGGTTTTAAATTGCCTCAGCACTTTTTTGTGGGCTTCTGCACTTTTTTTTTTTGAGGAGTTGCACACAGTCTGTGCAGGCCTGGCTGTGTCCAGGTGATGCTGCAGCGCCGTGGGGAAGGATCCCAGCTGCATCCACTCAGGCTGCATCAAAGAGCTGCGGGTGTCACGTTCGGGAGCTGTGAAACTGAACCGAGGTGCCTGGCAGTGCTCCAGGGCTTTATCCACGGTGTGAAGGATTAGACAAGGATTTGGCATGGGGCGCCGTGGAAAGTTGCCTTTTACCTTCAGATGTCCGACAGAAAAGCCCATCAAGCTCGGTGGTGGAGGGAGGGGAGGCTCTCAGGGAGTAGGGGGAATAGCCCTGCCTAAAAACTGGGATAAGTCTCTATTCCAAGAAGATCCTGGTGCTAACATGGTTATGCTCTGAAATCCTGAAGGTTTGAGCTATGAATAATTGCAGTGATATGCCTTTCCAGAATCTATTACACAGCAGGTTTGGCCAATGCTCTCAGGTGGGACCCGTGGGGTGTCCAGTGCAGGGACGGGAGCTGGATTTGGATGATCTGTATGGCTCCCTTCCAACTCAGCATATTCCAGGATTCTCATAGCTGAAACAGCCTTAATGCCCTGCTCTTAATGACCCTAATGGAAAGTCCTCAATCACACTTTGATCATAACCTGCAGAGCTGTTGGGTGTCAGTGCAAAGCCAGCACGGGCAGGGAAGGATGTGTGTGCGCCCGCACGGCCGTGTGTGTGTTAATCAATTTGCTTTTCGAAGTGGCTAAAAACAGAAGCCTGAGGAGTTCCCCCTGCGAGGTGCTTTCCCTGGATGCTGCTCCTTGCGCTAATGGCATCCTCTCACCAGAGAAAACATCCCACTCCAGAGCTGAAGTGGTTGGCAGGAGCTGTAATTAAGGTGTGAAGAGACTTTCCACACACGAACCTGCCTTCCCGTGTTGGGCTCCTGCTTGAGAACAGCGACTCTTTGGCAATTGGCTTTTACACGTGGGCTGTTTGTATTCCTGCGATTCTGTTTGGATTGCTAATCCTCCAATTTGCACCTTAACTCCCTTAAAATAAAACAAGGGCAGAAATGTTTTCGCGCTGATTTGTAGTAATAAGCGTAAAAGAACAAAATATTTATAATATAAATATTTATAAGACAAGTGTTTCTCGACCCAACTCTATCAAAACCTTGTTCTCAAACTGCTATTAATATATTTTTTTAAAATACTGCTAGTTGCTAGAACAGTATTTCTGAGGCTTAGAAATATGGTTGAGATATTTTTTTCCTTAAAGAATTTCTGGCTTTATTAATTAAGTACAGATTTATATGGGGGAAAGAGAAACGAAAGAAAATAGTGATGCATTAGCTCAGCAGGAGAAGTGATTCAATGTGAGAAAAGTCACAGACCGGTCCATGAAGAGAATCCGTTGGATTTTGGTGAGTCATGGGAAGATATTTTCATTGATAATGTGAAGCAGACCCTGGTGCACGTGTCTGTGGGAATGCAGGAGTCTTTGTGCAGGGAATGCCCAGCCTGAGCAAGTGTCTGCTCAGGGATCCACATCCTGCTTCCCCATGGGCTCTGACCCAACCAGGCCCTGCAGAAAGGGCTTCAGTATCAGCTTTTCCTGGCTGCTAATGTGCTTTAAAACATCCCCAAGTTCCTTGAAACTGGCTGGATATTTCCACTGGATCCCACCCCAGGCACAGTGAGGGCTGAGCATGGGTAATTTTGACTCATTACTCTGTTTTCTTGAGTGACCTCGGGCACCTCCCTTACACTCCTGGCACCCCACATCCCTGAAGATTCCAGCAGTGAAGCTCCCTTGCCAGGCAGTGGTTCTCCCCAGCCACAAGCAGCAAAGAGGTGAAATCTGTGCTCATATTCCCTTTTTCTCTTCCATTTACATTTTGCTGGCAGGTTGCTGAGATTGCAGGTTAATCAGCGGTGCAGAGAAACTGGGTGATCTGGTGTAACTGGGCCTGAACGCCGGAGCAAAGCCGGGATACCGGCATGAGATGGATGTTTTACAGATTAGGGAGAACGGGCCGGATGAGCGGCAGCGGTGGGGAAAGCGCAAATACCCGGAGACATCCAACGCTGGGAATGCGGTTTGAGCGCTGAACTGCCCCTCGCATTACACACGCAATTACCAGCTGTGTGGTGAGCAGATGGGAGCTCCAGGGAGGCTTTAAGCTGGCGGAACACGCGGAGGGAAGGCAGGAGAAGATATCCAAACCTCCCCTGGAGAGCGTGAGCCGCGCACGCCGCGGTCCCGGCTGGATCTGCTCCACGGGCGTGCTGGGCTAACTCCACCCTGGGGAGCTGGATGCTGCTGCTGCTGACTTGAGTCCATCCTAAAGATGCCACAAGACGTGCCTGTGGAGGCTGGCTCTGTGCTCAGCCACAGGAGATGCCATGAGCCCACAGGCTGTGCTGGCCTTTCCTCAGCATTCCCTGCGCTCCAGGATTTCCAAGCTTTGATGAGACCTCTGGGCTCTGTCCTGTGCTGGAGGAAAGCTCCCTGTGAGGACAAGGACATGGTGACTGGAGAGTCCTTTGCTTTTCAAACTCAGTTGTGGCTGCTGCTGCTCTGTCCCGAGCTTGACTTTGTGTCCTTCCAGCAGCCTGGCACAGCAGAGTCCATGGAGAAGGAGGCTGGGAGCTCGGCCAGAGGTGAGACCACGGCTTTCCTGGCCTCCTCCCTCCTTGGTAAGTTTGCATCTTGCTTTGGGGAATATAGACAGGAAAAAAATGGACACATCTGACTTAAAAATAAACTGCTGAATTGCAATTTCCATCAGCTCCAAGAGGCTCTGAGGTGCCCAGCAGTGGCCTCTGCCCGCTCGGGTGGGGTGGGAAATCAAAACCTGGAGATTTCACAGGCGACAGAAGAGCTCCATGCAAAACACACTGCACAACTCTAGTTAAAACGTCTGCAAGTCGCCAGCCTGAATTTTCACTCCACCCTAGTCCAAAACCAGCCCCTGGCAATTCTTTGCTGGCTGAGATTAATCCGTGGGCGTCTTTAATCTCAAATGCTAAATCGGAGCAGAGTTTCAGTCTGTGCAAGCCCGCCCGCCTGCGCCGGGAGTTCTGATTCTCTTTTTCCGTTACTTTTTCCCTATTGCTACAACAATTAATTAAGAATGGTTCTGCTGAACCCTGTTGATTCATTTGGCACTTGGAAGCTTAATGAGGTGTGAACCTGCAGACTGCGGCATCGGTGTAGCTGACACGGTAATTTATATCAATTGCTGTGATTAGTCCAGCTCCTCAATCACCGCGTTGTTTCTCCCAGCAATCTGTCACAGCCTGGACGGGGGGACCTCAGAGCTGGGTTTCTCTTACACTGCCAGCAGCGTTCTTGAGGTGCTGCTAACAAGGAAAACACAACTCGTGGGATGCTTGGAGAATAGCGACACAGAGATTGATTTGGTTGCTCTTCTCTCGCGAGGTGACTGAGATGCAGCCCTGGTTTGCAGTTAGAGCAGCTGCGGGTTGGGGTGCAGGTACCTGCCCGAGCAGCGTTTTGGGAGGGTGTTCTTTCGAGGTCAAAAGGTCTTGTTCCTTCAGCCTGTCAGGAGCTGGCTGTGAGAATCACTCTGTGGGTTGTCATGTTCACTGTGCTGTGACGAGATTATTCATCAGTGACTTGAACTTCTGCAAATTCAGCCCAGGGCCGTTGGAGCCACCCCGGATCTCCTTGCCCATGACATGGGGTCGAGTAGAGCACAGCAAGGGCTGTGTGACCCCTCTGCAATCACAGCCCCCAGTTATGTCCTTGGTGATGGCACTGCATCCTGTTAACTTCCATATTCTAACAACAATCATGGAACCACAGAATGGCTGGAAGGGATTCTAAAGACCATCCTGTTCTATCTCTGCTGCCGTGGCAGGGACACCTTCCACTATCCCAGGCTGCTCCAAGCCCCATCCAACCTGACCTTGGACATTTCCAGAGATCCAAGGGCAGCCACAGCTTCTCTGAGCACCCTGAGTCTCCTCACCCTCACAGGGAAGAATTTCTTCTTAGTGTAAAATTTACATCTGTCCTCCTCCAGGTTGTCACTACAATCCTTGTGAAAAATGCCTCTCCAGCCTTTTAAGCCCCTACAGTCACACAAATGCAACTATTTTGAGTTTTGGGAACGGCTCGGTGTTGAGGCATAACAAGAAGGAGAAGGACAAGCTCCCTTTTGGCAGCCCGGGTTCAACAGAGCCCCCACAACTCAAACCATCATCTCTGCCCTTCAAAAATACCTGCTCTGTGGGTTGAAGGCCCATTGCCTGCCGCGGGATCACCTCCAGGTGCCCCTGTGCACACTGCCTTTTTTGTTGTGAGAGGATGGCGCTTTGTGGGCCACCAGGGAGCCCAGTGTCCCATCCTGGCTGGGGACAAGGGCCGGGATGGCAGCAGTGCCGTGGTGGCAGCTGCTGGAGGCAGAGGAGCCGTGCGGCGCCGGGCAGGGGCCGTAAATCAGCCCCGCTGATGGGGAGGGCTTTAAATCAGCCTAATTGAGCTGGTGTGCTTGCAGTGGAGCTGGTGCTACTTTTGTTTGTTTTACGCCCGGTTAATGGGAAAATAAACAAACCACCCCCCCTGAACTGAAACCAGGAATGGGAGAAACTGAGCTGCACCAAAATAAACCCGCTTTGAGTTATTCCCTTAAGCTGGATGTCTAAACAGGAGAAATGGATACATGAATAAATCTAAAAAGCTGAACAATAAAGGTAAAGATCTTTTTAATGTTCACAGAACCAGCAGGAAATCGTTAAGTTCATGTTTCTGGAAAAGAAAATTCAGCATTTGCAAAGTTAACGCTTTTAAACTGATCAGTGAGGCACGGGCACATCATTTCTGTACCACTGCAGATGTGTAAACTAATTTTAACACCCTTTCTATTTTCAGCACAGAGTCCTTAGAGTAAGTGAGCGTTTGACCTGTAACTGCTGAGAGTAGTGTTCACTTTGGGGCCTATGTGTAGAGAAATATGATTTATTTTAATGATATTTAAGCTAATGAGCTTGGCTAATAGATATTTTTTAAGCCCTTTATAGGGGTTCAGTCATGGGACAACACGCCACTGGGCACAAATGCTCATTTACTCTATAAAATGTCAGTGAATGGCCCAGCTATTAGTAAAGTGCATTCTGTTTGATTTTTAAGAATATATTTCCATAAATTACTGGCCCTAGAAATGAAATAAATCACCCAGCTATTCAGTGAAATCTTAAATGTTAATTGAGAGTTAAGTGGGAGTGGCTGGAGCCAAAGGAGAGAAGGATGTGGGGGATCTCCCTGGGTGCTGGCTCAGAGGCTGCCTCACCCTGTGGCTTGACCAACATCCCATGGATGTGTTCACCCCAGGTGGATTCACCCCAGGTCTGGATTCACTTCTGCTGCTGGAGATCCTGGCAGGAGACCTCCCCATGGCTGGACCATGGTCCTGCCATCCTGGGTGCCACCACTGAGCAGGCTGGGGCCAGCTGGGCAGCCTGGGGCTGCTCTCCTGAGCAACTTGGACAGCCTGGAAGTGAAAAGTGAGCCCTGAGGGAGGAGGAGAATTGAGAAACTGTCTGGGGACCAGAAGGATGATGGCCAAATGAGTCACCTGGTCTGGTGCAGGCACTCGAATTACATCATGTGTAGGCTGCTGTAGGCTCAGCTTCTTCCTGATAGCCCTGGTTCAGTTTGGGTATCAGGATGCTTCCTTGCATGTTCCTTTTTTTATTTATTTGCTCAATGCCAGCTAACCAGTATTTCCCATTGAGGGAAGATGTTCCTTCCACTGGCACCGCCTGGAGCTGGTCACATTTTCAGCAACCCTAGAACTGGGCAGGGGAAAATGTATCCGTGATGTCATTGCATCAGGGAACACCAGAAGGGAACAGACCTTGCAAGGTCTATTTTCTGCCCTCAGGCAGGTTGATCTGTGTCAAAATCAGTCCCTGGAGCTGTTTGTTTATTTAACCCCTTCCTGAACTTTGCCAGCACTGGAGGTCCCACACTGCCAGCACTGTCAGAGTTTTGGTTACAGCCTGTGGCGTGGATGTGTTGTTACACAAGTGCTTCATACCAAGGACAGCAGGTTTCTCTTCTCTCCTCGTTAGCAGCAGTGATGTGAAGCTCCTTCATACCCCAGAACAGCAGCAGCAGAGGGAGGGGGCAAGGGCAGCAATTAAATCTGTGTCAGTGCTCTCTGTGGGCAAACCCAGAGGCTGCTCAGGACTCTGGATCTGAACCCCCCCATCTCCTTTCCTCTTCCTTCTGTCAGCTGAGATGGTCTGGGTTCGTGCTGTGCATCCTCCTCCCAGTCTTGCTCCAGGGCTCCTCTCCTCTGGACATGCTGATCCACAGGTAAAGCTGTGGCACCTCCACGTGCCAGCAGCCCAGGCCGGCGCTGAGCAGATGAAAGATTATAGTGATCAATTTGTTGAGAAGGGAGATTTTTCTCCATCTGTCCACCCTCAAGGCTCTATTTCCTCATAAACCATTCCCCGAGACATCAGGAAAATTGAAGCTGCTCAGAAATGGAAGAGATAGTTAACCCAAAATGAATGAATATCCGACACGCTGGCTGGCTCTCTGGAGCAGGAGGGGAGCAGCCAGCCGGGCTCTCCTGCACCGTGCTGGCTTTTGCAAAGAGCAAAGTGCCTCAGATCCTGATGTTTTCACCCAGCATCACTCCTCTCCGAGCTGCTCTGCTCAGCCAAGCACATCCAAACCCTCCTCCCTTTGATCAAAGATGCCTCTGCCTCAAACCAGGCAGGAGGAGGGCTGGATGAGCCCCCAAACTGAGCTGCTGTTGTACCCTGGCTGTGTGGGAAGTGCTCATCAGCAGAGCCTGGGGCTGGCAGGCTGGTCCTGGCCAGCCACAGCAATTTCCTCCTTGGAATACGGGCTCATGGTTTGATTGGTTTGTATTTTAAGGGAAGAGCAGAAGATGAAGACACTTTACAGGATCTGTGTTTGTGCAGCTTTCCTGTCCCGTGATTCCAATCCTCCCAGCTTCATTTGTCAAATTTTTTGGAAGCAGCAAGGTCAGCTCTGGAGGACTGAGCAGGTTTCCAGGTGGGACTTCAGGACACAGCAGGGCACCTGCCTCAGTTTCCCTCTTGAGGCTGGATGAACTGAAGGGATAAAATCCTTGTCCTTATCCAGGTCCCTCCCTCCCCACCCTGGTTCTTGCAAGGAATTTAATTCTCTTCCTGTTCCATCACTTAGTTTTTTTCCTTTTCCTTTTTGCTACAATGGAGAACATTTGTTACATTCTCACCAAGGTTTCTTGCCAGCCAAACATCTTCAGGGCATCCCCCAGACAGAGCAGAAGAAAAGGGATGAGCCACTGGGTTTGGAAACATCCTGCACGGAAAATGCTGTGGATGAATTTGCAGGTGAGCCTGCTGGAGGAGAAATCCAAGGGCTTTCTGTAGATGCATGGGGTGGTTTTCCCGAGGGCCAGGCATGGCCAGGGGTCAGGAGAGGGAAGGTGTTCCTTGGAGAAGTTGGGAGCTGCAGGGCAGACCTCAGCCTTACTCTTAACCCTGTTCAGCCCACGGATGCTCCAAAGCCCTGAGGAAACGATGGCACTACAGATTTTATTTCTGCCTAAAGCCAAGTTTCTGCCAGGAAAATTTCTCCCACGGATCCTGAACTGAGCCTGCGTGGGCAGCCCCCAGCAGCTGGTGCTGTCTCCCACCAAAGCCCAGAGCAGTGAGTGCAGCAGGGAGGCCAGAGCTGCATCCCAAAATACCTGGGGTCCTCACGAGATGGAGAGCAGCCAGCTCAGCCTGGAGGAATGCTGGAGGAATGAAAACCACTTATCCTAAAACATACCCCTGGAGCCTTGGGTGATGCTGGGGGATGATGGTCCAAGGGAAAACCTTGTGGCAGCAACTCAGCCCATTGATGCTGCAGGAGAGAGCTCAGCTCTTCCCACAGCCACCATCCTCCTGCCATCCCTGTCCCCATCTTGCTGCCATCCCTGTGTCCCTGCCATCCCTGTGTCCCTGCCATCCCTGTCCCCATCTTGCTGCCATCCCTGTGTCCCTGCCATCCCTGTGTCCCTGCCATCCCTGTCCCCATCTTCCTGCCATCCCTCTTGTATTTGTGGGTTCCCAGACAAAGGAAGGAAATTATGAATTTGACTCCAAGTTCTTAAAAGTTTAATTTATTATTTTATGATCTATATTATATTAAAGAATACTATGCTAAACTATACTAAAATAATCCAGAAAGGATACAGACAGAAGGCTAAAGGATACTAAATGCAACTTGTGACTCTCTCCAGGGTCTGACACAGCTTGGCCATGATTGGCCAATGAGTCAAAACAATTCACATGAAACCAGTTAAACAATCACCTGTGGGTAAACAATCTCCAACCACATTCCAAAGCAGCACAACACAGGAAAAGCAAATGAGATAAAATTGTTTTCCTTTTTCTCTGCGGTTTCTCAGCTTCCCAGGAGAGAAATCCTGGCAAAGGGATTTCTCCAGAAAACATGATGGTGACGCTACCCCTGTGTCCCTGCCATCCTTGTGTCCCTGCCATCACTGTCCCCATCTTCCTGCCACCCCTGTGTCCCTGCCATCCCTGTCCTCATCTTCCTGCCATCCCTGTGCCCCTGCCACCCCTGTGTCCCTGCCACCCCTGTGTCCCTGCCATCCCTGTGTCCCTGCCAGCCCCGACCCGCAGCTCCCTCTGGGCTTTCAGATGCTTCTACAATGCCAGCCAGGGTTGGGAGCAGCATGCTATTGTAAGCATGAATGCAGAATCAGTCCCTTTCCTACCAGCTGTCAAAAAGTATTATTTAATCTCAAATAGCTCTCAGTAGCTTTTTTTTTTGTTGTTGTTGTTGTTTCCTCTAGTTTGTTTTAAGAAGGTTGTTGAGTGTGAGAAAGCAGGAAGCAGTGTCAATAACACAGTGGGTTTTTTTCTTTTCACAGACACCCTTTGAACTCCCTTTACTCTGCCTCCCCTCCAGTTACATTTACACACCCTATAAATAACCTTCCAGGGCTTTGAAATGCTTTTATTAAAGCTAAGAGTGGAGATTTTTTTTCCAAATCCAGTGTTATTTGCTGCATTATCTGTAGACAACCTTCAGCATAATTACTATAAATGGCTTTAGGTTTTAACCCATCCCTGTGTGTGCTGAATGAGAGGAAAAGCCAGGCAGAAAAGCGGCAGAAGCTTGGGAAGCAGGTGATGGATGTGCTGGCATCCCATGGCCCCACGTCTCTGGGGTCTGTGGGGTGAGGGGAGCTGAGTCCAAGCCTGACCCAGTCACTGGCCATCCCTGGGGACAGCTGCCCTGGACACTTGCAAGGTCCTCCATGAGCACTGGATGTCTGCTGGGAGGCACTGGGACCAGGAGCTGGGGGTGAAGGCTGTGGGTCCATGAGCAAGGTGTCCCCAAGCCCAGCCTGCCCTGCCCAAAACCCCTGCACGTGTACAGGTGTCACCTCTGCAGCCAGGGAGGGAACCTGGGCCACCATCCTCATGTCTGGGGGCAGTTCAGCACAATCTGGCTCTCTGGGATGGATATTTCTGTTGCTTTGTTAATGCTTTAGCCTATACCTGGGTAACTCCCAATTTTCACCAATTTAAGCCAGAAAATGATGGTTTTTCATTATAATTCTCTGTTCCTTGGCTCCCTATGCCAGAAACATTGCAGATCTGGCAATAAGGTTTTGGGATTTCTGTGCTCTGGGTTTTCTTCCTCCCCACTGTCCTTTGTGGCGCAGCAAATTGAGGGGAACCACCTGTACAGCTTTTACTGACCCACATTTTGCTCTTCTCCCTTTCATTTTTTTTTTCTGTTAGTCATCACTAAGGCTGTGGCTTAGAGAGTGCTGGGATTAAGTTTTGCTGTCTTCTGGAGCCAGAAGATCCCTGGAAAGCCACCACGTCCCCTTGTGTAGCCCTCAGTGACAGCAGATGGAGCTTGCTGGAAACTTAACGAGGTGGAAGACCACTCCCCCCAGCCTTGCAGCCCCCAGGAGCGTTTATCTCTGCCTCTTACCTCACTAAATCATGAAAATCTCCTTCACCATCATCAATCTTCAATTTTCTGTGCCACCAGGCTGATGCAGGGAACTCCTGCAGCTCACCTGGGCTGGGGGTGGCTCTGCTCTGATGAATGTCCCTTGCAGCCACCTGCCACAAGAGTTGGATCTGGATGGCCTTTAAGGTACCCACTAACCCAAACCATTCTCCAATTCTATGATTCTGTGCATTTGAAAGCCAGGAAATGACAAACCAACCCACAATATTTTGAATTAATTGAAATATTTTTGTTTGTGAACACTTTCTTCTTGTTTCGTTAATAACTACAGAGGTACAGTTTAAAAAATTAGCTCCTTAATGATATTAACTAGGAAGTTAAACCTTTACCATAATATTAAATAGAATAAAAATTCGTGGCTGGATTAAGCAGTCTTTAATGCATTTATTCCTTCACAATGGATTTCAGTGTTTGGAGGTGGACATTTTTGGTAAGGGGAATGAGAACCAGAAAAAAAAAAAAGGACTTTTAGAAAAATATTATAACTACCTAAAAATAAACCCACTAGTCCTGAAATATTTATAAATACATTGTTTGTATTATTGGGATGATGCATTTTGGAGGAGCTGAAGGAAGGAGGAATTTTTCTGCCCAGTGTGCTGGGAGTCTGGCAGGTGATTTTCTATTCTAGATGTAGCTTTGCAGGCAAGTGCAAGCGATGAAGGGCATTAGCTAAATAAGAGATGATTTAGTGGTGATGGCACTGTTGGTCCACAGATCCCACAGCTGCTAAATTTCAATATAAACTCCGTAACTCTGGAGGCAGAAAGAACTGAACACGCACAAGAGACTGTTTCTGAATATATTTTCCCCCCTCTCTCCAACAGAAGGCACAAATAATAGTGCATTTTTCAAAGTGCAAAGCACTTTACATTGCAAATAGTTACATTAAATTTACATTTCATGGGTGAGTGGCCGTAGCTGCTGCTTGCCACATCCTTGCTGGTGACACTCCAGCAGTTGTACATGATCTAGTGCCCGCTGGGCTGTGTGTGCCTGGATGCCCAGGAGCAGAGGGAGCAGAGGGCAGAGCACTCTGGAGCTCCACGAGCATCTCCCACAACCTTGTCTCCAGAAGGGAGAGGAGTGGGAGCTCAGGGGAGCAGGGAGAAGGCTTGTGCAGCGAGGTGGTGAATTCTGGGCAAAGCCAAGGGGAAATCCATTCTTCCAGTCCTGGAGGGACATGATTCCTGTGCCCTCGAGGCTGGGGGGAGCGAGACAAATCCTTTTTTTTTGCAGGGTGACAGCCAAGCCGCGCGCTCCCGCTCGGCAGCAGCCGGCCCGCGGATGCGCGGCGCTTCCCTGGAAAGGTCAGCACACTCAGCGTCCCTGTTTTCTCCAGAGGTGATCGATGAGCTGCAAACACTGTGCTGACAGTTGTTGTGGCCGTGGAAAACTCATTTTCTGCTGCTCCTCACTGGGAGGTGCAGGATGGCCGCGGTTCCTTCGATAACGGCTGTGCCCCTCCTGCCCTGCGCCACCTTTCTGGTTTGTGTTGGCAGAGACAATTTTCATGGAATCACAGAATCATTTAAGTTGGAAAAGACCTCCAAGACCATCCAGTCCAACTACTAACCCAGTGCCATCTCCAAGTGCCACATCCACGTGTCTTAAATCCCATGTCTCCATGTGCCACATCCATGTCTTTTAAATCCCTCCAGGGATGATGACTCCAGCACTGCCCTGAGCAGCCTGTTCCAGGGCTTGACAACCCTTCAAGTGAAGAACATTTTCCTAATAGCCAATCTCAGATAATTTCCTGTATAATATCCAATCTAAGATGATTTTCACGCCCTCCTTTGAGGAGCTCCCTGTCGGAGCCACCCTGGCAGTTACAGGCTCTCTGATTATCCTGCCTCATCAGAACAGGTTGCCCTCCCCTCCCTGGCCCTGCAGACAACTGCTGCTGTGCTTGAGGCCACTGACCAAAACCTGGGTGCTCCCTGGGGCTGG